>NC_045426.1:256198312-258598312 GCF_902635505.1 Sarcophilus harrisii
TTCTGGAGGGGAAAGTGAGGCAGGTGCCCTTATCCAGCCCTTAAATCCAATTCACTTTCCTTTCACAGCACCACTTCCCTGCTATCATGAATGTCTTTGAGAAGGAAGGACAACAACAGAAATCTTAAGTAAAATTATGTCCCAGAACAGACAGTCTCTTCTCCCAGCTTGGTCACCTCATGGATGGCTGGTTGGCTGGGTCCCTGAGCCTTCACTCCCTGCTGTTCTGAATGGGCCAGCAGCCCTCGGGATGGGGAGACCCCCTTTCCCAGGGCCCCACAATGCAATTCCCTGTTTCTTTTTTGGGTCCAACTCTACAACAGTCTCTGTGGCAACCAAAGCTGAAGTGGGCAAAGCTCTTACCTAGTGGTGCTTTCCACACTTTCCCGTCCTCCCCCTCCTGCCCAGTACATGCCTTTGCAAACGTGTGCTCACTAGGGATCTGGACAAATGGAAGTAATTAGCAAACTGGGGAGGTGGCCGTTCTTGGCTGTCTGGGGTGGGAGAGAGGCGGGTGCTGGCCCGCTGGAGAGTGCCGACGGCCTGGGCTTTGTGTAAGGGATGGGGGGGGGGGGGGGGGGAAGCCCCGCTCTGTGTGGGAAGGCATGTCAGCTCATGCCGCAGGAGGAGGATTTTCCCAGGGGCCTGTTGGGGCCAATTCAGCTTTTCACTACCTCCTGATCTGAAAGGTTTCTGCTTGTTTTCCTGCCAAACCTGCCATCTTTGTTGGACTCACCTTCCCCAAATTTTATAGCTGACGGTGGCCAGAAGCCTAGTAGAGGCAAACTATACAGTAGTACTTACTCTCCCACTTTTGTCCAGCCTTGCCCATCAGCCTACATGGGAGGGACTCCTTGGAAGGGAAACCAGGATAAAGGAGACACAGATTTAGTTAACACAAGCACAAAAATACCGGAGAAGCCCTCATCCCCTCTAAAAGCAGTAACTCCCCCCAGTTTGTTAGCCTTAAAAAAAAAATCCCTTTTTAGCATAAGTCCTGCTTCTTTTTTTCATACTTAATTAGCTGTATTACCCTGGACAAGTCACTTTTAAAAAGTCTTCTTTTCATAAGGAAGTATTTAAGCTTTCAAGAGAAGCACAGGGGTATAGTATATATATATATATACTCAATTTGGGAGAAAGAGCACCAAGTTGTAATCCTTTGGCAGTAGGGGAGTTGTATTCAAATCTTGGTTCTGTCTACCTGTGTCTTTTTGGACAGGTATTTGACCTTAACCTCTCTGGGGAAAAGGAATAGACATTTACTAAATAGCTCTGAGACACTGTGCTAAGAGCTTTATATCATCTCATTTGCTCCTCTCAACAACCCTGCACGATAGGTGCTATTATTATTCGAATTTTACAGTTGAGGAAACTGAGGTAAACAGAGGTTAAGTGTCTTGCTGAGTGTCACACAGCTGGATGATATTTGGGGCCAGCTTTATACCCAGATCTTCCTGATTATAGATCTAGCCTTCTATCCACCAGGCTGCCCAAGCAACTAAGCCTGTCTGGGTAAGATGAGGGATGCTGGGCTGAATAACCTTTAAGATTCCTTGCTGCTTTAAGCCTATGATCTCATGACTTGTTTAGAATCTGAGCTGGAAGAGATCCTAGAATTTACTGAAATATTCCTACCACATGGGAGAGAAAAGTCGGTCAATCTGTCAGGAGTCCAGGAGATCTTAGCCTGGTGTCCATGAATTAAAAAATTTTTTTTCTTTGGTAACTATGTCCATATAATTGGTTCTTTTTATTATCCTATGTGTTTTATTTTATCAATTAAAAAATGTCATTCTATATGTTTAAAAGAATTGCACATGTTTAACCTATATTGGATTGCTTGTTGTCTTGGGTAGGGGGAGAGGGAGAAAAGTTTGGAACACAAGGTTTTTGCAGAGGTAAATGCTGAAAACCATTTTTGCATGTATTTGGAAAAATAAAATGCTATTGAAAAAAATACCATTCTAAAATGAATTTCATCAGGTTGCCAAAGGGAACCATGACACAAAAGAGGTTAAGAGCCTCCCTCCATGGGTTCCATCTTGTTTAATCCTCTCATGCAATCTTAGATTTAGAGTTTAGGGTCTAATTTTTTTCACTTTACAGATAGGGAAACTGGTCCAGAGAGTGATTAGTGACTTGCTTGATATTGTACCACTAAGAAAGATTAGAACCCGATTTGAATTCAGATTTCCAAATTCTAAAGTCAGAATTCTTTTCCTGTATCACATGTTCTCCTTTTTAAAAAATAAGAAACTGAGGCAGAAAGGGGAGATGATTTGTTCAGAGTTGCATAGTTAGCAAATTCAGTCAGTATTTTATTTTATTTTTTTTACTGTACTATACCCCTTCATTTTACAGAAGAGGAAACTGAGACAGGTAAGTGATTTGCCAGTGATTTGTCCAGACCCCAACCCCAAGGCCATTCCCCTAGAAAGTCTGCTTTTCCACTAAGTGAAGCTGCCTTCCTTTCAGCCTTTTCAGTTGATTAAATTCAGGGAAAAGTGAGCTCTCCCTGATCATACAGAGAGGCCCCAGGGAAGGAACCAACTTGATTACTAGAGTTTTTCCTGGCAAACCCCCAAAGATGACAACAATTATCCAACCCTACCTATAGACTCTGGCCAATGTTATTTTATTTAATTTATTCAAGTCCACAATTCATAGTATCGTGAAAAGAACCTTGGACTGGGAATTATGACACTCAGGTTCCTATATTGGATCTGCTGCTTTCTCTGAGTGACCTTGAAAATTAAACCTCCCTGGGCCTCCACGTTCTTTGCTTTCAAAGAAAACAATGGGCTTACTGATGCCTGTTCAAACTAACACAGGAGTATGGGAAGGCTCAGGAGAGTTTAGTAAAATAGCTCCTACCACATGGGAAACAGAGGAGTCAGTCTATCAGTCAGCAGTCAACAAACATTAAGTACCTACTGTATGCTTGGCACTGTGCTAAATTCTGGGTATACACAGAAAAATAAAAAACAACAACAACAAGAATTGGTCTTAATATTTCTTTCAGAATAAGGGAAGGAAAAAAGTATAAGATATAATGAAATAAGAAATAAGAGTTGGGAGAGTAAGGAAAGTTAAGCAGAATTGAGATGGTCACTGAAGCCAGGATTAGGAAATGGCTTTAGGATTTCCTTGATACAGAAAACTCCAATATCTATCATTTGTCCAAAGAGGCACAGAGTCAGAACTCTGAGTCCAGATCTTCTGCTTTTCATGTCCAATACTTTCCCTATTATTACTTTCTCACACTGCCTCTCAGGAAATTTAAAAATTAGAAATATTTAGAAATACTTGCTCCCCCCCCCCCAAAAAAAAGGTTAAAAACATAAAAGAATTCAGCATCAACCTTCAGTTAGCCAGAAACCTAATTAACCGATCAAACATTTATGAATTCATCAGAATGCTTTCTTCCTGGGATCTTTTGGTTAATTGAGGTTTCACTACTTTCATTCATTCATTTATTCATTCAGCAAATACTTTGGCCTGCCTCAGAGTGTTACATGGATTTTAAGCCTACTAGGCACATAAGCAGAATATATAACGCGTTGCTGAGGAAAGAGGAGGATCAGCTTGTCTCTGGCAGAGCTGACTCAGGGATTCTAGGGCCCTCACTTGCTGGGTGACCTTGGAAAGTCAGGCAGCCTTTTTGGACCACAATTTCCTTCTCTTTCAAATGGGTGGGTCGGGCCAGGTGATCTCTCCAATTCCTCCCATGTTTTAATAGTCTAAGTCTGTGACTCCAAGCAGAGCTGCTGACATTAAAACATCATTTAAATACGAGTACAGAGACCAACAGAAGGAAAAGCTACAGAACATTAATGAAGCAGGACAAAAGTAAAGGAAAATCCCTTTAAGCAAGGAAGCTGACATGAATATGGGCTTTAGATTTACAAAGCACTTTGTACACACAAGCTCATATGATTCTTGCACAATCCTGAGAGGGAAAGGCTACAGGTATTATCTCCATTTGACAGAGAAGGAAACTGAGACTTAGATTGATTGAATGGCTTGCCTAGGGTCACACACACATCCAGTAAATAATGGGGGTCAGGATTCTAACTTTTTAAAAATTGTTACTGCTATTATTTTCACATCACTTTCATTTTCTGAATACATTCCTCCCCCTTCCCATTATTCAGTGAGTCATCTATTTATTGTAATAAAGAATAAAAGAGAAAGGAGGGGAAAAAAAACAGTTCCTCAAAACTGAACAACCCCTCAACCAGATCTGCACTTCCACACCCATAATCCCTGACCTTTGCAAGGAGGAGACAGAGGTACATTTTTCTCTGGGGCCAAGCTTGGTTATTGTAATTACACAGACTATACCCCCTGGTTTCTTTGTTTTTTCTGACTCCTAATCCAGCATCTTTCCCCCTAAATACCCTAAATTTAAAAAAAAAAGTCTCTAGGTAAAAATCCCATGGGGAAAGGATGTTGTGAAATATTGGAGCATTATAGGTAGCTAGCATTTATATGGGGCAGCTAAGTGGCACTCAATCTAGCATCAGAAAGTCCTGAGTTCAGATCTTCCCTCACTTACTTACTAGTTGTGTGATCCTGGTTAAGTCCCTTAATCCTATTTGTCTCAGTAAAATAAGCCGGAGAAGGAAATGGCAAACTACTGTAGTATCTTTGCCAAATGGGGTCATGGAGAGCTGGAAGTGACTTCTTATTGTTGTTGTTGTTGCTGTTTGTCCTTGGTCTCACATCAGGGAGGAAACACCCTGACGTGCAAGTAAATTGGATTTAAATATGAGAGAGAGCTTGCAAGGTTACCTTCTTACTTTCTCCTCCAGAACCATTGGGGTCCAGTGGCCAGATGCAAATGAAGCTCACAGCAGCTACATGAACTACTGTACAACAATAATGGTAGCATTTATATGATGCTTTAAGGTTTGCAAAAAGGGGGCAGTTAGCACAGTGGATCGAGAACCAGCCCTGAAGTCAGGAGGACCTGAGTTCAAATCCAACTTCAGACACTAATACTTCCTCACTGTGTGACCCTGGGCAAGTCACTTAACTCCAATTGCCTCAGCAAAAACAAACAAAAAAAGTTTGCAAAGAGCTGCACATGTGAGATAGGGACTATTATTATCCAGCATAGTGGATATGGTGTTGGGGCCAGTGTTGGGAAAACTGGGTTTGAATTCTGGCTTTGAACCTAAATTAAATGAAATTATATGTGTAAATTGCTTTGTAAACCAAAAGCATTGTGTCCATATAAGCTATTACTGTTTTATTATTAATAATAATAATAATGTTTGTTGAGTTTGCTGTAAATCTGGCCAGATGAAGAGTAGACTAGATTACCTCTATAGTTTTTTTCTCACTCTCTGATTCTGTAAAGTCATTTCATTCTTTGAGTTTCAGCTTTCTGATCTGTAAAATGGGGAGAATTAAATGTGTACAGTTTGCCTCCCAGGATTGTTGTGAGGAAATGACTTTATAGGAGGAAATAGTCCTGGTTATTCAGTCAAAGGATCTAGGTTCAAACCCAGCCTCTGAAATTTAGTTGCTGTATGATCTTGGACAAATCTTTTTTTGGACTTCACCAGATGACCTCTGAATTTCCTTCTAGCATTGGACTTATTGAGCCTAAAACTTCAAGTGCTATAGAAATGGGAATTCCTAAAGTGCTCTGTATGTTCTTTGATACTGTGAGGATTTCATCCTCACAACATCCTGTGAAGAAGGTGTAACTATTATTTTCCCATTTTAATAGAGAAAAAAACAGAGGTTCAGAGAGAGAGAAATTTGTCTAGAATTATTATAGATATGGAGTAGTAGAGTTAAAACTCAAATATACAAACCCTCTAACTACAGCTTCAAAGCTGCTTACAGGTAATAGGGCTGGGTGGAGAGACAAAAATATATCTAAGAGCTAAAGTGACATGGTTCCCCTGGAAGGGAGTTTGCCCCATCAAGCAGTTTTCATTCTGGCCTTTTGAGGCACACTACTGCCAACCAGCTACATGGTTTTTCAGCTAAGGTTGTTTTTATTGTTTTATGTAACAACCAAACTAATATGACTTGAAAATAGTTGACATGTCTGACTCTTTGCAAAAGAGGCTGGGAACAATTAGCAGAAACCTGGTTTGGGAGATTGATTTGAGAAGGTTTTCTGTTTAGTTGAAAAAGAAAGGGGAGCTTTAGAGTACTGCTGGTAAAGTGAGATTTCAAAGAAGAAAGAGGAAGAAGAGAGAAGAGGAGGAGGAAGGGAAAGAAAAAAAAGAGGAAAAGGAGAAATGGGAAAAGGGTAAGCATAAGGAGAAAAGAAGAAGCAAGAGGAATAAGAAAAAGAGAGGAAGAAACAGAAAGAAGAAAAGGAAGAAGCAGGAGGAAAAAGGAAGATAAAGAATAAAAAAGAGAAAGAGGAAAAAGAAGGTAGAAGAAAAGGAAGAAGCAAAAAGAGAAAGAGGAAAAAGAAAAAGGAGAGAAAGGGAAGAAGATTGAAGAAGAAAAGAAAGAGGCAAGAGAAGAAGAAGATGAAAAGAAAAGGAAGGAAAGGGAGGAAAAAGGTAGAGAAAAAAGAGATAGGAAAAGAAAAAGGAGAAGTAAAAGGAAAAGAAGGAAAAAAGAAAATCAAACTAGAAGAAAAAAGAGGAAGAAAAGAGAAAAAGAAAGTAAAGAAGTATAAAAAAGGGGGTCAATGTTGTTCAGGCTTTGTTTTTTGAAGGGGACCAATAATATCACAATAATGGAGTATAAGTGATGTCTTAATTTGCCTGTGAATTGGATTTAAGTGAGACAGAGTCATTAATTCCAGTGGCAAGACAAAAGTCAAGATGAATGGCAGTGGCCCAGGATGCAATGGATGATCTTGGCATTTTTTATTTCTGATGTTCCACAACCCCTGCTTTACCCTCCTTCATGGGCATTGGAGCAAATTGTTCTAATCTGATCATTCCACTTGGGGAAGCTTCCACATGCTTGAGGTAGACATTCCCCTAACTCATGGATGGGTTTGAGGTTCCCCTCAATCTGGTTTAGCCTGTCTGCTAAGAAGGTTTACTAGGATGCAGCAACTGCACATGCTCTAGCTTCTTGGAGCGACAGGTGAGGATGGGGTGAGAGGTGGCCACAGGTGAGAGTTGGGCAGATAGGTGGATGAGCAGCCCTGAACAGAGCTCAGCAAGCCCTCACACCAGAAGTCCTAGTCCTCTCTGAAAACCCTGGGGGATAGAACACCTGGAGTCAGGAAAACCTAATTCAAATCTGGCCTCAGGTATTTACTAGTTGTGTGACCCTGAACAAGTCACTTCACTTAGTTTGCCTCAGTTTTCTCATCTTAAAATTAGCCGGAGAAGGAAATTGCAATCCATACAGGATCTCTGCTAAGAAAACCCCAAATACTCACGAAGAGTCATACGCAATTGAAATGATGGGACAGTACAGAAGAGTGTATGTCTGTGTGTAATATTTGAATGGTAAAAACAGATTAAAAATATATGGGGAATTTTGGAAATTAAAAAATGCAAATATAGATGATTTCTATATTTATATAGGTTCATCTGGCTTAAAGATAAGCAGTCTAGGTTTATCACTGGGACAGTTGGTTTGCAGGCCACCCAACCTCTACCTGTTGAGAAATATCTGAACGCTGTCCATCTTGCAGATCAACTAACTATATGGGTAATGAAGTAAATGTTGCATTTGTTTCTCCAAATCTAGATCTAGAAATCTAGACATCAGATCTAATTTTAAGTGGTGTTCTGAGGTGATGGTAAGGAACAGGAAGAACAATAGAAAATGCTTAAAGAAAGGCATAAATTGATGTGGTTTACCTGAGAGCAGAAGATTAAAACATAACCTAATCAATCCATTCATTAAGCTCCTACCATTTCCCAAGGGCCATAAAAAGTGCTATCTCTCATTACTATTATGATTATTTTAAAAATTTTATTTTTAATAGTACTTTATTTTTCCAAACACATGCAAAGATAGTTTTCAACATTCACCTTTGCAAAAGTTGGTTCCAAAATTTTCTTCCTCTCTTCTCCTTCCCCTCTCCCCAAGACAGCAAGTACTCTGATATAAGTTAAACATGTGCAGTTCTTCTAGACATATTTCCATATTTGTTATACTGCACAAGAAAAATCAGGGGGAAAAGCAAGCAAATACACCACAACAACATAAGGTACAAAAATTATGCTTTGATCCATATTCAGTCTTCATGGTTCTCTCTCTGGATGTGGCTGGCATTTTCCAACCCAAGTCTGTTGGAACTGTCTTGGATCACCTCATGGTTACAATTATTATTGAAGAATCGAATAGAGAGCATAACATGGAAATGTTAGAGATGATCAGGAAGACCCGAGTTCAAATCTCATATCTGATACTTATCAGCTGTATGTATCATCATGGGATACTCACTTTAAACTTCAATTTCTTTGTCCAGAAAATGAGAACAATAATACTTGTGGTACTTGTGCCTCGTGTGTATAGAATGCATTCTCTTTCTTATCTCTGAGTCTTAGAATTCCTAGTTTTCTTCAAAACTTGGATCAAATGCCATTTTTGCCCCCTCATCCCACCAGCAAACTGAGCTCTTTTCTGTATTAGTTTGTATTTTATCTTGCACAAATTGCAAAAAAACAGGATTTTCTCATTGAAAATTCCCTATTACAAAGTTAAGGAAAGAAATAGAATTTTAGAAAAGTTAGATATGATAGACCTCTAGAAAAAAATGAATGGGAATAGAAAGGAATATGCCTTTTTTCCAGCAGTACATGGAATCTACACAAAAATTGGCCATTTATTAGGGAATTTATTAGGGAATGCATTATGTTTTTTTTATTTCCCTGATCCCAGTTATTTTGTATATATCTTTATGTATACACTCCCTGGTATATAAGTTTCTTGAAGACAGGAATTATTTCATTTTTATCTAGAAACTAGTAGTGTCTAGCCCTTAGGTTAGGGAGAGTTAGTCACATATCACTTATGGCATTTACCAAGTGTCAGCTTCTATGCTAAGCAGTAGAGATATATAAAAAAGCAAAAGATGGTCCCTCTTTTTTAAAGTTCCTGTTTTTTAAAGATGATCCCCATATAATGGGGAGAAAACATGAAAACATTATATGTACAAATAAGATTGAAATAATAAATTAGAGATAATCAATAGAAGGAAGAAACTAGCATTTAGGGAGATACAGAAAGTTCTTGAAAGTGAGATTAGACCAGAGTTGGTGTTTTTTTTTTTTTTTTAAATTTAGGAAATTCCTGAGTGAGGAAACTCCTTCTAATGTGCAAGTCTGTATGTAAGAGATGGCTAATAATACTCATGGATTCAGGTAGCCAGATGGTAGAGTGGATAAGGGACTGAACTTGGTATCAAGAAGATCTCCGACTTCAAATCTACTCTCAGACACTTGCTAGCTGTATGATGAGCAAGTCACTTAGCTTCTGTCTGCCTCAGTTTCCTTGTCTGCAAAATGGGAATAATAATAGCAACTACCTCCCAAGGTTATTATAAGAACAAAAAGAAAAAAAAATATTTATAAAGCTCCTTGTCAATCTTTTTGTTGTTCAGTTATTTAGTGTTTGTGTCCTTATCTTCATGACTCCATTTGGGATTTTATTATCAAAAATACTGGATTGGTTTGCCATTTCCTTCTCCAGCTCATTTTACTAGTGAGGAACCTGGGGCAAATAGAATTAAGTGATTTGTCCAGGGTCACAAACTAGTAAGTGTCTGACGTTAAATTTGAAATGGTAAGGAACATGAATCTTCCTGACTTCAGACCTGATATCTACCCCCTGCACCACCCAGTTGCCTTTGTAAACCGTAGAAAGAACTGTGTAAAAGATAGTTATTATTATTATTAAATCCTTCCTAAGACACTAACTATGCAATCTGGGTAACCTTGACCATCTCTTATCCGTAAAATAAGAATGATAAAACTTGTGGTGTCTACTTCACAAGGTGATTGTGAGACTTTAATGAAACTATATCTGTAAAAGTGCTTTGCAAACTTGAAAACATTATATAAAGGTCATTTATTATTGTTATTAGCAATTATATTAATAAATTAAGACCAGTGAAAAGCGAGAAAATTCTTCATCAACTAAAAGAGGGAGAAAAAATGAAGGATGAGAATATGAAGAAAGAGATGATTTGTGTTCACTCCTTTTATTGTTATTGGTTTGAGAAATGTGATATTTTAAAGAAATTGGATCAAGCTAAAGAGAAAAATGGTTGACAGACTGGTAATGCAGAGAGGAGAGAAGGGATTTGGATGAATAATACCGTTTTTAATGTTTTTTAAAGAAGCACCCCCTTTTAGTCTAGCCAGAAATGCCTTTCAATAAAAATCCATACTCCCTCATGAGATAATAGATGTGAAGAGGCTTTGATCTCTTGAAAGAAAGATGTTCGATAAAGCCAAAGCATTGTGACTATTTAATTTTTATTTCTCATTTTAATCTAGTCTTAACGCATACGGATGAATGAAGCATTGACTAACTCAGAGTGGATAATTAAAGTGACCAGACTTCCTGATTTGGTCAGGATTGGTCTTAATGACCAATATTGGGTGGGCAAACATCCTGCAAAATCCCCTCTAAACCGATTTCTCCTTGGGAGATATGGATCAATTCAGAAATGTTTTTTCAGCTCTGTAAATTTCCATATTGAAAAACCAAAGGATTTTAGAAGGTTTTTAGAGGCTGGTTTAGAAGTCCAACTTCCTTATTTTACAAAAGAAGAAACTAAGAGTAAGAGGATGCAAGTATAATGAGAAGAATTTTGGATTTGGAATCAGAGGATGAGTTCAAATCTTCACTCTGTGTGAAGGCACTTAACTTTTTGGGACTCAGTTTCCACTTCTGCAAAAATGAGATTAACTTGATGACCCATGAGGGTCCTTGTAGTACTAAATCAAAGATTTATGTATGGCCCACAAGTTATGTTAGTCTAGTAAAAATGGTCACAGTCTAGAGAGTGGACATTGTCCTTCATTCTTTTTTTCTCCCCCTAAATTTGCTAAGGCAATTGGGGGGTTAAGTGACTTGCCCAGGGTCACACAGCTGGAAAATAGTATTAATTATCTGGGGCTGGGTTTGAACTCAGGTTCTCCTGATATCAGGGCTGGTGCTCTGTCCCCTGCACCACATAGCCACCCCTTGATGAAGTCCATGGAAATGTCTTTATCATTTTATCTTTCTCCCAGCCTTTTTCGCCTACAATCCTCCTGGAGGCAAAAAACAGATTCTCTTGAGAATGGGCAGGAGTCTCACACAGGTACAGGAGGAGCCATCTTTTGTGCTAACCTATAAGAAGGGAGTCTTTATCATGAACTTATTTATTTTGTGCCCGTTTCATCTTATCTGCAAGAACTTGAGAGTTCAATAGAGCTAAGAGGGCTTGGAAATTAAGGAATGCCTAAAGCACATAGGAACTAAATGCACTCCAGTCCACTTGGTTTCAGAGAAGCCTTGGAGAGTCAGCAACATAACCTGTCATGTATAGGGTAGCAGTGGAAAAGGAACCATATGATCTTAATAGAATGAATTCTTGAATCCCAATTTTCCTAAGGAGTTGGAATATACCCTTCTATCAAAGAATAGGGAAGATATCAAAATTTCTTAGATTCCTAGATATTAAAAATTCCAGAATCCAATTTTCTAAGTAGAAAAGGAGAATTTTTCTGGGCAGAACAAATATTGAGGGTTGCATCTCTAGTTACTCCCAAGTCCCAGAGTTCAGCACTTTAGTCTTTTATCAAGAGAAGGGGAGATTTTGGATACAGTCAATATTTTACAGATAAAAGAAGATCAGGGAGGTGATCCTCATCTCCCCCATTTGATGGAGCAAGAAACACCAAAGGTCATAAAATGGGGGGAAAGGGCCCCGGACTTTGCCTTCTGCTATTTCCAGGATTTTTTTTTTTTTTTTTGATGATATGGATCCAATGGACAGGAGATCACCTCTAAAGCAATCACAAATTCATTTTCTTTCCTAATTGAGTCCAAATCACAGGGTAGTGCTCTGAGTAGGGAAGACTGTAGGACTCTGGGGAATACGGGACTCTGAGAGATTTGTTTCTATTGTTTAAGGACCACCGTGAGTACTGTATTTGTTTTCTGCCTTTTAGGTGGGGAATAATAAACGCTACCCTGTACCTGATAAATGTATGTGTTATCTTGAGTGCTTGTGGGGAACAAAGGATCCTTTTACCAACATCTGGAGGATCTTATACCAGTTCCATTTAAGCTATTATTCCAAAATTTCCCAGAGAAAACTCTAGATGAAGAGAATATGAGACAAAGAGGGTGATTTGGAGAATAGATCCATGTAAGCTCAAAGATATTGTGATGTTGTTGTTCTTGGTAGGGAACCTTCTCCAGGATGCACCAAGGAGAATTAATTGGCCATATGTGAAGGGACATTAAATGACCCCATCCCTGACACTCCGTCTCTCACCTTCTGGCCTGAGAAGGAGCCCTATAATAAACAACATTACAGCTTTATTCCTGTGGATTACAGAATTCTCTCTAGAAGGCTCTTATTAAAATGCAGATTGCTATGGGGCACTTCAGGGAGAGTAGGCTTGGGTGAGTGCCCCAGTGGGTGGGCTCTGGAGGGCAGCAGGAGAATCTGGACTACCATTGAGGCTGACCAAAAGGGAAGAAGAAACATTTAAAAGAATTCTGCAGGATGCAACAAAATCTAACAAACTTAGACCTTTTTATTGTTTTGTTTTTTCAGTTTTTCAAATCACCAGAAAACTGGCATCCTTCATGGCTACCTTACCTAATGAGGAATATTTGAAGAAACTAGGCAATGTTAAACTTAGAGAAGAAAACCTTACAGGAGTCAGGGTAGCTGTCTTTAGACATTTGAAGGGTTGTCTTATGGAAGAAGCATTAAACTTAATCTGCTTGGCCCTTGAGGGCAGAACGGGGTCCAGTGGGTGGAAGGTACCGGGAGAATGATTTCTATTCAGCTTAAGGGAGTGCATCCTCAGCTGACAATTAGAGGTGTCCAAAAATGGAATGGGATGCCTTGGGAGCTAGTTAATTCTCTTTTGCTGCAGGCCTTTAAGGGAAAACCAGATGACCCCTTGCTGGAAAGGTTGTAGAAGGGTTACCTACTTTGAGCCGTGAGTGCGACTGAAACTTCCCTGACAATACGATCCCAGAATTCAAATTTCTAGATAGAAAAGGAGGATTTTCCTGGACAAATATTGGGGGCTGAATCTCTATTAACCCCCAAGTCCCAGAGCTCAGTATTTTAGTCTTCCATCAAGAGAAGGGGAGATTTTGAATAGAGTCAATATCTTGTAGAGAAAAAAAGCATCCACAATTTGGTGGAGCAGGGAGAAAGGGCCCTGGACCTAGCTTCTGAGCTCTGAATTTCTCTCCTGGTCTGTGATTCTTTCATTTTTACTCTGGAAGCTCCCTTGCTTTGCAGCAGAGAAATTCAAGGTTAAAATGATCTCCTGGATCCCAAGAGAAAAGAGAGATATTGTCTCTTACTTTTTTCCTGTCTTCTTCTCTTCCCCCTCCCCCCAATCTCTCCATTCCTATGCTTCACTGCACATTGACTATTTGGAAATATGGTCACTTTGATTACAACCTGTCATTAGAGTTGTTATTATTATTTAGTGAGCCCACCCAGCAAAGCAAAAAAAGGAACCATTGTCCTCGGGAAAGGGCTCCACCCTGGGCCCTGCTCCCTCCCCACTCCCTCCCCTGCTCCGCTCCCCACACTCCCCAGCACACTGACACACATTGAGCTGGGGCTGTGAAACGCCCTGAGTTTCTTTTTTTAGACTTGCTTTTCTGCCTGATGCTGAACATGTGCCTGTACCTCCCCGAGATGCCAAAAACTAGGCCAGCCATCATCCTTCTGGTCTGTGCAAATGCTTGGAGCTCCCTGGAATACGGCTTTAGCAGAATAAGTGTGGACACTGTTGGAAACCTGGGGAACTGGAAAATTAAGGGAGAAGAGAGAAAGAATAGAGAAGGACAATGCAAAGGCTCTCTCTTCCCTCGGTGGAGTTGGGAGTGGAGAGGGAATTAATTACTCTAGATTGTTTCTATTGCCCTAACCCCTTCATTTTACAAAAGGGGAAACTGAGGCCCAAGGAGGGAAAATTGATTTCCCTAAAGTCACACATCAAATTAGTGGCAAAGCCAGAGCATGGACTCAAGTCTCTGGAAGAGACAGAAGCAGCCACAATCCAGGGACTCAGGGCAGAGAAAAATGAGAATTTTCCTTTATTCTCTTGCTATAATTTTCCTCCAATTCACTCTTTACAATTTAACCCCAGTACTAAATGTTTTCCCTCATCCTTGATTAGCTCCTCCTCTAGAACTGATGATTTCCTAGGAATCTATGGATGTAGGAGGCACTTTCAAAACATCAGCTATATTTTAAGGTAATTCAAGACTGTAAGGAATAAAGATGCTGCTGAATGTCTAGCCAGATCTAGGTACCATAAGGTGCCTTGTCACCTTCCCTAGCCCTGGCCTCTCACTGGTTGTTTCATATTCAAGAACTGCGTAGTCTGTGGTACTTGCCATAATTTTAAAGCTATGGCCCTTCTATAAACACAATTATATTGATAATCCAAATACATCTTAGGGTCACAAAAGGGCCTTCACATCTGTTGTTTCATGCGGAGCTTCACAAATGTTTTGTCAGACATTGTTATCCCCATTTTTCAGATCAGGAAACTGAAGCCGGGAGTGATGAAACACTTTGTCAAATGTAACACATCTAGTAAGTAACTGAGTTAAAATTCAAACTTAGACCTTTTGGTTCTGGGTCCAATCTCGGACCCTAGTTAGACCCAAAGAAGACAATTTGGAAAAAGTAATTATTCTCAAGTTTAGAAGTCTTTTCATTTCATGGATATTTTAATTCTCCTGCTGCTCTCACCAGAGCTATAACTAGGGCAGGGTGATTGGGGCTTTTCCCCAGGGTGCCAGATTTTGGAGGCATTTGACTGTAGTTGAAGTCTTTCGATAAGGTAAAAATAACAGAGTTTAGCACCTAGTTAACAAGAAAGTTAACTTAAATAGTAAGACACCAGATGGCTGGTTGAGGTAAACATTTCCCTTGCCAACCCCTACACTCCACCACTCCAACAGTGGGTGGTCTTTAAGCCATTTACACTGGGTGAAGTTTATGGCACTTGTTCTGATACAAAAATTACTAGTTATAGCTTTGGTCATCACCTCCCTAAAAATAATATTAGTAATAGCTGATATTTATGTAAGACTTTTTGATCTATAAGATGTTTTATAGATATTAGCTCCTTCAAAGCAGATATACATATTATTTTCCCCATTTGACAGATGAGGAAACTGAGGTTCATAAAATCAACCTTCACAAAGTTCTCCATGATTATATGGTTAGTAATGAACCTGCTGGTTTTTTCTGGCTCTTAAGCAACTAAAAAACAGATAGTTTTTGGAAAGAGAACAGGATACCTGGAGTCAGAAAGATCCAAGTTCAAATTTGACCTCAGCCATTTCTGGCTGTGGGACCCTGGGCAAGCCACTTAGCCTTATTTGCCTCAGTTTCCTCTTCTGAAAAATGAGCTGAGAAGGAGATGGCAAACTGCTCTAGTATCTTTGCCAAGAAAACCTCAAATGGGGTCAGCAAGAATTGGACTGAAAATAACTCAACAATAACAACCTGTATATAAGAATTTCTATGGGTCACATATTGACCTAGAAAACTACATATAAACAAGATCTATATTTTATTATATTTTTATATATCTTGTTAAATGTTTTCCATTTATATTTTAATCTGGTTAGGGACACATTTAGGGTGTTATGGGCTTGTGGACCACATATTTGTTACTTCTGTTCTAGAACATCCAGGTTTCTTATGTGTCAATATTGTCTCTAAACATAAAGACTAAAGAACATCAACGTGATGCCCATAATAATGCCTGTGGTTCACAGTCTTTTTTTTTTTAATTATAGCTTTTTATTTTCAAAATATATACATAGATAATTTTCAACACTCACCCCCACAAAATCCTGTGTTCTAATTTTTTCCCTCCCTTCCCCCTCTCCCCCAGTTGGCAAGTGATCCAATATAGGTTAAGTATGAGTTCACAGTCTTTATCAAGGATTTGGTCTCTTTTGCCCCTGCATATTTTTGAAGGAAAGGTCCAGGCTGTGGCTTCTCTTGTGCTATTCCAAATCCCATTCCCACCCCAGCCCCACATACCTCTCCCACTATACACTAGTCCCAATAAGCAGGCGTCCTTGATATCTCCACAGATCTATTGACTGATTAATTAGTGTACTGGGATAGCACGTAAGGGAGGGGAAACTATGGGATTAGAAGACTCCTACGTTGAGTTAATGGCTTCAAGATGATAATTCCCCTGAATTAGGATCCTAGGTTTAGAGCTAGAAAGGAGTCTACCCCTCATTATTTAGATAAGGAAAATGAAGTTAAGAGAGAAATTAATTGGCTGCTCCAAAATCATACAAGTAGTAAATGGCAGAAATGGAACCTGCACCCAGCTCATCTGACTTCTAATCCTGTGCTTGCCCCCCCCGCCCCCCATGTAACATATTTCCCTTACTTCTTCTTGCCTCCAGTTCTAGGTTTCCTCCCTGTTCTCCCTTTCTCCTTCCTCTCCTTCCTCTTAATCTATAGTGTCAGGGCTTACTTACATCTGAGGATTATTGTAGCATTTTTCTTCTCATCATGGACCAGGTTTCTTTTTTAGAAGCCAAGTGTAATATTTGCCTGTACTGATTTTTACAGCAGTTTCTCAAGGGCATCAAAACCCAGAAATAATTTGCATCAAAAAGAGAAGACTTGATAGGGAGGGTGGGTTAATGGCTCTATATTGAAAGGCTGACTGTCATGTGGAAGGAGTAGACTTGTTGTGTATGACCCCAGAGGGCAGAACTAAACCCAGTGGGTAGAAATTATAGGGAGGTAGATTTCAGCTCAGTAGGAAAAAGACTTCAGAGCTGTCCAGTGATGAAATGGGCTGACTCCCTGGCTCCAGAGGGGATCCAGCGGAGGTTGGGTGGCCATCGTTAAGGATCCTATTAAAAGAGATTCCTGTGAAATTGGACTCTTTGGTTGCCAAGTTTATTTCTCACTTTTAAAATTCCTCTCTTTGTCAGATTTCTTTTGTTGTTATTATTGATTGCTGAGTAGGACCTTAGAGGCAAACTGAATTAAAATCTAACTCCCTCATTTTACAGATGAAGAAACTGAGACTCAAACAGAATAAGCAATTTATCCAAAGTTACACAGCTAGTATGGGGGCAAGATTTGAATTTAGATGTTCTTAAACCTTTAAGCTTGACAACATAAGAGTGGTAAAGAACCAGTCTTGGAGCCAAGAAGATCTGGATTCAAGTCCTATCATTGACATATATTGACCATGTGATTGAGCAGATCACTTAACCTTTTAGTAGTGTAGGCAATCTTTAAAGAAGGAACCCAACTACTTTGGTCAAAAGAATTTTCCCTTTGAGAATTTCCTTTACCAATGCAATTATATAGGGATCGCTAGATGGTACAGTGGATAGAGCACCATCCCTGAAATCGGGAGGATCTGAGTTCAAGTTCAGCCTCAGATACCTAATACTTACTAGCTGTGTAACCTTGAACCAAGTCCCTTAACCCTAATTGCCTTTCAAAATAAATAAATAAATGAAATCACAGCTACAGCTCCTATCCTATGAATTGGTTAACTCTATATATTTGTTTAAGTGTAGTAAAGAGAAAACCAACAAAAACAAGTTCTCAATGTTCAGTCTTTTTGCAGAAAAAGAGAATGTACTCTCCTACATCAAAAGGAAAAAATTCTATATAAAAAACCAAAACTGAAAATCCCAGGTAGATATGGGATATTTGTCTTCATAAGGTGAGATGGGCAAAAAGAGGCTGAGACCTTGATGATGAATATGTACTTTGGAGGTCATAATGCCAGTTCTTCTATTGACCAGGGGAAGTAGGCAAAATAGAACAAGCCCTTGATAAAGACTATGAACCATAAGTTCTCTACATCTGTGTCTCCATCATTTTCAAAACTTCCACACCCACATTCTCATTTGATTCTCATAGTGTTATTTTAATTAATTATTAATGATTAAGTAATAATCAAGACAGGGTTTATTATTATTATTATGGTCATATTACTTTCATGCTCAAAATTCTTCAGTGACTCCCAGGTGCCCACTGAACAGTGTAAATATTCCCTAACATTCAAGACCCTTCACAATTTATTACTATCCCATTATTTAGGCTCATACCATTACTTTTCTCCCTCCATTTGTAGCCAATAATTATAATTTGTTGTTGTTCAGGTATTTTTGACTCTCTGTGACCCCATTTAGGGTTTTCTTTGCAAAGGTAGTAGAGTGGTTTCCAGCTCATTTTACAGATGAGGAAAAGAGGCAAATAGAGTGAAGTGACTTGCCCAAGGTCACACAGCTAGTACATGTCCGAGGCCAGATTGGAATTCAGGAAGATGAGTTTTCTTAATGCCAGACCCAGCTCAATCCACTGTACCACTTAGCCAATAGATAGGACCTGAAGGTTTCCAGTGCATACACACAGAGGTGTGCTGGAGCCAGCTTATACTGAGTAAGAAGAGTCAATTGTTAAATTTTCATTCTGGGCCTTTTCATCTTGAAAATTGGCAAATACTACAAATTAGGGCTTGATTTATTGTTTTATTGATCGTCTAGACTTAAGAAAGTGATGGAGAAAATGTTAATAACGCACATTAAACTCAAAAGCCAACTGGCATTTTGAGAGGGCTTGCTGTTAAACATTTACCAGCACACTCCTATATATCCATGATCTCATTTTGTCCTCACAGAAACCCTGCTAGGCTATAGGACGGGAGAACCTTGTCCCCCAGACACACTCTGTGCTTTTTTCCTCCCTAGCCTTCCTCACACTATTTCCTATTACTATAACATTCTCCGGCCAATTCCTGTCCATCCTCTAAAGATAATTCAGATGTCATTTCTACCATGAAACCTTTCCTGATTCCCTTAGTGAGTCCATAATGACCTTTCCCCTTAGACTTCACACAGCACTTTGTACTATAAATACTCAAGCACTTATCATCTAATACTTTATATTACAGTAATCAGGTTTTTTTTTTAGTTTTTTAATAGTATTTTGTTTTTCCAAATATATGCAAAGATAGTTTTTTAACATTCATCTTTGCAAAACCTTGTGTTCCAAATTTTTCTTCTTCTTCCTTTCTTTCCCTCCCCCCTCCCCAAGATAGCACAATCCCATATAGATTAAACATGTGCAATTTTTCTAAACATATTTTCATATTCATCATGTCATAAAAGAAAAATCTGATCAAAAGGGTGAAAAAACATCAGAAAGAAAACAAAACAAATAACAACAACAACAACAAGTGAAAATACTATGCTTTGCTTCACACTCAGTCTTCATAGTTCTCTCTCTGAATGTGGATGGCACTTTCCATCATAAATCTATAGGAATTGCCTTGAATCATTTTATTACTGAAAAAGAGTAAGTCCATCCCAGTTGATCATAACATAATCTTGTTGTTACTGTGTATGTCTCTTGGTTCTGCTCATTTCATTTTGTATCAGTTCATGTAAGTCTTTTTAGGCTTTTCTGAAATCAGCCTACTCATTTCTTATAGAACAATAATATTCTAATACATTCATATACTATAAGTGTTTATGTTTTACCAGTATAGTCCCAACTGGACTATAAGCTCCACGATGGCAGGATCCCTACATTATATCAACTTTGTCTCTCTCCTTCCTTCTGAGGTTTTATATTTAGTAGTTTCTCAATAAAGGGGTCCTGTAGAATGACTTGAAGAACCTAAATAGTTCCTATGCCCAAAGTCACATTTGGAAGTGAACTTGACAAGAAGAATGCTATATAGAAATTGAATCAAGTTTGAATCCATTTTCCCCAAGGAATGAGATGGTATAGGGGAGAGTGTGCCCCCAAACATTACAGGAAATGTTGATATTTCTGTTCTTATTATAACTGAAAGCTAAAAGTAAATAAATTATTTGTCTGATACTTTTGAAGCATCAATGAACTGAGGATCAAGAGTTCTGGTTCTAATGCAAATCCTTGATGATCCTGACCAGTATGACTTTGGACAAGTGACTGAGTCTGTCCCCCTCGGTCTCCATCTAAAATGTGGGAGTAGTCCTGGAATGATTCCTGAGAATCTAGGACTTCAAGAAATCAATCTTGTGTTTCCGCCATACAAACTCCTCATTGTCTCCCTCTGTTAAACACAGGGGTATTATTGAAAACATATGGAATTGGGGTTTGGAAGCTCAAGGAAGAGACAAAGTCCAGGGTCAGCTTTTAAACAGTCTGTTGCCATTTAAATGTTCTACTGTAATGGTCCCCCTAAATTGGATTCAACTGATGACATAAACCAGAGATTGCATGTTAAAACAAATATCACTTGATTATTAAAATGTGTGCAACAGCACTCCCTGGCCTCCGGAATCCCAGGGAGCTCTCCTGAAGTTGAGGCTGAAACGGTCCAGGCGTGATCCCTGGTTTTCAGAAGCCTTATTAACTTTCACCTGGAATTATATCTTCAGGCCGAAACTTTACAGACCTTGTTGTCGAGAATAAAGGTAAGTTTAGCCCAAAGAGAGAGAAATTGGTGAGAAACGAGTGTTTCTGTGTTAGAACAGTCATAGAATCAAAGCTGGATGGAGCCCTCTAGGCCATCAAGTCAAACCCTCTTATTTTACATAGGAGTAAACTGAGGCTCAATACATCCCAGATGGTAAGTTGCAAAGGTAAGCTTTGGACCTAGGTCCCCTAATTCAGATCCATTGTTCAGAGGCAGCTACGTAGTCCAGTGGATAAAGCACCAAACTAAGTTCAAATCTACTGTGTGACCCTGATCAAATCACTTAACCACTGTCTGCCTCAGTTTCCTGGGCTGTAAAATGGGATTAATAACAGCACCTACCTCCTAGAATTGTTGTAAGGATTAGTTGAAATAATTAATACCTTTAAAGCACTTAGCACAATGACTATCATATAACAGATGCTTAATGAATACTTCTTTGCTTTCTCATGTACCATATTGCCTTTCCTACTGTCCACAATTCCTAGTCCTTTAGACAACAACTTATATGTCTGACATACTTCTTTTCCTACTCTACTCTAATGCATCTTTCCTGTCCTTTGTTCCAACTCTATTGATTGGTTTGGGCTTGAAGTCAGAAGTCAGAAGATCTGAGTTAAAATCTCAGTTTTGCCATTTTTTAACTTGTGTGACACTTTTACCTAAGCCCAGCTTTCTCATGTGCAAAACAAGATATCAGGGCTAGATGATCTCCATGGCTCCTACCATGAGCCTAAGAATAAATCCACCTTTAGGTGATGTGTGGTGCCATAAGAACTGACTGGCAATCAGAAATCTCATGTTAAAGTTTGAGTTCAGAACCTTACCACATAACCCAGGAAAGATCCTCAACTGCTCAGTGCTTCCATGCCCTCACCTGTAAATTAGGAATAATAATATTTGTACTACTTACCTCCCAGGACTGTTGTGAAAAAAGCATTCGATATACCTTGAAGTGCTATACAAATGAATTATTTTTATTATCACTAATAATCGTAAAAATGATAGCTCATAGTGGTTTAAGGTTGTATCCCTTGAGTAATGTTTGCATTTTAACATCAGCCTTCAATGCTCTAATTAAGGTGAAAAGATGAATCATAGAGTCATAGAATGTGAGATCTGGGAGAGAATCTACTACGTTAGATTTTACCAAATGGGAAACTTGAGGTCTAGAAGAAAGGAAGAAAATATGGAAGGTCCAGCACTTAGCACAATACCTGGCACATAGTAAGATCGTAATAAATGTTTGTTTATTAACTAATTGAAGGTCTCCGAATCAACTAGTGGCAGATCTGGAAACAGAAGGTGAGTAATGTGGGAATTTCAAGCATCATAGTAGGGAGAGAGAGGGAGGGAGAGTCTTGCTGGGAATAGTGGACTTTTCTCAGTATTTCTTTCCTTCTAGTATATAGGAAGATGCTTCTTCTCCTTTCTTGACATCCCAACTCCCTCCTTTCCCATGAATTTTTAAAAATTCAATTCAATTAATTAAACTTTTTTATTAAAGCTTTTTATTTTCAAAATATATTCATGGATAATTTTTCAACATTAACTCTTGTAAAACCTTGTGTTCCATTTTTTCCTCCCTTTCCTCCATTCCCTCCCCTAGATGGCAAGCAATCCAATATATGTTAAATGTGGTTTAAATATATATATATATATATATATATATATATATATGTTAAATACAATATATGCATACATATTGCCACAATTATCTTGCTGCACAAGAAAAATCAAATCAAAAAGGAAAAAATGAGAAAGAAATTAAAATGCAAGCAAACAACAACAAAAAGAGTGAAAATGCTATATTGTGGTCCACACTCAAGTCTCACAGTCATCTCTCTGGGTGTAGATAATCATTGGATCATTGGAACTGGCCTTGATCATCTCCTTGTTAGAAAGAGCCATGCCCATCAGAATTGATCATTGTATCATCTTGTTGTTGCAGTATATAATGATCTCCTGGTTCTGCTCACTTCCCTTAGTATCAGTTCATGTAAGTCTCTCCAGACCTCTCTGAAATCCTCCTGCTGATCATTTCTTATATTCCTAGTTTTCAACATTCACTTTTGCAAAATCTTGTGTCCAAATTTTTCTTCTTCTCTTTTCCCCTTTCCCCAAGATAGCAAGCAATTCCATATAGGTTAAACATGTGCAATTCTTCTAAATATATTTCCCTATTCATCATTCTGTACAAGAAAAATCAGATCAAAAGTGAAAAAAAAAAGAAGGGAAAGAAAAAACAAGCAAACAAACAAAAACAAGGTGAAAATTTTGATTCAATCTCTGTATCCCTCTCTCTGAATGCAGATGACATTTTCTATCCCAAGTCTATTGGAATTGACTTGAATCACCACATTGTTGAGAAGAACCAAGTCCATCACAGCTGATCATCAAATAATCTTGTTGCTGTGTACAATATTCTCTTAGTTCTGCTCACTTCAGTCAGCATCAATTCGTATAAGTCCCCCTTCTTACTTTTCAGAGCCTTCTTATACTTGCCATGATCCAGCTGACCCAGACTATTCACTGAGTTCCTAAAACAAAGAACTTTGTATCCCATCTCCATGCCTTTCCACTGGCTGTCTCCTCTGTCTATCACAATCTGTTTCCTTACCTCCATCTCTTAATTTTCTAAGCTTGCTTTAAGACTCAGCACAAATCCTACCTTCTGTAGATTTTTCCCAGTCCTTCTCCCCATAGCTGCTAATTTCTTCCCCTTTCTGATTATCTTCCAGCTACTCTGTATTTATTCTATATGATCTAGTTTTTGATTGTTGCCTTCAGCATTGGAATGTAAGCTCCTCAAGAATGTGCTATGATCCAGGACCAGGAGATCATTATATATATATACTGCAACAACAATACTATATGATGACCAGTTCTGATGGACCAGGCCATCCTCAGCAACGAGATCAACCAAATCTTTTCCAATGGAGCAGTAATGAACTGAACCAGCTACGCCCAGAGAAAGAACTCTGGGAGATGACTAAAAACCATTACATTGAATTCCCAATCCCTGTATTTTTGCCCACCTGCATTTTTGATTTCCTTCACAAGCTAATTGTACAATATTTCAGAGTCTGATTCTTTTTGTACAGCAAAATAACGGTTTGGTCATGTATACTTATTATGTATCTAATTTATATTTTAATATATTTAACATCTACTGGTCATCCTGCCATCTGGGGGAGGGGATGGGGGGGGTAAGAGGTGAAAAATTGGAACAAGAGGTTTGACAATTGTTAATGCTGTAAAGTTACCCATGCATATAACCTGTAAATAAAAGGCTATTAAATAAAAAAAATTAAAAAAAAAAAAGAATGTGCTATGATCAACTTTGAAAGACTTGGTTCTTCTCAGTGGTTCAGTTATCTGAAGCAATCTCAATAGACTTTGGACAGAAAATGCCATCTGCATCCAGAAAAAGAACTAAGGAGACTGAATGTAAATCAACACATGCTATGTTTACTTCTTTTTTCTGGTTTTTTGTTTTGTTTCTCTTTCCCAGGGTTTTTCCCTTTTGCTCTGATTTTTCTCTCCCAACATAATTCATAAAATCATGTGTTTTAAAAATAAATAAACTTACTATTTAAAAAAAGGAATGTAAGCTTCTTGAGGGCAGGGACTATTTCTTCCCTTACCTTTGTATTTTGTATTCCCAGAGATTCGCACAGTCCTTAGAACATAAATGCTTAATAAATATTTGTTGATTGATTAATCTATTAACAAGTGACAAAAGATGAACATGGAAAATGTTGGAGGGACTATGGAAAGAAGGACATACTAAGGAAACTATGAATCAATCCAAATTTGGGGACAATTTGTAAAATTCAATAAACTGTACATGCCCTTTTATCCAAAGATACTATAACTAGTTATTATATACCATGGAAGTGAAAGACAGAGAGAGGTCTCATTATACCAAAATACTTATAGTAGCAAATATCTGGGGCAGGAGGGGTGGGGGTTGGGGAAAGTGGGTATCCATGAGTTAGAGAATGTCTGAACAAGTAAAATTTTAAATTAAAAAAAGTGTCATCAACCACTTTAAGTAAGTCACTTCACTCTCCTGAACCTTAGTTTCCTTAACTGTAAAATAAGGGAGTAGGACTCCATGATTTCTAAGGTCTCTTCCAATTCTAACATTTTGTTAATCTCTGATTACAAGACAACTTTGAGCCAAACCCAGCCTGTTTCATTCTTCCCTCCTCCACTGTTAGGATTCCTTGATGACCCAGATTTCAATTAATTAAATATGTACGTGCCTATGTGTGTTAGTCACGGACTGTCAAAAGACAATCTTTTGAACAGTCTATGAACATGTTATATGTTTTCCCGACTCTATACTTTTGCTGATTACATTCCCCTTAACTGATATGCCTTTTTCCCTGCTCTCCACTTGACCAAATACTATCCATCCCTCAAAGACCCAGCTCAATTTAAAAAAAATAATAGCTTTTTATTTTCAAAATGCATGCAAAGATAATTTTCAACATTCACCCTTGCAAAACCTTGTGTTCCAAATTTTGAAAATTGCAAAGAAAGCACCAACATGTATTGGTAGAAGGAGCTTCCTCACTGGTAATTCCCTCTACCAATAAAATCATATACGCTTAAATCTTTTCCTTGAGAGGCACTGCACTAATGAAAAATTTCTAGGCTTAAGAACAGGAAAGGAATTTGAATCTTACCTCTGATATTTATAGTATGATCATGGATAAGTAAGTCCCTCCCTCCTCTCTTGAATTTCTGTTTCTTTAATCTATAAAATGGGAAAAACAATACCCATAGTACCACAATACAACCATACATCGTTGCTGTGAGACTCAAATGAACAATACTACAAAATGATTTATCAACCTTCCAAAAACAGGGTGAGGGTGGCTTTTAATTCTAATTTTCCTTTTACAACATGACTAATATGGAAATATGTTCAATATAATTTTGTGTGCATCACCTATATCATATTGCTTGCTATCTTGGGGAAAGGGGATGAGAGATAGACAGACAAAGTCAGAGTCAGAGAGTCAGAGAAAAAAATAAAGTCAGAGACAGAGAGAGAAAATTTGGAACTCAAAATGTTATAAAAGTGAATGTTGGAGGTAGCTAGATGGATCAGGGAGTAGATAGAGCACTGGTCCTGGAGACAAGAGGACCTGACTTCAAATACTCCTTATGATACTCAATACTTACTAGTTGTGTGACCCTGGGCAAGATACTTAACCTAAATTATCTCAAAAAAAAAAGTGAATGTTGAAAACAATCTTTGCATGGAAGAAATAAAATACTATTAAGTGAAGAGGAAGAAATAAATAAAAAGGGGGGAATGACAAAAAAGGGGGGGGGCTATGTAAATTATCAGTTGTTATGGTGTTAATTCCCCAGACTCACTGAGCAGAGATATAGATGTGGGACTATCCTACCCTCTGTCCCAGTGGGTCTGATTATTTTCCTTATTCTTACCACATAGTGGATGCCCCTTATCTTTCAAATAAACAAAGTGATCATTCCAAAATTAAAAGCATCAAATACAAGTATCTTAATCTTTTTTTCTTCTCCAAGCTAGAGATTCCCCCAGAGCAAGATAGTATAAGGGAGAGAATGCTTGAGTTGGAAGTAGGAGAACCCAAATTCAAATCGTGCCTCACATACTAACTCTGTGATTCTGGGTGAATTATTTAGCCTTCCTCAGCCTCAATTTCCTTATCTGTAAAGTGGGGATAATAGCACCTTCCTCAGAGGGTGTTATGGAGATCAAAGAAGATAATAAACATAAAGTGCTGTTTCTGTGATTCTTAAAATATATTCTGGGGGTGCTCCTGAGGGTTCTGGAACAAGATCAAAACGGTTTTCAACACTAGGCCATTTAAATTTCTAGTATGGTAAATATTAATAGATATAACTTACATAAACAAAAACTCTTTGAGGGGATCCTCAATAATTTAAAGAATCTCAAAATAGTTCTGAGATCTGAGAATCACTGCACTATATAAATGCTAGTTCTTCTTATTATCTTTATTCTTAGATATTGTAAGCAACTAGATGGTGCAGTGGTTAGAGAATGAGACCTGTAATCAGAAAGACCTGAGTTCAAATCTGACCCAAATACATATTAGCTGTGTGACCCTAAGTCACTTCCCTATTATTTCCTCATTCAGTTTCCTCATCTATCAAATGGGGAAAATATAGCATTTACTTCTCAAGGTAGTTATGCAGATTAAATGAAATAACATAGGCAAAATGTTTATCAAACTTTAAAACAATATGAATGTTAGCTATTTTATTATTATTTTTATTCCCAGTTATAAAATGAGTGAAATAGAACAATATGCCAAATAATATAACAATATACTATAGATGTATATATTATATATGAATATAATATATTAATGGAAATATACTACAATAAGGTAAATGAAAAGAAATCTAAAAGGAAGAGGGCCATATCTGAGTAATTTCAATGGTCAAGTCCAGGATCACTTGTTGGGAATTGTGGGTGTGTTGACTTAGATAATAGTTGAACTAGATGACCCAGGTGGTCCCTTTGAACTCAGTGCAAATAATTCGATGAATCTCTGGGAGCCTCGATTTCCTGTCTATCACATGGGGACGATAAGAGGACGGGATCAGTGTGAGGGAAGTACTTTGCCAACTTTAGATGCCATTGAAATGTGTATTGGAATTATTGCTCCTCTCTCTGAGTGACAAACATATGGTGACCAGGCATCCCAGGGGATTATAGTCCCAGTTTCCAGAAAAGAATGTGTATTTTTGACAATTCTTTGCAGAAGGCATATCATTTGTCATACCACATGTCCTGATTTTAGGTTTGGAAAATGTGGTCACCATCTCCCTGAAAAGGTGGTTGGGGGGGAGCTCTGTCTCCTTCCTGGAACCCCCACAGTGAGTGAGTGTTCTGTGATCCTTCTCTTTTCTGAAAGTCATCTGGATGCCTTTATTCAGAGGTTGCCTGATAGAGGGAAAAAAGGATAGGATTTGGAGTTAGAATTATAACTAGAATAGAATTATAGAATTATAATTATAGGGCTAAAAAGATACCTCTTGTTGTTCAGTCATTTTGTGTCCTGCTCTTTATGATCCTATTTGAGATTTTCTTGGGAAAGATACTGAAGGGGCTTGCCATTTTCTTCTCCAGTTCATTTTACAGTTAAAGAAAATTAAGGAAAACTGGGTTAAATGATTTGTACAGAGCTTAACATTTGAACTCAAGTCCAACTCCCTCTACTCATTAGCTCTGGTCACCTACCTGATACTCAAAGATACCTCTAAGACTACCTCATTCAAATTTTAGAAATGAGAAAAGTAAAATTCAGTGACCTGCCTAAATGACAGTCACTGATAGAAGTTAGGATTTGAACCTATGTTCTCTACCTCTGAGGACAATACCATATTTCCCCGAGTGAAGCAAGGTTCCTTCTATACTCAAGGAGACTTGGGCACCTGAGGGAAGCCAATCTCTCCTAGACTCAACTTTCTCATTTGTAAAATGGAGGCAATAATAGCATCTACCTTACAGAGTTGTTTTGAGGACACGATGTATATAAAATGTTTTTCAAACTTTAAAATATTCTGTCAGCTTCAGCTGGAATTATTCTTTTTATTTATTTAATATTTTTCCTCAGTTACATTCAAAACTTTTTTTTACATTTGTTTTTTTTAAATGTTTGAGTTCTAAGTTCTCTCCCTTATCCCTACTCACAATTAAGAAACCACTTGTGAAGTTATGCAAAACATTTCTATAAAAGTCAAGCTATGAAAAAACCCACAAATCTCCCACACTAATGAAAATAAAAACCTCAAGAAAAACTAAGTTGAAAAAAAAAGGAAAGAGGGAAGAGAAAGAAAGAGAAAGAGAGAATATTTCAGTCTGTATTCAGACACAATCAATTTTTCTCTGGGTATGGATAGGATTTTCATCATAAGTATTTCAGAGTAGTCATGGTGATTGTAATACTGAGAGATTATTTGCTTTTTTAAAAAATATTTATTTTTAAGGTTATACGTGTGCATCCATTTTTTACATATTTCCATATGAGTCATGTTGGGAAGGAAAAAAATCAGAACAAAAGGGAAAAACCACAAAAGAAAAAAAAAAAAAACAGGAGAAAAAAAAGGTGAAAATAGTATGTTTAACCACATTCAGTGTCCATCATTCTTTCTCTGGATGCGGACGGTGTTTTCCACCCAAAGTTTATTGGAATCGCCTTGGATCACTGAATTGCTGAGAAGAACCAAGTCCATCATAGTTGATCATAGGGTTATTCTTGCTATTCCTCTCCTCCCCCTCTGGCTCTGACCCTGATCCCAGGTCCAGGTCATTTAATCTCCTTTCTCCACAGTGTAGTTCTTTTTTTTTTTTTTTACCGACTTTTGTTTCCTTAGTCACCCATGCAAGCTATTCTGTCCCAAGAGACTGTCAGTCTCTTATTTACCAGAGTCTTCTGTTGTGGTCACAACTACTGTGGGGGGTCTGATGAACCCCGAGCCTGTAATTCATGGGTGGCCATTTGGTGCTATTTCAGGCATATGTGCGGTCATTGATACCCACACACCCACATACTCACATGCCTGCAAACCCTCAATCTCCATGTGCCTCAGTTTCCCTATCTGTAAAACAAGGAGCTGCCCTCCGTCTCTAGGATCCCTTCCAGCGCTAGACACCTCAGTCCTCTGCACTTGTACGCACGTAGGTGCACTCCCACACTTGCATACCTCCGTTTTTTTTCCCCTGCTGCCTTGGTGAGGTGAGGCCGGGAAGGGAAGGAAGGGGAGAGGAAATTCCCCACACAAGAGGCTTCTTTTCTTCCCGGAGAATGTAAAGCTTTCCTGTACACTGTAAGAACAGTAATGAATGGGTTTGGATGGGTGACTGGGCTGTAAATTAGTCCCCATTTCGGGCGCGACGGCAAACCTTGGGTATCATCAGAACCTGTTGGCTGATTTACAGCCCCGCAATCATTGGCCTGGCCATTATCCCCCGCGCAGGCTGGCTTCGGGATTCTTGTAGTGGCTTGTCTTTTGTGCACCAGCCTCCTCACCGCTTTGTTTTGAATTATGTGTGTCTCCCACGTTTCGCTAGTCTTTTGTTGGCCTGTTTAGTGCCGTAAATTTTGCATTCAGCCTTTGAGTCCTTCTCTGCAAAGGAGATTGTAATCTCCAGGGCTTTCTACCTGGTTAGAGAAAAGCACAGAATCGAATCGGGTTTCACGGAGCTTCGGCATCCCCAGCATTCCCCACAAAAAAAAAAAAGGGAGCCAGGCGCTTCCGAACAGGTGAGGGAGGGGTGTTTGCGCTCCGTTTTGGAGAGGCCCCCTTTCTACAGGTCCCTGTTAATCTCCCATCCTTGGGTGGGTGGGGGAAATCTGAGAGGGGGGGCCACTGAATAGACTTACAGGGAAAACCGATGTTCTAGCGGGTGAAAGCCCTTTGAGACGACTTAACATTTACCGTCTTCTCCAATCAGCCCCTTTCGTTTGCTGTCTCCTTCCCCCCAAAGCAGCTTAGGAATCATGGCGCCATGTCTAGGAATCCGACATGCTACAGCTGAAAGTGCACAAGCTCTGGAATCCAAAGACCTGGATTCAAATGTTACTTCTGGTTGCTTTTTTCCTCTGCGATTTTGGACAGGTCTCTTATCTGTAAAGTGAAAGGGTTTGATGCACTTTCTCCGAGGTCCCTTCTAACTCTAGATATAAATTCTTGATGTGATTCTCTGGTCAATGCTCCTTTCACTTGAGGCAAACAAACACCAAAAAAAAAAAAAAAAAAAGTTCAGTGGAAGTGGAGGGGTGGGTAGTTGAGTGGGAAGACAGTCTAACATTAGATATCCTGGGAGACGGGGTAGCCCATCCCATAAGGAATGATATTCTAGGGATTTGAGGGAGAAGATGAATCCTAGGAAAGGGGGAGAGGACATAGTGATGGTCCTGGGCCAGGCCAGGGATAGGGGCTATGCTGTGTGGTGGAGGTTGGTGGAGGTCTAGGAGGCACAAGAGAAAGAAATGTACCCCTCCCCAGATTTCAGCACCCAGGGGCATAGTCCTAGTTGCCCCGACTTACTTAGAGTTCTGAATGAGAAAAAGACTGGGGAAACTACAGCTGCCCTCTGAATTCCTTTATGTGGAGACAAAGGTCCCTGTCAGCTCTCCTAACTTCCCCCTGACATTGGGAAGGTCATTAGACCTTAGTTTCCTCCTGTGTCAAATTATGAATTTGGCCTTGATGATATCTAAAGTCCCTCTAGCTCTAAGTCTTGTGACCCTGTGACTGGTTTCCATTACTGAGAACAAAGGTTTACATTCATGTATAAGCTCTCTTTTCCAGTTTGGTAGGATTCAAAGCCCAGGGTGGGCTAGGCAAGAGGAACTCTGCTTTACAGCACTATCTTGAAATCCCTACACATCAAGGCGGAAACCATTTTTTGAAAAAATCCTTTTGTTTGTCTCTCCTTCCTTTTCCCTCATCCCTTTTATCCTGCATTTTCTATTGATCCTCTGCCTGCCATGGAGGAGGCTAAAAGGCTCATTATTGCTGTTTTCTGAAGCTCTTTGAGAGACACAATCAGGGAAAGGATCACAGGACCTAGACTCACTATATGACCTTGACCAAGATGGCAGTCTGACCTTGACCTTGAGCAGGAAGTGACTTCTCCTTGTCAGATTACCAGACTCTCAAATCATTTGCATTGATGAGGTGATTCAGGCCAGTTCCAATGGTCTTGTAATGGAGAGAGCCGGTCTGCACCTAGAGGGAGGACTGTAGGAACTGAGGGTGGATCACAACATAGCATTCTCACTCTTTTTGTTGTTATTTGCCTACTATTTTTTTTCCTTTTTCATTTTTTTTCCTTTTTGATCTGATTTTTCTTATGCAGCATGATAAATGTGGAAATATATTTAGAAGAACTGCACAAGTTTAATACATATTGGATTACTTGTTGTCGAGGGGAGAAGAGGTTGGGAGGGAGGGAGAAAAATTTAGAACACAAGGTTTTGCAAGGGTGAAGGTTGAAAACTATCTTTGCATGTATTTTGAAAATAAAAGGCTATTATTTTTAAAAATCCATCCGCATTGATTCCATTATAAAGTAAGGAATCTGAATTTTAACTTCTCTTCTTTCCCCTCTCTTTTTTTTAGTCCTGGAGGTAGGTCCTTACCGGGAAGTTGTTTCAGAAATTTCACCCGACCTTAGAAATGTCTTCCTCCATCGAATTCTGGGTTCTTGCTCCCCATCCTGGTATCTCTCCTCTTTTATATCCAGACTCTAGGCTGCCTCTGATAGACCAGCTATTTAAACTTACCAGGAAGGAAGTGATTGACTGGGCACCCATAGAAACTCACTCCTTTCTCCTAAGTGCTGTCCATTTAGGGCAGCAACCTAGCACAGGTTAGGAAATTCTAGAAGGGTCAGCAAAGATCTCTCAGCTGGAGGAGCCTCCTTCTATCTCTGTTCATGCTGTCCCTCCCCCTCTACTTTCATAGGATCCCAGATTTAGAGTTGGAGATCATCTAAAGCAAGAATTTTTTGGTGTCATGGACCCATTCGCAGAAGAATATTCTTTTTTTTTTTTAATTAAAGCTTTTTATTTTAAAAATATATACTTGGAGACTTTCAGCATTCACCCTTACAAAACCTTGTATTCTAAATTTCCCCTCTTCTCCCCCCTCGACTGCAAGTAATCCAACTTATGTTAAACATGCGCAATTCTTCAGAAGACGTATTCTTAAATAATTCAAGGAAATACTATAGTACATCAACATTATAGTGATGTAATTAACATTACAGTTAGGGGTTAATGAAAAATAAAGATGTATTTTTTCTATGTTCATAGATAATGGATCCTACACTATGGACTCCGGGTTAAGAACCTCTGATCCCCACACCCCTCCTATAGATGAGGAAAATGAGATCTAGAGAAATTCAGTGATTTGCTCAGTGTCACAAAGGTGGTGAGTGACAGTCAGCCAACCTGTCAACAAGCATCTATTAAGGATTTACTATGTGCCAGGAACTGTGCTAAGCCTTAGGAGACAAAGAAAATTAAAAAAAAAAAATTTAAAAACATATGGTCCCTGGCTTGGAGGATCTCACATTTTAATGGAGAAGACAATATGCAGATAACTGCATACAAGATACATAGATTGTAAATTGTAAAGTAATCCCAGGAGGAAGGGAGCAGGAGGGGGGAGTGTGAGGAAAGGCTTCCCTGTAGAAAGTAGGATTTAAACTGGATCTTGAAGGAGTCTAGGGAATCCACGATGGGAAGAGTGTATTGTAGACAATGGAAAACCTTCCGAGTTAGTGATGAGCATTTGAACCCAGGACTGCTAACTCCCCAAACCCAAAGTTACAAGACTGCATTAGGAACTTCCTTCCCTTCCCTCTGATTCCCCTCATCCTCCTTCCCTACTCTTTCTCTCATCACACACTCTCACACACCCTCCTTTTCCATTGTTAATGACCAGCTGGTAGCTGCATCCCCCAGCTAATATTCTCAGAACAGCAGCAGCCCCGGGTTGCCTCCAGGACAGCTAATGAGGGAACCAGTAACAGCCAGTTCCAGGGGTGAGGGGGAGGAGGTGTGTAATTACGTTAAATATTCAGTGTGTTCACACTTCTTTTCCTATTCATCCCCTTGGTTTTCTTTAGCTGGAACCAGTGGCCTGTCAGGCCACATCAGTGCCAAGATCAGTGAGTAGATTCCCAGAAGTCAGTTCCCTACCTTGTTAAGGAATAAAATTTAAAATAAAATAAGATCATAAAATAAATGCTCCCTTCCCCCAGCCAGCCTCTCCCCCTGGTCCTCTCAGGCAGCGGGGCCAGCTTCGATTGGACAAGCTTCAGCCAGAAGGGTAGGGGCCCGATGGCCTGGTTTTGGAACCAGGGGGTTGGCTGGAACACTTAGAGGTGGGAAACAAGTGGGGCTCCCAATGGCCCCGAGGAGCTGCCGTTTGCAGAATGAAGCTCTGGGCCGCTGAATTGCAGCTTGCTGCATCAGTAGCTTTGGGTTTCCAGCCCTGGGCAGCTGGGACTATGTACATGGAAATAAACATGGATTGACTTAAGCAGGCTGGAGCTGTACTGAGAAGGGCATCAGGCGAGGTGTCAGGAGCCCTGGGGCCTTATTCCAGCTCAGCTCCGAGGTCTCTCTATAATCTTGGAGGGGAAGAGGGAGTCCCTTTTTTCCCCAACATCACCTCCCTGTAGGTCTCAGTTACTTTAACAGATATAAAATAAGAGTGATGTTTCCCTTCCTTCTTTTCAAAGATAGGGGAAAATTACATAGACTGTTATTTGTTGGTTAGTTTTTCTAAAGGGCTTTTTTTCCCTTTCATTAGAGCTCTGTATAGGAGAAGGAGAGCAGATCTGTTTGGAAATAAAGGTGATATAACAAGAAAAGCAAAATATTTTAAATATTTTAAAATATATAAAAACATTAAAAGATGGATGATAATGTCCTTGAGCAGTTTAGGTGACAGTGAATCCAACGCTGGGCTTGGGGTCAAGAAGACTCATCTTTGGAAATTCAAATCTGACCTCAGACACTTACCAGCTGGGCAAGTCATCTCACCGTGTCTGCCTCAGTTTCCTTGTCTACAAACTGAGTAAGAGGAGGAAATAGCAAACCCCTCCAGGATCTCTGCCCAGAAAGCCCCAAAGATCCCTTTGTGGGATCACAAAGACTCAGGTCATTTTCAGTCATATTTAACTGAAAATAACTGAACAACTGATGCCTTCTTTTCCCTTTTGCAGATGTCAAGAGGACTACAGAACATTGTAAATATGGTCCATATTTGATTGGTGTATTGGTTAGTTTTGTTAAAGTGCATTTACCTATATTATCTCTCTTGGTCCCATCCCTGTGAAGTAGATAATATTATTCCCATTTCACAGATGAGGAATCTGAGATTCAGAAATATTTAAATGACTGGTCTAGGCTTATGTATCAAATGTCAGAGTCAAGATTCAAATTTAGGGGGAAAATTCAAATTCATTTCTTCCTAACTCCTTTCTGCCACTTTTAAACTGCCTTAGGCTTATTTGTGTAATTCAGAACCTGGAAAATCAGGTGGAGGCAATGCCCATAGACACTCCCATACTCCTGGACAGGAGTGCTGCCTCTCATTACTCTTCCTTTTGTCCCTTGGTGAACTTTGAGTAGATTCCTTCTAAATTAGGCATTTTTGAACTGGAGTCTTCAGACTTACCTGTGTATATGACTTGATGGAAGATGAGGTGAATAGGAAAAAAATGACATCTTTAATTTTACTAACTGCAGTTTCACATTTCCTTCAGTCATAAACGTAGGACAGCAAACACTAGTTTTTGAAGTATTCCATAAGTTTTACCAGACAACCACAGAGATCAGTGACATAATAAAGGTTAAGGAAACCATGCTCTATGGGGAATGGCTGAATAAGTTATAGTTATGAATGGAATGGAATGATATTGTTCTACCAGAAATGATGAGCAGGCTGATTTCAGAAAAATCTGGAAAGACTTGCATGAACACTAAGTGAAGTAAGCAAAAACAAGGATTGTATACAGTAACAAGATTATGTGATGATCAGCTGTGATGGACTTGGTTATTTTCAACAATGTGGTGATTCAAAGCAATTCTGATAGTCTTGAGATGAAAAATGCCAGTCCCATCCAGAGAGAAAACTATGGAGACTGAATGCAGATCAATGCATAATATTTTCATCTTTTTATATTGTTGCTGTTTTCTTGGGGTTTTTTTATCATATTTTTCCCTTTTGATTTGATTTTTCTTGTGTACTGTAACAAATATGGAAATATAATTAAGAAAAATTGCACATGTTTAGCCTAAACCAGATTGCTTGTTGTCTTGGGGTAGAGAGGGGAAGAGTGAGAAAAATTTGGAACACAAGGTTTTGCAAAGATGAATATTGAAAACTATCTTTGCATATATTTGGAAAAATAGAATACTATTTTTAAAAAATCCAATAAGGAAAAAAAAGAATTGCACATGTTTAACCTATATCAGATTTCTTGCTGTCTTTGGAAAGGAGGGAGGTAAGGTAGGGAGGGAGAAAATTTTGGAACACAAAGTTTCATGAAAATGAATGTTGAAAATATCTTTACATGTAGTTGGAAAAATAAAATACTATTTTAAAAAACAAATCCTGCTCTATGGGGAAACAATTCAAAAATTTTGGAGCTAAGGATGAAGAAAGCCTGGGTCGGTGAAAAGTGTTTTGGATTTTAAATCCCAAAGCTGAAACCTTGACTCTACTGTTTCCTACCAAGTCACTTAGCATCTCTGGGCCTCAGTTTCCTTATTTGTAAAAATTAGAGGTTGGACCAAATGACCTGTAAGATCCTTTCTGGATCCAAATCTATGTTCCTGAGGGAAGGGAACCACTTTCATTTGTAAATTATCCTCAAGTTATTCAGGATCAACTTGTCTTATCTTCTCCAATGGACAACTAACTCTTTGAGGACAGACCAGTGTCATGTTCATCTTTGTAATTATCCCCCCAGTGTCTAGCACTCAGGAAATGCTCTATACAGACTTGATGAATAAAAGAACAAATGGTAGAAAGAAGATATGGTAGGGGAATAAAGAAAAGTCTATATAAAAGGAATATCTTAGGCTCCATATGATCAAATGTCCTTTGGTTCTCAGAATCCCACATCCAGGCAGCAGGCAGAGTCCTTGTGGCTACTGCAGAAGAGTGTGTGACTTGAGCCCCGTTTATTGAATTAACAACCCCCCAAACACAAGATAGAACATTAGCATCCTGCAGTCACTGGCAATATTCTGGGCATTGAGACCACAGTGGGTGCTTTTAGGGTTTAAGTGGTCTCTCTGCTGGGTCCTGGCAATTCACTCCAGGGGAGATGAGCCTCCCTTGCAGGCTGTGTTCACCCCCTGCCTGAGAGATGCTGAGAAATGGAAAAGGAAAAAATCGATCATACCAGGGACTGGGACGACAGCATGTTTCACTGAAGCTTTTTATGAGGTGCTCTGAGATCACTAGCACAGAGTAGCTCCATCTATCTATTCTTCTTGCAGATGGGAAGCAACTTGAGAGCAGGATGCCCAGGGCTACTCTGGTCCCTGCAGACAACACCCTGTACTCTGCCAATCCTCTGAAAATACAGATCAAAGACGAGAATGTGTGATAGGTATTACAGAGTTTATTAAGGATTTAATCATGACCGGTGCTTGATAAGGGTTGTTGACTGACTGCCTGCTTCACTGATTATAGAGAGGGCAATGGTCAGCTGTTCTGTATCCTCATACAAGACAGATCAATAGTAAATGAGATTAATCTTTAGCTGGGGAGAGCTAGGAATCTTTTGAAGAAAGGTTAGTTGCTTTTTGGAGCTGATGATCAAGAGAGAGGAGGAAATGGAATGATGGAGAGGTAGCCAAAGAGATGGGCTAAGGGTGAGACTTCTGAAGGGTGGTGGATGGCTTGGCTCCAAATCCCTTTCAATGCTCAGATTCTATGAGAATCAACCCTTGCCTTTATGGAGAAACCTGAACATTCTTTGTGTTGGGCAAATCACTTAATTTCTAAAGGTTCCAGAAAACTCTCTAAAGTTCCAGTTTGCAAAGTAGGTACTGATCTGCATTCCTAGAAGGAAGTTTCTCATTTGGGAATTCCCAACCCTAAATAGGTCCAGCAAAAACAAAAACAAAAACAAAAAGCCTATGTTGTCCAACAAGATTATTGTGATAATCATATAAAATGACATATTTAAAGTGCTTTACAAATATTAAAATGCTATTCTAAGTGTCAATATTTTTTTATTACTATAATATGACACTAAGATCATAAATTGCAGAAAAAGCATCAACTTGAATTGGTTGAGGGAAGTTTTCTATACTAAGGAAGTCACAGGTATAATCCCTAACCCTCCCCTCTTTTACTATGGACATTTTTATGTAAATGAATTTGATAGGTTAAGATATACATTTACATATTGCTTTTAGGTTTATGACCCTACCACAAGACTCATATGTCTGTTGTTTGAGGACCAGCCAAAGTTCAAACAATGAAAAAAGCATTGTTTTGTTTACTTAAAAATTTTTTTGAACAATATTTTATTTTCCCAAATATATGTAAAGATGATTTTCAACATTTTGTCCTTTGTGTTCCATATTTGTCTCCCTCCCTCCCTCCCTTACTTTTCCCCTCTCCAAAACAGCAAATAATGTGATATAGGTTAAATATGTGCAATTATTTTGAACATATTTTCATATTTGTCATGTTGAAAGCACTTATTTGTTAAATGCATAATATGTGCTAGGCACTTTACTAAGTCCTTGTTTAGGCTCTTTGCCAAACCCTGGGATTACAAAGAGAAGCAAAAATCCCCAAATAATGACAGCAACAGAAAACAGTCCCTGTTATTAAAGATCTTATAGTTTAATGGATAAGACAGTATAGAAGATGTATGTGGAATAAAAATTTGGTGATATTTTCAAAGGAAAGGCACTAACATTAAGGTATCAGGAAAGACTTCTTTTAGAAGGTGAGATTTTTGGTTGGGATTGAAGGAACCTAGAGAAACCAAAAGGCAAAGATGAGAGAAGAGAGTTTCAGGCATAAGGGACAACAGATAAAATATCCAGAGTTGAGAAATGGAGTGTGGTATGCTCATTATCATGTGAGGGAATCTGACAATTATTTTTTTAACTACAGCAATTCTGGAAGATGCTACCAAGTCATAGAGGGATTAGAATCTACATCAATGGAAGAAATACTTATATTTGTGAAAAAATTTGTACTGGAACATTTAAAGGCCTTTAAAGCATGTGATCTCAGTTGTCTGTATTCCCAGAGCTTGCCTCCCCAAGGAAGGCTGAGCCCTTCTGCTTTACCGGCATTGCTTGGACAGAATAAATACACCACAGCTGTGGATGTTCCAGTTGTCACTCAACAGCATCATTGCACTGATTGTCTATGCCATTTGTGTAGTATTTTAGTGATGGAGGGGCGGTTCTTAACATGGAGTTCATAGATAGATTTCAGAGAGTCTGTGAATTTAGATGGGAAAAAAATTATATCTTTATCTTTGCTGACACTAATTGAAAATTTGCATTTCTTTTGATTATAGTTTAAAACAAACAAATAAACAAACCAGAAGGGTTCTGTCCATAAGATTTCACCAGACCATCTAAGGTGTCCATGGCACAATGAAGATTAAGAACCACTGACCTTGGGTTACTTTATTATCATTTTTGTATTCTTTCATTTCTCACTAGTTTGTATTTTGTTTCTTGAACCAGATTGTAAGCTCCTTTAGGGTGAGGAATGAAGTGGGGAGCAGTGAAAAGCATACTGGATTTAGAGCAGGCAACCTATGCTCAAATCCTAGTCCTACCATTTGCTACCTGTGTGATATTGGTTAAATCATTATCTCTTGGTCTTAATTTACTCATTTATAAAATGAGAGTTTGGATTATAATGATCCCTAAGTTCCTTCTAGCTCTAAACCTATGCTCCTAAGTTCCTAAGATCTGCTCAGAGACATCGGCAGGATTTTTTTTTCCCTTGGGAACAAAAATAGTCAGGAAGATTCTTAGGAATTGGATTCTGTTGTTAGTATCCTCCAGTTGTTTAGGGCAATTAACGTGTTGGTACCTAGGACAAAGATTTCTTCATACCACACTAGTAGGAACTATAGCTCTGCTTTGGCTCCTTGTGTCTCTCCAGCACATAGTAGGCACTTTCTAGTGAATGCTACTAGTTAGATTGATTTTGTGATCATCTCCTTTTGGTGTTTTCACCTCCCTTCCTGAGAAGTCAGGGAGGGCATGACCACCTGTATTCTAAAACAAAAGAATTTGGGAGATGTAAAGGACCTCAGATAGTGGGAGAACTCTGGGAAAGATGGTCTTTACTCAGTGTGATTGATGAGATGATGGTTCTCTAGTTCACATAGACTTAGTGTGATGTAATGATGTAATCACTCTAGTTGGCGTATACTTAGTGAGTCTCCTACCTTCATCACTCCTCCACTAAGACCAAGGACTCCAGCTGGTCCCAAGGTCCTCCAGAGAGTTATTCTACATGATATGTTTTGGTATCCCAGCCTAGGGACTCTAGAAAGCAATGGTACATTTTGTCACTCCAACTTGACTACCTACTAGGTTATAGAAATGCTTGTTTTATTCCATAAATTAAACAATAAAAAAGTTGAAAAAAAATGATATGGAAAATCACAAAAATGAGAACAAAAATTCTTACTCTCCCTACCTGTGAGGATCAAATAAGGGAACTGAAGTAAAGGGCTTTGTAAACTACAAAGCACTATATTGATATAAGGACTTTTTCCTCTCTCTTCTCTATTTCTGTCCATGGTACCAATGTTCATCTAGTCTTCAAGAAGGTAAGGAATCTCACCTTTGACTCCTCTCTTTTCTTTATGATCTATGTCTCATCTGCCTTTGAGTCCTCTTATTCCTTTCCATGAAAGCTCTTTCAGCTAGATGGTTTCCTCTGCATTCCCACTTTTACACAACTTGATTCAGGACTCCTGACTTGATAACTAAGTTCTTCCTAGTTGGAGCTTCCTGACCACAATCTCCACCACGTCATCTCCAATATAACCCAGATAGCAGAAGCATCTTCCTAAAATGGTTCTTTTCTTACATCACTAGCCTACTCAAGAGCCAACAGTGGTTCCTTATTGCCTATCGGATTAAGTCCAAAATTCTCTCAATGTCATTCAAGGCCTTCTGGGATAATCTTTTCTTTTTGTTCCTCAGTCATTTTTTAATTGTGTCTAATTGTGAGCCCATTTGAAGTCAAAAGATACTGGAATGGTTTATCATTTTCTTCTGCTCATTCTACAGATGAAAAAATTGAGACAATTAGGGTGAAATGACTTCCCAGAGTCACACTGCTAAAAAAAAAAAATGAAGCAGATTTGAACTCAGAAAGATGCCATGAATTCAGACATGACATTCTATCTACTGTGCTTAATGGAAATAAACAAAAGAATAATGCAAATAAAGTAATAGAGATGAGTAATAGAGATATGTGTGTATGTATCTGTATATGTGTAGCTGTTATTATTATTATTACTAATAATAATAATAATAAATGTTTCTAATAGTAGATACTTAATGCTTCTTTTCTTCTTTTTCCTGTTCATCCTCATCTCTACTTTATTTGCATTATTCTTTTGTTTAGATCCAATAAACATTTATAAAATACTTATGATATGCCAGGCAACTATTAGATTTTGAGGATTGCTGAAGTTAAGGATTGAATCTATGATTTCTTTAATAATAGGGATTCTTGGGCATGTATGTATGAGTTTGATTTACTTACCATATTTTGTGAATAGTTGTCATTTATAAAACTAAGGATATCTGTGCAACTATGGTATGGGCCAAGTAAGTTGGGTTATTTTCTCTTACGGCCCTGCCTTGTAAGCTGGGCTAATTTCCCCCTAAAAGGTAGAGAAATTATCTTCAAGAATTGATTGGTCAAGGGGCTATGGCCTGAGCCATTGATGTGACTTTCCAGTGGCCTATGGAATTAAAAATCTGGTCCACAGGGAATCAGTGACTTTCCTACTTGATAGATATTCTGCTGTCAACCCTGTCAGCATACCCTTCTTACCAGACATGGTTCTGTAATGAGATGAGACTGTATCTTTGCTGAATATCCTTTCTGTATTATGGTGGAGAAACTTTTTTTGGCACCCTTCAGATGGTGTAAGATAGAGTGATAAAGCTTTTGTTTAGCTCTTACTGCATGCCAGGAACACTGGACACAAGTGATTTATTTTGTTCCAATCCCAAATGTGAACCACTAGACTTACCTGAGTCAGTCAGGATCTCCAAAAGTAAGTATCACATCCTGTAGTGGTTAGTGGAGGCTGGGCTTAAATTAACCTTGCAAATAAGTACTTGCCCATAGAGAATTTGTACCAGCCAGCCCTTCCCACAGGCTATACTCAGATAGGAGATTCAATCAAATCTTTTTTTTCTTCTCATCTATCCTATGCCAGATGTCTCTGGTTATTTGTGATTCTTAAAGCTGGCTATATTGAGTAGGAGTCAAGGTTTATTAAGTACTTCCCTTACTAAGAAGCAGTGCAATAAAGTGGAAAGAGTCCTGAATTGGGAGCCAGAAGATCTAGACCAAGTCACTTAACTTCTCTGTGGCTCTCTTTCCTAATCAATAAATCTCAGAATCTTTCTCTACAAAATTATAGATTTCTTGCTGTGTGACTATACATAAATCATTCAAGCTCTTTTAGCCTCTGTTTCTTCATCTGTATGATGGAGATGATAACCTGTAGTCCCTCCCTATTTTACAGGGTTGTTGCCATATTCAAATGAGATTATGTTTTCAGAGTCAGCTAAGAAACAAAGTGTAAATAGAATGTTGGACCTGGAGTCAGGAGGAACTGAATTCAAAACTAGCCTCAGACATAAGCCATGTGACTCTGAAATAGTCATTTTATCTGTCATTCTTAGTTTCTTTATCTAGAAAAAGGAGATAATAATAGCATCTACATCCCAGGGATGATGTGAAGATCATATTAAATAATATTTGTAAGAGCACAGTAGATGGAGCAGCAACCCTGAAGTCAGGAGGATCTGAATTCAAATATAATCTCAGACACTTTGGGTGAGTCATTTAAGCCCAATTGCCTCAAGAAAAAAAATTGTAAAGCATTTTGCAAATTTTAACATACTATACAAATAATAATTATTATTGTTACTTAAAGTGGTTTGACAGCCTTAAAGCCCTGTATAAATGTAAATTACTGGATTGATAATAATTAATAATTGAAGAACAAATGAGATAACAGGAAAGTGCTTTGGAAAGGATAAAGCCATATTCAAATTTAAGGTGGTATTAGAAATAGTATTACTATTGTTGTTCTTTCTTTGTTTTCAAAGAGAATTGGTGATGAATATCTTGACTTGTGCATGAATTAGATTTTGTCCTGTGTTCTCCAAAGGACTGACATCAGGGAGATGACTCCATGATGTGTGAGTGAGTTGGATTTAAGTGAAGGTGGGCCGTGCAAAGTAGTAGCAACAACAGTAACAATAGTGCTATTGCCATACCGTCCCCTAACGTGTCGCTGGATTTCTTACATTGCTACCTCCAGAGACTAAGAACAGACTCTTTAGGGGAGGTCATTGTGCCCTTGTTTGAGCTGAGAGTTCATCTTGCTTCTGAATTGAAGAGCCCATTTACTCTTGTATATTCTATCATGTAATCGAATCTGTATAACTTCTCAAGTTACTGCTCACTGCTTGCTTTTGATAAATATGTTTGCTCGCTATTCATGATAGTCTTGGGTGTAATAAGTATCCTGTAAGAGAGAAGACAAGTTGACCAAAAGTAAGCTAACTGTTATCCTCCCAATCTGGGGAGCGCTTTCTGCTGAAAGTGACCAAAAGAAATGACTTTTATTCTGAATTCCAGAAGAATACCATACCTCTCGACCACAAATATTTGATGTATAATAGATATAATTCAACCCTTCCTCTCAGTCCTCCCCCAAAAAAGAAAATGAAATAGTGATAGCCCATTCAAGACCATTCTCCAGCTCCCTGCAAAGGCAGATATTGCAGTCAACCTTGGAAAATGAAATTTGCCAGAGCCTACATGCAGCTAAACTGAGAGTTTAAACTAGGAGGTCCATATACCCCAAGTTGTTGGCAAACATTTCAGGGGTTTCATGAACTTGGATGTAGAAAAACTACATCTTTATTCTAACTAAAATTTACATTTCTTTCAATTATGAATTTTAAAAAATTATTGTGAGGAAAGCTCCTTCACTAAACTGCCTAAAGCACATGAAAAAAGGTTGAGTCTCTGACGTAGACAAATTCCTGCTACATGAGAGCCTTCCATGTTAGGTGGTTATCTATATTAGAGATAGCTTTCTATGCTAGATATATTCTGTCAGTGATAAATACTCGTTTTGGTTTGCTCATCATTTCTGGGAAGAATACTTTGCGGTTGGTTTGCATATCTGGTTGGTTTGCATCTGCTGAATAAAAACATTTTTAAAAGTACCCATAGTATTCAACCACCATTTTATTTCAATGCAGCCCCATTATCCACAAATTAAATGTAAGGCTTATCCTGGTGTGCTTTAGTTTGATATTTAAATATCAAACTTGGTCAAAATAAAATGCTGATTATATGACCTATATCAAATTGCTTACCCTCTCTGGGAAGGGATAGGGGAAGGAGGGAGGGAGAAAATTTGGAACTCAGAATTAAAAAAAAAAAAAAAGCTTAAAATTGTTTTTATATGCAATTGGGGGAAAAATTATTTTAAAAATATAAGATGCTGATTTGGAAAGTTAGAATGAGAGAAATGGACCAACAAACATGAATCATGAATATATGAATTCAGGGATCTCTCCATTTGGTGTGGTGCAGTATAGAAAGAATTCTGATTCTAGAATCAGAGGTACAAAGTACAGAGTTCAAATCTCAATTCAGATGTTTGCTTTGTGACCTTGGGCAAGGTTCTTAGATTTCAATGTCCTTAACTGTACAATAAGGAACAGGGGTGATGGTGGTGATTGGTGGGCAGTTGGACAAGGGAAAGTGGAATAGCCTTTAAGATCCTTTCTAGCATTAGATTTGTGGCTTTGAATCTAAGTCCAACCTACTCATTTTTAGTTGAAGAAATGGAAGCCTAAGGAATTCAGTAGGTTCAATAGTCAGCAGCTGAGATTGGATTTGAACTCAAGTCCTCTAACTGGGGAGACAGTTCTCTACACTGACTCTCTTCCAGCTATAGTATAACTATGATTTAGTCAGTCAAACCCATTCAGTAGTTGGAGAAGTTGAGGACCACAGAAAAAGCAGTGACTTCCCCAGTTTTCCAGTTGGTTAATAACCAAACAGAAAAGAAACCCAATAATGTTTCCTAAAAATTGTCCTCACTGCATTGTCCCCAACCCCCACATTGTGATCAGTTAGGCAAAATACTGCTATTATGACTTTTGGTATCTCTTTTCCCCTTCATGCCTGATTGGTTTGAACAGTATTTGTTTAAACTTTCATTTTATTGGTGTTTTTGTTGAATGTACAGAATTATTCATGGTTGATTTCAGAGCTCTCCTTGCGACAATTTCTTCCCCATGCGTAAGGTACAAATTATATGTCAGCTCAATTTACCATCAATAAGACAATGCGGTCCAGCATTAGCTCTGAGGAGCACTTGCTAAGCCTTTCCACATTTATTTTTCTGTTCAGGTGTTGGTGAGGAATCTCATTTGGCTGTAATAATGAATGGCACTTGGTTTTGAGAGCAGAACCTTCAGTCCAGAAGCCTCTAGGCTCTCTGAAGCACCCAGCACGATCAGTACCCCACCATGCTACAGGAGGGAAAGTCAGACAAGTCCATGTTTTAAGAACCAGAAAAGATCATCTAGTCCAATTGGTTCATTTAAAAGATGAAGAAACTGAGTCCCAGAGAAATTAAGATATTTTTCAAGGTCATACAAATAGTAATCACCAGAGGTGAGATTTGAACCCCCAATCTCTTACTCTATAGTCTCTCAATTTCCATCATAATCCCATGCTGTAGCAATCAATGTCATCAGTCTATGGGACAAAGGGAAGAAATGGGTAACCTGCAAGGGCATAGCTAAAGTTAAGACTATTCTGGAAAAAATTTGGGTCCAGCTCTTCTTGCCCACATAGAATTCTGGTTTATCAGATTCTTCTTTCACCTTCCAGTCCCCTTCCCTTCTGTTTCAAGATCATAATGAAAAAAAAAAAAAAATCCAAAGCAAACCAACAAAAAACACCTTAGGAGGACTAGGATATGTGCAGTCAATAAGCATTTAATAAGCACCTATTGCATGCCAAATACTATCTTCAGTGTTAGAATCAGTGACTCAAAATAGAAATATTCCCTTTTTTCAAATAGCTTATATTCTATTGTGAGATAATAATTAGGATCCAAAGAAACAAATATACAATCTATGCAAAGGAGAGTGATTTCAGAGTGGCAAAGATATGGACTCAGTCTTTGGAAATGTTTAACAATGTGCTGGGGTGAGGGTAAACTTAACACACTTTAATGTTTTTTCTCCATCATTTTCTAAACTGATTTTTAAAAGTTTTTTTTAAAATTTTTTCCACCTCTTTCTAAAAGCTTATTAGTTTTCAGCATTTACTTTTACAATATTTTGATTTCCTTTTTTCCCTCCCTTCTTCCCTTCCTCCCATTCTCTCTCCTTAAGATGGCAAGCAATCTGATTTAGATTTTATATGTACAATCACATTAAACATATTTCTTTTACTTTCTTTTCTTTTTTTAAACTGGCTTTGGCTAGTTTATTAAAGAATACTTTTGCACAATTTACTTTTCACTGGTCTGTTTTTGGCATGTTTCTAATATCAGAATCACCTGAGTCAATGATAGCTAGTATACATACTCTATAGTACTTCCCACATGCTGTTCCCAATTCAATGTTGTTGCCACTGTAGTGATGTATGCCAATTTTGGCCAATATAGCATAATATTCAGTCTCTGATTTCCTGAGGACTGGGCAATTGTTGACTAAGATGACCAATTTGGCTTTTCCTTGTCCGATCATTTTCAGGGTCTGTTTGTAGTCTAGCACATATTTGATGCTTTTTAACCAGTTGAAGCCTCTAGTTAATGGACTCCAGCAACATTTTTATCTTCTTTTTGGCCACAATCTTCCTGCCTGTGGTATGGGAGGACCCTCAGCCAGAGAGCTCTGCCGCCAACATGGCTGGGAAGTGAGAAAGAAAGAAACTCCCACAATAGCATAATAAACATATTTCCACATTAGTCATATTGTGAAGAAATATCATATGAAAAAGGGAAAAAGTCATGAGAAAGAAAAGACAACAAAAAAGTGAAAATAATATGCTTTAATCTGCATTCAGATTCCACAGTTCTTTCTCTGGATGTGGGTAGCATTTTGTATTATGAGTCTTTTGTCATTATCTTAGATCATTGTATTGCTGAGAAGAGCAATAGTTGATTATCTGCACAATGTTGCTGTTAATGTGTCTAATGATCTCCTGGTTCTGCTCACTTCACTCAGTATCAATTTGTGTAAGTCTTTCCAGGTTTTTTTTGCAATTTCTCATCATTTCTTATAGGGACAGTAGTATTGCATTACTTACATTCATATACCACAATTTGTTCAGCCATTCCTCAAATGATGGGCATCCTCTCAGTTTCCAATTATTTGTCACCACAAAGAGAGCTGTCTTAAACATTTTTGTACATTTGAGTCCTTTTCCATTTTTTATGATCTCTTTGGGATACAGACCTACTAGTGGTATTACTGGATCAAAGGATATGCACGGTTTTATAGCCCTTGGGCATGGCTCCAAATTGTTCTCCAGAAGGGTTGGATCAGCTCTACCAACAATGCATTAGTGTTCCATTTTTCTAACATCCTCTCCAACATTTATCATTTTCCTTTTCTGTCATATTAGTCAATCTGTCCATCACTTTCTTAAGAGGATAAACAAAACAAGAAATCAATTTCTAATTTGTGGTGTTTGCTGATTTCCAAGATTATATGCTCACTCTCAAAATTTAACAATCATCTTGATTCAGATAACACATTGGATACTTAAAGTTTATTTGGCTCAGGAAGAATCATTCAACCTCTTTATGTTTTAGTCAATTCCTAAGATTTATCTGCTAAATCAGATAATTTGGGAGTAAATCATAGATTGTTTGATTTGTTGAAATTATAGATTCTTTACTATTTGCATCCCTTAGGAATTACTGGTTATTTTGAAGACTGGCTATTTCTGTGTTCTCTAGTTGGGGAATGCCAAATTTTTTGGAAAATGTGTGTAAATAGTAAATTTAATAAATATTAAGTTTAAAAAAATTAACAATTTCTATAAGCCCTAGCACTAATAACTGGAAGAAGTGGACTATAAAAGATGGCACGAGTTGAACTTTGAAGAAAATTAGAGGTACTTAGTAAAAGGAAGAAATTCTAGGAATTAGTAACAGTCTGGGCAAAGCTATTAGAGTAGAAATTATAGAATACCATAGCCTGAAAATCTCATCTTCATGAATTCAAATCTGGCTTCAGAAAGCTGGGTGATCCTGGGCAAGTCACTTAAACCTGTTAACTCAATTTCCTCATCTGTAAAATGAGCTGGAGAAGGAAATGGCAAACCAATCCAGTATCCAGTTGAGAAAACCCCAAGTAGAGTCAGGAGGAGTAGATATAGTTATAATGACTAAACAACAACATATGAGGATAAGAACCAGAAATGCAGTTATTCTGAACTCTGGTATCTCCTTTCCCTAAGAGGCTTTAATAAGCTCCTCCTAAATACAGCACCAACACAAAGTAATTCAGTTGAACATTAAATAAACCCTATTATATGCAGAATACTTTGTAACCTGGAGAAAACCATTCCCTTTTCCCTTATTTTGAGTTTGAATGAAAAGTCTCCACCTTGACTTTTTTTTAGGACACCCCCCTCTTTCTTTTTAGGCACGATCTTGTGGAAACATGAGTAAACTGACATTGTGATAACAAGGAAATCCTTCACTAGGGGAAAATTTATATGGTAAAAACAAAAGCATCTTTTATAACCAGTTTCATACAGGTGGAGTCAGGAGAACCTGAGTTCAAATTCAACCTCAGATCTCCTACTAGCTGTGTGACCCTGGGCAAGTTATTTAACCCCAATTGCCTTGTTGTTGCCAACAACAACAACAACAACCAAACCACTTCACACTTCATACTTCTCAGATTGGCTAAGATGACAGGAAAAGATAATAATAAATGTTGGAAGGGATATGGGAAAACTGGGACACTGATGCATTGTTGGTGGAGTTGTGAACTGATCCAACCATTCTGGAGAGCCATTTAGACTGTGCATACCCTTTGATCCAGCAGTGTTACTAGTGGGCTTATATCCCAAAGAGATCCTAAAGGAGGAAAAGGGACCTATATGTGCAAGAATGTTTGTGGAAGCCCTCTTTGTAGTGTCAAGGAACTGGAAGCTAAGTGGATGCCCACCAGCTGAAGAATGGCTGAATAAGTTATGGTATATAAATGTTATGGAATATTATTGTTCTATAAGAAAGGATCAGGAGGATGATTTCAGAGAGGCTGAAGAAACTTACATGAACTGATACTGAGTGAAATGATCAGAACCAAAAGAATATTATACATGGCAACAACAAGATTTTGTGATGACCAACTGTGATGGACATGGCTCTTTTCAACAATGTGGTGATTCAAGGCAGTTCCAATAAACTTGTGATGGAAAATGCCATCCACATCCAGAGAGAGAACTGTGTGGAGACTGAATGTGGATCGAAGCATAATATTTTCACCTTTTTTGTTTGTTTGTTTTTTCTTTCTTATGATTTTTCCCTTTTTGTCTGATTTTTCTTGCACAACATGACAAATAAGGAAATATGTTTAAAAGGATTGTATAAAGATTATAAGATGATCAATTCTGATGGATATGGCTCTCATCAACAATGAAGTGATTCAGACGATTTTCAATGTCTTGTGATGAAGAAACTACAAAGGGAACTGAATGTGGATCACAACAGAGTATTTTCACTCTTTTTGTTGTTATTTGCTTGCATTTTATTTTCTTTCTTATTTTTTTTTTCCTTTTGGATCTGATTTTTCTTGTGCAGCATGATATTGTGGAAATATGTATAGAGGAAATTGCACATATTTAACATGTATTGGATCATTTGCCGTCTGGGGGAAGGAGGAAGAGAGGAGGAAAAGTCAGAACACAGGATTTTGAAGGTGTGAATGTCAAAAATTATTCATATGGATGTTTTGAAAATAAAAAGCTATAATTAAAAAAATTTTTTAAAGGATTGCATATGTGTAACCTATATCAGATTGCTTGCTGTGTTGAGCAGGGAGAAGGTAAGGGAGAGAGGGAGAAAAATTTAGAACACAAAATCTTACAAAAATAAATGTTGAACGCTATCTTTACATGTATTTGGAAAATAAAATACTTAAAAAAATTAAAAACAAATAAAACAAAAAAACCTCTAAAGCATTAAAAGTGGAATGGGATAACAGAGATTTTGGGAAGGAGGCACATGCAGGAGATCAGGAAAGAAGGTGATGGGAGGGAAAGAAGAAGATTGGAATAAAGAAAAGAGATTTTGACTGATCTTTTTGAACAAGCCGCAAATCACAATGACAAACTAAAGTATCACCTTAGGGGCAGCTAAGTGGAAGAAGTGGAAAGAACACTAGCTCTGGAGTCAGGAGGACCCAAGTTCAAATGTGACCTCACACACTTAATACTTCCTAGCTGTGTGACTCTAGGAAAGTCTCTTAACCCCAATTGCCTCTCAAAAAAAAAAAAAAAAAAAAAGAAAGAAAAGAAAAAAGAAAGTAAAAAGGCACCAGAGAGCAATGGAAAGCTGAGCTTGCTAATAATTTACTCCAAGACTTAGACAAATTATTTCCTCTCTCTAAGACTTAACTTACCCCTCCATATATTAGACCAGATATCATCAAAGATCTTTTCCAGTTCAAACTGTATTCTAAGTAACATCCTTTGTTTTATTGTCTTTCTCAAGTATAGCATCTTATGTCATCTATGAAAGGCCATGTAGTGGAACTGGACTTGGAATCACCAAAACTTCAGTTCAAATTCTGATTCTGACACTTACTTGTCAGTCAGTCTATGATTTAAAAAAAAAAAGCCTACTAGCAGTATCTAAATGGTGTTCCAAAGAGATAAAGCAAAGAATCCATACAGTGACAGTGAAAAATGAAAAATATTTATGAGATTCTTTCTAAGCCTTCAGAGATTTTTTTCATTTTTAATTTTTAAGGCTTCAGATTTTAAGTGTAGTTCTGATTTCTATGTCACTGAACAATTTAAATTAATTGAAATATCTTCTACTCTGAAGAAATTTCCTGATTTTAAAAGCACATGACAATAATGAAACAAAATATTTTTGTTGTGTGTGTAAAGTATTTTTAGAAAATTCTATACAAAACTCAATAAATAATTAGCTTGGAGGGTAGCTATAAGAACAGTGGATAAAGCAAAAAGACCTGAATTCAGGTCCCACTTACTGCTCACTACTTATGTGACCCTGGAAAAATCACTTAATCCCAATTGCCGCAACAAAAAGAAAAAAAAAATTAACCTGGAAAAAATTACTAAATGGTATTGTTTTGTTTGATTGAATATGTTTAATCTATAACAAATTGCTTACTGTCTCAGAGAGTGAGGAGATGAGAGAGGGAGACAGAAAATTTGGAACTCATTTTAGGAAAAGAATGTTTAAAATTGTCTTTATATATAATTAGGGAAAAAATAAAAGGAAAAAATAAACATTTACTAAGCACCCACTATATTACAAATCAGGTATTGTGTAGAGTGCTAAGAATATATACATATATATATATATATATATATATATAAAAGAACAAAGGAAGTTTCTGTCCTTGAGGAGGTTACAATCTAATGGAAGAAGATAGAATGTAAAGGGAGGCTAAAAACCAGGGTAACCAAAGGAGGGGATTGTTGTTCAGCTATCTGTGTTGTCCAATTCTGTGGCAGAGATAATGAAGTGATTTCCATTGCCTTCTCTAGCTCATCTGACAAATAAGGAAACTGAGGCAAGAAGGGTGAAGGGACATGATGACAAAATCCAAGAGGACTGCAAGGAGATAAGGGGGGAAGAGTAAGTTTGTTCCTTAAATGAAGATTCTGGGAGGAGCTCTCCATCTCCTACCTATCCAATCAAAAGAAAGAATCTCAGGGAAGATAGTGCTGATGAGGAGGAGAGTTCCAGCATTGAAGGCATCCTTCAGGATAATGAGATTTAGTCCACATCACGATGGGCCCCTCCCTTGAAGCTCTATTTCTTCATCTGTGAAATAGGGATAATAATACTGTTAGTAACTACCAAACAGGGCTGTGATGAGGCTCAAATGAGATAATACACACATATAAAGCTCTTAGCAAACATTAAAAAGCAGTATATAAAAGTCAGTTATTATTAAATTCCCAGGTCCCTCCCAGTTCTGACATTTTGTAATTCTAAGTTTCTGGCTGGGTGGGGAGGGGTGCAGGAAACTGTCCTTTATTTGTGAGTGTTCCTGAGTGTCATGGTGACTTCTGATGAAGTGCCAGGAAATCCTGGGGCCCCAAGTCCCCAGAGCAGACTAATATTATAACAGCTGGAATGAGCTAGGATGACACAAAGCGCAGATGGAAATTATTTCAATTTTTATCCCAGCTTCCTGTGTAAAGACTGCACGGTATAGTAGCAGAAATAGTACTGATTTTGGAGTCAAAGGATCTGCATTCAAATCTCACTTCTGATGCTTATTTCTCTCTTTTTTAAAGCTATTTCTTTTCTTTTTCCTAGCACATTTATTTATTTTTGATACACATTGCTTTATGAATCATGTTGGGAGAGAAAAATCATGAGAAAGATAAACAAAAAAGAAAAAAGAAACAAACATAGCATATGCTGATTTACATTCAGTCTCCTTTAGTTCTTTTTCTGGATGCAGATGGCATTTTCAGTCCATTGGGATTGCTTTGGATCACTGAGTCTCTGAGAAGAGCCAAGTCTTACACAGTTGATCATCATACATTGTTACTATTATTGTGTACAATGTATTCCTGGTTCTGCTTGTTTCTCTCAGCATCAGTTTGTGACAATCTTTCCAGTCCTTCCTAAAATCAACTTGTTCAGCTAATTGTACAATATTTCAGAGTCTGATTCTTTTTCTACAGCAAAATAACGTTTTGGTCAGGTATACTTATTGTGTATCTAATTTATATTTTAATATATTTAACATCTAATGGTCATCCTGCCATCTAGGGGAGGGGGTGGGGGGAGGTAAGAGGTGAAAAATTGGAACAAGAGGTTTGGCAATTGTTAATGCTGTAAAGTTACCCATGTATATATCCTGTAAGTAAAAGGCTATTAAATAAAAAAAAAAAAATGGTAAATAAATAAATAAAATCAACTTGTTCACCATTTTTTTATAGAACAATAATATTCCATTATCTTCATATACCACAACTTGTTCATACATTCCACAATAAGCTTTTTATTTTCAAAACTTATGCATGGATAATTTTCAACATTCACTGACATTTTTCCCCTTCCTTCCCCTTGATGGAAAGTAATCCAATATTCTTCCATATACATTTCCACAATTATCATGCCATACAAGAAAAATCAGAACAAAAAGGGAAAAAACAAGAAAGAAAACTAAATACAGAGGATGTATTCTGATGGAAGTGGATTTCTTTGACAAAGAGATCTAACTCAGTTTTAATTGATCAAGGATGAACAGAAGCAGCTACAGCCAAAGAAAGAACACTGGGAAATGAATGTAAATTGCTTGCATTTTTGTTTTTCTTCCTGGGTTATTTCTACCTTCTGAATCCAATTCTCCCTGTGCAACAAGAGAACTGTTCAGTTCTGCACACATATATTGTATCTAGGATATACTGTAACCTATTTAACATATATAGGACTGCTTGCCATCTGGGGGAGGGGGTGGAGGGAGAGAGGGGAAAAATCGGAACAGAAGTGAGTACAAGGGATAATGTTGTAAAAAATTACCCTGGCATGGGTTCTGGCAATAAAAAGTTATTAAATAAAAAAAATAGATGCAGAAAAAGCATTTGATAAAATCCAAAAAAAAATAAATAAATAAATAAGAAAAAAAAAAAAAAACTAAATACAAACAAACAATAACCAAAAGTGAAAATACTATGTTGTGATCCACATTCAGTCCTCATAGCCTTCTCTCTGGTTGCAGATGACACTCTCTATCACAAGTCTATTGGAATTGGCCTGAATTATTCTATTGTTGAAAAAAGCCATGACCATCTGATGCTTATTTCTCATATGAATTTGGGAAATCATTTAACTTTCTTAGCCCTCAATTTCTTCAAATGAAAAATGAAGGGAAGGTGTATTGAAGTCCTTTCTGTATCTATGGACCTAGCCCTCTATTCCTTTCTTGACCTTGGACCACTGTTGCTGGGTGAGTGGTTGTAATATTCTTTTTTTTAATGTTCTTCCTACTTCTGACATTTTACGTCATCTGTGAAAGGTCATGTTGTTGTTCAGTCATTTTTCAGTCATGTCTAACTCTTTGTGACCCCATTTGGGGTTTTCTTGGCTGAGATACTAGAGTGTTTTTGCCATTTCCTTCTCTAGTTCATATTACAGATGAGGAAACTGAGGTAAACAGGGGTGAGGTACTTTCTCAGGTCTGGCACTCTATCCACTGAACCACCTTGCCCCCAAAGAAGATATAAAGCTGAACTTGGAGTCGACAAGATCTGAATTCAGCTCTTATTGGCCATGACAAATCAATCTGTCAATAAGCATTTAATAATCATATTTAATTAATATCATAAAAACTGATATATTAACCTATCTACAGACCTTCTGGGTCTTCAGTTAATAACTTCTGAACCAGGACAAGGAGTAGACACACTCCCAAGGGGAGTTGTTGAATCTGGGCTCCTGATATCCCAGCATTTCCACTTGGGGCTATGGTGACCAATATTCCAAGAATATTGATGTGCATTCTTTGGAGAAATTTGCTAAGTGCTAAGTGCTAGAAATTATTTTTTTTAATTAATAGGACATCAATCTAACCCTAAGAAGCCATCTTATTTAACAGGGGAAGAAACTGAGGCTTACACAGATGGCAAAAGATTATAGATCCTGTAAGGACCAGCTTGATAAGATAAGTAATCAAGAAGAGGACAGGGGACAGGGGAACTGCTGCCATATGGCAGACAGATAAACATATGGAATCTATGCTCATACTTTACTCTCTATCATCACTCCTACAGGTCTCCGCCTTCTATTGTCTAGAATTCCTTGCCTTTCTCCCCTTTGCTTCTGGCAAACCCTTTAAAATCTCGCCTTTCTAGATTTCATCAGCCCAAGCTTGAAGCTTCTTCTTCCAAATTTCCTGGGTTCTACCTATTTTTTACCTGCTGCATCGAGAAGGCTTTTGAATAATATCTCAGTGAGGTTACTAACAGTAAACTGCCTCACCTTCCCCGATTTTGCAAATAACCAAGATTTCTGGGAACAACCAAGGCAGACTTTCCTGACCTTTTTTTTTTTTTTTTTTTTTTAAATTCTGTGCACACCTTTGGCAAAGTAGTGAAGTCTATACATATCTTCTGGGAATAACATATTTAAATAATTGAAGGAAATGCTTTATTTCACTAAGTGATTGGTGAAAATAAAGATTAATTTTTTTTCCAATCTGAGTTCACAGACACCTGAAGTCTGAAATGATAGCTAGGTAGCATAATAAAGTAATGGACGTGGACCTAGGTTCAATGAATCCAGCCTTAGACACTAGTCACACAGACAGCTAGAAGGCAAAGCACTCAACTGCTATCTGCCTCAGTTTCCTCATCTATAAAAAAAGGGATAATAATAGACCCTGGGCACCTATAAGGGTCAAATTAGACAGGGTATAAAGCACTTTGCAAACCTCATCATAATGTACTTAAATGCTTTTCAATTCAATTGTTTTTATCATGTCTGACTCAATAACCCCATTTGGAGTTTTCTTGGCAAAAATACTGAAATGGTTTGCCATTTTCTTCTCCAGTTCATTCTGATGAGGAAACTGAGACCAGAAGGAAGTGACTTGTCCAGGGTCACACAGCTAGTTAGTGTCTCAAGTTTAATTAGAACTTAACATTTTTCTGACTGCAGATCCAGTTCTCTATTCACTGATCCCCTGAAAAACCTGATGTATTAAACCTACCCTTAAGTTAATATCCTCTGAACCAGGACAAGGAGTATTGGAGGATATTCTCTCAAAGGGACTCCTGTTGAGTCTGAGCTCCTACATAGTCCCAGCATTTTCACTTGGGTCTATAGTGACCAGTAGTCCAAGAATATTGCTATGCATGATTTGGGAAAACTTGCCAATTTCTTTGCACCCCAGTAAGAACTGTGAAGTGAGCATAAGGTAGAAACCTAATGGGGTTAGTGGTCACAGGGGGGCAGCATGGACTCAGAGGTTGGGGCCGCTGCTTATGGACTAAAATTAAAATGCTCTCCAGATTGCCCTCCCTTTTAGAAAAACATGTATTATAACACTTACCCCAGCGCACAATAGGTGCTAAAAAATCTTTCTGGATTTGAATGTGAATTAGTTTTTGAGGGATCCCTGAAGGGTTATACAAGAGGTGTACTGGAATCAGCTAAAACCAGCTTGTGAAAGCCAATTGTTACATTTTCAGCATGAGCATTTACTAAGTGGAAACAAGTAAATGCTACAAATCAGTACTTGATTTATTGTTTTGACTTAAGAAAGTGATGGAGAAAATGTTAATAATGCAAATTAAAACATAAAACTGTGTCACGCATATATTTCCCCCAGACAACCAGTTGTTAAACATTGACCAGCACACTACTGCATGTATGTGTTTCTGTGACTCCCTATGTCCATGCCTGAGGAAAAAGAAGGTTTGTTGTGACACCCTTTTTTTAAAAGTTTTATTGATGTCCTTTGTTTTTTATACTAGTCATTTCCTGATATGGACCACTCCTGTTTAAAAGGAAAAGTAATTTGGCTGAACCAATGGATCTAACAACTTTGCCTGATGGTCCATCTAGCATTGTACATCTTTACTGAGAAAAGTTTTATCCTCTGTTCCCTCAAACCAGTTTTGTTTATAGTGTGTAATCTGAATTCAACTATTTTAAACTCTGTTTTCATCATTATATTTACCATTCATTTCTGTAACTATATCTATCATCCTGCTGGTTCTAATCAATGTCTTTTCCTTGGGAAAATCTTTCTGACTCATACTCCTGCCTTAAATGTAACTCAGAGCCAGGGGTCACTTGTTGGATGTGGCTTTGCAGAGATGGGGAGGTCTGATAGTTGACATTTTAATAGAGGAAATAAAGCTTAATAAGGGGAGACAAAGCTAAGATATAGCATAATACAAATGCAAATTCTTTACAAGGAAAGTAGACACAAAGAGCTGTAGACTTCAAGGAATTATTTCCTACTGGGGACTGGGGGTGAGGGGGTATCAAGAAAGTTTTCAGACTGATATATGACAAACCCCAACTCTACAGTCATTCTTGAATCCTCAAGTCAACCTTTTGAGAGCCCTCAATAATTCTAATAAAGGAAAGATAATAATATCAGCAGGAGCTTCTGATTATCTGAGCAGATGTGCCTGATCCAAGTGCCAGAAGGACTGATCTATGGAAGGAAAGAGGGGCACAGAAGAACATCCAATCTTGGCCCTCTGCAAGTGAGAAATGCGCCAGATTCCGTAATATTTCCTGTCAATAATGAAAATGCTTCCATGATGCCAGGAAGGGGACACCCAGATCCCTGCCCATCCCTCTAGTCCTTGGCTGCAGACTGATATGGTAACATTACAGACATCCCTCTTGGGTTCCCCTGATGTCAACCAATAGGATTGGCAGTTGCCAAGAGAGTAACCGGTTAGGTATCCAGCCTCCAGCAGAAATAAAGGGGAAGAATTTGACCTCCTGGCAGTGCCAACCGAGGAAAACTGACCTGAGAGAGGGGAGGGGAAGAAGGAGGATTAAGGGTTCTTGAAATCTCCTCTGAAGTAACATAGTGGACCAATCAGACCTTGGCAGCCAACCCCCCTCCTCCTGCCTTCCTTTGCCCCCTCCATCTGTCCCTGCTTAAAAGGAAAACATCAAATGTCCAGGGTAATTCACAGGTACCTATCCAGCCCTCGGGGTTTTCATGAGGAAAGCACTCTGTGATTCTGTGAGTGCTGACTTATCATAACTAATGCTTACCTTGCAGCTGTTATGACTGTATCATAACTGCAGTTACTATAACTGATACCCACTCTGATCACCCTGAGATGGCAGATAACAGCCACAATGACAACAATAATAATTCCTTGCAGATGTGTAGCACTTCTCTGTTGTTTAAAGCACTTTCCTATCTGCTATCTCATTGGATTCTCAGGATAACTCTCTAAGGGAGGCAGAGGGAGTTTCAAATTAACAGCACATTTATTAAAGGTTTATTATATGCAAGACCTCATGGTAAGGATACGAAGATGAAAAATAGCAGAATTGCCAGCGTTATAGCATCTCACTATTAGAAGCAACTAAATAATGGGCAGGTGGTGCAGGGCTGAGCCCCAGGGACTCAGATTCAAATACTACTTCAGACAGTTATGAGCTGGGAAATCATTTAACCCCTGTCTGCCTCAGTTTCCTCAACTATAAAGTGGGGATAATAATAGAAACTACTTCCCAGGGTTGTTGGAAGGACCAAATGAGATAATATTTGTAAAGGGTTTAACACAATTGCCTAGCACATAGCAGATGCTTAATAAATGCTTATTTCTTTCCTTCCTACTAAGAAGACATAAATGCTAAGTGTAATTTTAAATTGGAAGGTAATCCTAGCAAAGAGAGATCTGGATAAAGAACTGCCAGCTTGGACTGCAAGAAGTTTGTCTAGGGGAACACAGGAAGTAGTTTCATACTAACTGATGTCTACTTGGTATGAGTCATTACCATGAAACTGCATGAAACAGCATTGATTTGATTTTTACAATTGATTTCCTATCAAAGAAGTTACCAAAGGTTTGGCCTCTTCTTAGAGATGTCTATGCTGTGCTTATTTTTCTTATGCAAACTTAATCTCCCTAATTTATCTTCTTTCATACTGAATACGGTGGGTATGAGTAGGGTTTTCTTTTGAAAGCCAAAGGGTAGGGAAATCAGAAAAGGTTGGGAATCAATTCTTGGTCTAGACTAGATGTTTTAAGAGGAAGAAAGGAAAAATTTTTGTATTTATATGGTGCCTTTTATGGGCCAGGCACCCTGAAAGAAGGAGCAAGAAGAGAAATCATGGGAAAGATATTCATGAGGCAGGTAGGTGGTTTGATGGATAGAGCATTAACTCAGGAGCCAGGAGAAACTGAGTTCAAATTTGGCTCCAGATACTTACAATTCAGACAAGCCACTTAACCCTGATTGCCTCAAAAAAAAAGAAAAAAAAAAGAAAGAAAGAAAGAAAGAAAAAGAAAAGAAAAATAATTGTGTGACAGTAGAATTTACAGGTTGAGTATGGAAAATGAAGGAGAGGAAAGACTCAAAGGATGGTGTCATCCAACCGTAAGAGTTGAGTTGGATGGAGGGATAGGTTTTGACGAAGGGTCATTTTGATAAGTTCAATTCTAAGCATGTTATATTTGAGGTGCAAGTGGATTTGGGAGTCATCCCCAAAGAAGTAATCATTGAAGTTTTGGAAAAAATTTTTTTTAGTTTTAGGAGAGAATTCAGAAGGCAAAGAATTCAAAAGAAATGACTGATGGAGCTATTTATCCCAGGCTTGATATGAACCAAACATTAACAATGTAAAATAGATCATAGGATGTCTATTCTGAAGAGAGAGTTTATAGATTATCTTAGTCTATCTTCCTTATTTGACAGATGAGTAAACTGAGGCCCAAATAAAACTAAGGCAGGTAGGTGGTTCTGGGTGGTGAGTGCCCAGCCCAGAGTCAGAATTCATCTCTTCCTGAGACCTGAGTGGTCTCAGACACTAGTTGTGGGACTTTGGCCAAGTCATTTCATCCTGTCTGCCTCAGTTTCCTTATCTGTAAAATGAGCCAGAGAAGAATATGGCAAACCATTCCAGTATCTCTGCCCAAAAACCCCAAATGGGGTCACCAAGAGTAGAATGTGACTGAAAATGATTAAACAACAACAAAGTCAAAATATCCCCAAATCTGAAGAGATATATAATGTTTCACATCACAATTCCCTGATGATTGCAGAAAAGAGAGGGAGGTTCATTTCTTCTTCTCCTCTTTGGAAACAAGCTTGATCATTCTAATTACCCAGTGCTGATTTTTTTCTTCAGCCATTTTGTGTATGTAGTTGTGGTTATTATTGTTGTTTATCCTTCTTGAAGAGAACTAAGACATCAGAGAGGGGATGCCAAATTGGATTTGAGTGGAGGGCTGTGCTTCCCTCTCCCAGATTTTGTGTGCGTAGAGAATAAAGACCAAGCTCAGATGCTACCTCCTATATAAAGCCCTCCAAGATTACCTTAAGCCCCTGGAATCTCTGCCTTTTCTGAGTTCCTTCAGCCCTTACTGTCTTTTAGTGCATTTAGAACCATGTTGTTTCTCAGTTTGTTGTTTTCTGTCCCTAACTTCTCATATGTCTAAGAGTCTCTTATATCCAACTAAAACAGGAACTTCTTATGGGTAGAAATCCTGACATGTTTCTTTGTACAAGAGAAGTACATATACACAATGCTAAAAATGTCTATTGAGTGAATGAAAATCTTTTTTTTTTAAAGTATTTAATGTGTACTCTTAGCTTGTTGTCTTCTATTGCCCAAATTCTCATATGTCTAAGAGTCTCTTTTATCCAACTAAAGCAGGAACTTCTTGAGGGCAAAAATCCTGACATTCTTCTTTGTACAATAGAAGTACATACGTGCAATGCTAAAAATGTCTATTAAATGAATGAGAAACCTTTTTTTGGAAGCATTTATCAGTCCAATTCCAACAGACTTGTGTTGGAGAGAACCATCCAGAGAGAAGACTGGGGAATTAATACAAATCACAACATAGTATTTTCACCCTTTTTGTTGTGTTTTTGTTTGCTTATTTGTTTTTTTCTTTCTCATTTTTACCCTTTTTGATCTGATTTTTCTTGTGCAGCATGATAAATGTGAAAATATGTTAAGAAGAATTGCCTATATTTAATCTATATTGGATTACTTGCTGTCTAGAGAACGGAGGAAAAAGGAGGGAGGAAGAAAATTTGGGAGACAGGATTTTGCAAGGGTGAATGTTAACTATCTTTGCATGTATTTTGAAAAATAAAGCTATTATGTAAAAAATACAATTAAATTTTAAGAAGCGCTTATGGTATGCTAAACACTGTGCTAAGTTATCCTTAGGGATACAAAAAGAAAAATTGATACAGGCCCTGCTTGCAAGAAGCTCATACTCTAACTGTTTTGAGGCACCATAGATGAGAGTTCATTTGCAGGACAGCTAGCCAGGCCCAGGAGTCCTTAGGGTGATTGAGAAGGTCATAAGAATAGACTAAGCTCATAAACTCTGACCTTTGGCAGGCTATGTTTCAAGTCATCAATCTGCATTGATATGTGTCCATCTGAATCTTAAAGGGGATAGGTTAGATTCCTGGTTCTTCAAACCCTCCCTTCTTTCCCAGATGTCCTAGAGATACATGATTATTTTGTTGATGAGCATAAACCCTCAGGAAACAAATGCAGCTGAACAGGAGCTGTGAGAGTGGCTAAGTATCCATTCAGAGAAGAGAAATAAGGCCTTGCTGTCTGGGGAGGAAGTTATTCTGCTGTATATCAAAGGGAGTGAGCTTAGAGATTCTTCTATTCTCAGAGGCTCTTGGAAAAAAAGCTTGGATGGTCTTTGAATGAGGCTTGAAAGGAGGGCAGTGTTCTCTGCTGGAGAATGTATGCATCCTGTCACTGGTCCTGGGCTCGGGCTTTATAGATCCCAGGCTTGCTGTCCCAAGGCAGTATGACCCAGGAAAGCAGCCTTGGGGGAGGAGGCGAAGGGCCCCAGATAACTCTGCTTTCAAACTATGAACAGTCAACTAACATTCTCCAAGAAAAACTGCCTCTCCCTAAGCAGATTGGATAGAGCCTAGAGTCAGGAACCCCTGAATTCAAATTTGACTCTAGACACTTACAAGCTGTGTGACATTGGACAAGTCATTGATCCTGCCTGCTTCAGTTTCCTCATTTTTAAAATGGAGATTATACTACCACCTACCATGAAGTGTCATTTGTGAGAATCAAATAAAAATAAGATTGGTAAGGTGCTTAGCACTGTGCCTAGCACATAGTAGATATTTAGTAAGTGTTTGCTGAATGTGAATCAATTCATATTATTTCACCCTTTTTTTTCCTGTTTTTCCTGCTGATTTTTCCCTTTTGTTCTGATTTTTCTCTCCCAACATGACTCATATGGAAATATGTAAAAAATGAATGTACATGCATAAACTAAAAGAAATAAAGAAAAAAATTTTAATAGAAGAAAAAGTGTTCTCTCCCTCCAATCTCCCCTATTGAACTGAAGTTCTGGCCTTAGTATGGAACATGCTGTGAGATTTTTGTTTTCTTTTTTAAAAATATAAATCTCCTCCCTCCCTCCCATTAATAAGCATTTATCTCTTCTCTCTTCTATTCCTGAACTATATACTGAACAACAAAAGAAAAAGTAAAAGAATACTTTCATAACCAATATGCATAGTAAAGAGAATCACATTTCCTCGTTGTCTATGTCCAAAAACATATATTTCATTCTCCATCTTTAGTCCATCACCTTTTGACTAAGAGTTGGGTATTTCATCTTTGATCTTCAGAACTTGTGGACTTTATCCGTTTCATTGATCAGAGTCCTAAAATCCTTAGTTGTTTAATATTATTTTACAAATTGTCCTTCTGGTTCTGCTCACTTCGCTCCTTGTCAATTTATAGCTTTCTCAATGTTCTCTGAAACTATTGATTTTAATTTGTTATATTATAATAATAGTTCATTATATTCCTACATTCTAATTAATTTAACCATTCCCCAACAGGGCACTTCCTTAGGTCTCTTTCCTACTGTTCTGAATTTTCCAATAGGAAAGTCAGCTAAACCAAGACCTAGCCATTATGTTAATATTGCAAAGGCTGGGGATTTGGATCTTCATGAGAAAACTCCCAATCTCAAGACTGGACATTCTCCACACATCAGGAATGAGGGGTAGGAGTAGGTGGCAAACTCAAGGAGCAGTGCTGTGATTAGCCCTGCACTTGGAAAGGATGGCAAGACCAGGAAGGAAGAAAAGGGTAGGCCTCTTGAATTCTTTTCAAGACTATGTTGCTGTTTAACTCTTTTATTAAATTAAATTAAATTCATGCAGAAGGTGGGATTTTAGCCAAGACTTAAAAGGAAGCCAGGGAAGCCAGGAGGTAAAATCAACTAACTCTGAATTCCAGGCCTTTTTCTGACATATCCAACTCATATTCAAGCAATGTGACCATGAGCAAATTACTTAATCCTGCAGAGCATCAGAAATCTCTTTAAAACTATACATAGAGAGAGTTTTAGACAGATTTAGATAAAAACCAAAGAGTTCAAGGCCCTGTGCGGGGCATTGAAGAAATGAAGACAAAAATGAAATGGATATGTCCTCAATTGGATCATTCATTCTTTTATTCATTCAATGAACATTCATTAAATACTCATGTTCAGTCTCTTTGTAAGGTTGGGGATGCAAAATTCAGTTAATTAATTAATTACAATTTAATAGTCTCTGCTGTCAAGGAGCTTAATTCTACTGGGGCAAAATAACTTGTAAACAGGTAAGTATAGGGATTAGACCTATGACTTCATCATTGTAGGGCCTCTGTCAGCACAGGTGATCCCATCTTCTCTGCAATTTGTGAGCAGAAAAAGATGCTTAGAGCAGAGAAGTCAAAAATATTGGTGTAAGATGGGGTAGCTGAGTAACAGCAAATAGAGCACTGACCCAGGAGTCAGGAGGACCTGAGTTCAGATTCAATCTAAGATGTGGTGTGGGCAAGTCACCTAACTTTGCCTCAAAACAAACAAACAATACCCCAAAAATGAAACAGGTAGTCCATAACACTTCCTACTGCTGCTGTAACCAGATGGAAATCCAACTGGGAAATATCTAACAAAACAAATAAAAATAAAATAGAACGTAGATAATGTTGTTATGTGATTTTCCCTCTATGAGTGTGACATCCCTGACTTAGAACAAGAGGTTAAGTATGTCAACCAGACTCAGAGCCATTGGAAGCAGGATTCAAAAGTTGGTCTTCCTGGCTCTGAGTCAGGATTCTCTCTTCTACTTTCCCCTGCTTCAGAAACATAAAGTAATCCCCAAAGCTTGCACTGGTGAGGTTAGTGGTGAAGATGGTGATGGCAGACTTTGTAGTTTTCTAAAACCTAGAGATAAAGTTCAAATTACTTAACCTGGCATTTGAAACCCTTCGAAGACTCTCCATTTTTCCAGTGTGTGACTCCTAGGTAACATTATTCATATGAGTTCTCTTTGGTTTTGAGTGACTAACACTCCTCTCTTAAATTGTTAATTGATTTTCTGTCTACAGATTGTGGTTACTTCTTCTATATTCTTCTATATTCGCTTCCAAGGTCAGGGTCCTGCTCTCTCTGGCTTCCCTGATTGACATCCTTCCCCTTTCAAATAGTAGCAGGTCCTTTCCACCCCTCCCACTCCTGCCCTTCCTAATAGCCAAGCCATTAAAAAGGGCATGTTAACAGGATATATACATACATAGTGATATATTACAGCACAGGCAGACACTATATACTGCTTATATATATATATATATACCCTGCTTTCCATTATCAACCATCTCATAAAGACTCTGTCTCTCTCTCTTCCCCACCTTTCCCCTCCTTTTCTTCCTCTTTCTTTCTTTTCCCTTCCTTCTCTCTCTCCCACTTTCTCTCTGTCTGTCCTTTCTCTTAGTATCCCCTTCTATCTTCTCTCTGACTCTGTATCTCATGTTTATCTCTTTATCTCTATTTCTCTGTCTCTGTGTCTCTCTTTGTCTAATCTGTCTATTCATTAGTTTCCCTATCCTCTTATCCTCCAACATTTTCTTCCGAGGGCACAAGTAGGACATTGTAACAGGCACAGTATAATAGAAAATTGCTAAGCTGAGATTCAAGAGACCCAAGTTCTAATCTCAGTTCAAGCAAATTCAATTGAATTCAACAGTTATTTATTAAGTGCATATTATGTGTGAGATAGAGAATGAAATAGATGGTTCCACTTCTAAGTTCTAAAATTCTGTGATCCTGAAAACTTTAAGCCTCAAATTTTGCTCATAAGGGAATGTGCCTAGTTTTCTGGATCCAGAGAGATTGGCTGTTACAGCTGGGAAGAGGAAAACCTAAACTGAGAGCTTGGCTTTTCCCCCATATGACTCTTAGCATTGGTCCCTGGCCTAAAGTGGGTCACTCAACTATCATTTTGACAAGTATTTTGGATCAAAGTTGAGTTATGGCTAAAGACACCTTGCTAGGCTAATTTCAGAAAACCCTGCTAAGATTTACATGAACTGATGCTAAATGAAGTGAGCAGAATGAAGAGAACATTATAAATAGTAACAATAAGATTATGTGATGATCAGCAATAATGGACTTGGCTATTTTCAACAATGAGGTGATTCAAAGCAATTCCAATAACTTGGGATGAAAAGAGACATCTGCATCCAGAGAGAGAACTAAAGGGATTGAATGTGAATCAAAGAATACTATTTTCACCTTTTTGTTTTTGTTGGGTTTTTTGCTTAATTTTTTTCTCTCATGCTTTTTCTTCTTTTGATCTGATTTTCGTCGTGCAGCATGATGAATATGGAAATATGTTTAGAAGAACTGCACGTGTTTAACTTATATTGCTTGCTCTCTTGGGAGAAGAGATGGAGAAAAATTTGGAATACAAGGTTTTGCAAAGACCAATGTTGAAAACTCTCTTTACATGTATTTGGAAAAAATAAAATACTCTTTAAAGAAAAAAATTTTAAAAGTTACCCTGCAAAACAAAGTAAGGATCCTTTTCCAAAGATCCTTTCACCCCTACCCCTGTCCCAAACCTGAATGGAATATCAGACAGTTGTTGCTGTTCAGTTGTTTTAATCATGTCTGAGTCTTCATGACCCCATTTGGGGTTTTCTTGTCAAAGATACTGGAATGATTTGCCATTTCCTTCTCCAGTCCATTTTATAGATGAGGAAACTGGGGCAAAATGGGTGAAGTGACTTTTCCAGAGTTACACAGCAGTGTCTGAGATTGGATTTGAACTCATGTAGATGAATCTTTCTGGTTCCAATCCCAGTGCTGTATCCACTGTAACATATATTGGACTATCTAGTCCTAATATATTGTCTCATATCATATATTGGACTAGTTGGGCATAATGCAGGTATTGTGCAGGTCTTATGCTGGTCTATAGATGGGTGTCTCTGAAGTCTAGTCCTTACAAAATAGAGATCTGGGAGCACATCTAGTCCAACTTCCTAGTTTTACAGACAAGGAAACTGAAGTCCAGAAAGAAGGATGTATTCGTATATAGCTAGTAAGTGACAGAGGCAGGATCTTGGAGCCAGGCCTTCAGACTCCATTATCAGTGGTGTCTTCCCACTGTAGCAAAGTATCTCTCCTTTCCAATCCCAGCTACCTGGCGGTGGAAGCAGAAGAGGGACCATGGACAGTGGCACAGTGACCAATTCAACCTAAGCTACAGAGACTTGGGATGTGGAGAACTTCAGTCCCTTACAGGAGGAAAAAAATACCTACCTGATGGGAAAACTAGATGGTGCGATGGATGGAGCACTGGTCCTGGAGTTTGGGGAGAAAAAATAGCTATCTGATGGGAAAACTAGATGGTGCAATGGATGGAGCACCGGTCCTGGAGTCAGGAGGACCTGAGTTCAAATATAGCCTCAGAAATATAACCTTTACTAGCTGAATGACCCTGGGCAAGTCACTTAACTCTAATTGCCTTGTTCCTCTAAAAATATACCTACCTGCAGAGCAAGTTCCCCTTTGTCATGGGTTTTTTTTGTAACCCCCTTACCTGCTAAGCACACCTCCTTTAAAGGAGGAGATTCATCCTTTACCTTCCCAGAGCTTCATAGGATATAGCCAACAATCAGGGCCCCCTTTCCGGGATTCCATACCCAGCATGATTGTTCTTAATGATACCCAGGACATGGCAGTTCAGCCTAGAGTCTCTACCAGTACCAGGTCCCCTAAGCCTTGCCTTCAGTGACCTCTTCTCTGAGCCTGAAAGTCCCCATGGACTATACACATCAAGGTCTGTTTATTTCTTTTAATTATTCCTTTTTAGAGGGGCATGTTATTAAAAAGGTTAAAATCGTTAAAGCTCAAACAAGCTTCAGTTTTCTAGGCCAAATTCTCCACGCTTCTTTTCCAAGGGAACTCCCTTTGGGATGGCATCTGAGCACTGGAATTTCTTCCAAACATCCACTCTTTTCTTGAGAGAAGGAGAAGCAAGATCCACTGAAAAATAATGATGTCATTGTAATAAGTCTTTATGGTCCACTCCCTTTCCTCCCAGTCAGTGTTTCTCAATGTCCATTTTCCAGGTACTGCCCTTTGTTCTATTTCTACCAGGTTCTCAGCCGCTTTAAATATTAATTCATCACCAAAAAGGATGTGAACAGTAATAGCAGATCTTTGAAACCAGGAAAACCTTCAGGATCTAAAAGAATGAATCGCTGATAGTGGAATTTTAAGAACCATTGACACAGGTTGGTGGTGGAGCTATATTTGGGAAGTTGCTTTATTAAGATCCCTTTAATCACATTGCACGGGGAGCTGCCCACACTTGACACCCAGGACAGTGACATATGTATAGACAGCCTTGGTCTTGCTTTGAAACTTAGGTTTAGTTTCTCCAGCTCCCCTGTCCTGGGTTTCCTGCCAATCTGACCCATGTAATAGGATCTTTTTGGTCACAGCTGTTCCCCAGGCTCTGTGAAGTTGACTAGAAGGTGCTGGGCCTCTGTGAATGATGTAAGGATTGGGAGGCAGGATTGAAATCAAGCAAAAAAAAAAAATCATACCAAAGAAGAGATTCATTAACCCGTATCTAGTGACTTTGGGGAGAAGAGTTTCCAAACTGTGCAATCTCAGGGTGGAGGAAGAATGCAAAGGGAACCTTGCAAAAGGATGGTCCCTTTGTTTCCCTCCTGGGAGCTATTCCCTTCTCTAGTGGGTAATCTGAGTGACAGGGTGTGAAATAGCAACAGGGTAGTTTGCTAAGTCCCTGTTAGGCACGCTACAGATAGAGACACATGTATCCATCCATCTCAAGGGTGTGATTCAGAGCACCAGGAGACTGCCTGCCAGTCATGAACATCACAAGCTCCCACGGTGGGAGAGATTTGAAAGGTCAAGACAGAACCACAGAATCTCCAACCTTGGGATTCTGTGATTTGGGCTTTAGGGACCATCTAGTACTTCTGGATCCATAAGAACTTGGGAGAATTCCGCCCCCCCCCCACTCCTGTCCCTGTGAGTGTCCATTTCTAAAATAACAGGGTTGGACTTAAAACACCTCCACAAACCTCTCTAACTTTCTCTCTGTAGTCCTAGGCTACTTATCATCACAAACCCTTTCTACTGGTGCAGTGGGTAGAGGACTGGGCTTGGAATCAAGAAGATTCATCTTTTTGAGTTCAAATCTCATCTTAGACACTTGTACTTGGGCCAGTTACCTAATGCTACTCACTTCAGTTCCTCCTCATCTGTAAAATAAGCTGGAGAAGAAATGCTAAATTACTCCAATAAATTTGCCAAGAAAATCCTAAATGGATTTTCACAAAGAGTCAGACATGACTGAAATGACTGCACAACAATCTTTCCTACAATATTAATCAACAAGCATGCACTAGGACCCGACTGTATGTCAGGCACTTGTGCTAGGAGCACAAAGGTAAAAATGCAATAGTCTCTGCCCCAACAAATAGACATCCATCTAAGTAAGGTCTTTCCCCCTACTTCCTTCCTTTATCTCCTTATCCTCCCAGATACTTACCCTTCTAGGCTAGCCCTCTTTCTCCTGGTAAGACTAACACCATGCTGAAACTTTCCTATTTCAAGAAATATCTGTTCCATGCCAGTTATTTCTTTGTTTGTTTATTTGTTTGGGGGAAGACAATCGGAATTAAGTGATTGCCCGGGGTCACACAGGGAGTAACTGAGGTAAAATTAGAACTCAGGCCGACTCTAGGATCAGTGCTCTATTCATTGTGCCATCTAGCTGCCCTTCCAAGCCAATTATAAAAGACAATGTGGATAATCACTTAGCACTGAGGATTCCTCCAAGAAAGGAGGTCTCGGGTTCAATCCCTGACTTTGGCACATAAAGGCTGTGCAACCCTGGGTTTTTCCCTTCATTTCTCAGCACTCTCTCAACTCTCTCAGCCTATAAGTTGACAAGATGGTGTTGATGTGTATTGATAGAGGGAGTTTCCTTAGTTGAGACCCATGAACCCCTTTGTTGTAAATTCTCCCTATCTCTGTAGGGAAATTCTGCCTGAATCCATGTCCTAATTCCTTTCTGTTACTGCTTCTTTCATTCTCTATCCACTTGCGGCAGAGACAGAGAACAGCAGGTTATCATCCTACAGACCCAGTGCAAATGCTTCTTAAGGGCCTTTGATCATTAGACAAAAAAATGTAGATATTCTGTGGGAAATATAGAAAGGAGCATTGTTGCAAGATCCCCCAAGTGGGGTGAAAAGATGCAGAGACCACAGTGAGTGGTACGAGGATCAACTTCAGTTGGGGATGGGGTGGGAAGGTTGGGCTGGATGTAGGGGCTTCTTCAATAGTCAAAAAGCATTTTTTGTATTTACTTTGGTGCTTCTAATCACTGGGAATACAGACACAAACGGCCCCACCTTCAAGGAGCTTACATTCTGATGGGGAACCCAAAGTCTAATGTGTGGGGTGAGCAAAGTGTTATTTTGGTGGAAAATAAAGTGATGGCTGACCTAAAAGCCTTCCTTAAATGGTTTTAGGAGAAGCTGTCTACTCTCTAATTGAAGGAGGAGCTTCTGAATTGGGAGTTCCACAGCTGAGGGATCTTCCAGGAGTGTGATAGGGCACCAAATGTAAGAGATTTCTGGGGCTTGATGAAAAAGTTTCAAGAGAAAAAAGACCTGTGTTTGATGTGGGGGGGGAGGGGAGGAGAGAAAATATTAAAGAAGAAATTAAATTAAGAAAATATTAATAGATTTGTTGTTGTTTCTAAAAATGAACTTGTAATTTCCTTGATATAGGAAACTCTCCGTGGTTGGTACCTTTATTCCAGGTCTTCCATGAGTTCCCTGACTCACTAAGAGAAAGGGTGTGTGGGCCTCAGGGATGAGTAGAGCTTCTGGTATGAGGGCTTGCCGATCCCTTTTCAGGGCTGCTTATTGGTTTTTCACTGGGCACCCACCTCCCACCTGTGGCTCCAGGGAGGACGTGTAGCAGCCACATAAAGGAGAGCCATTCAGCGGATGGGCTAAACCAGGTTGAGGAGAACCAACAGACCTTAAACCTGTTGGTGACTTAGGGGGTGTCTACCCCAAACATGTGAAGACTTTTCTCTGTGGAATGGGCAGATGAGAACAATCAGTTGCCACGAAGAGCTGAAGCAGCGAGCCATTGCCTTTTGTCTGGACATTGTCCTGACACTGGACTTTGATGACTCAGGAAGAGAGTTGAGGACTTTGTGCAACTCTGCCTTAATTAAATCCAATTCATACTCATGTCAAGTCATCACCTCATGATGTCACTGGGTGCGTCTGAAGATGAATACTTAGAGAAATGACTTGCCTAATCAGAGACAGGACATGGACCTGAGTCCATCCGATACGTCTTTTTGGGGGGAAGGTGCGTTCAGCGACTTGTCCAGGGTCACACGGCTCCTGGTGTCTGACTCCAGAGTGGATGGTCCATCTACTGCAGCTGTCCCACTATCCTCTCTGTAGTGATACCCCTCAGCACTTATATTCAGTTTCTTTTGTCCCTTAAGGCTTAGAAAAGCTGGAGTGTATTGGTACAGTATATTCCATTTCTATCTTACCCTCCTATCCTTACATCTATCACAGTGCTCCGCATCTGCACTTAGAGGGAGGTCATGTTCTTAGTCAGAGTCTCTAAGTAAGAGTGGGAGTGGAAATTAGAACCCAGTTCTTTGGACAAGAGGTCCTAGTCACTGAGGTTGGCAGACAAAGCCTGAAGTACTGATAAAAGTACTCCCTGAGGAGAAAAGAGAAGAGCCCTGACGGGGATCAGTTCAGCCTTATGGTCATAGTCTCTGGGGTGGTCATGGGTCCAGTCAAAAATCCAAGTTATATTAAATCCCTGAGGTTAAATTTCCCCTATAAATCTACCACTGTCCCACACTATCTCTATGAATACCTTTTGGGGTTAGCCCCAAAGGCTCATTTCTCCTCATAACTAACTCTTTTAGGGTGCTAAATGCCTTTTAGGATTTAGCCTGCTGGTCAGTAGTATGCTTCCATCTCGTGGGGTATTTCCTTTTTCCTAGTTAACGGGGAGTTTCACTAGGGGATTTGTCTTTTCCATTGTTAATTATTGTTAAAAACCACTTTGCCGTTTAACTCTGCTCTCCCAAACCTATTTCATATTTACCATTGCTGGTCACTTTGTCTGTAACATCTCCTAAATAAACCTACCTTTTGCCAAAAGATAGGGCCATTGTGAATTCCTCATATCACAGGACCCCAACATTTGGGGCCTACATCAATCTCATCATTTGGTACTGTACCCCAAATACATCACTTACCACAACACACTATGATGGAGAAAGTGATGCTCATTTAGAAGGGATAGCTCGCTGGGAGGGAGGAGAGAAGATGGATACAAAGGGAAATTTAGGCAATGCACTAACAAAAAAAGTGTGAATAATTTTTTTAAGCTTAAGGGGAGAAAGAAAACCTGAAGTCTTTGCACCAGAGAGGAAAGAGAAAGCCAAGAAGATTTATCTTTGTCCATGGAATGAACTGGGCAGTGGAAGCTCCAATACAGATTGCCAATTTGGGAGAATTCCATTTGGTGAAAGGACAGAGAGTACAGAAGGACCATGAGAAAGTGACCTTCTCACAGGCTATTGCAAACCTGGGTTCAATTCAATTCAAAAACATTTACTGAGCATCTGTTATGTGGAAGGCACTCTGCTGGATGCATGGGATACACAGCTGAAATAAGACCTAAAATGTGTGACCTTAGCAAGACAACTTACCTCTCGGAGTCTCAGCCCTCCCATCTGTTAACTGGAGACTATGCTTCCCTCATGGGGTGACAGTGAGGATTAAATGACAACAAATTTTATTCATCCAAAAATATTTATTAAGTAATTACTGTGTGCAAGGAACTGATCTGGACAACCGGGATACAGAGACAAAAATACAATCCTTGTCTTCAAGGAACTTACATTCTCCTGGGAGGATAAATACAAATAAATACATATAAATAAATATACAGTAATTTCAGAGGAAATAATAGAAAACACAATTAGGTGAATCAGGATTGAGCTAAGTTTGGAGGTAACGAGGGATTCTAAGAAGAGAGAGAGTCACAAAGGAAAAGAGTATCATTAAAAAAAGATGAAATATATATAGAAAAATTGCACATGCTTAATATATTGGAATACTTGCTACCTAGGGGAGGAGGACAGGGAAGGAAAAAACCTTCAACACAAGGTTTTTCAAGGATGAATGCTGAAAATTATCTTTGTATATATTTTGAAAATAAAAGGCTATTATTTAAAATAAACAAAAAAAAAAGAATTTGGAAGCTATTAAAAAAGAAAAAAAAGATGAAAACTATTGATGGTTTCATACTCATATTAAAGACAGAACTGAAGCTAGGCTGAAGGATAATACCAAACTCTCTGGGCTTGATCTTTGTGCCTTATTTTCATGACAGACAGTAAAGCTCTGTGGGGGATGTGATTCTAAAAAATATCCAACAGTGGGTCAGACCCATATAGTTCTGTAGGGTTTCTCTGGCAGGAACCACCCTCCAAAATTTTTTAGTTTAAAGGTACAGAAGTTTTGTTTAGTTGTTTTCATTCGTGTCTGAGTCTTTGTGACCCTATTTTGGGTTTTCTTTGGCAAAAATAATGGAGTGGTTTGGTATTTCCTGTTCTACCTTATTTTACAGATGAGTAAACTGAGGCAAACCGTGTCACACAGCTAGTAAATGTCTGAGGGTAGATTTGAATTCAGACTTAGCACTCTAACCACTATCTTACCTAGCTTTACCTTTACCAAAGAGTTAAAAGGAATTTCTAATCCTAAATCAAATCAAGATTTCTGACAGAGAACCCTGCCCCTGGTAAGCAGGAAGCCAAGGTTAAAAATAGATTTAAGCCTGCTTATGGATACTAGTTATCTGGTTCCTATGGCAAGGACTCTCCTCTTGGAGAGGAATCTTCAAGGCTAAAATTACACAGAACCTACTTAAATGAGGGAAAACCACTAACAGTTTTCCCTAGACTCTGGTTTTCTAAGAGTTGTAGCAAAAGGCATCTTTTTTCTTGGGGAGAAGCAGTGGGAGCTGAGCTGTGAATTCCACCTAAACCGAACTGAAGTCAGAAAGAAGCTCCAAAGCTTGCCTTGTATGTGAGAGGGACCCCTAAATCAATAGAGAATATGAGTCACGGAGACCATTTGCCACGCTCCCATGCTTAACACAGACTCTGTGTCTGGCAGGGACCAGCAGGAACAGCATTAACATCCCTGGAAGAGGCTGGCAACCTTCCACATGTCAGAAGTGGTATTGTCCTTTCATGGGCGCGTATTTGTCCCACATGTTCATTCTGTGCATGTTCCTCTGTGCCATGTGCTTTGGCTACATGCCCTTTCTATATTTATGCTTCTCTATCCATACTCCTTATATGTGCCCTCTCTTCCCACTGATGGAATATATGTTTGTGGGAGAGGGTTTCCCAGATGTACAGGTAGAATTTTTTACCGTTACTTTTCTTGCTTCTTATTTCGTTAAAAATTAGTTTGAAGCCTTTGCTCTGAATTATTTATGTTTAGTGGCTCACTAGTAAATATAAACACATCAGTGGGGGGTGTAATCTATGGCTTTTGAGAAAATGTAGACTCACAGAGTATCTTAAAACTGGGGTAGCTCATCCCATCAGCATGGGATGGGGGTACCTCAGGTGTTATAATTATATGAAATAAGGATTGTCAGTCTTCCATTGGGCAGGAGGTGGGTCAGTGTGGAGGAGAGTACTTGATCCCTTTTCAAACTGCCACACAGCAGAATTGCTTTCTTCCCCTAGGTGAGAAAAGGAAAAATTCAAGGCCTCCTGGTAACATCACAAGTTCTGTCTCTCAGGTTGATTGTTTCTAGTTTTCACCATTGTCTTATGGGCTTTGTGGCCTGGAGAGGGGCAAACAACCCCATCAGCTCCCAAATCCTTCTGCCTTTTTTCTCCCCAGCAAATTTAATTAAAAGTCATTGCTGTCCTTCTGAAGGAAAATGTCTGCCAGGGACACAATTACATTTTAACCAACCAAAGCAGGGCTTGTGCCAATATATTGGCATTGGGTGAGGGCTGTCGTTATTAGTTCTAAGCAAGTAATTTATTCCCGTTATTGTGTTCAAATTACAGGATATTACCTCCTGAGGAATAATCCCGTTATTTGAAATGTAAAGAGAATTTGTCTGGACAACAATAGCTTCTTAAATGAGTGAACAAGGAATGCAGGATGGAAAATTTTTTTTACAATGCCTCATGAAACCATCGGTCAGTGACATGGAGATGCAAGATGGAAAAGGATTTACATTCCTCTGAACTGGTCCCCCCCTCCCCACGACTGTCTCCTTCCCCCTGCCATGGGGGGGGGGGGAAACACAAAACACTCAAATTCTAAGTGGGTAGAAGGAGAAATAAAGCCACGAACCTTTTAAAGGGAAGTGGGTATGTGAGAATGAGAAAGATCTCTATTTGTAGTTCAAACTGGAGCCAAAAGGATCCCCAGATGTCATTGATCCAATAACTTGGTTTTATAAATTTAAAAAATTGTGGGTAGTGAGATTAAGTGATTTCTCCAGTGGGAAGTCACCTACCTAGAGTCACACAAAGGGAAAGATTCTGAGGCAGAATCTGAACTCAGATCTTCCTGATTTCTTCACTTTTTCACTATCCATAGTAGTAGTTATTCTGAGTTTTATGCTTTGAATTCATCAAAGGTAGACTGCTGTTATCTCTTACTGTCTCCTCTACTTATATTGATTGTCAACATCCTTTGAATGGTTTTTGTTCCATTCTTTCCCATCCACAGGATATTCTCTTTGGCAGAGAAAAGTATGCAGTTCTGCCTTCTCTTTATTGACTATTACTATTGTCCAATCTACCTCCAAACAATAGTCAGGTGTTTTATTTGATCTTTCTCTTCCCCTAACACTGTTGTTGTTGGGCTTTTTAAAATCCTCACTTGGTGTTGTTCTTAACTAATCTCATCAGCCTGGGATTGTTCTGAACTCTACTACTCCTGGGCTATTGCAGTAAATGCAAATTTAAAAAATTTGAATCTCCTGTCCTCACTTTCATGGTTTTTATGTCTTTTAAAAATCTAAGTTGGTTAGTGAATTCTTTGCTTCTTTACATAGCTTCTCTATTTTTTTTTTTCCTAAATGGAATTACCTCTAAGACTTTTAGGGAATCTCATTTTTGAGAACTTCCCACATATCCTCCCCTACAGAATTTCAGTCAATGATATCTTACCTGTCCTTTTTCTGAACACTTTGAAATTTGTTGTTCCCAAATCAGTAGACCTGTGCTGGAGTCAACTTGAATCATTTCAAGAGAGCTGATTGTTTAATTTTTCTGTGAACTTTTACAGCTTGAAAATCAGTAAACTCTACAAATTAAGATTTGACTTATTGTTTTAACTTAAGACAGTCATGGGAAAATGTTAATAATGAAGATTAAATTTAAAAGTGTCATCTGTACATTTATTTTTCCTAGAAAACATCACCCTTGAATGGACGTCAGATTATAACCGTTTTTCCTTTTTTCTATCACAAATTTTAAGAAATTCACTTTTCCTCCATTTCAGTGTTCCCCTCATTTTCATCCAAGCAACCACTTCCTTCCTGTTTGTGAGAATCAGACCTAGAAAAGAATTCCTCTCAGTTGCTTCCTTTACCTTTTGAAGGATGAAATTATTATTAAGGGAAATCAAGAAGTTATTAGCTACCTGGATTTTGGCAGAGAGAGAGAGGGTACCAGTAGCTGTTTGGATAATTGAAGTCCCCAGTTACTACTGCATCAGGCCTCAGTGCCAGACCTGTGATCTGTTTCTCAAGAGCCTCATTTATTTCCCCTTTTTGCGCAGGTAGCCTATAATATACTCTGATGACAAAATCGTTTTTATTTTATCCTCTATTGATCTTCACCCATATGCTCTCCACTAGTTTTTCTCCTTCTAGTTCCTGAATTTTCTCCCATCAGCGTACTTTATTAATATGCAATGTTGCTCTTTGACATTATACTTATCTTGGTTATTTTCAATAAAGTACATCTTCCCAGAGTCATGTTCCAATCGTAGGTTTAATCTCAACAAATTTCTGTTGTACTTAGCAAGTTAACTTTGTTTACCTGTATTAGGACCTCCCGTTCATTTTGCTTGCTGTTTAGACTTAGGCCATTTTTTGATAGAAATTGAGGCCATGGGTTTTATTGTTAGTTGCTTTTTTTCAGGTTTTTTTCCCTGTGAACTTGAATATTTCAGCTGCTGCTGCTGTTTTTAAGTACAACTCACCGGCTATTCAAGTCCATAGATAAATATAAAACATATGAAAAGCAAATGTAAGATAATTTGGGGAGATTGAGGTAACTAGCAGCTGGGGGAACAATCTCTTGTATAAAGTGGTACTTGAATTGAGCTTTGAAGGAATTTAGGGATTCTAAGAGGTAGAGGAGATAAAGAGTATATATTTCTATTGGGGAATACCCTATGTGCCTTGGGATCCCAGAACTTGAAGGAGATGGCCGAGGGGAGTGGAAATAGCACTAGAGCTGGGTGTGAGTCCTGATTTTTGCCTCTTATTAGCTGTGGGATCTTGGGTAAAACATTTTAATTTCTGTAGATTTCTTTTTCTTCCTTTGTAAAATTGAGGTAGTTGGGTTAATGATCTCTTAAGATATCTTTCAGTTTAAAAAGCTGCATAACTATACACCTCAGCTCTTCTCTGTTTAGCCTATTAAATTGGCTCAACTAGTTTTCTTTTTAAATTGTATAGGTATACTGCATTTTATTGTGCTTCAAAGATACTGCATTTTGGGGGGGATAAATTGAAGGTCTGTGGCAACCCTGCATCAAGCAATTTTAAGGATGCCATTGTTCCAACAGCCTGTGCTCGTGTTGTGTCTCTGTCACATTTTGGTAATTCTTGAAATATTCCAAACTTGTTCATTATTATTACATCTATTATGGGGATCTACGATCAGTGATCTTTTATGTCACTGTTGTAATTGTTTTGGAGCGCAGTGGACTACGCCTATGTAATTTGGTGAACTTAATGCATAAATCTTTTGTATGTTCTAACTACTCCACTAACCATCTGCTCCACATCTCTCCTTGGACCTCCCTATTCCCTGAGACACAATATTGAAATAAGGCCAATTAATAATCCTACAATGGACTCTAACTGTTCAAGTGAAAGGAAGAGTCAATTGATGCAGAAAACTTCATTGTTGTCTTGTTTTAAGAAATTGCCACAGCTACCACAGTTTTCAGAAACCACAGCGATGATCAGTCAGCAGCCATCAACTTCAAGCCAAGACCTATCAACAAAAAAGATTATAACTTGCTGAAGGCTCCTATGATGGTTAGCATTAAATGCTTTTTAATTAAGGTATATACATTTTTAAGACAATACAATCATATATTTAATAGACTACAGTATAGTGTAAATATAATTTTTAGATGCATTGGGAAGCCCCAAAATTCATGTGACTTGCTTTATTGAGATAGTTGCTTTATTGTAGTGGCCTGGAAATGAACCCACAGTATCTCCAGGGTATGCCTTTATTGAGAAACTAAAGATTCAGGCTGTTGACCAAGCCTTGTAATGGCTTAAGCACAAAGCCCAATGGAGAGGATGGAGTGACTCTCCTTCTCCAGGTAGATTTGTAGACCAGCATGGCAGGAAACATAGAACAGGGAAATTGAGGACAACTTAATCAGGCTGTGTCTTTGCTGAATAGCTTTCCCTTGATTTGGCTAAGCAATTATCTTGTGGTTACCCGTTAATATAGTTAAAAAATGTGTGCCCAAGCCCGAAGTACCAGACTAGCTCTTTGTCATTGTGTCACAGCTACTTCAGTTCCTGGGGTTCCCTTTGGCTTAGAACACCCCTTAGATCAGCCTTAGGTCACACTGGCCCCTTGCTCCCACTGATGAGTTCCACCAGGTCCCTCCACTTTGAGGAGGATTCCGAATTAGCCATCTGAGATCCTGCCTTTTGCTTTGCTTCTGACTTTCTAGACATCAACACCATGTCCCTAAGTGGCTACCTCCCCACCCACCATCATCACCCTCCTGTCCACTTTAGTACCTTTTGTTATTGTCTTCCCTGCTAGAATGCAATTCTAGGGACCATCTTGCATTTGCATCTCCAAGGTGTCCAGCACTGTACTAAGCCTTTAATAAATGCTTTCAGCCTATTCTTGATGCTTATCTTAATGAGACAGGGCTTACACTAGTTTCCAAGGTATGATCCCAACCTACTTATCTAAATCAAGTCAAGTCAATCAATATTTCTAGGTTTTAGGCTGAATCAACAATACAAAAGTGAGTGGAAAGACAGTCCCCACTGACAAAGAGTTTACATTCTAATGGAGGAAGACAATACATAAAAGAAGCTGAAAGGAGAAGGGGGCCGGAGGTGAAGGGGCCCAGTGACAGTGGGGAAGGGACAGCAAGTGGCAGACAAAGTCCAGAGTTGAGGGTGTGGCCTGGAGAGGAATTAATACTTATCTTTAACTCTTCTTCAGAGACTTCGAGATAATGACAAATAGATTTCCTATTCACTGACACTGCTACTCTTCCCTTCGTCAGGGGTTTTGCTCCTACCCACTGATGGGTATCCCCTCTACTTTTTCCCTTCTCTTCAGCAATGTTATGCTTAAGATTCTGCTAGGTAGGCTTCAGGAATATGTGAACCTAGAAAAAGCAGGCTGTTCTTTGAAGAGGCAGAGGAACCAGAAACCAAATTGCCAACATTCACTGGATTATGAAGAAAGCAAGAGAGTTCTTCTGTTTCATTGACTATATATGAAAACCTTTGACTGTGGACCATAACAAAATGTGGAAAGCCCGCCAAGAAATGGGAGGACCAGATCATCTTACTTGTCTCTTGAAGAAAATGTATGTAGGTCAAGAAGCAAGTTAGAATCAAACATGTAATAACTGATTGGCTTAAGATTGGAAAAGAAGTGCACTAAGACTGTATATTAATTTAACTTATATGCAGATTACATTATGCAAACTACCAGGCTGGATGAATCAAAAACTGGAATTAAAGTTGCTAGGAAAAATATCAACATTCTCAGATATACAGATAATACCGTTCTGATGGCACTACAGTCAGTGACTATAATTATGCAGTTAAAAAACACATATTTCTTGGAAGAAAAACTACAGCGAGTCTAGACAGTATACTAAAAAGCAGAGATATCACCTTACCAAAAAAAAAAAAAAGGTCTCTATAGTCAAAACTATGGTTTTCCAAGGAGCAAAACATGGCATATAAGGAAAACTGAGTGCCACAGAATCAATGCTTTCAAATTGCGGTGCTTGAGAGGACTTCTGAGAGTCCCTTGAACACCAAGGAGATCAAATCAGTCAATACTTAAAAAGAAATTAATTCAAACTCTTCATTGAAAGGTCAAATGTTGAAACTGAAACTTGAATGCTTTAGCCACACAAGATTCATTGGAACTCTAATGTTGGGAAAGATTGAAGGCAAAGGGAGAAGGGAATAGCAGAGGATGAGATGTGTCGGAAGTGTCATGGAAGAAATGAAAAAGAACTTGGCCAGACTTTGGGAGATAGCAAAGGGTAGATGGCCTGGTGTGCTAGGGTCTATGGGGGTCACAAAGAGTCCGACAAGGCTGAATAATAAATTCCCTTCTCAGCTCAGGGCATCATATAATCACCAGATAAAAAGCAACTTTAGAGGGTATCCTAGTTCAACCCTTGCCTAAATCAGAAACCTCCCCCACTTAAGTGAGCATACTCTGGATGGGATTTTTCTACATCCAGTTTCTGCTAAAGTTCCTCTAGTGGGAGAGAACTCACTATTTCTATTCTGTTCCATGTTGGGTAACTATAATCACTAACAAGTTTTTCCTTACATTGAATGAAATCTACTCCTTTATCTGTTCCCACTGGAATATTGTGCCCACTGGAGCAAAAAGAATAAATCTAATCCCTTTTCCACATGAAAGTCTCTCAGATACTTGAAGAACAAGCATGTTTCCTCTCCCCTCCAAGTCTTCTCTACTTCCAGGGAAACATTTCCACTTCTTTCCATTTACCCTGGTATAGCACAGGCTTGAGTTCCTCACCATTCTAGCTTTCCTCCTTAGTTTCCTAGCTTATCATCAATGTAAAATTATATTCCAAATGTGCTCTGACTCAGGAAGAAATCACAAGAGATGAGACTATCTTTTCCCTATCTCTGGATGTTATCTATGTCTTCCTTAAAACAATCTGAGGTTGTACTGATTTTTGGATACCAATATCCCACTGTTGAAAAATCTTGATTTGTCAGGCTCTAAAATTACATTTATTCATCTCCTTTACTAGGCTTTCCACATTATACATTTAATTATATGTTGATTTTGTATCTGTTTTGCATTTACTTACTCTCCATATATTGTTTCCTCTCTTTAGAATGTAAGTACCCTGAAAATTGGCAGCTGGGTGGCAAAGTGGATAGAATACAGGACTTGGAGTCAGGAAGCCTCATCTTCCTGAGTTCAAATCCAACCTTAGATACTTACTAGTTATATGATCCTGTGCAAGTCACTTTATTGCCTCAGTTTCCTCATCTGTAAAATGAACTGGAGAAAGAAATGGCAAAACATTCCAATATCTTTGCCCCCCCCAAAACAAAACAAAAACAAAAACAATGATTTCACAGAAAATGAAAAACAACCAAACAAAACAGGTATTGCTTTGGTTTTTGTTTGCCTTTCTAGCCCTTGCATTCTACCAAAATGTAGATAGTTGATAAATGTTTGCCAATTTTTGTTACCTGGTTTTATTTTTCAGTGGGATGTGGATGGGAAGGAAGGGAGAAAAGGAGAGAAGATAATTTTTGGTAAATTAAAAAATAAAATTTAAATTTAAAAGGAATGTTTGTTGAATGGGATTGAAATAAATCTCCACTAAATTTCATTTTAATAGATTCAGCCTCCAATCATAGCTTACTAAGAGTTCCTTGAAATGTGGATCTGTCACCTATTAACTATCCCTCTTTCATTCCATCTGATATTCAAAGCTATCTGTAATGTGGAAAACACCTCCCTCACCTCCATCCCTTTCTAGTCTTCTCATACCTTATATTCTCCAGGTACTGTGAGATACAATGTCACTGGCCTTCTTTCTCAAAATGATACTCTATCTCTTGACTCAGAGATTTTCACTAGCTGTGACTCAGCATAGTAAACTCTTCCTCTTCATTTCTGCCCTCTGACTTCAGCCTCCTGCAAATCCCAGCTAAAATCCCACCTTTTACCAGACACCTTTTCCAATCACCTTTAATTCTAATATCTTCTCTCTGTTGGTTATTTCCAGTTTATCTAGGATAGAGCTTTCATCTGTACATAATTACTTATATTAGACTATAAGCTTCTTGAAATCAGGGACTTCTTTTGCCTTTATTTTGTATTCCCAACACTTAGCACAGTGATATGTGATAGAAATGTAATAAATATTTATTGACTGACTGACTTTTTTCATCTGAAAATTTAATAAGCATGATATTTATGTGTTGTTTTTTTTGACTAATAAAAAATGTGTGTGTGTGTGTGTGTGTGTGTGTGTGTGTGTGTGTGTGCTGCTATTTTTGCAGTCAGAGGCTATGAGTTCAAATCTCTGTTGCTCTGTCTGTAATCTCAAAACAGGTCACTTAACTTCAAAGTGGATCAGTAGAATCTACTTGTCCCATCTGTCAAATGAAGAGATTGGATTATATGACTTCAAACGTCCCTTCCAGCTCCAAATGTTTCTTCCTAAGATCTTATGATCCTAAAATAGAGCACATGGCCAAACACAAATGGGAATACTTATTCAGAGACCTTTCAAAATCGACATTTTAAGTTTAAGTGGACCTTCAACCAGTGTTGTTGTTATTCAGTCATGTCCAGCTCTTCATGTAACACCATTTGGGGTTTTCTTTTTTTTTTTTTTTAATTAATTAAAGCTTTTTATTTTCAAAATATATATATGGATAATTTTCGACACCCACCCCTACAAAACTCTGTGTTCTAATTTTTTCCTTCCCTTCCCCTACCTCCTCCCCAGTCAGCAAGTGTTATATATATGTTGAACATGTGCAGTTCCTCTATACATATTTCCACAAATATGCTGCTCATTTGGGGTTTTCTTAGCAAAGGTACTGGAGTGATTTGCCATTTCTCTACCTTATTTAACAAATGTGGAAACTGATATAAACAGGGTGAAGTGACTTGTCCAGCTAGAAATGGCTCAGATCTTCCTGACTACAGGTCCAGAGCTCTAACCACTGTCACCTAGTTGCCACTTAACAGTACTTTTGTTTATCTCATATCTCTCCATTTTGCCTGTAAGAATAGACACAATATATGGATAAAATCTGGGTGGATATCCAAAGCATTTTTCTGATCTCCCAGTTTAGTAACTGTCAATGAGGAAATGAGTTTAATCCTATTTGTTTTTGGATGAAGGTTTGCTGACTGTTTGGGATGGTTTCTTCCTTTTCTAGTTCACTAACTATCCTTCAAAAACATTATAGAATTGTACCAGGAACATGAATTGAGCTCACTGGCCTATAGTTTGAATTGTCCATTTGTTCCTTTTTTTAGAAAACTGGCACATTTGCCCTCTCCAATCCTTTAGGCACCTCTCCCATTCTTCATGATCTTTCAGAGATTACTGATATTGTCTCAGCAATTACATAACATATATTTGTACTTTCAGCAACTGATGAGGTGGTTCATTTGGGCCTGTAACTTGAACTCGCTCATCAAGGGCAACTTGGTGGTCTCTTACAGTCTTTACTATTTATCTAGAATTCCAACTCCCTAATAGCTATTTCTCTTCTGTCATTCCCAGGCTAAAGCTCATTCTCCTTTTCAGAGAAAAAAAAACAAACAAACCCAGAAACAGAGATTAAAGCAGTTTGCCATTATCATTGTCCTATCTGCTTTAGCCACAGTCCTTTTCCTTTTTTTTTTTTTTTTGATCTTCCTTTTCTCCCATATAGATTAAATTTCTTTTTTATTATTGTCCTTTTTTCATTAAATTCAGCTGATTCTAAACTTTACCACTGAGGTATTTTTAATAGGCCCATGTCACATATTTATGCTGCTTAAAAATTACGTTGGATTCTTTACATTCTTGGCTGTTTCATCAGATGACTCCAATTTTTCTTCTTTATCAGAATTGTTTCTTTTTATGACTTTAAGAATTTTATTCTTGAATTTAAAAAAATTTTTTTTTCAACTGACTTTCCCTATTACATTTTAGTTTATAGGATCCTACCTATTCTTCTGAATACTTTATAATCTGTTGTATGTGTCACACCATATACCTTGTTTTTTTTGTTTTTTTTTTTCTCCTTTTTAATCATATAGTCTAAGCTGGTGACTTCCCTGTAAAGTTCCCACTATTATCATTATCAACAAACATTTATTAAAGGCTTACTATGTGCCAAACACTATGCTAATCATGAGGGATAAAAAGACAAAATTATATTGCTAACTTCAAGGAGTTCACATTTTAAGATGGAAGACAACATGCTAACAATTATGTACATGTTATAATATAACTGGTATAACAATAAATGAGTAGTAATTTAAAAAAGAAAGAATGAGCAAAAAGGTCTGAAGAGTGGGGAGAGGGCTCTTGCAGAAGTTGAGATTTGAACTGAGTCTTAAACGTAGCACAGGATGCCAAAAGGCAGAAGTGAGGAAGGAGATTATTCCAGACAAGGAGAAGGAACAAAAACACAAAGTCAGAAGATGTTATATTTGAGGAATAGCAGGAAGATCATAAAGTACGAGGAAGGCAGTGAAATAGAAGACCAGAAAAGCAGGGAGGGACCAGGCTATTTGAGCTTGAAAAACCAGATGATTTTATTTCCACTTCAAGCAGCTAGTTCCTCCTACTTTGTGAGAATCAGACTCTAAAATATTACTTCCCCTGGTTGGTTATTTTACTTTTTGAAATATCAAATTAGTATCAATGCAAATCAAAATAGCTGCTCTGCTTTTTTATTTTTATTTTAGGAGAACAAGTATCTAGATAGTTGAAGTACTTCCATCATTACTATTCTAAATTAGTGATCTGTTTCCCAAACTTTTCATCTCTTTCTTTTTTCTGTTGGGGTGGTTTGTAGTACACTCTGATAACATTACTTTTATTTCTTTCTTTCCTAATTCTTTTGAATATGCCCTGAGGCAGCTACATGATAATGTAGATAGAGTCCTGGGGTTGGGGAGGCCTGAATTCAAATCCCAGCACTGACCCTAGGCACTAATCTTTGTTTGCTTCTGTTTCATCAATTATAAAAAGGGATAATAATATATTTACCTTGCAAGGTTATTGTGAGAATCAAATGAGGTCATATTTGGAAAGCATTTAACCCAGTGTCTGTCATCTAGTGGACAGTATCTAATGATGTGTTCTTTTCCTTTCTCCCTTTCAGTATCATTCTAGTCATGGGGTCCCAAGCTACTAAGTCTCATTAATGTCAGTGAGATTCTAGTCCTTGTATTAGGATCTCTAGTTCTTGCTTAATTATCTATACAGTGCACATTTTATGTGTGTGTATGTGTGTATCTGAGACCAGTTTTTTATTGTCAAATCCTTTTTAGGCATTTTCTCCTATGAATTTCTGTACTGTGTTCTTACTGCTTTTTTTCTATTATAATTATTCTCGATCCAAAATATTCAAGTCTGGTGACTGTACATAGTTCTCCCTTATCCCCTTTCTTTTCGATTTAAATATCTTTTGATTATATTTCAACTACTATAAACTAAACCATTTAAAAATTTTTTAGAAGCTATTTTTAAAAATCAATCATTGTTGGGTGAATATTTCTGGGCACAAGCCTGTCACTACTGTAGTTAAGGTTATGGTTCAGAAATGTAAATCTCATTTGCAGACACTAACTTCTTAACTAGCTGTCCAACAGCTGAATCTCTGTCCCATCTTTCAAAGCTAAACTCTAGTGTCATCTTCTCTATGACGCCATCCATGTTCTCCTGGAAGAAGTCTACTCTGATCTTTCAAAGGATTTGTATCTAACCTCTTCTATGCTCTTTTATCATCCTTTTGTACCCTGGTATTTTTATGCATGTCTTATCTCCTTAGTGAGACTATAATCTCTTTGAGGACAGGGACTAAATTTTGCTTGGCAGGTAAGAGTTAAATGATTGATTATTGAATTCATTTGCTAATATCTCCAGATCTAAAGATTGAGGCCAGTGGTCGGGTTAATGCAGACTCTCAAGCAAATGATTCAGTATACTTTCTCACTTAAAGCTTTTACTCGGGTTCACTTCAAGACACCTTGAACATCAAGGACAGGCTGGGAAGGAAAAAGAAATCTCAAAAGGGATATCGATGTGTGTAAGTATGAGTGTGGGGAAGGGGCTGCTGCTTGGGAGAAAATGGCTCTTGTAAACAAATATACATAATTACTTGTATATGAGCCTTAGGCCTTTAAAGTATTTGGTGTAGAAAAAAATCTTTTTTTTTCTAAAGACCCTGCCTCCTTGAGTCACTAACCCATCTGCTAACAGATGCAATACCCCAGATCACAGGCTCCCTAGACCATTCCCCTAATTTCAGGGTCTGGAGGGTAGAATCTGCACAGGCTAATAATAAACTTTAACTCTTTAATTTCCTTCACTTTGGGCTCTGGGCTTTGGCCACCATAAAAAAACTGAACTTTCCCCTCATCTCTTCCTCATACTTCTGGGACTTAACTCCTTTGGGTAGAAGACTCCTCCCTTTATAATTTAGGGGTCATTTTCCTTAAATAAATAATAGACTCTTAGAAACAACCCTGATTCTCCACTACTGTGCAATGAGCTGCGGAATGTGGGGGTTGGGGGTTTCTGCTTCTAACTGATCAGAGTTGAAGATGTTGGTGGAGAAGAAAAAGGAATCTAGGAGAGAAAGAAGGGCGGAGGAGTGCAGCTAGCAAAGTCTGTTTGGAAAGATTTTTTTTTTTTTTTTTAATCTTTTCAGGTTTGTTTTTGGACTTTGAGCTGCAAGCCCGAGGAAGATTGAAACTGGGGTGGGAGGAAGCAACGAGAGGGAATCTTTCAAAGTAGTAGCCATGGGAAATGTTTTTATTTTCTGCTTGAAAGAAAATGTCAGAGAATAAAAACCTAGAGGGAGGAGGAGCGTGTGTGTAAAACGCTTTTTTCCAAAGCTTGTCAGAGACACTGAGGAAGGTGAGAACTAGTTTACCTTGCCTTTCTTTTTCTCTCCACTCTCTCCTTCTTTCAGAAATCTCCCTTTCCCACTTACCCCAATTAGAATCCTTTGATTTGATGACCCTTGTTGGAAAAAAGATATATACAGGACAGCGCAGGGTGTTTGTCTTTGTATTCCACGGTGAAATAACTATATGTGAAAAAAAGAACGCCCAGGGGTCGGGACATTTCTAGAAAAAGCAAATGAAAATGCCTGACCTCATCTCAGAAAAATAGCCTTTTCTTCCTGTACCCCTAGAACCACCGGGAACCCACATGCCCCATCCCACCAGATTTTGGCCTAAGTAGCTGAGTTTGGCCCCCGTGAGGCTTAATCCTTGCTTTAGCCGCAGCCTTTTGCTTCGAAGCTATCTTCGCGTTTATTAAGATGGCTTTCCTTACATAAGGCAGACACATCTCCTTGTTAACTGAATGATTCAGCAAGTCCCAAAGCTTTCAGAAACCCGTTTGGTTGGAGGTGTGGAAGAAACCTTGGCGCTTCAATTCTTGGAGTGAGATGAGGGGTTTGGGCTCTTTGATGCACTATTTAATGTGTCCTGCCCCGGCCGTCTCCCTAATTAGACTGTAAGCTTTCCCAGGGCAGGATATGTGCTCTACTCAGACCATAACGTGGAAGCATTTAAGTTCACGAAAAAGAAGGGAGCTTCCTAAGTCGTTCCTTTGATACTTGGGGGATGAGAAGGGTGGTGAATTTCAATATGGAACGGCTCGGGGCAGTCCAGAGCATTAGGACCGAGGGGAAAAGCCGGTCCCGTATCGAGTGTCCCAGGCCCTGAGGACATACGATCCCAGAGCTGTGGGGAGCTCGGAAGTCCTCCAGGGCAGCCCTTCGCTTCGCAGATAAGGAAACTGAGGTTTCCACTGGCTTAAGGTCACACCGGTAGTAAGCGCGGAAGGTGGTATTTGAACCCAGGTCCTTTGAATTGACGATCCATGCTCTTTCTTTCAACGCTGGCCTTAAGTAGTTAGTTCTCCGCGCTTTTGCGGGAGCCAGCGGGGTGCCAGCACAGATCGCAGTACGGCTAAGGGTTGCGGGTGCAGTAATCAGAGCTCGTTCCCGCAGTCACTTTCCTCAACCCCCAGCCCAGCCTGGCCCTGCTTAGCTTAATAGCACAGCAGGGGTTGAGGGCAGGACTCCGGCGGCGCGTTCTGACACTCAAGCAAAGGTTACACTGATTGGCATCTCACGCGGAGTCAAAGGCTCGGCCGAGTTGGGCGAGAGGCCTCTAAGGTCACCCCCGCTCCCCCAGCCCTAGCCCAGCCCGGGATCTGAGAGGCCCGAGCAAGGCTGGTCCCGGGCTCAGAAGGCTAAACAGAGCTCGTTCAGGGAATATTTAGGATGCCCGAGGTGGGCAGAAAGGAGCCGGACGGAGATTCTTCCTCCCCCACCCCCCTCCACCCCAATCGGGGTGGGACTGCCTGGGGGAGGCGCCGGGATAGGCAGCCAAAGGCTGCAGATGCTCTCGGGCGCCTATGGGGTTAGGGGGTGGGGTGGGGTGGCGGGAAGGGTCGCTCTCAGCTGTCCAAAGCCTGGGACGGTTGTTGGACTCCGCTGGCATGCTTGGAGCGCCGGACTGTTGGATTCGGGGCGGGGGGCACAGAGAGAGGGGGAAATCGCAGCTATTAATACATTCAGGTCTGATCCCTGGCAGCCCCCAAGGAGAAGAGGCGCCCCAGCAGCTTCCTCCAGGTTTGGCCGCTGCAGCTATTTCAAGGTTGGAATCCGCAGCGCGCACTCCCCCGTTGCCTGCCCGAGGTTGGCCGAGAACTAGCGATGGGTGATAGCGGCGGCCCAGACCGCAGCAGGCTTAAAGCATGGGGGAGAAATCGGAACAAGGGCCGGCGCCAACGCCCCGCTGCCTCCCCCGCCTCTCCGGGAGGGTCAAATGCCTTCCATTTGGGCTTCTCCCTAGCCTAAAGCTAGCTGGGAAGAGCCTTTTCAAGACATAGGCAATACACACATACACCCTCAAATACAGACCCTCCCCAATAACATATACCGCCCCCCCCCCCACATTACACATATGTGTATAACTGCAAACATAAACCTGATTACCGTTTTTCTTTCAAGATTTGGCTGGGGGAGGGGAGGGAAAGGGAGAGACACACAGGCGGAGGTGAGAGGATGTCGGGCTACTTTCTTAAATCTCTTCGACTCCCTCATCCCTCTACAAGGGTCCACAGGGTTAAGAAATGCAAGTTGCTTAAGGTTGCCGGGAGCCCTTCAGCCAAGCCAGTCCCTGGGGAACCGGGCCGCCTGGCTGATTTATTGGCGGTTTATTTGGAGAAACGCTATCTTCGATTCTGTGTAAAAATGTGTGTACTGGAATGTAACCTTGGGCTGGAAACTGCAGAATTTTTTTTTTTAAGAGTGGGGGAGAGGAGAGAAGGAAGTTGTTTCTCCATTGGATTCCAAATCTGGGTTTTCCAGTTCCTTGAGGGTTCTGGTTTAAATAGTAGTGGTTTAAGACACAGATAGAGGCAGCCAACTTCTGAATTCCTTTCTCTCTGACACCCGCTGAGCAAGTCCTGTAAGATCTTGTCCAGCAGCCCTTAAATCCCTGTCCCTTTAGCACAAACAGGCAGCGAGAAAAAATGTAATTTTAAAAATATACCCATAGCGGTTGGAAATGTGGTTTAAAGCAGATGCGAAATCCATAGAGACTGGTTTCTGTGGCAGAGACACCTGGGAGAACTTCGCTTAATTCATTGATCAGTGTTTCTAAAAGCACCGGGCCCAATGCACCCCGGACATCTGTCAGTCAGTGTATCTTGATGGCCCATCTGTGAGTTTCTGAATGATTACTTTCCCTAGACTTATTTTTTTTTTTTTGAAACATTTAGATTTCAGCCTTCTGGCTTTATCAGTGACTGATGGTGTTTGCTGTTTAAAAAATGGAGGGGGGGGGGAAGGAAAGAAACGTTAACTCTCTCCCCTCTCTGAAAAAAATACTGGAAAAAAAACCATAAGGAAATAAGGAAAAAGAAAAGACAAGGGAGTATTTTGCTGTCCCCAGAATTCCTGTATCTTGAGTCTTTAACGTAGAGGTCATAAGATGCAATGGCATTCTCCCCCCCCCCCCTTCAGCTGGTAGGCAGAGTAATGCAAAATAATTCGTGATGGAATTAATTAAGAGAAAATAAACTCTCTCTGGATTTATATACTAGGTTCCCTAGGCACAGCTGACTACGTGTTGATGTTTTTCCACCTTTATACCCAGGGAAAAAACTGAGAAGAGATATGTTTTTATCTCTGTTCATGAACTAGGCTTTAGAATCAATGGGGTGTTTTCTCAGACTTCCAAATTTACAGAATTATAAATACTTGTGGTGAATTACAACCCTTGGAGCAAAAGAATCCAGCCCCAGGGTCTTGGGACTCTCAAAAGATGGAAACAAGATTTTCAAGAAAGGCAGGAATTTTGAAAGTTCTCAGGCTATTGCCAGTTTTACAGGTCAACTGATAATGACATGGAAATCTGGATGTTACCATCCTTCGTTTGTTTTTTGAAGTTTACTGTGTCGATCTAAATAATCCTGCTGTCTGGATTCAGGTGGAATTCAGCTCGATGTGAGTGAGAAATAGGATATCAGTGGGATGGATGGGTCAGCAACCATGGAAAGGGGAGATTAGTCAAGTGCATTTTGGAGATTTTATCAAGGTATTCGTGAGAGAATTTCCTAACCTCCCTCTCCACCAGCTCTCTGAGGTCAAGTAATAGTGAAGAAAACTAAAGGATAAGAGTTAAGTCAAAAATCGGATAAGAATGGAAACATCAGATGAAGACCAACCCAGATTAAACGTGTAACTTCTCTCTCAAGTCAAGGGTATCCTCCCTGTTCCATCCCAAACCTTAGGGGTGACCTCTTCCATTATACTCCCCGATCCAGAATGAACCCAACCCCGCCTGGCTTGGATAGGATGGAAATGGAACTTCAGGAACTGGCAATCCTGCAACTCCCTCCACTCCAGTATTTTTGGGGCGACTAGTCTGTGTAGTCTACGGCTGCCCCTTTGGGCTTGTAGCTCAGCTCCCAAGGGCGGTTGCGGATAGGCAGACTGATCTCAAAGCGGCTGGGTCCTCTCCCCCTTTATCTTGCAGCTGTCCCAACGTTCCTCCTCCTTGCTGGGACAACTTCAGGCCCCAACGAGGAAGTGATTGAGCCAGACGGAGCCTCCGAAGCGGATTCCCGAGACTCCAGTCTCTCCTTGGGGTCCTGTGGGGCCTCGGTGCAGGCAAGAGCGCCTTGACCGTGGGCTCAGAAGATAGATACACAGAGGGCACTCATTGAGTGTCGGCCTTCCAGCTAGGCTTTACCCCGGAACTTTTACGCCTTCGGATTCTACAGCAAAACGAATTACAGTGCCGCTGTCAAAGCTCCCTAACCTCCCTCTGCTCGGTACGGACGGGGGACCCACAAGCCTTAGAGACTTTCTTGGTTCGGAATGGAAGGTCCCCGGGGAAGGGGAGGGGGGAAGGAGGAAATCAATTTGTTCGCTCCTCTCTTGTAGAAGCTTTGGGGCTACCGAAGTCAGCCGCCCAGGCTTATCTACTAAGCTCCAGCCAGCCCGGGCCCCAAACTCTAGTCGCCCGGATTTATCTTCCGAGGAGAGCCTTTCCTCTTGCAAACGGAATGTTAACTGGGGTAGCTGTTGCGGAATCAGACAGACCAGAGAATTGAGTCGGGAGGCGGAGAGGGTGACCGATTTCTGGCTAAGAAAAATTATCCTCTCTCACAAGAGTGGAAGGAAGAGCTTGGGCTCAATGCCCTGATTACCAGGTGCCGAAATGGGCCAGGAAAAACTGCTTAGACTCGGAACCATGCACCGACTACCGAGCTCTAGGGACTGGGGGTAGCCCTATCTGAACTGACATGGAGGGGGGAACTGAGGGACTGAAGCTTGTGAGCAAACCCTATCTCCAGTAAGCTCAGATCCCGTATTCCTTCTCAGTCCATACCACTCCCGGCTCACACCGGTAAGAAACCCCAGTCGTTTCGGCTTGATTCAAGCGTCCCCTTGGGGGGACCAGATACTGTTTTCCCTCTCCGCCTCCCATCCACTGTCCTAGCTCAGAGTTTTGGGGAGGGGGCAAGTAGTGAAAGTCGAAGATGTCCACTAGTTCCAGACAAGAAGTTGAGTATGGGGAAAGAGCTGGAAGGGAGAGGAATTCGTAGAAGCTAACACAAGATTTATGGCTCAAACTGTCCTCCCTCGGCGAGGAGTCTTTAATTCCTTTCCAATCAAAACAGAGTTGAGTGTAAGACCCGGCCGGGCGTTGGGATGGGGGCTGAAGCTTCGGCTCAAGCCAGGTCCTTTCTAAAGACAAACAGGGGGGAGGTGAAACTCTAACGATCCCCCAAACCGCTTGGCCTCCCTCTTACACCGAACCTATTCAGGGCAAGGCGCTGCTCTCTTCCCTATGGACCCATTTTCACTTTGCCAAGGGGACTATGGGAGGGGTGCAGACGTTGGCTGTGCTTCTCCGGATCTTCCCTAAGAACAAGAGAGGTAGGTAGAAAGAACTGGAGATTTCAGGCCCGGCTTAGAAGCTAGTCTCCGCTAAATTAGTCTCCGGGCTCCATTGGAGGCCCCTAAGGCCTCACTTCGGTCAATCCCAGAATAAACACAGCGAGCAAGGAAGTCAGGGGTACTTTGGACCTCCTAGCTTAAAGAGCTGGAAGAATGGGGATTGGGAAAAGCAAAAAAAAAAAAAAAAAATCTTTACAAATCGCCTCCCTTTTCTTTCCCCAAACGCAGTGAGATAATAGTGTGTATTGTCCGGGGCAACAACCTGGAAAAACCCAGATTTAGATTTAGAATAAAAAAATCTCAGTTTTATAATTACCGCAAACTTTTTGATTCTCGAATTAAGTAAATGCTTTCGTTTATCGGGATACAACCCTTCGGCGAACACTCTTGGGTCCCTCAGCCAGGAAATGACCGCGTCATTTTTTTTAAGGCTCCATTTTGGGATTTACAAAGTTTTTAGCCAGTAAGCACTGTTTACGCCATAGGGCATCGCCGCCCAGGCACTGGGAAGCCCAGTGGAGAGCCCATGAGGGAGGCTGAGAGGACAAGGGTGCTCTACGGGCAGTCGCCCAGCACACAGGGTTGTTTGGGTAGGGCAGGAGTAAGTGCCCTTGAGTCTACAAAGGGTGGGGGGGCTGGGCTAGAATGGGGGGAAGAGACTGGAAAACGGACTAATCGCTAGATTTTTAGAGCTGTTAGGAACGTTGGAGAAGTTCGTTCGGATTCGTAGAAGAAGACTGCGTTAGTTTTCCTTCTTTCCAAGGTGAATGAGAAGGGACAGAGGCAGAGGCTGAAACTGCGGCGACAGGCAACGAGGAGAGATTCCTATCTGGTCTCCGGGCCGAGAGGATTGCGCCGTGGGAAACAAAAGAGCCGTTTCTCCCCTGCTAAGCCAAGCAACAACTGGGGGGGGGGGGGGGGGGGGGGAGGAGGCTGTGGATATGAGTGTAAAAGCCTCAAGGTTGGCTTGTCCTTTGATTTAAAAAAAAAAGGGGGGGGGGGAGTATTTTGTCAACCCAGCTGGGGTATGGTTACGTGTTTATGCTACATTCCGTCAGAAAAAAAAGGCCCCCACAGTTCCGAATAGACTGCAGCGAAACAAAAGAAGGGCTTAATCTAATTAACACAGCCCGAGAAGGGAGCTGGGAGAGGGGAGATGGGTGGTGGGAGAGGGGTTGGGAGTTATCGAATGCTCTTTCCCTCCATGGATTTTATTTGGAGAAAGCAAATTCAGGTTCCAAGGGCAGTTATACTCACCCCTTTCTCTAATCCCCTCATCCACCCTTCTCGGGAGTGCGCGGCTTGGGGGGGAGCGGGGTTAGACAAAAGGGGAAAACCTAACGAAACCATTGAAACAATCTGCATTAGTCTTATCAAGTCCATTTGAAAATAAAATAAATAAAACTAACTTTTAAACCATAGCTCTCCCAACCAGCGTGCTAGGGGAGTGGAAATTGGGATGGGGGTGCTGGTAGTGCGGGGGTGGCGAGTTGCACGGGGACTTGTAAAGCTGAACGTTTCGGCTCGGAAAATGGCTGTTGTGAAGTCGAGCAAAATCCTGTCCCCGCTCCCGGAGGCTTGGGAGAAGTGGGGGGTGGGGGGGGGTGAAGAAAGAGAGGAAGAAATTACAAGATCTAGTTTTTAAATTTAGGTTTTCGGGTAGTGGAGGGGGAGAAGGCGGGGGCAACACACCAAACACACAACCCACAATTTTCAAGCGAGGAGAGTAGAGCGAAGCCAATGATTAACACCCTAGCCACCCCGCTCCCCACCCCCAAATAAATAAAAAGAAATTCAAACGCCCGCTAGAAGGAGAAGTAGCGGAGCAGCAAGAGCCCTGCTGAACCATCCGCGGGTGGACGCGTTATTCAACACTGTACAAGCTCTCTCGCTTGCCTGCTTTGCTTATTGGCGGGGGTTGGGGGGGGGGGCACTCGATTCCTCTTATACAACACAAGCAACCCTCGTTCATTCCACACTTACACCTCCCCTTCCCCTCCCCCCCACAATCGGTTGTTGTTTTTTTTTTTTTTTCCACTACATTCCCTGCAAAGCTCCTGGCTTTGGTTTCCCCACCCAACCTACAAGATGGCTCCCAGCTGCTGTTTACCAGACTGACTGCAGCAAAAGGGGGGGCGGGGGGCCGCGGGAAGAGAGAAGGAAAAAAAGGGCTTAATTCAAGTCGTGACTTCACTATCGGTGGCAAAGATCAAGGCAATTAAACATTCGCCACGGAATCAGACCTCGTTTCATCGGGGAGGGCCCGATCTTGCATCAACAACCGTATTATGCACACACACATATTTAGGTCCTACATAAACATGCCAGCCAGCTTGTTTACTGCTCTAGTGTTAACAGGATCTGTTTTGCATGTTTTCCTCACCCCAGTGTATCCCCACCCTATTCACACACGCCCCCACCCTCGGTTAAAAAAAAACAACAACTAAAAATCCAACCCTTCAGTCTCTTGTCTAGATAACCATTTGATTATATAAAACATTCTTCAAAATAGCAGAGGTCCTGGATTTGTGGAGTTTGAAGCGACTAGCCCCGAGAAATATTCTCACTTAAGCTTTTTTTTTTTTTTTTAATTGAGGTGTGTGGGGGGAAGGGGAGAAGATAGGTTGGATGACTGACAAAAGAAAAGGGTGTGTGTGGAGGGGTTGGGAGAGAGAAAAAAAGATTGATCAACACTGAAATTGCAGCTTTAATGAAATGCAGATTCTCTTTGCCCGCTGATGAGAAACACTTGAAAAATGCAAGCGCCATTGGCAAACTCAAGACAAACAAGCAGAATTTTTATTAGCAACTAAATGATTTATTGCATACATACCCCACCGTCACAATTATAGCGTCTTGTAGCATCCGGGTGTGAAAGCATTAAACATTTATAAAAATATGCTTTCCCTCCATCTTCGTCTTGCCCCCCCCCTCCCGACCCCCAACGGTAAGCGATTAAACCCTTATTTCTTCATGTCTGTATATTTTAAATTAAAATTATCTCTATACAAGAATTTAAGACTTTCTCCAGTTTCTGAGTGAGGTCGGGAGAAAAAAAAAGGGAGTGGGGAGATTCTTAATCTGAATACCGGTATGTATGGAGGGGGGGGGGGGGGGCTGAATTTGTAAGGTTTTCAAAGAATAAAGAACTACTTTTAAAAAAGCTTAGAGAGAGCGCCTGTCACTCATTGCTGCTCCAGTGATCGCTCAAGATCCCTCGGCATTCTGTTCAGGCAGCCATATAAGCTTCAGACTTGCATTAATTTTTCCAGCAATCACCTCCCCCCATCCCAAGTCTCGCACTCTCATTCTCTCAGCACCCCCCACCCCTCCTACCCCTTCCCTCTCCCTTTTCATCGGGAGGATCCTCCTGCTAATTTGGGAGCCGTTCGCTGTAGTGTCCTACCCAAGTCAGTGTCCTTTCCTCCGCCGAGTCCGAAGGTGCCTGGGTGATATTTAGATGAGCGCTTCCTTGCTTTTAACATACAGACATTGCTTTCCTCCTTGGCTCATTACTATTTTAGTTTCTTTCTTTCCTCTTCTCTCCCTTCCCCCCACTCCCGCCTCCCGCCTCCCTCTTCCCTCCCCTCCCCTTCTAGATCTTCTGCTTCCAAAAGAGGGCAGCCTAGAAACCAGCTAGATAGGCTTTGGCGAAGGGCAACTTGAAACTGCCCTCCAGAGACTGAACTTTTTTTTTTTTTAATTTATACTGGAATTAAATTATGCCCCCCCCCCCGCTCGCGCCGCCTCCCCCCTTTTTTCTTTCTAAAAGTCGAGAAAAAAACAGAATGGAGTCGAAGTAGCAGAATGCTCTCTTCTCAAAGTTTAAAAGAAGTGGATATGAAAAATAAAAAAGGATAAAATCCTTAAACTTGCAGTGATTTGGGGAATACTCTGGGGTTCTGAGGCCTTAATTAAAAAAACGACTCGGCTTTCTTTCGTAATCAGAGAACTGGACTTTCTTCTTCCCTTCAATGTCTTGTTAATTTTATTTAGCTAAAATAAGGAAATAGACAAGCATTAGATTTTTCATTGTGTTCACAGTTATCGTCACTCTTAGGCACCCTCCCCCAATTTCTTTTCTCTACAAGAGAAAGCCCCAGATATGTCCGAGCAGCTCTTGCTTAATCTCCGCCTGGGAAGTCACAGCGGAGGGCAGAGAGGTTCCGTGGTGACTCAGGTGGCTGCTCCGGCTCGGGGACTGACTCCGAGGCCAGCGGGGTATGCAGGCAGCATAGCTTCCCTCATTACCGATTGGCTAGCCCCTTTATTTCCCCTTCTAACCAGGTACGTACTCTCTTCTCTGCAGGCAGGCGAGCACGAGAGAGATTTTGCTGAAAGGGCAGTATGGAAAGTACAAAGTCTGGGGAATTGGGGGGGGGGACTTTTACCCCTCCTTCCTCTCCCTCCTGTAAGAGCGGCCAGCAAAGCAGTTAGGGGTTTGGCTGCTGCTTTTCTTTAGCTAAACACATCGCCCCCCGCCCGTAGTCCACCCCGCCTTCCTTCCAGTTGGGAGCAGAGAATGAAGGGCCAGAGAGCAGGGGGTTGAGAGGAAAAGGGATGGGGGTGTGGAGCGGTTGGAGAAGGACCTACGCCAAGAGTTTTTAATATTACAGTTTAATAGGTTTCAGAAGGCCCCGCAGAGAAATGCAAATAGGATGAAATGTCAGAATCAAGTGGGATTCTGTACTCTAGCTCAGCCGCTTTAATCCTGTTTTCTGCTCAGATTTTTTGGGGGGAGGGGTGACGGCGCTTAAAGAGGGGTTTGGGAGGGGCTTGAGGACGAACGACTGTAAGTGGCTTCTTCGGCTCTAAAGCACATCAGCTTGGGATTGTTTTGGGCAGGGAAAACTCTTACCACGCATCCATACCCCCACCTTCGTTTCTATAGGAACTCCCCCCCCCCCTTAGAAGATTATATAGACACTCACCCGCTGTCGCCTTGACCTCTTCAAAATATTAATCATTAACGATCTGACACTGCGTTTCAGGGAGGGACTGGGACTAGGAAAACTGCGTTTGCTTCCCCCTGCCCCCCACCATAGAGAGAATGAATGGTGGCTTTGTAAAGAAAAAATAAATCATGTCGCTTCCTCCCTCCTATTCTACACACAATTGGATTGTTACTGCACCATCCTCCATGGTTGTGCAACTTGGAAAAGATCTGGGGGAAAAAGGAGATGTATTCTGTGTGTGTATGTGTGTGTGTGATAGGAGGAGGGAGGAAAAAACTAAAGAGAACAGGGGGTTAGGGAAAAGAACAGCAAACGGCCTCAAAGCTCTCCTTTCTCCTCTGGTTCCTCTGGATCCTACAAACTCTGTAGTCCTCGTCCCTTTGCCAGGTCCCCAGTACGCAGGAAATTGACAGCATTCCCATTAAACAGCGGAATGAAAAGAACTGAATTGCAGCTACAACCATCTTCTACTATTTTGATCAGTCAGCCCAGACTGGGAGGGGGTTGGGGGAGGAAGAGGGAGGAGGAGGGCAAGGGCGGGGGGGGGGGGGGGGTCCACTGGTGGAGAGGGGAGGGCTGCCTGGAAACGGCCGGGAAAAATTCTCACCACCAGTTTTGATCATTCAGCCCCGCCGAGGGGAGCCTGGAAACTGCTCGAGCCCCTTGGTCCATAATTGGTTTTATAGGAATGGCTGAGGGCCAAAGTGTTTACATGAGCGTGATTGGCAGCGTAGGGAGCCAATGAGAGGTTTACTATGAGATCCTGGCTGGCCAACTCGGGAGGAGGAGGGAGCAGGGGAACAATGCTGGTTTCATTGCTAAAGAGTTGTCCTCCCCCCCCCCCCCCCGATTTTCTATGGGATCCTGGCTTTTTTTTTTTTTTTTTTTTTTTTTTTTTTTTTTTAGATCCAGCGAGAGGAACTTGAAAGGGGGTTGTGTAATGTACCTTTTCCAATCCCGGGCTGTATATGGAGATTTGGGATTCTTTAAACCAGTGCTACCTGGATTTTATTAAAAAGCGGGGACCTCTGGAGAAAGAAAGCTGGATTTTCCAGGAAAGCAGAGCAAGCCGGGTCGCAGAGCCTGTTTGCTGGAGGGTGGAGGAGTTGGCGAGCCGAACGGATGGACTAAAGGACATTTTCATACCAAAAAAAGGAAAGGCGGGCAAAAAGTCTGAGTTGGATATAATTCCCCAGAGTGAAACAAGAACGGGGGGCAGGCGGCAGGATGGCCGAGAGGCGAGGCGGTTAGGCGGGAAGGGGATCATCCGCTCCAGCAGGTAGGTTTTCCCCCAGTCTCTTATTTTTTGGAAAGTTAAATAGTTGCTTCTCCCACTCGGGTCTCCTAACACTTAGCTTTTACCTGCCCTGCTCAGCCTTCACTTCAACCCTTTCCACCCTCAAAGAACTTGGGAATGCAAGGACTTTCCTGGGGTCTGAGCTGCATTGAACTCTTCGACTATTCCCCATTTCCCCCACCTTAGCCCCCTCCCTAAGACTTTCCCTTCTGAAAAATGCAACCGGGAAGGGGGGGATCCCCACTCCATTACAAAAACACCCCAGCTTTCCTCCATAGCCCTGCAGACTGTGAGAGAGATGGGGAGAGGGAGAGACATTTTAGATTATAGGCTGTTTTTAATTAAAAGCCGGAATTCAGCCATTTTAACTGCATTTAAGGGAGAAGAAAAGTAGGAATCATCCAAGGCAGCGCACAGAATGATAAACCAACCCTTTCCATAATCTGAATAAGAAGCTTCAACTTTAAGTCTCCATTTTTTTGTCCTGTATCCATCTTTTAAAGACAGTAAAAAAAAAATTTTTTTAATCACGTGAAGCTCATCTACCGCTGTGCTTAAGATGGAAAACATGTATCCAAGGTTGTGGTGATATTAGATTTTTAAAAGTAAATGTTTCATCTGGTAACCAGAGAATTGGAGAGAGGGGAGGGGGACGAGGGACGGATGAGCTGTTTGTAAGTAAAAACCAGGTTAAAATAAGAAACCATTAACAAAGCTGGTAAGAGAAGCCCTGGTAAATGACTGGAGGTAGATATTTTTGGTTCAGGGTATTTTAAGCTTAAATTATGTGCAAGTCCAAAGGGAAGGAGAATGTGGCAAACTCCCTGCTAGTATTTACTCTGTAGATAAGACACCAGAAAAACCGAATACTGGAGACTTGTCCAGGAGATGTGGGACTCTTAAGACTGGGGAGAGGTTTGGGTTAGTTTGTTCGGGGGAGATAGCTGCTGGGGTTTTTTTGTATAGTTAAAACATATATGTATATATAAAACATTTCGGCTGTTTGTAATTGCCCATCCCGCTTGCGTTTGAAAAGAGAGGGAAAATGTATCCAAACTGATTCTCCCTTCCCCCAAGAAATCAGCAAAGGACAAATCTTTTAAACAAACAGCTTTAAATTGGAACTTCGGGAATATTTACCAAACATGGGGGTGGGGAGGACGAAGGAGGAGGATACTCCCTCTATTGAGAATTTTAGGAGTCAGATTTTAGGAGGGGAATTTTTTTTTTCAGTTTATTTTTTTTTTTTGAGGGTGACTGAAGTAGACTTGATACCATCGCCCACCCACCCCCAACCTTTCAATTGCCCACCGCCATCCCCCAGGTTAAGGTTAGCGACCTCCCTTTTCCATACAGAGTTTCAACGAAAATGAAACCTTAGCCTGTCCCGTTTTATTTTAAAATTTTCTACCAAATCCTAAGTTTAGTATGTATGCCACGTCTCACGGAATTTTCTGAGACAATCTTGTCACAGAATGGGAGGAAGGAAAGAAGAAAAATCACGACTTGATTAATAAAAGCATTGTAAAACCCTTGCCCCCACTAGTTCAGCGGAATGGGAATCTGCTTATGGTGGATTCAGGAAAAAATAAAATTCAAAAAGGGGGGCAAAAAAAGGGAGATGATCTAAACTAAAGAACTAACAAGGTTAAATATTAAACTTGTTCCATCAGATACCAAGCAAATGTTTAATGAGATATTTTAATCTTCAGAAACAAAAGATTTCATAGTTTTTAAAGCTGAAACATGTGACATTTTGGAATAAAACATTTCAGCGGGTGGGATCAGGTCTTTCCGAGAGAAGCAATACTAGCCTTCCCTTCTCTGGTTTAGAATTTCTAGAGAAAGGGGAAGGGAGGAGGGGAAGCCTATGAAAACTGCCCTGGAGATTGTGTGTGTGTCGAGGGGAGTTAAAGAAAAAAAAAGCAAACTTCATTTTTAGTAATATTTTGAAAGTCTAGATCTGAGGAAGACCGAACGGGTAGAAAGCAGCGGTGATTTTTAAAAATTGAAATGCGATGCTCCTTTTATATATATATTTTTGGCTACGGAAATACCCGCTGGGTCTAATGAGCTGCCTTTGCCCCATTCAGGGGCAAAGGGAGACTTTGGGGGAGAAGACACTTGGGAGATTTTTCAGAGTGGTTTCCCTTTTTTGGTGGTGGAAGGGGTGTTGTTTGTTTTTTCTTCGGGCCGGGAGAGTTCCGAGGGCTCCTGCCTACCTGCTGGCCCGGCTCCGAGCGGTGCTGCAGTACGGAGGAGGGAGCGGTAGGAGGAAAGAGCTCTAACTCCAGTGTTTGTGTCTCTGATCTCTCCCCACCGCAGGCAAAGAAAATGCCCCCAGCGGAATCTCCGCCGGCCGAAGACCATGGAACTGCTCCGAGGCTTATATTTTAAACCCCTCTGATTTGGGGTGTGTGGAGGGGGGAGGGGCCCTGGAAGGGGGGGCGCCTGGGGAGGGGTGGAGGAAAACGAAACGGCTTGGAAGTTGGCACTCAGATGATGGATGGCCGAGATTTGGGGCCTCCCCGGTCTGTCCACGGCCCCCCCCCTCCGCTACTGTCCGGGTTGGCAATGGAGAGCCACCGGGTCGGTGCTGCCACGGCCACCGGCCGCCTGCCTTCCTCTTCTGGCCATCTGGCCGCCGGGCTGCCGGCTCCTCTGCCGCCGGGAAAGTACATGCCGTCGGGAATCAACCTCCACTCGCACCCGGGTAAGTAAGGGTCTGAGGTCCCGGCACTCGACCTCACTTCCCGGTTACCGCTTCTGGCCCACTCTGTTTCCCCTTCATTGGAGAGCTGTGGCCTCCCGACCCTCCTGAGTTGCATTGTCCGGAGGTCCCTTTGGATTTCTAAAATCTGATATAAATAAGAACTGCCGACTTGAGGCAAAGGGGATCTTGGAAGATCCAGTATTGGAATATTGAGAAGGGGAGCAGGGAAGAATTTCTGATAGGATTTTTATTCTTTCAAGTAAATGCACTTGGAAATCTTCCCTGTCTGCTGCTCCTGCAACACTTTCAGTCCACTTGGGAGTGTTTCCTTGGAGGATAAGGGAGTCTGAACAGATCATCTCCTGGCTTTAGGGACCGGATCAGAGAGTTGAGCCCCTTCCCAAGAGGGGTATCGGGCATAGATAGCAGCTGATTGAATTTTGTTAGGATTTCGGAAAAGGAGAAATCTAGATGTTTCATTTCCTTTGGGACAGGGCCGGGACTGGAGAACTCTCGAAAGCTTGAGAATCCTTGGAGGCTTCAGCAAGAGAGTTCATTTCGTGCCCGAGCTACTCTTGCTTGGCTCGACTGGGATCGAGCCTGGGTTGTTTGGCTGAGACAGATAGAGGCTACCGGAGTTAGGATCGGGGAAAGAAGACAGCTCTGTCTGTGAAGGAGCTTCCTGGGAAAGATTTGCCCTCCACTGAAAAGCATGTGTTCTGGGAATACAGTGGGCAGCTGCTTCAGGGGCAAGAGATTAATTTACACTGAACCCCTTTTCCTCTCCTCACCCTCTGAGTCTGTCCTGTCCCATAGGGTGCGGCCTCCGGCTGGCTTTGGCTTCTCTGCTTAGGGGGAGTTGACCTCCCAGCCCAGCTAGTTGGATATATTCCTGCGGCAGGAACCAGGAAGAGAAAGCCGGGGGCAGAGCGGACTTCGAGGGGATTAAGCAGGTCCAGGATCCTTAAGAAGTCTCGCTTTACAATATCCTTCCTCCCCAGTCCCCAGTCCCCAGTCCCCGGCCTGGGAGAGCTGGTTGACTGTTTTGTGACCGACCGCTGGGTAGTCAAGCTTAGGGTTGGGGAGGGATAATTCCTAGGCAGCTTTTATAGAGGCAAATCCACCCGAAGAATGTCGTTTTCAATTTTAGAGCATTTTAAGATACTAAGACAAAAATCCCGCAAAAATCAGAACGATAACTTTTTTCCTTAAAAAATATCTTTTCTCACTGACTGCCCTTTTTTCCCTTTAAGATTTGTTTACTAAGACTTTTGGAAACTCCAGTATGTTTAATAACATCCAGTCACTCTCCTCTTTTCCACTGTCTCAGTCTCTGAACTCCTACCGCTGACTGATTCCCAGATGTTGGGCAGTCAGACTCCTAGCTGTACCGGGACTGAGCTTCAGAACTGCGGGGGAGGGTAGCAGAGGGCTCTACTGACTCGGGGTGGTGAATTGCCTTGTTCGATTGTGGCTCTTTGATGTCGCAGCTGTCGTCTGCAAAGTTGTGCGGAGACCCCCTGCCCTTCTGCGGTTCAAGACTTTTTTTTTCCTGGGGTGTGGAGAAGGGGGTTGCTGTGATGACAGTAGACTTTGCTAAGGTGACAAGATTTTGTGTGTGCTGCTGCAATCAACTGCCTCCCTTCACCCTTCTGCAATGAATGACTTTGAAATTTTGCAAACCTGATTGCCAACATCTGCAGAGAAGGAAGCTGCCCAGATCGAGGGGAAAGATTTATGGGCTAGGGAATGGTTGGCAGTGCCAATTTTCCAGGTGCTGAAACGAGAGGTGTAAAATGAACAAAGCAATAAAAGTGAACACATGGGCACCGGTCCCCCACTCCACCCTCTCTATCCCCGGACCGGCTGGAACTAAATCCAGCTTTCGGCAGTCTACTCTCGGTTACCTTCTAGTGACCCTCTCCGCTCAGCCGAACTAACATTTGCACACGATTTACTTGAAATTAACGACTAGTTTTGCTCTCTCTGAGCATGGAGTCCAAGAGCTAATTGGCCCAACTAACTTGGCCTGGAGAGAGAAAGGAATTTTGTTTTGTTGGACTCCAGCTTTGGGCCCTTGCTACCCACCACTTGTCCGCGCAATTGTGACCTGTCACATTCTAAGCTTCTCTCTTGCCCCGTGTTGTTTACCAGGTCATGCCGTCTGTTCCCTCAGCAGTTATGGAAGGAAGTAGGAGGCTGAGGCGGCTGCGGCGGCGCGCTGGGACGCGTAGCCTAGGGCTCGGACTATGAGGGGCTGTGGGAAGGGAAAAAGAAAAGGGACCGAGTTCCTGAATCCTGGAAGCTGGGGTCTCTGGAGAAAGGCGCCGAGGGCCACCGGAATGCGGAATCGTCCCTCTTCCTCGCTTAGTTTTCCAGCATCCTCCCGGTCCTTCTCCTTCCCCCATAGCTTCCCCCTCACCATTTCTAGACAGAAGAAGCATTCCAGAACCTATCATTAAAATTTAATTCTTCTCAAGAGCAGGGGGCTATTTTGTTTTTCTTTTGAGGGTTTTTTTTTTTTTTTCCCCGATCGGTATTTTAGGGCGTTAACTCACTGGAAAATGTTCGACCGGTGGCTGCAGCATTCATTTGAGCGCGGGGGAAAGGAGAGAATGTATCTAGCGGTGGGAAAATCTGAGAGGTGGGGTTTGTGGGGTGTTCGCAGTCTGACTGACCGGGGGATTCTCTTTCCTGCCTCTGCCGGGTCGGATTGGTCCCAGCCCCGGAGCTGACGCCTCCCTCCCCTTCTCTCTACCCCCAGTCCCGGGGGCCCAAGTCGACCTCTTCCCGCTTTCTCTCTTATTTATTTTGCGTGTTTAACTTTTCAGGAACCTGCCCGGGAGCGGATCGGAGGGACAAAGGGTCTTTGTGAAGCGACACTGTGCAGGGGGTGGGGGGAGGGGTGGGGGCGACCTCTCGGAGCTTGCGGTGACCTAGAATGAGGGACATCGGGGGAGATAAAGTGGGGCGGGGCGGGATTGTGTGCTGGGGTGTAGGGAACCGACGCGGAGGAGGGTCTTAGCCCTAGCCTAGCTCTGGAATCCTCAGGGTGCCGCCGCGGAATGGATAAGTGCTTAGCGCTCTCGGTCTTTCCTAAGACTGTAAAGTGGGGGTGGGGTGGGGGAGAGTGCAGAAGGATAAAAAGCCTCGCCTGTTCCCCCCACCCCCAAAAAACCCCGAAAAAATGTGGTCCTACGCTTTGCTTATGAAAAACCTAGGGTGAGAAGACCCAGGAGTTCTGGCAAAACAGTTAGCCTGGCTTAGACCAATGGGCTGATCTTGCGGTGATGACCCTCCCTAGGCCCGGCTAAATTCAGTGCTCACTGGGCCTTGAAATGACTGGAACTCTATTCCCTTCCTGGCGTCTGGCCCGGATGGGCAGGAAAGGAGGGAGCAAGTCCGTACTAGACGCCACGTCTGCCTCAACCGAAGAAATCCCCTAGTTAGGAAGCAATAGGGGGAGGGAATCGGGGGAGGGAGTCACCTGACAGGACTGGGATTGGGGTCGATCTGGGCATTGGTAGGAAAAAAAAAAAAGGGACTAGATTTGGGTTATTGTGGGATGGGAATATAGCAAATTAGTTAATAGCCCTGCCTTTTCCCAGGTGCAGACTAGTAGGTCCACCCCCACCCCCCCCTTCACCCCTCCCTATTAGGAAATGTACTGCCTGGAATTGAATGCAATTTTGGGAAAATGCTTTTGTGGAAATTAAACGTAAACCCAGTCAGGGGTCTGGAGTAGGGGTTTCTAAACTTAATCCCAGAGGTAAACTGGGCATTCCCCTTTTCCCAATGACGGGGCAGGGGGGTGAAAGGGGGCGGCACGGGCAGTCCGTAGGATCTTTTAGGACTTTGTAATTATTTCCGCTGGTTCTATTTTGGTCTGCCTCAGGCTTTTTTATTAACTGGGCCTGGCCAGTCACCCTACCCACAGCCCTGGGGCAGGGGCTGGGCTTAATCCCAGAGCCCAGACGTCGGCCTCCGTGAAATTAGACCTGCTCTGGGCCAGCCTCTTTCTTCCCCGCTTCCACTCACCATTGGCTCCCGGGAGTAGCCGGCCCTGACTGGGTCAGGTAGGTGACTGGAGGAAGGTGGAGCCAGGTTCGGTTACGAAGCTCCCTGCTCTTTGTCCCTTCCACTACTGGGACGGGGAAGCCGAGAGTTAACGCTTCCTGGTGGACGTTTAGGGCTAGTTTTTCTGTAATTTCCTGGACTACCTCTTCTCTTCTTCCCCTTGGGAGAGAGCTTTTAATTCTATTTTGTAGGGAACATTTTTTTTAAGTGCTTTCATTTACATTTTAAATATTCAAAACAATTATGAAGCGGGTAACTTGTTATTACTCCCATTTTAAAGATAAGGAAACTAAAGTCCAATGAGATTAAATTTAATTTGCCCAGGGTCACATAGCTGGTTTGTGACAGATATGGGACAAGGATCCAGGTCATCTGACTGGGACCAGAGTTCAGTTCTTTGAACTCTTGTTTTTTTTGCCTTTCTTAATATTCCCCCGAACTTACACAGTGCCTGGTAAAATTATAGGCACTTAAAAATGCTAGTTGACTCTTTTCAACACTGTTTGTCTTTCTGGAAGCTAATCTCTAAAGCGTTAATTTCTGAATATTTGTTGACTGATGTCATGAAGGAAATGTCAGAAGGGTGTGTTAAACCAAGAAAAAAGCTTTCCTGTAAAAGGTCGTCACATATCAAGGGAGGATATCGGTATTGTCTAAAAGCTTTACTTCGCTGGAATGCCGTGTATTAGATGGTTGAAATCCAGATTGAAATCTCCTATTTTTCTTTTCAGGTATTCTTACCTGGATCTTTGTCTATGTATTTTTTAATTTTTTTAGAGTTTATCTTTTTCATAATAGCAAATATCGTATTTAAATAAGGGCTCAATGTTTAATATAGATTCATATGAGCCTCGCATAACAATCCTGTAAGATTGGTGATTGTGGCAGAATGATTAAATACCATTGATTCCGTTTCTACACAAGCAAGTGCAATTCTTTCATTTTTACAAATGAAGTAAAAGGTTAGTGGTGGAATGATTTGCCTAAGATTATGCAGGGCTAGCTTCTGACTACTGCTCTTCTCAAAACACAAGGATGTCTTGGAGTTTGGCGGCTTCTTCATAATTACTTGGATTTTATTATTGTTATTTATTTATTTATTATTCTGAATGGGGTCTGAGGTAGTAATGCTGCCCACCAGGCTTCCTTTGGTGCCCATTGCTATGGTTTTATTTCGGTTTCTCATTGCCGGTAGCTCCACTCCTTGAGGGTTTATTTAGGCTAAGCATGGAACTTAATAGCAGTTTCCTCTCACTGGAATACTAGTAAACTATCTCAAAATATTCTCAAAAATACTAGTAGAGTCTCTTTTCTCCCTTTTTCTTCCCAGCAGGGCTTCAAGATGAAGTGGAAGGGTCAGAAGACTTGACTTTGAAGACCCTATCTACTTGTGTGGCCATAGACAAGTCACTTTACTTGGCTGAGCCAGTTTCCTCATCTAGTAAACTCATTGGAGCAGTAGTTTTTAGTGGTAGAACCTCTTCATTTTGCAGATGAGGAAACAGGCCAAAATGGGTGAAGTCATCTTCCCAATGTCTTTGAGCTACTAATCGAAACAAGTAGCATTTGAAATGAGGTGCCTGGATTTCCAGATCCAGTGATGGTAATGCTGCTTGCCAGTGCTATGTGATAATAGTTAACATTTATATAAGCACTTTAGAGTTTGCAAAGAGTTTTATATTTTCCCACTTGATCCTCAAAACGTTGTGAGTAAGTGTTGTTATTATTCTCATTTTACAGATGAGAAAACAAGCTGAGAGAGGTTAATTGACTCATCAAGCTAATAAGCACATGAGGGAGGATTGGAACTTAGTTCTCAGGTTTAAAGTCCGGCCCTTTATCCATTGTTCCATCCTGCATAAACATAGGATTGTTATTTTTTTCAGCTGCAGGGTGCTGGACATAGGTTCTTTCTTTGAACTTAGCCCTTATTATGAATTTGTGGCTTTAACTTTGATCAGAAAGGCGCTCTCCTTACAAGGGAGATTCCATGTTTTTAAACATCTCTCCTATAACTAAGCAATAGTTGATACCATTCTTGCCTCGGCTGTAAATGACCACATATTCATTGGTTCCTCCCTAGGCATTGCTGCTGGACAGTTAGCATCAGGTAAAATCTATTTGGAAATTTGGGTGAGGCTGAAAGACTGAAAAGTCAGTTCAGCATTAGATTTTGGGAGGTGATATTAGGCCCAGAAGTCGGAGGTTATCTTGCTGTCAGCAGCCCCAGGCACTTCACCACAGTATCCTGGGAGCTCCCATAGACATTTCTTGTTTCTCACTAATAATAATAATAATGGTTAATGTTAATATAGTACTTGAAAGTTTGCAAAGTGCTTTACAAATATCTCATTTTATCCTCACAAAAACCCATAGGAGGTAGATACTGTTGTTTATTTATTTATTTTTACAGATGAGGAAATTGAGGCAGACAAATTTGAGTAACTGGCATAGGGTCATATGTTTGTGAATGAATGGATTAGTATCTGAGACTAGATTTGAATTTAGATCTTCCTGACCCCAAATCCAGAGCTTTTTCCATTGTGCTATCTAGCTGCTATAGGGTACAACAAAAATGTAAGGGAAATGTAGAGGAAATAGAGCTTGAAATAATATTACAAATTCTTAGTCTTATAACTAGAAGAAACTTTAGAGGTTATTTAATTCATGTATCTTATTTTATAGATGAAGAAAGAGTTCCTCAGGTCACATTAGTACTCTATAGAAAATCTGGAATTTCTAACTCAAATCCAGTCACTTTCCACTTACAAGTACTTTTGTTTGATACCTCAAAAGTATCATATTAACAGTAAGGAATAAGGATAGGTTCTAGACCTATAATTTTATTGGTGAATAGGTCTCCTGGATAAGAAAACTCATCTCAGGAAGGTGCATATGAGCACCTTCTCTGCAGTTTATGCTCTCAGAATTGCCTAGGACACTTAGGAGTTAAGTGACTTGTCTAGGGTCACACAGCTAGTAGATGTCAGGTGAAAGAGATGATTCCTTGGACTTTAAGTAAGACCAGTTTTTGTTTTTGTTTTTTAAATTGTGCTACACTTTATCTCTACATTAAAACAGAAATTCTCAATATAATATTGAGAACATAGGCTATTAAACCTGGGTGGGACCTTAGACTATGAAATAGCATCTGTCAGAGCTGAAAGTGACCTTAGAACAAAGAACATGAATAGCTTCTGGGAGAGACCTTTGAGACCATCGAACCATCCTTGCATGACTTCTTCCTCCCTCACCCCCCACTCCCCAGGGTCCTTCTAGTAAATGTGACCTAAAGTAATTGCTACTAAGTGTTAAAACCTGGCTAAAACCCAGGTATGAATAATTTTAGTCTAGTAGCAGCTAACACCTATGTTGCTGACACTATAATGTGATGTAGAGGGAGGTATAAAATACTGTCCCTACTCTTATCAAATGAGTAATATTTGTAAAACACGTATTGGGGCAGTTAGGTAACACAGTGGATAGAGCACTGGGCTGGAGTTAGGAGAACTTGAGTTCAAATTTTGGAGCACCGTGTTGTGACTCTGGGCAAGTCACTTAACTCCATTTTCAGGGGGATAGGAGAAGTAGTAAAGTACTTAGCTCAATGCCTGGCAGTTAATAGATACTATATAAAATGCTTATTTCTTCCTGTCCCACTCTAAAATACCCCATGTATATGTTTTTAAAATCATACATATATTTAGATCTGGAAAGAGATGTTAAGACATCATCCATTCCATCTTTCTTATTTTATCTGTGAGAAAAGGTCTAGAGAAGAGGCTTGCTAAAGGTGACATTGATAGTAGCAACTCTGCCAGTTTCACACAGATCCTTTAACTCTAAATCCACCATTCTTTCCACATTGGTACCTTAGTGAGATTTTAAGCTCTTTTTAGGGGGAGAAGGAAGGCAGGGTCTAGAATTTATACCTTCTTTGGTAAAAGTAGGAAACAGTAAGCCAACAGTATTGGAGAGTATTTGATACTGGTACTGAACTGTGATTGTAAGAATAATTGTGGGAAGATTGAGTTTGGGTTAGCTAGACTTCTCTTTTGGTCCTCCAATTTTTCTCAAATGGCCAAAAAAGGATATTTTACACTGTGATCTTTAATGTACTTTCTGGGCTCTAATATTCCATAGGATTCTGTGGGAAAAGTGGAGAGAACTATGCTGATATTTGGAAATAGGGTTGGAAATCTAAGATATATATATATATATATATATATATATATATATATATATCAACATATATTTATTATTTACATATATGCATACATATAAAAATCAAAATAACATCAAAATATGTGTATACATATATGTGTGTATGTGCATGCAATTAATGTAAATATAAAAGCCAAAAGAAATTCCTAATGATTTAACAGGTCAAAGGATACAAACAAACAAAAGAATTGCAAACTTGTCAGTGACCCTGGAAAAGATTGCTTCAGTTCATTAAGAGAAATGCAAATTCAGGCAACTGACATTTCACTTGGGTGTGGGGGAAAAGGCAGGCACACTAATACACACACACACTACTGCCTGTGAATTGTTCATTTCACTCTGGGAAAACAATCGAATTATGTAAGTAAAGTCATTAATAGTTGTAAAAAAACCCTTTAATTCAGACATTTCCTCTACTGGACTAGGAAATCAAAGGCAGAAAATTTCTATGTATGCAAAAATTTTGGTGTCTGAACGGAATTGAATTTTATTTTGTCATTTAAAAATGATGAATGCATAGGATTTATACAAACATGGAAAGATGTATGGCCATATTCAGAGTGAAGCAAGCAGAAAAACCAAGGCAATAATATGCACATTGGCTACAGTAATGTAAACAAAAAATTCCACTAAAATGAAGGAGAAGCTTGAGTAATTATGTCCAGCTTTTGGTCCCAGAGAAGAAATGAGAAAGCACTTGTCTCTTTTGGTAGAATCTGGGCAAGGGTGGCAAATATTGCAAATGCTGTTAATTATTCACTCTAGACCCCCCTGGCCAGTTTTACTTAACTCATTTTCTTTGTTACAGAAAGGCTTTTGTTACAAGAGAGGCTTATTTGTTGGTAGTAAGGGGATATGTCTGAAAATGACTGTGACATAAAAAGAGAATGCAACCTTTGGGAAAAAAAATTTAAATCTACCCTTTAAGAAAATGATAGGAAGGATGGGGCCTTAAAAACCCAACTGAGAAGCTTGAACTTGATCATCTTTACACAGTAAAGGTTCATCTTAGATTCTAGAGCAGGGGATATGATTAAGTGATATTTTAATTCATTACAATTTAACAATCACTGCTAAGAATACAGTCCTCTAGGAGATTGCAAGAAGAGGAGAGGGGGAAATAACATATACACCAATAAGTAAGATTGGTAAATAAGTAAAATCAGGAAAATTGAGTATGGAGAAAGCGACAAGGGATTTAAGCCCTGAAGAAAGGACCAGCATCCTAAGGATCAAAAATGAATTAATTCCTGTCATGGGGGTACTACTCCTGTTAGAAAAGATGAGTATTGAATTCTAGCCAAGTAGTAGTAATGATAATGGTAAATAGTTATCATCTACTTTGGCAGGAATATCATCATTTCTAATAGGGAGTAAGAAGAAATAAGTCTGAAAACCTAAATGGGAGTAATGTTGTGAATGCTTTAAAGTATGAAGCTAAGGAATTTGTAGTTAATCTAAGGATGGGACTGAAGGCCTTTGAGTAGAGGAATGAAGTAGTCAGAGGAAAATCATTTTGGCAAGAGGATGAAGAACAAATTGGAGGGGGGAAAGACTGGAAGTAGGGAGGACAACTAGGAAACTAAGGCATATAGTATTTGGGTTTTGAGGATCTGACTTACGGTAAAAGGAAATCAGTTCATGGTATATGAGATGAGCTAAATAGGAAGGAAGTTTAGTGATTGTTTCAGATCAGAAAGAAAGAATGAGATATAGGAGAGAGTCATTTTGTGGAGAATCCTTCTCTGTAGGGTGAATATAAATGGGGAAGTGTGGGAAACTGAGAATGAGTAAGGCTGTAAACTTTCCCATATGTTTACTAGGTATGCCATCCGGACCAGGTCCCTTTACTTTGTTGATAATCAGTTTCTTTTTTATAAAATGAGGCTAATAATACTTCTGCTATAGATTGAGATATGTATAGATATATAGATACTTATTGTACACATATGTATATATGTGTGTGTATATATATACATATAAATATGTAAGAGTAAATGAGATAACATGTAATCTTTTATTGTCCACCTCTTCATGACTTCTTTTTGGCAAAAATATTGGAGTTGTTAGCCATTTCCTTCTTTATATATATCTATTTCTATATTCTCTCTCTTTGTTTCTTTCATTTTATATATACACACACACATATGGATGGGTAGCTATGTGTATATATACACATATATTTATGTGTATATATATACACACAAATATAGATGAGTGGGTGGATGTTTCAATCTCTAATACAAGTATAATATATGGTAAAACAGATTCCCAATTTTGTCATATCATACGTATGTATATGTAAGTATACATACCTCCCACAGAGGTATATATTTATATGTGACATGACAAATTTGTCTATATATGTATGAGATGTGACAGATTTGGGAATCTATTTTCCTTGATGTTTTGTAACAAAAAAAAAAAAATTAAATAAGTCTATGAGCCTATAGGGAAAAAATATTAATAATTGAACTTTATGTCCCAGGGCCTGATTGTTTAAAAAAAAACAAAAACAACTTTGTAAACTTTGAAAAGCTTTGTACCAGTTATGAATGGCTGGAGAGACTGGAGATCATTCTGTGTTAGGTCAGGATTTTGGAAAGCCTAGGAGACTAGACAGGCATTATAGGACAGGGGAAAGTGCATCACACATTAGGAATTGAGACCTGAGTTCCAATTCCAGTTCTTTTACTACCTAGTAATATCTTGGATAGATTATTTTTATACCTCTCTGGGACTAATTTGCTGAGAGAGTAACTTTTAAGAGTTCCTTATTGATCAGTATAATTTCAAAGCCTAAGAAGGTAGGAGCTAAAGTTTCCAGACCTTGATCCTGGGACTATTGCTTATAAACATCTGATCTAGTTCCATTGTGAGCATGCAAGTAAATTAGATTAAATGGGATCTAAATTTAATCAATTATGTTAATTGACTCTAATTATTAGAAAAATGAAGAACTATAGTCAAGTTAGGATAAAGTGTTGAGAGTTGGAGAGGGCTGATACTGATTGAAGCCTGGACTTCCAAAACCCACTGAAAAAAAAATGAAGACAATTTAAAACTTCCTCAGCACCCAAGTCCTTAATTTTTTAATAATAGAGATTGCCTTAAACTCTACCTGGTTTGGGCACAGCCATCCCCAATGTCAGAGCTATTAATAGCTGATAATAATAGCTGGCATTTATATAACCCTGTAAGGTTGGGAAAATGTTTTACATAGGTTAAGGGAGCTAGGTGACACATGGATAGATCACTGGGCTTGAAATCAGGAAAGTTCATTTTCCTGACTTCATAGCCAGCCTCACACACTTACTAGCTGTGTGACCCTGGGTAAGTGACTTGACTCTGTTTATCTCAGTTTCCTCATCTGTAAAATGAAGCTGGAGAAGGAAATGGCAAACCACTCTCGTATATTGACCAAGAAATCTCTACAAAGGGGTCATGAAGAGTTGGACATGATGGAAAATGACTCAATAAATAAAAATTATATGTTATCTTATTTGCTTCTTGCAACTACTCTGTGCTCTTATCTTCATTTCTCCAAGGTCATCAGACCTTTTTGTTAAGCATTTGCTTCAAGATTCAAACTCAAATTCTTCCTGACTCCAAGTTTTGTACTTGGCTACAGCTACCTAAAGTTCAATACGTTAGGGCAATCTTCCACATTTTTATATGACCTTTTAATAAGTGCACATTTTAAATTCCTGGTAATTTCATTCTTCCTGATGGCTCAGTATTTATTTCGTGGTAGGTCTTGTTCCATATTGGAAAACCTAACCATTCTGCCAAATTTGACACGATTGACTAACCCATACTCTCCTGAATGCCCTTTTTCCTGTCTGAGTTTTTATGATGCTTCCTTGTCCTTCCATCTTCCTGGTTATTTTCCTACCTCTCTAACTGATCCTTCTCAGTCTCCTTTTCTGGATCATTCATTATCCATGTTCTACTCTTTATGTGTGGGTTTTCCCAGGGCCCTCTTCTCTCTTTAACCTCTCCCTTTTGTTTTTTTTTCCCCTCGTTTCCTTTAGTGGAATTATCTCATTCCTAGATCTATATAGCTAACTCTTTTTCCTGAACCTACATCATTATTAAGCATCTATTGGATATTTCCATCCAGACGTCCCATGACATCTTGACATATCCAAAACAGAACTCATCTTTCCCCTACCACGCTCTGTCTTCTCTCTTCCTAGTGTGTCTATTTCTCTTAGAGAGTTCTACTCTCCAGATACCCAGCTTGGTAATTTTGGAGTCATTCTCCCTCACCTCTCATGCCCAATCGTATCCCAGTTCTTGTTTGTTTTACCTTCATAACATCTCTCAGATCTGCCTTCTCTCCATTCATAGCCATCCTAGTTTAGTTTCTCATTATATCTAATCTGTGCTATTGCATTTTCCCTCTGATTTGTTTCCCCTCTCATCCAGACTGCTGCCAAATTGATACTCCTAAAGCAAAGGTTTGCACCCCTCCTCAGTAACTCATAGTTCAGAGATTGAGCTCTAAAGATGGACTTCTAGCCCTGTTCAGTCATTTTACAGCTGTGGAAAATAAGACTCAGGTCCAAGGCTTGCTAACTCAGACTTTTCAAAGGTTACACAGGTGGTCAGTTACAGAGCTGGGGTTTGAACCCGTGTTCTCTGACTTCATATCTTGCTCCTTTCCCATTGTATCATACTGGCTGACTCCGTTTTGCCTCTTGATAAGAGATACATTTTGCTTGGCATTGTAAATTACTCACAATTAAGGCCCTGCCTAACTTTCCTTAATGTTACGAACTCTGCAGCAATCACTGCTACTTCTGAAAGTAGACCCTGATCCCTCCCTCTCTCCCTCTTAGTATCCCCAGCTTCTTCCAAGAATCCCAAGTCTTCTCCCAAGACAAGCCCTAGATTTGTCTCAAATGCTCAGGTAGGTTGTGGTGGAGTTTTCAGAAGCAAAAGAATGGCATTGAGTTGAACATATGGAAGAGAAGTGACTAAGACTTCTCTATCTCATTTTCCTTTTTGTTAGGGGAACTGAAAGGAATTGTGTTGTTGGTTGTTTAATTATGTCCAATTCTTTGTAACCCCATGGATCATACTATCTGTGTGGTTTTCTTGGCAAGGATACTGGAACAATTTGCCATTTCCTTCTTTAGTGGATTTAGGCAAACAAGTTAAGTGACTTGTCTAGGGTCACATAGGAACAGGATAAAGGATTTGCTTGGGGTCATATAACTAATAAATATATGAGGCTAGATTTAAATTCAAGTGTCCGTGACTCCTGGGCAACTAGAGGGTACAATTTTTTTTTAAATTATCTACAGTAATTTTATTTTATTTTTTAAAATTAAGGCTTTTTTATTTTCAAAATATATACATGGATAATTTTCAATATTTACCTTTACAAAACCTAAATTTCTTCCCTCCTTTCCCTCCACCCCCTTCCTAGAGGGCAAGTAATCCATTATATATTAAACCTGTGTAATTCTTCTATACATATTTCCACAAATATCATGCTGTACAAGAAAAATCAGATCAAAAAGGAAAACAAATGAGAAAAAGCAAAATACAAACAAACAACAAAAAGAATGAAAATACTATGTTGTGATCCACACAGTTCCTTCAGTCCTTTCTCTGGGTGCAGATGGCTCTCTCCATCACAGCACTGGGATGATATAATTTTTAAAAATAGTATTTTACAAAAAATAGTATTTTATTTTTCCAAATACATGCAAAGATAGTTTTTATCATTCACCTTGGCAAAACCTTGTGTTCCAATTTTTCTCCCTTTCTTCTCTCCTCTCCCCTCTCCCCTCCCAGCAATCAATCCTATATTCTTCTACACATATTTCCATATATATAGAAGAATTGTACATGTTTAACATATATGGGATCAGTTGCCATCTTGGGGGGAGGGGGTAAGAAGAGGGGAGGGAAAAAAATTAGAACACAAGGTTTCATAAGGGTAAATGTTGAAAATTATGCATATGTATATTTTGAAAATAAAAAGCTTTAATAATTTTTTAAAAGATAAAAATAAACATATTTCCATATTCATCATGCCACATAAGAAAAATTAGATCAAAAGGGAAAAAAACCAAGCAAGCAAACAACAACTACCAAAAAAGTGTAAATACTATCCTTTAATCCACAGCCTCCATAGTTCTCTCTCTGGATGGCTCTCTCCATCCCAAGTCTATTGGAAATGTCTTGAATCATCTCATTGTTGAAAATAGCCAAGTCCTTCACAATTGATCTAGATGGTAGTTTAGGTAGAAGGTTAGACCTGGAGTCAGGAAGACCTGAGTTCAAAACTCATCTCAGATATTTATTAGTATGACCCTAGGCAATTCACTTCACTCTGTCTCACTTTCCTCATCTGTCACATGAGCTGGAGAAAGAAATGGCAAACTGATCCAGTGTTTTTTACTAAGAAAACCCCAAATGGGATCAGAAAGAGTTGGACAGGATTGAAAATGACTAAACTTCCTGACTCCAGGCACAGTGCTCTATCCATTGAGCCACCTGAATTGTTTAAGGACCACTGTGAGTGCTGGATTTGTTAGATGGGGGAGAATAAAGGCTACCTTGTACCTGATATAGCTATATCTTTATATAGATATACAGATATATACATACGTATATATACCTATGTCTTAGCTTGAGTGCTTGTAGGGGAACAAAGGACCCTTTTACCTACATCTGGGGAATTCTATAGTGACTCCACTTAATTTATATTCTGAGATTTTCCAGAGGTCAATCTGGATAAAGATAAAATGAGACTAAGGGGGTGATTTGGAGGATCCAGTTCATATGAGCTCAAAGGTATTATTATTATTATTCATAGGCAATCCTTTCCAGGATACATTGAGGAGAACTAATTGGCCATATCTTAAGGGACATTAAGTGACCCCCTCCCCGATACCCAGTTTCTCATCTTCTGGCCTGAACGAGGGCCCAAGGTTTTTCCAGTGTACCTGTCTGCTTCTTTAAGGGGAATGAGAAATCTTCAGAAGAAATACAGATTTTCCTTTGTGCTTCATATTCAGTTGGTCTGCTTGATCTCTAAGGTTCCTTCCAGTTTTTACAAATCTGTGAATCTACTATGTTATTACCATGGTGACCTGTGTTTTCTAGGACAATCTTGACTTCAGGAAAAGGGAGTACACTTATGAATGAGGCTTTTCGAAAGAGAAGTATCTTTTGTCAGATTGCTGCAAATGATTTCTGGTTGAGAAAGTGTGGTTGTGGTATTGAACCCCTCATCAACCTGTGTTTGTTTGTACGGGGCTGGCGGGGTGGAAGTAGAGAAGACAAAGGGACAGAAGGCTTGATTTAGAGTCCGGGGTTTGAGCATCTCATGTCGTTGAGAGCCCAGGCTTTGGTCCTTTCTACTTGTGTGATTCTGAGCAGGTCATTTTATGACCTCTGAGGATCATACAACAAGATCCCTCTAGCTCCAACAGAAAGCCCCATGTTGATGTCTTGCCTCTGAAATAGCTGTGTGATACTGAGAAAGTCCCTTAAACCTCTCTCTGTCTCAGTTTCCTTATCTATAAAATGAGGATAATAATAGCACTGACTTCATAGGATTATTGTGAATATCAAGTGAGATAATCCACAGCACTTTGCAAGTCCTCTCCCATTTTTGTTGGCTCCATTTGGATATTGGAGTGGTTATTTCCTTTTCTGGCTCATTTTACAGCTGAGGAAACAGAGGCAAATTGGATACAGTGACTTGCCTAGGGTCACACAGCTATTAAGTGTCCAAGGTCAGATTTGAACTCAGGATGATGAATTTTCCTGACTTCAAGCCTGGCAGGCTATCCACTGTACCACCTGGAGGCCCTGAAGTACTATATAAATGCTGTCATCCTAAGGAGGAAGATAGAATCCCTGCTCTCAAGGAATTTATAATCTGAATTTGACAAATCTATACCATTGAATGGTATAGATAATAAGAGCTATAAGAGGAAAATAGGTGAAAGTTTTCACAGCAGTCGGGAAGGTTTTGTATGGAGGTGATGAGACTGAAGAATGAGGGGAGCTTGAATAGGTTAAGTGGAAGGAAACTGATTCTTGGATGTGTAATGGTTTGGTGGGGCTGGGCTTTCAGACTTGTTCAGACTACAAGGAGGATGTATGTCCTCCAGATTGGCCAGGCTGGAGAGGGGAAAAGCTAAGGATGACTAAGGTGTTTGTTTCTGGCCTTGGGGACTGAAGATCAGGGTTTTATTTTTGATTATTACTCCTTTGTCAAGTCCCTCTGATGATGCTGAGGCTGTTTCCTTCCTGTTAAAATAGGGACACACAACTCTTACTCATAGGATTGTTGTGAGACCAGGCAGAATGCTTTGTAAATGTGAATTGTAGCATTTGTTTTCCCAAATGGTATGACTGTCTTTGTGGAGTCCTTCTGATGGGTCCTCCTTGATATCCCAGAATTTGTAAGTTTACCAAGGGGTTAACTGGGGAATGGGGGCACTGAGCCTGATTGTGCCTAATCAGCTAACCAAAATAACCTTAGACAATAACTGCTGACCTACTTGCTTCTTGAGGTCTGAGATTCTGTTATTGTCTAGGCTTTGTATTTTGCCCATTTTTTTTTGCACACTGAGTCACTCCAGGTGGTTAGAAGGGAAAAAAAGCTTTTATTAAGTGCTTTCCTGAGTGTCTGACCTTGGGCTGAGATATAGATACAAACAAAAAGAAAGATAAACTCTGTTTGTAAGGAACTTGCATTCTTATTGGGAAAGACTGTATATAGAAGAGAGCAGAAGGAAGAGTGGGAGGTGAGATGAGGGAGGTACCTATGTAGAAAAGAGAATCAATAGCCTAGTTGGGACTGGGAATGAAGAACAACTGGACTGGACCCCTGTCCCATGGAAGGCTCTAGGAGGAACTTAGCAATGAGAGAAAGCCCCCGGTGCCGAGGAAGACTATGGTCTGGAAAGACTCTGAAGTTTGGAGGTATGTGAAAGAGAACTGGAGGGGAATGAATGTTCAATTGGATTGCTTTTTATTTTGGGAAAAGGTAGTAAGTAGCCCCCTGGGCTAATTGCTGTTCTAGTACTGGATATCTTATCTCCCACCTCCATGCATTTGATCTCCTTGAAAACTCCTCCAGTTAAATTTTTACTTTCTTGAAAACAGAGGCTGGCTTGTTTTTCTATTTATATCCCCAAGGCTTATTACCACATTGTTTTTGCACATAAAATAAAGACTTTTTCCCCTTAATTTCATTCATTCATTCATGGGATGGACTTTCTCAACCCCTGCTTTTTGAACAGGGCTTTGTTGAGCCCATTTGGGCTTTTCTTAGCTGATATTTGAGTAATTTGTCATTGCCTTCTCCAGTTCATTTTTATAGACGAGAAAACAGGCAAAGAGAGTAAAGTGATTTAAAATCACACAACTAGGTGTCTAATGCTGGATTTTAACTTAGGTTTTCCAGACTGCAGTCCAGTGTTCTATTCACTGTGCTGCCTAATTTCCCTTGAATATCTGATTTCCTTTAATTCTCAATTTCTAGTACCAACTCCTTCTGGATGCTTATTCTTACTCTCTTCCCCAATGCAGAGGGAATGTCTTCCCTCTTCCCCTGAATATGATTGCCCATTTATTTATGTATTTTCCCTTATGGAGAAGGTGGGCTTCTTGAAGACTGTTTGGTTTTCTGTTTGTTTGGAGTGCCTAGTGCAAGATCTAACCCTGAAAGATCATAGATGGATGTTGGTTGACTGAATAAATGAAGGAGTTAAACTGCTCTTGAGTCTACTAGCTTGGACTTGACTAGACTGATTCAACCTAGAGATTGTAAGGTAGAAAGTTGTGACTAGCCTTCCCCTTAGGGTAGGGAGGTCTAGTGACTAATTTGGTTTTCACTGGTGTTAAAACCTACTATCTTAAGCACTAGAGTTTTCTTTTCCTGCTTTAGAAACCTTGTGAAGAGAATAAATCTCCTTAGGTCCATACCCTAGAGATTTAGGTCTACCTCCCAAACCACTTTCTAGAAACAAGCAGCAAAAATAGTACTTTCATTAGTTTCACTTTCTATAGCACTTTAATTCAGTTTGATCAGGTACTGATTAAAGGTTTGTTCTTTGCAAGGCACTAGGCTAGATAGGGGGAAATGAAGATCCTCAAAATAAAACAATTTCTGTCTTCTAAGAGCTTACATTTTATAGATAAATAGATTGGAATTGACAAAAGTTATATAAAGTAATATAAGAGAGAGAAATTCTCCTCCCCCTGTTGTACTAAAAGGAAGAAGTGCTTGGAGGAAATTAAGTATTCTTTGAAGTGGAGATGTTCTAGGGAGTGTGTGTGTGTGTGTGTGTGTGGAGAGAGAGAGAGAGAGAGAGAGATTTAGGCAATGGTCCATGGAGATGGGAAGTGAAATATCACTTAAGGGGAGCAGCTAGCAGCCATTCCCCCCTTCCTTTTTTCCCCCTAATTTCCATATTAGCTATATCACAAAAGAAACCACACCCAAAAATAATCCCAAGAAAAGCAAATTTTTAAAAAATGCTTCAATTTATACTCAAGTTCATAGCTTTTCTCTCTGGAGGGAGATAGCATTTTGCATCATGTGTTCTTCAGAATTGTCTTGGATCATTGTTTTGGTCAGAGTAACTAAGTCTTTCACAGTTGATCCTTGTTACAATAATGTAATGATGTACACTGTTCTTTTGGTTCTATCCACTTTGTCCATATAAGTCTTCCCAGGGTTTTGTGGAACCATTTTAAGCAGGCCAATTTGATTAGAATGGAAAGTTCATGAAAGGGAGTAATACGAAATAAGAATAGCTAACATTTATGTAGTGCTTTAAGGTTTGCAAAATCCTTTATATAGGACTGGAAAGATGGATTAAAGCTATCTCATGGAGAGTTTTAAATGCCAGCCATAGGATTTTCTAGTTTATCTTAGAGGCAGTAGGGAGCCCTTGAAGATTTTTTTTAAGTTTCTGAGGGCTAGTTCTTTAAAAATCATCCTGAAGTAGGTAGTGACCCTAAAGAAAATTGGGAGAAAGAGAAGTTAGATGATGCAAAAAAAGAAGCTTGGACCAAAAAGACACTCATTCTTCATGGTGATTTTCTAAATCAGCAGGCACTGTGAAGTTTATGTGGTACTTGTTTTCTTGTCATTTCTGCCACTTTTTCCTTTTAGCATTTAGTCATATTTAAGCTAGAATCCTCAGTGGATAGAGTCCTGGATTTGCAGTCAGGAAGACCTGAATTAAAATATTTAATTGTTGTGTGACCCTGAACAAGTCATTTAATACTGCCTCAATTTTCTCTTCCTTTAAATGCAGGTTGTGGTTGGTATGGGAATCCCATGATATAATAATTGTAAAGCACTTAGCACAGTCTATGGCAACATAACAAATGCCACATAAATGTTAGCTATTATCATTATTATTATCTCCTCTTATGCTCTCTGTACCAAGAAGCATTTTGAACCTTAATCAATAGACAATTTCCTCATTTCTAGGAGGAATATTTCTTTCCAGCATAGAGCAGTGGGGAATTGGGATTGAATGAAATGTGCTTATTGTAATGACAGGTGAGGAAGGCTGCCCTTAAAGAGGTTTCCTTTATGGTTCTGAAAGTGAATTCCCAGAGAATGGCAGTCACAACATTGATGGTACAGAAGCCTGATGTGGAAAGTACCAGATTTAGTTTTGGAGGAACTGGCTTCTTGTTCCGGCTCTATCACTTCCTAGCTCTCTGATTCTGGGCAAATCACTTTATCTGCCTAGGTCTCAGTATCTTCATCTGTAAAATGAGACCTTGTTGGATCAGGAGGCAGAATGGAAAGTCCCCTCTCTCCCCCCAAGTCTATGACCTTGTACAAATCATTTACATTCCCAGAGCCTCCTCAGTTTCCTCTGCTGTATATGGCCTTTGCGTTCTATTCCTATTAATGAGGTAACCTTTATTTAAGGTTCCTTCCTGGGCTCTAAATCTGTGTTCCTTTTATCTGACCTGCTCATGACCTGGCCTGAAGTCATTGAGTCTGAAAATAGCCTTCGGGGCACAGCTAATGATGTAGTAAAGGAACACTGGATGAGAGCTCCTTAATACCTATTTAATTACTGCTGCCAGTAGCCTGGCACAGGTGAGCTCAGACCCTGCACCTGGCCTGGCCCAGCCATTAAGGATGCTAGCTAACTGATGGATGCCCCTGTGTAAAAGAACCTTATCTGCTGCTGCTCTGTAAGGCCTTTGTAATGGAAAGCCCTCCTGTAGGCCTTATCTTCGGCTGGGGAATTAGAGAAGGCCCATCTGATTTGTTTTCCCTGGTGAAAGAGCCAAGAAGAAGAAAGTCCAGAAAAACCATGTTGGATTCCCCAACTCTGGCGGCAGCAGCAAAGCAGGGTGAGGGGCTGGGGGTAGGGAGAGCTAGCCCCCTCCCCCTCCCTCTAGCTAGCTCCTTGTCAAAACCGTTAGCTAGCACTGCTCCCTTAGGCGTATCTTCCTTTAAGGTTTCCAAAGTGCTTTTTACACATCATCTCAATTGATCTGATAGACTATTATTGATGAATCATATCTGATTTAATACATTATTTCAGAAATTAATTATTTTTCCTTGTAAAGATCAGATCTTTGGGGCAGAGGGCAACTCTTAGGGGAGCTATCCCAGTAAAAGACCCAGACTATTTAAAATTACCTTCTTTCCCCCCTTTTTCTATCCTTGTTTTACTCTAAGGTTTTTTTTTGTTTTTTGTTTTTTTTTTACTTGCCCTTATGGAGAATGCTAGGAGTGCATCTTGTATAGAGGAAGAATCTCTTACAAAACCAGCAGAGGGCACACAATAGTCCCAGATCTGTCTTTGCAGCTGTTAAACACCAATCATGCTTTTAGGATAATTGCCAATGGGAACTAACATCAGTGATGATGGTGATGATGATGATGATGTCCTCTGTTTATACAGCTTTCCAACTTTTCAGATCATTTTCACAGCTGGGATTTGATCCTCACAGTCTCCCTCTAGTGAGGGGGAGGTAACCTCTTGTATTGTCCTCCTCATTTTAAGAGGAAGAAGCTGGCTTAGGCAAAGGAAAGTATTTATTTAGCTAATGTATGGCATAGGCCAGAAGAGAGTTCCATTGAGGATTTGGGATTCCACTTCAGTCAACCAGTCAATTAATAAACATTTCTCAAGTCCCTGCATTTCAGGCCTTCAGCTAGAAACTTTAAATACAAATTCAAAGACAAAAAAATGAGAACCCTTGTCCTCAAGGTTCTGACATTCACTCTATAGATATAATAATAATAGTAATGGTAATCAAATATATACTAATATAATTATAAGAACTAATGTTTATCCAGAGCATAATATGTGCCAGCACTGTGCTTTACAAATATTATTTCATCTGATTCTCAGGACAGTCCTAGGAGGCTGGTGCTATTATGTCTGTGTTATGATGTCTGTGTTATGTGTTGACTATTAAGTCTCTATTAAGTATCTATTAAGTAACTATTAAGTATCTGAGACTGGATTTGAACTTGGGTCTCTAGGCTTATCACTTTATTCACTATTAGTTGCCAAAAGCAGGGATAACTTAGATAAGAGTTCTTTCCACATTTTTTTTCTTTTTTTTTCCCTCTAGGCAATTAAGGTTAAGTGACTTGCCCAGAGTCACATAATTGGGAAGTCTTAAGTGTGAGGATGGATTTGAACTCCTGACTCCACGTCTGGTGCTCAATCCTTCCTTAAGATTAAAAGAAAAAAGATATTAGAAGAGGACTGGTAATTATAGTATGGTTAAAAAAAACAAAACAAAACTAGATTAGGAAACAAGAGTCCTGAACTCCAGTTCTAGCTGTGGATATTGCAGTATCTTCACCTTTCTAAATTTCATTTTCCTTTCTATCAGAAGATACCAATCATTGATTACTGCAATGGTAGTTGATCTGCCTCCCTCAAGTCTATTTCTACTCCATTCAACCATTAGAGTGATTTTTCTAAAATATGAGTTCAGGAAAAAAAAAAGGAACTATAAGTAAGTAAAATATAAAAATAAAATAAAATAAAATACGAGTTCAGTCCTACTCAGGAGCAAATACAAAATTCCTTGCTTGGCATTCTAGCCCCCTCCTACCTTTCCAGCCTTCTTATATCTTACTCCCAGATTCTTCAATCTGTTGAGATTGGTTTCCTGGTACTTCTAGGAACCACACATTCTATCTCTGGGATCTGCTCATTTTCTCTGGTTGAATCTCCTCCCTCTCCCTCCTTTGCTCTGATTATGACTTTCCTGGCTTCCTTTAAGTCTCAGTAAAAAATCCCATCTTCTATAGGAAGCCTTCTCTAAGCACCTTTTAATTGCAATACCTTCCCTCTTTTAATTATTCCCAATTAACCCTATATATGGCTGGCTTTGTTTAAATTTCTTTGCCATCGGAATGTAAGCTCTAAGTGTAGAATGCTGTTTGTGTAGACTGTTTGTGAGTGTTTTGGGTGAAAGGTACAAAGCACTATGCAAATATAAGGTTTTCATTCAGGATGAAGAAAGAGGGATGGGTCAGGTAAAAGGAGGCCCAACCCCCAACCCACTCACCAAAGTGGTTCAGGTTTGGGGTGATAGGACAGAATCACAACAGTTGTGAAATAGAGCAAGACACTGAAGGCTCAGGACAGACCTGTTTTGAAACCTGTTCCCCATTATAGGAAAGAAAGGCCGATCCAGATGTGCAAGAGGGAAGAGAAGGGGAGCTGGTTTGACTTGTGTGATCAGCTAAGGAGTTATTTCTGTAATGGATTTAAACACCACTTTGAGCAAATCACCCTTGAACCTGTTTCCATTTAAAAGAAAAAGAGGGGCCTCTCAACTGGTCTATCAGGATCTACTGGGGACTCTACCTCACTCGCTGCTTCTTCATTTTTTTATTTTTTATTTATTTATTTTTTTAATCTGTGTATATGTTTTCCCCCATTAGGATGTAAACTTTTTAAATTGCAGGGACACTGTCTTTTTAGTCTTTGGATCTACAATGCCCTATACATAGTGGAACTTAATAAATGCTTATTGAATTGAATTAGCAAAGTAACCGATCAAAGAATGTCAGCTGGAAGGGATTTTTGTGGTCAGCTATTTCTTTGCCTTTATTTCACAGTTGAAAATATAGAGACTTGGAGAGGAAAAGGGGCTGTTTGAGCCACTCCTTTATAGGTAATATTCAGATGCTAATTTCAGGTTCCAATTCACTCCCTTTTTTCTCTTCTTTTTGCATTTCAGGTCTGCATTGGGGGTATTACTATCAACTGCTTTCTCAGCTTGACGTTTCTAGTCCCCCAGTTTTAGGACTTCAGGGACATAAAAAGTAGTCTCCTCTCAACCTTGTGAACTCTCCATCTTCCAAAATTCTAGTTCCCAAATTCCTGTGTTTTTTGGATGCAACAAATGATTAATTTCTTTGTTTCCCATTTCTGCAGTTTCAAAATGGGCCCCATCGTTAAGAAATTTTTTAGACAAGCCTCCATGGGCGATCCTGGAAAGGAACAAGGTTTGGAAGCCAGAGTTTAGCCCAGAGTTTAGAGAAACTTAATGTCCTGGAGGCCCTAAGGAAAGAATTCCAATTTTAATTTGTTCTGTACTTTTAAAAAATGTAAATGGCTAAGCTGATAAACAATATTACTGTTGTCTAAAAGATCATGCTTTAGCTAGTCTGCCATCTGACCAGCAGTGAGGATAACTTGGAAGGGATGGGAAATAGGGAGGATTGTGACCCATGGCCAAATCCCTCTTCTCTAGCTAGAAACTGCCCTTTCCCTGTTTCTTCAGGATGGCACCAGACTGAGACATCTAATTAGGACTTGACTGTTGTCATGGATGTGCTGGAAGTTAGTGCTGGTGCTTGGGGGAAAATGCTATCCTTGGAACAATGTTTCTGTGGCTTGACCATTTCCCTCTTCGGGAAATTTCATTTGCTTAAATATGAGTTCCCGTGCTAGATGGATCAAAGTGAGTGAATTAGGATAGTGAACAATCCATTAAAGTATTCTTGAGCACTTACTGTATACTCCTCTGCTTTGGCTCAAAGATAGGTAAGAAATGATCACTGCCTTTGGAGGGCTTTAAGATGTGGTTTAAGAGAAAAGACTTACATGCATGATTAAATAGATATAAGATTTTAATGTTATATTGGATTATTTTTAAAAATGTAAAAAAAAATTTTTAATGTGATAGTTATTCTCACTACTCGAATAAAATATAAGCTCTTTGAAGATAGGGACTGGTTCATTTTTGATATGTGCTCAGTGTCTAGCAGAGTGTTTAGTAAATAGTAGGTGCTTAATAAATGCTTATGAAACACAGCCTCTCCATACTTTCTCATCCTGAATGACTTTTATTGCCCATACCTTTCCATAGTGGATGAATAAATGAAAAATTATTTATTCAGTATATGCTTTATGTAAAAATAGTAATCTAGGATCTGCCTAATGCTTTGGAAGCCTTTCGATCATTTCATATTCTGTAGTACAGTACTGAGGCCATCCATCTATTTTTTTCTTTTTCTTGATATGGTCCTTGATCATTCAATCTCTTTTTTCACTCATACCTTTTATGCTAGTTCTCTTGGGTGCACTTTTTACACCTTGTGCAGATCTACATGTTTTGTTCAAGTTTTCTAGCCATATTAATACTTTGTGGCCCCATTTGGAGTTTTCTTGGCATTTCCTTCTCCAGCCCACTTTGCAGAACAGATAACTCAAGCAAACAGTTAAGTGACTTGTGTAGGATCTGAGACCCGCTTTTGAACTCTGGTCTTCTTGACTTCACACCTGTTACTGTATCCACTTTGATCCCCTACCTGCCAGACTGACCAAAGTAGCAGGTGCTTAGTGATTTTAATTGATTGTTTTTGTCCTAGGACTTAGCTGAAGTTTTTATTTGTCTTTGAGCAAGGCATTCCGTGACTTGCAATTATGTAGCACTGCTGGAAGAATATTGATGAGTAATAATAACAACCTTGCATTTCTATGGTTTTGTGGACCAGACCTTGGATTTCATCAGCTTCTCATGGACTTCTCAGTGGGAAAACTTAATCTGCAAATGCAGATTGGCATTTTTTTCTGTAATTTATAAATTTGCCCAGAACATTAAAAACTTAAGTAAGTTGGCCAAAGTTACACAGCCTGTATCTATCCAAGGTGGGACTTGAATCTAGATCCTGGCTCAGAGGCCTGTTCTCTATCCAGAGTGTTTTTCATTATTTTTCTTTAACATTTTTAACAGGCTCATAAAGTACTTTTTTGACCACAGTTTTGTGAGGGATAGTTCACGTAATGTGGTTTGTCCTTTGTTCTTGAACAGGGACCATGACTCAGTGAGGGGATGCTGTGACATGTAGGTGAATTATCCCTTCTGGATCCAGTGGGAAAAAATAGATCAGGGAGATTGGAGGTGGCCCTGTAAGCCCTTTTTATGCTAAGGTGAGAACGTCCAGTAGTACCTGTCTTGTATAATTTCCTAAGTTCCCTATGATGACCTTATGGTCCTTCTAATGAGATATTATTTGTAAAGTGGTTAGCACAGTCCCTGGGACATAGTAGTCACTTAATATGTTTCTTCTCTTTCTCCTTCCTCCTTTATTTCCTATGTTAAAAATGATATTGTCTTCCACAACTGGGTCAGTTTTTAATATGTCTGCTTTAGAGAGGTGGGACTTGCATCAGCTGAAATAGTAAATATATTTGAAAACTTGGTAGCTCTCCCCTGGTGGGTCTGATTGGTATTAGATATACAAACATACCACCCACACATTCTTTTCTGTTTTGCTAGCCTTTGCTTGAAGATCTAGAGAAAAATCATAGTCTATAAGTAACTCCTTAAAGTTTGCATTATCAAGCAACAAGACAGGCTTCTACAGTTACCTCTTATCTCTTTCAATTTAAAAAATACTCCCCCCCCCCCAAATAAAATAAAATAAAATAATCCAGACACTCCTGGAGGAGGTGATTGAGGGAAACTGACTGGCAGTTTTGCTTAGGGGGTGAAGGAGAATGATTGTCAGGTCTTCTGTGGTGGGTTGGATGTACAAGCAATATAAGCAGAAGGTAAAAGCCAACCCCAAACACTATTTTTGTAGATGCTGTGAAAGCATCTTAACACTTAAGTTTGGAATTTTCCCACTCTTATACAACCTAAATTTGGTGACAGGTCTAGGAAGAGGAATGCTGAGCGGTTGGAGGGTGACAATTGAAAAATTCTCAGTGGACACCTACTATGTGTCCTGCCCTGTGGAAGAATTCTAAGATTATAGATTTAAAAAATTTTTTAATAGTATTTTATTTTTCCAAATATGTGGAAATAAAGTTTTCAACATTCACCTTTGCAAAACCAGCAGTCCTATATAGGTTGAACATGTGCAATTCTTCTAAACATATTTCCATATTCGACATGCTGCACAAGAAAATTCAGATCAAAAGGGAAAAAAACATGAGAAAAAAAAACACAAGTAAACAAACAACAACAAAGTAGAAATACTATGTTTTGATCCACATTCAATCTCCCTAGTACTTTCTCTGGATACAGATGGCTCTTTCCATAGATTGTAATTGCCTTGAAAAGAGCCAATAATTGGCTTGTAGTTGATCATCACACAATCTTGTTCTCTTGGTTCTGCTCACTTCTCTCAGCATCAGTTCATGTAAGTCTTTTCAGGTTTTTCTGAAATCATCCTGCTGATTATTTCTTACAGAACAATAATATCCCATTACATTCATATACCATAACTCATTCAGCCATTCCTTAGTTAATGGACATCCACTGAATTTCCAGTTTCTTGCCACTATAAAAAGAGTTGCTACAAAGATTTTTGCATGTTTTCCTCTTTTATGAATATCATAGATCTCGAGCTTAGAAAGGACTTCAGAGGTTGACTCCTTATGAATAAGGAAAGACCTAAGGAGTTGTGATTTTTTTCCCCAAGGTCATGTAAGTAGCAGTATTTGATATTGGGCAAGTCACATAATTTGTTTGCCTCATTTGCTCATTTGTGAAATGAGCTGAAGAAGGAAATGGCTAATGACATCTATATCTCTGTCCACCTTAAATAGGGCCACAGAGTTGGATGTGACTGAATCAACTCAACAGTGACTTTATCTAGTCATCTAGGTAGCAAGTGGCAAAACTGGGATTGGGGTTCCCAATCTACAGGCAGTCTTTCCACCACAGTATATTGCCACTCATGGTATATTGCAGTTGAAGTTCCAGATGGAGATTTTTTTCTCTGTGGTGTTTGTGCTTGGATAGCAGGCTATTATAGGTCTGGATCAAACCAGTTGATGGCATCCCATCGGGGGTCCCAGTTGCATTTGAAATTGATAATTTCTCTTAGGCAGCCTTCAGATTAAAAAAAAAAAAAAGTCTGTTTAGAGTCTTTGAATGTAATGACTGAACATCCTCAGAAATCATCCTGGCTATTCTGATTTTACAGATGAGGAAATTAAGGTCCATGCAAGTTAAATAACTTGCCTAAGATAATACATATATTAAGTGTGAGAAGTGGAATGTGAAGTCACATTCTCAACACCAGAGCTAGTGTTCTTGTTGTATATAATAAGATTTTCTCTTGAGAAAATGTATTTTTATCCCCTCTTCGCAGGGTGAGGGGGGAGTGAATGGACTATACAATATTGTGGAAATGTGTATGGAATAATGCACATTCTGGCAGATGATTGATGTGTTCCTTTCTTTGCAGGGGGAGGGTGGGAAGTGGGGAAATGAGCAGACTATGGAATATTGTAGAATAGTGTATGGAATAATGCATATCTGTCAGACAATTGATATGTTGATTAGGTTTGCTGAATACTTTTTTCTCCTCTTTTTATATTGGGATGGTTATTTGGAAATGAAGATGATATAAAAATAAAAGTTGTCAAGCAAAATAAAACTTAAAAAACCCAATATGATTTTCTCTCATGAGTGATTAGTCTTACTGAATGGCTCTAATTTCAATTCATTTCCCTACTGACCTCCTTTATCTCAAAGCAGAGAAATTTGGTGGGGTCAGAAGAGAATGGCAGGGCCCTAAAAAAGATCTAGAAAATAGAAGCCCACAGAGATAAGTGGTTACTTGTTTTATTTAGATCATTTAACGAGAGAGATTAGTGCGGGCTGAGCAACCTTGGTCTCCCTTTTTCTCTACTACTGTTATTTTGGATTCTAGAGAGCTGGTGTTTTCATGCTGAAAATGATAATAGCAATTGGGGTTGAGTCATGTCCAACTTTTGGTGACCCTGTTTGGGGTTTCCTTGGAAAAGATACAGTAACAGTTTGCCCTTTTCTTCTCCAGCTCCTTTTATAGATAGGAAAACTGAGGCAAACAGGATTAAGTATCTTGTCCAGGGTCACACAGCTATTAAGTATCTGAGGCTAGATTTGAATTTGGGAAGATCACATTTATAATATGTAGTGTCTTGAGGTTTATAAAATGATTTGATCTTGGCAATAATCCTATGAGGCAAGTATTTTTATTTCTGTAAAACTGAGATCTAGAGAAGAAAAATGACTTAAGGTCATGCTTGCAGTTAGTGAAATCACTGGGATTTGAACCCAGTTTCTCTTATTCCATTCTGTTCTGAAGCCAGAAGTCCCGGCAAAGTCTTCTGGAAGTGGAACTATGGGAGAATATGCAAGCACTGGGGAACTCAGAGATAAGAGCATGTAGCCCCAAAGTCTTTCTAGGGAACCAAGTGTAGCCAGCCAGAGACAGGGAAGGAGAGGAGTTCAAATGAAGGGGGGAGGAGGAGATAGAAGGTGGGGAGAGACAGAGAATTTGTAGCCTTGAGAGAAGTGGGAACAAGAAATAGACTTCCCTTGATACTTACAGAGAGAAAGATCTTCTCACCAGGTTTCAGCCACAAAAGGGAAGGATTGTCAGAACAGGAAAACCACATGCACTGAAGAATTACCCAGACCCGTGTCCCCATTGGTACAGTAAGTCATGGGGGCCCGATGGGTCCAAAGGATAGAAGAGCGTGACTTGACCTACTCAAAGGGGAAGAGTTTTTCTGCCCAGCTAGAGCTCAATTATGCATCAGTTCTGTATTTTATGTCTGGATAAATAAAAACTGCCCTATGTCTTGTCAGTCTGGATGTTTGCAAGGTAACTAAGGGACTTTTATTTTAAAAAAAATTTTTTGTGTGTGTTTTTCTTTTTCTTTTTTAAATAATAGTTTTTCTTTTCAAAATATATACATATTTTTTGACATTCACCCTTACAAAAATCCTGTGTTCTAATTTTTTCCTCCCCTCCCCCTAGTCAGAAAGTGATCCGATAAATGTTAAACATGTGCAATTTAAGGGACTTTTTAGAGAGAGACATGAGCCAGATTCTGAAGAGATGAATGAATGAATGAATGAATGAATGAAGAGCATTTCTTAAGGACTTACTATCCTTCTGCTCCTTTGCTACTATAAGATTGGAAAAACCTGGTAACCAGAGTATTTTGATGGAGGGATGTTTCCAAAATGAACACGTGCCATTCTGCTGAAGACCTGGTTGTCAATCACTGAATGAAGCAATATACCCACATAAAGGAGAAATTTGTTTCTCTCTGACTTATCACCCATTGGTGCTATTTCTATTCTCTGAGAACAGCCTTGTAGACATAGTATCTAATAAATGTTTGTTGTATTGAAAGGCAAACGGCCTTACATTTTTGCGAAGATAATAATGTCCTCTATAGGTCTTTTTCACCCAAGGTTTTGTCATCTCTAGTTTTTTTGTGTTTTTGTGTTTTTTTTTTTTTTGGGGGGGGGAGGCAATCAGAATTAAATGATTCGCCTGGAGTCACACAGCTAACACATATCTGAGACCAGTTTTGAATTCTCCTAACTCAGACCAGTGCCAACCAATTGCCCTTCTGGTTCTTTTAACAACTTTTTGCATGATATGATTTCAAAATCCTTGAAACCATGACCTCTCTTTAACAGACTGTGTGCTAAAATTTAATCCCTACTACTAAACAAAATATTTCAACTGTGACTACACAGTATTGGGGAACCAATGTTATCCTTGTTCTGGAAACTGCTTATGTATTAATACAGCCTAAAATCATATTAGGCCTTGTGAGTGAAATGATGACTTATGTGGGGCTGGCAGGCAATAAAATTTCTGAAGTCCTTTCCACTTATGTTGTCCAGTCACATCTCTCCCACCTTGTACAGTTGATTTTTTTTAACCCCTTTGCAGAAAGGGTTTTACTTTCATTCCAGTTTCTTAAATTCAGCCATTTATTCCAGCTTGCAGAGTCCTTTCTAGAAATGTATTCTATTGTCCAGCATTAATGATCTCTTCCCAGTTTGTGTCTTTGGCAGCTTTTTTATTTTTGTCTTTTGTCATTTGTGTTTTTTAAAAAAATATTGATCAAAAGGTATTGAAAATCATTGTATCATAACATTAGTTCAACCCCCTCATTTTTTCATTTTTATTTTTTGTGGTATTTTATTTTTTCAAATACATGCAAAGATAGTTTTAAACATTCACTTTTCAAAACCTTTTGTTCTAAATTTTTCTCCCTCTTCCTCCTCCCCAAGGCAACAAGTAATTCAATATGTGTTAAACATGTGCAGTTCTTCTAAACATTTCCATATTTGTCATGCTGCACAAGAAATATCAAATCAAAAGAGAAAAAATGAGAAAGAAAAACAAACAACAACAAAGGTTAAAATGCTATGTTGTGATCCACACTCAATTCCCACAGTCCTTTCTCTGGGTATAAATGGCTCTCTCCATCACAAAATCATTGGAACTGGCCTGAATCACCCTATTGTTGAAAAGACCCACATCCATCAGAATTGATCATCACATAATCTTGTTATTGTATACAATGTTTTTCTCATTTCACTTAGCATCAGTTCATGTAAATTTCTCCAGGACTCTCTGAAATCATCTTGTTGGTCATTTTTTACAGAACAATAATATTCTTTTACATTCATGTACCACAACTTATTCAGCCATTCTCCAATTGATGGCTATTCATTCAGTTTCGTTTCTAGCCACTACAAAGAGGGCTGCCACAAATACTTTGTACATGTGGGTCCCTTTCCCTTCTTTAATATCTCTTTGGAATATAAGCCCAGTAGAAACACTGCTGGGTCAAAGGGTTTGCTAGCCCTTTGAGTAAAATTCCAAATTACTCTCCAGAATGGTTGGATCCGTTTACAGTTCCACCAACAATGTATCAGTGGCCCAGTTTTCCCACATCCCCTCCAACATTCGTCATTATCTTTTCCTGTCATTTTAGCCAATCTGACAGGTATGAGTAGTCATAATTTGCATTTCTCTAATCAGCAGTGATTTAGAGCATTTTTTTCATATGATTAGAAATAGCTTTAATTTCTTCATCTGAAAACTTTCTGTTTATATTGTTTAACCATTTATCAATTGGGGAAATCCCCTCATTTTTGTTAATGATAAAAAAATGAGACAATGACAAGCTAAATTGATTGGCTGAGGAACCACAAAGTAGGTTGTGGAGCTGGGATTTGAACTGGCGCCTGAGAACTCCCAATCGTCTCACTGTCCCTTCTGTAGGTGACCCACAATGACCATCTAAGTCAGGTATTGATTAATTTTGCTGAATTGTTTCCTCCCTCCCTTCCCTTCTTTAGTCTTTGCTACAATATATGGCTCCTTAAATAGGGGAGGGAGAGAGAGACATTCACAAATGAAGGTAATGTAAAAATAAAAAATAACAGTAAAATAATTTTTTAAAAAAGTAAATCCTTTCTGAGATTATATGGCTCAAATCTCTTGCTTCTCAGACTAAATCTTCTTCCATTGTAGTATGCTGCCTAACTCATTCCTCCTCAAAATCTAGATTCTAGTTAGAAGGGGAGAAATCAGAGAAACCCTTTATTCTAAGGCCTTGTTCCTAAAATTGGCTTGTCCCCAAAGACAAATACAATTCTAAATCCTACTTTTGGCTCCACTCACAGAAAAATCAGTTGGGGGTACTGAGCTCTCATGGACCTCCTCTTCCTTTAAAGTGAATTCTTGTGAGAGGCAGTAGCACATAATGGGTAGAACACTATCTGGAATGAGGGAATCATGGATTTAAAAAAAAATTAATTTTAATTTAATTCTATTGCTTTTGTTTTTTATTTATTTGTTTATTTTGATCCGATCTTCAGACTGACTAGCAGTGTAAGAAAGCTAGTCACTTACATTCTCTGGGCTATATTTAAGTTTCCTCATCATCAAATATTATAAGTATGATGACCTTATGAATCAGAAAGTTCAGTTGTTTCTTTGGTCCATAGGTTGGGACTCCAGTGGGTCTCCTAATTAATCTACCCCAAAAGATTTAAATTTTCCCCACTGTTCTCCATCCCATCATTCTCTCTAATGGAATCCTAGCTCTTCTCTCTATCACTCACTATCTTTCCTGCTCTCTTCTTGGAATTTAACCATTTGAGGGCCAAGGAATGACCATTTCTCTTCATCTCACTCCACTCCGACACCCCAAAATTGCTAATACTGGCATTCCAGCGTAGTCAAGCTTCTGACTTTTTAAGCCCCCATTCTGCCTTTCCAGGAGGGATGTCTGGCACTTGGAAGAGGTAGGACAGGGAAAAGAAAGAATAAAACCTCCAAAAAGGACTAAGATAATAAGAAATATGTTAATTAAGGTTTTAGCCTTTGGAAGCAGATTTGCATATGGCCGATTCTGTAGTCTTATGCAAATCTTGTCAATCCACTGTCAGTCAATAAATATTTATTAGTGCTATTCTATGTCCGGCACTCTGGCTTAGATCTGAGAGTTACAAAGGGAGGTAGACTGGATGCAAATGACTAGCTTTAAGGAGCAGAAGGGGAAGGTTTCTTTATAGAAGGTGGGATGTTTAGTTGGGGCTTGGAGGAAGGCAAGAAAGCTGAGTTGAAGAGGGAGAGAGCTTTCTTTGCTGAGACACAGCTAGTGAAAATGCCTGCAGTCGAAAGAGTGTATTTATTGTCTGATGAAGATGGAGAAGTCACTAGAACACAGCAATATGGGGTATAAGGTGTAAGTATGCTGGAAATATGATGGGGATAGATTGTGAAGGACTATATCCCAGAGTATATTTGGTCCTTAAGGGGATAGGGAATCACTTGATTTTGTTCAGTGGGGAGAGTGAGAAAGGGAAAGACACAAAGAGAGACAGAGACAAACATACAGAATTAGATATAGCCTTTAGGACTTTATTTTGACAACTGAGTGGAGAATAGATTTGGATTTGGGAGAGACTTGTGCATTGAGGAGGCATGCACTATTATGGAATTAGTTCTGCTCAAGACTCAGCTGAAATACTCTTACTTTACCAGAGGCCTTTCTTGGTTATTGTACTTTCACACAGTGTAATTTGTATTTAGTCTGCATATATTTAGAACTCTTATTTACTTTTCTGTGTGTATGTAGTTTCCTCTTCTCATCTCTTCTCTCTTCTAATTTTCATCTCCTTAAGTAAGTTTCTGAAGGCAGGGATCATATTCCTTCCCCACTCCCCCCACCCCCCCTTTAAAGTACTTGATAGGCATTTAATAAACACTTGTTGAATAGACTTGAATTGGATTGTCCTCTATCTATCTCAATTATGTTTTGGTATTAACTGAAGACCTCCTCTTCTCCAGGAGTGGGGCAATGTAGAGTAGAATTACATATGCTATTCAGGGCTGAATTGCTTTTTTGTTTATTTCTTTTTCATTTTTTGTTAGGAGCTATGACTTTGGTAGTGGTGGAGAGAAAATAAATAACATTAAAAAAAGATAAAAATTTAAACAATTATTTTAAAACCTGTTTCTAGGATCATTACTTCAACTCTTCTGATTTTCCAATAATAATTGTCTCACATTTATATTACACTTTAAGCTTTTTGAAGTGATTTCTCATCCTTTATTTCACAAAAGAGAAGGGAAAAAGCATTTACTTGAAGTGATTCCACAGACATCATTTTCCATGAAAGGAAGGGGGAAAGCACCTACTATGTGACAAATACTTTAAGAACAATATTTCATTTGAGCTTTATGTGACTCTCAAAACAGCTCAGTTAAATAAATAGCAGATTTTGTTACCCCCATTTTGTAGGTCATAGAAGATAGGAGCTGGAAAGAACCTTAAAAGAGCATCCATTCCAGCCTTCCATTTTACAGAGAAGGAAATAACAATGGCAACAGATTAGGTTTAGTGAATGAGAAAGACTGTTATTTCCACCTTCACATCTCTAAACATCTCTGCCCCTTTGTCTCTCTGACCATCACCTTATATGTCAGCAGCCTCCTGGACTGGCTTTCCTGCCTCAGTGTTAAACCAGGAACAGACTTGAAAGTCAGAGGTAGCATCCCAGAGGAGCTTTGCAGGAAGCCACCTGTATGGCCCTGGAACAAATTGTTCTCATCCACCCATTCTGCTGGGGGAAATCTTAACTTGCTAAAGGTAGCCACACCTCTAAAATATTTACAATTCTGGGAGCTGTCAGTTACCCTCAAGCTGGTTTATCCCGCTACCTGCAGGGTGTGGCTGCTGCTTAAGTTACAGCTTCTTGCATCCAGAGGGAAGAGTTGTGTCTCTCTCTTTCTCTCCCTCCCTCCGTCCCTCCCTCCTTCATTCTTTCCCTCTCTTCCTTCTTCCTTCTTTCCCTCCTTCCCTCCCTTCCTTCTTCTCCTCTCTCCTCTTCATCCCTCCCTCCCTTCTCTCTCTTACATACACACATACATTCTTTCTCCTCTCCTGAGATTACTTCCCATTTGTACCATATTATATTGTTGTATTATTATTATATATCAGTATATATCAAATGTATACTGGATAATATACTATAGTATATTTAGTAAAAACATACTGTTATATATAACTATACCATATGGCATATACTACACAGCATAAATTCATAAGACAGCAAAGGTGAATTCACAACCCTGAAAAGGATTTAGCAAGCCCCTTGAGATGTCAAATGCTAATAGCATACAACCCAGCCAAAAGGTTAGGGCTGGATAAGTAGATTTGAGAATCATCAGCCTAGACATAATTGAATCCATGGAAATAGGTGAGACTATGAAGAGAAATAGTATAGAGGGAGAAGAGAAGAGGGCCCAAGATAGATCATTGTGGATATCTGTGGTTAGTATGATAACCTAGATAAAGATGCAGCAAAGGAAACTGATGAGTGGGTCAAATAGATAGGGGAAAACCAGGAGAATAAGGTCACAAAGAACTAGAGGGAAAAGAGAATTAAGAAGAGAGTACTCTACAGTGTCAAAGGCTGCAGAGAAGTCATGAAGGGTGAAGATTGATTTGGCACCTGACAAATAATTTCTAATTTCCCAACTTTGGAGAGAGCAGTTTCAGCCAAATGATGAGATCAGCATTTAGACGGTGTAAGAGTGTGAGAGCAAGAGATGAGGAGATGGAGATTATAAACTCTGCTGCTTGCCAGGTGCTCTAGCAACTTGACAAAAATATGGTTTGTGTTCTTAGATAGCTCACATTCTAATGGCGAGACAACATGCAAACTATATATGTATGTAGGTGTATACACACACATACTCATACATATTTTTTCCTCCTTTCCTGAGATTACATTTGTACCATATTATATATTATGTATAAGTACATACAATAGATATCAAATGTATATACTATATGCTGAATATCAGACTATAGTATAAATCTATAACATTATACTATGACATGTAATATACTAAAAATATACTATTATATTATATAGACTATTATATAATTATACTATATGGTAAATTTATAGGATGTATAGTATGTCCTATAGCATAATATATAGTAGAATATACTATATATAAAATATCATACACACACATATATATATTCTTTCATCCCCTCTCCTGAGATTACTTTCCATTTTTACCATATTATTTTAAGTATACATAATATCATATTTATGCTGTATAGTGGATATTAATAATCTCTGTATAGTATAAACCTATATATACTGAATGGGTACAGCCTCAGTCAAACTGAGACCTGTTGAAGACCTTATCTTAAAGAGGCTCAGGTCTCCCATTGCACCCAGGGCCATCTCCAATCCTGATCTATTTTTGGCTATTGGACCCAGATGGCTCTGGAGGAGAAAATGAGGCAGGTGACTTTGCCCAGTTCTCCCTTCCTTAAAGCCAACTCATTTGCATGCCTCTTTGAGAATGAAGGACAAATGAAGGACTACAACAATGTTTTACTATGACATAATAAAGTAAAAATATGCTGTTATGCTATGTGGACTATTATATATCATAACTATACTATGTGGTATAAATTTATAGGATATAGTACATCATATGATAGTATAACACAAATAATGTATAGTAGAATATACTATATATAATATCATAAACATACACAGTTGTATATACACATACACAGATACATATATATTCTTTCACCCACTCCCCTGAGATTATTTCCCATTTGTACCATATTATATATAAGTATATATAGCACATATCAAACTTATGCTATCTGCTGAATATTATACTTTATAGTGTAAACATATATACTGTTATAAATAATATAGTAAAAGATATTATATTATGCTTGTTGACTATAATAGGTTATAATTGTACTAAAGCATACATTGGTAGGATATATAGTATATCATATGATTGTATACCATAGGATACACACTCAGAGAGAATTTAAATGATAGATAATCTCCAAACAAGATACTAGAGTTAAGAAAAGCTAAATAAGAAAATTTCCCCCAACAATTAAAGCTAGCCAAAAATAGAATGGATTGTTTTGGAAGGAAATTCCCCATCATTTGATGTCCATGTGGGGCCCAGCACAGAGAGGATTCATGTATTATAGTGGGTTGCACTATATGACTGACTGGTCACACAGCAAGGCACTAGGAATAAAAAGGTAGTCTCAGTCCTTGCCCTTGAGAAGCTTATAGTCTTGCCAGTCTGTTAACAATTATTAAATGCCTGTTGTAGATATTGGAGGTACAAAGAAAGACCAATGCTTATCTGCTCTCCAGGAGTTTCCAATCTAATGTAGAAAAGGAGGGGGATAGTCTGAAGGAGTTTTGTCTAGTGAGATTGCTGCTCTAGGTGTTCCTTAAATGGAGGTTTGGGGATCTCTTCAATCCATGTTTCACTCTGTCCACTGAGAGGAAGGGACCATAGGTGGGGAGTACTGAAAAAGTATGGTATGATGAGCTTCTGGAGAGCACAATGGAAGTTTCTTTGACTTCAGTGAGTGAGAAATAATCTAGTGTAAAGGGGAAACAGCATGGACTTAATGGATTCAAACCCAACAATCTTTTTATTATTATTTGCTTGCATTTTATTTTCTTTTTCAATTTTTTTCCTGTTTTATTTTATTTATTTATTTTTTTTGCGCAGCAAGATAATTGTATAAATATGTGTACATACATTGTATTTAATATATATTTCTACCATGTTTAACATCGGGACTACTTGCCATCTAGGGGAGGGGATGGGGGAAGTGGGGGAAATAGGAACACAAGGTTTTGCAAGGGTCTATGATGAAAATTTACCCATGCATATATTGGTTTTTTTTTTTTTAAGCTAGTAAATTAGTTTTTATTAAGCAAATTTTCCAAGAATTGAGTTAGACACTGGGGAGTACAAAAAGAGTGTAAAAATAAATACAGTTCTTAATCTCAAACACATGGATAGGTTTGGAAAATAAAATGCTTTAATTTAAAAAAACAAAACAAAAGATGAAATCTCTTCAAGGTCCAGGGAGGGGGAGTAAAGTACTACCTAATAGAGGGACCAGGAAAAGCCTATTTCAGAAGCTTGTGTTCAGTCTGGAAGAAAAACAATGGCTCTTAAGAGGTGGAGATGAGGTTTGACATTGTTCCTTGAATGAGGGAAAGAGTATATAAAAGGCATGGATGGGAAGATGTTATGTTGCATGTGATGAATGGCAAGAATTGTTAGTACCATAGAGTCCAGATTTCTGCATGGTCCTTTGAAAAAATCAGATGCTATTCTTTCTAGGTAAAATTAGAGAGAAAATTGGGCTAGTCCGAAACTTTGATCTCATTGAGTAAGATTTTAGTTTTCAATGTCTTGGGTGTGGTGGACCCTGACCTTGTTCCTAAAATGTACTATGAGTTGACTGACAAGTAATCTAATCAATTGGATGATGAAACATCTGAGTGAATAGGTGGGTTGTGATTTAGTACTATTTTGCCTATATATATAGGCAGACAGAGAGAAAGGACAGTCATGCATCTACCTAAAGCTTTGTGGAGGAGATCCTTGGGTTGTTTTTTGGTAGTACCTAAAATATGTGAAAAGCTGCAACCCTTGGAAGACATGGAGAATATAGGAGACAGAGAAAGCAGCTGGAGTGTCTTTAACCAAGGAGACTGCAGGCTGAGAAATCTACCTGGCCAAGTAAGACTATCAGCCATGGATCCCAGTTTGGGCTGTGAGTGACCTTACGTGTTTAGGGGAGGGTGTGATGGCACCAGAGCAGGCAGGCAAATGAGCTGTGGTGGGAGAACTCATTCAAGTATGTTGTGTTGCACAATTGTTACTGAGTCTTTGTGATATTCCTTTCTAGTATTTGGAAGTGGAAAAACAAATAGGATATATCTCCCAGGTTGAGGGTATATATTTACTTTTATATTTCTCTGATGTTATTTCTTTTAAAATTTTCTTATATTATCTTATATTATATTTTGTGTTGCCTTATATTTTCCCTATGTTAATTCCTCAAGAATTTTATAAAGAATTTGACACACAGTAACAAACATGATTGTATTCTAGATAAGGACTGTATATTAAAATAAAAATCTATTTTCTTAAAGAATGTAATACATTTAAATAGTACTTTCTTTGAAAATGTTTTTTGTTCTGAACTTAATCTCCAAAAAAAGAGTATTTCCTGAGTGTGAACCACTTCATAGCATTTCCAATGCCTTTGTTTTTGTCCGCTTGCATTTTTGATTTCCTTCTCAGGGTAATTTTGCCTTATTTCAAAGTCCGATTCTTCTTGTGCAGCAAAACAATTTTTTGGATATGTGTACATATATTGTATTTAACATGTATTGGTCTACCTGCCGTCTAGGGGAGAGGGTAGGGGGAAGGAGGGAAAAAGTTGGAACAGAAGGTTTTGCAAAGGTTAATGCTGTAAAATTACCCACGCATATATCCTGTAAATAAAAAGCTACATATATATATGACTAATGTGGAAATATGTTTACTGTGATTGTAATTGTATTACTATATTAGTTTGATTGCCATTTAGGATGGGGAGAAGACAGGGAGGGAAAAAATGGAAATCAAAATCTTACAAAAATAAAGGTTGGATATTATACATACAAAAAAAGCATTTCCATATATACAGACACAAAAAGAGGATTTTGTATGAAATCATGAATCTCCATTTCATACTGTTTACTTTTAAAAAACCATAATATATAAATTCCTCACATTACTTTGGAAATTGTCTAGATTGTGCTTTCTTCTGAACTTTTCTTTGGAGCATGTGTAAAAAAAAAGTATTTCAGTGACTTGGTTTTTGGCATCATTATTGTTAATTCTACTTTGGGACTTTGGGTTCTGGAATTGAACTCTTTACTCTAGGAACTGAAATATATGAAAAATTAGAGTCCCCTATTGTGGCATATTCTCTAGTCCACCCAATCATCCACTTATTGGTCCTACTTTAAGCAATTTTACAACTTGCCTAGTTTCTGGACACAATACCTCTTTCCCACCTCTACTTCACTTCCCACAAACTTTTGCTTTGAGCACAGAAATCATTTGACTGAGCCATCAAATGAATAATAAAAATAAAATAAAATGTAAAAGCTCTTTATAATCTCCAGTAACATAATACTAACTGTTATTATCTTTGCTTCTAGAAAGGGTGTGTCAATTGATTTACTGTTCCCTTAGATAAACTTATCTTTTTGGTAAATTCTTAGATCTGAGCCCCCTGGCTATCACAGGTGGGTTTAATTTAGTTTAGAATGTGAACTCCTCAGGGTCAAAGACCTCATATTTATTATCTCTATCGCCCTGATTTAGCCAGTGCTCTGCAACATAGTATGTCCTTTAATAAATGTTTCTCCCCTCATTTCATTCATTAAAGGGTCTGATTGTTATGAGTTTTTATGTTACCCATGCCCTCTAGAAGATTAAAGTAGTAAAAAGACTATTGATTAGGAATCAAAGATCTAATTTTGAATTCTGGTTGTTACTTATGTCTTTGTGACCTTGGACAAGTAATTTTATCTCCTTGCCATTGATTTTTCCTTATTAGTCAGAAGAGAGATTAGAAGCTACATAATGCTCTCCTAGCTCCCAATCCTTATGATTTAGGATTAGTATTCTGGTTTTCCTAGGTTAATAGGTCTCCATAACCTAGGGTTGCCATATTCAATAATTATTTGACTGGAACTCTTACTCTTCTAAAAGGACTACCAGGTATCAACAGGGTACCCCTTTATTTCAAAATAAAAATTCATTTAAATAAAAAAGGTTCTTAGGATTTAGGAAAGATAAGTCAGAGCTCATTCTGTTAAAGGGGTGACTGATGTCCAGGTTATCAGTACCCCTTGCTTCTGGATTAAAAGAAGATAGTAGCTTTGGTTCATGGAGCTTAATTAGAATATATTGTAATGAAGGCAGGGGATTTACGCCTGAGTTCTTTTGGCAAATTTTAGGAAATAATGTAGCACATGGGACCTCCAACATCTAGGATCCCTGTCCAACCTGGAAGGTAGCTGTTCAGCTAAGACTGTGGTAGGTCATTGAAATGGAGAATTCTCATCGCTCTATGAAACCACTGAAAGGAAGGAAGGATGAATGAAAAAGCATTTATTAAACACTTAACTACATTCTAGGAACTCTGCAGAGCTGGGTATACAAATATTTAAAAAAAGAAACATTTCTTGACTTGCAGAAGGTTACATTGTAATAGGACCACATTACCAATAAGGGAGTAAGCAATCATGATAGGGTTTTGGTCTAGGGAGTAACAAAGATTGTTAAAATCTTAGAATAGTCAGTGGAGAGATGGGGCTGGGAGTGTAGTATATGCTGTGGAGCCCTTTTTGTGTGGTAGAATTTTTATGTTTCTGGAGGAATTATTTAAAAATTAAGCTTTTCTGATATGCTATGAAATGTATAAGTTCACCCCAGTTTGCAGTGAGGTCCTTGATTGCCCCTCAAATGCTTTGTATATCCTTTGCACATTAAGGAAGCTAAGTGGTACGTTAAATAGAGTTCTGGGCCTGAAATCAGGAAGTTCTGAGTTTAGATGTCCCCTCACAGCCTTAATTGTGTGACCTGGGCAAGTCACCTAACTTAGCTGTCTTAGTTTCCTCAACTATAAAATGGGGATAATAAATACCCTACCTCCCTTGTTGTGAAGATGAAGCCTTCTGTAAAACCCTGGGCACACAGTTCCAATGGTCTTGCTATGGAGAGAGCCATCTGCAACTCAAGAGAGGACTGTGAGGACTGAGTGTGGACCACAGCATAGCATTTTTACACTTTTTGTTGTTGTTGACTTACATTTTTTCATTTTTTTCCCCCCTTTTTGATCTGATTTTTCTTGTGCAGCATGATAATTGTGGAAATATGTATAGAATTGTACATTTCACATATATTGGATTACTTGCTGTTTAGGGGATGGGATAGGGGGGAGGGAGGGAGAAAAGAATTTGGAACACAAGATTTTGCAAGGGGGAATGTTGAAACTCCCCTCCACAAATCCTGGAATCCTGAAATCTTGAAATATGTTTTGAAAATAAAAATCTTTTAAAAATTCCTTGCTACAGTGTGTAAAACAAATACTTAATAAATTCTTCCCCCTTCCCCCCCCCCCCAAAAAAAAGAGGGAGCAGTTAAGAGATGCTTTTTGCCATGCTTTACGGAATTAGGAAACCAGAAGGTGTTAGTTCCTAGAACTCTGTTAACCCTGGTTAGTTATTCCCCTTCTTAGGATATCAATTTATTCATCTGCAAAATGACTTAGATGCCATGTGAGGTCCTTTTCAGCTCTCCCATTTTATAATTCCCACCTTTGTACATCCGCTGCTCATTAAAGTGAAAGTTTATGTTTATATGATGATGACCTTGAAGCCTTGTAAGATCCTGGTATCATACCTTTGGATGGGACCTCAAAGAGCATCTAGTCCAACCCTTTCATTAGACTGATGAGGAAACAGAAGCCCAGCCAGGTGATTTAGAAGTCACTTCTGAATAATCAAGGAAAGACTCAATTATGTTCAGCATAGTTTTATTGTTGAATAAATAAATGCATCTAATTGCAGAGTTGAGCCTTTCTTTGAAAAATCAAACCCTGGTTCTATGTATTCATGATGCTGCTTTGTTAACCTGCCAATAATTGCTATGTAGTTACAAGAGAGAAGGAGTATCAGGTTAGCCATCAAAAACTTCCTGACTTTTCTGGAAAAACTTGATTTTGCAGTGTGTTTGTTTTTTAAGTTGAAAAGAATTGGAATTTCAGAAAAGCACTTGAGAATTTAAAATATTCCACTTAACAATGGCCCTATCTCCTTCCTTTCAATTTCCATATTGTTTCTCAAGAGGATTGTTTGGCCCTAGATCTTTATAGAGTCACAGAATTGATTAGAGACCCTTTAGTTCAACCCTCTTTTTCATAGATGTGGAAACTGAGGCCCCACAAGGGAAGAGTGAACTACATGAATATTAAAATGGTTCTAGGGCTAGGTCCAGGACTTCTTGGCCCAAAATCTTCTGGGGAAGGTCCTCTCTAAAGTACTACCTCCTATGGAAGGTCTTTTGTAGAATTTAGTGTTAGAAATAACAACTGGCATTCCTAAAATATTTGAAGGTTTTGAGGAGTATTTGACTAACATCTCATTTTATCTTCACAAAAATTTTGGGAGGCAGAACCTTTTTTGTTCCTTTGACCTATGGCAATCTGGAGAAATCTGTAAATTCTTTTTAGAATATTTGTTGTTTGCCTTTACATTAAAAGGAAACGCCAAATTTCAGTTAAAGGTTAGTTAAAATAAAAGTGTCATTTTCTACCATTTATTTAAGTCACAGGGAGACTTCCTGACATCTGTGAGGGAAAGTCTGTGGACACCAGATTAAAGAACACTTGTTCTATAATCCTCATTTTATTAGATGAGCAAATTGAGGCAGTAAGTAGTCAAATGACTTGCTTAGGATCACAAAGTTGAGTATCTGAGGCAAGATTTGAACTCACTTTTTGTATTCTAGACCAGTGAGTTCTAATGTTTCAGATTTATAAGCATATGTGGTCTATAACTTCATGCTGTAAAGCTTGAGGAGCACAGAGGTGTTCTTAATCTTTGTTCCTTGGACCTCTTTGGCAGTCTGAGGAAATCTATAGACTCTTCTTAGAATATTTGTTATTTACATTTATGTTAAAAGGAGATGCTAAATTTCAGTTTGAGGTCAGTGAAAATAAAGATGTTAAAAATAACATCTAAGTCCTAGAGAGACCTTCTGACATTTCTTCAGAAGGGTGGGGGAAAGTTCATGGAGAACACTTGTTCTGTAAGTTTTGGCAAACAGATCCACTTTAAGAAGTTTGTTCCATTCCTGGGGGAAAGTACAGAAAACTGATAAGCATCTAAAGGATTTTTAATTAGAAAGCCCACACATAATGACTAATGAGAGGCAGAACTCCTTGGTATATTCCTGACTAGACAGCCTGATTAGGTCAGCTTTTTGAAGCAGTCTCCTAGCTCTGGAAAATGGGCTAAGGAGGAAAGAAAGGCAGAATTGAAAAGGGGTAGAAATAGCAGACTAGGGGAAACAGTTCTCTAAGGACATTATTAAAATCTGACCCAGCCTGAGGGAAATGGGAGAAGGGAGGGGCAGAGAGTATGTGTGTTTAGGGGGCAGTAATAGTAATGGTCAGATAGATTCCTTTCCTTAGCTATATTTACATGTAATTAACATTACTTACTTTGGCTCTTCTCTCCAGTTCTTTAATTCCCAGTTTTCTAGTTAAGCTTTTATCATGTATCTCATTTCTGAATTGTTCTTTCCCTCTCAGATCTATTCCTTCCACTTTCACTGGCTTGGCTCCCCTCCCCAAATCCTGGCTCATTCCAGGAAAAATCTTTTGATAGGCCATGAGAGAGAAGAGAAATAGAGTCAAGGGAAAAGGTAAAATAATAGCGAGGAAACCAATGGAAGTTTTCTTCAGGCCCTAGATAATGGCCCTGAGAAGGAAGGTCCCGGGCGGATAACTGTATCTGACTTGGTTTTGGCATGGTATACATAGTAACTTAATGTCTGACCTTTGGAGAAATTACCCAGAATCAACCCTAGGGAGGGGAGGATATTAACAACAGGGATGCAGGCTTGGCAAGTCTTACATCCCTGAGGAGAGGTGTGTGTTGAGTTAATTAAATGAAGATTTCCTAAGTATTTTGTTAAAATACTTTATGTTAAAATACTCTGTTACAAAGACATTGGTTACTGCTCTGGTGAACATTACAATCCAGGTCAGAAGTGAGATGATAACATTCTATAATGGACAATATTATGTGATAAGTGTATTATCACATACTTGGTATATAAGAAAAAGGTTTGGAAAAGATGCTATGAGAGTTTTCAGATAAGAGATATTCCTTTGAGTTGATGGGCATAATAGCACCTTATGAATCTGCAGGAATCCATGGAGATTGGGTTCTTGTGGAACAAAGCCATGATCATTCTGAAAGTCTGCAAAAAGTGGATGTTGGGGAGGGGGGAGTAATAAATAGGATGGACCAGAACCCTGATACTGGTCCAGAAAGTCCTCCCTATTTCATTCTCTAGCATACTTCCCTTCTCACCCTCTTGGGGCAGACCAAGTTTGGGCTTGGTAAAGATTGGACCCTGGGAATGTATTCTGAAATTGTAGTTAGAGAACTTAACATTGATGGTGCAGGCGATAATGATCTCACCTCCCATCTCTGCCTTTGACCCAGCTGTATCCATGATGGAAATCTGCCTTTTCATTTGCCTCTTGGAATTATTGGTTTCTACCAGGGAAAGAAGCGACATTATCCCTAACATTTGACTTTGTGAAACTACTCGACTTTTTTTTAGGGTCAATAAATAGAAGGTCATAAAAATAAATAAATAAATAAATAAAAGGTTATAATTTTGGACACTTGGTCCATAAGGATTAGTCTTTTCTCATTGTCTTTCTGGAAAGGATCTATCTAGGGCTGTCAGTTTCCATGTAGCTCTGGGATATGGACAGATAGGGAGAGGAACAACCCTGCAGGTAATAAAAAAACCTTTTCCTTTTTTATCATCTTCCTTATAATTTTTAATAGAACTTAGTATAACTATCTAAATATGCTAATGCTAATAAGAGAGGGAACAAGAAATTGAGAGATAAGAGAAATTTAAATTGGGATTATGAATAGGCTAGTCATCCATCAATAATTGGCAAATTCTCTGGGACAAGATTTGTTAGAAGTTTAATAAGGGAGAAGTCTCTTATGACCAATTGAAAGTGTTTTTTTTTTTTTTTTTTGGCAAAGAAGGGGTTAATAATATAGCTTGGCCTCCTGGCATGCAGAGTATTGAAGTAATAATGAATAGGAATATTTCTACTGGAAACAGCGTATTCCCTTATTTCTAAGGAATTAAAAATCATCTGATGCAATTCCTAATTCTGCCCTGCCTGCTGCTCCAAAGTTGTCCTTTGCCTTTTTGTGTGTGATTATATTTACAAAATCTGAATTGAAAAGATTAGACTAGATTTCCTGCCAAGTATTAATCAGTTAATATTTATTAAGCACTTATTTAAGCCAGGCTCTGTGCTTAACTGCTTGGGATACACCTGAGAAAAAGATGGTCCCTATTCCCAAGGAATTGACAAGATATAAAAGGAAGCTGAAAATTGGTGGGGATTGGGGATGGGGCAGGGGTGAGACCATCTGGCATGGTGTTCTTTGAAATCTAGCCAAGCTGAATTGCTGATGGAAAATGGAGTTGTAAGTCTTTTATAAAGGAAGACTTTGGGAGGAATTTTATATTCTGACCTCTATCCTTCTAATCAGAGGGGAGAGTCTGCTAAGGGTGAATTGAGAAGGTGTTGAGTATCAGAGTCTCAATAAATCTGCATGGGGATAAGATTTCTGGTGATCAGCTTATCCTGGCTGGGTTATGGTGTTGCACTGAATCAAATCTATGCTGAGCTGCTGATGGAAAATGGAGTGCTGTAGTTTTCAGTTACTATAAGCAGGGTAAGGAACATTCACAAAATCTCATCCCAGTATTTTAAATACCCAATAGAGCTGGCTTATAGTACTACACATTGCCACTAGGTGCTGCTGTCTTAGAATATTTCATATAAACTTCCACTCTAATTATGCTTTAAGTTTGAGGCTTTCAGTTATAACTCATCTTTACAGTGTACTGTATAGTCTACAAAATGCTTCATTTCTTGTTTTATCAGATTAGTTCATTGAGAATTCAACATATTGTGTAGGCATAACCTTAAATAGGATAGTATCCCACCTTTAAGGATTTACGATTTAGAAGGGGAGATAGGACGTTTACATAAAAAACTTAAAATGAAATTAATCAGTGCATAAAAGCAAAGTGATTAGATTGGAGGACTTCTATCATTGATAGTTTTTCTTTACCTAGTATTACCTTCTTCAGTTCTTGGACTGACTAGTTGTTTATAGAGAATGTGAACCCTTGAGTCAGCCTAGATCTATCAGGAAATCCTTCCTTTTGCCTGGAATGCTTTTCTTATCTCTAATGTGCATATAGCAGTGTCTTGTTTTGCCTCTTGGATACAAATAAGTTTGATCTTAAGAGATAGCAGAAGATTAGATCAGGGATGTATTCCAGAAAGGATTTTTCTCTTGGATTTAGGCTGTCATTCTTCTCCTTATGGGTGAGTTCCCTGTAGTTGTTCAAGACTAGGGTGGACCACCAATTGGATTGCATCCACCTAAGGACTTAGGGAGCTGGAGTCATTGATCCTGGAGGAAGGAGCGGCCTTCAGAATTCTCTGGTCGGCTTGAGCCGTTGGTGGCATCCGGGCACCTGCCCCCAGCCGGGCTGTTTCTCTCCCATCATGGTATCACCTCCTCCTTGACATGGTCATCTATCAGAAGGCAGTCATAGGAGCCATACATGTATGACGTTGGTGGTTAGCCATATTTCACAAGAAGTAGGGGCCTCCAGACAGGCTGACAGGCCACATCTGTTTTTGGCTGTGTCGGAGGAAAGGGCGACCATGGGGAGGTTTATGTAACCGATTGTGCAAACCTTGAGGGCTGCTGGCTGCTGGGTACTGGTTTCTGACTTCCGGAGTGGGCCCATCAGGGGAAGGGGGAGGAGGAAGCTGTCGCCTTGGATTCCCCAATTTACCCACCGCGGGCACAGAGTGCCCATTTGGGGTGCCCACCCCAACAGCTGTCTACCCTACTTCGACTGGATGGACACCTGCAAATCCTGGCTCTCACCACCTGTCCCTGGTAATGCCCCGGAGCCCGCGCTGAGGGGGCCACAGCACTGCAGGAATGGGCTAGTCATGAAGTCTGGCAGGCAGGTCTCTACAGTGGGTGAGATCTGCCTCCGGACTGAAGGATCATCTTCTATTGGAAGGGAGAAAGGGGGCTGACTGTGGAGTTCATAGGAGAAGTATGAAGGGGAATTCAGTTGGATAATATCTCCTTTTAATTTTTTTCTTTTTCCTTAGATTCGCCTTAAGCCTAACTTAGAAAGGAAGAATTTTCAGGCCCATTAATCCTCCTACTAATCTGAAATTTTAGGAACTTTTCCTCTACACATTAGTGGGCAAGAAGGTAGCCAAAGGCTCTTGAGCTGGTGGAAGTAATACCCCAGTCCAAATTTAATTTCTCCTTGGTTCTCCTTGTAAGCCTTTTATTTTATTTTTTTGGTTCGGTTTCATTTTTTGAAGCCCTAAGTTATTCACGGGGTTGCTCAGGTTCACTCTTGGGGTTTCCCAGAATGGGAAAGAGGGGGAGCCCAGGAAAGGGGAAGTTCTATTTACACCCTTTGAGGTCTGCTCTAGTAGCCATCCCCAACAGGCGAGCCTTGGCGCAAGCTCATTGATATTGCTATTTAGACAAATGTTTCTGCTTAGTTAGCTTTGCCGAAGGGAATAAAGGAGGGGTTAGAGGGGCTGTAGAGGAAGGGGTGGTCAGTTGGGGGTAAATAGAGGGCAACTTTTCTCTCAGTATGTTTTTGCTCTGCATTTTTATTCCAAGCTCAGCAAAAGGGTCATGCAGACTGACGCCAAGCCTGTTTTCCCCACCTTCCCTGCTTAACCAAACCTTCTGCATCTGCTGAGGCTTTCCCAAGAAAATGACCTCCAGACCCGGCAGCTAGCTCATTAGCAGGTTTCAGACGCCCCCTTTCCCACTCTGGCCAAAGGGCAAGCTTGTCTTCTCCCCACAGCTTGATTAAAAACCTACCGACCGTCCAAGAACAGAAGAGGTCCTGTTCCTTTTGTTGGGGGAGGGATGGAAGGAGAGTAACGGCTTATGTCGAAAGCCCTTACCAAATTCTGTTAGATTGGGGGGTAGGAACCAGTGTGCCCCCTCCCTTCTTGGCTTGACCTTTCAGCCCCTAAAATGGGCATTCAACAAAGATCTGTCTGTTTCTAGGCTTCCAGCTCGCTCTCTCCTCTCTTTTTCTTCCTTTGCTCTCTTCATCCAATGATTTCCACTTTCACCTCTATGGAGACAACTCCTGGGTCTCTTGACCTCTCTCCAAAATTCTTAACTTGCATTTGCAGCTGGCCACTGGACATTTTTACTATTTAAAACCAAACTGCATTTGTAAAAGGAGGAAGTTAGACTAATCTTTTTTTTTTTTTTAAATTAGAAGTCATGCAAAACATATTTCAATAGAAGCTACATTGCATAGCCGACCAGAGTAGCATGATCATCATTACAATATTACTGTTACTGTGTACAAAGATCTCTTGGTTCTACTCACTTAATTTTGCATCAATTCATATAACTCTTCCCAGATTTTTAAAAAAACTTCCAATTCTGACATTCTTAATAAGTGTAACTAACAAGACATGAGAAATTTGGAAAGTTAGGAAAATCTCTGAGCCTTGCTTCCAATTCTGACATTCTTAGTAAGTATAATTAATTTTGCATCAATTCATATAACTCTTCCCAGGTTTTTCTAAAACTTCCAATTCTGAAATTCTTAATAAGTGTAATTAACAAGACTTGAGGAAAATCTCTTTGAGCCTTGATTTTCTCTTCTGTAAAATCTCTAATACCTATATTGCCTCTTCTTTACAATGTTATGAGAGTGGCCACCTCCTCCAATTATTTCCTTCTTTTGGGTTCCTTTGGCATAGAGTTTGTCTCTATCAGATGGTACTTTGTACTGTGTTGCATACCTTATATCCCATCAACTAGATTGTAAACTCTGAGAGAGCAGGGAGAATGTCTCATTTCTAATTTCTATGTTAGTAATGTGTTACTTCTAATGTCAATATTTCTAATACAAAATATTGTCTTCCCTTTCATCTCCTAGTTGGATCGCTACTTTGCATGTGGTCTGTGCTTGAATAAAAGGTTGTTGAATGAATAAATAAAATTGGAGCACTTTCCCTTTCCAACATTCCTTTTCCCTCGTCTTTAATATTAAAGTAGGACGTCCTAAGACCAAAAACCTTTTCCAGTCTCTCGTGTAGATTCCGAAATATTTCAGTACATGGCTTAGGTGATTATTTTGCCATTTCATTCCATCTTCCCAGTCTTAATTTCAGAGTGCTTAAGTCCCCAGTAGCTTTGTGCATAGAACTGATAGAACTTAGCAAAGAAAAGTCGGTAGGAGTGAGGGAATGTTAGTTAAGAAGGTTCTGTTGTGTTAAGAATTGAGTAGCATTTGGATAGAACGTGTCTGTGGGTAAAGAGCGGAGGAAATTCCCCTTAGTTGGGATAGGTGCCGCTCCAGGGAGGCTGGAGCAATACATGGGAGAGGGAGGCTGGGAGGGGAGCTCTGGGCTGGACTGCCTTAAACCTGCTGCCTAACCCTGACTTCTTTCTCCATCCTTCCCCATTCAGGTGAGGCCTTCCTGGGTGGGTTTGTGGCCAGCGGACTAGGGACCTCCTCCACACCCCATGGAAGCCCTGCCCCTTTGCCCTCTGACCTTCCCTTCCGGTCACCTACCCCCAGCAACCTGCAGATGGTGCAACTGTGGGCCGCCCACTCCCATGAAGGTAATGACCCGTCCTGAGGGGGAGTGTCAATATCCCTCCTCTCCCCATCTTTCCTAGGCCGAGGGGGAAGAATGGGGATTAGGGTTCTCCGGGTCCCATGAGCAATCTTGGAGGCCTGAGAGGAAGTAAGGGAGCAAGCAGAGGAGGGGAGGGATGTGGGGCCAGGAAATAGAGGCTGGCCACTAATCAGAAACGATGCAGGCAATCGGAGGTAGGAAAGAATGGCCATCTCCAGGGGTCTCGCAGTGTGGATGCCTTCCCTTTAACCAGAGAGTTGGGGATGGCTAGGAACCGCAGGAAGGGCTAAGAGAGCTTGGCTCTGTTCTGCTCTGGCTGTTGATCATGGCTGAATGTTTCTCTAACCAAAAGCCATCATCAGACTAGGAGCAAAGCCTGAGGGGAGAAGCTTTATCAAGGTTTCTCTCTGGGTTTTCTCAATTTCTTTCCTTCCCCCCCCCCCCCCCAAATAACACACATTTATTAAGCACTTCATCTGTGCTAGAGATTGTGCTGTAAGGGGAGGACACAAGAAAAACATCTCATATTTTCTTGCTTGCGCTATTCTCAATCTAGGACTGAACTAGAGAATCAGACTGAAGTCTGTACAATCAGTTTCAGACCCAAGCAGTACCTCTCACTTACACACATATATACACAGAAGCAAGTGATGGAGCCCCTCCTATCCCAAGCCCAAGATGTCATACATGTACTCTCTGGGAACATGATGGAACCCCTTCTCGGTACTCCAGCCCTCCTGAGGTGATTGTGGAGGTGCTAATCTGGACTGGGGCAGGGAGTTTCCTTGCCTGGGAGCTCCTATAAAATCATGAGTCTGGACCCAAAAAGGAAAGGAAGAAATTATTCTGGACAGAAGCCCAGGGAGGGGTAGGTTTGGGGAGAAGAGGGGTGCCAGAGATACACAACTAGTCAGTGCTGTTGTCGGCACTGATATAATAACTGATATTTCTAGAGCAGATGCACAGCTAGTCAGTGGTATTGTCAGTAAATGGCATTTTAATAACTGATATTTCTAGAGCAGATGATACACAGCTAGTTAGTGGTGTTGCCAGGAATGATATAATAATTGATATTTCTCCAGAAGATACACAGCTAATTAGTGGTATTGCCAGGACTGATATAATAATTGATATGTCTAGAACATTTTAAAGGTCTCCAAAGTGCTTTACCTTTGTTTGGTGCTCTCTGCAGCTTCTTCTTTCCTTTTCTAAGACTTCTTTCCCTCATATTCTAACCTCTTCCCTTCAATCTACCACAGTGTTGGACAATGATCAGACTTTCCATAATTAATAATGAAGGAATAGCTGGCCGGGCATCTGATTAGCAGATCACCTAATGAGAGATGGGACAATTGTCCCGCGCCTGATGAGGCTGTTTCTTTGTATGGAAGAACACAGTTTGTGACCACTTGACCCTAGAACCCCTGAATGACTGATTTTTTGGCTGATTCAGGTTTTGGGGGTTCTGGAATGGCTATAGAACTGTGCTCATTCCCAGCCTTGTTTTCCTTTATTAAGGCCATCTTGTCTTACTCTGAGCTCCTGGCACATAGGCCTTGACATCTCTGAATCAGGACCTCTGAGACTGAAGTGGGAATTTGGTAGTTTATAGCTATAAGGGATCCAGGAATAGAGAGTTCTTAGATCTGAACTACCATGTCTGGGGGAAAAAATCTGGATTTGATGAAAATAAAAGTCCCTTGTGTTTGCAGGTAGGGTGGGCTGGTTAAAGATGACAAGTTTCAGATAGAGAAGAGGTGCTTCTAGGGCATTCTCCTTTCCCAGTCTACTCTATATTTCTCAAGTTTTTAACCTTTTTTCCTTTCATGGACCTAACATCTGCTGAAGCATTATGGACTCCTCAGAATAATGTTTTTAAAGATATAAAATAAAATACATAGTTTACAAAGGAGACCAATTACGTTGAAATACAGTTATCACAATATTTTTTAAAAAGCAAGTTTATAGACCCCAGGTTAGGCAGTTATAAAGGAAAAGAAACATGGGATGAGGAGTTTAGAAAGCTGTTTGTGGCTTAGTGCTTGACTCTTGCAGTCATAACTTCAGGTTTCTGTGTTTCCTTATCTGTAAAATGGGTATGATAATGCATGCCCTGGCTACCTTGTAGTTGTAAAGGAGCAAATGAGAAAACCTGTACTGTATCAAGTTACTTTGAAAACAGTAACCTGACATATAGTGTGGGGTACTATTATTATTATTATTCCTGAGATCAGGGAATGAATGGACTCCTGGCATTCTAAGTGGTCCAGTGAACTAAAACATTCTGTGTTCTCTCTGTTAGCCTAGCCAGGTGTCAGAAGAGTCCCCAGGAAGCGTTTTTCCCACTATTTATTTTAATACTTATCCCTAAATTCATGAAGCGCTTTATAGTTTTCAGAGCACTTTGGCAAATGGGATCTCATTTGCTTTTTCAACAGTGGGGGTTGTTGGTGAGGGTGAGAATGGAAGATGAGAAGGTGTGGGTGAGAGAAGTGGAATAATTCTCATTTTTTATTCACACTGAATATTTCCAGCTGGGTTTTAAAGACAGTCCAGGTTCTTCTTCAACTCAGTGGCCCAACAAACACACAAATGACAAAAAGTTGGAGGAAGAAGGGGGAACTAATCAGAGTTTCTAGGCCCAGGCCAAGCAACCCCTACAGGGAATCACTCCTCCAGGCTCTTCCATGAGTGCCGCAGGGGTTTCTTCTCCCACATTTAATTTTAAGAGCAGGTGACAAAAAGAGCTTTTCTCTGTGCTCACAGAATCAGTAAATTATTGGGCTTCGCCTTAAGGGTTAATATTTATAGCCTCCTGAGGTGTCTCTGGCAGAGAGAGCTGCCCAGCTGTGCCCTGGGTATGTAAAACATAAGTACACAGACATCAGTATGGAGTCTAGCTTCATAAATTTTTCCTTCTCTCCTAGTCCTGTGACTTAGCTTTGTGGTTGGGGAGTTCAGGATGAAGTTTTGTCTATTTGTGTGTGTGTGTGTGTATGTACACTGTAACGTGTGAATGGGTATCCATATTTTTTTCTTTTTTTAATATTTTCATTAAATTTTTTGAATTTATTAAAACATGTAATTTTTTTTCAGTGAACAGCAATCTATTTTCTCTTCCTCTCCTTCTCTCCCATTAGAAAAAACAAAGCAAAGCAAAACGTTTGTAACAGATTTCAGTGATTTTCTTCTTTACTCATTTACCCCTTTTCCTGCTAATTCCCTTATTTATATTGTGTTTACCTTCTGTCTGTACACTTTAGAAGGGGGTATTTTTGGTCATGCATTCCTTTCCCAACAGCAGAAATTGATTTTCCAATTTTTGTTTTTGTTTTTCTTTTTTTTTCCATCTGGGATGTCCAAATGAACATTGATGGCAAGGGCTGTGTTTGTGTGAGAAAGGCAGCATAGGTAAAGAGGGAGAGAGAGATATAGAGAGATGGGAAAAAGAGAGAGAGAGAGAGAGAGAGAGAGAGAGAGAGACTGTGTGTGTGTGTGTGTGTGTGTGTACACTTCAACGTGCCAATGGCTCTCCATGGTATTTTTAATATTTTCATTTAAAAATATTGAATTTATGAAAACGTAATTTTTTTTCAATGTATTGTTATAATGATTGTTATCATCTACTTTTTTCTTCCTCCCCTTCTCCCCTCATTGAAAAGACCAAACAAAACCTTTGTAACAAATAGCAATAATTTTCTTCCCCTTTCCTGTTTATTTCCCCTATTTATGCTGTGGTTTTCTTCTGTCTGTAAACTTTAGAGAGGGTATTTTGGGACATATATTCCTTCCCCATTCGTAGAAATTTATTTCCCCATGTTTTTTTTCCCCCATCTGATATAGCCAAATGAACATTGATGACAAGGACTGTGTGTGTGTGTGTGTGTGTGTGTGTGTGTGTGAGAGAGAGAGAGAGAGAGAGAAAGAGACAGAGAGAGAGAGAGAGAGACAGAGAGACAGACAGAGAGAGAGACAGAGAGAAAGAGGGAGAGAAGTATAAGAGAGAGACAGACTGTGTGTATGGGTGTGAGAGACAGACACACAGACTATGTGTGTATGTTCTCCTGAGGCAGCTAAAGGAATATAGAGTACTAGATGTGGAGTTAGAAGTTCTGGAGTTCGGCACTTGCCTCAGCTACCTAACTAGCTTTGTGATTTCAGGAAAATCTTTTTTTTACCTCTATCTACCTAAGGCTTCTCATCTGTAAAATGGGCATGATAATAATTACACCTCCCTCTAAGATTCTTTCTGACGATAAAATGAGGTAATTGGCTTGTAGATCTTAAACCACTATATAAATGCTAGTTATTGTTGTTATTATTCTTCCTATGAACAGAAGCTAGGATGAGCAGAATAATAATAACAATAATAGTATTCACATAGTGATTTATGGTCTACAAGGCAAATATCTCATTTTATCCTCAGAAAGAATCTTGGAGGCAAGTGCTGTTATTACCATCACACCCATTTTAGGCAGACAGAGGTAAAGCGATTTTCCCAAAGTCATAAAGCTGGTTAGGTATAGTTCTGAACTCCAGATAAATGGGCTGATGAAGATGCTGCTGCTGATTCCTTTTTTTTTTAATTAAAGCTTTTTATTTTCAAAACATATGAAAGGATAATTTTCAGCACTGTCTTCTACCTTATATTTTTAGTTGAGCACCTCGTTTATAATGAAAGCTCCTCGAGGGCAGGGTCCATTTTTATTCACCTCTGTATCCTTTGCATCTGGTACCAAGGAGGCATTTAATAAGTGTTTGCTGCATTGCCTAGCTTGGCAATACTTTGCTTTGCTCCCTGCCTAGCCTTCAAGGTAATTTTCTCTCCTGTGACTCGGGGCAGGAGCCAGGAGGTGTTTAGGTCCTTAAGTCAGGCTTGTTCTGACTGTTAGGATTTTTCAGTGACCTGGTTATTGATTAAAGTTATACCCTGGGGCTCCCCGGCGGGGGCTGGAAGTCACCTTGCCAACTCCAGGACCTTGCCAAGTCCTTATACTGCTTTCTCTTGCTGTTTTGCCCTGAGGCTCTCTACTCTTGCAGCTGCCTCTGATTCCTTCTGCTCTCTGCCCCCTCCTCTACCCAACTGGCCAGTGAGTGAAGTCCCCCCCAGCCCTCACCCAGCAAGCCCCCCTTGGGGATTCCCAAGGCCTGGTCAGACCTTGCTTCTGTTGCCATGGCAGCCGCTGGGCCCAGACCTGCCTGGACCTTCCTTCCTCTCTGGGATAGAGAGGAGGCTTCCCCTGACCTTTGTCTTGGCCCCCACACCTTAGTCTTCCCTCCCCTTCTGAAGCCCCCTGAGGGGCCCCTCCATCTCTTCTCCACCAATTTCATTATTACCAGATGGCCTGACTGAGCCCTTAGCTTGACCTGGGAGGGTGGCTAGGCTGTGGGTGGAATAGGCAGGCTGGATGATTAAAGGCTTGGGAAATAAGTCCCTCCACAAAAGCCTAAAGGGACTGGGATTATTTGACTGGAAAGACTCAGGGAGGTGTTTAATAAAGGTCTTCGCCTCTGTGGAAGGGCTCTCCAGCAAGAGGGTGACCAGCTTTTGGCCATCTCCACTGAGGAAGGAACAAGCAGAGACAGGCTTAAGATGTAGCACGAGGGATTTAAACTACATTGAAGAGAGAGATTTCCCCATTGATGGCTCCTAAATCCTCAGAGCCCTGGCCCAGGGGGTGTGGGCTGACCAGAGAGTTAGGGAGTCGACTGCTTACCAGGGGTCTTTCAAAGCAAGATGGCCTTCCCTATTGAAGTAGGAAAATGGGAAATGAAAAAAAAAAAAAGCCCTTAATCTCAAGGTCTGTGAAACTCATTGATTGTCTCATCTGTGAATTCCCTGAAAACCTGTATGACATTCACTGTAGTCTATTGAAGGGGTTGTGGGGTGGTCGTAGGAGAGTAGGGGGATAGTGCTGAAGATGGAATATATAACATATAGCCTCTCCATGGTTCTTCCCTTTCCCCGGCCTTTCTCCCTTGCCTACCCCTACACATTGGTAAAAGGCAGTCGTAGAACTAGGAAGGCCTAAATTCAAATACTGTTTCTAACCTAGACTGGCTGTATAACCACTTAACCCTTACATGTTCTAATACTGCTTTGTCTCAAGGCTCAGCTCTTATTCTAAGTGATCTTCCTAAAAACAGGTGGAATCTCACCAGATTATTTCCATATAGAACCACTCTGTACCCTCACCAGAGAAGGTGCATATATATATATGAAATGCACAAAATTAGAGTTTGTGTCCTGAGCATTCGGAGCTCCTATTGATCTGATCAGCCACAATCAGACACAGCAATTTGACTCTAGCATGGTAATGTCATTTTGTTCTCTTCAAGAACGAAGAATAACAATCCACCAAATTCCACTGTCTCCCTGTTGCTTCTAGGATCAGAATATCAAAATGCTATGTTTGGTATTTAAAGCCCTTAATGACAAAGGGAGCTCCTTTTCAGTCTTACACTTTATTTTTCTCTCTACTACTTTACAGTTCAGTCACACTAGCTTCCTTACTGTCCCTCACACAGGGCACTTGGGAGAGCTCTTACCACTCTTTGCATTTTCTCATGCTAGGAATTCACTCCCTGCTCATCTCAGTCTGGGCTTCTCTGGCTTTTTCAAGCCTCAATTCAAATCCCACCTTCCATTAAAAAAAAGCTTTTGGGGTCCCCCCTAATTCTAGTGCCTTTCTTCTGATTACCTATGATTTCTGTTGTGTCTAGTTAGTGTGGGGAGCTCCTCCGGAGTAGCAATGAAACATCACCTTTTCGGTATCACTCCAGTTCTTGGCATAGTGTCTGGTACATAGTAGGCACTTAATGAATGCTTATTGACTTGGCTTGATTTGGTTGAGTGCTACTGAAGGAAGTCATAGGTTCAGCCCTGTCTTTTCACCTCTATATGTAGTATATGTGTATTTGACTTGTTTCCACTGTTAAGATTTAATCTTCTTGGAGACAGTTTTTTTTTTTTTTTGTCTGAGTAATGGCCGTATCTGGTACAGTGCCCTGACGTGTTTATAGGTGCTTAATAAATAAATTCTTGTTGATTTATAGGAAAGCTTTAATTAAGGACTTGCAGATATTGGATTGAATTCCATTTCCTGGTTAACTCTCTGATACATTAACTGGAAAACACCCATTTGGTTTTTGTTTGTTTGTTTTTTTAGAAATTATCTCAGGTCTTAGAATTTACTTTTTTTTTGGAACAGCAAAACGGTCTGAAGTTAGGAAAACTCATCTCTCCTGAGTTTGAATCTGGCTTAAGACAATTATTAACTGTATGATCCTGTGCAAGTCACTTGACCCACTTTGCCCCAGATTTCTCATCTGTAAAATGAACTGGAGAAGGAAATGACAAAACACTCTAGTATTTAGCCGCAAAAGTGCCAAATGGGTCACAGAGTCAGTTGGACACGACTGAACAACCACACATAAAAAGAACTTGGAAGATGGGGGTGGGGTGGGGAAAGAGAAGGTGAAGGCTGCCATTGTTGGGCATGGTAGGGAGAGTCTGGAGAAGGAGTGTCCTGGATACCTTCCTTAAATTGAAATAAGATATCATTCAGATCTCAGATATATCTTTCTCTTAAAAAAAAAATAAAGCTTTTTATTTTCAAAACATATGCATAATTTTCAACATTCACCCCTGCAAAACCTTGTGAATAATTTTTTTCCTCTCCCTTCTCCCACCCTCTCCCCTAGATGGCAAGTAATCCAATATATGCTAAACATGTGCAGTTCTTCTGTATATATTTCCACAACCATCATACGATATAAGAAAAATCAGTTCAAAAAGGAAAAAAATGAGAAAGAAAGCAAAATTCAAGCAAACAATAACAAAAGTCCTCTCTCTGGGCGCTGATGGCTCTCTCCATCACAAGTCTATTCAGATTGGCCTGATTCATCTCGTTGTTGAAGGGAGCCACATCCATCAGTATTGATCATCATATAGTGTTGTTGTTGCCATGTATAATGATCTCCTGGTTCTGTTCATTTCACTCAGCATCAGTTCCTGTAAGTCTTTCCTGGTCTCTCTAAAATAATCAATAATATTCCATAACATTCATATACCACAATTTATTCAGCCGTTCTCCAATTGATGGGCATCCACTCAGTTTCCAGTTTCTGGCCACTACAAACAGGGCTGCCACAAATATTCTTGCACATACAGGTCCCTTTCCTTTCTTTAAAATCTCTTTGGGGTTTAAGCCCAGTAGAAATACTTCTGGGTCAAAGGTTATGCACAATTTCATAGCCCTTTGAGCATAGTTCCATATTACTCTCCAGAATGGTTGGATCCGTTTACAACTCCACCAACAATGCATCAGTGTCCCAGTTTTCCCGTATTCCCTCCAAAATTCATCATTATCTTTTCCTGTCATCTTAGCCAGTCATATCTCTTAAGGTTGACATTCCTGTACCCCATTCCTAAACTTACTCAAGCACTGTCTGACCTATTTTCTCTTTTGCTTAGTTATTACATTTCTTTGGGATAATGAAGATACCCGTTTAGCCAAAGAAAGAACTGAGGCAGGATTTAGGTGCTTTGTCCAGACTTTATAGCAAGAAAAATGGTAAAACTGGAATTATATCTAGGATTTCCAGACCTATTATTTCACTGTTTTGACACACTTCCCTGATACTTTTATTGGCATTCCCTCCATTAAGATAGAGACCTAATTTTTTATTCAGTGGCAAATATTCAAGACCTCACACTGGCCTGTGAGGGGTCGTGTGGAAAGAGCAAAGAACTCTGGATTTGGATCCAGAACATCTGGGTTTGAAGATCCTGCTCTGTTTTTTACTATCTACGTGACATTAGGAAAATCACTCATATCTTGTTTAGCTTCAGTTTCTTCATCTGTAAAGACATTTCCAGCCTTAAATCTTGGGATCCTGAGATTGAAGGCCTGGATTTGTCATGTAATAGCTATTGTTTGTTGACTTTGTCTCTGAGGCTTAATATTGTTTTTGGTAAAATGAGAAGATTGCATTGAATGAAATCATAATAATAGTGATATTTATAAAACACTTCATATATATTTTCTTGTGTCAACCTCACAACAAGTGAGCTCTTTTATCATCACCCTCATTTTATAGAGGAAGAAACTAGGGCTGAAAGGTTATGACAGCTAAGTCTCTGAAAAGCAAGATTTGAATTCTAGTCTTCCTACTTCACTCTATAGTATTCTATTTGTTGTAGCCACCTAGCTGTGATCTTAAAGATAGAACTCTGGGCTTGGAATCAGGAATACCTGATTCAAATTTGACCTCAGACCCTAGTTGTGGAACCCTAGTCACTTAACCTTATTTGCCTCAGTTTCTTTATCTGTAAAGTGAGCCAGAGAGGGAATAGCAAACTCATCCAGTATCTTTGCCAGGAAAACCCCAGATGGAATCACAAAGAAAAAGACAGGATTGGTACAATCCAACAAATACAGCATTTCAAGTTTTGTAAAACAATTTATACATCACTTCAATTGCTTCAATTGATTTATTCATCTTTAAGGCAGGAAAAATTGATAGGTATATTTTCAAGTTTTAGACCAGAATTGGGACTTGGACAGTGAGTCGGTTTGCTGTTTTTTTCTAAGTGAACTTTTTTATTTTTCCCTCTTGACTAGCTCCCCTCTCTGGCAAAGACAGCATTGATATGTCTTAAGTTAAGGATGTATGTTGTATGATTGAAAAATATAATTGGGCCAATTATATAACTGCCTGCATTTAATCATATTTAATATTTTCTGTATTGAAATTCAGGAATAAACTGTTTCCCCTGCCCCCCTTTTCTCTTTTCTCCTTCACTCCCTCCTCTTTACTCCCCCCTACTCCCTCTTTTTTCCTTTCCTTCTCATCATTTCATTTTTCATAGAATCATCTTGGAACTGGAAGGATGCTCAATCAGACATTATTCAATCTGAAACCTGATTTTCTTGTTTTCACATACCAGACAACTGAGGCTGTGTGCTAATATATGTTTTAACAATGAAGCTCTCCTGAAATAATTTATGCAGACACTTTTTTTTTTTTTAATTTAATAGCCTTTTATTTACAGGATATATGCATGGGTAACTTTACAGCATTAACAATTGCCAAACCTCTTGTTCCAATTTTTCACCTTTTACCCCCCCCCCACCCCCTCCCCTAAATGGCAGGATGACCAGTAGATGTTAAATATATTAAAATATAAATTAGATACACAATAAGTATACATGACCAAAACGTTATTTTGCTGTACAAAAAGAATCAGACTCTGAAATATTGTACAATTAGCTTGTGAAGGAAATCAAAAATGCAGGTGTATGCAGACACTTTTAAGTTTAATCTGCATTATTAATACTTAAGTTTAGACAATTAATAAGTCCTAATTTGTCGTCATTGTTGATTTCTAAGATATAAATGCTGTCATTGAAAATTTAATTGTGGACTCTTACAAGCTCAGTTCACTTCTGCTGACAATTTTTCATCTAGCTATGGGGAACTCACTACTTAACATTCCACTTTTGGACATCTCTTATTTTAATTACTGGTCCCCATTTTGCAGTTGAGGATTCTGAGACACATAGGGGTAAAATGACTTACCCAGTTTCACACATGCAGTAAGTATCTCAGCTAGGATTGGAATTCAGATCTTGCTGATTGAAGTTCAGTGCTCTATCCACCGTCGTAGAACTGTGGTCTAAATTAGAGCAAAGTACAAAATTTATGGAGTGTGGGGGTGGTGTTAGATTTACTTTCTAGATTTTGTGTTTCTGTTAATGCAGCCCAAGTTTGCACTCGATTTTAGGGACTCTTTTCCAGTGTTGATTGATTTTTGACCATACGATTCCATAATCCTTTCATACCTGGGACTTTTTTCCCTTAGGAAATATTTTCTCGTGTAATTATTTAGTTGATTATTTTGGAACATTATATTATCCCTGTTAATATCATTTTATTTAGATTCAAGGATATCGCTCGCTCTAGTCTGTCAAAATCTTTTGGAATTCTCCAGGTTCTTATCCAGTATTCTTCCTCCAGACTTATTTGTTGTTTACAAGTGTCATAAGCATTCCGTCTAAATAAAGACATCCTTCTTTGAATATTTCTTAAGTTTCTACTATATTTATTGTCTCTATTATATGCCAATTAATCAATAAGCATTTTGGTTTTATTATTTTGGGGGGGAAGGCAATTGGGATTTAATTACTTGCCTAGGATCACACAGATGATGTGTCTGAGATCAGATTTGAACTCTGGTTCTCCTGATTCTGAGGCCAGGAATCTATCAACTTTACCACCAAGCTATCCCTTAATAAACCTTTTATTAAGTTCTTACTAGGTACTAGGTACTGGGGGAAAGTACCTCTACATTTATCTAACGCTACAGTCACCCAGTCCTCGTTTCTCTACATGGTCCATAAGGATATGGTTGAATAATATGATTAAAGATACTTTATTCTCAGGCCTTTTAAATTAATTATCATTTGTTTAGAAGAATTGCATGTTTAACCTATATTAAATTGCTTGCTGTCTTGGGGAGGGAAGTGGGAGGAAGGGAGGGAGAAAAATGTGAAACTCAAGGTGTTTGCAAGGTGGATGTTGAAAACTATCTTTGCATGTATTTGGAATAATCAAAATACTACTAAAAATAAAAACATTGGAAAAAGAAGAAAAAATAGTTACCAAAATAAACCCTTCTATGAGGAGACTTGTTAGGATGGCCTAGTAGACACCTTCAGACTAGAACACCTCAGTAGCATGAAGACCTATTTTTTAATAAGAATAGCCAGCATTTATATAACATTTGGGGGGCAGCTAGGTGATGCAGTAGATAGGGCACCAGCCTTGGAGTCAAGAGGACTTGAGTTCAAATTGGCCTGAGACACTTAATAACTGTTTGCCTCAACTTCCTCATCTGTAAAATGAATGAAAGAGGGAAAAGGCAAACCATTCCAGTATCTTTGCCCAGAAAAGTCCAAGTGGGGTTATAAAGAGTCAGATAAAATTGAACAACATTAAAAAATATATAGTATTTTAAGGTTTGCAAAGCAGTTTACATAGGACTTCATTTGATTCTTTACAACTCTGCGAAGGAAATGCTATTACTAGTCCTATTTATTGTAAAGCATTTTATTTCTTTCTATTATCATTTTTTTCCCTTCCTGCTTTCTTCCACTCACTGGAAACATAAACATTTTACCCATGATGAAAAAAGGGACTACTCATCCAGGATTGCAGAGTTAGGCTAAATGGAGGGCAGAATCTCTTAGATTTTTAGTTTCAGCACTGAAGACATTAAGACTAGTTTTTGCATCTTTTTGGCCTCCAGTTTCTTCTTAGATTGCGTTTTTCTAGTGCCTAATCTAGAGTGGGGCTGAAGATTAATTAAAGTAATTAGCATATTCCTCCTGTGCTTGAATCATTCCTGGCTAAGGGGTATTAGGAGAGCTTGGGTGTTTGCCTTGTGCTCTGAAATTTATTGGGATGATAACATTTAAAGTTCTTTTACTAGGCAAAATTGCTTTTAGCTACTCTGTTACTGGGAAGCATGCTTAATTAAAATTGGAGGCTAGTTCTCTAGCACTTCCTTCCCCCAATGTCTCACATCTGGGAAGTTGTACATAGTTGTACATGGTGTCCAAACTCCCTAGCTATTGCAGCCTCCCTTGGGCTGAGTGTCTGTCATTATCCCCAGTCCCTAACCCTTCCTCTTTGCCTTCCAAACTTCAGAGAGAATATCTTTTTCTCACACACAGCTAGGAATTGTAGAGTGTCTGAGATCAGATTTGAATTCGGGTCCTCCTGACTTCAGGGCTGATACTCTATCCACTACACCAACTAACTGTCCCTGGGAATATCTTTTTTTTACTACTTGCCCCTGGCCCAACAATTACTAGTTTATTGTTGTTGTGTCTTCTGTTAGTTTGGAGTTTTCTTGACAAAGATACTATTTTGCCATCTCCTTCTCCAGTTCATTTTACAGAAGAGAGAACTGAGGCAAACTGAGTAAAATGACTTGTGCAGGGCCACACAGTAAGTATCCATGGTCAGATTCCTGACTCCAGGCTCAGTGATCTATCCACTAAGTCACCTAATCACTGGTAACTTTTTCGGTGGAAATGAAGTAAACTTCCCACCTTCTTTGTCAAAGTGTGGGACTTAAAGGTGTGGAAAACTGTATATATTATCAGATTTTTTCCATGTGTCTGAACTGTGTTATCCATAAAAGATGTCTATATAGGAGAAGGAAAGATGAAATTAAAGAACAGATGTTAATGAAGTTTTATTTTTAAAAACAAAACTGAATCCTAGGGAACTGTCCTTTCACCTTTATTAGCTTTTTTGGAAATTCATGTTAAGGTGATAATACCTTACTACAAGGGAATGTGGAGGAGAGTGGGAATTAGTAAATTATACCCCATTGGTTCCCCGTAAACCCTTGCAAATTTAAGTCTACCCTTGGACCTTAGTATAGACAAAGCACAATTCCTTTTAGAATAGAATAATACAAGAGATTGTCCTTCTTGGGCCCTATTCAGGAGTTAGTAATTGCTGAAGACTTCTCTCAAAATGGCTTCAGGGCTTTATAGCTCCATTCACAGGTATGAATTTCTCAGAGAAGCACATATAGTAGTATACCTGAGTTGGAAAAGGGTATAAAGAAGAAACGTTATCCTTTGAAGTGGTAAATTACTATGATGCCTACAGGGTTTGAGTCAAGGTGACTCTGTCAGAGCAAGCAAACTGTGATTTGCCAACATACCTGCTATCAAAAACAGAGTAGGTATTTCAGGCCTGGTTTATAAGCCCAAAGACCATCTATACTTTGGATATATGTGTGTTATACATACATACACACAGTATACACTTATATGTGTGTGTGTATGTGCATATAATATATATTTGCTGTTTCATATATATTTATATATTATATATTTATATATAGCTATATTATATAAACATATATATAATTATATAGTTATTTTTATGTATACATACATATATACATTTTATGTGTGTGTATATATATATATATATATATATATATATAATGTAATATTAAAAAGAATCAAGTTCAAATTTGACTTCAGATAATTATTGGCTCTGTGATCCTGGGCAAATCATTTAATTTTAGTTTACTGCAGTTTCCTCATCTGTAAAATAGATGGAACTTAAAACACCAACCATGCTGCTCTGCAGGTGACTGAGTTCTTCCCTTACTCTTGGACTTCAAGATTTGGGATTATTGCCTACTCTACTCTAAACTGCTATATGATTTGGGACTAGCACAACCTTCCACCCAGTGTATCACTTTGTTCAGTGACATTGTCATCAGAGTCATGGTTTGTCCCCATCCTCCATACAGTCATCACATGGGTGGCTAATCCCAAATTTGCATATTCAGATTTTTCTTGATTAGATCTTTAGTGGTAAGAATAACTGCTGGAGTTGGAAGCGACTTTAGAAGTGATGAAGACCAACTCCATTATTAGAAGGTCTTCCTTGAGACTCACAAAAGAGAAGGAAAAGTCTGCTCAGAATTATCCAGTCAGAATGATCAAACGCTTGAAAAAAGAATGTTTTTTTATTTCTTTCAAGAAAATAACAATTCTAGCTGGCAAAGTCCGAGCTAAGTGCTTAGTCTTGGGTTGAGTTAAAGATTATTTAAAGCAATTAACATCTTTTTTCATTTCAATATTTGAAGAAAGTCTGGTTAAAGGTATGGGAGAGATGGGGTTTTTGCCTTGAACTCTGGAATTTATAGCTGGAGGTAATTATAATTAGCAATTATGTGACAAGGTTTACAGAGCACCTTACAGATATTGGGTGTTCCAAAAGTCTTTGAAGCTATAACTTTTAGAACACCCTCTATTATTTCATTTGATTTTGATAAGGGCCTTGTAAACTAGGTGTTGTTGTTCACTACAAAGTAGCAATTTCATAGATGACAGACTGAGGCTCAGAGTCTAAAGTCATACAGCTAGTGTTTAAGGCAGAATTTGAATCCAGCTGTTTCTGACATTGAGTTCAGCCCTCCATCTGGGATGCCTGGTTACACCATAACTAATTAACATTAACTTTTGAACAAAGTACTTTCAATATTTTGAAAATAAAAAGCTAATATTAAAAAATAGTCTACCCTATATTGGTCAGTTGCTAATATTAGATTTTTCAGTTTGGAAGGGAAAAAAGAGGTATTTCATTTTTCTTATCTCTTTCCCTCCTCCCAACCCTTCCCACAGCATGAGTATTATGGAAACTGCCTCCATTCCCAGTGGGGTTTGGAGGAGGAAGAGAAAAGAATCTGGAATTCAAAAGTTTTTAAAAATAATGTTAAAAAAAATTTTTTTTTACACATACATGGGAGAAAATAAAAAAAACTAAAAAATTTTAAAAGAAAAAAAAAGTACTATCAATTAATGTTCTCTATTGGCTTGACCTAATAGATAGATTCTGACATAATTGATAGACTCTGACATAATTGTTTTTCAGTGTGTCCTTGTAAAGTGCAAAATCAATTTTTTTCATGCTTTCATGCTTTTGACAAGAATGCCTAGGCTCTGTGGGGAAAGTAGACCCTTGTCCTTAAAGAGCTTACAGTTTGGTTGAGAAGATAAAGTTAACTGACCCCAAAACAGTTACAAATTCTAAAATGTGTGGGACTGACTAGATGTGGCATCAGAGTGAGCTAGAAGTTAGGGAAGAGCTGGGAGGGACCTTGGAGATCATGATTGTAAAGAGAATAATTCATATTTACATATTGTTATTCATTTGTTTCAATCTTGACTGACTCTTCCTGACCCCATTTGGGTTTTTCTTGGCAAATATACTAGAGAGATTTGCTGTTTCCTTCTTCAGTTTATTTTGTAGATGAGGAAACTGAGGCAAATTGGTATTTAGCCTCAATTTGCTAGTAAGTGTCAACTGGTTTATCTGTAAAATGCTTTGCAGACCTTGCCACATAATTGCTAATTATAATTATCACCAGCTATAAATTCTGGAGCCCAAGGCAAAGTCCCCATCTCTCTCACAACTTTTACCAGTTTAACACTTTATCCACAACATTCCTTACCTCTCCTTTAATAAGGAGTTATAGGTTCTTCCTGTGCAACAAGAGAACTGTTCGGTTCTGCACACATATATTGTATCTAGGATATACTGTGACTTATTTAACATGTATAGGACTGCTTGCTATCTGGGGGAAGGGGTGGAGGCAGGGAGGGGAAAAGTCGGAACAGAAGTGAGTGCAAGGGATAATGTAAAAAATTACTCAGGCATGGGTTCTGTCAATAAAAAGTTGTAATTATTAAAAAAAAAAATAAGGAGTTATAGGAATTTCTAATCCTAAATCAGATGGTTTGTGACAGAGAACCTTGCCCCTGGAAGGACTAATGTTCTGTTTCACCACTTAGTCTTCCAACATTTACATAATGCTTTGAAAATCAAATGACATAATATCTATCTATCTCCCTTCTCCCCTACTCTTGGGTAAAAAATGTGAATCTGCCCCCAAATTCAGTGGAAAGAACACTGGATGTGGCGATATAGGACTAGGTGTGAATGATCTAGTGAAAAAGGCAAGGTCCAGCTTCAATAAGGGAGATGACTTAAATGAAATAAAAACTTTGATCCTGGGAGATAGGTCCAGATACTATGTTCATCTTTGTTTTATTGATCAAAAAAATGGAGCTTTTAGAAGGGAAGTGATTTGCCCAATGAAATCCAGCTAGCCATTGGCAAGGCAAGGATTAAAACCCCATCTTCTGATTTGAGATTCTTATCACCATACCATATTGTCTCTGAAGACACTCTTCCCGAGGAGGAAATGGGAGGCCCACTTTCCTAGTTAGTTTGTCAAGAGCAAAGGCGAACCTAGAACCCCGTTCAGCCAACTCCCAGGCAGTTTGTCTTGCCACACGTCCCCCTTAATCAGTTGTTGTCCCAGTTGTCATTATCCTAGGAACTGGAGCTTCTAAGCCTTTTCCTCTGGTCCAGAGGGATGCTGATGGGTCACTTGGGGGCCTGCCGTGTTATGGAAGGCCTCGTGTTTAAATCTAGCACTTGCCTCATCTGGCATTTGGGGTTGCCAGCCAAAACAGTCTGCAATTCTGTGTTTCAAAAAAAAAAAAAGAATTTGCTAGCATGCTGTTCCCAAAACATGTTTTCTTTTTCTGTTTTTCAGGCTTTTCCCATCTGCCTAATGGACTGTACCCTTCGTATATTCCCCTGAGCCACCTGGAGCCCCCCAACAGCGGCAGTCCCCTTCTGGCCCAGCTGGGGCAGCCGGGCCTCTTTGACTCTCCGAAAGGTCAGCATTCGTGGGCGGGTTGTTGGGAGCTGGGTGCCGTCTGTCTGCACACACTAGACATATGTTTCAGCTCCCCTTTTCTCCTCATCTTCCCACATGGCGGCTTTCCTCCGCCTTTGCAGGGCTTGGCAAGATGCTTCCCTCCTGCCCTCCCTATGTCCCTCTCTTTGTTAATGCCAGTTTCTCCCTGTGAGGCATGGTGGGGGGTAGGGAGGGAGGGGAAGGCAGGGAAGGGGAGGGCTGGTGAGATCTCGGAGTGCTTATGTCAGGAGTGGAAGGGGATCCCCATCGCAGGAGGCTGTGGAGGGGGAGTGGGAACGTTGGAGGCCCACTTGCTTTTGTAGCCCGATTCTTCCTACCTCTCAAGGACACTCATTACCCCTCTTCCCTCCTCTGCTCCCCTGGCCTAATGGTTGATATTATTATAGAAGAGAAGTCAATCCAAGGGATTCTCTTTGGGCAGAGCCAAATTCCAGATCCTGCACAAAAAGGCCCGAGTTCTTATGGTTTTGTTTGGTGTTTCCTTGTTGTCTACCTGGGATACACCTGCATATACTGTGTGAGGACATGTACTTCATCTGATCTTTTCTTAGCCTCCCAGTATCTTAGTTTCTGACATAGTTTATGCACTGACAAAACCCTGAAGCTATCCCTCTTGGTCACACACACACACACCTCTTCCTGTATTTTGAGAGTAAATATTTGTTTAATAATATGAGGATGACTGAATACATGCATATGTACATACAAATATACCTATATAGGTAGGAGTGCACCTCTCTCCCCCAGATAGCCTCCCTTCATTAAAACTTTGTCACCTTCAGTCTATCTCCCTTCTCCCCTACCTCTTAGGTGAAAAATTGACAAATGAGAGTGAGGAGACCTGATTCCTCACATAACAAAGATATCTTAAGGATGCTGCAGAATATCATGATTTTATAAGATTTTGGCCCAGAAGCTAGCATTGTCCAGCAGGGAGACAAAAACCCTTTGAGTTTGTTTTAAGGAGAGGAGGTGGAGATAGCTGCTAAGTGTGACTAATCTCATCCTCGCTTGGGGATTGTGCTGTGGGTGTGGGTGCTAAGTTCCAGACTTGGAAATTACTCTGCCTGTACTGTCAAGAACAGACTATTTCAGCCTTCCTTCAGCTATGGCTCTTTGTTTTGCCTACTTGGGGTAGGCAGACCTTCCATCAACACAAGAACTCATCCCTAAGAGGGGGAAAAGAGAGAGCTTGGTTTCATCATGGCCAGATGGAACCCACTGTATCTTTAATGAAACCTGAAAGAGTTAGAATGAGTTTTTTGGGTTTACTTTAATTGGGCCTGAGATAGTCACTTTTTATTATTATTATTATATAGCTTTTTATTTACAAGATATATGTATGGGTAATTTTTCAGCATTGACGATTGTAAAACCTTTTGCTCCAACTTTTCCCCTCCTTCCTCCCACCCCCTCCCCCAGATGGCAGGTTGACCAATGCATGTTAAATATGTTAAAATATAAGTCAAATACAATATATGTATACATGTCCATATAGTTATTTTGCTGTACAAAAAGAATCAGTAAAGTCACATTTTGAAGTGATAAGTTTGATTAGATTTTTTATTCTTGCCCTAGGTTAAAAGAAGTGAAAGCTTGGTGGGCTCTGAATATTTGACTTTTTTCTTTTTATATACTCTTTCATTTCATTTTATTTTTCATTTAACAAACTTTTTTTTCCTCTTATTTCCCCACCATTGAACCAAAGAAAGAAAGAGAAAACCCAAATTTGTTTTGACAAATAAGCAGTCATGCAAATACCTACCTTGGCCAGGTTCAAAAATGCCTTTCTCATTATGTATTTTGAGCCCATCACCTTCTTTCCAGGAGGCAGGTTGCATGCTTCATTGTTGAAATTTTGGAATATCCCACTTTTGTGAGTGACAGAGTATCCCACTTTTGTTGGGTGACAGAGTATCCCATTTTTATTGGGTGACAGAGTATCCCACTTTTGTCGGGTGACAGAGTATCTCACTTTTGTCGGGTGACAGAGTATCCCATTTTTGTCGGGTGACAGAGTATCCCACTTTTGTCGGGTGACAGGGTATCCCACTTTTGTCGGGTGACAGGGTATCCCACTTTTGTGGGTGACAGGGTATCCCAATTTTAGGTGGTCACTCTTCCAGATCTTGCCTTGTTGATTTGGATGACGCTGGTCCTTGGGGAGAGGGAGGGTTGGCTAGTTTGAGGAAGGGGCGACTTACCGCTTTCCTGCTCTTTTCCAGATGGGTTCTACCTACCGGGCCAGGTGGCCTTGCACCCTCAGAACCCCGTGTCCAGGACAGCAGCCAGCCACGCTTCGGCTGCCCTGCTCCGGGACAAGGAGCTTGGCCACCTTTCCAAAGGCTCCCGGGAGGGCCCTGCAAAGGAGCATGGCAAAGAGCGGGCCTGTAGAGGGGACCTGCCGCCGCCCTTCAGCAAGAGGGAGGGCAAGGCCAAGGAGGAGCCGCGGCCTCGCAGCGTTGTGGATCTGACGCAGGACGCCAAGCCCGAAGGGGAGCGGAGGCTGAGTGGGCTGGAGCGGGCCGCCAAGATGGGCGAGCGGCTCTCCCCCTTCCTGGCAGAGCACGTCAGCCACCGTGCCCTGGGGAGCGCGGAGCCCAAGTCCAAGAACCCGCTGCAGACGTCCTCCCTGAGCAACTGCAACGGCGGGGGAGACCCCCTGCTGAAGGTGCTGGGCGCCGAGCAGGACTGCTGCGGGAAGGATGCCGCCCCGCATGACGAGAACATGAGGCCGGCGCTCCACGGCCACCTGGACAGGATGAAACGGGGCGAGGCCGTGATCCCTGCCATCACCACTTTGCACATCTCCTGCACCTGCCCCTCCCCGCACCCAGCCCCACCGGGGAAGATGACCCCTTCGTCCGCGTCCTCCTCCTCCTCCGCAGTGACATTCCCCCCGCAGCCCGTCCATTCCAGCATGTACACCATCTTTCCCCCGGCCAAGGAGCCGGGCCGGGAGCACAAAGTCATCGCCCCCACCTTCGTGCCTTCCGTGGAGGCCTACGACGAGAGGATGGGCCCCATCCAGATTGCCTCCCAGGCCCGGGACAACAAGGCCAAGGACAAGGAGCCGGGCAAGGTGGAGGGGCTGCAGCCCCCGCTAGAGAGGGGCCTGGCCGACCTCTCCCGCACCCTCCTGCCCCAGGACTTCCCCGGCCCGGGTGACGCTAGGCGGGCCGAGGTGCTGAGGGAGAAGAACTCGGTCATCCGGGCCAACTCCCTGGTGCTGAAGCGGCACGCGGCCTCCGAGCCCTTCCAGAGCCGGCCCGGCCTGGGCTCCCCGGAGAGCAGGGACTACCTCCCTGCCAAGGACTTGCTGAAGCCCGAGGTTGAGCACCGGGCCTGCGAGCGCGAGCGCTTCTCCAGGGCCAGCGCCAAGGAGGCGGCCAAGGCCTATGGCGCCCTGGAGCCCTCCCGGCAGCCCCCGGACCCCGGCCAGCTGAAGCTGCCCCCCGAGCAGAAGTGGAAGCCCTTTGATATGGGCAACTTTGCCACCACACAGATGGCCGTGCTGGCCGCTCAGCACAACCACGTCAGCCGGGCGGAGGAGGAGGCGGCCAAGAAGGGCTACCTGGACCCCAGCGGGCTGCAGCGCGTGCCGGTGGTGGGGGGCCCCCGGGGGGGCGGCGACCTCCATCCTGTCCCCCACAGCGAAGGCTCTGCCATGCAGAGCCTCATCAAGTACAGTGGCAGCTTTGCCAAGGAGGCCTCGGCCCGGCCTGGCAGCGGCAAGAAGAGCCCTTTTGGCGGGCTGGGCAACATGAAACTGGACCCTTCGCAGCTGGGGACCGCCAAGGTCCAGCAGCTGCTCTCCCACCAAGGGGGCAAGCAGCTAAAGAGGGACCCTGAGAGGCCAGAGAGTGCCAAGTCCTTCGGGAGGGAGAGCATTGGGTCGCAGGGCGAGGTGGAGGTGAGGCACCCGCCTGTGGGCATTGCGGTGGCCGTGGCCCGCCAGAAGGACAACAGCGGCAGTAAGCTGGGGCCCGGCCTGGCCGACCAAGATCGCTCCCTGTCCCTGAGCAACATCAAAGGTAGGACCTGGGGCGGGCTCCCGAGGCCTGATGAGCCCCCAGCTGCATCCCTCCTCCCTCTCTCCCTTTCCTGCTCTGGGAGCTGCCTGTCCCTTAACATCCCTAATTCTTTCCTTTTTCCGTAATATTTTATTCTCCCCAATACAGGGAAAGATAGTTTTCTGCATTTAAAGTGTTTCAATTCTCTACCTAGGACCAGGTAGGGATTGCTTCACTAAGATCAAAATCTAAGGCTGGAAAAAACCTTCCTCTCCAATTAGTGGAATTTGATTAATATACTAATATATGGAATATTATTTTATAGATGAAGGCATTAAGGCTGATAGAAATAATGTGATTTAACCAAGATGTCAGAAAATAAGGGGGAGAGAGACCCAAGGCCCTCAAGTATTTCTTGCTGCCCTTGGTCTCAGCCTTAGTTTGCAAGTGTCTATCTTTTCCCCTCGAAATACCATATCCTTCAATGCAATAAATTAGGAGCTCTGAAAGATCATTTCTCAGCCCATAGAAACTGACAAAAGTGATAAAAATAAGGAGTGGGGGAGAAGCCAAGCAAAAATAAAAAACAAGTCTGATTTTGGGAACTTGATTTTGTATTAAGAGATGCTAAAGAATTTGGGAACTTGATTTTGTATTAAGGGATCCTAAGACCAGTGTATTGGGACAGTGAGCTGAAATGGAGATATTTTGGATAAAACTATGGAGTCCTGAGTTCTGGTCCTGGTGAATTTTGGCAAGATAGTTATTGCTCTTTAACTTGGTTTCCCTGCTCTTAAATCTGAGTAACTCTTAATTCTCTGACCAAAAGAAATAATAAATGAGGGGTCAAAAAATGTCACCAACAGACCTTTCTGCCTTTGATATTTTGGGGTTTGTAGTATCAAGTATTTGTCAAATTCCATGTGCCAACATATGCACTTTTTCTCTATAGATTAGGATGTCAGTCTGGTACTCTGCCTACTTTCATGTTTTTTGTTTCTTGGTTTTTTTTTTTTTTTTTCTGTTAATTTAATAGGTTAAATGTCACAGTTCCCAATGCCTCTTATTTTTCCCTTTGATGAAATGTAATGGCAGCTATTTCTAAAAAGGTAGGAATAGGAGAAGGGGGTAATAGGGTAGGGAGACAGGGGAGGAGTTGACTAGAGAAAACATGCTAGATTGACAAATTAATCACCAGATAGAAGAAAAAATTCAGCCCAGGCTGCTGCTTGAGATTCTGGACAAAAGATCTCTTGAAACTGTTAATTATTCTTCTCTCCTTATGTCACCTCAAGTTATGAGGATCTAGGATTCAGGAATTTGTAGGGAACACTCAAGCTAATCCTCATCAAATATGGAAAGGATAGTGTAGATACAGGTTGGATGCCATTTTAACAGAGGGCACATAAATGATTTTGTTGAACTAAGATGATACTGATCAGGTTTAGAATATTTATGATTCCTATAGAGATGAGGAAATTTTAGCATGGATCAGTAACTTCTCTGCAGTTTTTAATCTTTGAGAGTAGTCTGGGAAACTGAGAAATTAAGTGACTTTGTTCACACAGAGACTAGGGGGATTTTAATCCAGGTCTTCCTATCTCCTTATCCAATACATTTTTGTATTTGTGATCTATTAGTGATGAATTAGTGAGAGATGCTCTTGGTATAGGCAGGGGAGTGGAGAAGGTAGGAAAACTTGGATTCCCTCTTTTAATCAGGCTGGACAACAGTGGCCATTCACTGGCCCAATCCCTGTATTGATCATTATGGAAACTTTAATCTTCTCCCTTTTCCTGACCTAAGTTGATTTGCCTTATTCTTAGATAATTCTCTCAGGCTTAGTGTCAGACTTGGTGCATAAACTAGATTAATTTACTCCATGGCAGCTCAAAATTGCCTAATTCAAGTGATCTCGAGCCCCAGTCTTTCTGGTAGCTCGGATTGCAAACATTTATCACACCAGTCTCATGTGAATATTTTAATATCCATCCCTGCCCTCTTTTAAACCTTTGCATTTTTTTGCTGTTATATTGTGATTTGAAGTTTCTGGTGGATTTCTGGAAGGTGATTGATTAAAATAGATGACTTTTGAGATTTCTTTCATCTCTGAGGTTCTCTGGTTGATGTTTGGGTTGGAAGGATGGAAGTTGAAGGGTAGATATCTCTTTATGCCAGAACCAAAGAACTGTGAGGACTCTTTCACTACCTGAACAAATCTAGTCAGGTTCTTATAGAGAATTCTAAGGCCAAAGGAGGGCTGGGGAGGTGGTGCAGTGGATAGAGGTCCAGGCCTAGAGTCCGGAAGACCCGAGTTTGAATCTTGCCTCAGACACTTAACTAGCTTTGTGACCCTGGGCAGATCACTGAACCTAGTTTGCTTCAGTTTCCTTACCTGTAAAATAAAAAGGAGAAGGAAATGACAAACCACTTCAATATCTTTGCTAAGAAACCCCCAAATGGAGTCATAAGGAATTGAAGATGACTGAACAAATGGCCAAATAATCAAGGGTAGCACTGCCTTATTCTTAATTCAGATTTCACTCTGGGACATGGAAATATCTTGACTATACGTGGAAGTTTCAGTTTAATGGAACTCAATGTCATTAGAACTAATAGAATTTATTTTTCATTATTTGATTTTTTTTTGCTCAACTCCTTTAAGAGCTTAACTTCTTGTAAGAAATAGAGTGGATTAAAAAGTCATTTTTTTGGTTGGCTCTGTGTGTGTGTGTGTGTGTGTGTGTGTGTGTATGTATATACACACACACATAAAAGCACTTATGTGTATATATACACATACATCCATATGATGCATTTGTATTTGTGTATATTCACACAATCCATATATATACAGATGTATTGTAGACACGTGCAGTTTATGTATGCATGAATGTGTTTATACATATAACCTGCTTTCTCAAAATGTTTTTAAATGCATAAAATACATAATATTCCAGAGGAAAACAATTATATCAAAATACAATTATCAGAATAATGACAGTGGCACTTTAAGATTTTCAATGCACTTTATAAATATTATCTCATTTTATCCTTACAACAACTCTGGGAGATAGTTGTATTATTATCATCGCTGTTTTACAGTTAAGGAAAATGAGGCAGAATGAAATGAAGTGCCCTGCCTTGGATCCCAAAGCTAGCAAATGTCTGAAGCCAGTTGGATTTTAGACCTTACTGATTCCAGGTCTACTGCTCTAGTTAAGCACTCTAGTTGCAATCCCTTAACCCTCTTCTTTCCCTTCCTCTAATCTTTTGTCCTCTCTACCTTCTTTTTTTTTTCTCAATTTTCTTCTTTTTTCTGTATTCCTCACTTCCTCTTATTATCTTTCTTTTTCAAAGAATGACTGGTCTAATGATTTTGATTGAGATTCTCTTTCCTAGTTCTTTTAGAGTGGGGGCATTGACATCTATTAACATTTACCATATCAAACCTTGTTAATTATGTTGGAAAGAGAGCAGCTAGTTGCTGCACTGGCCACAGTGTTAGACCTGGAATTAACAATATTCAAGTTCAGATCCAATCTTAGATTTTGATGAGCTGTGTGATTCTGGGCAAGTCACTTGACCTGCCTGCCTCAGTTTCCTCAGCTGCTCAGGAATGTTGTGAGGATAAAATAGGATAATATTTACAAATTTAAAAGCACTGAAAATATTAACTAACTAGGAGAAATTCTACTCTATATTTAATTATTGACATCCTGAAACTCAGGATTTGCTAAATCTAATTGTTTTATAATTGTCTTAGTCAGCTAAACCATGGGGGTCATTAATTAACTTGCTTTCTGGTACAAGTCCTTGCTTTCATCTGATCAAATGGCCATTTTGTCAAAATACTTCCACATGAGAGGCAGTTCCCCTGTAAGCCAGATTTCCTCTGACTTTCAGTGTTATTTAATATTTAATTGAGCACCAGCCATGTCCTTGGTACCATTCAAAACATAGTACAAGACATGCTTTCTACTCACGATCTAAATAAGAAAAACAAGACAAGCGAGACAGAGAGCTCCCAGGAGAAAAGCGGGGGTAGCGTCCAATCTCACAGGAATAGTAGCGAGTGTAACATTTCGATTGCTGTCACTTCATCTCTGGACTTTCCTTCAAGTCTCCTTGGTTCTAGGACAAAAGTTCAGCAATAGCAGAGAAGGACATAGCTAGGATAGAAACTAGAGGAACTTCTGAAAAGAAAATAGCATTTATGTAGATTTAAGGTTTATAAAGCACTTTACAAGTATTTCATTTTATCGTAATTGCAGGAGATAGGTGCTGTTTTACAGATGAGGAAATTGAGGCAGAAGTTGTGATTTGCCTAGCTTCACACAGTGATTAAATATATTAGGCTGAATATGAACTCAAGTTTTCCTGGTTTGGGGCCCAGGGCTTTATCCATGGCACCCATCCTGATGCCCAGGAAAAAAGAGACAGCCTGGGGTGGCAGTGTTTGGCAAAGGTTCCTCACCTGAGTAATGGGTGTGTTGGATTTGATGCCCTTATTTTGAATTTCGAATCAAAGATCCTGTAAATGGGTAAGGGAAGCTGGTGGTTAGGTTGTGTGTTGGGAAGGACTTAGAAACTTTGGAGCATGAGAAGGAATGGGATGGTTTTTTGTAGTTTTTTTCATTGTGGGGGAAAAGCTAGTTAAGTCAGTCATATTGTTCTGAGGGGTGCAAAGAACCCTGAAAACCTATTCAGACCAGCAGTTTGACTGAAATTAAAATCAATTTAGTCAAGATTGTCTCTTTATTAGATCTATTCATATAATCATAGTCCACAGTCTTATAAATAGGCAGCCACTTGACCATGATGGGTAGCAGTTGGAGTAAGTTGAGAAATAAGAGAGATAGGGTTTTCCTATCCACTTCCCACCATTCTTCTCTGATTGAAGGCTGGGAATTTCTGGCAGAGGTTCACAAGACTGGATTGTGAGAAATTAAACATTGACTGGGATAGAATTAAGACCAGAGCCAAGAAATTTTTGACTTGAAGTGGACAGTAATGGGGCAAAGGAAGGAACCATAGAGGTATATTTGTCTGCTGGGAGATTAATCTGTCATGTGTTTTGTGTGTGGAGCGAGGGGAGAAGGAGGTAGTAAAGAAGGGTGGTAGAGAGAAACTGAAATGGTTAGAATTCCTTAGAGATGGAATCAGTAAAGAACATTAGAGAGAAAGAAGTGTTTTTAGAAGGCCAAGGAGAGCTAATGGAAGGCAGCCCAGGTAGCAGGGAAGATCAAAAATGAGAGGATGTGGTCAATGCTATAGTGCCAAGGAGAAGGAAAAGGCAAAGGTAATTTCAGGTTGGTCAGGTATTTTTTTCTTACATTAAAGAAGTTTTATTGATGTTTTTTTTCCTTTTAATAGATCCCTATCACTTTCCTTGGCTCTTCCTTCTGCCCCACCCTTTTATTTCCCAACCCTTCTTCTAACAAGTCAAGAAAAAACAATTGACTATGTCTGAAAATGTATGCGTCACCCTATACCTGAAGGCTACCACGTCTCTACTGAGAGAAAGGAGATGTGCTGTGTAATTCTTCTGAATTCTGTCAGGTAGTTTTTGCCTTGCTTCCTTCAGCCCAGATTTATCAGGACTCAGGGGATGTTCTATTTGGAAAACTGACTCAGAAGCCTTTTAGCCCTTGAGGAGTGGGAGTGATTTTATGCAGCAGCTCAGGGAATGCCTTGGAAATACCTTGTTAATTAGGATAAAATTGTGGTCTTAATTCTCTGGGGAAACTTCACTCTTTTAACTAGTGTATAGGTTAATCTTAGCTTTCCTATATGTTTTGGGTCATAAGTAGAACATTTTGGAAGAGGGAATTCAAGGGGAAAATATGGCTGGATAGATGCATCTATCTATCTATTCCTGGAAAAAACAGCGCAAAGTCAATGTTCCATTATGGCTAATGGACCAGTAGTATGGTTTTTGTATCTTACTAACTGGCCATTATGGATTCCCACTTTACAGTTCCATTATTTTTTTGGTGTTGGCACTTCCCTACACGAATAAAGATTTCTAACCCTATAGAGGCATAGGCCTTAATACATGAGCTTTCTGAGTTCCAGCTGGTCAGACATAAAACATAGTCGTTAAGATTGTTGTTTATATTAAAAAAAAAAAAAAACAACCTTAATACTTTATTAATGCTTAAAAAAAAACAACCCACTTACTTTCAGTTGATCTGCTTCTCTTTCTTCTCCTCTCCCACTTTGTAACAAAAGATTATTAAGTAAAACAAACTAACACACTGGTGATACCTGACAACCTATGCCCTGTTTCCTACCGTAGTTCACTATTTTTCTTCAGAGAAAAGAGAAACATGATTGACACTCAAGCTTCTGACTTACTTTGAAGTCTTCCCAGCTGGATGAGACCTGCTCCCAAAGTCATTTCCATGTCACAATATAAAATCAGTTAGTGGAGGATTATAATATTACTATTATTTATTGTGCTCCATGGAGAATGAAAGCCTTATTTTACTATCTTTGTCATTTAATTCCATAGTTTTTCTCATAGGCTCCAGGCCAAGTGTTCTTAACTTTTCTGTGTTCAGGATCCCTTAAATAGTCCGGTGATACCCATGGGCCTCTTCTCAGAATGCATTTAAAAAAATTATTAAGTAAGGAAATGTTAAATTTCAGAGGTAACTGAAAATAAAGATGCCATTTTCCTCCATCCAAATTCATGGTCCCCCAGTACTCTATGCTTGGACAGAATCTGTGGACTTTAAGTTAAGAAACAACTTCCTCTCCACCCAGCTCTAGACCTTTCTTAGGGTGTATAGGTCAGCAAAACTGACATATTGGGCCACCTTTTTTCTGGCTTCCTGTCTTTTTGAACACTGCCTATTAGGGTTAACTTTAGAAGGCCTTCATATAGCTCCAAAAAAGGAGCCTGGACAAAACATTCTACTACATCTCAAATTTTATTTATTTTGTGAGGCTATTGAGATTAAATGACTAGCAAGGAAATACAGCTAATAAGTCTTTAGTATCTGAGGCCAGCTTTGACTGGATCTCTTGACCACAGGAGTCTAACTACTATCCACTGCATTACCTAGTTGTCCTGTTCCAATGTAACTGAAATGCTTAAGTGAGGTAGGTATTAGGAAGGAAAAAAGGGAACCCTGATGATTTAGGATTAAAATAACCTCTTGCCTTTCATTATTAGGGAGGCTCTGTATCTTTTTTTCTCTCTCCTGCCCAAAGGACAAAATTTTTCAGCTGAACTTTCACCTCGGATTCTGGGTTCAAATGTTGGCTCACCTACTGGCTTCTGCCATCTCTGTGAGAGATTCCATTTGTAAAACAAAAGTACTGACTTAAATGACCAGGAGGATTCTTTATATATCTAAAGCTTGTCATTCTGGGAGAGTAAGAGCCTAGACTTGGACTGTGTTTTGACTTCAGGACACTTAAGAGACCTGACAAATAGGATTTGCCTTTTGGGGGATCGGTGAAGTTTCTTTTAGGGAAGGAGGAAAGAATGCATTCTAGACATTCTGGAATGCCTTGTATTTGTATTGGTAGCTGCTACCCATCTGGAGCAGGCCTGCCTGAGACCAAATGGGAGAGTCCTAGCTGTGGTAGCCAAATAACTCACTTCTTAATCCTTTACACAATCCTGACTTCTGATTGGCAGCTCCTGATAATCCTTCCCCATCCCCTCCCCCCTTCAGGTGGAGGTCAGGGATAGTGTGTGTGTGTGTGTGTGTGTGTGTGTGTGTGTGTGTGTGTGTGTTTTGGAAGAGGAGGAATGTTTACCTTTTACCAGTTTCTTTCTGGACAGACATGGCCATGTTTATTCAGTTGGTCATCCAGTTGAAATATTTGCCCCAGAAACCATTTTTCTCAGCCCCTCTGCCATAACTGCAGACTGTCTTATACTTCCTCATCAGCACAGGGGAGGGGGGAACTGTGTATAAGAGCCATTCAGCCACTCAGACCCTCCCACCAGGCATTAAATGTAATTTACTGAGTCCAACTCAGGGGCTGAAAACAAGGGTTGAATTCTGACAGGCCTCTGGGTCTGTTGCTAAGCGATGGAATTGGCTTGGCAACAGAAGCAGGCCCTCCTTTCCCTCCCCTCCATCCCCTATCCCCTTTTTCTTTCCCCATGTGCCAAGAGTCTAGTAATAACATTAGTTTGCTTGCTTGGAAGTGGAGAGTGCTTGAATATTTAGACCTTTTAAGAAAGAGAAAGCAGGCTTTAGATGACTCATCTGTAGTATTTGGCTAGTAAAATGCAAGTATTTAGTACTAGGCCTTGGTTGCCATGGATACCGGCCCTCAGCCTGTCCTCTGTGCATAATTGATTGAATTTTGTATGCAAGTTCCCTGCATCACGTTATAGATGGACAAAATGGTCATTCACTGATAGAGACAATAACTGGTTTGTACCAGAGGGAGCCATCCCAGCCCCAGAGAGTGGGAAAAGGGGGAGCTGGAGGAGAGGGGCAGGGGTGTGGTGAAAGGGGAGATGGTGGAAGCTTTAAAATTAAACCGGCAATAAATAATGAGTCTTCCATAATATCACCAGCCCAAATAAGGTTGGCATTGGGAAAGTCCCAGGCATTGGGAAAGTGGAAGAATTAAAAGGAAATGAAAGAGTGGTTCACTGGGGATGGTCCAATCTGAATTTTGGGGCTCTGAGATGTTAGCATTTCTTCTCTTTACCCATCATTTTTTTTTTTTTTAAAGTTTTTTTTAAGAAGAAAAAGGTGGAAAAGGGATGATTTGAATGATACAAAAATAAAAGCCTACCTTGGAGCAATAGGTGTGTTTTTATTGAAGTTAGTAAGCATTAAAAATGCAGAGATTAATTAGAGTTAAAATACTCAGAAGCTTCATATTGCATATATAATCTCTTTGCTTGTCAACTAATTTGATAGATGCTTAAGTTATCTCCTAAAACCTCTCCTCTCCCCCATCTTAGACGTGTGCACACATACCTTTTATTTTTATTTTTCTGAACGTTTAGGGATTTAGCAAGCCTGGACATTTATTCTATAGGAGGTCTTTTCTTTGGGGGAATTAGCCCGGAAGACCATTTTTATCACTCAGATGAGGTGTCAGGGAGCTGTCAGGCCTACCTGCTGCCTTCCCCTCCCCATCCCCACTGAGCCATTGGTATTGGCATTCAGCCCTCTGTGGGTGGTTTGGCAGAGAGGAAGCAGAAGCTGAGAGATAAAAGGCTCTGGGCATCAGAACCCTTCAGAATAATACCACCATATATTATGAGGGACATTTTCTGTTTTTCAAAATTTTCTTGAGTTTTATAATCACTCTATTAATTTCTCTTAGCTTTTAGACGAGGAAACAGAGACCTGAAGAAATACAGTGATTTACCTTGCTAGACTAGGCCAGGGCTAGAGCTTATGGCTCCCAATCTGTAGCCATGCCCCTCTCATCCTGGCAAACTGCCTGCCACAACTACCCCAAGATACCACATTTACGGGCCTGTCCCTATTTGGCCAGTTGTCTGGTCCTGTTAATTCTGTTAATCTGAGCTCAGTGGTAATGAGGCTAGCTCATTATGAGTTGAGTCTCCATGGGGCCTCTTAATTTCCCACCAAGAGACACTTTGTTCTATGGCTCCTCACTGTAGCCCAAACTCCAAGCAATTCATTTTCAAATTCCTGCTTTGATCACGAAAGAATAGCTTTTAGAATGTGATGTTACCTATAGGATCATGAATCTTGATCTAGAAGGAACCTTTAAATTTTAAACTTTTTATTTAGTTTCAACTCATTTTTTTAACAGATAAAAAAATTGAGGTTGAGAAATTGTACAACTTGTCACAAATAGTAAGAGTCAGTAAGAATTTGAATTCTGTCTCCCTGATTCCCAAGCTCAATGTTCCTTCTACTGCATGACCAATAATATCCATCCCATTAAGGGAAGAACAGCACATTTCATCCAGTGTCAAATTACTTGACTTTGGGCCCCAGTGTCATTGATTTGATGTTACTGTTTTCCATGTCTCTATAATCCTACTGGATTATATTTATATAGGTTAATTGAAATAGAAAAAATAGATGGACTGGAAGGAGTTAAATTCTTGGGGAGGTTGTAGAATCACCTTTTCTGGGAGATTCGAATGGCAGTATATTGTCTGTATGGGTAGGTACTTAATATATGCTTGCTAGCTTGAAATGGTTACTAGTAGTAGTAGTTACCTTTTTAAAAGGAGGTTACATTTCTTGTTGGTTATCATGGTGTGCTGGAAAGAACACTAAAGGTGAGAGCTATTGACCAGGTATCAATCGTGGCTCTGCTAGTAATACCTGGCAGTGAGACCACAAATTTTCTCATCTTTAAAATAGGGAGAGGTCAGACTAGATGTGTTTTCTATATGGTCATTTCTAGATCTTAACAACGTATGATTCTATGATAGTAAAGTGTGGTCCTTCTTGAGGGGAAGGAAGAAAAATCAAAGGATGCTGGGAATGGATCAAGGACCATAATGCTTCAAGGAAATTTGGGGGTCATCTTGCCCAACCTCCATCATTTTCTAGATGAGGAAATTGGGGCCTTCCAAAGCAAAGGAACTAGTTCAAGGTTACACACTCCTGGGATTCAAACCCAGGGGATGCTTTTCCCAAGACAAATATACTGCTCTTTCCACAGTACTTGCTGTTTCCAGATAAGGTGGATAAATTAGATTAGAGATAAGGAACTTTTCCCCCTTATTCTACTATAGGCCGTTGACCTACCCAAAGAGATCATGTATATAAGTAGAGAGCTGCCATCTAGGGCCAAGCCCAAGACTATAATAATTAAATTCTGGTTGCTATGCCAGTGCAAACACTCTGCTGCCACCCACTCTGCTATCAACACATTTGTATCGCTCATGATGATGACTGTATGCACGAAAAATGCTGTTAGAGAAAAGTTAGAAGTGCTCCTGTCATTCAGAAGTCTATATTTTTAGAAATAATTGCTGTGGATTTGATGAAATCAAACAATGTGAAGGCCATAGATTGTATATTCCAAGGTTAGTTCCTTTAAGCTTCTCTCCACCCTTACTCCCTTTTTCTGAGAGAATTCTCTGATTTGATTTGGTAAAAAGTACTGTCTTTGTTAGGCCAGTGAACTATTGAAAACCACTTATGATACTATGGGAAAAGGGCATAGGATATGGAGTTAGAGTTCAAATCTAAACTCCATTATTTATTGACTTGTATGATTTTGGATAAATCATTTCTTTCCTGATTTGTAAAAATGAAGGCATTAAACATATGTTCTCTCAAGTTTCTTCTGATATGTGAACTTTTGGGGGTCCCTTAGGCACAAGAGGGAAGAAACAAAGCAGAAGCACAGTATTCTTCTTTGATTAAGATCAGTTTGATTTCCAAAGTCTGTGCAAAACCCCTGAAATGTTATGACATGACATCGCTAGCACTTTCCTCCAGAAGGAGAAGGCCCTTTCCAGGCTGACAGCCCAGCCAGGCCTTATTCCTGGGAGACAGACAGGGGCACATTTTGGTCTCCCCATTTGACAAGTAGACAGACTGAACTGAGCAGTAACTTTTTTCTTTTTTTAAGCTTTTTATTTACAAAGCATATGCCTGGGTAATTTTTCCAACATTGACCCTTGCATAACCTTTTGTTTCAAATTTTCTCCTTCTTCCTCCCACCCGCTCCTATAGCTGGCAGGTAGTCCAATACATGTTAAATATGTTGAAATACATGTTAAATCCAATATATGTATACATATTTATACAGTTATCTTGCTGCACAAAAAAAAAAAATCAAATCAAGAAGGAAGGAAAAGAAAAATTGAGAAAGAAAACAAAATGTAAGGAAATATTAACAGAGAGAGTGAGAATGCTATGTTGTAGTCCACACTCTGTTCCCATAGTCCTCTCTCTGGCTGTATATGGCTTTCTTCATCACTGAACAATTGGAACTGGTTTGAATCATCCCAATGTTGAAGAGAGCTACATCCATCAGAATTGATCATCATATAGTTTTGTTGTTGCTGTGTGTAATAATCTCCTGGTTCAAGCAATAACTTTTTAAAGATCACAATGGGAGGCAGAAACAGGAACAAATTGGGGTCTTCTGGCTTTCCAATTCCACATTCATTGCAAACACCTCTGCTCCCACTGGGACTGACTGAGAAATCTAAACCTCTGGGGAGTCTGAGTGACTGGCCTTAGTGAGGTCTTTAAGGAACCTCTGCCCTTTGGGTTATCCCGGCAATTTTAGTTGAAGGTGCCCCAGTTTCCCACTAGAGAGGCTGTGGAACTGAGCAAAACTTGCTTCTGAATCGATCCTTTTGTGCGGTTTGTCAACTGCCTGGAGTAAACTCCCTGCCTTCTTATTTTTACCCTAGTTAGGAATATTTCAGGACTTAGGGTGGAGCCACACACATAGGTACATTTTTTTTTTTTTTTTTAAATAAAAAGAGATGTCTTCTGTCCTCCTTGGGACTGTGAGAGGGCAAGAGCCAAAGGCCCGTAGCAGAACGGGCAGGGCAAGTTGGAAAGGTGTCAGAGGAGGCTTCCAGATGGCTGTGGAACCGCAGGGACACCCCTGTCTGCCCAGGCTTGAGCCCACTTGGCACATCAGCGCAGCCAAGACCAGGGCTAGAACAGAGTGCATGGAAGCCCCGTCTCTGTGCCAGCAGCTACTGTGTTTTTGTACTCACCAGCCCAGCCTCCTTTCTGGCATTCCTGGGGAAATAGACCATGAGAAAAAGTAATTAACCACACGTAAATTAAAACATATGGAGCCTCAAGACAATTAACATATTTCTCCTTTTAAGAAAACCATCTTTGTTGTTAGCTGATGTGTCTTGGATTGTTCGTAAATAAGTTGTATTCATGTTTCCCTTCTTGCTTGTTACAGTTGTGATACTATTTATTCTGGCACTGCTGGGCTGTGCGTACTTACTTTATAATAACACCTGAACGGATTAAGGGTCTGGAACGGGGAAGGGAGGAAAGTTGGGGAATAGTGGCAAGGTAATGTGATAAGCAGAGGGACTGGGCTCCCAAAATTGTGATCCAAGTCTGGATCTACAAAGCCTGTTGGGGTTGGAAATTGCTCGGTACAGGGTTGCATCCTGTCTGGTCTTACACCTACCTGTGATGATGACGCATATCTTGTAGAGGGGAGGAAAGAATAAGCACCTGTGTTCCCCTGTTAAGGACAGAAAAACCTCTTTTCTTCTCCAAAACTCAATCTCTTCCCCTTTGAGATAGGTACTGGGAGAAGAGCTTATGTAACTATTTAGAGCTTATTATTTTGGGAGTACTAGTATAAAGTATGAGAAGTGATTGCCACTACATATGACAACTTCAATCTAATGCCCAGATTGGACTAGAATTGGGGTTTTTAACCTTTATTTTATGTTGTAGACCCTTTGGCAGTCTGGTGAAGCCTATGGACGTTTTCTCAGAATGTGATGCTTTTAAATGCATACATAATATGTGTGTGTGATTATAATTATATAGTTACTAATATTTCTAAAAAAATAAATTCGTGGCTTTTAAAAATGGGGATTTTTTTTTGCAAGCTGGATCCAGAAAAACCCTACTTATGACACTAGCTCACTAAGGCTGAGTTCCCAGAGGTGACTTCCTTCCTACACCTAGAAAAGTACTAATTTCATCAAAGACTATAAGTCAAATGTCTAGTTGATCTCTGGAATAATCTAACTTTCCTTCCTCTCTCTCTCCCTCTTTCTTCCTTCCTTCCTTCCTCCTTCCTTTTTTCCCTCCTTCCCTGCCTGCCTTCTTACCTTCCTTCCTACATTGCTTTATGAATCATGTTTGGAGAGAAAAATCAGAACAAAAGGAAAAAAACCACGGGAGGAAAAAAAACACAGAATAAAAGAAGTGAACATAGCATGTGTTGATTTACATTCAATCACTATAGTTCTTTTTCTGGATGCAGATGGCATTTTCTGTCCAAGATAATCTAACTTCTGATCTGTTCTTCCTTTGAGACAGAAGTGATAGAGTGGGAAGATCTCTGAATTTGGAGCGTTAAGACATGGGTTCAGATCTCTTCTTAGTACTCTCATCTGTAAAACTGGAATTAGGCCAGATGACCTAACAGTCTCTTTCCATATATTCCACCCCTTTTTTGACATGCTGTTGGAGAATTCAGCTCTTATCTTACTTGGCAGTATCAGTGCGCCAGTGACATCTCGGAGTTTGGCCAAATACTTCTGTGAGAGCTGGTACTTCCCAACCGTGGCCAGGGAACCAAACATTGCTCCCACCCTGGCCTTGCGAAATCTGATAGATTAAAACTGTTTAATAGAAACACTGGCAGGCTGGTCCCACATCCATCTGAGGTGAAGATTAGCAAGGGGAGAGGAGAGATAAAGGAAGGATTGAGTCCAGGGGGATAGGGCAAGGTGGAGGACCTTTGGCCTCTGCAGTTTTTGTTCTTCCTCAGGCTGCTCTCATTGACTGATTTGATCTTCTTGTTTAGGACACAGTCGCTCAGACGAGGACTGCGGAGATGACCGAGGCCGTCACAGGGAAGAACGCCTCCTGGGGGGAGGGCGCTTGGAGCGGGACCAAGAGAAGCTGCTCAGGTGAGCCTCCACACTGGAGGAACAAGCTCCCCATCTCCACGACTCCCATTTGTTTCCCATCTCTTAATATCTATTTGTCTGGGCCCAGAGTATCCAAACTCCAAGCTGTGCTCCGAGGCTGCCACTCTTGGCAGGCTGCTTTGGGGAAAGGAGCTAATTAATTCCCTGAGATTTGAAGTAAAGGATTAACATCATGGGGCCTAGAAGCTTTGGGAAGCAGGAAAGGAATAAGTGGGTATGTGTAGATAAAGGGAAAAGAATAACTTGAATCTGTAGAATGTTTTGCCATATTGTCTTTTTTTTTTTTTTTTTTTGGTAAAAGGCCAAGGTTAGTTTGAGATTAGTCTTTGTTTAGGGCCTTGCAGGGCAAACCTGCAATACAGACTGCTTTCTCTTTTTTGCTTTCCTTATTTGTGATTAGCCTTCTTCATCTCAAGAGCCTTAGAGAATTGCCTGGGACCCTGAGAGGTTATGGGACTTGTCCAGCTAGTATGTATCAGATGTAGGAGTTTGAAGTCCAGTCTTTCCGACTTTGAAACTTGCTCTCTAACCACTGTACCAAATTGCCTATGGGCAAAACAGATACTGTCCTAGTTCCAGGTACTCCTTTTCTGACTCCTTGGATAATAACCCCTCTGTAGCCTTTCTCCTTCACTTCATGTCTCTCTCCTTCTATGTCAGCACTCCCCAAGATTTGCTCTCCATTCCCTGAATGTCTTTCTCTGGGTCTTTCTTCTTAATTTATTTGATTCCACTGGAATATACCTTAAGCATTCCTCTTTCTTTGCTCATGTATTCCCCTGTTTTCCTTCTTCAGACCCATGTTCTTCAAAACAAGCTTAATTCCCACATCATCTCTGATGAAGCTTTCTTTGACCACCCCCACTCACAATGATTTCTCCTTCCTGAGAGCTCTATTGCATTGTCTATGCTACTTTTTGGTATTTTCCATGTTGTTGTATTGCTATTGGTTATTTTTTTCTCTCTACCCAACTTAGCCATGGTTCCCAGATTATAGAGACTATGGTTTTTTGTCATCTTTAAAATCTTATAAGAAACAGGATGGCAAAGTATAGAGATGGCCCTGGGCTTAGATTTGGAAAGACATGAACAGACTACCTTTGTTTGATACTTATAGTTAGCCTTGTAACTGTGGGCACATCTCCTTGAGCATCCCTCAAAGGCAACCCTCTAAGACTTATTTGCTTCCATAGACAAGTTCTTGCACTGACTAAATCATAGGTTCTTGATATACTGACCACCTTTTATAGGGTTTTGTATATATTTAGGTGCTCAGCATACATTTAGTTATATTGATGACAGCTGTAAGTTGAGTATCTTAACATAAAAACAGAGTTTGGGCTGGGGAATCTGGAGATGGAGACTCCAGTCCTGCCTTATCATATTGTGACCTTCAATATATCACTTAACTTTTCTGTACCTCGGTGTCATTATCTGTCAACAACATTGACTGATATTTATATATTCATTCAGTCAGCAAGCATTTATTAAAATTCAAAATTTCAAAATACAAAAATAATTTCAAAATTTATTTTTCAATAATTTAAATAATTTTTCAATAATTTTTGAAAAAAAATTTCAAAGACAAAATAAAAGAGTCTCTGCTTTCAAAAAAACTTAGATTTGGTTGGGAGAGACATCATGTATATAAGTATATTTAGGATAAATACAAAATGCACATAAGTTAGTTTGGGGAAGGAAGACACTTGCATCTGGGGGATCAGGAAAGATTTGGTATAGAAAGTAGAGATAAGATTTGAAGAAAGTAAAGGATTCTTCTAAAGAAGGGGAGGAAAGGGAACATTCCAGACTTTAGGGGTTTGCAAAAAGTTCTTTTTTATATATATTTTTAATATATGTGTAAGTTATATACTTTATATAGATATAGATAGTATATATAGTGAAAAAGTATATTAAAGTATAAAATCTATATATCTCAGTATACACACATTTTTTACATATATCTTATTTGCTAGTATCTGCCTACCTCACTAAGGATAAGTAATGGCCTTGCATGATACATTTTTGTATATATGCATTTATATTGTTTATAGTGTTGGATTAAGGCAGCACATCTACCCAAGGAACCCAATCCTTTGGCCATATATGCTCCTCGAGAAGTTTCAGGATTATGCTCTTCTTACTATTACTGTTACCTTTCTACCTACTATACCAGTCAACCATTCCTGTCATCCTTCCTCCAACTTGACCTCTAGAATATCTTTGTTGCTACCTAAAAAAAGAGGCCAGAAGTTTCAATGAGCTACTAACCCCATCTAGAGCTAAAAGTAAAAGTTTCCTTGAATATATAAATAAGAGTAAATAAATAGGACAATACACCGACTTCTGAGTATTATGCTAACTCCTCCATTTCCCCGTGTCTTCCTTCTCTTCCCTTCAGAGAAAGCAAGGAATTAGCTGACTTGGCCCGGATCCATCCCGCTGGTTGTGCCACAAACGGCCTCAATCCTAACCTCATGGTGACGGGGGGCCCAGCCCTGACTGGTTCTGGGCGTTGGTCTGCTGACCCAGCTTCCCACCTGGCTGCACACCCATGGCTACCCCGGACTGGTAGCCCCTCCATGTGGTTAGCAGGCCATCCCTACGGTGAGTCCTAGGCTAGGAGACCTGAATTCTAGTGGATTTGTGGGCAAGCTGTCTCTGGGTAGGATTAATGCAGTAGGGTGCTGGTAGTCCTTGAGCTTGCCTGGCAGAGAACCATTCACTCATTCGCCAAGTGTGAGTAATGATTTGATTCAAGCAAGTAGGAAAATAAAGTATGTTAAAGTAACAAATTTGACTGACTTTGGCGAAGGATTTAACTAATAAAAAAATTAAAGGGGTGGCAAATATTTAGTACCTTGAGTCAGCTCTTAATGGCCTGAGAATGAGCTATTTATTTTGGATTAACCATGGCTTCATCTTCTCCACCACTTATGTATCCTAGATTTCCCAGTGTCAGGACCACAAAGGGAGGGTATTAGGGCTGGGCACCAGAGGGCATGTGCATGTTTGAGTATATTAACTTGTGTGTCTGTTTTGAATGGTGTCTGAAACTGCTGATATGGCTTCTCTGAATATATTTGAGAAGACGTACTTTGGGGATTATTTGCTCCCTGTTCCCTTCCATCAGCACAGAGAGCCAAACACTTATGAAAAGACTTTCAAGTAAATATAAAGATAGGGCACTGGGTTCCCACCCAGCCTGTGACTGGTTCTTCTGTGATGGTTCCTTAATCAAGGAGGGCAGCATTTCTCGTTTAAAGGCAAGGCCTTTGAATGCCAGTGTGAAGTCTAATCATTACCCTTTCTCCTACTGAGTCTCTTGGATGGCGACCTCATGGTTATGGGAACATCTGAGCTAGTTTTAGTGCACGGTGGTGAGGGTCTTAGCAATCACCTAAACTGATGTGAATCTTTTATGTTTTTCTCCTAGGCTTAGGCCACCCTTCCCTGCACCAGGGCATGACTCCAGCTTTCCCCCCTGGTATGGGGGGTTCTATTCCTTCTTCTGCTTATCAGTTTGCCAGGGACCCTCAGTCAGGACAGCTGGTAGTGATCCCCAGTGAACACTTGCCGCATTTTGGTAAGTAAGCCTCCTAGTAAATGGTCAAGCCCGTGGGGACCCATGGTAGACAGGTTGCATTTTTAACCTATCTCAGACCTTTGCAAACCACATCTTTCTTACATGGTGTAACTGTCTTAGCCTCAGATAACTTCCACAGTGGACTTTGGATACAAGCTTAGCTGGAGGGAGACAGACACTGTTTTTTGGCTACTGTGAATGGGTATCTCTCTGGCAGATCTAGTCATTCAATCTGAATCAGAGCTTGAGAAAAGACAGTGTGGTTAGAGGAAAAGCACCAGGAGACCAGATATCTGCATTCTAGACATAGCTTTATCACTCAAATGGCTGTATATTCATGAGCAAGTTCCTGAATCTTTTTCAGTTTCCTCATCTGTCAGATGGGAATAATAAGACCCTGTCTTAACTCTTTCAAAGAAGGTATTGCAATTATAAAATCAAACTAGATTAAAATTAGAGCAACAAATTGATCTACTCATTCTGGAAAAGCATTGTGTGGGGGAAAAAAGAGGGAGAGTAAAATGCTCCACTGGGGGCATGTATTCCAAAGATGTCCAAGGCAAAAAGGACCCAGATATAGCTAACTAATTTTGTGATTCTGGAAAAATTAGAGCAACAAATTGATCTACTCATTCTGGAAAAGCATTGTGTGGGGGAAAAAAGAGGGAGAGTAAAATGCTCCACTGGGGGCATGTATTCCAAAGATGTCCAAGGCAGAAAGGACCCAGATATAGCTAACTAATTTTATGTGGTGGTAAAGAACTGGAAACAAAGTGGGTACCCATCAATTGGAGAATGAAGAAGTGGTTTGCAGTGGATATAATGGGATATTTTTGTGACATAAGAAAACAATAAATATGAAGAATTCAAAGAAACATGGGAAGACTCATGTGAATCCATGCAAAAGTGAAGTGAGCATAACTAGGAAAACCACATGTAGTAACTATAACAATGCCCGTGGGAAAAACACTGACAAAACTAAATGATGGGAGAAAATAAAGAAAGATGTGACTATGGCCTGAGACAAACTATCTTATACATATTTATAGGATTACAATTAGATCACATTTCCTCACACTAATTTAGGGCACTCTGGAGTTTGAAATGTTTTGATGGAATTCATTAATACTGGCCCACAGAGAGTCAGGGGACAGAATAAAATTGGAATAAGGATTGTTTTTCTTTATATATATTCTTATCCACAGTTTCTAATACTGTTCTTGGTCATATAGTAGGTACTTATTAAACATTTGTTGCTTAATGGATTGATAGAAGGATGTTTTATGGAACTTTTAAACAGTATAAATGATTGTGTACTTTAATATTCTTCAGATTGCCCTACAAATATTTTTGATAATGGTAGTCAAATTAGATAAAGTCATCTTAAGATAGTGGTACCACCCTTTGAATGAGATCTTCCCCTTGAATGAGATCTTTTTGAAAGGAAAAAAAAACATATAAGTATGTACTGAAAAATAATTATTTTTAAAAAAACTGTGAAAGTTTCATAATTACAATTCAGTTAAAACTTTCAGTGCCTCTTAGATGTCTAATACTAACTTAAAGGCATGGTCATTTAACTCCTTGGTACAAACTGAGAAATAGATATTTTTCATCCATTTCGTTGTTCCCTTATGAATTGTTTGGACAATATATTTGGAGTAATCTTGGATCTTATTGAGGAATATCTGAAATATTCTGGGGCATGATATAATCAGCACAGTATCAGACAAAGAGGAATGCTAATTAATGTGTGCCAGTTGCTGCTAAACGAATCCTGCCAAAGTGGTTCCTTTTTTAAAAAAAATCACACTGCATATTTTTATTGGTTTGAAGCTAATGATCATATCTTACATGTTTATTACATTGAACAGTATGAATTTGGTTATATGAAGCTATGTCAAGGGACTCATTATTTCCATTAATCAGAACTTAGCTATATCTGGAGGTGATCACCATTTAAAGGAATCCTTTTTCCATTTGGACCCAACTCAAAATATCCTCCATAGAAATAGAATTCACCTTTGGCATAATATTTCTTATTTTATCCCTCATTTGATTTTAATCATCCAGAAAGTCATTGATTCCATTTATCAAGAAATCTTCTGAACTAATAATAGAGTATTTTTAGACTGATTTTTGCTCTACTAAGGTGTGTGTGGGGGGTGTAATCAGGATGCTAAATGTAACATGATCTTGTATTCTTCGCTTTCCAATCAGTTGTTAGAGTGTAAAAATGTGCTCAGCTACAAAGGATTTTTACCAATGCCTGCCTTTTCCCATTTTCATGTACTTTTGATATAAGTGTAGACCATTCTCATAAAGATACATATTTTTAGAATGTAGACTTCAGATGTATGATGAATTGAACCCAAAATTGAATAGAAGGAAGGGAGCATAATAGGCTGCATTTGGACAATTGGATCTGGTTTTTAAATCAATTTTTATTGATAGCTTTTGTTTTTATATCACATGCATTTTCTGATGTATCCTTCCTTTTCTTTTCCTCTCTGAGAGCCATCCTTTATGACAAATAATAAAAAAAAAACAAAGAGTTTAGTGAAACCAACACATCAGTTAGTCTGACATTACATATGGTCCCCTATACCTATAGGTCTGCCACCTGTGTAAAGAAAATGGAGACATGTTTTCTCATAACTCTCCTTTGGGATTAAGGCCAAGACCTATCTTTTTAAGATAAATGGTCTTTTGGAATAAGAAATATGAGGGCCAAAGGTGAATTCTATTTCTATGGAGGGTATTTTAAGTTGGGTCCAAATGGAAAAAGGATTCCTTTAAATGGTGATCCCCTCCAGACATAGCTAAGTTCTGATTAATGAAAATAATGAGTTCCCTGACATGGCTTCATATATATTCTTTTAAGTGATGGAACACTGTATTATCCAAGGAATCAAAGTTGGGGTCACTCAGAAGGCTATGCAATAAGTATTCTATATTCAAGAAGTAGCATGGTTATAGGATCATGAAGGATCCTTTGAGGTTATTTAATAAAATTTTACAGATGTGGAAACTGAGGCCCACAGAGAGAAAGTGGCTTGCCCAAGATTATTCAATAACAGCTTGCATTTGAATTTTAAGTCTTATGGTTACAAAAGCAGAATTATTTTCCTGTAAGCAACACACTAGGGAAATGTATGATAAGAAAATCAGGGAGGACTTTTATGTTTTATAAACAAGGAATAACAGATGGACAGCCACAATGCTCCTTTGTCTAGGATGCTTCCATCTAGAGGATGGCTTCCATCATGCTGAGTAGAGGTTCTGTAGAAGAAAAAGGATCCCACAGGGTATTAAGGCATGAGCAACCAAACCCAGAGTTGGGAAGACTCGAATTCCAGTTTAGCCTCAGATACTTAATTAGATGAGTGACTTTGGCGAAGGCTCAGGTTCATTACTTGTAAAATGGGGATAATAATATCAACTGCCCATCAGGATTGTTGTGAGGATCACATTGTCTGGCAATAGTAGGCCTAAAATAAGCAAATAAATAACTAGATAGGCCTTTTCTTTTTCGATTAACCAATCAACAAGCATTTATTTAGCACTTACTCTGTGCCAGTCGCTCTGCTGGGGATGCAAAGACAAAGATAAAATAGCCCCTCCCCTCAAGGAGCTTACTTGCTAAAGGAGAGACATTTCAATTTTAATCATCACTGCTTCTGCTATTTTCCTCTTTCTTTGTCACTCCCATTCTAAGAGAGCAACTTTAGTCAGATTTGGGGAGAAAAGGGAAAAGTATGACATTTAGACCATTGTGGTACATACTTTTCTCAAAATATTACAGCTAATAACATTTTCTAATGGATTCCTCTCTTTATTTCTTGTGTACTACCAGGGTTTGGCAGAATCTAATTTAATCCAATCTTAGCACATTATAACAATAGAAGTGCATTAGCCAAGTATGCTGTAATAGGGTCAAGACAGAAATCTCCTGTTTATCTGATAGGTTTCTAGAAATATTTTCTTTCAAAGTTATGCCTGTGGTCCTTCCTTAAAAATTGTTTTTTTCATAATAGTAATATTTTTATAGATTAGACAAATCTGATCTTAATTTCTATAATCACCTTACTAGACAATTTTTAGTAGGCTTTTTTTGGTCTTTAATCTGCATAAATTTCTTGGTTTGTTTATCAGGTAGTCTCAATTATTAAAATATAGCCTAGAAGGTAAAAATAAGCCAACCTTTCTCCTCTCCTTATCCCTTCCAAACCCCTCCTTTGAAACAGACCAAGTAAATATTACAAAGTCCATATGCTCAAGTTACAGATTCCACTTTTAGGAGTGCTCCCCTGGTCCTTACTTCAAGCCTTTTAATTTTATTTTATCCACAATTCTAACAAGTTTGTTTACTCTAGTCCAACATAAGTTAAAAATAGCAAATTGGAGTGAAAGGAGTAAGAGGAGGTAGTTTTGGCAGGGACAGGAAGGGAAAAGTCAGATTCTAAGAAGCTTCCTGGGTTCATTTATTTTAGGGGTAAATAGCCCTACAGACTTCAGTTGACTCTGAGGGTTTCATTGTATCACTGCAAATATAATATTGGATATTCATAATGTTATTCCTGAGTCATCAGGGAAAGGCAAAATTACTTAATTCGATATACTGTTTATGAGGGCAGGGAAGTTTACGACCTATTTATTTGGGACTATATTATTATCTTCATTTTTCCAAAAGGATTTGAGATGGCATTGAAATTAAATACAATATTTGAGTTTACTGCAGTGTGAGACAATTTGGGATAAAACCAGAACAGAGCAAAAGAAGCAGAGGTAGCTGTTGCCAGGTACCCAAGTTAAACAGATTCCTGCAGTTGAGCCTGAGTTTGGCTCCTAAATTTCTTCATTCATTTGTTTCTTCATAGAGTTCTCTGTAAGTTCTGAGAGAAATACCAAGATAATTAACTTAATCAAATCTAAATAGCCTATCCTAATCTCTTTCCTCAGCTGTAGTCTACATCACCAAATGCCTGTCTGGAGATACTCACCAGAACCCTTGACCTGCCATGTAAACTCTTTCCTATGTTCCCACTTGCTTTTGCTGACTTATTTTAAATTACCCACCTTCATAAATTGACCATACTGACCCTCTGCCTGTTCCTTCCTTCTCCTGATGATCTGGTTCTCTCTCCCATACCTTGCGTCTGTCTCTTAGAAGCTCTACCTTCCTTCGAGATTCTGTTTATTGCTCTCTCTTATGATCAGCCTTTCTTGATTTTCCCATTGTTCTTGTCTCTTTCTCTTTCCATTTTCTTTTCTGTTTGCCCTTTGTAGAATCCCACTAAGCTACCTGAGGAGCTTTCATTTTTGTCCAAGTGGACACATAGCAGGTCCCCCAATTCAGTTTTTGTAACATTAAATTGAATTTGATTCAGTTTATGTCCCCAAAGGGCCTGCAAAATAGGAGAGATGAATGAATAAGTATAATCTTAAGTATAATTTGTCCATATGGGTTGCAAAATACTATGAGACTTCAGGAGAGATTGTTTAATCTCCCCCCCACCCCCCAAAAAAAATTCATATATAAGAAATATCTCATTTCCCTGTGGTGTCAAATAAATGAATATAATTCTCACTGTGATCATGTCAGGGATGGAGAAAAAAATGAGGGGTGGGGACTTTAGCTCTTTGGGGTAGGAAACAATGTGGAGACATCAACTGGATGTTAACTTAGCTTTATCCTAAACCCAGGCCTCCGGGAGTTCATAAAGAAAGCTATGGACTGATTTCCCCTTCTTGAGGGTCTGCTAGACAGTGAGATTGTGGTTCAACTGAGTCTGACTTGGCTCTCCATTTGTGCATGTTTATGTTTTTTTCAGCTGAGTTGATGGAGCGAGCACCCCCTCTGTGGCCTGCGATGTACCCCCCAACCCGAAGCTCCCTCCAACATGCTCATCAGCTCCAGCTGCTGTCTCACCAGCAGTTGCTACGGCAACACGAGCTGTACATCTTGCAGCAGCAAGCTGCGCACGCCATGGAGCTGCAGAGGAGTGCCCAGCTGGTGGTGAGGACTTCACATGGACATTTCCTGCCTTGGACCCAAACCCTGTTGGGGGTAGTGGGGCAAGCCTGTGCCAGAGATAACCCTGTCTGAATAAAACTTAGCCCCCAGGGCTCAGCTGCTGCTGCCTCTCAGAGAACAATTCATTGACAGGATCCCCTGGGGCCATTCATAAATCAGACACAGTCCAGTTCAGACTTTGAAGGCTGATTTTATGAAACACTTGTGTCCCTTGTGGGGGCATACTAGTCACAGGAGAAGACTCGGAGGTTTTATTCTTTTTCCTAAGAGGCTGAGGTCTCTTGACATTTAATAGATAAGATTCTGGTGTCTCTCCCTTCTTCCCACCAATGCTTTCTTCTGTTAAATGCTTTATTTAAAGAGACTTTTTAAAAGGTGGATGTGTGTTGAAGAGAGCTTAATTTATAGGCAGAGCACTCATTTGGGCCGATTCAAGTCCTATGCCCTCTGAGTATTAAGATAGTTCCCTTTATAAATCCAGCCATCTCGTTTGCCTTTCTTTTGCTCTGGATTTCATGTGCAAAGAATGGATTGCTTGCCTTTTGATAGTATCATGTCCTTTTTCCTTCTGCCATACTCTACAGGGTGGGAGAGGGAAAGGGCTCTGGACCATTAAGTTTACATTTGGGTAAATGAGAGTACATACTACCGGAGCTACCATTTGTCATGGTATCCACTTACCAAACTCTGCCTCCCAAATTAATGGACACCTTTCTAAGTGATTCCAGTTTCAGAAATATCAGATGTAGAGGTCTGAGAAGTACACTTACAGTGTCTACAAGGAAGAACTATTTCATCCAAGGGGACTAAACATGTCAAGAATAGTAATATATTCCAAAAAGTTTTAGGTGAAATTATTAAAAAAATTTTTTTTTAATTTTTAATGTTTATTTTTTAAAAAGCTAGTGAATGTTTTTTGCAGAGAAACTCATGGTCAAAATGGTCTTTTGAAACTGCTATCAGTGAGATTACCATATCCTCCCACAAAATATTTCTCGGTACCTTTATCAGTAACAAGAAATTGGGACGGGGAAAAGTGCTAGTATGGCAGCTACCATGTTCTTAAGAAGAAATCCACCATCTTATTCCTCTTTCTCTGTCCCACTGATTCTCTCTCCCCGACCTCATGAAACATTCTAAATGGGCCCAACTTGTGGTTATGATATAGAATTAGATCAAGGTGGAAGATGGTGATCTGCAAGCCCTGAGGAAGCTCGCTCCTAATTATTGGAGGCAATTCTTGAAAGAGCAGAATTGGCTTAAGCAGAGAGCTTCTCCTTGGAGGGGAATTGGGCTTGGCTGTTCTGAATGGAACAGTTGTGCTTATTACACGTCCTTAACAGAACAATTACGTCATAGTCCCAGAGAAGAGACTGAGCTTTGGCTGGAAGACAACAAGACCTCCTCAGAGCCCTTCTTCAGCTCTGACCAGGTGGTGTGCCAGCTTTTACCTGAGGGCTGTCAGTGTACACTTTTAACACTTCTGGGGTATATCCGAAAGAATAGTCTTCCATTCAGATGGCACCCTTTTGGTAGCATTAGATTGAGATCTACCTTTTCAGTACTGAGGGTGACCTCAGTCCGTAGGTATAAGTGACTTCTGGACCCCTCAGAACAGCTAATGTTATTGTGTATTTTTTTCTCCGACAGGAAAGATTAAAAGTCAACGAACAACGGGCAGAGATGGAAGAGAAGGTCTCCAAGCGTAGCCTGGAGAATAGTAAACAGGGTCTCCCCTCCTCTGGTTCAGGACTTATCCACCGAAAACCCCCCATCCTCTCACCCAGCACTTCCACGTCCTACAGCAAGGCTGTGAGCCCACCGCCCTTATCCCCTCGTGCCTCACCTGTGACAGTGCTCAAAGCTAAGGTGATCCAGAAATTGGAGGAGACACCCAAGCCACCAGCTTACTCTTACCCTGCCACCCCTAGTTCCCACCCTTCTAGCCCTCCTCCTGCCTCCCCACCTCCGACCCCCGCTATCCCCCCCAAAGAGGAAGTTCCAGAAGACATAGAGAAGAAAGACTTGGAATTAGAGAAAGAAGCCTCCAGCCCATTTCAAGCCTTGTTCCCAGGTAAGAGATTCATAAACTTTTACTTTCTTTAATATGATAATCTTGAAAGTGACACAAGTTCTTCCTCATGGCAAGTAGCTCCCCTACATTGAAGCTGGAGTTTGGCTATAGCCAAATGATCTCAAACTTCTGCAATTCACCATCTTTTTCTTCCATCCCAGTGCCCATCAGATACCATAAATCATTTCATTCTCTTCCCTACATTTTCCACCTCCTGCAGTTGGTAGCAGTTTGTTTAGCAGATAGGTTAAGGGAGAACTCGTGCCAGAACCAGTATATTTTTAGTTCATGAGCTGGTCAGAGAATGTGCTAACTGGGATGACCTAATTTTAGCAAAACTGATTGATTTTTACAAGGGGCTTAGGTTGAGTAAAAGTTCCAGATGAATTAATAAGTAGTCATTCAAATACCAGCAGTGTTCCAGGCCCAGGAACACTGTTGTTTTTTGGGTGGGTGGGTGGGATAGAGAGGAAAGAATACAAAATAAGTATGCGGGATGTTATCATCCCCTGATGATGGATAAGTGAGTAAGAACCTAGGTTGTTTGCTTTTCACTATTGATTAGCATTTATAGAAGGTGTGAACTATGCTAGATACCATACTAGAGACAAGGGAAATAATCCCTGCCCAAGAATAGCTTTCCCTCTAAGGCAGAGAGGAAATAAATAAGGGTTTTGACTACAGTATCTAATGAGTATCTTCCTATGTCTTTGGCAGAGATTCCTCCAAGATATTCATTCCAGTCCCTTCCCACTTCTTTTGGGAGACATTACCCGTATCTCCTCCAGCCCACAGCAGCTTCTGATGCCGATGGGTTAGCCCCCGATGTGCCATTGCCTGCTGAGGGACCTGAACACATGGAATTGTCTCCGGAGGATAAGCCCCTTCATTTGCCCCCAACCAAAATAGTAGAGACCCTTCAGGCCAGCCCTGAGGAGGAACCTTTGGAGGAGAGGGTGAAGGCTGAGGTGGAAGAAATGGAAGAGGGTCAGGAAGGACTCCCTGAGCCAAACTTGGAGCCACCCAGTCCCCTGTCCCCAGCAGTTAGGCCAGCCCAGAGCCCGGACAACTGTAATCATCTGTCGCAGCCGGGAGAATCATTAGGCCCAATGGAGCAAGAGCTGGAGGAGAGTCAGGGATGCCCACCAGAGTACCAGGTCGGGTCTTGCCCAGCCGAAGTTGAAGCTAAGATTCAGGAAGAGCCAAGTGCTGGGCCAGAGGCCTGCTCCATTCACATGGACTACGAAGGCCAACTGGATAAAGATGTGGAAGATCTCCCCCGAGAGGAACTTACAGAGGAGCCAAATGAAAAACAGGGCACTCCTCTGCCCAGCGGACCTCCATCCAGCGTGGAAATCCCGGAGAGGGAGCCCGGGATCGGGGGGCAAGAGCTCTACAGCCTCCCCACGGAGGAGGCAGGGCCCGTGCCAGCCAGCCCCCCGTACCCAGAGGAAGCTGCCCCCTGCCCCCTGCCCACTCTGGACATCAAGCCCGACGACCCCCTGGCCGGCATGAATGCCTTGGTGGCTGCCACAGAGCTCCCTCAGGCCTATCCCCTGCTGAACACTGGCGGCGTCACCCAGGCCCTGGTGAACCTGGAGGTGGCTGAGAGCCTGTCCTTGGAGCAGAGCTTCTTACAGGGGATCACTCTGCTGAGCGAGATTGCTGAGCTAGAACTGGAGAAGAGGAAGCAGGAAGTTGAGAGTGAGTTGGGAAAGAGGTGGATGTCTTCTGGTTTGGGTGGGTATTTTTTAAAGCCAGGGTAGTCACTGAGCTGGCCAAAGCATCTGGCTTTTGACTCTCTTGCATGAGTAGGATCCCACTCGTGTTGGCCATGGATTCCTCTGACGTTTTGCCATGTCAATTTTAAATCTTTCTGGCCCTCAATGTGCTTGTTGTGAGATGAGGAGGCTGGGCCACATTTCTTTCTTTATAAAGCTTTTTATTTGCAAAATACATGCATGGGAAATTTTTCAGCATTGACCCTTGCAAAAACTTTTGTTCCAAATTTTCCCCTCCTTCCCCCCACCCCCTCCCCTAGATCTGGGCCAAATTTCTTGTCAGTCTCTTCCAACCTATAATCTTTAATATCTTACTTTGCTTTGTTGGGGTTTTTTCAAAACTGTCCTTTCAGTTTTATGCCTAAATCTTACTTCATTATTACCTTATATTTCTTTGCTCCTTTCCTTCAACATTATCAAATTGTAAAGATTCTCTAGACTAGATGTAGAGGGTCAGACCTCTGGAGGAACTGATGAGATGATGGTTCTCTAGTTTACGTATATACTTAGTACTTAGTATAGTGTGTAATGGTTCTTTAGTTCACACACATTCAGTGTGCTGTAATGATGTAATTGTACTAAGGTATGTAAGAGCTGAGAAGGACTGGGAATGATTCATTCCATCTTTGGCTATGTGGCCCTCCTGTCTCCTTCAATTCTCTAAACCAAGGATTCAGGCTGATCCTGAGTTCCTCCAGAAAGCTAGCCCAAACATTACAACCAGGGATCCTTAACTGTTTTTCTTTAAAATATTTGATGTTTTTCTTTAAAATTTTCCTCAATTATGTGTTAAAACAATTTCTAACATTTGTTTTTAAGTTTTGAATCCTAATTTTGATCCCTCTTTTCTCCTTTCCCCCATTTCCAAGACAGTATAAATCTAATATAGGTCATACATGTGCAATCAGAATGGTGTTCTTAAATACATAAGATAAAATACACAGGATTACAAAAGAAATCAATCCTATAGAAGTACAAGGTATCCAAAAAGTCTTGTGTAGTGTTTATGGCTTTTGGAGCTTCAAACTGCATTAAAGACTTTTGGGTCACTGAATAGCTATTAATAGTAAAATAGTATTTCCTAAAATAATTATTATTAATAAAATTTCATTATTAAAATTAAATAATAAAATTAACATTACTAATAAAATTATCAGGATACTGAACAGCAACTAATAAAAAATATACAATGTTTACTAAAATAACAATTATTAAAATTATTAGATAATAAAATTATAATTACCTTTAAATTTTAATTAAAATTAAACATTTAAAGTTATTATTATTAAGAATCTATTATTGGTGCACCAAATAGCTATAATACTAAAATACATAATATTTACTAAAACTTATTTCTAATAAAATTTTTTATTATTAAAAGTAATAAAATCAGAATTATTATTAAAATTAATATCATATTAATAAAATTATCAGGATATTGAATAGTTAATAATAAAGTATGAAATTTTTACTAAAATTATCACTGAAATTGTCATTGCTTTTTAAATTGAAATTATTAAATTGTTCTTGGGGCATCAAATAGCTACTAACATTAAAATATTAAATATTTACTAAAATTATCATTATTAATAAAGTTACTTAAATCACAAAACTAAATAAATAAAATTATTATAGAGATTACTATGGTGGTGAATAGTTATCATTTGCTAAAATAAAATTCTAAAAATACTAGAATACTAAAAAAAACAAAACAAAAAACGTAGTTGCTAAGTGAAGAACCTCCAGAGGAAGGAACAGACCCAGAGGGACTTTCTCAGGATCACGTAGTTGATTAGTGGCAGAACTAGGACCAGAATCCAGGTCTCCTGAGCCTTTATCTACTGAATTACAGTGACTCCTGAATTTTTCTGTTCTCCAATGTTGTCCACACCTTCGCAAAGTGCATAGTAAAATGTAACTTTTGTAGTGCTCTGCTAGATCAGCACAAAAAGAATCCTAGATCAGAGTCCCTACAGACAATCTTAAAACAAAGATTATGTCTTCCTCCCACTTTCAATTCACATTAAGTCCTAATCCCTACCTATAGCATCTTTCAGCCTGATAGAGGTACCTATACTCTTTTCTTCCTAACTACTTTGCTATGAACTGAGTTTAGCCTGTCAATAAAAACAGCAGAGCTATAACCAGTGACTGGCTTTCTCTCCAAGCCAGGGGCACTTCTCAGCCTGCTTCTGCCATGAATCTGCTTGGGCAGATAATTTTTAAAAATAATATTTTTCCCCAGTTATATGTAAAAACAAATTTTTGACATTCATTTTAAAAAATTCCAAATTCTCTCCCTCCCTCTCCTCAATTGATGTACTGCCTAGATATTATTAAGCAAGTTATTTGCCAATTCTGTGACTCAGTTTCTTTATCTGTAACATGGTAACTTTATATTAGAGAAACTGTATGAGGATAGAAATGAGATAGAGTGAAGATGCTTGAATAAAGTTAAAAGTATAGCCCAGCTTCTTAAGCTATGTGGGGTCTCAAAACTGAATGTGGAGGTTGTGAAATCATGATTTATTATCAGTATATGTTTGATTTATTTGCCTATTTTATATACCTATATGCCCAGGGTGATGTAAAAATTTCTTAGATGAAAAAGGGTCATTAGTGGAGATAGCTTAAGTAGCCTTGCTATAAAAAGTAAAAGGCCACAACAATGATAGTGAGGTCTTTCTTTCTCCTGCTTTTGCACTCCCACAGGTTTTCAGGACATCCTAGAACCTACTAGAGAATTCAGCTTAATTTGACCTTTGGGTTTTTCATTTACTCATTCCAGTGAGTAGTTCAGTAAAGTCACTTCTTTCCAGAAAAGTGGAGTGTGCTCTGGGCAAAGGAGCAGTATTAGGAATCTAGAGCAAATGAACATTTTAGTACCACCAACTAGCCATGAGAAATGTAATAGGGAATAGTGGATAGAGAGCCTGCTTCAGAGCCAAGCTATATGTCCTGCTTTTGAAATATACTGGCTGTGTGATCCTAATCAAAGCATTTAACTTCTTTAATTTTTGCATGTTTATGTTGCTTATTGATTATAAGTTTGATCTGAACCTGTGATTTTGCTAGTTTAGGGAACTCCTTTTAACTTTCTTTAATTTAACTTCTTAAAGGAATTCCCTAAACTAGTAAAATTATAGGTTCAGACCAAACTCATAATTAATGAGCAACATAAACATGCAAAAAAATTAATAATAATGGTTTCATCCCATTCTGGAGAGTAGTTTGGAACTGTGCTCAAAAGGTCATCAAACTGTGCACACCTTTTGATCCAGCAGTGTTACTACTGGGCTTGTATCCCAAAGAGATCTTAAAGAAAGGAAAGGGACCTGTATGTGCCAAAATGTTTGTGGCAGCCCTGTTTGTAGTGGCCAGAAACTGGAAACTGAGTGGATGCCCATCAATTGGAGAATGGCTGAATAAATTGTGGTATATGAATGTTATGGAATATTATTGTTCTGTAAGAAATGACCAGCAGGATGATTTCAGAAAGGCCTGGAGAGACTTACATGAACTGATGTTGAATGAAGTGAGCAGAAGCAAGAGATCATTATACAAGGCAAGATTTATACGATGATCAATTCTGATGGACGTGGCTCTCTTCAACAGTGAGATGACACAGGCCAGCTCCAGTGATCTTGTGATGGGGAGAGCCATCTGCACCAGAGAGTGGGGACTGAGTATGGTTCCTAACCTAGCATTTTCACGAACTTTTTTGTTATTGTTTGCTTGCATTTTATTTATCTTGTTGTTGAAGCATGTAACGATTTCCTGGTTCTGCTCATTTCACTCAGCATCAGTTCATGTAAGTTTCTCCAGGCCTCTTTGTATCCATCCTGGGGGTTGTTTCTTACAGAAAAATAATATTCCATAACATCCATATACCACAGCATAATCGGCCATTCCCCAACTGAGCAACTGAGGGCCTCCACTTGATTGCTGGTTCTTGCCACTACAAAAGGGCTGCTGCAGTAATGGTTTATACCAGACATTTGTTTGCTTAGTGTCATTGTTTTCCCTCCGCCCAGGCCCCGAGAGCTGTCCTGTGCGGCCCACCCTTGAGAGCTTGCTAGCTGCCAGCACCCATATGTTGATGGAGGTGCTCTCCAATCCCTTCATGGACCCTTTGAAGACCATCAAGCTGCCTCGGGAACTGAATCCTAATAAGAAGTATAGCTGGATGCAGAAAAAGGATGAACCGGTGAGGGCCTTTCCATGTTTACTCCTCATGGGGCCAGAACTTTAACACTTAAACCAACACTGAAATCTCCCATTACCGTGGCGAACGTTATCTAGCCAAGGATCCTGTCCCTAAGCGGCCCCTTGGATGGAAGCAGGAAAGGGCCGCGTGCCCTTGACTTTGAAGCCAGCCTCTGAGTTTCCCCTTCTCTTTTTCTTTCCAAAGATGTACTCTATCAAGTCTGCCATTGAGAACATGGATGCGATGGAGCTCGACTATCGGATGAGACTGGCTGAGCTCCAGCGCCGGTATAAGGAGAAGCAGCGGGAGCTGGTGAAGCTGCAGCGGCGCAGAGATTCTGAGTAAGTGCGCCAGCCCTCCTCTCCCCCGCTGCTCTCCCCCTTTCCTGGTTGGCGTCTCTCCATGTCAGGTCCGAGGCCACTCCCGGACGGGCTCCCTCGCACGGCTCAAGGGCGGAGGCCGACACTCGCCGTTAGGAAGCCATCTTTGTCTTGGTTCTTGTGGTAGTTCTCCTTTAGCGGTGTGGCAGTGGTAGGCGGTGTAGGCGTGTGTGGGTCTGTGGTGTGTGTGTGCGCAGTGTGCGGGTTGTGTCTCCCCTGGTTAACAGCGAAGCTGTGGTTCTTTTAAAGGGAAAAACGTGAAGAGAAAAGTAGAAGTTTGGCGCGAAGAGGCCCTGGAAGGCCGCGGAAACGGAAGCATGGATCCAGTGCTCTGTCTCCTCCTCTGGAAAAAGGGAAGAGTGACGGCAGGAGCGGAAAGTAAGGCTGGCATCTTGGGCCGGGGTCCGTGGCGCCCTGTGGAGGGGGAGGAGCGTGTGCTTGGAGGCCCAGGAGAGCCTGGGGCCTCACAGGGATGTGGAGTGGCTGCCGTGTGTCAATGGTCCTGGATGGTGGCTGCCCCTGGCAGCGTGTGTCGGTCAGGCATGGGGCCCTGCAGGCATTGGCCAGGAGCGGCGTCTCCATGGGCAGGGCCGCTGAGCAGTGCGGGGTCCTTGGCGTGACCGCGGGGTCGCCGGGACCCAGGCTGGCCTGCGAGCGAGCTCCAGTGGTGGTGTGTGTGCTCTTTCAAAGAAGAATGACTGGGCAAGAGAGAGTGAGCGATGGAAAGATGTCCAGGCTGTAACTGAGGTGACCGACAGGCAGGAGGACGGACCCAGCACTGCAGCACGCGTCTCGGCACTAAGCGGGAGGAATAGGCCCGGCGGGGGAACGTTAACAGTGTGAGGGGCCAAATGCGCCTCCTCTGCCTCTGGGAGCTGGCTGCTCCCCTCCAGGAGTCCCGGCTCTGGCTCTGGGACTCTCAGTGACTGACTGACTCCTGCCTGGGTCACGGACCTGCACTTGAGGCACTCCTGCTCCTCACAAGCCTGGTCCTCCCCGACTGGCCCCAGCGCCCAGCTCCTAGCAAGTCTGCTCCCTCCATCCGCTGCTGGCCGCACTTAATTCCTGCACGTCCGATCCATTGTTCCAGCTCTCGCTGGCTGCAGAGGACCCGGCCGTCTGTGGGGAGCCGTGGTGTTCAGACCTGGTTTGGCTTGCAGGATGGTACCCTAGTTAGCTCCGAGTGCCAGAAATGAGTGACTTCCCTAGGGAGCGAATGAGGGGCAGGGAGACTTGGGAGATGGTGAGGAACAGATTTTTCTCTGGCCATTCTCTTAGGAAGCAGGGAGGGGCCTAGGTCAGCGAAGTTGGAAGTCAGGCGAGTGGCCGCAGCTTAGGGGCAGGACTGAGGGAACTGGTCTGCTCGAGGGTCTGTGCCCTGGTGAATGGCCTATTGATTGATCTGAGAGACAATTGCAATTTCCACTGGAGAGGTACAGAAGTGGCCTGTGTGGCTTGTTGTAGTGCTTGTGGAAAAAAAATGGCAAAAGAGCAGCTGCGGAGGGATGTTTCAGGTTATCTATAAAGAATTAGGTTGGCCTCCAGCTCCCTCCTCCCCTCTCCAGAATTGGGCCTACTGGAACATTCCTGGCAAACCACAACATCCCTGGAGGCCACAGAGCTGTTTGGACAGAGGCGAAAATTTCTTGTTAATAACCAGCAGTGAATGAGGAAGGAGAAATAGTTTGGCAACGTCTGCAGTGACTTTATTGGAGATTGAGGGAATAACATTCTTTCCCCAACTTTTTGACTGAAAACAGACAAAAGGTCCTTTCCTTTAGGTTCCTTTCTACTTTGTCCTCCTGGGTACTCAGGCAGCTGAGCAGAGAGGAATGGTATTTTATTTTTTTCCCTGTGAAAGATACTTTTTAGCTCTCTCCTTCCCACTTCCCCTGGATTCTACTGAACATTATAAATAACCTCTCAATCATAGCACATTTTGGTAAAGAGTGATGAAATTGTGTGTGTGTGTGTGTGTGTGTGTGTGTGTGTGTGTGTGTGTAACCCTGAGCATTAATTAATGGTACATGGATGAGAATTTCTTCTCTGAGTTCTATAAATTCTTATTCTTCCTGATGGAATTTCCTAAAATTCTTCATGCAAAACCTAGCCCTTTGTCTTGGGTACACCCAATCCAGAATCTCTAGCATATTCTCCTAGGAGATGAGGGCTTTCAGTCTTTGAACGAGTTCTGGAGTTGAACTCGAAGGAAATGGGTTCATAATCTGATTCTTGAACAAAGTACCTTTCTGGATCCTCAGTTTTCCCATCTGAAAAACAAGCGGATTAAAGTAAGTTTCAACTGTAAAATTGACGAGATTTAAAAGCTATGACTCAGTTTTCACTTTAATTATCCTAAGGGTACTTCCATATCAAGCAACCTTAGGAAAACTTAAATAACTTCCTCCTTTTAGGGGCCACCAAGTGCTCTCTGACTCCAGTGGGAGATTCATCTACCAACCTTAAAGAGTGGTTAATGCTGGCTGATTCTGGGGGCTGAGGAATGGGATAGTACCTGAGCCAATCACCAATGTACATTTGGGTTGCAGGCTGAGCAAGTCTTTGCTGCTGTCAGAAGACTCGGAGAATGGAGAAGGGATGCGGAAGAGACACAAGGGGTCAATCCCTGAGGATGAGGAGGACATAGACAGTGGAATTGGGAAATCAAAGGGGAGACACCAGAATTGGGATGACCATGAGACCACATCGGGCTATTCCAATGAGGTTAGTAATCCAGGAATTTAATGAACAAAAAAGGATGGGAAATGCATTTATTATTATTATGGGGTGGGCATAATGCTGAGCTGGGGATAGAGATCTTAAAAGACAATTTCTGTCCTCAGGAAGCATATATCTCAATAAGGGAAGATGACACTTAGGAGGAAAATGGTGGCTAGGGAGGAGTGTTTTGGATCAGGAAGAAGATGGTGAATTGGGCAATTGCTCAACATGTCTAGGAACATTAGTATTATTGAATTGAGTATGGACCATGTACAACAGCCACCATTTGGAAGGCTAAAAGGGGAGACTGGCTAGGTAATACAGTAGGTGGAATTTGGGGCCTAAGAGAATTGAATTCAAATCTGGCCTCAGATACTTATGGTCTATGTATTCCTTGGCAAGATAATTGACCTTTGTCCACCTCCATTTCCTCACCTATAAAATGGGAGTGATAATAGCAGCTACTTTCCAGGGCGATTATGAGCCTCAAATGACATATTTGGGATATACTTTGTAAATCTTAGAGTGTTATATAAACACTAGTTATTATTAGCCCATCTCTTTCAGAACACTAACTGCCTCCTTTCCCCTACTCAGGTTTGACACTCAAATTCAAGGGCAGGTTGTTGTACATTGTTAGTAAACTAATTTTTGGTTAACTGCCTTATTCTTTAGATCTAAGAGAAGACATTTGATTCCATTGTAATTTACTCTGTGAACTCCAGAGTAGTAATCAGGATAGAGCTAGCCTTTCTTTTTACTCTGATGATGTTTAGAATCATTTCCCTTAAAGCCCTCTTCTCTAAGTCACCTCTTCTTTTTTATCCTTCCTACATAAAACCCTTTGCAGGAGGTGTGAGTTGGGTTGACTCTAAATGAGAACATAGTTATGTAGGAATGCTTCGCTATAATTAAGGAAGCCCAGTTAGCAAATTCTCGATCAGTGTTGTGTTTATTATTTTTCATTACCGCCATTTGCTCATTTAAGTAATACCATAAACCTTTATTATAAACTTTTAACAGAAGAGACCTAAGCCTATTTCCTCCTATGGAATTCAAACATATACAAGGAAATTAAAATACATTTGCAGTTACTTTGTAGACATCAGTGACTTAATCAAGGCAGAATGTCTAACTTAAAACAAATAAATGGTCAACTTTAACAATAAGGTAGAAACAAGAATGTGATTGAACTTTTTTTTTTTTTGGCTCTGTGCCTCAGCATGGTGAATTCGTTATCAGCCGTATTTGCTGCTGTCAATTGGACATTCTGTGTAGTAATCTGACGTAGTGGTTAATGTGGTCAGAATAACCAGACTGACTCCGCTGCAATTGATTTCATTTCCATGGTAGGATACATTGTGTTTTGTGTGTTGTTGTTATTATTATTTTTATTCTTCCTCTCGATGCCTCTTGGACTTCTCAGCTGAAGGTCATTACTGCCTGCTCACCTGCTGCCCAGCAGAGCTGGTTCCTCCTAGGAGAGGCTCTTTTATCCACACCATGAGACTTGGATTCCTTGCCATAAAGGCAAATTGGAAAGGCCGTTCCAGGGCTTCATATCTGTATCTTAATGTGTGACCATGACTTCTCCTTTCCAGCTAAAGATCAAGAAGAAGAAGGTGGCCAGTGACCAGGAGCAGCTGGCAACCAAGCTGGATAAGGCCCTGTCCCTCACCAAGCAAGACAAGCTGAAGTCACCCTACAAGTTTTCAGACAGTTCTGGGGGGAAGCAGAAAAGTAGTGGGGTTAGCACCAGGTACTTATCTCCCCATGACACTCTGCTGAGCAAGGAAGAGAAAAAAGTCCTGGCCAAGGGCCTGAACCTATCCCTAAAACCCCCTAAAGAAGGTAAAAATAAGTTCGCTGCCAAAATGAAGATGGAGGTGGGGCTAAAGGTCAAAGGTCAACTGAAAGTTTCCCACTCACCTGTGATATCGGAAATGAGCAGCTATTCCTATAGTAAGTAACCTGTCTGTTACTTGTCCTTGTCAGGGCAGGGAGGGGATGCTTTTCTCTCTCACTCCTATGTGTTCTCTCTCCTCTCTCTCTCTCACTGCTCTTTCTTTCTTAACTTCCTTTTCTTTCCTCTTTCTTTTCCTTTTCCTCTCTCCTTTCTTTCTTTCTTTCTTTCTTTCTTTCTTTCTTTCTTTCTTTCTTTCCTCCCTCCTTCCTTTCTCCTTTCTTTCTTCCATTCTCCTTTCTTTCTTTATTTTTCTTCTTTCTTTCCTTTTTTTATTCCTTCCTTCTTTCTTTGTTCCTCTTCCCTCTCTTTTTCTATTCTTTCTTTCCTTTTCTTCCTTCCTTCCTTCCTTCCTTCCTTTCTTTCTCTTTCTTTTTTTCTCTCCCTCCTTCTCTTTCCCTCCCTCTTCTCTCTTCTCTCTCTCTCTCTCTGTCTCTCTCTCTTTCTCTTTTTCTCTGTCTTTTCTCTCTCTTTTTCCCTCTATCTCCCCTTTCTCATGTGTTTTTTGGAAGAATGTGTTAAAATTATGTCTTACCATGTCCCATCAGAACAGATATGTATTCCCTTCCCTTGCCACCTCCAAGTCTTTGGATGATATGTTTGGTTGCTGGGTCAGAGTGTTCTTTGCTGTGTGCTATCTAAGAAGTCATACCTTTGTAGTTCACTTTTACTTTTATGAAATAGCTGACGTTCATGTAGTATGTGATTTTCCTCATTTTGGGTTGTTAGCTTCTGTTGGTATCTGAAGAATTCTGATTGATGGAAGGATAGGGTTTGTTTTATGAGTGATCGCCATGATAAGCTGGTTATAGATAGAATGTTCTTCCCTGTGGTTGAAGTACTTTGTAGAATTTAGGGCTCCTGGGATAGAGCTTGGAATTATCTTTGAAGAGAAGCATTATTCCTGCCTGATGTGAAGACAGAAGTGTTTGGAGGCCAGAGGTGTTCAGAGTTAAGATTGAAGGAATCTGGGAGGGAAGGAAACTTTCTAGGGGAAAAACAGTGACCACTCCGTATAGGTTGGCCCCTCTTCAGGAAAAATAAAAATAAATCCACACTTACAAATCACATAAAGTTGGTGGGGACAAGCATAATTACTATAGAGGGATGCTTAGTTTTCTGAAGCAATACTCAAGAAATATGCTGTATGGTTCCTTTAAATCGTGAAGCTCCCCTGGTGCATTTAAAACATGAGTTGATGTGACACACTTTGCTGGAACACAATTGCTGTGTTTGAGGCACATCTGCATTTATGTTTCCTTACCCACTATGATGACTAAGATGGAGCTTAAGGGACCCCAGCCACGTCTCTAATTTCAAGATTTTTTGATTCCCATGGTGATGTTTGAGTCTTTCCAACATCCATGGAATACAGCACGTGGACTATGGGTAAATAATGGTAGAACACCTGAATGCATAGTAGTGACTAAACAGCTGTGAAACTGAGAGCTAAGATCTGCATCCCAACTGCAATTTCTTCTAGTCCTAAAGGTGAGAGATTGGGTTTTTTACATATTGGCCCATTCTTTCCTGCTTCCATTGATTGTTTTTCAAATTGCTTGGTTACCTGTCCCCTATTATTATATTAGCTTCCATACTAGGTTTTTAGAATTGGTTTCTTGTTTAGCAATTTCAGAGGAATTAGGGTCAATTGTGTGTCTTATGTTTGGACTTTTGATTGGACCAAAGACAAGCACACATTTTTCTTAAACAATTAAGTCAAATCTTTCATCTGAATTTCCAGTGACTTAGCAGATCAAGATCTTGCTCCATATCTCTCCAGGGTATGATCTAAGCAAATCTCATATGGTTTCTGCCTGGACACATCCCATGGTTAATGAAACTTCTGGACTAGTCAGTCATTTAGTAAAATGCCTTAGGGAAAAATCATCATCTTCATCATATAGCATTGCTATTGCTGCCTGGTTGTAGGAGACCTTCCTCTTACTCATAGAGGAGGATGTTTGCACTAGTATGAGTAGAATCTGCTTGTAGTAATCAATTGAAAGTCGCTCAATTTTTTTTCATTGTGCCTGGTTGGTATTGAGCAAATATATGTTCCTCCATGATATATTCTAGCATTCTATCATTAGCAGGACTTGGTGAATATATGATACTCTATTATGATTTTCTGTGCTATTGATTGACTCCACTTTGGATTAGGAATCCAGTTTGATCAGAACAAACCCTATCATAAAACAAAAAACAAAATAACTATGCTATGTCTGCAGAAAGAGATGAGTTGGGGGGAGGGGTGCTACAGTTTTGACTGAGCTTTGACACCCAGTTCTCAAAAGACTGTGTGTGCATTAGCTGTTCTCAGCTGATTTATTGCTAGAATGCCAAAAGGGCTGTCTCAAACAGTTTTGATTAGATGCTCTGTCGATAGGAGAGCTGCAGCTTTGTTTGTTTTTTCCCCTAGGCTGGGCTGCTCATGTAAGAATTTTTAAAGGGTCCACCGAAGAACACCCCCACCTCCCCCCAAAAAAATACAGAGAAGAAAAATAGTGTCTTATGATTATTAGTTAAAAGAATTGCTTTTATTTCATCTGAAGAAGGAAAAATTGCAAGGTGGTTTTAAAATGCTGACCATCTATTCTCTATTTTCAGAGCTAGAGAAAATGGGTTTAAATTTTTTCAGTAAGGAAGATTTGGGTTAGATTTGCAAAAGACTTTTCTTTGAGCCAGAACAGCAGAATAAACTCCTGAGGGATCTTACTGATTGGGGAACATTTTTGCAACTATAGGCAAATATGAGTACCAATAGAGGGAGGGGGAAAATGATTTTATCTTACTTGGCAAAGATAGAGTACTTATCAGAGATAAGTAGGTTAGATGAGATGACCCTGAAGTTCTTTTTAGTCTTAGAATTCTATTATCATGTAGAAATTATCATGTAGAATGATATGGATTCAGACCTATTAGTTATTTTCTGGAATGTGGAATTATTGGATTACTGAAGAAGTAAACCCTGAAGTCAGTGAGCCTCTGGGATGAGGGACAAGAAGTAGCATCAGCAGCTTCAAGGCAAGGGCTCTGGAGCTAGATAGAGTTGTTGTTGCAGGATCCTTCTCCCTCCTTGTGGGACACCCCAGGAGAGTGTGTGTTGGAGTCTTTTCTTCTGAAAGTAGAGAGTAGGCCCAAGATGTTGGGAAGATGAGGAATAAGACATTAAGAGACCTTTCTATTTTTTTGTTTTCTGAGACTCCCATGGGCTCTGGGAGATTACAACTTCTTGGGTACCCCTTGATTCATTAGCATTTTTAATTGTGACTCACAAAAACAGTATTATCCACATTCAGAGACTTTTTCGGGTGGGAGGACTGAACAAAAGTTTCTCCTCTATCAGAAAGCAGAATATTCCACAGGAGGAGATGGGAAATAAGAAATTTCCTTGCTTCTCAGGACAATAAGCTTTCAGTTGCTGGAATGTTTTTTTTTTTCCCTTCTTCATTGGCCATGGTGGGGAAGAAATGAACTAGGAAGCTCGGTTTTTGGTTATTGTTGGCGATCACAGCTTAGGAAATGGCCCAGGTCCAAGCTTCATTAAGATGAGTTACACGGTTGCAGCAGTTTGGAGGTTAAGTCAAGTGGGAGTAAGGCAGAAATCAGGTTATATAATATGCTGGTCAAAGTAGGGAGGATGGGGGAAATTTAAACTGCTTCCCTCATTTGTCCCAACAGGAGTTTCAGCCTCTATTTTCAGAAGCACTGTTGTTTTCACATACCCGCTTACATAGAAATAAATGACTTAAAGGAAATGAAACCCCCAAAATTATTTGACTTAATCTCTATTAAAAACTACTTTGACTGCAGATACGGACTCAGAGGAAGATGATGAATCCCTGAGGGATGAGTGGCCTTCACAGTCTCCATCCAGCTCCAAAACGAGACCTTCCAGTCTCTACAGCGTAGTGGCCAAAAAGAGCAGCAAGTCGACTGGTGGTCTCAAACCACCCAAGAGGGGCGTGTCTGCCACCAGAACTCTCAAAGCTAAGCAGGCCACAAGCAGAAAGCAATCATTTGGTTTGCTACTCCGAGAAGCCGAGGCTAGATCTTCCTTCAGTGATTCTTCGGAGGACTCATTTGATCAAGGTTACTAGCTAAAAACACAAAAATACCTTCCATGTTTTATAGAGAAAGAGAGAAAGGGAGGGAGGGAGGGGGAGAGAGAGAGAGAGAAAGATTGAGAGAGAGAGAGAGAGAGAGAGAGAGAGAGAGAGAGAGAGGAAAAAGTGAGAGAGAGAGAGAGAGAGACTGAGAGAGATGGCGTTACCAAGGTTGGCCATCTTGGATGGCTGAAGGAAGGGCAGCCATCTTTGTTCTTGGCAGCGTAGCCTGCTTTATCAGTATAATTTTTTATTTTATTTTATTTTGTATTTGTATCATTGTGATAATATTATTGGCTGGCTCTTTTAGAGCTTTTATATGGACTGGTTTTTAGTCTTCACCTTTCTCCATTCCCTTCCCCCCCTCCTCCCCCTTCCAATTCCTTTACTTCTTTCCTGACCACTGTCACCATGGTTTTTGGTTTTATTTTGTTTTTGGCATGGGCCTTATAGAGGCTTCCAGAGGAACTTTTTGTAAATGGAATACTGTTGTGTGGGCGTGTGACTTGATGTTTGTACTGCGATTTGGTATACCAAGCTTTATTAAACATATCGAGTTCATTTTTAACTAAACCAGTGTGCCTTGTCTCTCTTGCTGTGTCTCTTATTAGGTGATTAGGTTGACGCTTCCCTTCATTTGTTCTACCCTCCCCCCAACCTCCTCACAACTCCAAAACAAGTAGAAATTGTATTAATGCAGTCTGACGCTCTCTCTATTATTCAAATATCCCTGGTAGCAATTGGCATTCATTTCATTTTTCAGGATTAAAATTAATTGTTCTATTATCACCATCATCATTCCTGCTCTTTTTTTTAAGCTGCTTATTTTATTTTTAAAATTTATTTTCTTAATCTCTGTTATCATTCAACAGTGGTTAAAGAATATTTGGAAACACTAGTTCAAAAACATATTTCCACTTTGAAGGGTGACAAAGCCAGAATGGGGGTGTAAAATATTTGTCATTTTAAACATTTTGTGGTTCATATTTTGAAAAGGTAATAGCAGTGAAAAGGTAATAGTTGGGCAGGCAGCATGGTGTAGTGACCAGGTCACTGGACATTGAGATTTCAATCCTTGTCTGGATTCTGTCACTCACATGCTATATGGCCCCTGGACAAATTGCTTCTACCTTCTGGACCTCATTTTCCTGTATAACATGCAGGAGCTTGTCCACATGATTGCTGAGGTCCTTCCCAACTCTAAAAATGTCAGTACGGTTTTCCAAACACACACTTTTTTGGGGGGAAAGTCTAGGTTGTAATTTTCTCAGATTCTCCATTTCAATCAGGAATATTCAGAGAAATAGACGTAAATGAGAATCTTTGGGAAACTATACTCCATTGACTTCCTTGGCCAGGGTCTTTGGTGCCTGGGGTCCATCTCAGTATTAACTCCCTGTTATGACTGGGAAAGAAAGATCTCTGAAGACCTTCTTAAAAGATACAAGGAAGTTACTTTTTTAAGGGCTCACTCATTGAGAATAACGGAGATGGGTCATCAGAATGGTTCTTTGGAATTTGGAAGTAAAGACCCTCAGCTTTAACCCCAACCCCTTGACAAATAAAACTACTATATAAATATAGCTTAGCCATATCCATGCAGAGGGAGGTTGACCAGCCAAATTTAGATGGGGGAAAACAATTTGAAAATTCCCAGGCAGTGTTGTTTATGCTCCATCCCTTCCTGCCCCTAGCTTCCTACTTCCTCCCCTTTCCAAATTGGCAACTCTCCATTTTTGATGACCATTAATCCATAGCAAAATGTTCCATTCTGGTTGAATTGCTTTGAAATGGCCTTCTGATACAAATGCTGTATCAGAGAAAGAGAAAAATCTGTGTGACCAAGAAGAGAATCAGCCCTTCCTAGCTCTGTGACGGACATCTTTCTCCCTCCAACCTGCACACACACATACACACACAACTCACTCTAGAAGGCCTTAATTTAAAGGGCCCATGCTCTAGTGTTTCCATGGAAGAATCTGGTTTGTTTTCCATTCAATTCTGCATCCCCATGTGTCCCTGCAACTTTGGGTGTTTGTCCTTTAAGCTTCTCCCCCCCACCCCCTTTTTTTTTTCTGAGTGAAGCCCAATGCTTTGAACTTTTTTAGTTTTTTCCCAACTTGGACTTCATGTTACAAATATGAAATTTCTCCTGATTCATGAGGAGAAAGCCAACTGGCCAAGAGTGTATTTTTTAAAATGTGCCTCCTATTTATTCCCATTAGGATTGGGCAGGGTGGGGGTTGGGTACATTATTGATGGGAAAATGCATTTGGTCTTCCAGTGGGATCTCTTAGTGGGGAAAGGCACTGGGGATCCTCGGGGGGTTGGGAGGGAGGAGGGTGGATTATTCCTTTTATGAATGTTTATTTATTTATTTCCCTGCAAATGAACCTTTTTTTTTTTCCCCAAAAGTTTCTTTTAAGGGATATTTGGGTAATAGGGTTTCTAATGACTTTCCCTGATACTAAAACAATTAATAACTTAAGCTTTTCTAGCGTGCTCGCTTTCTCCTTGCAGCTGCTTGACCATCCCTTCACCCTTGACCCCTATCCATGATGCTTTGAATGTCTGTATCGGTCTCTTGCATTTGCTCTCACGCTGCACTAAAGAAGCAAAGGGAAGGCTGGGAGTAGGGCAGACCCTGCTCAGCGAGGGGTCCCTAACCATGAACCTGAACCTTGCACATTATTATGTAGGTAGGCAAAATACCTTTTCTTTCTGTCGTCTATAAAACCTCGGGCTTTTTTGGTGTTTGCCCCCATTTGATAAAACTTAAGTATCTTTTTCTTTATTTCTTTTTTTCCTTTTTTTTTTTTTTTTAACTTATTGGGTTTAAAAGAAAAGAAAACAACAACAACAAAAAATACAGCATCCCTCCCTTTGGGTTTTTCTATAGGAACGTTTCTTGCTATTTGTAAACCCCTGCTTAGTTGGTTCTTATGCTAAGGACTCCAGAAAGAATTTATTAATTTCCAAAGATCCCTAGAGGAAGAAGCTTTTTCTTCCAAGTTCTGGGTCTTCCTCAATACTCCTAATAGATTTGAGAGTACCTTCTGTAGGAAACTTCACATCTTTACAGATCTGCTCTTGTTTTTAAGGAGTTGGTGAAGGACCATGGAGACCCAAGTTGGGTTGAGAGCTTGAGGCCTGGTAATTCAAAGTTTGATGGACACATTTGAATGGCCTGGTTGTTGATGGCAGTGATCACTGGTAACTTTAAGTGGGCAAAAAGAGAAATATTTGAAAATAGTACTTGGGGTTGGAATGGGGGTGGGGACGACTGAAACGCAATAAATACTATCTATGGACTTCTTTGCAAAGTGCCAACTGAGTCCATTCTCTCATTGGAGGAAGTGTTTGACCTTTGGGTAACATTTTGATGTTGCCTTTCCTTACAATAGAGCTAAGAGTTCTCCAAGTGGCTTGGGAGATGGGAAGTGGGGAGGGGAGGGATACTTCCATTCTAGCCAGCTGGTTCCCTTGACATGCCAGGCCTGAGCTGTCAAGCCCATTCTTGGATCTTAATTTGGATGGAAAAACTTTCTGGAGTCAGTAGCATAATATATGGGAAAAAAGTCCTCCAAACCAAAGTCAAGCATCCCCATTGGAGGGGAAGACATAAAAGTATCCCAACAGAACCAACAAGCAAAACAAAAGCAATTGTTAAAGATATACTGCACCCCCCCCCCAAAAAAAAAAAAACCCAACAAAACAAAACAACCCAACAACCTAGAATTGGAAAGCCCAGTAAAAGCCAGATGTGGGGGGGACCCAGATGCTGTGGAAAGTCTGCCTACACTTAGCCTGCTTTGCATGCTGTAGGCCTTGCTTGGTGCTCTGACAGAACCATGTTATTTTAATATGTGAAATGGATCTCAAGTGTGTGTTGTTCAGTCCTCTCTCTCCCTTTCCCTCCCCTTCCTGCTTCTGTCTCCTTTCTGGTCATCTCAGTCGTTTCCATTTCTTTCTGGAAGCTATCATTTTCTCCTGTTTTCTGTTAACAGATCTGTCCATTGCTTTTCTCCATTCCTCTCTCTCTCTCCCCTCCTTTTCTTCTTTGACTTATCACTCACCTAACTGGCTCACCTCCTTTTTGAGAGATTGCCTAATAACAGAAGTTAAACCTCAGTCTGGGTTTTGGTGCCAAATTGGTCAGACAAGATGAACTTCCCGCTCTTGTTAGCCATTTCTGGCTGTCATTAGCACAGAAAACAAACAAATGGATTCTGGCAGTTGCAGAAAGTCTTGGGGCTTTTCCCCCTTTGCCTTCCCAAAGTACAGTCTGCTCACTGCTCCTGGTTCCAAAGATTGATCATTAAAAGTGACATTTGCCTTTCATCTCCATCCCATGCTTTCTTTGTGCATCTGTTAGATGTCCAAACCACATGTTTCCTTGCCACAGGCCACCATGGTTGAGCTTGTGTGTCTGGTACCAGCTTAAGTGTTTCCACACCATGCATAGGAACAAGACACACCCTGCTTCCCCATCCACTGCCCTTCCTTTTGTTATTCCTCCTGGGATGTACCCACCTTTTCAACCCTTAGAGTAATTGAAGTGTGCAGTGATACATCTGTATGTGTATATGCTACAGTTGAAGGGACCTTCAGGGCTTGTCCCTAAAAGTTAAGCTCTGAATTAACAAAGGAGGGAAGATGGGGAAAGGGAAAGGGTAAAGAGCTGCTTGCTATTTGAATGAGAGGCCAGAGAGTTTTATAGCCCATTTTACTTGAAAAACACTTCTCCTGTGGGTAGAATGGAGCCTTCATCCTTCTACATGGGTGTTTTATTTCTTAAAATTTAAGGGACACCCATTTTATCTGGCATGACTCCTGTCTTTGTACCCTCTTTTTTTCCCCTTCTGATAAATAGCATGCATATTGACTGGCCATGTCGAGTTTTAAAAGTGTTTTTTATGTCTTGTTGCATTAGAAATATTTGCACCACAAATTTTATGGAATGTATGACTCATAGGCAGAAAATGGCTATTTTTGCCCAGATGGGATTCTTGAAATGCTGGGCAGTATTATCTCTTTCCTTCCTTTTTTTGATCCTGGCCCACCCACTTCTCTAGCTCTTTGGCCTAACCTACATAAGCCAGAGAAAATTTAATGGGAAAACTCTGTTCCTTGTAAGAATCAGGCAGGAACAACCTGCATCACTGAAAGCCCAGCTAGATAGCCTCACTAAAGAGTTGGTTCCATGGAGTGCAAAGGGCAGCATCAGTCTCCTCTGATCAGATCTTTCTCAATGGCTCAACTTGGATTTGGGATTTGTTTCTTAATTCACTCCAGATCATCCCAAGAAAGCAAGAGATTTGGGAAATGGGGAAAAAAGTCTTATCCTTTGTTCTGAAGTCAGTTTCTTAGGTGACTGGATACCCTCATAAGCAGTTATGTGCTGGGGTCCTGGACAGTGAGCCTTAAGACTGCTTTCTGCTTGATGTCATTTTGATCATAATGAGCTACAAAGCCATGTCTCATTTGGCTAGCTCTTTGTAGATTATTTTAGGGACCTTCTAATTTGAGAAAACTTGAAGTCTCTTAATAGCTTAAAGGTCTTAAAGGCCACAAATGGTTAGCCCATCAGGGGAGAAGTAGTTTCGAGTTCCCTCTGTAGAACAACCATCTGCATGACTTAGATTTTTTTTTTTGATCTTTTGTTTTGTTTTGCTTTTAGTAAGATAGACTACAAGGGAAGACCGACTTTCTGTGATTTCATATTTGAAATAATTTCATATTTAGCTTGGTCATTGATTCTCCCCTTGACTGGCCTTTCATATCCTTTTCCTGTGATTCACCGTTGGAATTTCTTTTCTTTGCTCTTCCCACCTGGTATTGGGACAGAGGATGCCAGCAGATCATAACAGGACTCTAGACCTACTTCAAGACACTCCTAGAGAAGTGGTCTGGCCTCTGTTGCTGCTAGTTTTAAATTCTTTATGGTCACTCTCTTCTCCTAAATAAAAAGGTAAACCCCTTCCCACTGTCCCATTGTTGGAGCCCAGCCCAATCCAGATACATTTTATTGTCAGATTTACCACTTAAAAATGTGGTTCCCCATCTCCAGACTGAGTCCTTAGAGGCAAAGGAAGCTCAGGAGCCTGGTTCCCGTCTTTTCTCTTCCAAACCTCCAGTTTCTTCCAGTTCTATCCTTTTTTTTTTTTTTTTCTCTTCTTCCTTTCCCTCCATACTTGTCCCTGCTTTGCTCCATCTCTCTTCCCTTTGGGCCTTTGTGTGTGAGTGTGTTGAAGCATGTCTGTGCAAAATGTGTGTGGATGGATATGTTCCTCTGTCTTCTGTATGTGTCACTTACTGTCACTTTCCCCTCCTCTCCCACAGCACATACTGATTGGTATTCCCCTTACAAAAACTGATTTTAAAACTACTGGGGCCTGACCACAAGGTCCCTGATTGGTTAACAAATCCAGGAAGAAATGGTACAAAATGCTGGGTATCTGTCCATTTTGATCTTAAAAATTATTTTCCTTTTTTTGATGAAAAGAGGATAAATATTTGTTGTCCTCCTCCCCCTGTTGGGCTCATCCCAAGGAACTGGTTAGTGTTAATCCTTCCAGTTCTTGAGGGATAAGGTATTTTGGGTTCTAAAGCTGTTTGGCTGCCTGGTTTGAATGGTTTTGAGTCTGTAGCTAGGTAAGAACCTTCAACACAGAGCAGAATCCAGAGCTCAACACCGGTGTAGTATGTAGGAAAATGGGAAGATGGGGGAAAGAAACTTTACTGCCCAACTGGGTGAGGGGAGAGGGGTGTTCTGCTGGGGATACAGACTTTGGCAACTGCATGGTCCCCCTTCCCCCCAGATGTATAACAAGCTTCCTGTTTTCTGCATGCTAGATTATAGTTCTGGAGAGGAGGAAGAAGAAGATGAAGATGATGAAGAAGACGAGGAAGAAATGGACAGCTATGGGATGAATGGCCCCAACAGGTTGTCATCCCCATCTTTAGATGAGAGTGGTCTGGGGTTGCTGGCCCGATTTGCGGCCAGTGCCATGCCTAGCCCCATTGTGGCTCCCCCACTTTCTATCATCCAGTTGGAAGCCAAACAGAAGGCAAAAAAGAAGGAAGAAAGGCAGAATCTAATGGGTGAGTTCTGTGCTTGGGGTCAAGGGTGGAGGGAAAGTTTGGAGAGAGAACAGATGTGAGTACTTTGTAGAGACCATGATCACCAAAGAGCTCTTAAGTGCCTTGTAAAATACAGGTGGCCATTGAAAACAAATCTCATTTAAAGTGATCCATTCAATAGAGCCCACTTTAAATGAGTTCACCTTTTGTAAAGGTATATTGATGTGTGAGTCAGCCATCCTCTTTTTATTGAGTAAGCCCAGGGCATTAGCTGATCAATATTTGTTGTTCTGTGTGGTTGAGTCTCAATAAGAGATAACCTATTCATGCAAGTAAATATTCTCCACGATTTTGGCAAGGTGGCTCTTTGGAGTACTTGAATGGTCACAAAAGGGAGATGGCATTTTTTATCTGATACTCTGGGACTAGAGGGTGCCCAAGGAGAGCTCAGTGATTTGGAAAATCTCACAGTTGAGACTGAGAAGATGCCCAGTTTAGCTCCACTACTTAAGGCTACTGAGAACTGAGATTGACATTATTCCCTTTCTTGATGAACATGTTACTTTTCCGTAGATTACTGGGAAAATACTAGATATTTTTTTGAGGGAACCCTTTTCATCCTTGCCCAAGGGATTCTCTATATACAAAGGACCATGTTGCCTAATTCTTTTGGCTAGGGACTTGTGGAATCAGAGAATTATGGATGTAGAGCTTGAAGGGATCCTCTCAGCAATCTAGTCCACCCCTCTCTCATTTTATGGGTGAGGTCCTTGGGGCCCTGAGAGGTTAAATAATTTGCCTATGGCCTCAATGTTAGTATTAGAGGTGGGGTTTAAACCCAGGAGCCAGTACTTTTCCCACTGTACCACAAAGAGCCTACATTCAACTTTTGCCTTTACCTCTCAACTCAGCCTGTTTTGCTTAAGAGATCATTCCAATCATATATATATATATATATATATATATATATATATATATATATATATGAAGATATTAATATCTATCCTGTTCCTTGCTGACCTCCAAGGATTCATTAGATCAGGAAAAAAGAACATATAGTCCTTTGCCTGTTGGGAAATGATGGGGGAGCAGCCTATAGGGGAGAATTGTCAAGGTGTCTCATTTTTCTCTCCCTTTAGGGGATAGAAATCCCATTTAAAGCATACCCTCCTCAGGGAAGCTGCTAAGTTATCATCAGTCTCCTGGGAGAGAGGAAGTTTGGGATTGGGGATGAAAGTGCTACAAGGTTTCCACTCAAAATTCAGGCCTAAATCTCATTGAAGCACATATAGAGCCATCATGCTCAGAAAAATTGAGTAAACAGAACTACAACCACATGCACTGACCTTCACTGCTCCTCTCTGGAGGAAGGAGGTGATCTAACCAAGTTGACCTCACTCTATTCCTTTTCAGAGGAGGAAACTTCGGCTCAGAGAGATGTCACAAGTTAGTTCACATTTGTATCTCTCAGCACAGGGTTTGTTGTTCCCCAGTCATGAAACTAGGAAGTGGCAAAACTGGAGCTCACAGGGCTGAACTCAAGTTCAGAATTTTTTTCACACTAGAACACTTTTGTCCCTAACAGACTCCACATTTCATGTCCCTAACAGGCTCAGATTCAGACCTCTTGAGCCAAGTCCCAGTGCTGACATTGGAATAACTGAGTCGTATATTCATGTCTTACTCCTTAATCCATAGGGTTGCACATTTAGACCTGGAAGGGACTCAACTAATCCAATCCCCTCTTTATAGATAAGCAAACAAGAGTCCCGCAGAGGTCTGCCCACAGCTGGCTTGTCCAAGATCACACAGTAAGTCAGAGAAGCCTAGGTTATCAGATTCAAATTTTGTTCCTCAAAGAAGTAACAATGTGGATAATATAGTTGTGTTACGTAACTAACGTAATATGAAGTTGTATAATAGAAATGTAATATAATGTCACTTGGAGCAGCCTGCCTATTCCATTGGACGGATGATGGCCCACAAATGAGCTCTCCAGGGCTGCAGGGACATGCAAGGGAGATGGCTATGAATGTATTTTAGCATCTTAGACCTGGGAAGAACCTCAGGAGTTATCCAGACCAACTTGGACCCAAAGCATCCATCTCCTTTATAACACCTCTCTTCTTCCAACAAGTATTTAACTGGAAAGTCCTTAATGACCCCAGGAGACTTGAACAGGGAACCCACTCCCCTTTCTGGAATTAGAAGACCACAGGTAGAAGTTTTCTACCTGTTTGGCCCTGGGAAAAGGCACTTAAATTCTCTAGATTTCATTTTCCTTATCTCTAAGGTGAAGTATTTGGACTAGATTACTTCTGAAGTCCATTTCTGCTCTAAATCTCAGCCATAACACTTTTTTGTATTTCATGGAAATACAAATACAGACCATGCTTAGGCATGTGTCCAGAAGCGTGATCCCTTTTATAAAAAAATAAATATTCTGATTAAGGTATGATTTTTCCTTGGCCTATATATTCTCATTAGTGTATTCTCTCTCTCTCTCTCTCTCTCTTTCTCTCTCTCTCTCTCTCTCTCTCTCTCCCTCTCCCCCTCTTTCCTTCCCTCCCTTTCTCTGTTTCTAAATCTCTCTTTATGTCTCTTGCACTCTCTGTATCTTTGTCTATCTCTGTCGCTCTTTCTCTGTGTATCTCTGTCTCTGCCTTATTTTTAATAGTGATTATTTATTATAATAGAAATCAAAGTATGAATTTTGTCAACCAACAAAATTAATAGATTATGGCCTTGCTTAATGAAAACAGTTAGTCACAGTAAAAATTTTGAGCCTAAATTTTTTAAACCATCATTTTAGCACTTGTTAATCCCCCCCCCAAATTTGTATTTATTCAATTATTTATTTTTACATGCATTTATCATCTGTTTCTTTCAAGGTCCCTCTAAATATTGTCTTCTTTCCAACACTTTCTCTTGTCTCTCCCTCTCACACAGACACACACAGACATACACACACAGAGTGAGAAATAAAACCATAATTATAAACACTCATAGTCGAGGAAAAAAGAATTATTTTTTTAAGCCTGTATTCTTTATACCCCATTGATATGACCTTCTTTCAGATTATGAGCACCAGGGAGTTGACACTGATCTGAGTCCACACATCGAGGCTGGCCTATGGGCTTGGTCTTTGAAAGGAGAGGAGAACTGCCCTCCCTCTCTCCTCAGGAGACAGATTGAACCATCTGAGAGGAGAGCTCTTTATAGGGGAGAGCACACTAAAATTTCCACAAAGGTCTCCTGGAAAGAAAAACCAGAGTGAAGAGACATAAAGGCATGGAAACAGGGGGAACACTTTAGTCACAGACAGATTGGACCATGTGTAGATAGAAAGGTTACAGGCCATGATAAGGCCTACAGGAAAAACCATGTACACTAAGGGCCACTAATGTTAGGCCTGTGAGAAAAGGGCACAGTGCTCTAATGCTGACTCTTGCTGACTTTAAACTCTTCAAAATACAAGCACACACACACACACACGCAGAATACACATATTTCACAAATCTCCTTAGAGACTCCAGTGCCTACATTGCCAACAAGTAGCCCTTTCTAAAATGTCAATTGTATTTTTTGCGTAACCCCAAACTATGTAGCAGGTCTCCTTCCCCCCCAGACTTAAAGTAGGCACCTCTGTCCTTTCAGCCATTTCTAAATCTTGTAGTAGTGAGTTAGGTGGCAGGCCTTTCTCTGGCATTCATCACAGCTGCATTTTATTGCCTGCACCCCTAATAAGCCGTGAAACCCCCAAGCTGTGTCTAGGAGCTGTTGGGAGTCTGTTAATAAAAGATTGGTTAATAGCATCATTAAACTGGTAAGCAGATCTTTCCCTTAAAATATCTCCCAGTCTGGTCTCCTTCTGCTGCTGGCTTGCAAAGTTGGGAGACAGAAAATGGAGTCTGGTATAATGAAAAAGAACTAGGAGATGGGAGATCCTGAGCTGCAACTCATGGTGTGACCTGGAAGGTCCTTGTACTATTTGGGTTTCAGCATCGTCCTGCTTGATTGGAGGGATGTCATCTCTAAGATCTCTTCTAGCTGTGAAAGTACCGTTCTGCTAATTTGGGGAGTTTTCATAGGGGATTTCTAGCCCCATTTTGTGAGAAATCAGATGCTTCCAGGAAATAGACCATGATGATTCTAGCCAATAATAAGCTTCTTCCATTAGTTGGGCCAATTTGAGAGTTAACCCGATTTCTTTAAGTGAATAACATGCTTTCTTTCTTTCTCTCTCTTTCTTTTTTCTTTCTTTCTTTCTCTCTCTCTTTTTCCCCTTTCTATTTTTTCTTTATCTCTCCTTTCTCTCTTTCTTTCTTTTTCTTTATTTCTCTCTCTCTCTCTCTCTCTCTCTCTCTCTCTCTCTCTCCCTCCCTCCCTCCCTCTCTCTCTCTCCTTCTCTCTCCCTTCCTTCCTTTCTTTCTTTCTTCCTTCCTTTTTCTTTCTTTCTTTTCAAACTCAGACTATGGTGAGAATGTCCCAACAAAGCATTCTAAAGCCTGAACTGAGTACAGAACTTCCTAAGGAATTCATGAAACTCCTTCATGAAAGTTATTCTCAGAGCCATAACATTATGTTAGAGTCTTTACATTGAAAAGGCCTAGAATAGCTCTAAAAAGAGCAGGAGGGGTCAGAATTTGAAGTTCTGGAGGCAGATGAGATTTGGGACTCTCTATGCTTGGTTGAAGGGGCCATTGAAAAAATGGAGGGAAGCATATAGGAAACCTTCTGACTTGTTCTTGGCTTTGGGGCCTCTGCCATTCTTCCTTCCTCCCCTGATTCATAAGGCAGGGTTACTTATTTCCCAGAAGGGAAAGTAGCATCTCTTCTTTGCTCACAGGGTTGTCAAGAATAGGAAGGGAGCAAGAACCTAGGATGGAAAGCAATGCTTCAGATTCAGTGAATCCAATTGGGTCTTCAACTCTGTCAGATACTCTTTTGTTGAATGAATTGATTGTTTTTAAGGTGTTGGAAGGGCAGGGGATTTAATGGGGAGCTCAAAGATACCCTGGCACCTACTATCCACCCACAGCTGAGTAGAATATGCCATAATCCTTTCATCCAATTGTATTTAGGGACTGAATTTGAGTACACCGATTCTGAGAGTGAAGTCAAAATAAGGAAGAAGTCCCCACCAGGTCTGCTTCGTGGGAAGAAGGGACTGATGGAGCAGGGAGGAGCCCTGCCTGCACCCTCTCCTAGTACCCTGGGTGTCAGTCCCCCTGTCCCGGAGAAAACCAAGATTGCTGTGGAGAAAGGGCGAAAGTCAAAGAAACTCAAGTCCCCCAAAGAATCAAGCTTTGAGTTTGGGCTGGAGGTGAGCGATGACGATCTGTGGAACAGGCGCCGGAGTGAGCGGATTTTCCTCCATGACGCTAGCACTTCAGCCACGGTTCTGTCCCCTGCTTCCTCCACCCCTGTCTCCAAGGGAAGCCGCTGCGGCAAAGGGACCCCACTGAGCCCCAGAAAGGAAGGCGGCAAAGGGAAGGAGAGGAAAGAGCTCAGCAAGGTAGGGAGCTGGGAGAGGGGCATCATAGAACGGGCTGTGTAAGGGGTGCTATGATTTTTCCTGAGGGATTTTCTTTTTAGGATCTGGGGACAGGGTCTAGTGCTTAGTGCAAGGTCTAGCTTATAGGCACTTAATAAATACTGGCAAGGGACATGGAAACCAACCAAAACAGTTTCCCTCTTTGGCAAATTTCAAGAATTTGACATCACTCAGTCCCGGGAAGTAACCCCCTATGTCTACTGCTATTCTCCCTCCCTATTTCCTCCTAGTGCCTTTCTCTAGTATGACTGTTCCAACCATGGGTGACAGTAAGGTGCAGTGGGAACAGTACTGGCTGTAGGGTCAGAGGACCTGGATTCAAATTCCACCCTCTGACCATTGTGTGACTTTGGAATAGTCACTTAAATGTCCCAGAACCTCAATTTCCATTGGCCTCTGAGGTTCCTTCCAGCCACAGAACTAGTACCCTTTGACTACCTCTGCCTTGAGTAAGAACACCTTGGTCAAGTCATACCAAAGCCCGCACCTATTCCCTTTCTAATTAGTCTTGGAAATCTCTTCTTTTGATGAAGCTGTTTGGTGATCAATCTTTGTCAAAAGAGGCTCCAGGGGCTTTCAGGTATATCTGCTTTTTAGATAGTTAGTGATAGGGACTGGATGTGGTGATTTCATTGGAACTCCCAGATTAGTGAATTCTCTCGATCAATGCAGATTAGTTTTTTCCCTAATAACTTATTTTCCCCCCTTTATTTTATTTTCTAATTTTACATGTATTATAATTTTTTAAAAATACACATTTCTTTATGAATTATGTTAGGAGAGAAAAATCAAAACAGAAAAAGAAAAAGAAAAAAAAGTGAACATAGAATGTATTGATGTTGATTTACATTCAGTCTCCATTCCTTGTAACTTATAGTCTTAGATGAGAGTTGGCTAGAACCCAAAAATCACAGAGCCAGTATGGGGCAGAGGCAGGATCTGAACTCAGGGTTTCCTGTATTAACAATAATAGCTAACCTTTTATAGCACTTACTAAGTACCAGGCACTGTGCTTTCCAATTATAATAGCCCTGGGGAGTGAGGGATATGGGGTGCTATTATGCCCATTTCACAGATGAGGAAACTGAGGCAAATACCATTTAAGTGGCTTGCCTAGGGTCATGTAGCTAGTAAATATCTGAGGCCAGATTTGAACTCAATACTTCTTGACTTCAAATCCAGTACTCTACTCACTATGCCATACTGGTTCTGTTTTTCAGATGGTATGTCCCTAAATCCTTAGCCTGATCTGTGGCCACAGCACCTCTATCCCAAACCTCCTTTTTTCCTGCCTGGCTGATCAGGTCTTGAGCTTTCTTTGGGTTCAGGAATAATATTATATAAATTATAATTTGGGGGGGGAAGTGGTCATGGGAACCAAAAAGTCCCACAATCTCCTTTTAAATGCAAATTTGAAGTAAGAATAGGCTCAGGGAAGGGGAGGAATTTCTTACTCTGGACCCATCCAGTTCTTATTTTTTAAAAAGCAGGTGGAGAGTGGTTAGGTTGATGCAAGGGCAAAGGGAGACCACCATTGTTGTCAGAATATGGGATCTCAGGGAGGGAGGTGATGCTTAATGTACTTCCTCCTCTACTAGGGCCCCTTTCCTCTCAGCTGATCCTCTGACCTTGTCCATCTGCTGTGCTTGTCCCTCCAGCAGAAGAAGAAGGGAAAGGAGAGCTCCTGTTGTTCCTCCATGTCCCCACCCGGTATCCCTTCCCTGACCTCAGAGTCTCGGACGTCCTTAACTAGCTCCATGGCCAACAAGAAGAACAAGGGCAAGGCTAAAGGGAAGGAAGTAAAGAAAGAGGTAAGTCTCTTTACCTCTCTGTGGCCGCAAAAAAAAGAGAAGCACAAAGCAATGGACTTGGTTCTTTTATCTATCTATGTCAGCATTTGGGTGAGGACAGTGGTTCCCTAGATATAAAGTGTTAGAACTGAAGGAGATGTTAGAAACCATCTAGTCCACAAATTTGTAACCTGGGATTCTGAATTTTCTTTAATATTGTAATAACTTTCCATTTTAAAATTATTTAGTATGTTATTTTCCCCAGTTACATGTAAAAGCAATTTTTAATATTCATTTTTTAAACTTTTGAGTTCCAGATTCTCTCCTTTCTTCTCTTCCCACTCACTCCTTTTCATAGAGAATACAACCAATTCAATATAAATTATACTTATGTAATCATGCAAAACATTTCTATAATATTTGTGAAAAAATAAACATAGGACATCCCTCTCTCCCTCCAAAAAAATAACTCAAGAAAAATAAAGTTAAAAAAAAGTGTGCTTCAATCTGCATTCAGCACTCATCAGTTCTTTCTCTGGGTAGGGACAGCATTTTTCATCCTAACTCCAGACTTGTCTGAGATCATTGTATTGTGAGAAAAGTTACATCTTGCACAGCTGATTATCTTACAATATTGCTATTACTTTATACACAGTACATTTCACTTTGCACCAGTTCACAGAAGTCTTTCTGGTTTTTTTCTGAGAGCATTCTGCTTATCGCATCTATACAGTACAATAGTATTCCATCATAATCACATAACATAATTTATTCAGCCATTCCCCAGTTAATGGGCATCCCTTCAGGTTTCATTTCTTTGACCCCAGAAAATGCCATCAATATTTTTGCACATACAGGTCCTTTTCCTTTTTGTTTTTTATCTCTTTTGGGATATGGACCTAGTAGTGGTATTGCTAGGTCAAAAGGTATGCATGGTTTTATAGCCCTTTGGGCATAGGATAACTATATTTCAATAGATTTGGTTTCTTTTGTAATCCTATATATTTTATTTCATGTATTTTAAAACATTATTCTGAACTGGGCATGGTAGCACAGACTGTAGTTCCCTGCTTTTGGGGAAGGCAAAATTAGCCTCAGGAGTTCAAGAGTTTTGATCAGATTTTGATTTAAAGCCAAAGTCAGCACCAATAGGGCAAGCTTCCAAGAGTGGTTAGGTTACCAAGCTGCTAAGAAGGGACACTTGGCTGAGAAAATGGAGTAGGTTCCAATTTCTATATATCAGTATTGGGATACAGCCCTCAAGGAGCTTACAATTTAATGAAGGGGGGGGGGGTCAGGAATAGGGAAAGGACCCAACATTGTGGAAAAATCATAGAAGTCCCAAAGTAGTACAACTAGATGAGAAATGAGGAGATATTCTAACTTGGACTTGCTCCCTAAATGAAAATTTTGGATTTCAAGGCACTACCTTTCAATCAGAGGGGACAAGGGGTGGTGAGGTAGAGTACCAAGGCTAATAAGTTTGATGACTCTTACACTATGACTATGGACAAACAAATCCTTAACCTCTCTGTTCTTCTTTTTCCTCATCTGTAAAGTGAAATGAAAAACAATAATTGTAGTACTGATCTCATGGGATTGTTGTATGGGAAGGCTTTCTTTTTATTTTATTTTTTTAGTTTTGTCATTTTTACTTGTTTATTCTTTTTTTTTTAATTTAAATTTTGTTTCAGTTGGCAAAAGTCAATATTCTTTTTTTTTTAATCACTGTCATCCTTGATTTTAAAAAACTAACTAAAAACTTTGTAGCAAATATGCACAATCAAACAAAACAAATTTCCTCCTTGGCCATGTCCAAAAAAATCTATTTCATTTTGCACCTTCACTCCATCACCTCCACTTGTCATCCTCAGTTCTTGGGAATTCTGGTTGGTTGTTGCATTGATTAGAGTTCTTAAGTCTTTCTAAGTTGTTTTTATAATGTTGTTATTGTATAAATTCACTCTGTATTAATTTATACAAGTCTTCCCAGTTTCTCTAAAACCATCCCCTTTATCAGTTATTATGCCATAATGATATTTCATTACATTCCAAGTCCCTTAATTTGTTCAACAGTTCCAAAATGATGGGCACCTTCTTAGTTTCCAGTTTTTTGCCAATGAAAAAAAGAATTGTTACAGGTATTTTGTACACAAAGTATTTCCTCTTTAATTTAGATCAAGTAGTATTATCACTGGGCTGTCAATGGGTATGTTCACACTTTAGTAATTTTCGGGGCATTGTTCCAAATTACTTTCCAAAATGGATATACCAATTCACACTTACACCAATAGTTCGTTAATGTGTCTTTCCCACCTTCATTCCCCCCATGGCTCCGTCATCATTTGTCATTCTTCTTTTTTGGGTCAACTTTGCTAATCTGATAGGTGTGATGTGGAATCTCAGAGTTGCTTTAATATTGAATTTCTATAATTATTAATTATTTGGAATTTTTTTTACATGACTATTCATAGCTCAATTTTTTCTTTAGAAACTATTCATATCCTAGGAAATTTTTTTTTTAAGACATCTAAAAATTTTTTTTTGTATTGATAAGTTGTTTTTCCATCACTTATTTTTCCCAATGCATCCTCCTTCCTTTTAAAAGAATAAAAAGAAAAAAAAAAGTTAAGCAAAAATAATCATTATATTTAAAAAGCTTGACTAAATTATATAATGGTCTATACCTATAGTTCCTCTCCTTTGGAAAGAACCTGAGGAAGGGTGGCCTTCTACCTCTTCTTTGGGGTTAATCTTGGTCACTATAATTTTATCACATTCATTTTGTTCTATTGCTACTGTTCTTTCCATTTACATCACTGTAGTCATTGTGTATAGTTTCCCTAGTTCTGCTTAACTTCATTTTGCAGCTTTAAAATTCTGTGATTTTAGCACTCACAGATCAGCCTCTCTGAAATTTCTCTCCCTAAATCATGCCTTCTTAAACTTTTTCCACTTGTGACTCCGTTTTTGTCCAAGAAATTTTTGTGACCCTTAGTATATAGGTATACAATTCAAACATTTACTGATAATAAATCATAATTTTACGACCCCCACGTTTAGTTCCAAGATCCCATATGTGGTCACAAACCACAATTTAAAAAGCTGGGTTTTAAACTTTTATTGCTATTATTCTATAAGTCATCTTTGGGAACTAAGGAGTAGAAATAGAAGAAATGACAGGGCTCTGAACTGACCAGGAACCAAAAGCTGAACCCTAGCCTGACCAGCAATGATCTTCAGTGTTGGCTAGATCAGTTCCCTTAATGCCCTGCCCCTTAATACAGTAGTCAAGAATGTCAGATCATTGATGAACCCTTTTCCATCCAGATGTTCAGACTGTTTTGCAACCCATGGGATAAATTGTTGTTCTTTGTGGTATTCTAGCTCTACCTGGTGTTGACTACCATGAATTCTGTTCTTTAGATCTTTTTGGAAAATCATAGTAGCCCATCTTTCATCCCTGGGATTCTACATTCTTATCATTTATGGAACATCTAATGGTGCTAATTTTTGATGGAAAGATGGGTCACTTGGAAAATGAAATCTTAAAACCATAGCCATTATTTGTGCCCTATGACTTTCTTTTTTTTAATCATTTATATAACTTTGTTCATGAAGCTTAGAAACATTAGATTAAATTATTATAAAAGATGGCTCCTGGGGAGAGAAGGTAGCAATAAAATTTGATTTATAAAATAAACTAAATAACAAAACAAAACAAGGTGACTTATTTAAGATTAAACACCTAGTCATTAGATATTCTTGATTTACAGAGCTCAGGTCTTCTGACGGTGCTCAGTGATTTCACTCTTTATGTCTAAATCATGTTCCCCTTTGGAACTTATCTTGGTGTATAGTGTGAATGTTGGTCTATACCTAATTTCTGTCAGACTATTTTCCAGTTCTTTCAATATTTGCATCTTTCTGAGTGTCTGGGACTGGCCAAAATCATCTTGGTACAGTGTAATGGTATTCTGGTTCTCTCTTTGACTTCTCTGTCTCTAATCTCATTGTTGGAGGAAAAAAAAAAAAACCTGACATTGTAATCACTCAGTCCGTTAGCTGGAATAATAATTTGAGGGTTTGTCCAAGCACTGAAAATTATAAAGACTTTATTCTATAAATATGGTTTGGAAGCATGGGAGTATGGTCTCCCACTTTTTGTTACCATTGAGTTGCAGTGGACATAATCTCTGTTTTCAAGGATTTTACAATCTTGTGTGTTTCTGACTAACTCTAGAACCGAGGGAAGGGAGGAGCTGTGAGTAAGCTGATGGAAAGTATGGCAGCTGAAGAGGATTTTGAACCCAACCAAGACAGCAGCTTCTCTGAGGATGAGAACTTGCCCTTGAGCATGCTGGTAGAGCGACCACTGACTCCAGGTGAGGGAAAGGAAGAACTGGGGCCTGGAGACAATAGGACAAGGCCTTCCCGGGCTACAGTGCCATCCATGGCTCACCACCAATGCATTGTCAAAAATGTCCTTGGTGTGTTATTAGCCTAAGCTTTTCAATTCCTCATTATCAGGTTTTGATTGAAAAAGAACAAAGGGGAAAAAGAAGAATATCCTGGTGACTAAGGCAGAAGAGGAGATTTAGACAAGCCCACAAATACGTAAATTAATATAATTATGGATGTAAATAAGACCACACAGATTTCATACATAGTCACATATTCCATTCAATATTCTGCATTTTATTGTGATGTGTTGGGGGGTTTTAGGCCTGCTGCAATGAATAAATAAATAAGGCACTGGAGTTGGACTCAGGCAGACCTGATCAAATCCTCCTCAAACATTTCCTAGCTGTGTGATCATGAACAAATTACTTTGCCTCTCTTGGCTTTAGTTTCCTCCTGAGTAAAATGAACGAGTTAGAATTGATATTTTCTAAGACCCTCTCCAACTCTTACATCTATGACCCTAAGTCCTACTGTGCTGGAAGGTCTTCAAATACGGGCCCAGGAACGGGCTTCATCTTGCCAAAGGCATTCAGAAGAGATATTCAAAACCTCTTCCCCATGCCCTACTTTCTCCCAACCCTACCCCACTGCACACATAGTCCCTCTGTGAAAACTTCACCACCAACTCTATCCTACAACTTCTGCCCATTGTAAAATGAAGTCTGTTGTCCAAGGACCAGCCTAGCTAAGTTTGGATAGATTGATCAGATTGAATAAAAGGTGATAGATTTCTCAGCCATAGAAAACTTTCTTTTTTTTGGGGGGGGAGGGGAAGAGAGGGCTAGGCAGTTGGGGTTAAATGTCTAAGGCTGGATTTGAACTCAGATCCTCCTGACTCCAGAATTGGTGCTCCATCCACTGGGCCATCTAGCAGCCCCACAGAAGCTTTCAAATACCATGCCAAGCTATAGAGGGTTTATAATCTTTGTAACAATAAGTGAGTCCTCACACTGATGAAATCACAGCTTCTTAAAGTATTGAGGCCTGTATATAGTCAAAGTCTATGTCTAAATCAATTTAGGTATATATATATTTATAGAGATAAATTTAGGCATTTATATAGAAATACAAATGTATATAGTAAATATATATATATATTGGTGGGAGTATGTTTGAGTTCATATATACAGATATAGATGTAGATGTTGGTTATGGGCAGTAGGATAGAAGGACACATGCTGGATGAGTTGAGGTAGGGACACAGAATATTGATTTTTTTTTGTTTTTTTTAATAGTAGCTTTTTATTTTCAAAATTCACACAAAGATAGTTTTCAACTTTCACCCTTGTGTTCCAAATTTTTCTCCCTCCCTTCTTCCCCAGCCCCTTCCCTTAGACAGCAAGTAATCCACTATATGTTAAACATGTGGACACAGGATCTTGTTGATCCCATTCCCAGGAGCCTAGAAAGTATGGTGGCTCTGCTCTACTTACTTTTCCTAAACAAAAGGACCAATGATCATGGACCATGGGGTGACCTAGCATCTGGTGTACATTCTAGGCACACCTGAGATCCCATCCAATTCAGGTCCATGGGTAAAAAGGCTGGAAACAATGAGCTAAGCAGCATTGACTAACACTCCTGGTAGGTCTAAAATATTGTCAAAGGGGAAGGATTAAAGGGGTGAGGGAAAAAATAGATGATGAAAGCAAGTTAGAGAAAAAAGAAAGGAGATAAAAGAGAAGGGAAGAAATGAGGAGAGAAAGAAAAGAAATCTGGAAGATGATGGACCAGGCCATAGATCTTCCTTCCCCAAATTAAATAATTTCTTGGAATCTCTGGATAAATTTGAGGAGAATTTGCCAAGTTGATTGACATAGTGTAATGTCCTAAGTGAGAGATGCTGTCTCTTCCTCAAATTATGCTTCCCCCCTCAGTGCTAGCTGTCATTCATTTAGGCCAGTGGTTTCCAATGTTTTTTGTCCCATGAATGTCTTTCAATAACAGTTTTTTAGAAAGTGACAAGACCCCTGGGGTGGGAGATTATATTTAGACAAAGTAAGGTAATTGTGCAATTATTTACTGCTTCAAAGGCACTCTCAAAGAATTTTCAGTACAAATTCTTTGGACCATCATTTTATACTTCCAAAGGATTCCCACTAAATGGAACCACTGACTTAGACCAAATTTCTTGTACTGAAACTCTTCCTCAGGAATAACCAAGGAAATGGATAATGAAAAGACCATAGACCATTGAAATCCATAAATGAGACTCACAAGCTAACTGAAGCCAGAACTTCCAAGCTCCCTTCCAGACTACTATGGTGTCAGTCTGGACTTCTTTGATTTCTCTTCCCAGTCCCTGGGTAGGGGTGCTTTAAAAAAACAACAATAAAAATTATGATTCTGGTATAACCACATGCTGAATAATGGCCAGTGAGCAGATTTTTTTTTTGCATCTTTTTTTCTGAGTGAGAAAGAAACTGGGTTCTTTGAGGTCCAGATTTCAGGGCCAACACACGACTTTGTTGTCATGGTTTTAGTTAGTCCAATTAACCATCTCATCAGTATAATATAGATCGAGTTCAGGACTTGGAATAAAGAAAACTTGAGTTCAGATCCTACCTCACTAAACTTACTAAGCTCCCTCAGCCTCAATTTGCTCATCTCTAAAATGGGGACAATAATAGCACCTCCTCATAAGATTGTTATGAGGCTCAAGTGTAAAGCACTTTTGCAAATATTTAAAGCACTATATAAATGTCAACTTTTATTGCTGTTATTGAGAGACAGATTTATCCTTCAAAATAGTTTAGAGTGCTGTTATGCTACCTCATACTTAACAGTATCCTCAACTTTTTCTCTTATATACGGAGGCATCAGGCTTCTAAAGCAAACTAAATTTTCTATATTGTTTGTCCTTTGTTATTGAAGAGGACTATGACATCAGGGAGATGATACCATGACATGCAAATGAATTGGATTTGAGTGAGGGAGGGCTGTGCAAGGTCACCTGCCTCCCTTTCCCCTCTAGAGCCATCTGGGTCCAGTGGCCAGATATAGATCAGGATGACTGGAGAAGGCCCTCAAACCTTATTGATGAATAAGCCCCTGGAAAGCCTCATCTTTGAATGCTTTATAGACTGTACGTCAATTCACTGAAAATGAAAGTGAGTGTGAGCAAGGTGTGTACTCCAGAATTTATTTTTGAACTTTTAGTCAGCAAACATTTATTTAGTGCCTACTATGTTCCTCTCACTGTGCTCATCTTTGGGGATAACCTTGAGGATATCATAGTCAAAAGGGGTAGAGAACATGCAAAAAAAAAAAACCATGTTTAAAAAAAGCTATTTATAGGATAAATTGGAAATATCAACAGAGGGAGAGCAATAGTGTTAAAGGATATTGGGAAATGCTTCCCATATAGAAGGTAGCACTTTATTTATTTAAGTAGTATTTTATTTTTCCAAATATATGCAAAGATAGTTTTTAACATTCACCTTTGCAAAACCTTGTGTTCCAAATTTTTCTCCCTCTCTCCCTCCCTCCCTCCTCCCCAAGACAGCAAGCAATCCGATATAGATTAAACATGTGCAATTCTTCTAAACATATTTCTATATTCGTCATGCTGCGCAAGAAAAATCAGATCAAAAGAGAAAAAAAAAACACAAGAAAGAAAAAAACCCAAGCAAATAAACGACAACAACAACAAAAAGGTGAAAATACTATGCTTTGATCCAGTCAGTCTCCATAGTTCTTTCTCCAGATGTGAAGTCCATTGGAATTGAGATGGTGGGATTTTAGCTGGAATTTGAAGAAACCTAGGAAAGCGAGTTAGGAGAAGGAAATGAAAGGGGGTGGAGGTCAACCAGTAAGAATGTCCAGAGTCTGGAGATGGAGTGCTTTGTTTGAGGAGCAGCAGAAGTACAGCACCACTATAGACAGTGGAAAGAGGTCTAAGGCATTAAAAAAAAAAAAAACAGGAAAAATGGTGGGTGTGAGGAAGAAGTTTATAAAGGCCTTTGAATGTCAAGCAGGATTTTGTATTTCAGCCTTAAAGGTAATAGGGAACCATTAGAGTTTATTGAGAACTTTTTGAAGAGAAACTCATTTGGGTGGTAGTTAATAGCAGCTTTGAAAACTATAGGAAAGATCTCTTGACTACTTATTGTTTGCCCTACAATACTTTCCAAGTGGGAAAGGGAGGGAAGTAAAAGAGAAAACTCCATCAATATTTATTCTGATTGACCTGAAATGTATTGATCCATTGGACATTCTGAAAGTGTCTAATGCCCCTGGGTGTTGAGGAGAAGTACAGGGACTACCTAGCTCCAGCTTTGTTCAGTGTGTCAAAAATCCATGAAAAGAACAGCTATGTTAGTAAGTGCAATTGAAATACATAAGCCAACAAGTCAAGTCACCAAGCATTTAATAAGTGCCAGTCACTGCTAAACACTAAGATACTATAAAGGTAAGAAGAGTTTCTGCTCTCAAGGAGTTCACAATCCATTGGGCATGGTTGGCTTGGTGGATAGAGAATGTCTCTGAAGCCTGAAAGATCTAGCTGTCAGTCCTACCTTCTCCATGTACTGGCTCTGTGACCCTGGGCCCATTTCCCTAGCCAGCACTTTAATAAGACTATGAGTTGCAGAGCCAGGAAGCTGCATCAGTAGAGGAAATGTCATCATCATCTGGACTAAAAGTCAGGAAACCCGAATTCAGATCTGCTTCCAGACTGTGCCAGTTGTGTGATTCTAGGCAAATCATTTAACTTGTTTTTGTCTCCAATTCCTCAATTACAAAATGGAGATAATAATAGCACCCTGGGGGGATTGTGAGGGTCTCAGCTAAAATGCCCCCTTCCAGAGGAAGCTTTCCTGATCCCTCTCAATGGCAGGCAATGATTCTCTCCAACTTCTCTATGTTGTTTGTACCTGAATGGTTTTGTCTCCCCTACTCACTGGGAGCTTCTGTATATATCACTGAAGAGCACATCTCGGTTCCTAGGCAATTCCCCAAGACTATAAGTTACAGAGATGCTGACCTGTATCCATGGGAGGAGTTTCCTCTTTGGAGAGGACTCTGTATTAATGAGAATCCCAGGTTCAGTTCTAGGTCTGTGTCACCTTTCCCTTTTCCCCCCTCATGAATAATTGAGAACAGGCTGCAGGAAACCATTTGATGTATTAGTGGCCTGGGGGTGATTTTTCACAGTGTACAATCTCAAAAGATCAAATAGGAGAAAGAACAGGAAAGGGGAAATAAGCGTTTCTGTGGAGCCAGCTGCTCCACAAGCCAGGGGGAGAGAAGCTAGCTCAAGGAGTTCACTCGTGGGGAGAAAAAAGGCAAGTGAGAGGCTTCCTAATTGAGGTTCTCTGCATTCTGCTGAGTAGGAAGGCTGCCATTCATCTGGTGACAAGTAATAAATCCTTCCTGGACAGACACCATTTCTCTGTGCTGACTCAGATCCTTCTGATTGGGGAACAGGGTGGCTCATTCCTGCTGTCCCTTCCCTGTCCCACAGCCCCTCGATCCTGTATCATTGACAAGGATGAGCTGAAGGACGGACTGCGGGTCCTCATCCCCATGGATGACAAGCTGTTGTATGCTGGGCACGTGAAGACGGTCCACTCGCCTGACATGTGAGTTATGTGAGGACCTGGGTCTGGGTCTCTCCCCCCATTCTAGGCAAAGATTAAAGGTGGAGGGCCCTGACAAGGGGCCGGGCAAATCACACTCCACCACACACCCCCATCCCAGGGCCAGTAGGAATCCCAAAATGGGAAACCGAGACCACGAGGGAAAAAATGATGTGAGCGGCTGGAGTATAGCCTCTTCACTGGAGTCTGGTTGAAGCTTGTCTGAGGGACTGAGGAAGCGCTCGTTGGCAGTGACAAAAACCCTTTTAATAGGTCAAAATCTAGAGAAAGCCCTTAGAATCATGTTTTTAAGTACATAAAATAAAATGCGTAGGATCAGAAAGGAAATGAATTACTATGAAATAGAATGATCAAAATATTTTTAAAAAGCAAATTCTTAGTCCCCATATTTGGAACTCCTAATCTAGATCATGGCTTTAATTGAGTGATCACAATATTTTCAAAAAGCAAGTTCCTAGACCCCAGGTTTGGAATTCCTGATCTAGGTCATGGCTTCATTAGACTGAGGAGTTCCTGTATAATTAATTAATCAATGGCCTAGTTCTTTTCAACCACCATATATCCAACTTAATTCACAAAAACATTTGTTAATAGTATTATAGTAGTGTGTACAGGGAGAGGCAATAAGACGGTGACTCATGTAGTAGGTAGAAAGACAACTTTTTAAAAGACAGCAAGACCCCTTTCTTAACATATATTAATTGTAAAGGCAAATTGCTTAATTTTTATCTCAGTTTTCTCATCTGTAAAATAGGAATAATAACACCTTCTTGCAGGGTTATTGTGAGAATCAAATGAGATAAATAATTGTAAAATGTTTAGCACAGTGCCAGGCACATAGTAAGTGCTATTTAAATATTAGCTATTACTATTGTTATTAACATTTTCCCTGTCACTCTCTTAAATCCAGGCAATTCACAAAACAACCAAGGCTTGATTTATATCTTTTTATGGTTTATGATTAAGTAAGGAATAAATGGTCACACTGAAAATTGAACTGGCTCCAGCACATTTGTTTCTATCTTTATTCCTAGAACTCACTATCATAACACACTCATTCTATATTGGTAAATAGTACCCCCAGGGGTCATTACCATTAATAATGCTAAAGGGTGACTAGGGCCAAGTGAGAGGCTAGAGCTGAGGAATCCAGGTCTTCCACACTTTTGAAGATTCAAGTTGCTAGGCTATGCTGTCAGCTTGAACCAATATTTTAATTATTTAAAATCTTATGATTTATTTTTTTCCTTTTTTAATATTATTTTTCCCCTAATAACAAAAGTTTATTCTCTACTTCCCTCCTCCCCCTTCCCACCCTGGTCTGGAGACAAAAGTACATAGCCAAGCAAAACAAATTTTCAAATTGGCCATATCCAAAAATATATCAGGTCATACAAATCTTTCTAGGTTTCTTAAAAATCTTCCCTTTAGTATTTCTATTACTTTCATTTCCAAATATATCCCTAACTAGTTTCAAAGATTTTGAAGAGAGAAAAAGAGCAGATCAGCAAACCAACTAAAGAAATCAACTGAGCCCGACCCATGTTTGATGTTTTATACCTTCACTCCCCCGCTTATCCAAAAAGATATTCTCCCCTCCCCCCCAATTAATTGCCTATCTTCTAAGATTCTCTTAGAGGTTCTTCTGCTATTGCTTTGACCCTCTCCCAAGTACTATTAAAACACACCTACTTGGTGAGACCCAAGGTAATGACCCATGGAGACTAAGGGAATGGGGCATGGAAGAGGGAAAGGACTTCATTTAAGGGATCTCCCTTAGCCATCATTTGACCCATCAATGGTATAGTCAGAGGGAAAGTGACCTTCATTTAACAGTCTCTGTGGAAGTAATCTGGAAGAGAAGGGAGAAGTGTCATGGGGATGGAGGGCATGGCCGTGTCAGAACAATTGAATTCAATGATGGTACAAAGAAATTGCAGTATTGGTTGGAATTAAATTGAATGAATTCATTGAAGGCAATGAAGGAAGCTTTCAATATTGATGAGTTTCCCAGTGGCTTGACACTTACACTGATCTGGTATTTTAGATACCGAGTGGTGGTAGAAGGAGAGAGGGGCAATCGGCCCCACATCTATTGTCTGGAGCAGCTCCTGCAGGAAGCGGTGAGTGAATATGACCTTTTCCTTTGATTGGAGGATTTGGAATAGAAGAGGAAGAAAGTTACAGAGGAAACACATAGTAATCATTCCATGGGATTCCAGTTTCACAAAAAAATAAAGAAAAAATTTAAGGCTTTTCCTTTTCCCAGTCCTTTGGAAGAAGCATTGAATTAGAATGAAGACTTAAACTCTCCCCATGGCCCTTGCTTTTTTTTTTTTTAATAAATTTTTATTGATATCTTTTGTTTTTATATCACTTAAATTTCCCCATTATCCTTTTCTCTGTCCCTTTTCTTTCCAAAGACCCATTCTCTATAAGAAATAATTTTTGAAAACAAAAAGTTTAAAAGTGAAAGAAGGAAGGAAATCAGCAAAACTTCAATGTATCCCAAAAATCTGATCTTCAAGGGAACGAGGGAGGTGATACCACAGTTTTAAAGAGAAATATAGGGAAAAAATATTAAAAGCTTTTCATCTTTGGAAAAGGACTGATTTTTGGACATCTGGGTGAGTTGGTAAGGGTATTCTATATTCTTCCCCATTATCATGAAGGGAATCCCACTAATGTCAACTGATAACTCCAAAGAGTCTGGATCTGGTCTGGAAGCTAGTTGCTAAACCCTGGTGAGGAGAGCTCAGGAAATATTAGGGACAGAGCATTTTTTCAGGGTAGCTCAAGGAGACCCCAGTATATTTACCCTGTTGCCCCCCTCCCACAGATCATAGATGTGAAGCCACCGTCAATTAGATTCTTGCCTGAGGGAACCAGGATCGCAGCTTATTGGAGCCAGCAGTACCGTTGTCTCTACCCTGGCACGGTGGTCCGAGGTAAGCTGTACCCCATCCACCATCTTGTCTGACCAGTTTTCTCAGTCATCATCGTCAGAAAAAGTTTTAAATTCCTGATTCAGCGGTGCCCTCATTATGGTCCTCAAATTCATCACCAGTTTTCTCAGTCATTTGTATCAATGTCAGAAAAAGCCTTAAACTCCTGATTCAGCTCTGTCTTTACCATGGTCCTCAAATTCACCTGTGTTTCTACTGGAACTGGTCTCCACTGCTGCTCATGCTTTCCCCATGACACATTGTCCGTTTACACAGCCACTTATTCCCATTTTTTGTCTCCTCTGTTGGAATGAGAGTTTCCTGAGGGTAGGGACCATGAGGTTTTTTTAGGAGAGGGGTTATTGGTTTTTTTTGTGTGTGTGTGCCATTTTTGTATTCCCACTGTAGGGCTGGCGCCAATAAAGCTTTTGCTTGTTGGTTGATTCATAGCATCCTAGGATAAAAAATGAAACCTTAACTTGCCTTTCCAGTTGCAGGATTCCACTGTTGCTGTTTCTTGTGCTGGAAGAGTGTGTGTGTGTGTGTGTGTGTGTGTGTGTGTGTGTGTAGGAGATGGGTGGACATCACACTTACATCCAATACTATCCTGAGATCTTAACATCGTAACGGACAAGGGACTAATTAGTAGTCACATTCTAACAGCTCTCCCCTCCCCTTTCCATGCGCTGCACCCAGAGAATTCTTGTGAACTGATTTAGTTGAATTTTACATAATGAACGCTTAAAAAAAAATCACAGAATACCCACCTGTATTATTGTTCCCCCCTTATAGGTGGAGAAACTGACTCATAAAGTCAAGCTGGTTGTTGACCCCAAAATAGAATCTAAGTGGCCTGAATCATTGACTTGTCCTTCATCCTCCTGGAGTCATTTTATGTGGGAAATGATTACTTTAGGAGCCACTTAGGGCTGGGTATTATATGTCTTCCTGCCTTACACACACACACACACACACACACACACACACACACACTCTTCTACAATTTGAGGCCAGACAAGTGTGAGGTCCCTTGTAATGACTCCCTCTGCCTCTCCCCTTTCCTCCCTCAGGGGCGCTGGATCTTGAGGAAGACGGGGATCTGATCACGGTAGAATTTGATGATGGAGACACTGGGCGAATTCCCTTATCTCACATCCGCCTCCTGCCGCCAGACTACAAGATTCAGTGTAAGTGTGGGTGGAGACCCCAGGAGGCTGCCAGCCTGGCCTGGGACCTGACTCTCAGCAGCTTTTCTGGCTTCCCTCTGTGTGCCGTCCCCGAGGCTGGCCTCCGTCGTCCCGAGCCCCCCAGGCCCGGCTCCCTGTCAGGCAGACTCCCCTCTGCATGCCATCCCCCAGGCTGGCCTCAGTTGGCCTGAGCTTCCTATGGCTGGCTCCCTTCTAACAGGAGGGAGTCCCAGGGAAGCGCAACATGGACTTTTGTGACCTCTCTGGAAGTGGTTTCCATTTCTAGGCCTGACCCAAGACAAGGCTAGGCTGCCTTTGAAGCCCATTTACGCATTTTGAGAAGCCTGCTGGCTCTATTCTCTTCCCCCTGGGGAGCCTAATGGTTGCTTTGGTCCTGTTGTTTATCCTTCCTGAGAGCTGTGGGCAGTCTCAGTGTACACCTTCATGAATGGAAAATGAAGAAATGGAGGGGATATTAGTCTGGGGATTCCCTGGGGTGGGGTAGGTGTACATTTTAATAGGGGGATTCCCAGAACCTATCAAATGGTTAGAAAGTCCCTTTTTTCCCCACAGAGGTCCATAAACCCCGAGCTTGCAGTGAGGGAGCTCCAGGTGGAGGGGAAGGCCGAGGAATAGCAAGCATGCTGGGGGGGATCTGGAGGCTCTGTGTGCCCGGGAGTGCCAGAGGGTAGCCCCAGCCCGTTGTGTTCTCGCTCCTGTGCCTGGGGTCACAGCAGCTTTTGAGCCTCTCCTGTACTTGCTTCCACAGGTGCAGAGCCCTCCCCTGCCCTCCTTGTGCCCAGTGCTAAACGTCGAAGTCGGAAATCCAGCAAGGATGCTGGAGAAGGAAAAGACGGCAGCTCCCTGGGGTCCGAGGAATCTGGTGCTAAGGGCAAAGGTCGTGGGCGGAAACCCAGCACCAAGGGCAAAGGTGGTAAGTTGGACTGGAGGCCCTGAGCTTTGTGTTCTCCTTCCTCCCTAGAGAGGATTCTTGCTTATTCTCTGATCACAAGATCATAGGTCTCATAATAGCCTCTAGCATTCATATTATCCATAGCAAAATGCTTTACAAATATCTCTTTCCTGATCCTTGCAATAATCCTGTGAAATGGATGATATTATTATCCCTAATAGAGAAACTGAGGCTAAAAGTTAAGTGCTTTCCCTCAGGCCCCGTAAGTTTCTATGGCAAGGATTTGAATTCAGGCTTTCCTGATTCCTAGATTGGTGTTCTGTCTCCTGCATCACTGAGCTTCCTCCAGAGCTGGAAAGGAGCATAGCAATGATCCAGTCCAGTTCCCCCCATTTTTACAGATGAGCCTCTCTTGAGGCTCAGAGAATTCAGTGACAGGCTGTTTCATAAGATCCTAGGCCTAAGGGCAAAAGAATCTTAGATGCCATGCTATCCATCCCCCTTGTTTTTAACCATGAGCAAACTGAACACTCTCTGGTCTTGAAGAGCCACTAAATGTTACAACCTTCCTTCCAAAGTCCATTTGCAGTGGTCTGTTTTGCAGCTAGGGTCTGCTTTCTTGAATAATGAGAGTACTGCCATAAGTATTGTGGGGGAACCCACCGCTTAACCTCCCAAAGGAGCAAGCGTAGTCTCCCGAAGGTCAGAATCTTTGACATAAATGGAGGTCAAGAAAGGCCAGGGTAGGGGCGGCAGCTGGGCCGTCTCGTTGCACGTTCCCTGGGCCCTCAGTTGGCAACAGAAACTTAGGCTGAGGGGCTCCATGAGTCTGACCCATTATGACAAACTCCTGTGCCTTTTTGGCTGTTCATCTTTGGAAATCATATTCACCTTCCTCTCCTGTCTTTATTTTCCCCTAGTAAATTTTTTTGTTTTTAGTACTTAATGCTTTATGAATCATGTTGGGAAAGAAAAGCAAAAGGGAAAAACCATGGGAGAGATTAAAAAAAAAAAACAGAAAAAAGAAGTGAACATAGCATGTGTTGATTCACACTCAGTCTCCTTAGATCTTTTTCTGGACGCAGATGGCAGCCCAAAGTCTATTGGGAGTGCTTTGGATCAGTGACCTCCCGAGAACCAGGTCTTTCCTATTCGCACATCCTTGTTGTTAATACGCACGGTGTATTCCTCTTTCTTCTTGCTTCTCTCAGTGTCAGTTCATGTCCTCTTGTTGCTTTTCCTTATGGTCATAGTGCTGGGAGAATAAGTCAGATATTAGGAGTGCCCAACTAGGGAGAAGGCTGTTGGGGACTCCCATTAATAGTTACTTATGGGTAAAAGATCTTCCCCGTGTTGGCTGGAGAAATCTCTTTAAATACCCCCAATAAGCCATATTGCTGGGTGGCTGGGGGGCATCTCAGGGTCCCACATTGACTTGGAGATTTCTGACGCGGCTGAGTAACCCAGGGTGGCAGCTGGCGCGGCAGCTGGGGCCGGGCTCCGGAGCGCTCAGCCGCGTCCCTGCGGCTGACGGAGAGCCCCATGAAAGGGCCCCCCGCTTCTGAGGTGGCCTTTAGCATGTCTGTTTTCTCCCCCTTCCCAGAAGAGGCGAGTCTCCCAGAAGAGGCAGCCCAGACCGACCCTTCTCCAGGGCCCCCTTTGACTCCGGAGAAACCAGGCAACCTGGGCAAGGCGGGCACCAAGAACCCCAAGAAGAACCCGACGGGTCTCCCAGAGGAGAAGCGCAGCAAAGCCGCCAAGATGAGGCTGCCCCCCAAGCTGCACGGCCCAGCGGCTCCCGCCTTCCAGACGCCCACCTTCACCAGCACGCTGGCCCCAGAGGCTTATGGGGAGCTGACGGCTTTCAGCGCGGCCGACAGCCCCTCCTCAGGGAGGTCGAAAGGGAAGAAGGGCCGAGGGGCCGAGGAGGCGGCCGAGTTTGGCCCAGCCTCCAAGGGCTCGAGGCGGCCGGCAGACAGCGAGCTCCTCATCAAGCTGGACCACGAAGGGGTGACCTCCCCTAAGAGCAAGAAGACAAAGGAGGCCATGATGATGCTGGAGGACTCGGGTCTGAACGGCCGCCGGGAGAGCAAGAGCCTTGTGGCCTTGAGCGGCTACTCTTCCCTGGGGGGCTCTGAGGCGAAGGCCAAGGCCGCGCGCAGCAAGGTCCCTGAAGAGGACTCTCTGGTTCCTGGCTTTACGAGCAAGTTTGATGGCTCTGGGGACCCCCTGGCCTCCATGGAGAAAGACAAGGGGGGTGCAGAAGCTGCAGACGCGGCAGAGGAGTCCGAGAGCAGCAGCAGCAGCAGTAGCAGCAGCAGCAGTAGTTCGGAGACTGAAGGGGAAGAGGAAGGGGACAAGAACGGGGGGGATGCCCGTGGGGAGGACAGTAGCTCCTCCAGTTCCCGGGCCTCCAGCCCAATGTCTTCATCCAACTCTTCTTCCTCCTCCTCCTCCTCCAGCAGCAGCAGCAGTTCCTCCTCTTCCTCCTCCTCCTCTTCTTCCTCCTCCTCTTCCTCTTCCTCTTCCTCCTCCACCTCCTCCAGCTCCAGCTCCTCCTCCTCCTCCTCCTCCTCCACGACAGACGATTCCTCCTGCAGCTCAGATGACGAGACGGTCGAGGAGGCCCAGGCTGGCCCCTCTGTCCAGCCAGACCTCCCTGCCAAGGCGGCCAAGCAGGCTGGGAAATCTCGGACCTCCTCCCACCCTGCTGGCAAGAAGCAGCCTCAGCAGCCGCCCACCCCGACCCCAAAGGCGCAGCCCGGGGGCAGCAAGAGCCGCCCCAAGAAGCGGGAGGGCATCCACCTGCCCACCACCAAGGAGCTGGCCAAGCGGCAGAGGCTGCCGTCTGTGGAGAACCGGCCCAAGATCGCCGCCTTCCTCCCGGCCAGGCAGCTGTGGAAGTGGTTCGGCAAGCCCACTCAGGTAACAAATCTCCCCCGGGCCCTCACCATCACGGAAGGAAGGACCCCTGCAGAGCGGCCTTGTCAATGATAAAAATAGCTTTATAGAGCATGATTCTTAGGGCATCTCTCTCAGCCCTCATGAGAACCCTGTGAGGTGTGAGGGTCCTGGATCGCTGGACTTAGATTTAAACCAGGAACAGATCGTAGAGGTCATCTAGTATAACCTCCCCGTTTTACAGCTGAGAAAACTGAGGCTCAGGCAGGGAGTGGATCTTTGTGACATGCAGAGCAATAAATCAGGAGATGATCCCATACTTTGCCAAAATCTTCAGCTAGAATTTTCCCATGAAATAGCAGATTCCTCTAAGTGCAGCTAATATGATTCCGTTAACAGCAGTTTCCATTGACACACAATTTCACAAATCCATTTATTATGAAAAGCAGAGTTTGGTCCCCACAGAGTGACTTCCTTGCATGTCCCTCCTGCGGAAGGTTTGCAGGCTGTCCATCACAGGTCCTCCTGCCCCACTCTGGCCAGTGAACAAGAAAGGAGTTGCAGAGCTGGCCACTGATTGTCTCATTGGCCCCCTTCCCCTAAAGTAGGGATAGACCTTTGCAGTCCCAAGAGCATGTTAATAACCCCTTCCCACTGTGCCCCCCCCTTTTTTTTCTTTGCTGAGAGATTGTTAATAGTGCCGAGGGAGTTTGGCTCTGACCTGTTGAAACAAGCCTCTTATTGCCATCTGGGAGCCAACCTAAGCCCGACCTTGGCCCAACTGTTACCCTTTGTTAAATCAGCGGCGTAACCTAATCCTCCATCCTCCGGATAACAGTAACCATAAGAAATCCTGTTCCTTTTAATTCAGCCGCAGAGCCCAAGGGAGGCAGTCAAAGAGTAGGTGGGGGAGAAAATGTGCATCCCACCTCCCGGGGGTACCTGAACCACAAAAAGGTCGTGTCCCCAGATATAATGTGTCTGCTCCGGAAGTCTCAGCTTTTTGGGGTGTAACGGTCCCCCTCAAGGACTCCTTTGTGCGTTATTTTTTAATGTTTTGGATCACAAAGGAAACCAGTTATGTGGAAAAAGAGTTCTTGAAAGATTTAAAAAGAGAAAGCTGTACCAGCCTAGGCTCAGAATCCCTGCCTTCACCTTGACTTGAGGTAGCACTGAGACAGCCGAACAGCCCTCCCATAAATTCCTGGGAGCTGGGACGGCAGCTTTTCTCTGTGGCTCCCTTGCGCTTGCCACCGCAGTGCCCAGTACATAAAAGGCCCCTGCCTGGGGCGGGGAGGGGGTGATGCCCTTCCGGTGCAAGCCCCCACAGCCCTGACCCAATACTTGTGGCTCTCCACAGAGGCGGGGCATGAAGGGCAAGGCCAGGAAGCTCTTTTACAAGGCCATTGTCCGGGGGAAAGAGATCATCCGGATTGGCGACTGTGCGGTCTTCCTGTCGGCTGGCCGGCCCAACCTGCCCTACATTGGTCGCATCCAGAGCATGTGGGAGTCGTGGGGGAACAACATGGTGGTGAGGGTGAAGTGGTTCTACCATCCTGAGGAGACCAACCCTGGCAAGAAGCTCCACGAAGGCAAGGTAGGTGGCGGGGTGTCCCCCCACCCGTCAAGAGCCGGCTCTAAAGCTCCGGTCCCCCCCTCCCAAAATAGTCAAGGGGTTTCCCGAGGGCGCGAAGCTCTAGGCACTCGGGGTTCCCAAGGAACCAAGCGGCCAAGCCAACCAAGTGGACAGTAATCTCCAGGGTGGGATGGGGAATCTTCCATAGCGTCCATATTGATAGGAAATCCATAGGAAATCCACATGGCCAGGTCCCTCTTCAGCAATCTTCCTTGTGGTATGAGATTCAGCAGGGATCTTAGTCTTCATGCCATGGATTCTTAACCTTTTCGGCAATCCGGTGAAATCTATGGACCCTTCTCAGAATCACATGTTATCTTTTTTTTTTTTTTTTTTTAAATATATAGCTTTTTCTTAAAAAACATGTGCATTGAGTAATTTTTTCAACACTGACCCTCACAAAACCTTCTGTTCTAACTTTTCCCCTCCTTCCCCCCACCCCCTCCCCTACATGGAGGGTAGTTCAATACAATCACATGTTATCCTAAAAGAAAATGAAACCATGTTTGTAAAGGGTGTTGTAAACTTTAAAGCATTATATAAATTACAGCTATTATTAATAAATGCATAAACTACAATATACAGGATTACAAGGGTAACTGATTATATTGAAGTACAGTTGTCACAATTTGTTTTTTTTAAATCCTGCACCCCCTGCTTTATGTTATCTTGATTGACTAGAGAGAGGGCCTCAGAGCCAGGAGATCCTGGGTTAAATCTCATTAACCTCTCAGAGTCCTGGGCAACTTTCAGAGAGAGACTGAGATTGCAGGGTAGGTGCCACTTGCCTTTTGGAGAATTCCATGCTCCAGTGAAGTCACAGGTCTGGTATGAAACAACATGATTTCTATCACCCATGCTCTAACTTCTGGCCTGAAGTCATCATTAGCTAAAGGAAACTCGAATTACAGTTGGACTCTATTTCTGGAGAAGTTTTCTTTGCTATTAAATGGACACACATGGGCTTGGTTCTTACCTTCAGGTCCTTGAATCTCTCTCCCTCCCTCCCTTCCTCCTTCTTTCTCTCTCTGTCTCTGTCTCTTTCCTCTCTCTGTCTCTGTCTCCGTCTGTCTGTCTGTCTGTCTCTCTCCCTCCCCCGTCTCTCTCTCTTTCTGTCTCTCTACACACTATGGGTTAAGTGACTTGTCGCACAGCTAGTAAGTTTCAGAGGCCAGATATGAATGGAGTTCTTCCCGACTCCAAGACCGGTGCTCTATTCACTGTGCCAGCTAACTGCCTCACTTTGAATTGATTTTAAGAAATATTTTGATAACTATCTCAGTATAATAATTTTCCTTTGTAATCTTATGTATATTTTATTTTTTGCATTTGAAAGCCTTCCAAGGAGTCCGTAGCCCTCACCAGATTGCCAGAGGGATGATCACACAGAAAAAGGGTTAAGAACCCATGGTGTATGTAGACTGTTCATTGGGAGCATTTGCTCCTTCTTGTGTCCTCCAAAATGTCTATGGTAGATAATGACTGAGGAGTCACTGCTTTAGCTGGGGCATCCTCTAGAGATGGGAGGGCAGCATCACCTTGGTACCTTCCGGGCACCTTTGTGCCCTCACATAGCGTGGGGAAGCCCGGGAGGTCCGGGTCTGTGATCAAGGTGACGTGGAAATAGGGATCGGGATCAATTCAAGAGTGGCCATCAGGTAGAGCAGTTTGTCCTTAGTTTGGCTGGGGCTGCCTAGTGCTTCTGGATCCCTGGGGTGGGCTGCAAGGAGCAACCTTGGCTCATCATCTGCGTTCATTCAGGGAAACTCACTGATTTCTTCTCGTTCCTGCTTTGGGAAACAGCGCTGGGATCAGAAGTCAGGGAGGAGCATCTCCACCGCCCTGCAGACCTCCAGCCAGAGGAAGGACTTCATGGAGGTAGGTAAAAGCGAAACGACAAATCCAGGCTCTGTAGCCTCTGCCATGAGAGGAGCAGGGAATCTCCCAGCTGGAGAGCCAGCTCCCCCCGAAAGAGAGAAGAGAACTTGGAGCATCAGAGGCAGAACTCAAATCCAGCTCCACTCAGTCGTGGGGTCATGGATTCAGAGATGAAAGGAAACTTTTAACAGCCACTAGTCAAGCCTCTTCATTTTACAGTTAAGGGAACTGAGCCTCAAAGGTTAATGCAACCAGTATGTGTCAGATGTAGAATTTCATGAGTTCAAATCCAGACTCGGACGTTTAACCCATCCTGGCTGTGTGATCCTGGGCACTAAGTCACTTAACCTCAATTGCCTCAGCAAAAAAAAAAAAAATTAGGATTTCAACACAGGTAATTCCAGACTTTTAAGATATTTTATCCACTCAAACCACTGCTGAAAACCAGAGAGGTAAAAGACCCATTCATATCTATACAAGGAGGTAAATGGCAGAGTCAAGACTAGAAGCAGGCGTGGGCTGGAGCCAGCTCAAACCAGCTGGAAAGAGCTGGTTGTTAAATTTTCAGCGTGAGCATTTGCACTTTGGAAATCAGCAAATGCTACAAATCGGGTTTGATGTGTTTTGTTTAATATGATGCCGGAGAAGTGGAGAAGATAGTTATGATGTAGTTTAAATTTAAAATGAACAGTTTTCTTTTTTTTTTTTTCTCCCTGGAGAGCTGGTTTTTCAGTATTTGATAACATGTTATTCACTAGAAGCTAAGTATTCTGACAGTAATGAAAAGAGACCCATGATTTTCTGACATGAAGAGCCAGATGACTTATTATGATACCTTGTATCCTACTTGGCTTCACTAGGAGAATCTGAGTTTAAGTCTGGTCTCAAACACTTGTTAGCTGTGTAACTCTGAGCAATTCAAAAAAAATTTGGTTTTTTTGGCCTCAGTTTCTTCATCTTTAAAAATGGGTATAATAACTACACCAATCTCCCAGGGCTGTTAGAATAAACTGAGACCACGTTTTTAAAGTGGTTTGCAAACCTGAAAAGTGCATTATGAATATTAACAGTTATCATCCTCCTAGATGACCTTTTTATTCAGAGCAGTAGCATGGATTGATTCTTTCTTCTCTCTCTCTCTTTTTTTTTGGGGGGGGGGTGATGGTGGTGGTAAGGTAATTAGGGTTAATTGACTTGCCCATAGCAGGAAGTACTAAGTGTCTGAGGCTGGATTTGAACTGGCGTCCTCCTGACTTCAGGGCCAGCACTCTATCCACTGCACCATCTAGCTGCCTCTGATTGGTCCTTTCTTTAAGCCATGAATATTTGGATTGATAGTACAAGTAAATTAGGAGATTACTTTGCAGGAAGATTCACTAGAAAGTCCCTTCCAGTTCACCTGCCTAACTCCAGGAAATTTGAAATATGATTGACTTTACAGATTTAAATTTACGAAGCTAATTTTTCAAAAATAATAACTTTTTATTTTCAAAACACATGCAAAGATAGTTTTCAACCTTCATCCTTTCAAAACCTTGTGTTTCAAATTTTTCTCCCTCCCTTCTGCCCACCCCACCTCCCTTAGACAGCAAGTAATCTAATATAGTAGCTACTTTTGGGGAACTTGCCTATAGTGAAAAGTCTAGCACATAAAAAACATAGCTTTTGAAATGCCAGGCTAAGAGCATTGTTCATCATAAGGCAGTTAGTGGATAAAGTAGTAGACAGAATACTAGATTTTGACTGAAGATTTGAGTTCATATCCTCCTTCAAATATATAACTAGGTATATGATCTTAGGTAAATCACTTTTAACTTTTCTGGAACTCAGTTTCTTCATTTGCAAAATTAAGATAATAATACCTCATAGAATAGTTGTGAGAATAATATAAGCTAGCACAATGTAAATCACTTCTTTTTTCTTTTTTTTTCTTTTCTTTTTCCTGAGACAATTGGGGTTAAGTGACTTGCCCAGGGTCACAAAGCCAGGAAGTGTTAAGTGTCTGAGACCAGATTTGAACTCAGGTTCTCCTAACTTCAGGGCTGGTGCTCTATCCACTGTAAATCACTTTTCAAACCTTTTAAGTTCCATGATGTAAATGCTAGCTATCATTATCATTATTAGGTAGGGTTAGGGTGATATTCTTAATAAACCTTGATCAATCTTTCCTCATTTCCCCTCAGCGCGCCCTGTACCAGTCATCACATGTGGATGAGAATGATGTCCAAACCGTCTCCCATAAGTGTCTCGTGGTTGGCTTGGACCAGTATGAGCAGATGCTGAAGACCAAGAAGTACCAAGATAGTGAGGACCTGTATTACCTGGCAGGGACCTATGAACCCACCACTGGCATGATTTTTAACACAGATGGAGTCCCAGTTATCTGCTGAGTTGCTGAGAAAGGGGGAGAGATCCTAGCCAGCCCAAATAGGATCTCTCTCTGACCTGGACAGAGGGATCAGAAGGGGATAGAGAGAAAGAGAAAGAGACAGAGAGAGAGAGAGAGAGAGAGAGAGAGAGAGAGAGAGTATATAGACGACATGATTGTTTCTTTCACTTGCCTAACCTCTGAGTCGTTGGGTGGGGGGTCATCACATAGGGACAGCAAATGCGCAGAGAAGGAGACTTGCAGATGCTTTCAGACAGCACCAAGGACAGACGTTCCCCCCTTAACCTCTCACTCCCTTTGCCGGCCCCCTCACCCGGCTGCCCGCATAGAAAGGGCTCATGACCAGCTGCCTTCACCTCCCCTGGGAAAAAACGGGGAGAGATTCTCATGATCACTGCCACGGCGAGGGAGACTCTGTGTGAGTGTTTGTGAGTGTGTAATGAGTGTGATTGTGTGTGTGAGAGAGTGTGTGTGTGTGTGTGTGTGTGTCTCCAGCCTCCATTCAGAATCTTGAGGTGCCCTTGGCTGGGGACATGGGAGAACCATCAGGGTATATATAAAATATATACAGCTGATGCTCCCTCACCCTCCCAGTTGTCCTGGATGGAGAGGGAAGCCCAGCTTCTCTCAAGCACCTTGGACATGCTCAGCTGCAGGAGTGGACAGCGGGCAGGCTGCTGCCCAGGCCCTGGAGGACAGCGCTTTAGGAACGTCAGGATGTCTTTGGCAGCGGTCTGGTCAGCAGCAGCAGGAACCTAAGAGACACTCAAGCCGGGAGGGCCCCTGCAATTCATGTTTTCTCACAAATCCACAAAATATAGGATCTCTGAGTGGCAGCAGAAGGCAAGTGAGAGGGGAAGGGTGTGAAAGGAACCCAAACGGCCCGGATTCAGGACATGAACTGCATGAGAACTTTTCCCAACCCTTCCAAGGAAACTCCCAAATCCGGATCTACTTGGGGTGGAGAGATCTGTTTCCCAAACTCAGGGCTGGCCTGGCTCCCAGGCAGTGCCGTGGGGAGGTTTGTAACCAGAAGAACAAGCCTGAGGGGAATCAGATACCAGCATCCCTCTCCCCAGGCTACTTATCACCCACCGAGGAGGGTGACTGGTGATGGTGGGGCTGGTCCCAAGCAATCCCTGTTGGAAAGCTGCATCTCTGCCTCTTGCTACACTGCTCCACCAACCCTAAAGATGAAGCTTCAGTGGCCTCTCTATTCATGGAGAATTCCCAGCTGCCCCACAGGTCCTGTGCAATCAGCAGGCTTGAGGGGAACATGAAAAAAAAAAAAAAAAAAAGCCAGAAGTGTCCGGGGTCCCTGCCCTTGCACTCAGAAAGGGGTGCACTGACACCTGCTTGGGACACCCCATCCCAGACCCCCTCCCTCTAAGGACGGCCGGGGGTATTGCCTCACACTCCTGGGAGCATGGCTCCCGAGGATAGATCTTGGACTCATCTGCAATGGTACTTGGGGCTCGTCCTCGGGAAGGGAAGAGATGAGGGGCAAGCCCACCTTGCAGCGCTCACACTACGAAGAACCACAAATGGTGCTGAAATTGACACCCCCTCACTCGCCCCTGCACCCCCAGTCCCTCTCCCGGATCAGGGCTCCCCAAGAGCCTCGAGGAGAATGCTGTTTCTTAACCTGTACAGTTTTAATGTACCGAAAAGACTCTCTAGCCCCCCTGTATCATACGTCTTTAAATGGATTCAACTTTTTAATTATATATATAAATATAAATATATATAAATATATATATAAATATAAACTTTTTAAAACTGTGAAAAAAAGTTATGGAATTATAAAGTGAACACGGTCTGACGTTTAGAATATTATTTTTTATTTCCTGTTGGATTGTGATTGTAAAGCATTGGGCTCACGCACCACACTTCCACGCACACCCCCCACCCTGCCCCTACCCTGCCCCTTAGGCCTAAAGTGTACTGTACTCACCCCAACGGACTGTGTGCGGACATAGGGAGAAGAGAAGCCTGAAAGAACGAGCGAGCGAGCGAGAGTGAGCGAGCGACCGACGGAGCACGGATACCCGTGCCCGACAGAAAGCACTTATCTGCCCCAGCGCCTTCTAGGAAAACACAAGGGTTTGTCCAGACAATCGCGAGGGAAGGAAAGCCAGACTTCAGTTTTGTTTTGGGGGGATTTTTTTTGTTTTTAAATTTTTTTTTTTTTTGCAATTTTGTTTGTTGGCGAATTCTGTGTGATCTTTTTTCATAAAAAAAAAAAAAAAAGATTCAACTGAAAAAAAAAACCCCAACTAACTGTTTTCTGGCCTGGTTTTTCCTGGGGGAAAGAATTCTGGTTCTGTCTACTGGGGAAGGGAGAAGGGGATTGGGGACAGCCCCTTGGTCCAGCCTGCGCACGGCGGTAAAGATCTTGTCCGAAACATTGGTCCCGGTCTTGGCTATCAGAGGAGCAGGAATTCTTGGCTTGGCAAAGGCCGAGGGGACCCTAAAACCAACTTGGGGCAGTCCACCCACAGCTGAAGGAAGGAAGTGGGAACTGCCTTTCTGACTGGGATGTCAGATAGGGGATCTAATCATTGGTGGGAGTGCTAGCTGTTCCTAATTGAGAGGAGACTGCCAAGTGGTGTTCCAGGCCATTCAGATCAGATATTATTCATAGATAAATGAATCTATCTCCGTCTCCGTCTTGGAGAATAGGTTCCAAAGGTGCCCTTAGATTTACCCCCGTGCCTCTGTGGAAGTTAAATACCCCTTAAATTGTTGGGGGTGAGGTTCAGGATGTGGAGGAGATGGCCGCCCTGGGATAACTGCTGTCCAGACAGGAAAATAGTAACTGGAATTTGGGGGGGGTGGATAATTTGAGCCACGGCTCCACATCCTGAAAGCACAGTTGCCTTTCCAAGGTGTTGCCCTAGGATTTGCAGTGTCTCTCTTGAGTGGATTGGCTACAGAGGCATGAGGATTGGTACATGGGCACCTCCTCTGCATTTTCTGGAACAGAGAAAGGTATGACCTCAGTAGCTTTCTGGAAGAGTGATTTTCTTCCTTGCCCCACCCCAGTCTATTGTGGGATGATCCTGGACTTCACTGGCTTGGAGGAATGCAAGGAGGGATGCCTGGAGGGCAACTCGGGCCTATTATTAGTCTGGAGGCAGGAACAGACTTGGGACTTCCAAAAACTGGCTAGACAGGTTGCTTCCAGGCCAAACTAGTGGGGCAAAGTTTGCAGGTCACTGCTCAGCCCTTAATTCATTAAGCATTTATTAAGGGCTTACTATGTGCCAGGAACTGCTGAACATTAGGAATAGCAAGAAAGGTAAAAAATTAAAATTAAGAGTCCCTGCTTCCAAGGAGCTCAGCTCAGTGGAGGAGGAAACACGTGAACAACTACATGCAAATGTATAGAATCCCTAGACACTGCCATTAAGGGGGAGTGGGAAAAGACTCCTGTAGAAGGTGGGGTGTTAGCTGAGAATCAAAGGAAGCAGGGGGGAAAATTCCAGGCTTGGGAGAAGGCTGTGGAAAATTATCAGAATTGGGTATTAGGATCATATCTGAGGAACAGCAACAAGGCTAACGTTGCTAAATTGGAGAGTATATTCAGAGTAAGTATGAAGAATGGAAAGGTAGGAAGACACAAGTTTTGAAGATCTTTAAAAGCCATCTAGGCAGCACTAGGCCAGTAGCTAGATTGTAGCGCTTGCAGAGGAATTAAGTGTACCTGGGAAAAGGTGTCTGGTATACTCAGGAAGACTGGGCAGGTCACTTTTTTGCCTCAGTTTCCCCATCTGTAAAATGAGCTGGAGAAGGAAATGGCAAGCTTCTCTAGTATTTTTTGTCGAGAAAATCCCAAATCAGATCATTAAGAGTAAGAAGTAAACAAGCCAAGCAAATGATTATATATTTGGTCTTAGAGATAATAGGGAGTCACTGTAGTTTATAGAATTAGGGGAGGAGGAAATGGCAGAGAAGAAAATCTCAAATGGGGTCATTAAGAAGCCAAGCAAATGGTTATATATTTGGTCTTGGAGGTAATAGGGAGCCACTGTAGTTTATAGAATGGGGAGTAGAGTGTCAGAGAAGAAATTCCAAATGGGTTCATTAAGAATCAGATATAAACAAGCCAAACAGATGATTATATATGTGATCTTGGAGGTAATAGGAAGCCATTATGGTTTATAGGATTGGGGGGGGAGAGTGTCAGAGCTGTACTTTAGGAAGATGTATTTGGTATCTGAATGGAAGATGGATTGGACTGGGAGAGGCTTGAGGCAGGAAGATCAATTAGAAGGTTATTGCAATAGTCTAGAGCCTGCCCTGATGTGGTGATGTCATAAGGGAGAAAGTGGGTAGACTGCACTTCACAACTGATTGGATGTGGGGGTGCAGGGAGAGAATCAGCAATCCAATACAATGTCTAGATGCAAAAGCCTGGGTGACTGGGAGGGTAGTCGTAACCTTGGCAATAATGGGGAAATTTGGAAGAAGGGATAGTTTGAGGGGGAAGATGAGTTCAGTTCTGGAGATGTCGATGGAGTATCCAGTAGGAGATACCAGTCAGGAGATGGAGAAGTAAGAACCATTGTCAGGAGAAATGTTAGAGCAGAATCATCTGCATGGAGATAATAACTGATTTTTGGGGAGCTGGGGAAATCACCAAGCAAAATAATACAGAAGCACAAGGCTGGATGGCAGGTAACATCAGGGAAAAGACACCAGTAGCCAGTGGGGGGACAGAGTAAGGCCAGAAAGGCTTCCTGTAGAAAATGAGCTTTGAGCTGAGTCTTGCAGGAAGCCAGGGAGATTAACTAAGGTGGGCAAGAGGAAGAGAGAGCATCTCCAAGCATGGAGGCAATCACTTTAGCAGGAGAAGAAAGATGGAGTCTTGCATTAGAGAAAATGCCAGTCGGCCAGTAGCTGAATTGTAATGCTTGCAAGGGAATTAAGTATACTCAGCAAGAGGTGGGAAAGGGCCATGTTTTTGTGAAGGATTTCAAATGCCAAAAAGGATTTTATATTTGATCCTGAGGGTTTGCTCTTACCCTAAAGGCCTCTTTTATCTGGGGAGAACTTGATCTCATCGCCTGCATCTCCCTATAACCTTATATTTGTATAGCTCTTGACTTTAATTTTGCAAGACTTTTGACATGATCTCCAAAATCTCTTTCAACTCTTACAGTCTAAAGTCCACAGAACTGGAAAGGATTTTGTGTGTGCGTGTGTGACAGAGACAGAGAGAGAGATTAAGTCCAACTGCCTTATTTTATAGATGAGGAAACTCAGATTAAATGACTTGTCCAAGTTTACATAGGTGGGAGAACTGTTGATGGCTAATTTCATTTGATTCTCACGATAGATGACTTATTATAGGGTAATGAAGACCCCAAGTGTTCTTGAACAATTCAAGTGAGATTTAGACAAACTCCATCCCAGGCTGCTAAAACTGTTGAATGCTATTCCTGAGACATTATCCAAGGATCTTTGAAAGGTGACAGGAAGACTTTCATAGATCTGGAAAAAAAAAGTGTTGATTTTTTAATCAGAGACTAGAATCGTGCTTGCACCAAATTTGATTTCTGGGTAAAATCTTGGATATTATTAAAGGAATGGTTTGTGACCATGAAAAGGGAGCAGCAATCAAAGAACCAGAATGGTTTCAACAAGGACAAATCACATCTTTTTGAGAGGGGAGAGTTATGAGAGTGATAAGTTAGAGAATGTCATAAATACTGTTCAGTTCCATTTTTAGCAAAACATTAAACTTAGGCAAATTGAAGAAATGTAGGTTATCCAATAGTTCAGTTGGGAGGATTTAGAATTGTTTGAATGACTAAATCCAAGGATTAGCCATGATAGTTGGATTTCAGTTTGAAAAGAGGTCTCTCTTTCTCTGCTAGCCTGTGCAAAGGAAATGCAGACAGCTTCGGGCACTTCTGTGCTTTTATCAACAAGTTAAGACTTTATTTAGGGGCCATGATGATTACATTTTCATTTAACCAAGCTAGGGGGGACTGCTAATGTGTTGAATGACATTCAGGACCCAAAAAAGATCTTGATGGACTAGAATGGACTATTTAAAATGATGAAAATAATAGGGATAATGTAAGATTACAATTGGTAAATCTAGTCTGCCTCAAGTCTCTCCCTATTCCATTCAGCTACCAACATGATTTTCCTGAAGCTTTAGATTTGACCTAAAGCTCTGCTTAATAAACTTAAGTACCTTCCTATAACTTCCAGGATTAAGTACAAAATTTCCATGTGGCATTCAGAACCCATTCCTACCGTCTGTCTTCTTATACCCTATTTCTCAGTATGTGTTCTTTAATCTGGTGCTTTTGGCTTTTTCGTGGTTCCACAAACAAGATTACTCCATCTCTCCTCTCTGGGCATTTTCTTTGGCTGTCTCCCATGCCTGGAATGCTTTCTCTCCTCAACTTTGCCTACTGACTTCCTTTAAATTCCAACCAAAATCCGCTCTTTTATAGGAAGTCTTTCCCAACCCTTTTTAATTCTAGTGCTTAATTCTCTGTTTTAATTATTCCCTATTTATCCTTTATAGAGTTTGTAAACATTTGTTTGAATGTTATCTTCCCCCATTAGACTTGAGCTGTCTTTTATTTCTGTATCCTAAATATTTAGCACAGTCCCTGGAATATAGTAATACTTAATAAATGTTTACTAGTTGATTGTAAGATCATACATCTGGGTTTTAAAAAAAAAATCCTCTTTATAAAATGGGTAAGTATAAATAGACAGCAGTTTATCTGGAAAAAAAAATTAGAAAGTTTCATTGTAGGGTCAAGGTGAGTCAGCCAAAAAGTTAATGTAATTTTAGACTTCATTGAGAAGCTGTGAAGTGTTTTAGGGCAAAGTGATGATTCCTTGATTAGGACACTTAGAGTACTGGATTTAGTGGCTGGAGAATGTCCAGAGGCAAACAACTAGTATATCATGCCATTTCAGGATTTACTAAAGGAACTAGGAACAGTAAACCTGGGGGAGTCCTCAAGCAAATGTTGGGTGGTTTTATTTGGGAATACAAAAGAGATTCTTATTGAGGTATGGACTGGACTAAATGACTTGCAAGATATCTTTGCATTCTGAGATCTTATGAGAAGTGAAAACTTAGGAGAGGTTCTGCTAGCTGTGTTCAAGTATCTGAAAGGCTGTCATATATTTTTGGTCTTGGAGGGCAGCAATGGGTAGAAGTTACTCAGACAGAATGAGGATGGAAGTAAGGAAAAAAATTTAACAATTTGTTGTCCAAAAGTGGGATGGACACCTCAAGAGGAGAACTAGAATTCTCCAAGCAATGGCTGAATATCTTTATTGGGGATTCTCAGGAAGGGGTTGGATTAGAAGGCTTCAGTTCTTTCAAGCGAAATTCTGGAATTTGGAGGAAATCAAGACTTAGAGGTGAGAACCGAATACAGTTGTTCACACTCTGGTCAAAGCTGTCAAAAGGTGCGTAGAAAGCCAGGGCATAAAGTTTGGCAGCGGCCTTGGACCCTGGTGCCTTTGACCATAGCCACGATCTCCCCCTTCTTCCCTGTCACAACCCCAAAGCACAATCGACTTTTCCATCTGGAGGGATGGGACGGGAAGCCCAGGAATTAGTCACGGTCCCAAGCAAGATGTCCAGGAGACATTCTTCCCTAGAAGGAGCCTGCCGCTTCTTTGGTCATCCTATTTGCAAGCATTTGCAGTCTCTGGTCCTTTCCCCCTCAACCTTGAAAGAAAGGTCATTTGGTGTCTGTGCTTGCCCAAGGGTAGGAGCCGCTGTGTGAGGCAATAGTACCATCTAGCGGCCACGCAGGGCATCTCCCTCGGGCCCCAACCTCCCCCGGGAGATGAGGGTCTTTGTGGTAGCCACCCAGCTAGGAACCATTCGGCTGCAAGGAAGTAGAAGGTCAGTGGTCCAGTGGGTCTTTGTTAGAGGAATAGCAAATGGACACAGAATAAAAGGAGAGTCATAAGGTGCCGAAATCAGATAATGTTAGAGCAGGAACGGTAACAGAGAGAGGGATGGGACTGATGATTTCATTTCAATTTTCCTCCATCAACCCAGGCTGACCACGGAGAGGTTAAGTGACTTGGCCAGGTCACACAGCCATATGGGTCAGAGGCTGGACTTAAACCCAGGTCTTCATGGCTTCAAAATCAGCTTTCTATCCACTCTGCTGCCTCTTGGGAATAATAACAATAGCTGACATTTATGTGACATTTTAAGGTCTGAAAAACTTTATTCTTTCATGTGATCCTGGAACAAGTCTATGAGATTGGTGTGCCATAGAGGAAGTGGTCCTGAATCAGAAGTACTCAATTTAGGGTCATAGGATCTGAGTTCAAATCCCAGCTTTGCTACTTAGTTCCTGTAGCAAAGCATTGAATCTCTCAGAGCTTTGGTTTCCTCATTTGTAAAATGTCCCTTCACACCCCCTCCGGCTCCAATCCTGTTATCTTCCAGAAAATAGGTGTCCCTGTGTGATAGACAAGGAAACTGAGGCTCCAAGATATGAGAGGCGAAGGGACTTTGGCAGAAGTTCCGTTAAAATGGAGGCTGTCCTGACCCCAAGGCTTTTATATTTTATATTATACTGTGCTGCTAGAAAGGGCCTTGCACCTGTCCAGTCTGAGTCCTACCTGCAACATGAATGCCCTTTAAGGCTCCTGATGGACAGTCGGTCATCCTTAGATCAGACATTTCTAGGGACGGGGAACTCATTCCTTCAAGAAGCAGCCTGTGTGGGCCAGGTGAACAGAACCTTCAGAGGTCTGGAGGCTTTCCTAAAACCTTTGTTGGGTAAGGATGGGAACCGGCTAAACCATTCAGACTCCCAGCAACCCCAGGTGGCCAAGGGCCTGGGGAAGCTAGGGCTACACCTGGGGCAACTCAGGAGAGCATCCTAAAAACCCACAAGGAGATACATATACACACACATATATGTATAGAGTTATAGTTGTTATGTAGTTACAAAGTTACATAATTTTATATATGTAGTTATAGTTATATATAAGCAATACAGTTATCACTTTTCATATATGTATAGTTATATATAGTTTTATGTAGTTATATAGTTATAGTTTTGTATACAGTTATTTTATATATAGTTATAGTTAAACATAGATATGGTTATATATAGAATTATTTATAACTATAGCTATATAATTTAGTTATATAGACATATCCACATGTATATCTGCATATGTGCATATATATAACTATATATAATTTATATATAGTTTTAAACATATATTGTTATATATAGAACTATATATAATTATAATTATATAGTTTAGTTATATATACATATACATGTGTGTATCTGCATATGTGCACATATTAAACTATAGTTTTACATATAATTTTTATATATAGTTATAGTTATATATATGGTTATATATAGACTTATATATTAACTATAGTTATATAATTTAGTTATATATACATATACATGTGTGTATCTGCATATGTGCATATATATAACTATAGTTATATAATTTAGTTTATATATATACACATGTGTATATGTGTATATATGTAGGGATACATAAATATCATGGATAAATGTGTGTATAGACATGTTACACAAATAAAGGGCAGCCAAGTGTCACAGTGAATAGAGGACTGGACTTAAGAGTCAGGAAAGCTCATCTCTTCCTGAGTTCAAATCTGATCTCAGACACTTACTTAGCTGTATGACCCTGAACAAGTCGTTTACCCTGTTTGCTTCAATTTCTGCATCTGTAAATGAGCTAGAGAAGAAAATGGCAAAATATTGCAGTATCTTTGCCAAGAAAATCCCAAGTGGGGTCAAGATTTAGACCCGACTGACTGAACAACAACACACACTGTATATGTATAATTTTGTATGTGTATAAAACATGGATATATCACATGCACATACATGGTCATATACACATGCATTCACAAAGGCATTTATATATTGCACTTGCAAATATATCTATATATAAGTATGTGGATGTGCATGTGCATATTATGTATTTTGCATATAACCTGCCTGTAAATTCCCAGGAGCCTTATTACCAAAACAAAAACTCTGCTCCTTTCATACTCCATACCCTTAGGCTGTCTTTTTGGAAGGAATTTTTTCCTTTCAAGGCTCAAGGATTACAATATTATTCAAGCTAGAAGAGATTTGGGAGTCCATCTCACGCAGGGGTTCTTGACATGGGACCTACATATTTGTTTTAAAGTATAGTACATTACATTTAAAAAACATTTTAAATGTAATTTTGTTTTGATACAATTGATTTCCTTTGTAATTCTCTTTTATCCTATGTATTTAAAAACATCATTATCAGACTGCCAAGGGGGTCTATGATATCAAAAAGATGAGGAGCCCTTGCTCTGTGTTATAGAGAAGGCAATAAGCTTAGGGAAGTGTGTGTACATATATATACACATACACGCATTTATGTACATATACACAAATGGGTTGTCTAAGAGTCATTTGCCTTTGTGATGTTCATAACCTGACTTCACCATGATAAACAAATGGGTCACATCCCAACCCCATGACCCACACCCAGGTCTCCAAAGGACATACTAGTTGGAAACATCCTAGGTTTTGGGGGTAGAATATTGGTGGTTAGTTTGGGTGGACAGTTATGATTTCTGCACAATTCTTTTTTCTTTTTTTTTTTTTTTTTATTTCTGCATAATTCTAAAAACCCCATCTCAATTTAGAGGAGTAGGGTACAGGAATATTCAGATTAGAATCCTTTTTCTGCCATGAATTACTTTGTGATGTTGCAGAGGTCACTTAACTTCCTCAATCCTGTTTTCTAATTTGGAAAATAAGAGATTAGGACTAGGAAACCTCTGAGATATCATCTGGACCTAAACCCAGCAAGTCACCAACCCATTTTTTTTTCAAGAAGTCCTGAGTGGAGGTGAGGGAAAGTCTGCTGCTTGGCAGAAAAGGCAAGGCCCAAAAGGTGAATTTAATAATTCTCTGTCTTCATTTTTTTCACAGGAGCAAGTTGAGGTTGAGAGGGAAATTATTCATCCAAGATCCCAAATTCAATTAGTGTCAGTGACCACTAGGATTTAGCCCTTCCTGATTCCAGGCTTTCCCAAGATCCTATACGAGGGGAGCTGGCCCATCTCTTAGCACTACACCCATTGTGTGGAAGCAGTGTGACCTAAGAGAAAAAGCAATGGTCAGTGGGGTCAATGGATTTGAACTCAAGCTCTGACGTTCACTAGCTGAGTGATCATGGGCAATTCATGGCCTCTGTGCACAGCCCTAGTTTTACTATCTGTAAAAGGGAAATGTTGTGAGGAAGGCACTTTGCAAATAATAAATATTCTAAGAAAGACTCTAGTTATTCATTTACAGGCACACCACCTCCCTGGGTGCCCAGGAAAAGGAAGCAGAACCAATGGAACTAGGTGAAGGCTATGATAGACTCATGGGCTCATCAACCTTGTATATATCCATGCTCCAGCAAGCTGTCCACCTTCAGGACCTGGAGAAGTAGATTTGGATTCCATTGCACAGTCCCTCCTACAAACAAGGCTAATTTCTGGCACCATCTTACTTTAGGACTGGAGCAAGAAGCTTCACTGTTCCAATAACTGGTCCAAAGCCCTCTGCTGCTTCTTTCTGTAGGGCTGCACTCAGCTCGGGTCTCTCACATTTTAAAAAGTGTTCATCCAATACCTGGTACATGTAAGCTAATCACTCCTGGGGAGGTATAAAAGCAGGGATGTGCTAGAATTAACTCATGCCAGCCTTGAAGAGCTGATTGTTAAAATTTTAGTGCAAGCATTTTGATCTTGGAAATCATAAAATGCTATAAATCAGGACTTGGTTTATTGTTTTGTTGATTCATCAACTTTAAAAAATAACAGAAAAAATTAACAATACAGATTAAGCTTTCTTTCTTCTTCTTCTTTTTTTTTTAGGCAAATGAACATGTGACTTACCCAGGTTCATATAGCTAGTAAATGTCTGAAGATTTGAATTCAGAGCTCTTAATTCCAAGGTCAGTGTTCTATTTATTGCACCATCTACCTGCCTTGCACATTGAACTTAAAAGTAGACTAGATTTTTTTTTTTAACCCAGAGAGCCTTTTGTTAAATGTTTACCAGAACATCTTTGCACTAGTCCTAGTTTTCTGCAGAGACCTAACTAGTGAAAGACTATATTATTTCTAGAGTCTTTCTATTCATGTGAAAGAGGAATTAAGGCTTCTTGTGCTTGGTCTCAGGGAGAAGAACTAGGAGCAATGAGTGTAAGTCCTAAGGAGGTAGACTTTATATAAGGAAAAATAGTCTGTGACTGAGCAAATCATTTTAATCTCTCTGGGTCTTGGTTCCCTTTTCTGTAAAATGAAAGGCTTGGACCAGAGGATTTCTAATCTCCCTGAATGTCTTAAATTTATGCTCTTATGATCCTAATAAAATCTATTCATCATAAATGGAATGAACAGTAGTGACTTGCTCATCACTGAAGGAATTCAAACAAAGGTGGTTTAATCCCTGGAAAGAGAAGGGAACTGTGAGATGCATAGCCACCCCTAATTTCAAAGGTTCTGTTGTTAAGTCTTTTGAGGGATTGATTCCAGTTTTATTCAGTTGATTGCCATTATCCAAAGGTCCTAGAGTCCCTGAATCTCAAATTCTTTCCTTGATCCCTCATTACAAAACAGGGAAACTGAGGCTCAGGGTTGGGAAGGACATCATCCATCTGCCAGATCCACTTAGGACTGTGTTTGGGTTTTAGAATTCTGCCTCAATATCTCCATCTCCAAGCATCAGTGGGCTTCCCTCTCATTTCCTTGCTTTCTTCCCTCCTCCCCTCCCCTTAGCATCTTGGCAAGCAATAGGAAGTCACTTTGTCGAGGGCAAGAGTGAGAAGACAGGGATGGAGGACGTGTGGACTGTATTTCTGAGATGACACAATTCTCTACATTCATATTGAAAATATATGGAGTTTAGAGTATTTCAAAGACCATAATCTGCCCTCTGCCGTAATATTTCCTCTGCCTCTTATATATTTTCACATGATCTTTTAATGGTCAAAGTGGTACATTTTTATGAACAGACAGATATATACACACACAATAAAATTCAGTGGTACAGGATGGAGGACTCCCCTCAGGGAGAGCGCAGGCTGTTGAGGGAGCTCCCATCTTCCTCTAGGCAGGATCAGAGAATTGAGCAGTGAAGATGGGCAAAGGTCGGAGATCAGAGACTTTTCTCCTTCAATTGCCCACCAATAACCAGCTGGTATCGTTTTTTTCCCTTGGAGAAGACTTTTCAAAGCTCCCATTGCTAATGTCCTTGAGGGCAACCCATTATGATCTGTAAAAAATATCTTATTTCCCCTCCCACCCCAACTTTCCTAGCCAAACTTTAGCCAGGTAAAGAATAAATTAATGCTGAGGATTTGGGGAGGGAAGAGGGTTGGAAGAAATAAAGACTGCATCCAGGCTGAAATAGATATGTCTCTTCTGTTGGCATGCCTCCAAACTAGGTGATTTCCTTTGGCTGCTACTTTGCAGTGTTGGGGTGTCTGTATGCACCCCCTCGGAGCAGACCCAAATATTTCCCTCACACCCCCATCAAAACCTGCTAGTGTAATTTACTTCTTTCCCTAAGAACCTTCCCTTCTCTTCTCAGTAGAACCCTAAAATGTCAAAGACTACAGAGCACCCCAGAAATCATCGACTGCAAATGTTCTCCTTGTATACAGGAGGAGACAGAAGCCTGGGATATAGAGACGGGGGAGTGACTTGTCCCACTTCATGCAGCATGTCAGTGACTGAGCTGGGATCAGGACCCTCTCTTCTGACTCCTAGCCCACGTAGAACACTAGAAAGATGTGATCTGGAGAGCTGGGGTCCAAATCCCAAGTTCTGCTGCTTGCCAGCCATGTAGCTCTGCCTGGACTGAGCTTTCTTATCTAGAATGAGGGAACTGGACTTGGGGACTTCTTGAGATCTCTTCTAAATCCTTTGAGTGATTCTTTCCATTGGACCACACTGATCTCACAGAATTCATTCACTCCATCTCATGTTCCCTGGAAGGATGTTTTTCCTTCTGGAGAGGTAAAAATTATCTATCCCAGCACCTACAAGGAGAAGAATGATGGTGGTGCCAGAGTGTTGGCTAAAGCAAAGAGAAGGGACTGGCTGGACTATGGTCTGCCAACTGGACAAGGGAGGTTGGCTTTTTTCCTATATGGCCTTGGGGAGCACAGGACCCATTGTCCGTCCTGGTCAGAATGGTGGGAGGACACTCCCACCCCCATCCTGCTTCTGGGTCACCCTGTATCTCTTAGGACTACACTCCCAGAGTGCCAGTGTTGGGTCTCACGTTTGCCATGCTCCTCCCCCCTCCCCCCCCAACTTCAGGGCAGCAATAACTCCAGACATCTGTTCTGGGCTCTTCCATCTCTGAACAGCCCACACATAGAACAGCAAGTTACACAGTGTTTGAGAATAGATAGTCAGAGAAGTTAGACAGACAAAAATGACCAGGGTTCCCTCTTCCTCCTGCCAGGAGGAAGTAATCCCTGGGTTTGACTAATTAGTCAGAGCATCCCTCAGCTGAATCTTCTTGGTTTAAGGAAGACTAATACTGGGAGGGAAGAGAGCTGAGGGTGTTGCTTGGGGGGGCAGGATTCACCAAATCCTGTTCAGGATTCTGCCCTGGTCCTGGACTTGGCCTGCCCCTGCCTGAGAAAGGTTCTCCCAGAAGTCCTGGGAGCCTAGGAATCACCCCATTTACAATCGAGGAGAATCTGGCTGCTTGAAGGGTTCAGAGGGTTCACTGACCTTTCCCCCCAGGAGCATCTCCTCTGCTGCTCCCTGCCCCGTCCACAACACTGAGGGGCTCCAGGCTGGACCTGATGTAGGACTGGGGTGCATGGCTTGATTATAGTAAGGCTTTGGGTTGCCTTGACTCAGCTGGACTCCCCCCTGGCCTGCTACCTCCACACTAGCCCCAATCTCTGCCCCACAGGTTGTACTCCAAGAGTCAGTGAGGCAGGAGGCAGGAGGAAGCAGAAGGGGGGGAGAATGGAATCTTCAGGGGGCACACACACTCACTCACATCCTCCCAGGACAGGGCTGGGGACTCAGCCTCCTTTAAGGTCCTGCCCTGAGACTTCCTCTCACACACTCCCGGACTCCCAGACTTCCTATTACTGTCAGACAGAAGAGGGGGGGATGAGGCTTTCTGAAATTTGGGGATTTTTTTTTGTTTTTGTTTTTCTAGGGGATTGGGCTATGGGGTGCAGGGGAAAGGGAGGGTGCTTTAACTTACGCACAAGCAGAAGAATAAAGGGTCCCCACGGGATACAGGTGCCCCAGCCTGCACCCACAGCCCCATCACACCCCCCATGCACACACCGGCCAACTGAGCTTCCTGCCGGGGCCCTAAGGCTGCTCAGTACCCTGATGTGAAGGTGGTGTTGAAGGTCTCGGTGTAAAAGCAGGTGCTGTGGGAAGTACTGGTGAGGCTATACGCGAAGTACGCCACTGCCGATCCCAAGGTCAGTCCTGTCATGTAGGAAACCGTCATGGTGTTACCTGGAAAGAGAAAGGGACCGCCTGCTCAGCCCTCCTGACTGGGAGACTGGGGGGGGGGGGGGGGAAGGGAGGGACCCGCTAAGGGATGCCAGCCTGCTTCTGCTCAGCTGTCCATCCCCAGACCTCCCCTGGGCTGGGGGGCGTCTGAGAATCGGTGATGGGGAAGGAGGTCCCATTACTGAGAGAGTCCACAGGAGAGCACAGGATCCAAGTCAGGGAGATGGGACCACAGACCTCCTAGCTATGTGACCTAAAAATCAAGTCTCTCTGTAAAATGGGATAATAACAGCCCCTACCTCACAGTGCTCTTGTGAGGATCAAATGAGTTAAACTTACTTTATATATATATATATATATATATAACATAAAACATAATTTAAAGTTTATATATATATAATATATAAACTTTAAATTATGTTTTATATATTCCACTTAATTTATATTTAATATTTATTCAAAATTTAATATTAAAACAAAAATTTAACAGTAATAATCATTTAATAAACAAAATAAATAGAAATATCTAATAATATTTAAATATTTGATAAATGTACCAGTCAATACAAAATAATATTTGATGTGATTTATATTATAAACTTATTTTATTTATTATATTCTATATTTATTTTTATTAAAATTTATTTAATATGTCTAAAAGTGCTTAGTGCAGTGTCTTGCACACAGTAAGCACTTTATAAATGCTTATTCTTTTTCCTTCCACTCAGTTGCACCTCTGACAGATGGTTATCTGTCTTCTGCTTTTAGTAACTTTTAGTAACACTTTTAGTAACAGGAAGCTCACTACCCCTTCACACAGCAGACTGTTCCTTTGTCATTGGCTTTATTTGCTGGAAAATTCTTTGATATAAGAATTGACATCTGTGTCTCAGTTAGTTTTTGCCCACTGCTCTCTGGAATCACATAGAATATATCTCATTTCCTTTTTTTGAGGGTGGAGAAGAACTTCATTGGAGATTCTGGTGAGGAATTTCCTTTTTCAATTGATTTTCACAACTATCCTTTTAAATAGGTGCTATTATTATTCCCATTTTATAGATAAGATTAAAGTTAAGTGACTTGTCCAAGGTCTAAGTATATGGCTCTGGTCAAACATCTGAGGAAGAATTCAAACTCAGGTATTCCTGATTTCAAGACAGACAGTGCCATCTGGCTTTCTCGTGCTGAGATGGGCATTGACAGAGCAGAGACTGTACTGAGAGTGGGTAAAGGGGCACAGGAGGATGAGAATACTGGGTCTGAAGGGGAGAACCATGGGTAGGCAGTGGGTGAGGTAAAAGGGCAGAAAAAACATAGGGGGATGATTAAAAATAAATGTCAATGGCATCAACTTTTTGCTGAGGACAGATTATTTCAATAAGTGACAGTGGCACAAGAAATAATCTCCCTGGACTCAGTTTCTTCAGCTGTAAAATTACAGTTGAAAATTACAATTACAAAATCAAGGGGTTAAACTAAACTATATCATTGCAAAGGTCTCTTCTTGCTCTAAGGAACTATAAAAACCCTGTATGAGGGGGGCACAGAGGGAGTGAGGAAGTAGTTGGGATGGGAAATTGTGATTTTTTTTTAATCCAGTGGTGAGTTTGAGATCTTCTGAATCCAAGCTCCTTGAGATATTCTGCTTTGCCCAAGATTGACCTCCTCATGTTGAGCCCACTCCCCATACCTGCAAGCTCTCGATGCTCAGGGCTCACTTTGCCCGCAGCCAGGATCATGGGCACGCTGCCGAAGTAGCCATTGCTGATGCCCATGAGAAGGGAGAAGATGCAGGGCCAGGCGGGGTGACTGAAGGTGGGCTTCCCACTAGGGTACACACACAAGATGAAGAGAGGGATGAAGACCACCCGTAGGCAGGAGTAGATGAGGAGGTGGGTCCCTCGCCAGTCATAGGGCAGGGCTGCCAGGATCTGTAAGACAAAGCAAAAGCATGGGAACCCCAGTGGACATGGTGCCCAGTCAGGGGCCATAACAACAAAAGTCAGGCAAGTGACCATGTGTGGGGCACTCTATTGGCACTTGGGGAAGATAAGATAAGATTGCTGCCCTCGTATAACCCAAATAACTATTATACAGAATACTGAAGAAGTCAGGAAGTGTTGCACAGTGGTTAGGGAGCCCACCCTGAAACCAGGAAAACTTGGGAGAGCCTTCAAGATACAAATAGGTTGATAGGAGCAAGAGGGCATTCCAGAGAGGAGAATTATGACAGTTAAGTGGAAAAATATTAAAAATATCTCTTTCCTGAGAGATGTTAGAGTTGGGGGTTAGGGTAAATCTTGAAGAACCTGAGTTCAAATCCCAATTCTGACACATATTAGCTGGATAAGTCACTTGATTTCTCAGTTCTCTAAGCCTAGAAGTTTTAGCAAGGGTATTGTCTTTCATGGAGTGGTTAGAATGGTGGGTCTGGAATTAAGAAGACCCATTTTCCTGAGTTCAAGTCCAGCCCTAGACACTCACTGGCTCAGTGACCTGGGCAGTCACTTCACCCTGTTTGCCTCAGTTTCTTCATTTGTAGAATGAGCCGGAGAAAGAAATGGCAAACCACTCCAGTGTCTTTGCCAAGAAAACACTAAATGGGGTCACCAAGGACTGAAAATGACTCAACAACAAAAACAATTGATTTTCATTGGCGGAGGAAGTTTTCCTATCCAAGGAATTCGCTATCTGAATGAAATAACAGATCCTAACAGAGGAGAAAAGGAAGAAAGTCCTTATTCGTTAGGGTGGGGAGTGAAGAAACACCCCAAGTTAGGTTTTAGCATCAGTTCATATAAATCTTTCCAGGACTTTCTAAAATCAGCTTCTTTATCATTTCTTCTAGAACAATAATTACTTTCATATGCCATAACTTATTTTTTCTCTTTTTAAAATTTATTTTAACCCACATGGCTTTATGAATCATATTGGAACAGAAAAATTAGAGCAAAAGGGAAAAACCATGGGAGAGATTAAAAAAAAAAAAGAAGTGAATGCAGCATGTGTTGATTTACATTGTCTCCTTAGTTCTTTCTCTGGTTGCAGTGGGCATTTTCTGTCCAAAGTCTAGTGGGATTGCTTTGAATAACTGAATCACTGAGAAGAACCAAATCTTTCATAGTTGATCATCGCACATTCTTGCTGCTACTGTGCATAATGTATTTCTGGTTCTGCTTGTTTCATTCAGCATCAGTTCATATAAATCTTTCCAGGTCTTTAGAAAATCAGCTTGCTCATCATTTTTTATAGAACAATAATATTCCATTACCTTCACGTCCCACAACTTGTTCAGCCATTCTCCAATTGATGGGCTTCCACTCATTTTCCAGTTCTTTGCTTCCATAAAAAGAGCTGCTACAAACTTTTTTTTGCACTTATGGGTCCTTTTCTCTCCTTTAAGAGTTCCTTGGGATATAGACCCAGTAATGGCACTGCTGGGTATGTAATAGTTTTATAGCCCTTTGGACATAGTTTCAGATTGCTCTCCAGAATGGTTGGACCATTTCACAATTCTACCAACAATGCATTAGTGTTTCAGTTTTCTCACATTCCCTCCAATATTTATCATTACCTTTTCCTGTCATCTTAGCCATTATGCAAGTTGTGAGGTGGTATTTCAGAGTTGTTTTAATTTGCATTTCTCTAATCAATAGAAATTTAGAGCATTTTTTCATAAAAATATAGATGTATATACTATAATTTATTCAACCATTCCCCAACTGATGGACATCTATTCACTTTCCAATTCATTGCTACCACAAAAAGAGCCATTACAAACATTTTTGCACATGTGGGTCCTTTTTTCTCCTTTATGATTTCCTTGGAATACAGACCCAGTAGTAGAACTATTGGATCAAAGAATAAGCGCTATTTAATAGCCCTTTGGGCATAATTCCAAATGGCTCTCCAGAGTGGCTGGATCATTTCACAATCCCAACAACAATGCATTAGTGTCCCAGTTTTCCCACATCCTCTCCAACATTTGTCATTATCTTTTCCCTTCATCTTAGTCAATCTGAGAGGTGTGTAGTGGTACTTGAGAGTTGTTTTAATTTGCATTTTCTCTAATCAATAGTGGTCTAATATTTTTTCATGTGACTGTACATGGCTTTAATTTCAACATCTGAAAATTGCCTATTCATATTCTTTGACCAAGTTAGGTGTTAAAGGATTACAGGAATTCAGTATGGGAAATTCCAGGAATAGGCAGGCATAGTGTTAAACAAAGCATGAAGTAAGGAAAGGACAGGGTGAGCTTAAGGAACAAAGATTTGTCCAAATTGCCTGGAGCAGATTACGTGGAAGGGAGTAATATAAGTCTGGAAAGGTACAGGAGGGCTGGATGGGGATGGCAATTTGATGCCAGGCAAAGGAGTATACATTTTACTTGAAAGGCAGCAGAGATCTCTGAAGGGTGGCTATGAAAAAGTGATATGCCCAGGGTGGCCAAGTGGTGCAATGAATGGATAGCGTGCTGGTCCTGGAATCAGGAAAGTTCCTCCTTCTGAGTTCAAATCTAGCTTCAGACAGTAGCTGTGTGATTCTGGGCAAGTTATTTAACCTGTTTGCCTCAGTTTCCTCATCTGTCAAATGAGCTGGAGAAGGAAATGGCAAACCACTTCTCTTCCAAGAAAACCTCAAATGGAATCACAACTAAAATGACTGAGCAACAGCAATGAAAAAGGCAAATTAATCTGGCAGTGTTGTGAAAAGTGGATTGGAAAGTGGAGAGGCTGTGGTCAGTATGATCTTTTGGGAGGCCACTGAAGGGTCAAAGAATTAGGGATTTAGAGCTGGAAGGGACTTTTGAAACAATTTAGTCCAATTTCTTATTTTGTAGTAGGGAAATTGCAGTCTCAGAGGGGAGGTCACTTGTTTTAGGTCACACAGATAAAAAATGGCCATGACAGGTCATTGACTCCAACTCCCAAATAGTGGATGGGACTGCGTCAGGTCTTTCTCTAGGATGAGGTTGCTTCAGAGTGGCAGATGCTTCAGTGCTGGGCATCTGAACGTTAGAAGTCAAAGTAGAAGGGTCTAAGGTCTGGGAAGGTGCTGCAAAGTGTGGAGTTACTTTCTTACAGAAAACTGGAGTCTATTCATGTCCACCTTCAAGTTCCCTTCTTGGCTTTTGGGGACTTGCATCTTAGAATCAAATAGAACAATATTCCTGGATAACCAAATTCAAGATTTAGACCAATCACTTAAAGGGATCCAAGACCTGTAACCTCTTATGAACAAATTCCTTTCTTTTGATCTTGTGATTCTTGCAGAGCCCTGGGATTCAGGCCAGAATATTATCATTTTTTTTTTTTTTTTTAGTTGAAGAGATTGAGAATTAGAGCAATAAGTGACTCATCCAAAAGCCCCCAGTGGAATCAAGATTTGAATTCAGGTTAAACCAGTTCAAAATCAGTGATTTCTCTCTGAACCACCCTGGCTCTCAAGGAAGGCATATTGCTGCCTATCATGTATGGGATACCCATTGTTCTTCCTAACAATAGCTCTCCCACTAACTTGTCTCAGGACATGACATTCCTTTTTTTAATTTTAATTTTTGATTCCTTTCCTCTCTTTAAGCCTCTCCCTCACTCACTGAGAAAGCAAGAAATATGATATTCATTGTATATATACCATCAAGTACATGACATTTCTAATGCACTTACATGCATCATATGTCTTTACCCTCATGATGGGAGAGGAGGGGACTAGTCTAATTAGACTAAAATTGTATGTTATATTTTTACCATGTTTAACATATATTGGATTACTTGTCATCTAGGGGAGGGGATGGGGGGGAAGGGAAAAATTGGAACACAACGTTTTGCAAGGGTTAATGTTGAAAAACTATCCATGTACATCTTTTGAAAATTAAAAACCTTTAATAAAAAATAAATAAAATTTTATGTTATATGAGATAGATAATATAGTTATTTATCTGACTAACTCTTAAAAAAGAATAGGGCCCTGAAGAGATGGGGGCAGAGAAGGGGTGAAGTATTGCTAGGGAAGATGAGAACAGAAGTCTGAAAGATGAGGTACTCTTACAGGAGGAATGAGAAAAGGAAAAAAGGGCATTGATGCTTCTGGGATCCTATCCTATGCCCAGTGGATGTGCTGATCTACAATGAGGTGACTAACTTACCTCTCCCCAGAGGGTTTGCATTTTAATATTGGCTTCCTAAAAACTGAAAACCTAGATGGAAAGGTAGAATTTTAGGTCCTGGAAAACTAAAGGGGTAGAGCTGTTGAGATAATTCATATGGGATGATCTTCCCAATCAGAATATGGAGGTGGCCAGCTATTTTGCCGATACAGAAGGCAGAGGTGAGCAGTTGTCTGCTTGGAGCCTCCCCTAAGGAGCCCTTTCAGGCAGGGGCCTGAGCCTGGGTCTTACCTTGCCCACGAAGTCAGAGAGGTTGAATATGGCCATTACGAGGATCGGGAGCCACTCGCCCAGAGTGCAGTTGCGGATCTCTGATTCCAGCCCAGGAAAGAGGCACAGCGTGATGAAGTAGGACATGGCGATGGAAAGCATGTAGGCCCAGATCACCCGGGACACCACATAACGTTGCAGCATCATGGCTGGAAGGAGGAAATACCAGAGCTCTTGTCATCAGGAGGGCCCTCCCCCCTTCTTTTCCCATCATAGAATCGGAATATTTGAAGCCAAAAGCACCAGAGACTACTGAGTCCAAACTCCTTCTTTTACAAAGGAAACAAATTCATCCAAGATCACTCGGTGATTAAGCTAGAACCTGAACCCAGTTCTGGGTAGAAGCAGTTCTTCAAAGTCAAGTGGTCTTTCCACCAACTCCCTACTCCCCCTTCTTTTCCCATCATAGAATCAGAATATTGGAACCCAAAGGCACCAGAGACCACTGAATCCAAACTCCTCCTTTTACAAAGGAAACAAATTCATACAAGATCACTCAGTGATTAAGCTAGAACTTGAACCCAGTTCTGGGTGGAACCAGTTCTTCAAAGTCAAGTGGTCTTTCCATCAACTCACCACCTCTACAGAAATGGCTCAAATTTCTCCCCCAATTTCTGGGGAAACCACTTGGTTCCTGGCTGTTCCAAAGAAAAAGGACCTTAGGCCTAAGTTTCTGAGAAATTATCTTTCCAACCTTCTTATTTTACAAATAGGGAATTGAGATCCTGAAAAATAAAGTCACTCACCCACAGCTAATCAGTGGCAAAATCAAGTTTAGAGTGCCTCTGGTTCAGACTTCTTTTTTTGGAGGAATACAGCCCTTGAAATGGGAGTAGCACCTGAGTTGCCAAAGGCTAAGCCAATTTAAGAATTGGATGGTATAGAGTTGTCCAGCCATCGTTCAAGGGACACTGAAATAACCTCAGGATGATTTCAAATCCTATAAAGACATAGGGTTCCTTCCATCCCTTATATGAATTCCCCATACTCTGAATATGTATGAGAGATGAGAAAGGACAGATGTCGCTAAGCCCTGGATAAGAATGACTTGCTAATCTGATGGGCAAAAGGAGGTACAAAAGAAGGATATCTTTTGGAATGGCCCCATGAGCAGTGAAAGGGACTCTGAAATCTCGCACCATGACCTGCCTTTCAATAGTAATAGTAATAGGAAGAATGGCAAGACATTCTGTCTTTTTTTCTCCCCACTCTTCTCCTGTCCCCAACACTCTAGCCTAATTGGGATAGACACCCTTCTCCTTACCTCGGAAGTCGGGCCAGCTCCTCTTAAATTTGGGCTGAGGGACATCAAATCTCATGTAGGTTCCACTACCAGCCAGTTCAGTCTCATGGCCCACACTGCCTTGAGGGGAACCTCCTGGGCCATGATGCCGATCCTCCTGAAAAGGTGGAGGTGGTAGGGAAGAAAGGGGAAAAAGGGTCAGGGTAAGCAGGATCTTAGGAGAAGGGATCACCAGTGTCTGGCACTCAAAGAGAGACTTGCATCCTAGAACATCAGAACTGGAAGGGATATTAGACATCATCTAACCAAATCCCTTCATTTAAAAGTAATTATTTTATTTACACTTAACAATGGGGGTATTTGCATATTTGTGGTAGAACAGAAAAAGAGAAAACATTGTACATGAAATTTTGGATCCCTATTAGATATGCCTTGCTTTTCTTTTTAAACATATAATACATTTAACCTGTAATTTTCAAAGGATGCTTTTGTCTAACCTTCTGTATTTTTCTTATTAAAAAAAAAAGATTTCTTGATGGTTTTTTGTTTTCCTTTTTTTTTTGGGGGGGTGTTATTCTATTTTAATTCTACCCTACCTTTCCACTTTTTGCATTGGATAAGAAAGAAAAACAAATTAAAACAAAGCCTTTGTAACAGATACAGTCAAGCAAAGCAAATTCCCAAATTGGTCACATCTAAAAGCATATATTTCATTCTGCATCTCTAGTCTATTGCCTCTCTATCAAGAGGTGTTACCCTGCTTCCCTCACTTTGTAGAGGATGGTGCTGAGGCCCCTAGTAGGCTACCAATTTCATAAAAGTCCTCATTATAATTGGGAGAAAAGGAGCAGGGGGAGTAGGAACCTTCTCAGGCTAGGTTGAGAAAGTCCCCACTGGCTTGTGCCTCTGAAGAGAGTTTCCTGAGATCTGACTCAGATTGAATATAAATAGAAATCATTTTTGCTTTGCCCAGAAAACCTGAAAGTCTTCCTCTCCCAGATTTATTAATTTATTTAATTAGATTTTTTTTGATTAGGTGAAAGAGGAGATTCTTTGCTTCAATTACTACCCAGCTTTAATCACTGAATGGGTCCATCCTCAGTCAACTGAGAACTATTGAAGACCTTAGCTTAAAAAGGCCCAGGTCTCTCACTGCATCCAGGGCCATCTCCCATCATCCTGATCTATGTCTGGCCATTGGACCCAGATGGCCCTGGAGGGGAAAGGGAGGCAGGTGACCCTGCACAGCTCTCCCTCACTTAAATCCAATTTACTTGCATGTCACAGCATCACCTCCCCATGCTATGGTCCTCTTAAAAGGATAAACAACAAGAACAACAACTTCTCTGCTCAAAAATCATCAGAGCTTCTTGATTTAGGACTTAATTGTTCCCTATTCCTGGAACAGTCTCCTTCCTCATATCTGCCTACTGGTTGGTGTACTTGGCTTCTTTTAAGTCCCAACTGAAATCCTGCCTTCTACATTAAGTCTTCAACAACTCCTCTCAATTCCAGTGCCTTCTCTCTATTAATTATTTCTTATTTATCCTCTATATATCTTGAGATATGTATGTGTATATATATATATACATATATATATATATGTATGTATGTATTATGTATACACACATATATTTGTTTACATGCTATCTCCAGCATTGGAATATAAACTCCTTGAGGACAGTCTTTTGCCTCTTTTTGTATCCCTAGTGTGGGGCACATAGTAAGCACTTAATATTTACTTATTGGGAAAAAGTTAACTTGGTAAAGTTCATATTAGAACCAATTTATTTTGTTTTTCCAAAATTAAAAAAAAACATTTTATTTCCCCCTTACGTTTCTTTTAAAATGTTAAATCAATCATTTCTTAATTCTACCTTTCCCCCATAAAACCCTCCCTTGTAAAAAACAAGTCTAGCAAAACAAACCCACATATTCACCATGTATGAAAATGCATGCCTCATTTGGCACCTGTGGTCCACTCCTATCTGCTGAGTGTCTGAAGATGTATCAACTTAAGAAAGCCAGGACTTCTAATGTTAATTTTTTCTATCAGATGGACTATTCCTTTCTGTGAAGCCTATATTCCAGTCAAATTGGACATGTCTCTATCTCCTAGATACACCCTTCCCCTTCTTGTCTCTATACCTTTGTCAAAGATGTTTCCTTTGTCCCCTATTATCCTGTTGAATTCTTACCCATCCTTTTAAAATTAACTCCTCTCTAAAGCTTTCTTAGGTGTGTCCACCAATCAATAACCTTTCCCTCATATTTCATCTAACGATAATTTTGCACCTTTCTTTTCTTTTCTTTTTCTTTTTTTTTGGTCTTTTTTAGTACTCCCAGTTCTCAGCATAGTTCTTGGAACATTCAGTAAGTGTTTAATAAATGCTTATTAACTAACATCAGAGGTTCATAGATTTAGAGATAGAAGACATTTTAGAGATTAACTAGTCCAATCTTTTCAAATGAGATGATGTAAAATGTTTTGTAAATCTTTAAGAGCCATTAGTTATTTTTTTCCAAAAATGAGAAACTGAAGCTTGGAGGAGTGAAATGAATTGATTAAAATCATCCAGGAAGTAAGGAGCAAAGCCAGGATTCAGAATCCAGTGCTCTTTCCACCTTACTATATTTCCTGCAGAATAAAATATTAGAGTTATCTGTGTTTTTGTCTTATTCCCTTACTAGAATGTCAACTCTGTGAGGGCAGGCAACTTGCTTGAATGGAACTTTGTATCTCCTGGAGAAACAGCAGGAATTTCCTCTACCTGCAGTGTCTCCTGTCACCCTGCTGAATTCCTCACAGCAGAGCAGTGACTCTGGACCTGGGCAGAGTACCTGGCTTCAAATTCTGACTCTTTCACTTGTATGATGCTGAGCAAATTTCTCTCAGCATCAGTTTGTTAATCTGTAAAATGGGGGAAGAAGTTAGACAAGATGGGTTCCAAGAGAGATCTATAGCATGGTGCTCTGAATATAATGCTGAATTTCTAGGAATTCAGGATAATGCTATTATTCTCTTATCCACATGGTTATGTAGAAAAGATAGGAACTGAAAAATGTCTTCTTGCTCTTGTTTGGAGAATAGAAAAGGTCTCAGAAGGGAGGGATTCTTAAACTTTTTCTGTTTGTAACCTTTTTGTTTAAGAAATTTTTATGTGACCTTGGGATAAAAATAATTTTATAAGATGTACAAAATAAAAATATATAAAAAATAAAATGTACACAATTTAAAAAAATGTATAAAAATCAAACATTTGTAATAAATCATAATTTCATGACCCCAAAATTCAGATAAGACCCACTATCCACATTTTAAGAATTTGGGCCATAAGGAACATCATGGTAGAGTAAAAAGGATGCTGGACTTTGGAATTAAAGTATCTTGGTTCATGGATGAAGTGATGAACTTGGAGGCAGGAAGCTCTGGGTTCAAGTCCTCCTCAGACACTTACTGTCTGTATGACCCTTAACCTCTCCAGACCTCAGTGAATTCATTTGGAAAATGAGGAGGTGGGACTAACAAGCCCTTTAGAGCAGAAGGCAGGTGCGTTACTTCTGGCCACCACCAGATGGCATTCCATGCTTAGCAGGAACAGCTGGGCAGCCTCCTTTGATCAGGCTAATTGGGATACAGCTGTGATGGGAGCCCACCAAAGTCCCTGCCTCTAAATGAGCATTCTGCTTAGCCCAGCAAACGTTCCCTTGGTGCCCATCAGTGAGGATGCCCTCATACATCCTTCTCAAGTTAGAGATCTCCCACCCGTTCACAAGCTCCCCGAGAAATAAGCTTCTCCAGCCAGATGGGCAGGAAGCTGGAGCAGATTGGCCTGCTTTGTCATCTCCCATTCACGAAACCCTGGGGTTGGGGCCCCGGAGGCAAACAGCCTCTGCTTCCCCGTGGCCTCAAGTCTGCAGGGAGAGAGATTGCCAAGGATTTCCCGATTTCAGAGACTTCACAAGCATGCTTAAGCTTCAGGATGCAGACAGGGATAAGACAAAAACACAGATCACTTTAATATTATATGATGCAGGAAACATTCTCATGTATATTATGTTATATTATATCATAAGACAAAAACGAAGATCCCTTTAATATTATATGGTGTAGATATGGAAGAAAGAGCACTGGATTTTAAATCCTCTCTATCTGGATGACTTTAACCAAGCCACTTCACTTAACATGTGGTTTATACTTTTAAAACTTCATATCCTGCCCCTTCCTACATGGCCTGACAATATTCCTATCCTATTTAGTAAACTCCAGTGGCTCTCTATCGCCTCCAGGATCAAATATAAAATGCTGTTTAAACATTTAAAGCTCTTCCCAACCTCAACCTTTCCTGATTTTCCAGTCTTATACCTTACTTCCCTCTTTTATACTCTAGCTTCTAGTGACACTGTTTTCCTAGCTGCTCCTCAAATATGTCAGACATCTCCCACCTCTGCACATTTTCCATAGCTGTCCCTATCCCTCTAAATCTGTCTTCCTCCAATTTATCCTGGATATATCTTGTTGGTACATAGTTATCTGCATTCTGATCTCCCCACTGAACTCCTAAAGGGCAGAGGCTGGCTTTTGTTTTTCTTTGTATCCTCGGTGCCTGGAACAAAAAAGTACTTAATACCTTTTGACTTGTTGACTTTGTAACTCCAGAGAAATTAATTAACATCTTTGTGACTTGGTCTCCTCATCTGCAAAATGGACTAGATGACTTCAGAGTTTTTTTTGGAGTTCTAAAACTATGATCCTATGACCTTGGGGCGTCAGAGGTGGAAGGCATCCTTCAAGGAACTCTTTAGGACTCTTTAGGTTCTCATACATGATTTTCTACCTCCAATTTCTGTACTTTTGCAAAGGCCTGAAATCCATTACCTTCACTTCCCTATCTGGTAGAATCTTTTACTTCCTCTGTGATTCAGCATGTGGCCCTTTCTCATCTCAACTTCAGCCCCAGGTGCTAATGCCCTTCCTCTCCCAAATAACCTGCATTTATTTTGCTTTTACTCTTTATATATTTATATTATCCATGTGATTTTCCCTGTTAGAATGTAAGTTCTTTGGAGACATAATGCATTCATTATAAAGAATCCCTTATTATCTTTTATTCCCAACATTTAGCAAAAGACCCTTGGTAAAAGCTTATTGGGGATATCTAGATGCTGTAGCTGAGAATCATGATGGCTCATCTTCCTAAATTCTAATCCAGTCTTAGACATTTACTAGCTGTATGACTCTGGGTCAGGCTCTTAACCCTGTGTACCTCAGTTTCCTTATCTGCAAAATGAGCTGGAGAAAGAAATGGCTCCAGTGTCTTTGCTAAGAAAACCCCAAATGGGGTCATGAAGAGTTAGACAGAATTGAAATGACTGAACCACAAAAAAGCTTATTGATTAATGGATTGATTGAGCACTTCCTCCCAGCATAACTACACTAAGGTGCTCTGACCTTAATGAGTAGCACCCTCTGGGACAACACAGGCTTTCTCCCCAGTGATTTAGCCCCAGGCAGATTTGTGATTAGTGTATGATTCTACAAGGCTGGAGTATATTACTAGAATTGCAGAACCCAAAATATCTGAATGAAATGGATTTGAGGACAAAAGTCTTCCTTCTTCCGCTCTAGGACTTGCCTGTTACCAGTGGGTGGGATGTAATTTTTTGGCCTTTAGCAAAGGGACAGTGACGGTGAATGACTTTTATCCACAGTAACTCAGATTTTGGGCTCATTTTACAACTAAGAAAACTGAGGTCTCATCTCAAAGGAGCATGGAATCATAGATGAAGAGATGGAAAGGGCCTTTGAGACTACTTAGTCTAATCCTGGTTTAGGCAGATTTAACAAGTTGTGCTAGCAAATTGGAGAGGAGGGGAACGAGATTAAGTACTTACTATGTGTTAGGTACTATGCTAAGCACTTTACAAATGTTATCTCATTTAATCCTTGAACTACTCAGTGAGGTAGGGGCTATGATTATCCTCATTTTATAGGCACAGACTGGACCAGGATCACACACAGCTAGTAAGTATGAATCTGAACTCAGGTTCAGGCCCAGCATTCTTATCTACTATGTCACCTTTTCACTGGGGGCAGAGGTGGCCCACTAGTTTGAGCTGTTGGACATGTCCTGGGCTATCTCTGTGAGCTCATATACCTTTGATACTTCCCCAGGATGAAATTAAGTATAATTTTCCCTTCCACATTGAGACTTACTCCATTGAGATTTCCATATGTTGAGGGTCAATATAAAAACTTAAATGGGAATTTTGGGGGAGTTTTGTGGAAGCCATAGATGACATGAGCAAAGTTGGTTAACCACATAGATAAACTTTAGATAAATGTATAGTATTGTATAACATCAATAGATTTTACTTTTTAATAACATAATAATTCAGACTTCTGCTCTGATAAGAAGGAAAGATTGAAAATTTTCCAAATCATGGGGGTGCCAAGCTTTATCCTGCAATGTGGGAAGGATAACTATACAGGTATGGGATCTGTGATTTCAGTGATATAGAGAACTCCCCAATTAGGTAACTCCTTCTACCAATAGATGAAGTGGACTTGAGGTCAGAAGTCCTACTTCTTCTCCTATAGGACTTGCTCTTTATCAATGAGGGAAGTACTATCATTTTTTTTTTTTTTTTTTTTTTTTTTTTTTGCAATTTATAGTCTTAGTTGATTTAACTCCAAGTGACTTGTTCAGAATATCAAAGCTAGCATGTGTTTAGAAGGATTTGAACCTAGATGTTCCTAGGACCAATGCTAGATTTTTGAGATAATATTTGTAAAGTGCTTGACGCGTAGTAAACTAGTTGTCATTATCATTGTTATTATCACCATTTCTGTCCACTATAAGACTATGTCTCTTAGGCAAAAAAACAAAACAAAACAAAACTTATTTATACTTTTAAAATAATGAAGATACTTTTTATAACTTTTTTAAAAAATAATCTTTCTTGGAATGTCTTCTCTGCTCCTCTTAACTTATTTGCATACTTAAAACTTCTTAGAATGTAAGTTCTCTGAGGGAAGGGACTATTTAATTATGTCTATGTAGCCCCAACACCTAGAACAGTGCTTTTCACATTAGACCTTCAATAAATATTCAACAAATTGACTCTTAACTAGTCTTCAAAGACCAGCTGTCACAATGTCTTATTTCTCTAAATTACCCCTGGACTTATAGTTTCATTTCAGGACTTCATTCATTACCTTCTGTTTGTAATCAATCTCCAAAAATAGTAAGAAGTCCTGTATGTGTAGCACTTTCTGGTTTGCAAAGGATTAATTATTGTTCATGCATGTATATTTTTGTTTTTCCAATAATAATTAGTTCTTGGAGGACAGGGATCATGTCTTATGCTTCTTTGCACAGTGGATAGAGCCCTGGAAGATAGAGTCAGGAAGATTCATCCCTAAAATCAACACGTTAGCCAGACAGCAGCACTTTAAAACAATGATGATGTCTTCTGATTATCAGAGGGCAGTGTGGAAATATGGAAAAAGGCTTTTTTAATGTAAGTAATGTGCATACAAGGAATGTATAGATTTTGTTTTTTCGAAAGGAAATAACGTGTGTGTACATGTGATTTGGGGAAGGTTATATGGGAAGGGGGAATAGCGTACAGGGAACAGTATGTGTGTATTTCTCATGGTATAAGTTTATGGGAGTTGGGTGTTTATGGGAGCTTCTCAAGGGAGGGCTCTTGGTTTTGGATGCGTCGGGTCTAAAATCCCCACAGTGAGTCTGCCTCCCCCACCCCCTTTCTCCTAAAAACTTACAAATCGCACTTCCTCGGCAATGACGTCATGGTGCACGCGGTAGCCTGAGCCGGCACTCACGCTGCCCTTGAGCTCTGGTGCGCCCTCCTGGGATCGGGCAGTGTAGTAACGGACAAAGCGGGTGCGCTTCACCAGCACGTGCAAAAGCAGGCACATGAGCTCCATGCCGATAGAGATGAAGAAGAAAATGATCGTGTTCTCCTTCTCGTCTGACAGCAGCAGCTTGGTGAAGATGCGACTGAGTGAGATGATCACCCCAGCAGTGCCTGAGCAAGGGGAAGTTAGGGGAGAGATCAGGGTCTGGGGGAGCCTGAGCTGACCGTCCCCTAGTTTAGACACCATGCTGCTCCATGCAAACACCCTACTCCTTACAGAGAACATACACCACTCCTACATCCTAGTCTCTCTCCTCCTCACAAGCACACACACACTACTGCCCTCCACAAATGGATGCACCGACTGGATCCCCCCTACAAATACACAAACACAGAACCTCCCCCCACAAACACCCGCACTTCCCCTCGCAAACTTTTACACAAATATACAGCATGCTCACCCACTGCTTACACAAAGCATCCAACCACAAATATACTAGTCCCACCATAAATATAAACACTTTACACATACTGTGTACACATAGCTTTCACAAATATACAACAACAAAAAAAAAGTCTTTAAGCCGATTGCTTAAAATTGCACTTAAAATTGAAGAATTTGGGGACATTGTGCACATAGCTCTCACAAATATATATAAAGAAAAACAGTCTTTAAACAGATTGCTTAAATTTGAACTTAAAATTAAAGAATTTGGGGTCATCTTGTACATAAGCAATATCTCCAATGAGGAAATTTGCCTGTCATCAATTAGCATTTATTAGGCACCTATTATGTGCCAGACATTGTGGTAAGGGGTGGGGATACTAAAAAAAAAAAAAAAAAAAAAAAAAAAAAGGCAAGCAAAAAGATAGTCCTTTCCTTCAAGGAGCTCACAACGAAATGGAGGAGTTAATAAGCTAATATTTGTGCAAACAATGAGAAATAAATAATAAAATAACAAACACTAAACATTGAATAAAGAATAAGAATGAATAAATAATAATAAAAATCATAAGTATTAATAAATATTAAATAATAAATCAATCAAAGTATTAAATGGATGGATGAAAAAATAAGTAAATAAAAGAGGGAAGACACTTAGAGGAGTTGGAGAAAGCTTCCTATAGAAGGTGAATTTTAGTTGAGATTTAAAGGAAGCCAGAGAAAACAGTAAGCAGAGATGAGGAAGAGCATTCTGGAGCAAAGAAACTGCTCAGATCTAACAGCTGGAGTATCTTGTTTGTGGCACAGACAGGAGACCATTGTCACTGGATTGAAGATATGTGTTAGAGAATAAAGTGTAAGAAGACTGGAAAGGAGGGAGGAGGTTCTGGGTTTTGAAGGGCTTTGAATGACAGGATTTTCTATTTGAATCTAGAGGTGATAGTATGCCACTGAAGTTAACTGAATGGGGAAGTGGCTGAACAAAGGATGGATTAGAATGGGGAGAGACTTGAGGCAGGCTGACCTAATAACAAGCTCCTTCCTTGACTTGATTATGCATATTTATTACAAGAAATTTCTTTTTCTTTTTTTTCCTATTGGACTGGGGGTGGGAGGGAAATAAAACATTTTTTAATTTTTAAAAAGAACTTAAAAACAGAGAGTAAAGGGAGCTACAAATGTGGAAGGTTGCCTGCCCTTTCAGATAATGATACCATATTATTAGTTTTACTCATTGTTTTATTTTGTTACAAGAGCACAATAATAAATTGGAATAATCTGGAAATATTTGGAAAGTAAAAACAAAATGCATCACTAACTTTTTTAAAAATAAAAAAGCCAACAATCTAGCAGTCCTAATACTGATACTACATACCCACAAATTTATGCGTTCCTTACACACACACACAGCCAATCACAAATATATATACATACAACTCTACCCCAGTGCTTATACACATGTTGCATACACTCATGGTCCCCAACACACTGTTCCCCCCAAAATGGATTGTCCCACCACAAATCCTTAAACTGTTCCTCCCTGCTCCCCAAACATGCACACAAATCCAAGCCCACCCAAACTTGCCACACTCTCAGACTGGAGTGAGGTCTCACTCATTTCAAGAAAGGCTAACGTTTTATAGGAAAGAGAAGGCAAATAAAGAAAAGGAGACAGCCAATGGTGTCAAATAGAGTTGGGAACCACTAAATCCTAATGATCCCCCAAATCTTGACTTAATTTTAAAATATAATATTATTTGTTTTATTTGGATTTTTATTTATTTTGTTAAATATTTTTCAATTACATCTTAATCTGGTTCAGGATGCACTTGGGAATGTTGTAGATTATGAGCAGTCTGGCCCTCAGGCTAAATGTTTTGACACCTCTGTTTAAGAATGTGGGTCTGGGAACCAAATTTCAGGTTCTTCTGATTTATTCTCATTGGCTAATGCCTTGGACAGGCATGCTTTTGTTGATCTTCGGCAGGGAGGAGAGCAATAGGAATCAGAAACCTCAGACCTTGCTTCAGGGTCTGGCCTTATAGAGCCCTAGACCAGCTTCCTCAAAGTCAGAATAGCCTCTCCCATTGGTTTCTGTGCCCTATTGTATCCTCCACCCTTTCCCCAGCATTTCCACACCGGTAACAAGCAAGAAAGACTTCAAGATGACCTTCAGAAAAGGAACTCGCTTCAAATCACCTCAAATGCACTTCTTACTCCCCATTTCCTACCATACCTCCTGTTGGGGTAGACCAGAAAGTGACCATATGAGAAAAACCAAGTTAGGGAAGCCTGCTGGTGACGTGGGATGGATGCAAATACTCACTCTCCCCAGTCATCACCCCCTGGGTGTACCTCTTGGGCAACATCCCTGTGTAACCGTAGAAACTGGATTGCTGCACTTGAAGAGAGAGGGAAGGGTGAGAGAAGAAAAAAAGATATGTTATTACTTCCCCACCCCCTATGGTGAGGTGGGGGGGAAGAGAGAGTGAGAATTTCCTGTAAGCTGGACCTGAAATCTTTGAAACTTTTTAATTAGTCTCCTAAGTTACTGATCTCCAAACGCTTTCAATCATGCACCCCACCAGTAAAACATGTTTGAGATTTCCCCCACACTATATGTGTAGTTTGATATTTATTAATTATATGTAAATGTAATTATATACACATGTATACATATATATATATATATATATATATATATATATATATTATATGTATCAGTTCTAACCTAAATTTTTGCATATGTGACTTTTCATATATAGGTAGGTATGTAACCCAAGGTTCAAGTTTAGGCATAGGTTGGAACTCTTCTCATTGGTAGAGGGAATGATTAGTCTCCAACATAGCCTTCTTTCAGGCCAGGATAGTAATTATTCTTTCCATCAATTATAACAGTCCCATGTAAATATGCAGGCTTGAGTCTCAGTGTTACATACATACCTGTATTTGCCTGTTATATATATTACAAAGTTTATTAAAAAATAAAAATGGAAAAGAATGAAATAAATATGATATGATATTTGATGCTAGAATCAATAGGGAGCCACTGGAGTTTATTGATTAGAAGGAAATGGACTGACCTCCACTTTGGGAATATTACTTTGGCAGCTAGGTGGAGGATAGAAGAGAGTAGGGAGACACTTAGGCAGCAAGACCGATGAGAAGGTTGCTATAAGAATCCAGGTGAGAGGTGATGAGGAACTAAAAAAAGGTGATAAGTAGAAAGACTGGGTCAGATTTGCAAAATGTGAAAGTAGAAATGAGATTTGTAAAGTAAATAGATATGTGTAAGATGAAACTAAATAAAGGGTCAAAGATGACACCAAAGTTATGATTTGGAGTTGATGGCAAGGATGGTAGGGCTTATGACAGAAATAAGGAACCTGGGAAGAGGGGTGAGTCTGGAGAGAAGGGTCTTGTAATGATTATCACACATCTGTGATGGCTTACTCTGATGACACACTTTGTCCCATCTAAAATAAAAAGGGACAAATGGAATTCTTAGTTATGGCCCATTTCCTGAGAGCAGAGTCCTCCCAGAGGTTCCTGCTGCAGCTACAAGGTGGAGGGGAGGAAGGAGGGAAGGTGGGTATGTTGGGGTGGAAGTGGGAGTAGGGAATTTCCCCAGTGGCACCATGTAGTTAATGTTGTGAGTGCCTAAGAAGAGGTTAGATTTAAACTACCCAGGAGGGTTGAAGCTTGACTCAGAAGGCTGGAAATTGGGAGTGTGAACAATGGAGGAGTTTGATAGCTTTGGGTGATAAATACAGATGTAGTTGTATTGGAGACAAGTCCCACTTTTATGGGGAGGGTGGGTTTTGACCCCTTTTCCCAACCTTTGATTGGTTAAAATTCCTTGGGATTAAGCCATTACCCACCAGGACTTTGGAGACTATTGTTGAAAACCACATGGAACACCTCTCTCTTCCACCTCCCATAGAATGTAAGCTTCTTAAGGGCGGGTATGTTTTATGTTTTTGTTTTTTATCCCCAGCACCAAACACAGAGTCTGACAGATAGTAGGTGTTTAATAAGTGCTTGTTAAATTGAATTAAATTGAACTGGGTGTCTAAGTGAACAGAGTGCTGTGTCTGGATTCAGAAAGACTGAGTTCAAATTCAGTCTGAGATACTTGGACTACACAAATCACTTAATCTCTATTTACCTCAGTTTCCACATCTGTAAAACAGGGATAATAATAGTACCTCTTATTGTTGTGAGGATGAGTGAGATAAAAATTATAAAATGCTATATTGTCATATAGTAAATGCTACATGTTATCTATTATGATTACTTCTAGAAGAAGTACTCTAGCTAGAAAGTAACCTTTTTTGCTCCACTTCTTTGAATTCCCAGAGTCTTTCAAGGTTTGGCTACAGTATCCTTTATCCCTAATCAGAGGGGAGAGAAGGCTGAGGGAGGTGGCATTAATCAAGGCTTGAGTGAGAAGCCTGGTGCTGAGTTTAAAAGGGATAAGCTTTTTCTGGGAGGGACTTCTTGCCTATGGAGTTGAACACAGGCAGAAAAACAATGGCATTGGAAAAGTCCAATTTCTGATTCTTTCCTCTAAAATTACCTTGTGTCAGTCTTGCAATTACATACACACACACAATTACAAAACTGATGCAAGGGTGTGTGCATATATATGTACACAGGGATTGTTTCAGATTTATCTTTATATATCTCTGTGCCCAGCACTGTATGTGACACATAGTAGATATTTAATAAATGCTTGTTGATGGATGGATTATTGATCAGGCCCATTCCCTCACTGGCCCAACTCCCTTCAACAGTGAAGAAGGAAGGACAGGCTCCTATATTACCTGCCTTTCCATATCTGGCTCTGGGGATCTGAGCCTTTCCTGAACTCCCCATTCCCAGGCTACCCAAGGCAGAAATGAAAGGAGCGGAGAACCCTTTAGATTCTCACTGCAGACAAGAAGGAGCAAAGCTCCCTGGGTCTGCAGGCTGCCCAGCTTGCCCACCTCATAAAAAGCCATAAAACAGAACATAAATATTGGTGGGAATAGTTAGTGCCAATTAGCTGGCAGAAGCCTAGGTTTTAGTGGGTGAAATATCTGACCAGACTGTGGCAACCAGATGGAATATTTTCTGACCATTAGCAAGTTGCACCATCTTGGGCTGCTGACAGAGATGGTATGAAGGTCTTAGAAAGTTCCTTCCCTCAGGGCAGACATATAAAGAATCCCATTGAGCTAACTGATTCCTGCTTGTGAATAGAATAGACATAATGCAGAAGTCTTTCTTTTCTTCTTTCTCCTCATCCCACAAATCCCTGACTCAATTTAAAATTACTAAAAAAAAAAAAAGAATAAATGTTTGTACCATCCAGGCCATTCTTTATTTATCATGATTTATCAGAATATAAGCTTTTGGAAGCTACAGGCTGAGGGTATGAGCAGGTTCAATATGTTGCTCACATACATTGGAAAAGATGGAGGAATATTCATTTATTGAGGATCACCAGATATCAAGTCATTTTCCCTTTTATAAAGTACTCAGGAAGTCACAGAAGTATAGATTTAGAAATAGAAAGATCCTTTGAAGCCATTGAGTCCACCCTCTTCATTTTACAGATAAGGAAACTGAGGTCCAGATTTGCCCAAGTTTTAACAGGTAATAAACAGTAGAGGAGATATTTGAACTCAGGTTTTTCCTAATTTTAGAACCATTCTTCCATTCTACCCCTTAGAAAGATAGTATCTGGAAGAGCCCCCTCCTTGGAGAGCTGACCATGGGTCAGTTAAATTCCACCCTTCCCCCAAAAGTGGGTGAGGCTGAAATGTTGATTTTCCCCCTTCTAGTACCACTTAGTGAGTTCCTGTAACCTAGAGATCAAGTTGAAGATCAGACTTGGAGGAGAACTTTGATTCTGCCTCCCTCCCCAACTCTCAACATCATGGAGATGATTCTACCTCAAATTGAATTGAGGTCAATTGAAGGGTTAGAACTACATCAGGACTCCCAGGCCCATTGAACTCCCTTAGAGCCTCAGAGCAGATCAATCTTTCGTGGGCTAGTCCAGGGCCTAAGAATGCATTTGAGCCCCAACAGAAGACATTTCCTCAGGCCCCATCCCCTCCCAAAACTTGTGCTTCCGTAGGCCCAACCTTCCCCAATCTACCCCAAGATTGCCTGACAATCTCTAGGGCATTGTCGATAATGAAAGGAGTCACTGGAATTTCTTTGCGCCCTTCCCCACTCTAGGATGCCTTAACCTACCTGTACAACCAAAAGCCACTGTACCCACAGCAGCCAAGTTGATGGCATATGCTTGTCTCTGGGAGAAGAGCTGCAGCCAGACATCACAGATGCTGACAAACAGGAGGGGGCCCACTGCAAAGAAGTAACCTGAAGATGAGAAGATATACAGGATAGTCAGGGGTAAGGCTGGGGGAGACCTAGAGTTCATCTCCTGTGTTAAGGCTCAGAAGGAGCTCCATATCTTGTCCCCAAGCTGACTTCCCTGTCAGGAGGGTAGCTTCAGCTTCAACCGCAGCTTTCTGTTCTATCCATGTAAGGTTCAGATTTAGAATGGAAAGGAATCTTAGAGATCATAATAGATTTCTTTTGTTATATTGTGTATTTTATTTTATACATTTAAAACCATTATTTTTGAGAAGGGGTTCATTGAACCCTTTCACCATACTGCCCAAGAGGGCTCATGATACATAAAAATGTTAAGAATAACCATCACAGAGAGATGGTTATTCACTCAAAGTTTTATGGTTGTTCAATCATTTTCAGTTGCTTTCTTCATGACTCATTTGGGGTTTTCTTGGTAAAGATACTGAATTGGTTTGCCATTTCCCTCTCCAGTTCATTTGACAGATGAGGCAAATTGGTTTGAGTGAATTGCCCTGGATCACACAGTTAGTCTGCCACTGGATTTGAATTCAAGGCTTTCTGACTCCAGATCCAGTACTCTATCTACTGCATCATCCAGCTGCCCAAGGTTACATAGGTAAAAAATAGCAGATCCTTTCACTCAGCAATCAGTGCTGTCTTTCACTACATCACATAGGCTATGGAGAGAAAAAGCTCCTCTGGGGAATCTATCAGCTACCTAATTTTTCTCATTGTCCTAATCCCCAATAGTCAATGTTCTGATAAAACTAGGCATTGCTGAAAGCTATATGTATTAAGGCAGTCTAAAAAGAAGTAAGTAAATGAATAGATTAATTTCACATTCACACAGTGGAATCCAGTGCTTTGTGCCTAGAGGGGATGAAGAAGATTGAAGTAGTTTTGTTTTAGATGCCAAAAGGTATGGCATGGAGGGGTGACAAGTGTTGTCCTTGTATGGCCATGAATTGTTAAGAAGTAAAGGTGATCAATAATCATGGAATGGTAGAAGCTGGGAAGGACCTTAGAGATCATAATAGAAAGAGTGATGGATTTAGCATCAGAGACCCCCACTCTGAATCTTACCTATAACATGGAGGTAGCTAAATGATACAGTGAATAGCACTGAATCTGGAGAAAAATTTGAATTCAAATCTAACCTTCAGACACTAGCTTTGTGAACCCAGGCAAATCACTTAACCCTGTTTGCCTCAGCTTCCTCATCTAAAATAAGCTGGAGAAGAAAATGGCAAACCACTCCAGTATCTTTGCCAAGAAAACCCCAAATGGGATCACAAAGAATCATACTTTGACTGAAAAACAACCAAAAAAATTTGAAGGAAAAATGTTACTCTTTTCATTAAATATTTTTGTTCTTGGAAAATATAGTCATTTTTCAGGAAAATGTCATTTATGTTGTCCTTATTTTAAATGTAATTAATGAAAATATTTTAAAAATATATCAACTTTAATTTCCAATATGGTGAATATCCATTGATATAAGCTGCTTAAATAAAAGCTCTTGGGGGAAGAGTTCTCAATAATTTTTCAAAATGAAAAAGGGACCTGAGAACAACAAGTTTGAGACCCACAGGACTAGAGGTCCCTTCTGGCTGTAAATTTATGATTACCTGATACTCATTAAAAAAAGAAAGTGATTTATTGTGAATCTAACTTGCCACATTAAAATCAATTAAATATATTTGCAACTAATTAAGCTTTTAAAAGACCTTCAACCTACAGATCTCATAACAACTTATCTTCCCTCTGTTCACTTCAATCATTTTTCTTTCTCTTTTCCCTGCTGTACTTGTAGATAGTTTTTATATAGTTTTTTTTTATATAATCCATGGTCTTTTGGCTCTATATTCTTCATGTTAATTCTTTCTTTTTTTATTTACTATGAACTCAATAGACATCAACATTTTGTTATAAAAAGAACAGAAAAGATGATTTAAAAAATGATCTATCATACTTTTTTTTCCAAGTGTGTATATACTCAATTTAACAGCAATTAAAAGAAAACTGCCTTGTTTATTTGTGTTTCCTTTTGAACTCCCTTCCATAGAAGTTCTTTTTTGTATAATAATAGTAATAATAATAATAATAATAACTAACATTATTAATAGAATTTTAAAGTTGATAAAGTACTTTACATATTTTATTTCATTTGGTCCTCATAATCATTCTGGAAGGTAGTCTTCCACTCCATTTTACAGATGAGAAAATTGAGGTTAGCAAAAATTTAAGTGGCTTGCTAAGGATCACACAGCTAGGCAGTGTCTATAGAAGATTTGAATCCAGATCTTCCTGATTCTAGGTCCAGTGTTCTAGCCACTGTACCACCTAGTTGTAACTTCCAATTACTTGATATTAGTCTTAGCAGATTTCTTCAATCTTGTTCTTCTTAACAGTATCCTGGCTCTAGTATTTACAAATAGAGATATTTGGCCATAAACAAGTTATTATTGAGCCTATTATTTCATTTGTAAAATGGGATTGATGAATATATTATCTGCTACTTAGAGTGAGAAACTGCAAGAAAAGTGCTTTGTAAACTTTAAAGTGCTATATGAATGTGAATCATCATCATCATCATCATTATCATCATCATCATCACCATTATCATTTTCAGGGCCTCAGAAAACTGAGCCCCCAGAGATAGGAAGAAGAAGTCTCTGCAAAGTCACATAGCAAGTTTGTGGCAGTCCGGACTAGGTTGATTCATTGGAATGATCTCTTGATTGGAGCCAAAGGCCCCATATTTGAACCCTGAATTTGAATTATGGTTTGGGTGATCTTGGGTAAGTCTTTTACCTTCTTTCGGCCTCAGTTTCCTCCCCTGAAGAATTAATGGTCTCTTGGGTACCCTCCATCTCTAGATCTATGACCCTTAGAATCTTAACTTTTTATTTGTATCTCTAGCACTTAGCACAGTGTTGGCAAACAGAATAGGTGCTTAGTGAATGTTTCCTGATTGATAAACCAAATATCAACTGTTTTTTAAATTCTTTAAAAAAATTTTAATAGCTTTTTATTTTCAAAATACATAAAAAGATAGCTTTCAACATTCACCCTTGTAAAACCTTGTGTTCCAAGTTTTTCTCCCTCCATTCTCCCACCACCTCCCCCAGACAACAAGTAATCCAATAAAAGTTAAACGTGCAATTTTTCTAAACATATCAAACATCAACTGTTAAGAAGACCATATATTTTCATATTTAAGATCGTGTTTCTGCTAAGAATCAGGATTTAATCTAAAACCCTTATTTTACAGATGAGGAAGCTGAGGCAAACAGGATAAAGTGACTTGTTCAGACTAGTAAGTGTCTGAGCCCTGATTTGAGTTCAAGTCTTCCTAACTCCAGATCCAACATTCTATCCACTGTACCCATCTAGCTTCCCATATATTTTTTTAGCTGAAACCTTCTGGGCAGGGCCACCATATTGTGAAGATGAGTACTGGACCTTCAATCAGAAGAACCTGAATTCAAATCCAGCCTTAGGCACTTAATAAGCTGTGTGATCCTGGGCAAATCACCTAGCCACTGTTTACCTCATTTTCTTCATCTTTAAAATGGGGATAATTATGGTAACTACCTTCTAGGGTTGTTGTAAAGATTAAATGAAATAATATTTGCAAAGTTCTTTGCAATTTTTATTGCACGTGTATAATCTATACCAAATTGCTTACTATCTCAGAGAAGGGGAAGGGGAAGGAAAAAGGGAGAAAATTTGGGACTAAAAAAAATTTTAAAACCCCTAAAAACTGCCTTCACATGTAAGTGGGGAAAAATAGAATATTATTTTTAAAAGTGCTTTGCAATTTTCAAAATGCAATAAAACGCTAGTCTTATGATGATTAGAACTTTAGGTCGATGGGATAGAGCTGCAGTGGGGAAGACAATCCTTTTTCCAATACACAAATAAGATAACAACCAATAGCTAGCCTTCAGGAAACCCTTGAAAATCAAGGAAGGACACTCACTTACCCACAGTGATTCTGGTATGTAGGCTCAGCATCTCTACCAGGGCATTGTTCAGGAGGACAGCCACCAAGGCCACGAGGATGTAGGTGAGGCTCATGTCAAACACAATTGAAGTCCCTGCAGTTTAGGGAGAGGGAGGTCAAGGAAAAAAAAGATGTTACTCCCCTGTTTTCTCCCCATCCAAAAGGCAAGGCTGGCTTCTGGGGAAGGGCCTGGCAAAAGAAAAGACTTTTCCCTCTGTTTTTGATGCTCTTTGTGGAACAGACTTGGTCTGGCTCTTTATCACACATGGATCACTTTTCCTTCTCACCTTTTGGTGTCACTGCTCATTGGCCATTTAGATGAGGAAGAGTAGGGTTAGGACTGTGTCTTTCTCAAACAGCATGGATTACCTTTAGGCAGTCAAGAAGGAGCAGTTGGTGAGTGACAGAAGGCCAATCTTTGCTAAGACAAGGGAGATTCTCTAAGTCTTTGAAAATTTTTTTTTGACCAAAAAGTTAGTGGGTAGGGAATGAACACAGAGAGTAGAGGGTATCATATAATAATAGATAGAGTGTTGAAATAGTACTCAGAAGCTGGTGCTCTTCAATCATTTCAGTTGTACCCAACTCTTCATAAAACTCCATTTGGGGTTTTCTGGGCAAAGATACCAGAGTGGTTTGCCATTTCCTTCTCCAGCTCATTTAATGGATGAGGAAACTGAGGCAAACAGAGTTATACAGTTTACAAATATCTGAAGTAAGATTTACAGCTAGATTTTCCTGACTCCAGGCACTGTACTCAGAAAAAATCGGGTTAAAAAAATGCCTTTATTGTGTGATCATGTGACATGACCTTTCACAGGCAGTAATCTCATCCATAAAAAGAGCATCATCATATATGTATTACCTAACTAGTGGGACACAGTTTGTGAACCTTAAAGTACTATAATAAATATGAATTATTATTAGAATCATAGAGTTAGAGCTCAAAGAGTCATTAGAAACCATCAGTTCTCATTCCCACCCTCATTATACAGTTGAAGAAACTGAATCCCAGAGAGTAACACTATTTAGTGTCTGGGGCTAGATTCCAAGCCAAGTTCTACTAATTCCAAGTTCAGTATTTTATCCACCATGCTGTCTGTCAAGATCTTGCCACTTCCTCAGCCTTTTACTGATGTTTTTTCCTCAAATGTCCAGTTGAAGAGGGACATGGGAATTGGGAAGAGGCATTGAATTACCCACAATGATCCTATTGCCTCATTTGTGCTCCAGAAACCATTCTTTGTGATCAACAGTGAGTGCCACAGTTAAATGAAATTCTCAAAACTCTGCATCTCAGTCCTTTTCATTTCCCTCATTTTGATGCTTTCCATCCTTATTCCCCAATCCCCACAAAGCCCATTCTTCTTCCCAATATTCTGATTTCACCATCCAGCCAGGTTTCTAATTTCAGTCATCCTCACCATCTTTGTCCAATTAATGGTTTATTAAGTCCTACCAATTTCACTGCTGCTTCTTTTGCATCTATTCCATTTTCTCACCACACACAGTCACCACTTTATTCAGACCCTCATCACCTCTTACCCAGATCATTACAATTGTTTCCTAAATGATCTCCCTGCCTCATGCATTTCCCTGTTGCAAAGTGTCCTCTACAAAGCCATTAAGTGATATTCTCGAAGCACAAATATCTCCCATGCCACTCACTCTTTTGCTCAATAAACTTCAATGGCTCCCTTTTGCCTCACATACAAACTCCTCTGCTTGGTATTCAAAGATCTTCGAAATTTGCCTCTAGCCTACCTTTCCAGACTTAATAGATATAACTCCCATTTCCACAATCTTCACTTCAGCAAAACTGACTTACTACGAAATAGGTTATTCTCCATGCACAATATTCCATTCCTAATTTCATACCTTTGCATGAGCTGCCTCTTTGCCCGGAATATATGCTGTCCTTCCCTTCCCTTCTAGTAATATCTAATTTTCTTCAAAACTTAGATCAAGTACCATCTTCTTGACCTCCCCAGCTGCTGATGTCCAGCCCTAAAATTACTTTATGTTTACTTTGTATATAGATTTTATTTCTAATGCACACAAGTTGTTTCCTCAATAGAATATAAGCTTCATGAGGGCACTTATATTACTTTTTTATCTTTGTATCTAGTGTAGTGCCTGGCATATGCTAGGTACTTGATAAGTGTCTGTTGGATTAGAGAAATCAGCTGAATTATTTTCTTACCTAAAAGGGAGAAGAAAGTTTCCCAACACTATAGGTCATCTATAAGATTCTATGACTTGTCAAAAAAAAAAAAAAAAGACCAAATAGGAATTTTTTTATGTTGAAAGGCAGTGTAGTAGTGATTAAGCTTAGATCCAGTTATGACCTATTCTTCTTCCCAGCATCCCTTATAATACACAGAGCACCAGATCTGGAGTTCAAGTCTGGCCTCAGACACATACTAGCTATGTGATCCTGGGCAAGTCACTTTATGTTAGCCTCAGTTTCCTCATCTGTTAAAATATAAGCTAGAGAAGAAAATGGCAAATTACTCCAATGTCTATGCCAAGAAAACCCCAAATGGGGTCATGAAGAATTGGATATAACTCAATAATAACAACAACTCTGTAGCAATCATACTTTCATGGTTTTTTGTAGAGAGCTTGGCATGAATATTAACATTAGTCTGGGAATAACTTACACTGACATTTCACCAGCTTTATGCCTAGGAGCCTAGATCCTAGATTTAAAAGCCTAGGTTTAAAACTATCAGGGATGTAGGAACCATTGGGTCCAATGACTCAGGAAATGAGATATAGAATAGTTAAGTGATTTGTCCAAGATCATATATCTTGTAAGTATCTAAGTAAGAATCTGAACTCAGATTTTCTCAATACAACTGCCAAATATAGTATTTAGTGGAAGTGATTCCAGCCTATGAAGAAACATAAGGAGAATTTAATAATTTATTGCAAAAGGACTATGGATTGTCAATCATAGAAAGTCATAAAACTAGGACTTTTTAGCCACCTCACCCAGAGAAGAAACTACTAATCTGAACAAGGTTTCTTAGGATAGTAGGAATAATAGGGCTTCAAAGGCCATTTAGTCCAATCCATAACAAAGCAGAAATCCTCTCTATGATAACTGGACTGAAAAGTCACCCAACCTCTTTTTCTTCTTCATTTTTTGGGTGAACTTTTAAAATTTTACAATTAAATAGAAAATGAGAAGAGAAAAAACAAAAACATTACTATGAACACAGCAGATCATAAGGAAGGATTCAATATAAAAGAACAAATTTCCATTTCAAGAAAACCTACAAAACAAATATAACACATTGTTTTCAAAGCTGCCCTGCATTTTCTTTTCTTCCTTGTTAGTTTCTTTTGTTTTCTGCCATGTATTTTTTACTTTATTTTTCCTCCCTCCCTTCTCTACTCTCCCTAAAGATGGCTACAATTATAATACCAGAGAAACTGAGGCAAGATAGAGATTAGAGAGTTTTTAATATTTTATTTGAATTTCTGAGAGGGAGAGATTGTCTGGGGGCAGAGCAGAATCCATTTTGCCCCCAGGGCCGAATTGGACTTTCGTTTCAAAGAATTCAGCATTGAATGTGAGATTTTGATTATTTTTATAGGGCCCTAGCAATCAGGGGACACAAAAACAAGGGGTGGAATCCGAACACTGGTGATTAGAAATTTCCAGGAAGGGACCATCAATCTGGTTCTAACAGGTATGGGGTAGGACCACAAATGCTGATAAATTGGGAGTGAAAGGGGTAGTCAAACTAGAGACAGGAAATCTGGAATAAGATATTTCCCAGATCTGAAATGATTCAGCTGTATTTTTATGGCTCTTATGGCATGCTAATGGTCAGGGCTCCCAGCCCTAATTATCTCAGTCTTAATGGTCAGGAAGGAGGGTTGCAACCAGGCGGATTGAGGCAGAACAATTCAAGGAACTGAGGCAGAACAATTTTGGAAACTGTGGCACAATACAACTAAGCATGGATATATAAATATATGTGTGTATGTGTATATATATATGTATATATAGTACATATTTTTATATCATCCTCATTCTTTATACCAGAATAATATTCTATCATGAACACATGCCACAATTTATTTAGCTATTCCCCAAATTGATGGGCATCCCCACAATTTACTGTTCTTTGCCACCATAAAGAGAGCAGATATAGATAGATAGGTAGTAGATGTGAACTATCTTCTCCTGTCAGGAAGAAGTCCAATCAACTGTTATCATATAAAATCAAATTCCCAGACTAGTCTGTTTGAATAGAATGATTGTGAAGATGGAACTATTTTGTCTATCCCTCAAACCTCTAAGCATCTTTAAACAACCTTTGAAATAATGATTAGCATATCTTTAGGCAGGTCTGGGACCTGGTCTGCCGGGTGCATTCCATCTGGCTCCATGATTCCTTACCTTTAAGCTCCCTGGCTCTTCCTCTTTCTTTGATACTCCCTCTGAGTTCCTGCCTTTACTTTTCTGGTCTCTTTGAGAAACCCCCAAAGGCTATATTTCCTCATAAGTATTTCTACTTATGATAAAGATCTTTGCTAGTTCTTTTTCAGGACTAAGCCCACTATGAGGTTACTCTTTCTCTCCCTCCTCATAATGTCTTCCCTCTAATGTTATCTTTCTCTTTACTCTGGATATTCTAACTATATGCTCTCCCAACTATATTTCATATTTACTATTCCTGGTGGCTATTTTACTTCTTATTTTTGTCTATAATCTTCTCCCCTAAATAAACTTGTCTTTTGCCAAAGAGAAAGGCCATTGTGACTTTGTCACATGTTTCTTTTCGAACTAGGAATTGCTACCCTGACCCCATCATTTACACACACACATACATATGGAGAGGTTTGGCTCCCCTGCACCCCTTGGGATTTAGCGCAAGGGTAGGGAGTTTGGGGAACCCCCTTCTGGCGGCACAGGGATTCTCTGTAAAGGAATTTACAAATTTGAAAACCTAGATTGATAAAAGGTTTATTATAGGGATTGGGAAGTAAGGTTAGAAATCCTGGCAGAGAGGCACAAAGTCTCATTAGGGAAATAGGTGAGGATAAAGAGAGGGTAGCACTGGAAAAGAATATTATCCAGTGGGCAGAGGTTTCCTTGGCATAGCATGGCATGTTAAGAACCTCTGCAAAGAGAGGATTTTAAATTGGCTCTTTTATAATAGGAGCTTTGGCTACAAACTGAAGGGGGCTAGTGGATGGAGTCCCAAGTTGACTCATCTATAAGCTGGGTTTCAGCTTGAGCTGGAATTTGATTAAGAATTGATGAGTTTCTTTAATTCAATAGGGTTGGAATTATTTTGCTCAGGACTGAACCAACCCCACATAGATAACAGAATGAAACTGTCTTGTTTCTCTCTGGTGGGATCCCTCACTGAGGCAGAAGCCAAGGCGAATTTCTCCTTCAAGGAGTTTTAGTGTTTCGAGGTCCCTTCTTTACATACACACAAATAAAAATGTGTGTATACATATAGATATTTATGGATGGATATACATGTGTGTATAAATACATATATAAACATAGATATTTATAAATATATATATACACCTATATATACTCATATACATATATTAGGCCAAATTATGCTTATTTTCTCCTATCATCTGTTTCTCTGAAAGTAGATAGCATCTTCTATTGTAAGTCCAAATATTTCCATGTTTTTTTTAAGATCAACCAGCTCATCAGTTAAAAAAAATTTAAATAGCTTTTTATTTTCCAAATATATGAAAAAATAGTTTTTAATATTCACCTTTATAAACCTTATATTCCAAATTTTTCTCCCTTCCTCTCCCCAGCCCCCTTCTCATTGGCAGCAAGAAATCCAATATAGATTTAAACGTGCAATTCTTCTAAACATATCTCCGTATTTGTCATGCTGTGCAAGAAAAATCAAGTCAAGAAGTGAAAGAAAAAAATACAAAACAAAAAAACAAAAAACCAAGCAAACAACAAAAGGTGAGAACACAATGCTTTAATCCAATTCAGTCCCCATAGCTCTCTCTCTGAATGTGGATGGCTCTTGTCATCACAAGTTTGTTGAAATTGCCTTAATCACCTCATTGTTGATAAGCAGCTCATCATTTTATACATCACAGTGATATTCTTTTCTAAATTCATTCAGCATTTTCCTCAGAATGACTTGGTTATTCAAAATTGTTCTTAAAACAATATTGCTGTTACTGTATACAATGTTCTCTTTGTTCTGCTTATTTTGCTTGCCATTATTTCATAGAGATCTCTCTATGCTTTTCTAAAATCACCGATTTCATAATTTCTTATAGCAGAGTAAAATTCCATCATGAACATATGCCACAATTTATTTAGCTATTCTGCAAATGATGGTCATCCTCGTAATTTCCAGTTCTTTGCCACCATAAAGAAAGTGGATATAAATATTTTAGAACCTGTACATTTTTTCCATTTTCCCAAATCATCTTTGGAAATAGATCTAATAAGGAATATTGCTTGGTCAAAACCAACCTGTTATTGAAGATCTCTGCTGAAGGAGAGCTCATTACCTATTCAAGCACCCCACTTCATTTTTTAAACAGCTTTAATCATTAGGATTTTTCCTACTGTATCCTTATTTCTTCTACATGACAGTTCTTCTAATATGTGAAGATAGCTATCAAGTTCCTATCTCTACCCCTCCAAATCCTCTTTTTTTTTTTTTTCCCAGACTAAACATTCTCAATTCCTTTAAGCAGTCTTCAAATAGCATAGCTGTCTGGACTAGCTTCATTATCTTCTTCTTTTTAGAAATTAAATTTTATTTTATTTTTCAATCAATAAACATCTGCCATCTCTTTCTCCCATTTCCCACTCCCTAATCCCCTCTGGAAAGCAAGAAAAACAAAGCATCTGTTGCAAACAGGTATAGTCAAGCAGAACAAATTCCCTTATTGACTGTATCTTTAAACACCTGTCTCAATCAGCATTTTGAGTCACCTATCACTTCTCTATCAGGAGGTAGACAGCAAGTTCCATAATCAGTTTCCTGGAGCAAAGGCTCATCATTACCTTGATCAGAGTTCCTAAGTCTTTCAAAGTTGTTGTCTTTACAATATTGTTGTTATTGTATGAATTGTTTTCCCGATTCTTCTTCGCATCAGTTTGTACAAATCTTATTAGGTTTCTATGAAACTATTCCCTTTATCATTTCTTCTAACACAGCAATATTCCATCATATTCATAAACTGTAATGCCAATTGACTGGCATTCCCTCATTTTCCAATTCTTTGCCACTGCAAAAAGATCTGCTATGATTATTTTTGTACATATCGTGTGCAGAAATATTCTTCTTTCTTTGATCTCTTTGAGGTGATAGATCTAGGAGTAGTATCCCTAGGTCAAAGGGCATATGCATAATTTAATAGCTTTTTGGACATGGTTCCAAACTGTCTTCCAGAATGGCTGGACCAATTCATGGCTCCATAAACAATACATTAATGTGTTTTTCCAAAGCCCCTCCAGTGTTTGTCTGAGGCTGATCAAGATTGAGATTTGCTCAAGTTCACACAATTAATAAATGTCTTAGCATTTAAACTCACTCCTTGACTTCAAGTCCAGCACACTATCCACTCTGCCACTGAGTTGCCATTCTTTGCAGTATTCTTAATGGTGACAAAGTCGCATCTTTTGAGGATGGATTTGATTTTTGAAACAACCTATTCATTCAAAGTTTATTCTGCTGATTAATATGGGGGGATATCAGTCTGTTTGGATATTACAAAGCTTGACTATAAAGTTAAGAGATTTATTGCCATATGTAGCTTGTAAGCTGGCTTTGATGGCTCTTTTCAATGAGTTGTTCCCCAAATGGTTTAAGCAATGGTAGCTTCCCACTGGAATAAGTACATAGTATTCCATGGTGACTATTGTGAAGGGGTCAATATTCACCTGGTATGGACATGTTCTGGTTTTTTAAAAAAAAATGACCCAGTCTTTTGTATCCCAAGGAAATCATAAAGGAAGGGGAAAGGATGAATATATGTAAAAATGGTTGTAGCAGCTCTTTTTGTGGCAGCAAAGTAGACACTTACCAATTGGGAAATGGCTGAATAAATTATGATATATGAAGGTAATGGAATATTGTTTTCTTTTAAAAATTATGAACAAGTTGATTTTAGAAAGGCCTGGAAGGATTTATACAAACTGATGTTGAATGAAACAAGCAGAACTAGGAAAACATCATACAGCAAGTAACAGCAAGATTGTGCAATGATCAATTATGACAAATTTGGTTTTTCTCAGCAGTTCAGTGATCCATGGCAATCTCAATAAATTTTGAATGGAAAATGCCATCCACATCCAGAGAGAGAAATGGGGAGACTAAATATAAATCAACACATGCTATGTTCACTTTTTTTCCTTCTTTTTTTTTCCTCTTGTGGTTTTTCCTTTTGTTCTAATTTTCCTCTCCCAACATGATTCATAAGGAAATGTGTTTTTAGAAATGAATGTAATTTAACATGTTATTGGTCAACCTGCCATCTGGGGGAGGGGGAGGAAGGAAGGAGGGAAAAAATTGGGAGAAAAGGTTTTGCAATTGTCAATGCTGAAAAATTACTTGTAAATAAAAAGCTATAATAAAAAATACATAAATTAATGTATATGTATACCTGAAAAAATTAAATAAATAAAAACTAAAGTGATAAAAAAATAAAAATGACCCAGTCTTATCACTTTATGTCTGATCATTGTAACCATGGGACAGGAAGAGGATGATGACCCAGTGAAGGAGAGACAGAAGGATCAGTCAAACAGGTAGGAAGAGAATCCAGAGAATTAGTATTATTAGTCTACATCAAATAAATTATTTGTTACTCCATCATTGCTTCTAAGACCATGAGTGCTGAGGATAGGAATGGGGTACAAAAAATCATTGCTACATTGCCAGTTGCTATGAACTGGATTCTTTTTTTTTTTTTTAATTTATTTAATAGCCTTTTATTTACAGGATATATGCATGGGTAACTTTACAGCATTAACAATTCCCAAACCTCTTGTTATGAACTGGATTCTTAATCCTGCTGATGGGTTTGCCCTGACCCACTTCCAATCACCTTATTCCTCTGAGGACCAAAGGCATAAGACAAGATTCAAAACAGAAAAGCAAAACTATCTGGGCCTCTTGGAGAGATTCAACTCATGACCTTGCCCTTCCTAATGCCATACTCTAGCCACTTGAGCTATTTGAAATGAGCTCATATAAATATAAGCTCTTATAATTCTTTAGTCATAGGCCAAACCAGTCATGTTTAGCAGAAAGTGTTAAAACCCAATATATTGCTAAAAAGAAGACTCCTTAAAGAAGGGGTCAACATATGCATATGTACATATATACATGTTCTAGGCAGGTAGTTTGACCTCCCTCTCTCCCTCTCTGTCTCCCTCCCTCCCTCCCTCCCTCTCTTCCTTCTTTCCTTCCTTCCTTCCTTCCTTCCTTCCTTCCTTCCTTCCTTCCTTCCTTCCTTCCTTCCTTCCTTCTTTCCTTCCTTCCTTCTTTCCTTCCTTCCTTTCTCAGAGTGAGTTAGCAATTATTTCTGTTTTGGCCAGAAACTCTGAGAGTCTTCACTTTCCAGATTGATTTTTTTTTTGACTAGGTAAAAGAAATTATTCTTTGCCTCATTTTTTCCTAGCCTTAATCACCAAACAGGCAGTTGCCTCAGTCAAACTGAGACTTGGGAAAGACCAGTCTCCCACTGGCCATCTCCAGTTATCCTGATCTATATTTTGCTATCAGATCCAGATGGCTCTGGAGGAGACAGTGAGGCCGGTGACTTTGCATAGCCTTTTCTCACTTTAATAAAATTCACTTGCAAGTCATGACATCACCTTCTTGATCATGATCCTCTTTGAGAATGAAGGACAAATAACTAACAAATGATTCACTGTTGTGATCCTGGATTACCTCTTACTTGAATGATTTTAATATACTTCTAACTGATCTCTCCTCTCTTCAAATTATTCCCCACATAACTGAAGCCTTTTTTTTTTTTTTCTGAAGCAATTGAGGGTAAATGACTTGCTCAGAATCACACATCTAGGAAGTGTCTGAGGCCAGATTTGAACTCAGGTCCTCCTGACTTCAGGGCTGGTGCTCTATCCACTACACCAACTAACTGACCCCTAAGGAAGCCTCTTTAAAGCACAACTATGTCTATATCACTCTTCTCTTCAAAAATTTTCAGTGGCTCTCTCCTGTTGTCAGGAAAGGTACAAAGGTACTCAGTCTGGCACATTTGGGCTTCCACATTTGGGCTCTAACCTACTTTTTTCAGACTCATTTCTCCCTCCCCCAACTTCATTCACTCTATATTTGAGCTTTAATGTAGCTGCTCACCAAACCTACATGCCAAATCTCATCTCCTATGTAACTCTCTTTTGCAATGATTATAATTTGTTTCCTTTTCATATAAACTATTAAAATCCTACCTTCTCTTCAGATGCCATTTTCTCCATGAAGCCTTCCCTAATATCCCTCTCAAGAAAGTGATCTTCCTCCTCTTGAGTTTTTCTAGTGCAGTTTATCTGGATTTTTTTTTTTTTTGTCTTTACCTTGTATCATAGTTATTTGTGCACATGGTATGTATGGTATAATGCAAAGCTTCTTAAATTGTGGGTTGAAACCTCTATGGGGTTATGTAAGTGAATGTGGGAGGTCATGAATTTGGCAACAGTAAAAGGTATCACATATTCTGCCAAGACTTAATTCTTTATGTAAAAATAAACAAGCACATCTATCTTATTAATGCAAACTTGCTTTCCTCTTTCATAAATGATAAAATTATATGCATGCCAAAGAATTATTTTACTATAATTATGATTTATTTTCAATAAATGTTTGATTTGTATATCTATTTTACATACCCATATTCCCAGGATTGTGTAAAAATTTCTCAGGTGAAAGGGGGTCATGAATTAAAAAGGCTCAGTATAGTTTATTTATATTGGATTTAAAGTCATGAAGACCTGGGTTTTGAATTCTGTCTTAGACATTTATTAGCTGGGACCCTGGGTAAGTCATTTAAACTCTTATCAGCCTTAGTTTCCTCATCTCTAAAATGAGGGCATTGGACTTGATGACCTCTATGGTCCTTTCTAGCTTTAAATCTATGATTGAATCACTGTCATCTCCCACTCCATTAGATTGTAAACTCCTTGAGAGATGGAATTGCTTTGTTTTTTCATTTCTTTTTTTATTCCCATTATTGTAACTTATAGAATCAAAAATTAAATAGTTCTGAGCTAGAGACAACAGAATTTTCTAATGTAAAATATGTTCACTTGTAAATGAGATATTAGGAAATATCTATGTTATTTTATGTCTTATCATGAATATCCTTTGTCTTGGGTCAACTTCAGATAAAGAAGGATATAGTAAGGGGCTAAAGTTGATGAGGTTAGCCAAAGATTGTAGATCTGGAATTTGAAGAATATTTTCCAATTCTTGATGTCACTCATTTTATAGATAAAGAAGCTGAGACTCAAAGAGGTTAAGTAATTTGCCCAAGGTCACACAGTACATAGGAAGGGACATTTGAGGCTATCTTCTCCACCCTTCCTATATGAGGATGATAAAGATAAAGTATCTTGCTCAAAGTCACAAAAGGCATGTAATCATAGCTCTAGAAGGACCAACATTCTCATTTTATATATGAGGAAATTGAGGCTAATGGAGATTGAGTATTTTGTTCAAGGTCACAAAAGTCATATGACTCTAAGTTTACTGTACTACATTCTGACTGAAGCCTCATCACAACAAGTCAAGTAAGGACCAAAAACTGAGCTATTCATTATCTGAAGTAACTTTAATTTCATGATTAATATTGGACAGGGTAACCACCAAAGTATCTTCCCATTGTGAAATTCTATGACTCATCTCATCCTAATTATTTGGTCCCCACCAGCTTGTAGCAGTAAGCTAAGCTGAATGAGCCATAGTATAAAGTAAACCCAAGCCATGTGTTCCCCTACAAGCCTGAAACCCCCTCTGCCCGCATGGATGGATGGAGTGACTCCCAGATACCAGTTCCAATGAGACCCCTGTCCATACAATGTAGAACTTTAAAGCTCTATGAAGAGAGGTGTCCATTTTCCATTAAGAGGCTGTGACTTACCTGGGTATTTATGATGCAGATAATCAACATCTGTGATGAAACTATTGTATGGCAGGAGAAAGCCCACTCCAGCCAGTAGCATGGCAAAATAGATCCCATGGTACTGGTCATCAGGTTCCGGCTCCTCAGTCACTAAAACCCCAAACACATGAGAGAAAAGGTCAGATTCATAACCCAACTGAACTGATTCCTGGGGGAATGAGCAACTAACTGTACTAACAACAGTTGATGTTTATTCAGTATTTTGAAGTTTGCAAATTGCTTAACAGTTTTACCTCATTTGAACCAGATGTCAGATTTGTTTGGTTATCATGTCAATATACAAAGAAAAATATAAGACATTTAGGAGGTGCAGTAGATAGAGTAAGAACTGGATTCAGTCAGGAGAACCTGAATTCAAACTTCCTCAGAAATTTAGCAATTGTATGATCTTGAACAGGTCACTCAAACTCTCTGAACCTCAGGTTTTCTGTCTCCAAAATGGGGAAATGCTTTGAACTTGATTGTATGTAGGATCCCTGATGGCTCCAAATCTAGGGTTCTGCCATTTTAGCGTGTGCCAGTTTAATTCTTGGTTGGGCCCCTTTTTTCTTCTTGGGTCAAATAAAGGCGCAGAAGCCATATTGGACTAGAGGAGTTTGGAGGTCCTTTTCAACTCCATCATCCTGTGACTGTTCACATCAAGAAGACAGATGAGAGGGGTAACTGAGGATGTGTGTGTGTATATATATACATAGACAGGGATAAATGTATACACATACATCCTGGCATAAGAATTCATAACTCTAGAACTCCTAGATTTTATAGCTGATTTGACTAGCTCAGGTCTATTATGTATCAAACTCTTTCCTATTTTTCCATACGCAAGACACAAGAAAAATAAGATGTGGCCTTGACCTCAAGCCACTTACAATCTAGTTGGAAAGAAAACCAATATACATGAAATAAGATGGTAGAAAACCATATATAATTGAACATTATACGATGCAAGAGTTGGAAGAATTCACAAAAGGAGATTGGTGGAAGCTTTGAGGAGGAGGTAGGTTTGGAAAATGGGTAGAATTAAGAGAAGTAGAGAATTGGGAAAGGCAATGCCTTTGGAGTCAGAGGACCTGAATTCAAATCCAACTCTATTGTCACTTCTGTAACTTGGTGCAACTTACATGACCTCACAGATTCTCAGTTTTCTCATTTGTAAATGGAGATGGTTGAATTAGATGGTCTGAAAGAGGGAGGAGAGGGCATCCCTGATAAGCAGAGATGTATGCACCCTCATAATACAAATGTGAATTATGGTTTTAAAGTTTGCAAAATGCTTTCTCCACAATGACCCTTGCAACAAGCCTATGTAAATGAATGAATGAAAAGCATTTGTTAAGTGCTTAGTATGTGCAAGTCCTAGGGATACAAATAAAAAAGTAAGATTGTTCATTTTTTAAAACAGTTTGTAATAGAAAAAGAAATAGGTCTAAGTATAATTATTCCCACTTTGCAGATAAGAAAACTGAGGCTTGAAAATGTTAAGTGGATTGTCACTCGTCACACAGCCAGTAAATATCAAATGCTAGATTCAAAGTCAAGCATCCTGACTTCCAACTCCAGCCTTCTATCCTCTCTTCCCTTTATGCTGCATGAAATGATCTTGGTATATTCAGGAAACAGCAAAGAGAAGAACATGTATGCTGAGAGCTGAGGGAGAAAATAAAATAATTTGTCAGTTTCTTTGTTTCTACATCTGTAAAATGAACATAATCATGGCTATCTATTCAAAGGTAGAGTGACAAGCTATAGAAAAAAGCTGCTACTGTGGGTCTAAAGTCTAAGCATCCATTTGACTTTATGGTAGCTCACTAAGATTATTCCCTCACCCTCTACTTCATGGGAACTGTGTTATCCTAGAAATGATGAGCAAGGTTGTTCTATGAGTATAATTTTTTATTCAGAGTCAAGGTTAGAATGACTTATTTAATCAATAATTGCCCTGTACTTAGCAGGGAGTGTTTTATTATCCCAGACGTGGAATTCTTAACTGATGAGAAAAGTCTTTCCCCAATAAGAACATATGGTAATATCCCAATTGGGCATGTCCCAGTAAAGGTTGGGAAGTACTTGGGAGTAAGTGAAGGGCAGGAAGGGTCCCAGGTTGAATGGTTGTGCAGCAGGAAGTCCCCCTAGGGCTTGGCAGAAGATCAATAGTGCATCTGAACTGAGAACTAAGGGATAAATATAGCTAGTATCCCAGAGTTCCCTTGGTGTAGACAAAGAGAGCAGCCAGGGTAAGCAGTGGGAAGCATAATTACCCCTCTGGTGATGTACAAAGGATCAAAGTTGCCTGGTATGAGGCAGCCAAGACCTGAACAACCATACTGAGCAACAGGCAGGAGGGCCAGGACTGATACTAAGTATGTAAACACAGCTGGCTCTCCCCTGGCCCAGTGGTTGGAACTGCCCACTTTAAGGGAGACTACTGACCAGGTAGGTGGTTTTCCCATTATTGTCTCTACAGTGTCTTTATTCTCTGTTACTAAGGAGATCCTATCATGGTGTCAAATAGTACAGATCTAAATAGGAAATGATCTCCACTATCTCCCAAGAGCTCTCCAAAAGGCAACTAATTAAAATCTCCCAGCAGTTGAGCAAAGGAGGGATTTTTCCCCTTGTTTTTGCAGCAGGAGGAATTGAGGATTAAATATTTTGGAGGATAGAGGGAGCACTTGGGAACAGCCCAAGGACAGAAATGCAGATGGTTTAAAAGGGTTCAATTTGGTAGCAGCATCACTCTGTAAATAGCTAACATTTATACAGCATATATATATATATATGTATGCTATATAAACACACACACTACATAAGCATAGTATTTGGCACATATATAATCTACATATCACTTGTATATACTATGTATACATATATCATTTGTATATACAATGTATATATGTATCACTTATATGTACTATATATGTCACTTATATATACTATGTATATATATATATTACTTATATATACTATAAATATCTCACATATATACTACATATATATATATACCACTTATAAACTATGTGTATACATATATTAAAACATATATACTATATTGTGCATGTGTATAATCTATATATACTATGTGCCAAGTACTGTGCTAAACACTTTACAATTATGTCATTTGATCTTCACAACCTTCGAGGTAAATAACCCCATTTTACAGATGAGAAAACTGAGGTATACAGGTTCTAAATGACTTGCCCAAGATCACATAGATAGTAAGTATCTGTGGATGGATTTGAACTCGTCTTTCTGATTCCAGGCACAGAACTCTACTCACTGTGCCACCTAGCTGCCCCGTAAAAATAGTATCTACTTCCTTTTCTCTAGTATTCTAAAGATTACAAAACACTTTTCCTCCAATAATCTTATGAGATTGACGATACAAGTTATATTATCCCCATTTTGCAAATGAAGAAACAGCGACTCAAAGAGTCAGACTGTTAAGAGTTGGGTTTTAAACTTAGGTCTTGGTTCTAAGCTCCAAGTTCCAAACCTCCTGGGAATTTTTGAAGACCTTGGAACAGAAGATATAAGAGCTAGAAGAACCCGGAGAAAGATTATCTAATCTAGACTCCTCATTTTACAGATGAGGAAAGTACAGAGGAGAATTTCTGTGACATGTCTTCAGTCTTTTAAGCGGAAGATTCAAACCAAATTCAAAATCCAAATTCAAACCCAATACTCAATACAGTGCCCCACACTACCTCCCTATTGCCTTCTCTTGGGGTCTGGTGGGGTATATGCCACTGACTATAATGGCTGAACTACTGACCCAACTGAAGGCAGGAGGATGGGCTTACTGGCTTCCCAGATCCCTTTCAGTCCCAGGATTGTATGAGTTGCATTAAATATAGTTACACTCTCAGTACCATGGTGACACTTAGTATTTAAATAGCACTTTTCATTTAAGAATTCCAAAGCTTCTTCTTTTTTTTAGTCCTTTATTTTATTTTTGGTGAGAAGTTTCACACAACAGACACCAGTCACCATCTTCATCTTACACAGGAAGAACCTGAGGTCTGAGGAAGTCATATGCCTGAGCCACAGGTCCTCAGGAAGGAAGTCAAAAGAGAAAACTTATAGAATCCAAATTCTTTTCCCATCCTCTAACCACTGGGAAGCCCTCTTCCATGTCTAGAAGAATCAGACTTTCTTGACTCACTAAGTGCAGCAGTCGATCCACTGGACCACCGAAGTACTTCTTAGTGAATGCTTACTGAATATTACATGTCCAATTATGGCTCAGTCTAAGATGGGAGTCAAGAGAAAATCAAAGAATTTCATAGAAGCAAAGGCTCCTAGAAGTTTAGAGGAATCATGAGGAGCCATTTAATTCATTCTCCTGTCTTAGGGCTTCACCTGAACTAATCCATAGCAGTTGAGTTCCCTTTGATGATGTCAATTCTAACTCCATTCCTAGCCATCCTAGCCCAACCCTAACTCCACCCCTGAGCCTTTACTGGGAAGCCTATAGAGCCTACTTCCCCATTATTATTACCTGGCTCCATAAAAGTCAGAACCCCTTTGGCCTGATTCCCTTTGGCTTGGAGCTCCTCTTCTTCCAACTGGTAGCTGTCAAAACTGAAGCTCATCACCACGTTTCCCTCCGGTGTCACTCCTGGACTGAGCTCCTTGAAGCGCTCTCCCCCAACTGACCCCATGGCTACAGCCCTTTAAAAGAAAATAAAAGAGAATGGTGAGAAAAGCATAGAATTCATCTTTTGTTAATACATTTTGTTTTTCTAGTCAATGGAAATCTTCCTCTTCCCTACTCCCTCTACAATGATAAAGAAAAACAAAACAAAACCCTATAATAAACATGAATAATCAAACAAAGCAAATTCCTGTTTTGATCATGCCCCCAAAATGATGCTTCAATTTACACTTTGAATTTACTTCTCTATCTGGAGGTGGGTAGCATGTTTCATTATAAGTCCTTTGGAATTATGGCTAGTCACTACACTGATGAGAAGCCCTAAGTTTTCCAAAGATGTTTGTCTTTACAATATTGTTTTATTGAACATATTTTCTTCCAGATTCTCCTCGCTTCCCTCCACATCAGTATATACAAGTCTTCCCATGTTTCTCTGAAACCATTCTCTTGATCTTTTCTTACATTCCATCACATTTATAAACCATAAATCATTCAACCATTCCCCAATGGCGGTTATTTCCTTATTTTCCAATTCTTTGTCACTGAAAAAAAAGAGCTGTTAAGATATTATTTATGAATATGGATCCTGTCCTCTTTCTTTGATTTTCCTGGCAGCATAGACCTAGTAGAAGGGTATGCATTATTTTAATAACTTTTGGAGCATAGTTAGAAGCATAGAATTTTTTTTTTTTTTTTTTGGCAAGGCAACTGGGGTTAAGTCACTTGCCCAGGATAACATAGCTAGTAAGTATTAAGTGTTTGAGTCTGGATTTAAACTCCATTATGCCATCCAGCTGCCTCAGACATAAAGAGCTAGATGGGAGTCCTAGAATTCAGTCCATCCTCTAGCAACTGGACTAACTATGATAGATGATTGTCTATTCATTCTTTGACAATGTAAAGTTTCTTGGGGCAGCAAGGTGATAAAATGACTAGAATGTTGAACTTAGAGTCAGTAAGACATATTCAAAAACTGACTCAGAAATTTAATAACTATGTGACACTGGGCTCTCTCTGAGTCTCAGGTTCTTCATCTGTAAAATAGTAGCACCTATCTCACAAGATTATTGTAAGGGTCAAATAAGATAAAATATGTAAAGTACTTCATAAACCATTAGAAATCTCATTTACTAATAAACTGGCTGAGTTCAGAGAAGCCTAGAAAGACTTACATAAACTGATGCTAAGTGAAGTGAGCAGAACCAAGAGAACATTGTGCACAGCAACAATAAGATTATTTGATAATTAATTGTAGAGGGCTACAGATAGTGGGGAAACTCTGGGTGATATATAAGACCCTTCAGCCCAGAGAGAACTTGCTAATGTCTGGTTCAGCTCCCCATCTCTCCTAAGGGTTTTCAGCTTTCTTGAGAAGCCAGGGGGCAGTGACAACTTGTGTTGTAATTAAAGCAGAGTGATAGCAAGTGGCAAAGAGACATCTACATACAGTAGCAAATTGTTTATGTGGTCCCACATGCACAGTATATAGTTAGTGTGTATGCAGTATTGCTATAGTTATATAAGGCTATTAGGGTATATATTAGGGTATATAAGGCTATTAGAGAATATGGAATAAATGGCCTCCATATTTGACCATCCATATGAGTACCACTTCTTCACTCCTCTTCTAAGACCGAGGATTCGGGCTGGTACCTAGATCCTCCAGAGAACTAGGCTGGACACATTAACTAACTGTGATGGACTTGGTTCTTCTCAACAATATAATGATTCAAGGCAGTCCCAATAGACTTGGGATGGAAAGTATCATCTGCATCAAGAGAGAAAACTATAGAGACTGAATGTGGATCAAAGCATAATATTTTCACCTTTTTTCCCTTGTTTGTTTGCTTATTTTTTGTTTCTTTCTCATGGTCTTTTCTCTTTTGATCTGATTTTTCTTGCACAATATGAGAAATGTGGAAATGTGCTTAAAACAATTGCACCTATTTAATCTATATCATATTGCTTGCTGTCTTGGAGAGGGGAAAGGTAAAGGAGAGAGGGAGAAAAATTTGGAACGCAAAGATTTACAAAAAATGAATGTTGAAAACTATCTCTACATATATTTGGAAAAATAAAATATTATTAAAAAGAAAATCTTATTTATTATGTAAATATTATCATTTGTCTCTCTGAATCATAATTCCTTTACCTGTAAAATGAGAATTTAAAAAACCTATCTCTCTATCTAATAGGGAGTATGGTGACAGAAGTATTTTATTAAACTTAAAGCAAGAAACTAGACTTTTTCTACCATTGAAAGTTGGGTTGCCTACGGCACCAAGAAGTTAAAGAGTAGGCTCAGTCATTAATTATATAAATATAAATGTGAGAAATTATTGTTATTATTATTATTGTTTGTTGTTGTTCAGTCATTTCAGTTGTGTCCAACTCTTCTTGATCCCATTTGGGATATTAAAGAGGCTTGGCATCTCCTTCTATAATTAATTTTACAAATGAGGAAAGTGAAGCAAACAGGGTGAAGTGACTTGCCCAGGGTGACATAGCCAGTAACTATCTTAAGGCCAGATTTGAACTCAGGAAGATGCGTCTTCCTGGCTCTAGTCACTTTATGTACTGTGGTACCTAACTGCTACTGTCTTCTCCTTCTTTGCCTTCTCCAATTCTTAAAACTCCCTCCTCTTCCAATTTTAAAAATTCTTCAGGGCAAGAAATTACATTAGATCCTTTGGAAAATATGCTTCTGTATTCAATGACTTAGCAGGATCATGTTCTTTTGGCCTAACCTCACTTTCTTGTTACAAATGAAACCGTGTATCTCCTTTTTCTTGAGGGGGACATAGGGAACACATTTCCCAGTCTAATTCAAGCTGACTCATCCTAGCTACTGGATATGACTTTGTAAGCTCCTGCCTCCTCCACTCCCCCTTCCTATTTCCAAGATGACCCTCACGTGTCAAAGGGGCCAATGGTTTGAGTAGTCAATTCCAACTCAGGAAGGCAGAGCCAGAGAAATAGGAGCCAATCCAATAAAAGACAAAGAACACTGATTAAGCATCTATTATGTACAAATTTGGTAAGACTAAGACAAAACAAAGAAGAATTTCTTCCCTCAAGGAGCTTACATTCTACCCCACATACCCACAATAATTTGAAGAGAGGGGAAACAAAACATTAAGGGAACCAAGAAAGGATTCTGTAGAAGGTCCTGCAAGAGCTGAGCATTAAAGGAAACTAGGGATTCTAAGAAACAGATACCTAGAGAAATAATAGGTTTCTCTTCATTCTCTTCATTCTTCTTCAAGCAAAGGTTGTATGATCACTTATTGGGTGTGTTGTAGTGGGTATTCCTTTCAGGTATAAGTGGACCAGATGGTTGTTGAGAATCCTTCCAGCACCAAAATTCTGTCATTTTATGATCTGTGAAGTAAGGAGTGAGTGCATTCCAGGCATGAAGACAGCTCATACAGAGTTTGGAAGATGAAATGTTGCATGGAAGAAACAGCAAGAAGACCAATTTGTCTGGACCATGCAGTCTGGGAAGAGAAAGTAGGGTGTATTTTGCTCAGACAGGTAAGCTTGAATCAGATTGGGAAGGCTTTTAGCTTTTAGTGTGGCATTTACAAACAGAAGCGTTTGTATCTTAAGTTAGAGGTAGCTGAAAGTGTTTTGAAGAGGTACAGATATTATTTGACTTGTGTTTTAGGAAGATTATTTTAGCCACTATGTGGAAAATGCATTGGAGAGGTTAGAGACTAGAAACTTAGAGTCTCATTAGGAGACTGCTGTAACAGTCCAGATGAGAAGTGATGAAAGCCTGAACTAGGATAATGTCTCTGTGATTAAAGGAAAGGAGACACATATGAGAGATGCTCTGGAGAGAAAACTGACAGATTTGTCAACTGTCTGGGTAGCAAGGAAGGATTTGAGAAATGAAAAAGTAAACTTGGAGGATGGAGAAATAGGGAAGTTTGGCAAAGAGGCTTTATATATTTATAGGAAAGAAGATAATGAGTAATATTTTAGAAGGATGAAGTATGAGATGCCACAAGATATCCACTTGGAAATGTTTAACTGATGTTGTGACTATGTCCAGTTAAGGACTACTTAATACAACTCCTCGAGAGACCAATGAAGCAATCTTAAATGTTTCCAGGAAGATATTTTAAAATCAAGAATACCAAACCATTATTTGATCTACAGTATAGGACCTTAGGTTTAGAGATCTCAGAAGTTAACCAGTTAATTTTTAAAGATGAGGAAACTGAGAGTGATTTGCCCAGGGTCACACAGCTAGTAAGTACAGCAGGATTTGAAACCTGACTCTAAGTCCAGCATGTTATCAACAGTGTCACCTAGCCCTCTCTTCTGATGACTGTTTAGCCTAGTCTATTGTACTGGTTCACCCATGATATGGAGTAAAGAAAAAAATCCTTGTGCCAATTTATGAACCAAGAAAAGAATCCACTATACTGTATATACTCTCTTCCCCCATAGAGACCCAAATCCAATGAAAATATGGGCCTTTTCTCCTTTGAAAGTTTAGCTTTAAAAAAAAAAACCTGACTTGGGATAAACAACGAAAAATAAAGATTTGGGAAATTGGCCATACTGGACCCCAAAGGCATAACAAGACAGTATGGTATAATGGGATAGAACACTGTTCTAGAATCAGAGGACCAGGGTTCGAATTATTTCTCTGATACTTATTACCTGTATTATCTTAGGTAAGTCAGTTAACTTTCTTGAGCCTCATTTTTCTCATCTGTAAAATGAAGGAAAGAAAGCTAGATGGTCTCTGAGGTCCTTTTCAGCTCTAGAAATATGATCCTCTGGTCTATAACTGAGAAAAACAATATAATTTACTAGAAAGAGCACTGGTTTCAGAAACAGAAAATCTAATTTCAAATCCTGCCTTGATGACTGAATAGCTTAAGTAAAAAATAACCTTTCTGGTCCCAGTCACCAAATCGAGAAAATAAAGGCATTGCATAGATAATTCTTAAATTATTTTCCAACTATAAATTTATGCTGTTAAAATCATAATTATTTGTTAGCAGCTCTAGACCATTTCAGACCTGATTACTGATTCCTTTCAGCATCTCCATCAGAGAGCAAGACAGGAAGAAAGTGAAACCCAAATCAGCAAATTTTAAAATGTGCAAATAATCCTAGTAGAGCCTATGTGGGACAGAGATGTTGAAGCTCTTAACTACAAAAGGTTTTAGAATTAGCTGTGAACTTTATTCTTCTGGGATATAATTGTCCCTCATTACCATGGACAGCTCTCTGAAAGGTAAAGTCCTTAAGGGTATAGACCATGTTTTATAAAGAGCAGAATGAACCTTGAAGATGACATAATCCTACTTTCTCCTTTTACAGAAGGGAAATAACTTGCCTATAGATACAAAGTAACAGTGGGTAAAACCAGGACTGAAATTTGGCTGAGTCTTTTCACTTCAAATCTAATGCTCTTTCCACCAAAGTAAGCTTTCTCCTACATTGCTTCATACAGGGACACCTCATTTATTCAACATTACTGGGGCCTGGGCTGTGCCACTTTACACCTTTAAGTGTCAAAGCTCTTGATTTTAATAATTTGTGATGGAAATCTTTTAAAAATGCATTATTCACTTCCCTGCCTTCTTAAACAGAGGACCCAACATAATTCAACCTTTTCTTGAAGGCTCAGGATAATCACTATGAATATCAATGACTGTACTGTGCTATAACACAATGATCAGGGTTATTGAGGTAAGTCAGTTTTCCCCTATATTTAGTAACTCTAACTCCTGGGCTTTTATTCCTTTTTCTGTCATGTCATATGTATATGTATGTATACATATATGTATTGTATAGCTATGTATAAATACACACACATATATATTTACATATACCTATATTTATACACATATTTCTCTCCAACCTCCCCATAAAGCTGGCTGCTGTCAGTATGTCTTTCTCTAGCAATCCCATTTCCTCTTCATATCTCTCTAATTTGCTGTTTCTAATCTCCTATGGGCTGGGAAGCCAGATCATGAAGTTTATAAAAACTAATTTAATTGCATATACAGTCAGATTCAGTTCATGTGTTTTAGGTTTGCTAAGCTGCTATTTTTTTCCCTTTTTTATTTTTCAGGCTCACAATGTAGGGAAATATTCAGAAATAAATTTAAAAACAAATTATATTAAAATTAATTTTTAAAAGAGTAAATGGGCTTAGATTGAGGGGTCTGAAGGTCTTTCCCATAAATAAAATTCATGAGCTTTATAATATTTATTTTTGTTTGGTCCAAGACCTTTTTTCTCCTTTTCTCCTTGAATTTGTTGTAGAAAGTGAGGCTTCAAGATAAGTGAAGTGCTACTATATTTCATGCCACTCCAAGCACAATGCCCTATACTTGGTAGGTACTCAAGAAATACCTATTGATTGAACATCATGAATTCATTGGGCTTTCCTCCTCAAGTTGTAAAGCCTCGAGCTAAAAGCACAACTGAATGGAAAACATGTAATTTGCCTACAATGTTACTGAGTTTTGACTCTTTTTAAAACTTCCACAAAGGCTAGCGAGAGTAAAGACACCCTAGCAATGATTTCTATCCCACCCCTTCACTTTATCCAACTAGGCTATCAAGTCAACTTAACAAGCTGTCCTGAGAGTTAATACACTACATCTGTGAAGGAGGAAGATGCTGGCTGAAAGCCATCCCCACTTCTATATTGTTTGCACTGATGACCACAAATTTTTCCAAAAGAAATTCTCCCTGTAGAATAAGAATAACTCTTATTTATAAAATGCTTTAAGACTTGAAAACTGTTGTACATGCTAAATCTCATAATAACTCTAAAGATAGGAACTATTATTGTTCTTATTTTATAGATGAAAACTGAGGCTCAGAGAATTTAAGTGACTTGTCCAGTGTCACATAACAAGTAAAATTTGGAGAATGAAGTAGCCTTAGCCACTATTCCATGTTGCTTCCCTCTAAAAATGGAATTAATCTTTTTTGGGGGAGGGGAAGTACTATGGCCCTTTTTGGCAGCCTGGTAAACCTTTTCAGAATAATTATTTAAAAAATAATTAATGAAGGAAATACTAAATTTTGATAATAGCTTAGTGGAAATAAAGTTGTAATTTTTTTCTCATCCATTATCATAGACCCCAGGTTAAAAACTTTTGTTCTATAATACTAATGAATGAGAGACTATCCAGAGATCCAGGCTCAGAAATATTTTTGAGACTATGCTACTCTGCCCTCACCACAATCATCTCCAGTTCTATTTGTGTTGGTGCCCTGAGTCAAGGTCAGACCCAGAACTCCATGCCAGGAAGACCCTTCAGAAGAGGAGCATTTGCTGGCTAACTGAGATGGGATAATAGCATTAGCACTGCTCAGCTCAGGGAACATAGGAAATAATAGAAGTTATTATGAACCCCAGATCCCTAATTTCTTAGGCTGAACTTTCCTTTCAGTCTGTCTCCTCCTCTGAACAAGGATTATACCTAATTTTTTTTTTGCATCCCCTACAGTTCCCAACATGGTGTCTCCCACAGAGCAGACACTCAATATATTGACTGATATAAAACAAAGATTTCTATTTTTGGGGGGAGAAAAGTTGGATAGGGACCAATGGGAGGGTAATAAATGTTTTTGTTTGCCACCTGGGGTGGATGTGCACAAAATAGGATTGAGTCAAAGCACATCAGAAACTAAATTAGAAGAAGGTGGCATATTTTTGGCTCTGGGAGATAAGCCGAGACATTGATCACCTCTCTTCTTTGCTTATTGTTCAGCCAAGAGCTTCCCCCTAGCAGCTTTTAATCTTGCCTTTCAAGTCAACCATTCCAGCTCCAGCTGTTTTTATTGCTCTCCTCTGCATTGCCTCCAATCCACCCTAAATCTTGGTTCTGAAGTCTCCAACATGGCTCTACCTCTTCCAGACACAAAGAAGAAAGCCTCTGTTCTTCCCTTTCTGGGTCTCACCACCAGCATCTCAAAGGTATACTGCTTCACTCAGAGAAAATGCCAACGGGGTGGTCCCTCCAGTTTATGAATTTAATGACCCAGGGAGTTCTAGAGTAAATGAAGAGAAGCTGGCTAAAGGCAGGCAGGACTAGTATGCATCAAAGGCAGAAATATGCTACTTTTTCCATTTTAAGATCATTGTTCTTAAGCATCACCTGGAGACAACTTAATATCACCCTATAGGAGTAGATTGGGGGGGCAACCCAGGGCACAGTCGACCAACTTCCTTCTCTTTCTAAAAGCCTGCTCTGTAAGCAGACACTAGCCTGTTGCCCCACTTTCTGGTGTACAGAGAGTCACATACTTTAGTTCCCCTGGAGACAGAAGCTTTCCCTAGATTTTCAGGCATCCTCACCCAGTTCAAACAAAGGCAGTTGAGCCTTTCCATGTAGAATGGCAAAGAACCACTTCAAGTTTGAAGTGCATTTTTCAGTTCTTCATAATAAGTGCTTTCAGAATAATAAAAAAAAAAGAAACAAAGAAGGCTGTCTGCTGTGTTCTGACAAGAGGTCTGGGGATTGCAGATGGGAAGGGTTGTCTGAAGTCTGAAACTCTACACTAGGCAGCAACTAGAATTTTAGGGACAGACCAGGTAAGAAGATTCTAACTCAAGATTCTATCAGGAAAAACATCATTCTTATAGAATTCATATTATCGAAAGACCAATCCAGCTGACTGATAGTGAAGCATATTTCCCTCGTTTAGGCCAACAGATGGTGGACTACATGTTTGAAATGTCACTTACACTACAGATATAATCAAATCATCAGCTTGTTTTGCTCAACTGTTTTTATTTGTTAAAAGATAGGGGTTCAACGTGGAGTTGACTATTGGGAAATGACAAAAATACTGGCAAAAACACATTGATAAAATATTTAAATAAAAAATATTCTACCACTTAATTTGTTATCTTAACCACTGACATTTCCAAATTGGGCACCATTTTTCCGGGTACTTGCAGGAAGTTTTATTTTTATTGACAATTCATGATAAACAATTATTTATCCAAGAGGTCCTCAAAATGTAGTCTGTGGAGAGTAAGGCATTTGGAGTCAGGGAGACCTGAATTCAAATTCAGCCTCAAGCACTTTACTAGATGGGTAGCTCTAAGCAAGTCACTTAACCTCTGTTTGCCTTGATTTCCTCATCTGTTAAATGGGGCTAATAATAGCATTTAACTCCTAGGATTGTTGTGAGTATCAAATGGGATAGTAATTGTAAGCACAGTTCCTGGCACATAGTAAACATTAAATAAATGTGGTTGTTTCCCTTTCAGAGGATCCACGATGTCAAAACTATTCCTATAACAGGACTAAGATGTTTTGATATGATAAATATAATAAACATTAGTAGATAATTTTAGGTAATTAGATAAAATAAAAATGTAATGTACCAGATGCAGGGGGAGAGGGGATCATCTGCAATAATTTTTAGGAGTGCAAAGGAGTCTCAAGACCAAGAATTTTGAGAATCACTGATTAATCCTATGGAAAACTGTGATGACAGCTTTACTGTAGCTCTTGAAATCTACTTTCTAGCTGTTCCCAATTTAGTACAAGGGCCAGACCCATGTGGAACTTCTATGACTTTTGATGAATTAGCATCAATGTACTTAACACTAAATCATCACTATCATGTACAGATAGATTCCCCAAAAGAAGCACCATGACTGCCACCAAGAGATGACAGGTAACTGGGATAATGAAGTCACTAAGTTTACTTCAAGAAGATCCAAACATCTTACTTCCAATTGGGCCAATTTGGTTTTGGTAGTGAGTGACCCAATGGGGTTATACTCTGAACTGGGAGTTCCCTCTTGCCTTATATCTTACCCTCCACAACTCTTCACTAAATTTCAGAAGGATCCATTCAGAAAACTTTCTAAGTCATAGAATTTCAATTTCAGCACACACCAGTGCCAAAGTCCTTAATTTTCTAGAATTTAGATCAGAGGGCTCTTAACCTGGGGTCCATGTTCTCCCAAAGAGTTTGTAGATAGATTTGTGGAGAGGTTTCCTATGCAATTAGGTAGGAAAATGTTACATCTTCATTTTCCCTAACCTCTAAATGAACACTAGTAATTTTTTCAAATATGAATATAGGGGAACAAGCATAATTCTGAGAAAGGGTTCAGAAGTTTCACCAGACTGACAAGAGAGGCAAAGGCACAAAATATGTTTAGAACTCTTGGGTTATGGAAACCAGAGTTTGGGGGTTCTGAATCTGGCTCTTGTTAAAAAAAAAAAAAAAAGAGATAATCCAGTCTAAAGTAGAAAAGGTTAAGTGAGATTTGGCTAAATTTCTCTCTTAATGTTACATGAAATTATCTTCAAGTAGGAGAGAGATATATAGAAATAGGATAGAGATAGAAACTAAAACTGTGATTTCATTGGTATAGAAATAATTGAATGGGTAACTATATTAAATAATTACTATGTGTCAAGAACTGCTTGAAGCACAGGGCATGCAACTAGAACAAGAAGAGAGTTTCTTTTTCCTAGGATCCCCCACTCCAGTTAGGGAAGACAATATATATGTCCATGAGTTCAGCTCCAAGGAAGAGGAAAGACCCAGTTAGCTTTCTGGTGCTAATACAAAGCCTTGGAGAGACCCAAGTGCTTCCACTAAAGCAAGGGGTGATTCTAGTCCTTCAACTTTTTGGAGGTAGGGGAGTAAGGTAGGGTCTAGTCCTTCAGCTTCATTAGGGGATCTAGTTCTTTAGTTGCAGGAGAGATGGTCTAGTTCTGCTATATCAGAAGGTCTGCTCCACATAAATGACTCATCATTTTTAAGGAACCATATCAGCTCTGTCTATCATATCTATCACTGTCTGTATACAAAGGGATTGCTAGATACCCCTTTTTGTAGTGGCAAGGAACTGGAAACTGAGTGGATGCCCATCAGTTGGGGAATGGCTGAATAAGTTGTGGTATATGAATGTAATGGAATATATTGTTCTATAAGAAATGATCTGCAGGGGGCAGCTAGGTGGTGCAGTGGATAGAGCCCCAGTTCTGAAGTCAGGAGCACCTGAGTTCAAATCTGCCCTTAGACACTTAACACTTCCTAGCTGTGTGACCCTGGGCAAGTCACTTAAACCGAATTGCCTCAGGGGAACAAAAAAAAAAAACAGATAAAGAAATGATCTGCAGGATGATTTTAGAAAGGCCTGGAGAGACTTACATGAACTGATGCTAAGTGAAGTGAATAGAACCAAAAGAACATTGCGCACACAGTAACAGCAAAATTATGTGATGATCAATTCTGATGTATGTAGCTCTTTTCAACAATTAGGGGATTCAGGCCAATTCCAATAGACTTGTGATGGAGAGAGCAATCCAGAGAGAGGAATATGGGGAACTAGTATGGATCACAACATAGTATTTTCACTTTTTTGTTGCTGTTTGCTTGCTTTTTGTTTTCTTTCTCATTTTTTCCTTTTTGATCTGATTTTTCTTGTGCAGCACAATAATTGTAGAAATATGTATAGACAAATTCCACATGTTTAACATATATTGAATTACTTGTTGTCTACAGGAGGGAGTGGGGGAAGTAAGGGAGAAAAAATTCAGAACACAAGGTTTTGCAAGGTTGAATGTTGAAAATGGCATATAGTTTGAAAATAGTTAAAAAGAATGAAAAAAAAAACACAAAGGGGTCGCAAAAAAGAGAGCATGACCACAATCAAACACATCCTATCTTTATATAAGTCAGAATAAGAGAAGTGAGCAGGAGATGGAGTGGGCATGAAATGCAGGAAAAGTCTACTAATTATCATCTCATTTGGACCATACAACTCTATAGGAGAGGGCATTATCCCCATTTTGCAGATGAATACACAGAGGCTCAGACAAGTGAACTGATCCTCCTGTGGTCATAAAGTGACAATGATGTAATAGATAGAGGGCTAAACTGGCAGTCAAGAAGATCTGAATTCAAATCTTATCTGTTGGCATTGGAGAACCTCATTTTTAACTCCAAGTTTTGATACTTACAGCCTCTATGACCTTGGTTGAGTAAGTCCCTTTCCCTCAGATTTCTCATCTGTAAAATAGGGAGCTGTAGTACTTAATCTTTGAGGTCATCCAGCTCTAAATTCTATGATTCTATGAAAACTTTGCCATCATCCTTTGAAAGTCCAGTCACAGAGTCATGAGATAATGCTACATGTGAGAAGCTACTCCCCTCATTTCACCTCCATATAAGTTCTGTAAGAGGATTTCAGGGGAGCATTTGAGGCCACACTGTTTTTCACTGAGCATCCTCTTCGGAGGAGCGAATGGTTCCTATCCTGGGCATGAAGGCAAAAAGCATTTGACAAAGATGAGCTCCAAGCCTAACATAAATACCAAAGTCACCCTTGGTTTCTTTGGCTGAATGATGCAGCCCAGGCCAGGCTGAATTGATTTATGCTGGAAGAGCAGCAAAGAATGCAGATTTTGTTTGCCATATTTCAGTGCCTTGGTCTTTACTCTTCTGTGGGGGGAAGGGTGAATTAAAAACCTGGGTCCAGCTTGATTTATTTGGTGTGCTTTCCCACAGAGCTGTATGCACACTGTCCAGCCAGTCCTCAAAATAGCATTTGCTAATGATAAACTAGCTCTTTTCAGGATAACTCAGGAGCACCCAATATAACTTATATTGTTCTCTGCCACCCTTCCCCCACCTCTCTCCTACCCAATGCTGCCTTGAGTCTTAATGGGATCAGAAACTTCCAAACACAGGGATTCAGAGCTTTCCATGAGCCATTCATCTCTTTCACACCTACAGTTCCAGTAGGAGATCTGCTGCCTCTGGACCTCCCAGCCCTACTTATAACTTTCCCCATCCATCATGGAAGTGAGTGTCTTGCCAGCCCAGCTCTTTGGGCGACATCTGTTGTCTTGGAGCCAGGCATTTGGAATGGAATGTGACGTCACTCTCCAAGACCTGATTTTGGCCCAGGTTCCTAAAGCCTGGGCTCCAACTCCTCCTCAAGGCAAAAAAGAAATTAAATCTAAGTAGAAAAGCCATTCTAGGAGATGTCTTTTCTGGGTGGGAACCTTATTAGTAGGCACAGATACTTTATCTCCTTAAAGAACTTACAAATCAGGGGTTCACATTCTTAATCTGACATTCATGGATAGATTTGAAAGGATCTGTGCATGTGGATGGAGAAAAAATATCACATCTTTATTTTCTGATCTCTAACTTAAATTTAGCATTTCCTTCAATCATTAAATAAAACAAAATGCCAACATATTGTTATTCTAAGAGATCCATATTTCTTCAGACTGTCAAAGGGATCCGTGACAAAAAAGAAAATAAAAAAAGGCCAATAACTTCTGTTAGATATCAGGAAATCAGAGCTTTATAGTTGGAAGGGACCAGAGGAGTCATCACTTTACAATTTTTTTTTAAAAAGGGACTTGCCCAAGGTAACAAAAGTAATAAGTTGGAGGGGTCAGGATTCGAACCTATTATCCTTTATTATAAGGTTTAGCGGTCCTCATCCCAGCCTATAAGAGGCCATGGGATTTAAAATTTGTCCTTCCCCACTAAGCACCTTTCCAAAGTCAAATACAAACTCCTCACTTTTCCTTCCCAAATTAAAAAGGAAGTGTTTCTTCTTTCATGCAGGGAAGAGTCATGCTTTATTAACCTTTGCTAATTCCGTTCGTCAGACTCCACCCCTTCTTATCCTTCATTCCCACCTCCATCCCCTCACCTCCCCACGCACAGGCTCACAGATGAAACAGCTTACACTCAAACCCCAAACAGCACAGGCGTCTGACTGAAAACATGGGAATCCCAAGCAAACGCTCATAGAAAAAAAAGTAGCATTTGGTTTTCATGTAACCTACCAACTCAAGGCTAATGAAAAGCTAGTTTTCACAGAGATTCAATCAGAGTTTAAAGCTGTCATAATCCTCCCGCCCAACCTGGCAACAACAACTTTCCACCAGGTCTGGCCAATACACCTCTATAGTAAAGAAGAGAGCAGTGTATATCCCCTCGCTTGCCACTATGCAACACCCAGTGACAAACTTAAGACAAAAACCACTATTTCCTAAGAGTTGAAAAGCCTGAAGGGTGGCTGAGAAGCTGGCAGGGGGCAGAGCGAGGGCAAGAGGAAGATGTCCGAACCTAGCAAATACCTCTAAGGGGGAAAAAGCTGAAATTATTGAAGGCTGATGAAATTAAGACAAGTAGTAAATTTAGCTGCTGATTCTGGGCTACCACTGGAGAGAAGAGCTACATTTTTAAAAGAAAAAGAAAGGGGAGACTTTGTAGAAATGCTGGCTTGGGGGTGGGGTGGGGTAAAAATAAATGGACCCTCATCTTCTTTCACTCACCCCTTTCTGCTTCCCTCACCCGTTTCTGTGTCCTGCCCTCTCAGTGCCCTTCAGGGCTGCCACAATTTCTTGCGCAGAGTTGGAAGGATGGCGAATGGAAAAATGCATGAGGCTATTAGCTCTGGAGAGGACGCTTAGAGAGTGGTAATCTTGCTGGGGTGGGGGGTGGGGCAGAGACCCCCCCCCCTCCCCTTTGACCTCCCCACTCATGCTGGCCACACTGCATTGAGACTAGATTCTGGCCTGGTCAAATACCCGTTCTCGGAAGGAAGTAAGTGGTAAATTTGGCAAAGTATTACCTGTGGACCTCCCTGGGGATGGTAGACTGATGGGTTGGTGAATTTCTTCTGGCAAGTCGTGTGTAAACCATCTCAGGTACGATAGCTTTCGGGAAGTCAACGAAGTGACCAAGCAATCCCCTTTACTGCTCCCACCCCCAAGTTAGCTCCGAGGGAGCCCAACCCTTACAGAGATTAAACGTCGCTGTCTACCAGGCTAGACACCGGACTGTTCTTCCCCCCCTTCCTCCCTCCTTCATCAGGGCCCGGGGGGGGGGGGGGCTGGAGTTGGGGGGGTGCCTCTATCCCTTGACACAGGAGGCTCTTCCTCCCCAGCCCACACACCAGCAGGGGGAGCCCCGGATACGCCCAACTGGCATCTAGCCAGGTCCTGGGATGGGGATGGGGAGGGTGGGGGCGGGGGGGGGGCACTTTGTTTTAGCACCTATAAAGAGTCTGTTTTATCCCAAACCGGGGTGTGGGAGGGAGAGGGACGAGAAGAGAGTAGCAATGGAGCACCCAGAAATAGTCAGGGTCCCGGAACAGAACAATAGTTGAGGGTCATGATGGGTCAAGTCTCACATATCCAGCCCCATATTTTCTGAGAGTCTGGCTCGCTCTGATTCAGACCCCTAGGGCTGGGGGCCCTTGAACCAATGTCCCCACACGCTCCTTTAAGTCTGCTCAAAACCTAGCCCGTTCCGTTCGTCCCCTTCTTCCTCTTTAAGGCTGTCCTTGTAGCCCAGCCGCCACAGACAAAGGGCTCCAACAGGTTAGCCGCCTGTCGGTGTCGCTTACCTCGGGGCCAGGCTGAGGGGGTCGGCAGCCGCCGCCTGGGGGGTGTTGCAACTCCCCCCCACTCAGTCTCCCTCCTCAGTCTTAACGCCGCCGTCACTGCCGCCTCCCGGGAGCTCTCAGCCGGGCAGTCTGAGCCATACCCCAACCGCTGCCGCCGCCGCCGCCGCCTCCCTGCGCCCCTCCGCCAGCTCCATGCAGCTAGCCCCAGGCTCCCCGCGATGCTCCCCGGCGGGGGAGGAGGGGTGAGGGAGCGAACTAGGACCCGGACTGGGGCTGGGGGCGGGGGTGGTGGGAGAACGCCTGAGCGTGCGCGCGTGTGTCTGTGTGTGTGAGTGAATGTGTGAGACTCGCCGACGGACTGCACCGGCAATGCCTCAGGTTCGCCCCTGCCTGCCTCCTCCTCTTCTCTAGCTCTCTCTCCTCCAATCTCTCCCTCTCTCGCCTCCCCACCAACCCAGTGCCGGGAGCCTCGTCCCTCCCCTGATCATCCCACCTCGGGCTTGCACCCGCAGGTGGCTCCGCTGGAAAGGCACAGGCAGACAGGACCCGGGGAACCCTGAAGTTGGCGTTACTACACCATACAGACATGGGGTGGGGCGGCCCTGGGGGAGCCTGATGGTCACTCTCAGCAGGGACCTCTGTCGGGCATGCTCTCCAGCAGGCTGCCACCCCTGGGAGGGAGGGGCCCTGATAAAAGCAGGCTCCAAGGAGGCCCTCCGCTTGTGCTACTCAAAAAAGATGGGCTAGCTTCTAGTGATGTGGCCGCTTTTCCCTTGCTATCCTCCCTCCCGACCATACCGCCCTGCTGTCTTCCTAGGTCCGTAAAGTCCCCGAGGGAAAGAGTGACTACAGAACAGAATGTACTTTACCCCTTTCCTCATCATCTCCCAGTACTGTCGTTATACAGGTCAAATCTGGTTAAAACCAATGCCAAGGATGAAGGGGAGAAAGTCACAATAATGATTTACTTACATTTCAGCCCTTACTCCTTAAGAAGTGACTTCCCATCTCACTACTCAACTTGAAATTGTGCTCTCCAACTTTGCCAAATTGGTAAATCCCATTGCCTTTTCTCAGTCCTCAGCCTCTCTGCAGAATGATGGTTCACCACCATCACCTTCACTCCCTCCATCCTCATCCTCATGTTTTGGTGATGCTGCTGTTTGTCTTTCCTTACCCCAGAGCACCATGACATGACATGCAAGTGAAGTAGATTTAGGTGCAAGGACACCTGACTCACTTTCCCCTCCAGAACATCTGGGTCCAGTGCCAAGATATAGATCAAGACCACCAAATTTGGCCTTGGATGTAATGGGAGACCTTGGCCTTTTTAAGCTAAGTCTTCCACAGGTCTCAGTTTGACTGAGGGGGCACCCATTCAGTGATTAAGGCTAGGGAGCAGTTGAGGCAAAGAATCTTCTCTTTCACCTTGTTCCCCCAAAATATAAATAAATGAACCTGGAGAGTAAGATCCTCAGGGTTTCTGGCCAAAGCAGAAATGATTGCAATTTACATTCAATCTGAGTCAATCAGGACCAAAACAAGGACCATTTGGGGCTTAGCCTAGGACATATTGGTGACACTGCTTCCCTTCCCTCTCAGCATTTTTTTGTGACACTGCTGTCTCCTGTTTCTTCTCCAACCAGACTTCTCAATCTCCTCTTCAGAGTCATCATTCAGGTCCCCCAACAAGGTGCCAGTTATAGAACTGATGTTTCTCAGGAGTCTGTCCTTGATTGTTTTCTCTCTCTTGATTCTTTCTTGGTGATTCCATCAGCCCACAGAAAAGCAGAATTGAACCGTTTAGTGGGACCTCAGTAACTGTCTAGTCCAACCCACTCTTGAAAGGAATCTCCACTATTACATACCCAATAAATAATCATGCAGCCTCTGCTTTAAGATCGCCAATGAAGGAAAACTCAGCACCTAATAGACCACTTTTCTTTCCACAATTCTAATCCTTAGGCAGAGCAGTAAAGTGTCAGTGGATAGAGCATAGGGTCTGAAATCAGAAAAACTCATCTTCCTGAGTTCAAATCTAGCCTCAGATAGTAATTCTGTGATCCTAGGCAGCTCACTTTACCTTCTTTGTCTCAGTTTCCTTATTTGTAAAAAATGAGCTGAAGAAGGAAATGGCAAAGCATTTTAGTATCTTTGCCAAGAAAATCCCAAATGAAGTCATTAAGAGTTGGACATTAGGAACTTTCCTTTGACATTATGCCTAAATTTACCCTTTCAATTTCTACCCATTGTTCTTGCTTCAGCCTTCTGGGGTTTAAATTGAATAAGTCTTATTTTATATATGGAACATGACAACCCTTCAAATATTTGAACAAAGCTCGGTGACCCAGCGAAGTTTTCTCTTCAACAGGCTAAAAATTCTTGGTTTCTTCAGCCCATCCTCATATTGTATAGACTTAAATCTTCAATAGATAACAATCATCATCTCTATACAGAAACCTTCCAGATCTATTTATCTAGTTTTCATCTATCTTTTTAGTTCTAAATAGCCTGCTGCACAATTCTACTTAGATATTCCCACAGAAATCTTAACTCCACAGTCAGCAAGCACTTATTAAGCGATTATGTTATATCAACCATTGTAGTAAACACTGGGAATTTAAATATGAGCAAAAAAGAAAGACAACTACTGTCCTCAACTCCTGTCCTTATTTTTTAACCAGGAAAAACAATACATAAAAGAAAGGTAAAGGTGGGAGTAGTGGGGAGAAGAGGAAGTACTCAGGGCAAAGGCACAATGGAGAAGTTCAAGGATTCCATTGAGTAGGAAAAAATAAGATGGTTGGCCTAAGCATTCTCCTTAAATGAGGTTCAAGGAGGATCTCTATACTCTTCAATCAAGGGGAAGAGCCCCAGGTACTGATAATGCCGTGAATTCCAGGATCCCAAGGAATAAATAACATAGTTTGCTGTCTTTCCCTCTTCCTAACTTCTTGATCCCTATCAAGAGCAACATCATCCTTCTAATCATTTATATAGGGAATATCATGGTTATTTTCCTCCATTCACTGTTCCTCACTGCCTCAGTTGCCAAATCTTGTTGTTTCAACTTCCACAGCATCTTTCACATCTGTTTCCTTCTCTGTACTCACAGAACCATCATCCCTCTTCAGGCCATTGTCACCTCTTTCTTGGACCATTGCAGGAGCCTCTTAATTGATCTCCTTTGTATTTAATCTTTCCTTTCACTAATCCATCTTCCACACAGCAGATAAATTGATATTCCTAATGCATGAGTCCGATCATGTTACTCCCTTATTTATAAAGTTTCAGTGGCTTTTTATTACCTCCAGTCAATCAATAAACATTTATTAAGTGCCTACTGTATGCTAGACACTGTGTTAAGTGCTGGGTGAGGGGGAAGGGGAGAGGAGAAGGTAGGAGAGGGAGGAGGAGAAGAACATATAAAATCAAGTAAGACCTTTTTTTATCCTGAAGAGCTAACAATTGAATGGGTAAGAGAACCTTGAGTATGCTTAACATCTTTTGTGTCATGGATCTCTTTGGCAGTGTGGCTAAGCCTATATATTCCTTCTCAGAATAATGTTTTTAAATGTATAAAATAAAATACACAGGGTTACAAAGGAAATTACTAGGATCAAATACAAACTTTTCTGTTTGTCATTTAAAGCTCTTCACAAACTAGCACAAACCTAGATAGACAAATTTCACATTACATACCCTTTTACACTTTACACTCCTGCCAGTCTGGCTTATTTGATATAATCCCTGCGTGGCTTGATATTTTTCATTGCTGTGCCCTTATTGTCCTTTCTCACTTTAGCCCTCTCAAAATCCCTAGATTTTTTCAAAGTTCAGCTCAACTGCTGGCACAAGACTTTTCCTTATCTTCCCAGTAATAAGTGCTCCTCCAATTACTTTGTATAAATTTTGTATTCATCTATCTATTTACATATTTTTTTCCCAAGTAGAATGTAAGCTTCTTCAGGTCAGGGCTAGTTTTTGTGGTTGTATTTTTTGTCTGAATCCCTTATGCCTAGTACAATTCCTGATTCATAATAATTAATTAAGCGAATTGAACTGAACTGATATTTATATATTTAAGGTTTACAGAGTATTTTGCATATGCTATACACCCCATCATTTAGTACAGTAGCTGGAACATTGTTGTGGTGGTTGTTGTTGTTATTGGACTCTGTGATCTCATAGACCATGGCACACTAATACTGGTTGTGGAGTTTTCTTGGCAAAGATACTGGAGTAGTTTGCCATTTCCTTCTCCAAAGGATTAAGTCAAACTAGTTAAATAACTTGTCCAGTATCACACAGCTAGTAAGTGTATGAGGTTAGATTTGAACTCAGGAAAATAATATATACTGGGTAATGATTATATTATCTCATATGAGCTTCATAATAGCTCAATGAGCACTGCAGACTGAAATTGTTTGTCCTTCATTTTTTGTTTGTCCTTCATTCTTGAAGAGGATTCTCACATCAAGGTGTTACCATGATGTGCAAGTGAGTTGGGTTTAAGTGAGGGAGAGCTGTGCAAAGTTATCAGCTTCACTTTCTCCTCCAGTGCCATGTGGGACCGGTGGGAAGATATAGATTAGGACAACTGGATGTGTCCCTGAATGCAGTAAGAGACTCTGGTCTTTTTAAACTAAGGTCTTTAATAGTTCTCAGTTTGATTGAGACAACAGAGTGAGGTATGATGGAGCCAGCTCATCCAAACTGGAGGGCGATGCTTATTAAATTTTTCATTGTAAACATTTATACCTCAGAAATTTCCAAACCAATTGCCAATAAATCAGGGTTTGATTTATTGTTTTATTGATTGTCTAGACTTTAAATTATTAAATAAATTTATTTATTTTATAATCTAAATAATTTATTTAGATTATTAAAAATCTGCTGCACATTTTGGGGGAGCCAATTGTTAAACATTTACCAGAACACCAATTGTTAAACATTTACCGGAACACCCCAATTATATGTATTATTGTCTCCACTTAACAAATACAGTGACTGAGACTCACAGAGCTTAAGTGATTTACTGGTAGTCGTATTGAAACCTAATTCTTCTTGATTCTCAAATCACTTGCTATCCAGTGATAGCATTGTGATGCAAATGTGTCTCAGGGTTTTATTATTATTTTGGAACTGAACTGTTACTTCATTGTTGTAGGGAACTTCCAGTGAGAAAACGTCTTCTACCAATGTAGATAAGCCTGCTCTGCAACTTACTCAGTCAACTAGCATTTATTAAGCACCTAGTATTTTTAGTTATTTAATTAGCTAATTTTAAAGTTTATTTCTAATTTTTCAAAACATATTCGTGGACAATTCTTCAACATTAGCCCTTGCAAAACCCTGCGTTCCAATTCCCCCTCCTCCCCCACGCCCTCCTTTAGATGCTAAGTAGTCGAATATATACTAAACATGGTAGAAATATATGTAAAATCCAATATATGCATGCATATTTATACAATTATCATGCTGCACACACACAAAAAAGGTACCTAATATTAAGGAGCAACTAGCATTTATTAAGTATCTAGCACACAGCTAGTAAGTATCTTAGAGAAGAGTCAAATCTAGGCTTTTCAGACTCCAAGTTCAGCACCTCTTTTCCCTATATCACACAGTCTCTTTCTTCCTTTCTCCCTAACTAGATCCCTCCCATTTCCTCCCTCCGTTAATAAAAGGAGACATATAGAAAGTCAGATTTGAGTTTTGTTCCCACCTGATTGAATTCATTTTGAACTTCCTTGGCTCCGTCACCAAACCCCCAGCAACCTCATCACTGGGAAATCTCAACATCTGGCAAGATCCACCTAGTTTTAGTACTCACACCTAATGAGTATCTTCTGCCCCTCTGATCGAAGGGAATGCTGGGAACTCTTCATCCTCCATTTAAGGAGAAGGACCAGGACAGACATCTCTTTCATTCCCATCTGGCTGCACTCATTCAGGATTTCTTTGACTTCTCCACCATGACTCCAATCCAAGAAACCTTCAATCCCCTCCCTAACTTTTCATATTTCTTTTATGTGTTGTCTTCTCCCATTAGATTGTAAGTTTCTTGAGAGCAGGAACTATCCTTTGTCTTTTTTATATCCTCAACTCTTAACTCAGTGCCTGGCATATAATAGATATTTAATAAATATTTGTTGACTACCATAAAAACATAGGATATTAGAACCGGAAGGGACTTTGGGATTTCACTGCATCGTCCAATTCCCCAATCTTTACTGAAGTTAGAGAGGTTAAGAGATTTTCCTAATATGACATAGGTGGGAAAATGGCAAGTTCAGATCGGAACATGAGTTTTCTGATATCAGATCTGGTGTTCAATCCATTACACTGTTCTACTTCTAGATTAAGGGCAGTTAGATGGCATAGGGGCTAGAGATTTGGATCTGGAGTCAGGTCATTTTAGTTCTTTGTTTCCGCTGCATTCAATTCTTTGAGACCCGATTTGGGATTGTCTTGGCAAAGATACTGGAATGGTTTGCCATTTTTGTCTCCAGCCTATTTTTATAGGAAAACAGGATGAAATGACTTGCCCAGAGTCACACAGCTAGTAAGTGTCTGAAGTTAAATTTGAACTGAGGAAGATGTCTTCCTGATTCCAGGATCAGCTCTCTACCCACTGTGCCACTTAGCTCCCCTAAGAGCTCAGGAAGATCTGAATTCAAATATGACTTCAGATACTTACTAGTTATATGACCCTGGGCAAGTCACTTAACCCTGTTTGCTTCAGTTTTCTCATCTGGAAAATGAGCTGGTAAAGGAAATGGCAAACTGCTCCAGAATCTTTGCCAAGAAAAACCCCAAACGGGATCATAAAAAATCAGATACAATTGAAATGACTGAACAATAACAGCTTTTAGACTGGTCCAGCTCAGTCATTTTATAGACAAAGAAACTGAGAACCAGAGATATGAGGCCCAAGGACATGAGCCAAGTCACACAAGAAGTTCGCTAGCATTGGAATTCAGGATCCCTTGAGCTTCCCCTCCCTCCAAAGACTTTTTCATCCCTCCTCCTATTTAAAAAAAAAAATTCAGATTTCAGATTCTTATTATGTTTTAATCTTTTCATTGGCACTTTCTAGAAGACTTTCATCAGTAAAAGAAATTGGAAACTGAATTCATTCATTCATTTATTCAATAAAAAGTTATTTATGAAGTACCTACCAGACACGATGCTAGGTAATGGGGTTAACAAAGACAAACAGGAAATAGTCCCTGGTCTTGAAGAGATTAGCTTCTCTCAATGTGGACAACATGGACATAGATAAATCCACAGAACCACAGGACCCTAAGATCATTATCATATCTACTAGCATTTATATAGCACCCTAAGGTTTATAAGTACTTCATGTTATCATAGATCATTACCTATGACTCTCACAACAACTCTATGAACTAGGTGCTAAATTATCCCCTTTTTGCAGATAAGAAAACTGAGGTTGAGAGAGGCTAAGTGGCTTGGCCAACATCACATAGTAAGAATTGAAGGCAGCATATGAATTGAGGGCTTTCTAACACCTGGTCCAGAACATAGTTTGTGTGCCAGCTAACTGCCACATCTTCTCTTCCTTCTCCTCCTCCTCCTCCTTCTCCTCCTCCTCTTTCTCCTCCTCCTTCTCCTCTTCTTCCTTCTCTTCCTTCCCCTTCTTCTCTTCCTAATCCTCCTTTATCTTTTTTCTTCTTCTTTCTTTTTCTTCTTCCTTCTTGTTCTTTCTTCTTCTTCTTAATTTAGTATTTATGTTTCCCCAGCTATATGTCAAAACAATTTTTAAGATTTGTTTTTAAAATTTTGAGTTCTACATTATTTTCCTTCTTCCCCACCTCTTCTCACTGAGAATGCAAGCAATTTGTTATAGGATATACAGGTGTAGTCATGCAAAGCATTTCCATAACAGTCATGTTGTGAAGTAAAATATAGATTTAAAAACTCTAAAACCCTCAAGAAAAAGAAAGTTTATAAAAAAAAGTTTGCTTCAGTCTGCATTCAGACACTGGCAGTTCTTTCTCTGGATATGGATAAATAACATTTTTCATCATAATTCCTTCAGAATTGTCTTAGATCATTGTATTGCTGAGAACAGTGATGCCATGCACAGCCAATCATCTTACAATATTGTTGTTACTTTGTGCACAGTACATTTCACTTTGCATCAGCTTATGAAAGTCTTCTTAGGTTTTTCTGAGAACATTTTGCTTACCATTTCTAATACAAAATAGTATCCCATCATAATCAGATACCATAATTTATTCAACTAATCCCCAATTGATGGACCTCTTCTTAATTTCCAATTCTTTGCCCCAGAAAAGAGCTGCTATAAATATTATTTAACAATGTACATCTTTTTCCTTTTTTTTTTTTTTTTAATTTTTTTGGTATACAGATTTAGTAATGGTATTGCTAGTTCAAAGGGTTTTACAGTATGGTTTTACAGTCTGTTAGCCATAGTTGCAAATTACTCTATAAAATGTAGAAACAATTCACAACTCTACCAACTGTGCATTAATGTCTTATATTTCCCATATCGCCTGCATCTTTTCTTTTTTTTTTTTTTTTTTTTTTTTTTTTGTTTTTTTTGATTTGGAAACACAAACACTTGATTTATTCACTTGGTGTTTCTATTTCTTTTGGTAGTTTCTCAAGAATCCAAGATTTTAATTTCTCTAGCTCAGTTCTGTTTAACTCATGATAAAGATTTGGAAAACTATGAAATGTTGTGCTTACTCCCAGTGATTTCAAAATTGAATTTGTCTCTTCACCCCATGAATGAAGAACTAACTCATCAGTAGTGCCATGACACTGAAATAATTCAGGAAGTGCATCTTCATTCTTCTGGAGAGCCTGATAAACAGCAGAAGTTTTATTGAGAAAACTAGAAAGTGCGAATACTCCAGCCAGATCACGATGCTTCCTAAATGCTAAATGTAGTGCCATGCAGCCCCCCATTGAAAATCCTCCGACTAGTATTCTATTCTTCTTTATACCATTCTTTACTTCTTCATCGATCAAATTTTCAAGAACTTGGCACATTGAGTCAATAGATTCAAGGTGTTCTGGGCAATCATTTGATATTTTATATCTATCAAACCACACATTGGAGAGTCCTCCATTCATTGGTGTATATGGCCTGGAAGGAGCTGTTGGATAAATAATTTTTATGTGCTGAAAAACTAAATCGTGATTTAAAACTTGGTTGATCCATCCTCTGAATCTTTGGCCAGAATCACCTGAACCGTGCAGCATGATCAGAGAGGCGCTGTGTTGCCCCGCCGGGGCCACCACATATCGCCGAAGTCGCGCCGAGGTCCCGGCCACCGCCGCCATAATCATCCAATCTCCTCCTCTCCGCCTGCATCTTTTCTTATTCTTGATCAAGATTCTTAACTTTTTTACATCATGGATATCACTGGCATTCTGGTGATGCTTATGGAATCAAATAATGCTTTACAAAGTTTAAAATAAAATCTATATGATTACAAAGGAAACCAATTATGTGAAATGCAATTATCAAACACATTTTAAAATAAGTTTATAGGCCCCCAATTAATAAGTCCCAATCTAGATCACAGATTTAGAGCTGGAAAGAACCTAAGAGGTTATCTAATCTCACCAGTTCATTCTACAGATAAAGAAACTCGACTGGAGAGCTTAAATTACTTTCTCAAGGTTATACACGTAGTGTAATTCTGGTAGAGTCAGAATTCAAATAGAATTTAAATGCAGTTCCTATGATTCCAAAGTCAATCTCTTCTCTCTCTCTCTCTCTCTCTCTCTCTCTCTCTCTCTCTCTCTCTCTCTCTTTCTCTCTCTCTTTCTCTATTTCTCTCTCTCTCTCTTTCTCTCTGTTTCTCTCTCTCTCCCTCTCTTTCTCTCTTTTCCTCACTCCCCCTTCTCCCTGTCTCTGTCTCTTTGTCTCTCTATCTCTCTCTTTCTTTCTCTGCCTCCCCTCTCTCTCTCAGGTGTCTGTGTTTGTCTCTTTTCTCTGTCTCTCTTTCTTTATCTCTGCATCTCTCTCCTCTCTTTTTCTCTTTGTATCTGTGTTTCTCTGAACATATACACATGCATATTTTTCTCTCTTCCTCCTTTCTCTTTCTAGAGATATATCAATATTTTCTCTCTCTCCACACAAACACATATATAAATATACACAGATATATATATATATAGAAATATATTTTTCTGTACAAAATACATGTATACATATGTTAAAAGGAAATTTCACTGGTAGCATAGAGAGCAGTGGTAACTGGGAGGATCAGAATAAACCTCATTAAAGTTGATAAAGTTATCTGCCTACCCAAAGCTGGGAAGATGGAAACTACGCTGTCACAAGAGCAAGAGTGAAAATGGGCAGGTGCGTATGATGTGGAGTATTACTGGACAGCTTGGAGTGGAAGGAAAGGAATGTGCAAGGAGAGGCTATCCTAACAAATTGAGGTCCAGCAAAAGAATCAGAGATGCAAATAAACAGAGAGAGAGAGAGAAGAGAAGAAGAGAGAGAAGAAGAAGAGAAGAAAACAAGAGAGACAGAAACAGAGAGAGAGAGAGAGAGAGAAACAGAGAGACAGAGAGACAGGGAGACAGGGAGACAGAGAGACAGAGAGAGAGAGGCAGAGAGACAGAGAGAGAGAGGCAGAGAGACAGAGAGAGAAATACAGAGAGAGACAGAGAGAGAGACAGAGAGAGAGACAGAGAGAGAGAGAGAGAGAGCTGATCAGTAGAACATAGTTGCAGAAAGTAGATTTCTCAATGTTTGCTTTTTTCTTTCCTGAAATAGATAGCTTTGCTTAAAGTCTTGGTGGAAGAGACCAAGTATCCATCATCAATATCCTATTCCTCAGTTTCTTCTTCAGCCTAGACAACAAAATTCTTAAGAATTGTTCATCCCCTTGAAACTAGAAAGTCCTCTCATTTCCCAGACAAAGGCCTTTAAAAAGTCACTTACCTTGCTTCTCACTGACCTTGCCTTCAGATTTGCATGAAGTCAACAAGAGTAAAACCATAGGCTTACTCAAACCCTAAGCTTCTGATGAGTGGGGAAGGTGTGGGTGTGTGTAGAAAGGTTTTTTCCCTCCAAGTCACAAGCCAACAGTGATCTTTCCCTATCTCTAGCTTTGCTTAGCTGTCTGGCTCCTTCCAAAGCATGCAAATTTATTCTCCTGGGTTTAGTCCCAGCCTCTGGCTTTCCCATGAAGTTAATTCTCTGTCAGGGACAGCTCACCAAGGAGAAGGGGTCCGTTGCTCTGTCTAATGTAATTACACTTCACACAAGGCAATAAAACAAGGGTCTTTTTTTTTTTTTTTTTTTTTAATGCTTTAATAAGCCATGTGCTTTGGTGAGCTGGAACCACGACCTTTTCTCCACCTCCCAGGGAGATGTGGGGAGGGTAAATGGGGGTGTTAGAATTCTTGCACCAGCAGGAAGAGGGGCTCAGAGATTACTCTGGTGGCTCTCCCTCTCTCCCTACTCCTACTCCAAAGGACAATAAATAAACCTAAAACAGAGGGTGAAATAGATAGTGTGAAAGGTATATGGACATTTGAATTTTCTAAACAAAAACAAACAAATAAACAAAATCCAAATCTTAGATGGCCTAGAAAGTCACCTTTCCTTCTCCCTTCCAATTTCATGTCTTCTCAAACTATCCCCCCTCCCCAAGCTGCAATTATCTTCCCCTCACACCCTCCAGCAACCTCCTCCTCTGTTCTTACACCACCACCCCCTTTCTCTCCCTGCTTGAAAAAAAGATTCCTATCTCCCCTGTACAATTTAAAAGCTCTGCTAAAGGAACAGGACAGAGGGTGATTACTGGAGCCTGGCAGGGCTCCCATGGACATAATATGTTCCCTTTGTTTTTAGAAGCCAAATAAGATGGAACTGAGTGAGCTTTAACCCAGAGGCTTCTAGATTAGTGGACACACAGGACAACAAGGGTTGAAGGACTTCAGTTTCCCAGTTTTTTTGAGGGGAGTTTATTTTATTGCTATTCTTTGTTTTAAAAAAATGTAAATATTGCTTCCTAGTGATATTTTTTCCCCTATAGAATCCTCCATTCTAAAAAAAAAAAAAAAAAAAAGAATTTTCAAAACAAATCAATATATTGATCATGTCAAAAAATGTCTGACTGGTTTCTCCTTCTAGTTCATTACTGTTTTGCCAAAAACTGGGAGACATTTAAATAATAGTCCTTTTAAGTCAAGAAGGGTCACTTTACCAATCAGAATTTTGGAGTCTTTAATTGTTGTTTGTTTTACATGTTCAATCTTGTCTTTTACATTATTGAGATCACTGGGTAAATTGTTCTCTGGTCTGTTAATTTCACTCTGCATTGGTTCATATAAATCTTCTTAATATCCTTCATGTTTACCATTTTTTATAGCACAATAATATTCCATTATATTTGTATGTTACTTTTTGTTCAGCCATTCTTGATCTATTGGTACTTTTCCTTCCTTTGATTACTATAAAAGGGCTTCCCAATTTTTTTTTTAACTTATTCAAAGGGACAGGAGACTTGAATATTTGCTCCAAAGGTCTCTCAAGATTGAGCATCATTTGATCAATTCTGATGGATATGGCTTTTTCCAACAATGAGATGATTCAGATCAGTTTCAATAATCTTGTGATGAAAAGAGCCATCTACACCCAGATAGAGGATTGTGGGAACTGAGTATGGACCACAACATAGCATTTTCACTCTTTCTGTTGTTGTTTGCTTGCATTTTGTAATTTCTTTCTCAGTTTTTTTCCTTCTTGATCTGATTTTCCTTGTGCAGCCAGATAACTATATAAATATGTATACGTATATTGGATTTAATATATATTTTAACATATTTAACAAGTATTGGATTACCTTCCATCTAGGGGATAGGGTAGGAAGAAGGAGGGAAAAATTTGAAGTACAAGGTTTTGCAAGAGTCAGTGTTGAAAAATTACTCATGTATATGTTTTATAAATAAAAAGCTTTAACTTAAAAATACAAATAAAATTAAAGAAAAATAAAAAATTAAAAAGATTGAGCACCATTTTCCCAGATCCACTCCAGTTCTGTGAGGAACCAATGGGAACTCTGGCTTGTATTTGTTGGCTGGGTGTCAGTGTCTCCAATATGATATTATACACTTGTTTACCATTTTGGAGTCTATGAAGCATTTCCATAAATAGATGGGGAGGGAGGGAATATTTAGTAAGCACTTACTATGTGCTAAGGCCTTTACAAATATTATCCCATTTGTCTCTTGCAACAACTCTGTGAGGTAAGTGCTATTATTACACCTCCCCTCTCCCCCCACTCCTTTACAGTTGAGTAACTTGAGGCAGGCAGGAGTTAAATGAATTGTCCAGAATCACAGAAGTAGGAAATGTAAATTTGAATTAAGATTTTCCTGATTTTAGGCCAAATATTTAACTATCATACTACCTAGCTGTCTCTTTTGATCTTCATTTGATCTTTCTAACAACCCTGAGAGGTAAGCAAGGCAGGTATTATTGTCCTATTTTACAGATGAGGAAATCATGAGTCAAAGAATTTTGAAAACATTTACTAAATGCCTAGTATGTGCCAGCTACAGGGCAAAGTATTGGGGGTACAGAGAAAAAAGCCAAATAGTCTCTTTCTTAAAGGAGTTTACATTCAAACAAGGGCTACATTTACATCTATAAATAAATATGGAACAGTCAGGTTTGGCAGTGGATAGAATGGTGGAGCTATAGTCAGGAGGATCTGAGTTCAAATTTGACCTCAGACACTTGCTATCTGTATTACCCTGGACAAGTCACATAACTATTTGCCCCAGTTTCCTTATCCATAAGATGAATTTGAGAAGAAAATGGCAAACCACTTCAGTAACTTTTCTAAGAAAACTCCAAAGGGGATCAGGAAGAGTTAGATGTGGCTGAAAAAACAACAAATAGATACAAATACAAAGTGTATTGGGATATGACTGATTTCCATGCTTTGGAAATCAGGTTATAAAAGTAAACATGAAGTCATTTTGAGGGGGGTAAAGAAGGGAAGTCAGCCCTAATACCTAGCGATATTAAAGACTCAAATAGAAGAAGTCACTTGAACTGAGCTTTGAAGAAAGGGATTCCAAGGGCATTCTAGACATGAGAAACAGCTTGGGCAAAGGTAAGGAGATGGAAAATAGAATAATGTATATGGGAAATAGCAAAGTAGAGCAATTTGGCTCGAACATACGTTAAGCAAAGGATAGCAATGTATAAATATGCCTAGAAAGGTAAGTTAGAGCCAGATTAGGAAGGATTTTAAATTCCAAACAGAGGCAAGTGTGTGATTATAGGTGCAATAGGGAGCCACTAGGACTTTTTTGAGAGTGGGGTGATGTGATCAGAACTGAGTTTCATGAAGTCCCATTGTCAGCTCTGTATGGCATTGGAATAGAAATGCCTGGAGGCAGAGATCAATCATTGTAGGAGGCTTGTGGCAGTAGTCAAGAAGTAAAGAGAAAAAGACAGATGAGAGAGATGCTATGGAGGTGGAATTGACAATGTTTGGCAACTAATCAGTTATGTGGGATGAGTGAGAGGAAGGAGTTGAGGTTGTGAACAATGGTCCCTTCAGCAGAAAGAGAGAGGTTAGTAAGAGGGAATGGTTTTAAGGGAAAGATAATGAGTTTTATTTTGGACATGTTGAGTTTGAGATGGCCACTGTTTGGTCTACTAGTTCAGCAGATAGTTGGGGATTATGAACTAGAAGTTAGGAGAATGACTAGATTAGATAAAGAGATATGGGAGTCATCTGCACAGATATGATACATACAACTATGGGAGAGGATGAGATCACTGAGAGAAAGCCCAGGACAAAGCCTTGAGGTATATCCATAGGTAATTTGGGGGGGGGGGGAGGAGACATTTATACTTATTCAGCAAAGGAATCTCAGGAAGGGCTAGATGGTCAGGAAAGAGAAGAGGAGAGGAGAGAAAGAAAGAGAAGAGGGAAAATGAAAATAAAGAGAGGAGGGGGGAAGAAATAAGAGAGGAGAAAGAAAGAAAGAGGGAAATAAAGAGAAAATAAGGAGAGGGGAAAGAGCGAGTAAAAATTAAAAAGAGAAGAGGAGAGAGAGGGAAAAAGGGAAAAAGAAGTGCAGGAGAGTGAAAATTGAAAGAGAAGGTAGGGAGTGAGAGTAGGAAGAGAAGGGAAGGAGAGAGACACACAGAGACAGAAAGAGAATGACAAAGTTCCTGATCCAATTTTATTTGCAAGCCCTGGGCTTTTCACTGTACCACACTAGTTTCTCATGTCCACCTGTGAAAGGCACCTAAATTTTATAACCACATTTATCTATCATGCATTGCAAAAAAGAACTAGATTTTGGGTTAGGGGGACTGGATTTAAGACCTTTCCTTTCCTTTCCTTGTCACAGTGAGTTACTTGACCTCTCTGGGTCTCAGTTTCTTCTGAGATAGGCTTGTATTCCACAAGTGGGATCTTTCACTTCTAAATCTACCATCCTATGATGCTATAACCTTATTCACACAATCTCTGATCCAATTATATGTAGTTAGGTCAACAGAATTGAGAATTGTTATCATGTAGCATTAGAAAAATTTCCTCTGATAATATTTATCTTCAAAGTCCATAGGCCTAAATATTGTGATGCAGGAAAAAGGAATAAAAATAATAAAACACCAGCTGGTGCTGGGGGGACTGGATCTGTGATTTTACTGGTATAGGAAATTTCCCTTCTGCCTCCAAGTTGAGCCTTAGTTTTTTCATTTGTCAAATGAAGATAAAAATGTCTGTGGGTACCCATAGTATATCATATGACTTGTGAAATTCAAATTATGTAATTTATGGAAAGCACTGCCATGCACAGATACATATATGTATTCATACACACACACACACACACACACACACACACACACACACAATAAATGTGTTGGTCCACACCCATGATTTCCTTCCTTTAGGTAACTCTCAATGTGGAAACTATCTCTACCAATGCAGATTTATTTTCACTAGGTAACTCCCAGTGTGGAAACTCCTTCTACCAATGCAAGTTTCCTTCCTTTAGGTAACTTCCAGTCTGGAAACTCCCTGCATCAATGTAGATCAGTAATTCATTTGTAATTTTCATTGTTAAGAGAGTGGCTTGAAAGGGTAAGCAAGTGGCCCAGAATCACACAGCTACCCTGTCCCCATCTTCCTGAATCCTACTCTGGCCCTCTCTCCATCACAGGAGATGGTGCAATGTTTGATGCATTGTGTGAATGCATTGTTAGAAGGTTAAATTTTGTCTTAACTGTACTGGGTTGTCAAGGAGGAAGACCTTGTATATTCTAAACAATGGTGGTACTGTTAGAATCCAAGTGTGGTCACCCATAGGGATGTCCTTGAAGAGGAAAGCACTCATTTGGATCACAAAATTCTGCCATGTTTGCTCAGAAAAGAAAGACAAAGTGACAGTGTCTCTTATGTTATTTATAGTTATGTCTCATATTTTAACAACAACAAAGAAGGACACGATTGTTTCACTGCTGTCAATACTTCTTTAACAACAAGATGTTCATGATGCTGGTGATAGAAATAGTATCTATTTCTTTTCATTGGGGAATAAATTACCAAATCACTTTCTCAAACCAACCATCTCCAAATTTTCCCAACCATTCAAAATAGAATAGGAATGATTCTGGTTTATCCCCTCATTTTCCTCCTTTTGTTTGATTGCACAGTACCTAAGAGGAATACTCCAAAGGACACAAAAGGAATATCACCTTCTCATTTTCGCAATTTATTGAATTGCTATGGGACATGGTAAAATTCACAATAATGGAAGGAAAGAGCTATTACTAAAGAACTACAGAATGGGAGAGATTGAGGGGACTTCAGAGATTGCCCAGTTCATATGCTTATTTTACAGGGGAAAACCAAAGTTCCAAAAGGGAAACTTACTAGCCTGGGGTCACAAGGTAAGATAAATTCTACACTGAATCCACAGAAAAAGACAAACAGGACTTGGCCCCAGGGGATGGAAATTTAGAAGGTGGTCAAAGCAGTTGAACTTCCTCAGCAGGCATAATCAAATAAATTAAACACTTAGCAAAAATAAATAGTTGAAATAGGAAGCTACAGATGGCTCTCGCTCTTTTTTTTGTTTTGTTTTTATTCCAGCACAAGCAACCTCATCATAGGTAAGCTCTACCTTAACCTGGTTTCATTCTGCTTCCTCACCAGAAATCATCCCATTTGTGGTTTTCAGGTGTCCCAGAGCTTTCATTTAATGATACAATATTTTGTGGTCTTTGCCTTGCCTAGCAAAGTGCTCTTCTCCCATGAATTTTTTTGTCATAACTTCTGAGTTTTTTTCCTACTCCCAAAAGAATTTGTCCTTAAGAAACAGCTTTTGGAGTGGCTATTCTTCTTGACCTACGCTTCAGAGTTGGTAGTTATTGTTCTGTTCAGGATTAGGACCCAAGTCCGCTTAATTCCCATCGCAATAAACTTTTCACTGGGTCATTAATATCGTAAATTATAGCTCTTGAACATATAAAGAAATATGCTATCTGCATCCAGAGAAAGAACTGATAAATAGAAGCATATGTAGAATAATTTTACATATATATACCTTTTTGTGTCTAATGGTAGAAGGGAGAAGGAAAAAAGAAATTTACATAATAATTTTGTTATATATTTGAAAGGAACAGCAAGTTGTATATAGTAGATTTGTAATTCCATATGCAGTCATTTTTTTTTATTGTGGTATGTTATGGGAATGCTTTTTTATTCCATAAATTAAAAATGAAATAAAATGTAAAAATTTATAGCTCTTATGAACTAATTAATGATCAAGTACATAAATACTCAAGAGCACTGTAACCATACCATTTCCCAGAGAATGCCACGCAGGAAATCTGAATTCAATCCAGACCAAAATCTCAGCAACCTCCAGAGGTCATTTAATCAACTTGTTCTCAGCTATGTCTCCTAGTAGTCTGGCATCCATGCTCTCTCAGATTTGTATTGAACATCATCAATAGGCAAATGTCTTGAATCACAAAGTCATTTATTATCCAATAATATTTTTGAAAGAATGAATGGTACATCTGAATCAGGGGAGGCTAGAAATTCTACAAGGTGGAGGGAGATCTAGAAGGAGTTCATTCTAGACATAAGGAACAGCCTATGCAAGAGGCAGAAAGTGAAATGTTCTACAAAGACATTGCAAATAGTTCCATTTGATTAGATTGGAGAATTTGTGAAGATCAGTAATTGAAATAAAACTAGGTGGGAGACAGTTTATGGGAGGTTTTAAATAATCTCTAAGGATGGGAAGATGGAAATTGTGCTAAGTCACACAGGTTCCCAAGTGCTACAAAAACACTTCATTGGAGCTTAGAGATGTACCACTCTATGAGTGATAGAATAACCTTGAGACTACCCCATCCAACCCAGGAATTTACAGTGTCCTCTAGAGAGCTGCAAAGATCCTGGAATAAACAAGCTGCCAAGAACAAAATACAGAATGCTGAGCACAGGTAGCTACTTGCCAAGGAGCTTTCAAGGCAGGTCCAATGCTCCCTCTCTGAGCTCCAAATTGCCCATTCTAGTCTACTGTGATGGGGGAGAAGTGGGTGAGAGTATCTGTATGGGAAATTCAGAGCATTACTCCTTGCCCAAGAAGAAGAGGGGCCAAGCTTCCCACAAACCTATGACTGGCTACTTAAATCCAGCTCATAAAGAAGCAGACCCTGAGACCGGCTACATTCCAAACAGTGTCCAAACCTAGTCCTAGTCTAGCAGAGACATAGTCTTGAAATACTCAGGAAGGGTCAAGTGGGCCACCAATGGCTTTTGCCAAGTTGTGGGAGAACTGTACTAGATAACATCCAAATGCAGCAGTCCCTGAAGCCTGTGGTGGGAACTCAACATAAGAGTAACTCTTGAGCCAAGAGCAAGGGTTAGAGTTGGACCTTATAGCAGGGTCCCATTGTTCTGTTCAGGATTAGGACCCAAGTCCACTTAAGAAGGATCCTCATATTCCTTAGGATCAGGTAAGCCCTACTGATAGCATTAAGTTGCAGAATTTGTTCTAAGCATATTCTCCTTCTTGAGCAAACTAAGGAAAATTTTTGAGACCATGAGAAAATATCTTGGTTTGAAAGATACCCAGGTATAAACACAAAAGAGAATGTCAATTCTATAACAAATGGAGGTAAATCTCAGTGAAAAATATGTTCTGGTTTAGGTTGCAGGAATAACTAGAGGAAATGAAGTGAGAGAACAGAAAAGTTTAGGAGGTAAGAAAAACTGATAAGTGAACTGAATGTTCTGAAAATTGGAAGTGGTCCAAACAAAAGGCAGTGATTAAACAGTAAAATAAGAAATATCAAAACAAAACCAAGAAATTGAAAAAAAAAAAGGGGGGGGGGAAATCGAAGCAATATAACAACAATAACAAAAACTGATCTGGAAAATGGATAAAGAATAGATAATTTGACAATTATCACTCTGAAAATAAGGATCAGAAAAATTTGAAGGCCACATTTCAGGATGTTGTAAATAAAAACTGCCTGTCTTAGAATAACAGGACCAAGTGAAAAATAGAAAGAATCCACTGATCTCCTCTCCAAATAGACCCTAAAATGAAAACTCCTGAGAAACTTATAACCCAAATCTAGAACTTCCAGACCATCAAAGAGAAAAAATATTTAAGTTAGACAAGAGTATGAGCTATAACAAGGATTACTCAAGACTTGGAATCTACCAATTTAAACAAGAGAAGAGATAGGAATGTGTGATATTCCAAAAGGCCAATGATAAAGATCAACAACAAAGGTTGATTTTTTTCTAACAGAACTAAATATAATCCTACAGGCCAAAAAAAAAAAAAAAAAAAAAAATAGAGGATCTTTGATAGAATTGGAGCTTTTCAAGCATCTTAATGGAAAAAAACAAAAAAACTAGAACTGAGTAGACATTTGGAAATGGAAATGCAGGCAATTAGAAAAACATAGAAAGATACATATAGTTTATAATGGAAAAGGAATGTGAAGATGAAATATTTACATGTTAATAAGGGGATATATGTTCTCACTTGTGCAAATTATGTTTTCAGAAGCTATTAATTTAAGGATCAGGGGCAAAAAATGAAAATAACAAGATATGTGGGTGGCTTTAGAGAAGACAAAAAGGGGTAAGAGAGAAAGAAAGGGAAGGAAATTACTATTGTACAATAGGGGCTCATAAGATGAGAAGTATATAAACATGTGGCATGGGCATCCCATGGATCTCACTTCCATCTGAATTGGATAAAAGGAGATCTCTCCACCCAGATCTTGGCGTAGAAATACATGAAGATTAAAAAAAAAAAAAAAAAAGAAATAGTAAAGGATAGGAATAAAGGAGAATAAAGGGAGATCTAAGAGAGAGAGGGTGGGCATAGTTATAAGCAAAACAGTCTGAAAAGATGAAGGAATATTAAGAGATAGTTAAAAGGAAAAAGAAGAAAGTTTAAAACTATGGAATCAGGATTGGTGTAAGAAAAAGAGAAGAATTGTAACAGAGAAGAAACAGACTGTTTCACTTATAACATTACATGTCAGGCAAATTTCCTTTTTTCTGCTTCCTTCTTATGATTTGTAAAGAGGGAGGTGGGGGTAAAGAAAGGAAAAAGTATAAGAGGACAGGATGAAGGGAAATTAGCAATCATAACTATGAATATGAATGAGATGAACTTACCTATAATACAGAAAAGCAAACAAAATGAATTAGAAAGGAGAATCTGATAACAAGTTGTTTACAAGGAACTCACTTAAAACACAAAGTTTAACACAGAGTTAATATGAGGGACCAAAGCAAAATTTATTATTAACTTCATTTTTTCAAAAAGGAGGAGTAGCAATCATGATTTCAGAAAAGGCTTCAGCAAATATAGAAAAGATAAATGAGATAAACAGGGAAATTACATTAAGCTAAAACGTACCATAGATAATGAATCTATATCAATACTTAGTGTGTACAACTAATAACATAATGGCTGGATACTTAAAAGAAAAGTTAATTGAATTGGAGAGAAAAAAACTCTACAACAACCTTTGTAATAAGTGTGCCTAGTTAAGCAAAACACACTGTCTATTTCTAAAAGTACCTGTCCATCACCTTCCTGTCAGGAGATGGAGAGCATGCTTTATCATCAGACCTTTAGAATTGAGGTTAATCATAAATAGCATCTTTAAGAAAAGAGCCAGAGCCCTCACTGTAGTGGCAAGAAACTGGAAACTGAGTGGATGCCCATCAGTTACAGAATGGCTGAATAAGTTATGGTATATGAATGCTATGGAATGTTATTGTTCTGTAACAAATGACCAGTAGGATGATTTCAGAGAGGTCTGGAGAGACTTACATGAACTGATGCTGAGTGAAATGAGCAGAACCAGGAGATCTTTGTACACAGCAACTAGAAGACTACAACGATCAATTCTGATAGACCTGGCTCTCTTCAACATTGAGATGATTCAAACCAGTTCCACTTATTCAGTGATGAAGAGAGTCATCTGCACCCCAAGAGAGAACTGTGGGAACTGAATGTGGAACACAACATAGCATTCTCACTTTTTCTCTTGTTATTTGATTGCATTTTCTTTCTCTGTTTTTCTTTTTCTTCATTCTTGATCTGATTTTTCTTGTGCAGCAAGATAACTGTATAAGCATGTAAACATATATTGGATTTAACATGTACTTCAACATATTTAACATGTATTGAACTACTTGTCAGCTAGGGGAGGGGGTGGGGAGAAAGAGGGGAAAATTTGGAGCAAAAGATTTTGCAAGGGTCAATGTTGGAAAAATTATCCATGCATATGCTTTGTAAATAAAAAGCTTTAATAAAAAAAATTAAAAAGAGAGACCCTGGTTATATTGGGCATAAAGAATGTCAAAAGTTTGAGTACTTGAAGCATTTTTTCCCTTTTATTCAGCATGGACAATTCCTGATGTAGGAACTTTTTCTACAAACAGAACTGGTCTGTGATTTAATTGGGAAATCCTATGAAATTGCCAGAGGCACAGAGCAGTCAAATGGCTTTCTCTGGGTCACCCAAATAGCAAGAATCAGAGGTGGGATTGGGACCCAGTTGCTCCTGTCTTGAAATCCACCACATTATGGGCCATGCTACATTGCCTCTAAAAGTACCAAATAACAGAAAAAAAGATTATATTTTGATAGACAGGAAATAACAATACTGATGTGGGAGTCATTTCCAAATTAATTCTCTATGTCAGATGAACCACAGGCTTATTAGAACACTTCCTCTAACTGTAAGAGGAAACAATAGTAAGATCTTTTAACAATTAAGGGAACTCCAATCTGACCTACATAAACGAAATGTTGAGTCAATAATATGGGAAATGGATAAGAGAAATGATATTGACATAACCTTTTTCAATTTCCTAAGGAAATTTGATGGATATAAATCAAATTAAAACCCTAAGTGGAAGATGAATAGAGCCTAGGAAAAACTTAACCAGTGAACATCTCCTTCTAAATCAGAAGATGGTAGCCAAGGGAAGTACTAGTATAGGATATAAGCTAATGAGTAAAAACTTACAGAAGAGGATGGTAGAAAGTTATGGGTAGTATTCACTTGTAAAACAGTGAGAATCAGTGAAAGGGAAAACAAATTGATAGAAAGCTTGGCCAACAACTCAACTAAGCCAAACCATCCTGAAGGTATTTAAGAATGAAAATGGAAAGAAGATAATGAGAAGATGAAAAGTAGAAAATATCTGTGAAGATTTCTAGAAGAAAATCTTTTCTGTAGCAATGATGTTGGAGCAATCACATCTGGACTTTAACATCACAGTGTCAGAGATGTTTTGTTACAAAGAGCTCTAAAGAAAACAAGAATGGGAAAAGCAACTGAACTAGACCAGAGATACACAGGGGAGAATCCATAAGCTTAAGGTGACACAGTTTTGATGGCATTATGGGACTGATTTACAAGATATCTGAAAGAAAGGATATCAAATATTTTAGGGGGGAAATGGCAACAAAGAGAATACCACTAACTTTTGATTCATATGTCTACTTTTCCATCTTTTTAGAAAATATACATCCATATCTGGGGCATCTTTGTTAAGACTACAGACATGATGATTCTACCAAAGAAGGGAATAGGCAGACTTTGGAAAATAATATTTTGTAGAAAAATTTATCTTTTCAATCAAAAAATTGACTGGAAGGTGTACAGAATGCAAGATCACACTAAGCATATTTATTGACTGTAGAAAAGCAGTTGAATTTGTAGAGGGAAACACTTTCTTAAAGGTTTTTCTTCAACAAGATCCTTCCCATGCACACATCAAAATCATTTAAATCCTTGAAAAAAGCAACAAAGAAAATAACTTCATACTATGACCCTCTGTTTTAAAAGATCAAATGAGAAATAAAGCAGGCAGATATGTTCTTACCAAAGATATTTGCACAAAATGAAAAATGTCGATCAAGCATTAATCAAGAATGTCACAATGTTTGAAATTAAAGGACTTGGGTTTAAATCCAGTTATTCCCTGTTGGGCTGGATGCTCTCAAAAATCCCTTTATGATTATTAATCTGGCACACAGTCCAAATGGAACAGAGATTTCCTACAGGTAGAGAAGCCTAACAGATGTTTCTGTCTAAGGATAAGAAGTTGAGTACTTAGAACATTACTCTTCTAGATGAAAATCAAAAAAGTTCCACACAGGAACTTTTCACTTTCCACAAACTATTCACATAGGAAAAACCTAGTGGATGAAGAATATTTATTGTTTAGGCTGGAAAATTCAATTCAATGGTTATTCTATATGTTTTGTCCACCCACACATATTCCCTAAACACACTTCATTCATGGACAATGGACAGAGAACTGCCAGATTGAACATGAAGAGTAAAGCCAGCTGTATTACTTTTGTGAAATTGTGCAATGTTTTTAATGACTCCAACTGATTAACCTCAATATCCTTCCAGTGATGTTGTATGACTGTAATCTAAGAGTTTAAGATGTAAAGTATTTCAAAGATAGTAGATAGGTACATGATGGGGTAGGGTGGGGAAGGGAACAGACATTTATTAAGTGCTTTCTATATGTCAGGTGCTGTGCTAAGTGCTTCATAAATATTAACTTATTTGATTCCCCTAGCAATCTGGAAGTTAAGTGCTAGCTATTATTACCCCCAATTTTACAGTTGAAGAAGCTGAGGCAAATAAAAATTAAATGACTTGCTCAGAGTCACACAGCTAGTAAGTGTCTGAGGTTGGATTTAGGTCTACACTCAGTATGCTATCCACTGTACCACTTAACTGCCTCTATGTAGTTTATGTGAGTAGGCTGCAATATTTTACCATTAAGAAATTGCTCAGGAGAAGTGGTATAAAGGATGTCATCAAAGAGACTTAAATTCAGAAAAAAAAAATCTTAGAAATAAATCCAATGTTGCTTGTGTCCAGATCCCTAAAAATGGAGCTTTTTGTACAAGTTCCAATACCAACATTCAAGGTATCATTGCACAGATCATGTGTAGGACAACCTTTATTTCAAACTATAAAAAACATAGAAAATTCATAAAAGATATACAGTAGCTCTTCAGTAACTGAGAACTTTCACCTTCTCTGGTGAGTCCCATTTTTCCTCAAGGTTCACCAACTGTTTCCTGTGGAAGTAAAACTAACTTATAATTGCTAGACATGAAACTCCTTTTCCCCCTCCCCAGCATTCTAGTGACATCTTCTTTCACTTGGGACTCATATAGGAATACAATCTTATGACACTGTGATAGGAAACATGGACTCATTAAAAAGAAAGAAATTTGAGAAAGCAAAATTCAACTTCTTTTTCATCAAATCTTCACTGTACAAAATACTCACAATAATAATAGAGAACAAAGTCCAGGTCTTTTGTTTCCTCATGTTGCAGATTTCCCTATGGTTCCTCTAAGTTCATGGACATGTGTATTATCCTCTTCTCTCTGCAAAAGGCTGCTGTTATTCAAGAACCTTGGGATCACAGATTTAGAGCTGAAAGGGACCTCTTGGTACTAGTTAAAAGAAGTTATTTAGCACAATCCCTTCATTTTATAGTTGAGGAAACTGAGACCCAGACAAGTTAACTGATTTACCAGTGTCATACAGATAGTACATAATAGAGTCGGTATTTATATTCAGGTCCTTTGACTAAAACTGCTAAGGACGCAGTCTTCAGATTGATGCTATCAGGAAGTATCTCTTTTCTCTCTATAATATTAGATTCAGGATTGTGTAGCTCAGGAACTTCTCTATCATCTAAAAGAATGGGAATCAGAAATTCTTTCCCTGCTCCCTACTTAATAGTATTTTTTATTTTTTTCAATTATATGTAAAGGTTGTTTTCACATTCATTTTTGTAAGATTTTAAGTTCTATTTATCTCCCTTATCATATACAATCTTTTAAAACATATTTCCTTATTAGTCATATTGTGAAAGAAAAATCAGGACTAAAAGGGAAAACAATGAGAAAGGAAAAACAAAAGTGAAAATAGCATGATTTGATCTGCATTGTCTTCATAATTCTTTCTCTGAATCTGCATGACATTTTCCATCAGAAGTCTACTGGAATTGTCTTGACTCACCGTATTGCTGAAAAGAGCTAAGTCTATCACAGTTGATCATCCTTGAAATGTTGCTGTTATGTTCTCCTAGTTCTGCTTACTTCACTCAGCATCAGTTCATGTAAGTCTTTCCAGGCTTTTCTGAAATCAGTCTGTTCATCATTTCTTAGAACAATAGTATTTCATTACATTCATATACCACAACCTACTCAGCCATTCTCCAGTTGATGGGCATTCCCTTAGGAACCAGAAATATTCTACAAATTTAAGGATCAAGATCTCCAGTATTTGAACCATATGGATCCTTCTTCACAATGGCCTCCTCTCAGACTGAAATATTCCAGGTCTTAATATAACCCTTAATGCAATTCTTCAAACTAAAGTATCTAAAGTACCTTATTATCTGTTGGGAATCCCTCTCTTACTTATATTCTGTACTGGACAAAGGAGAAAATATAATAGATTTAGAGGGAAAAAACCTTTGATGACATCTAGTCCAAACTCCTTCAATTTTGCTGAAACTCCAGGAGCCTTAGGCCCAATGAGGTTAAATGATTTACCCAATATGATGCAGATAGTCCACAGCTGACACCTCTATTTTCTCACTAAAGCATGAAAAAAAAAAAAAAACAAAAACAAAAAACAACTTTGAACTGAGCAGGAGGGAGAAGAGATGATGAGGGAGGTTTGTGGAGAAAAGAGAAAGATTGAAATAATCTCTGTTGATAGTAGGATAAAGAATCAATTAGGGAACTGCAAAAGGATTGTCTCCTAGAAAGGGGCTCAGCTGAGATTCGATAACATAAAATTATCATGAAAGCAGTAAATTCAGTTGTGTGATTTCCTCCAGCTCCATTCAGCAGAATGTGAGTAGGCGTGAGGAAGGCAGATGGCAAGAATAATCCAGGAATGGAATTCAGAAAACTGTGAAAGTTAATAGGACAGTGGAGCAAGGGATTAGAGAGTAGAAGAGAGGGTACAGTTATCCTTGCTCACCATGAGGCTGAGATTTTAAAGGATACCAATGTTGAGCTGGGGTAAAATGTAACATACCTGGTCTTCAGTCAGTGAAGACCAAAGAAACACTGTTACATATTGTTTGTCTTTATCAGGAGCTCCAATTCCTCCATTTCTCATTATTCTCCCAGGCTATTACCTGTACACTGACAACATTAGGAAGAGAATCCTTTAAAAAAAAAAAGTAAAAATAGCTTTTTATTTTTCAAAATACATGCAAAGATAGTTTTCAACATTAACCCTTGCAAAATCTTGTGTTCCAAATTTGTTTCCTTCCTTTCCTCCTGCCTCCTCCCCTAGATAGCAAGTAAGTAATTCAATATAGGTTAGACATGTGCAGTTCCTCTAAACGTATTTCCACATTTATCATGCTACACAAGAAAAAAGAATGGTATCCTTAAGGGAGATTTGGAGAGCATATGGACTCTTAGCCATTAAAAAGCTCCACCATCTACTAATGGTATTCCCCCAGTTATTGGGATCCCTTCTGCTCCAGTACCATTTAACCACTTAATAGTCAAATTAACCTTTTATGAAGGAATATTTATGTTACAATGGAATATTAATATTCCTTCAATCGTATAACGAAAATAAACATCTAAACATTTTCACCAGTGATTGGGGGCATAATTCTACTCCTTTCCCCACAGATCTCATACTCTGAGAAGAGTGGGATTAGGCTCACAGTTTAGCTTTAGTGCGATTCCTATATAGCAATGTCCTAAATTTCAAGTCTAAAGCTCCCCTTGGACTGGAATTTTGGGCATCCTGTCATTTCAGGGCTTCCCTGCTAGGCTGGCAGCACTTCAACCTGGAATCTTGCCTCCAGATACACTGTGGCTTATGTTCCAGGATCCAATGGGGATTCCATGACCTGTATCTAGAACTGAGAAAGACAAATGAAACAGAACAAACCAAAATGAAATCTCAAGGTCAAGCTCATTTCTCAGGACCACAAAGTCAGAGTGGAAAGGAGAATAAGATAGCTCCCATCCCAACCTTGTCAATTCATGGCACCTATGCTGTGAGTAAACTTGGATCCTTGCTCTTTCTAGAGGCTATGGAAAAGATTGAAAGTGTCTTAGTCTGTTCCCATTAGAGACATAGCCTGGTGGTGATGCAGAATGCTTTCTCCTAGATATAGACCCTGGCTTTCTCGATTTTGGATGATTTGGGTACTCACAAAATAATGCACTTGTTGTAGTTGAGTCATTTCAATCATGTCCCATTCTTTGTGACCCCATTTGGGATTTTCTTGGCAAAGATACTGGAATGGTTTGCCATTTTTTTCTTCAACTCATTCCAATTCATTTTACAGATGAGAAATGGAAACAAACAGGGTAAAGTGACTTTCTGGGGGGTCACACAGCTAGTGAATGTCTGAGATTGGATTTGAACTCATGTCCTCCCGCCTTTAGGATCAGCCCTCTATCCACTGAGCCACCTAGCTCCTCCACATGCTTATTACAAAGAGATTAGGAGGGATAAGGAGTAAAAAGAGAAGTAATGATACAGAAAGTTATGGTCTGATGCAGCAATTTTGGAATTTGATTACTGAAGTGAGATCCAGCCACCTCTGGGAAGAATAGAGGTGAAATGAAGGAATGGGTCATGAGAACTGAGAATATTGAGGAATTGGGAGGCAAGTGTGTTTCAGGACACTTTTACATTCCAAGGCTCTCTAGTATAAGCCTAGGAATTGAGGTGGAGGGGATGACTGTGAGACAGCTACAGAGTTCTTTGAGAAAGAAATGAAAATGTCTTAGGATGACACATACCTGCTAATGGGATCTTATTTGATGATAAATTTAAATGGAATGAAATTTAATGGAAGAAAGTTTGCTGAGTGATGTCAAGTAAAAGAAAGGGTTGAAAGTGACTACGGAAAGTAAAGAGTATTCTTACCCTCTCTTTGATCATCCCCTCTCCCCCATATCTCTTATTCCCTTCTTTTCCTATTTCCTTATTGGGTAATATAGATTTCTATACCTATATATTCTTCCTTTTCCTTCAATTCCTATGAGAGTGAAATTTAAGCATCATCTACCACCATGTTTTTCCCCCCTTTCCTCTAAAAGCTCTTTCTTAAGTGTCTCTTTATTGTGAAGAAATTTTCCCTGTTCTACCTCTGTTTCCCCTTTTCTTGGAACATCATTCTTTCTCACTCCTCATTTTATGGGAGGAGATAATTTCAACATAATTGACTTACATTCACAGCTTCTATGTAGACTCCTTCTAACTGCCCCAATAATGATAAAGTTCTTAAGAATTACATTTTATTCTTTCCAAATAAGAATGCAAACAATGTAAACTTTACTAAGTCCCTTGTGTTTACTCTTTCATATTTGCTTTTTATGCTTCTCTTGAGGCTTATTTTTGAATATCAAATTTTCTATTGAACTCTACTTTCATCAGAAATACTTGAAAGTGTTCAATTTAATTAAATATCTTTTTTTTTCCTCCTGAAGGATTATACTTAGTTTTGCCAAGTAGGTTGTAATCCTAGCTTCTTTGCTTTCCAGAATATCATGTTCCAGGCCTTCTTATCCTTTAACATGAAAGCTGTTAAATCTTGCGTGATTCTGATTGTGTCTCCACAATATATGAATTATTTCTTTCTGACTGCTTGAAATATTTTCTCTTTAACTTGAGGGCTCTGGATTTTGGTTTTAACATTCCTAGGTGTTTTCATTTGGGATCTTTTTCAGGTAGTAATTGATATGTTCTTCCAAGTTTTATTTTATCCTTGGGTTTTAGGATATCAGGACAATTTCCCCTGATAATTTATTGAAAAGTGGTATTTTGGCTCTTTTTAAATTATTTTGACATCAAAGTTATCCAATAATCACTTATCTCTCCTCAATCTATTTTCTACATCATTTGTTTTTCCAATAAGATATTTCACATTTTCTTCTATTTCTCATTTTTGACTTTGTTTTATTTTGATGCTTCATGGAGTCATTAGTTTCCACCATGAAAACTTGCCCTGTTCTAATTTTTAATAATTTATTTTCTTTAGTGAATTTTTGTACCTCGTTTTCCATTTTGCTAATTCTGCTTTTTAGGGAGTTCTGTCTTTGTATCTCTTTTTCTATTTGGTCTATTCTGCTTTTTAAGGTATTCTTTTCTTCAGTGAATGTTTGTTCCTTTTTTATCATTAGGTCAATTCTATTTTTTAGGCATTATTTTCTTCATTATTTTTGTGCCTTCCTATGCTGTTAATTTTCTTTTCATAATTATCTTGCATCTCTTGCATTTCTCTTCCCATTTTTTCCTTCCCCTTTCTTTAACTCTTTCAAGAATTCTTGTTGGGCTTGGATCCAATTTTTCTTTGAAGCTTTTCTTGTAGATATTTTTACCTTATTGTCTTTTTTTGAGTTTGTGTCTTGGTCTTCCCTGTTATCATAGTAGCTTATTATAGTCAAGTTCTTTTTTGCTCATTTTTCTAGCCTATTTCTGGACTTAGAACTTTATTTTAAAGTTGAGTTCTCACTTATGGATGGGCAGGCATTGTCCAAATCTTCAGGCTTGCTGTTTTGAAAGCTAGTTCTGAGGATCTGCAATTGACATAGTGCTAGAGTTATTGGTAAGAAGTTTTTTCATAGGAGGTGTATTAATTGGTCGTAGCGAAAGCATGAGTATGAGTCTTGAACTCATAGAAAAGCCATGGTAATGAGAAGTATTTTTAGTAAAAAGGAGATTTTGGTGCTACCAAGGTGATGTGATGCAGAAAAAGGGTAATCACTGCTTTCCTAGTCTGTGTTTTGATCTTCATCCAGGAAAGGACCCTGTTTCTCTGCAGCTACAAGTGCTAACGTTTTCTCTTGACCCTGGAATTGTGACCAGGTCCCTTGCTCCCTTGTGGCAAACACACACATTCTTCTCTGCTATAGAACTGTGATCCAGAACCATGTAAGGACAATAATAGTTGCCAATTAGCACAAGCTGCACCCAGTACTGCAAAGGATCCCGTGTAATCTCTTTCTAACTTATTATCTTATCCCTTTAGTGACTGTAGTGGGAGCTCCTGAAGTTGCTGCTGCTGCTGCTGCTGCTTTTGAGGATGCTTTCAAATCTCACAATTGATGATGCTGATGTGCCCTAGCCAGTTCCCACTCCAGTATCATAAACCTTTTCTGCTGACCTCCTAAAATGTCTAAAGCTAGAGAAAATGTCTCATCCTGTCCTTTTGTTAACTCTATCATTCCAAAAATCTATTTGAAGCCTTATTTTAAAGTTATTTGGAAGGGAATGTTGGGAGAGTTCAGCTCAGTTACAACTTATATCCTTCCATCTTGATGCCACTTTCCAATAGAATTCTAATAACTTTTCTTTCTTCCCCCCCCCAATTTATTTTAGTGAAAGAAACAGAAACAGAAAAACAGAAAAGGAATACAAAACAAAATGAAACAAAACAAAAGAGAACATTGTCATGTGTCCAGCAAAACATTAGGGAGAATTCAAAATATATAACAACAAATACCAGTTCAAGAAAGTATATATATATATGTAGCAGAAATTATATTCATGTGTCCATCTTTTCTTTATTTCCTTGTAAATTGTTCTTTTGTTCTCTATGCCCCTTTTTTACTTTATTCTTTCCTCCCCTTTCATCTACCCTCACCCCCATCCCCACCCCCAAGTTCTGGAGTTCTGGAGTGTTCTATCACTCCAGGACAAATTTTCTTGGATTATTTCTTGCATTATTCTGTCAAAGTCCTTTTTTTGGTCACAACTTTCAGGCAGCCCAATTATTCTTATATTTTCTCTTGATCTGTTCTCCAAATCTGTCATTTTTCTTATAAGACATTTCACATTCTGTTCTATTTTATCATTCTTTATCATCTGTTTTGTTATTTCTTGGTCTCTCATAGCTTCATTGGCTTCCCCTTGCCCAATTTTAATTTTCAGAGTTATTTTTGTCTTTGAGACTCATATCTCCTTTTCAAGTTGTCTAACTTTTTTTCATAATCTTCTTGTTTTACTTGGATGGCTTTTTAAAAAAATTTTTTTTCCTCAATGTCTCCCATTTGATTTTTAAATTCTTTTTGAGTTCTTCTGTAAATTCTCTCTGGGCAGGGAGCCATTTCATGGCATTCTTTGGGACAGAAGCTTTTTTTTTTTTTAAGTTTCTTTTTCTGAAGATGAACCCCAATTTTCCCCATTCCCATAATATGTTTCTTTGATGAGGTTCTTTCTTCTTTGCCTGTTCACTTTTTAAAAAAATAAGACATATTAAGTATAAGCACCTCTAATCCTGGGGTGGGGGAATGGTATCTCTGGCTTCCCTTTAATTCTCCCCTCTAATCAGGAGTCCCCAACTAAGAGCTCAACCCTCCTACAAGTGCTTGCAGCCAGAAGTGTCCCTGCTCCACTGCACTCACTCCTAATACTTCCTGCAGCACAACAGGGCCTGGTGCTTCTAATCAGCCTAGCACTCAGATCCAGATTCCACAAGTAGTCAGGGAGGTGAAAGTTTCTGTAGGAACTCTAGTCACACCCAACTCACCCCAGGTCTCCTCACTTGGTACTTCTGTGGAACTAACCAGGAGGCATTTGAACTTATTAATTAATCCCGGGCCTGGGTCTTTCTTCAAATCCTCTAGAATTGAATCTTGAGGACCCCTATTCTACCCCAATTTTCTTGATTTTTCACAAATCTATATTCTCCCTGAGATGCAAATTTGTTCTATTTGTGGGAAAAATCGAGAGAGCTTGAAATTTACCAATCTGTTCCGCCATTTTCCTAGAATCCTCCTCTTAACAACTTTTCCTTTTGAGACATTCTTCCTTTATTTAGTTGTGAGTTCTTGTTTCCCTCAGTGTGTACTGCAGTGCTCTACACACAAATAATTGATATCTTTTTGATGAATTGTTGATTTGGTTGACTAGTTCAGCCAAAACTCACTTCCTACAATCTTTACCCAGCTTTGCTTGACAACTAACTACTTCATAAACATTTGCATTTGCCAATAGGGGACCTGCCCAGCACTTGCCCTACAGATATCAATGAAAAGTTGGCATCTGGTGCTATTCTTGTCTCTGAAAATTTTCACAGGGAACAGAGGGGCTGGAATGGTATTTCAAAGTGCCCACCTGTAATATTCTACTGTGCTGTGGTGCAGAAATTAAGGAGCTTGAGGCATCAGGGAAAAGACAGCTACATCTGTCACACTCAAAGACAGGTCCTTGTCACTCTGAAATTAAGAAAAAAAACTTTCAGAATGCCTAAACATTTGCAGGGCCATCTAGCAGTCTAGTCATCTGCTTAAATTTGGAAACTACACAATTAGTGAAGAGGTGCCTTTTAACCCAACATCCACCATAAAAGAGAAGGATAAAGAAAATCCTTCCTTTTAATATTTTCAAATCTGAGAGGAATCTCAGAAGTCATATACCCCAACTCCCCCATTTTGCACATGAGGACACTGGGTCAGAGTCTGTGAGCTACTTTAGGTGAAAAAAATAGCAAATGGCAGGATCAGAATTTGAATTTATGTTCACTGGCTCCAATGGATACTGGTTTTTCCCTCTGCTAGTGGTGTGGCTGAAGTAGCAAATGATGGTCATTCTCTTTAAGGTAGGTTTACTTAGGAGAAATTTCAGACAAAATGAAGAGATACAATAGATACCAGGAATGGTAAATTTGAAATAAAGTGGGAAAGCACATAGTTAGCAAGAAAAGGATCTTTAACAATTAATGATGGAAAGGGTAAGTTCCCTAGTGAAACTTACAATAGTCAGGAGAAAGGAAATACCCCCAAGAGGTTGGGGACCCTTAGCTTGAAGGCTAAACCCTAAGAGGGATTTAGCACCCTAAAGGAATTAGTTATATAAGGAGAGACACCATTAGGCATGCTGGAGATTGAGAGGAGAGACATTATGAGTCAGAGTGTTGTGGTGAACTGACCCAAAGGAGGTTCAGCAAACATGGCATGGACCATAAGCAGATTTATAGGGAAAATTTAACCTCAGGAATATGACAGGAGAGGACGGGTCTGAGAGGACATAGCTGAGCTGCTCCTGACTTCCACAGAAGGTAAGACCATGGAGCTAACCTGATCTCTCAGAGCCTTTATACTACATCTTTAGACAATTCTGGGACCAATTCCATCAATGCTCCAGTTGTTTTCTGCCAGCCACATTCAGCCACTCAGGACCTCATCAGTAGTCCTTGGCTTCTCGGAAGTAGGTGGCACAGTGAGTGGAGCTTTGGATCTGGAATCAAGAAGACTCATCAATTCAACTCTGGTTTCAGACATTACTAGCTGTGTGATCCTGGGTAAACCACTTAATTTTGTTTTCCTCAGTTCCCTCATCTGTAAAATGACCTGGAGAAGGAAATGGCAAACTGCTCCTATGTTTTTGCCAAGAACACCCAAAGAAGTTGGACAGGAATGAAAAATGACTCTATAACAACTCCTAATGCAAAGCTTTGTAAGGGTGAATGTTGAAAACTATTTTTGCATGTATTTTGAAAATAAAAAGCTATTATTAAAACAAAAACTCCTAGAAAAGATGACCTTTAGTTGTACCTACTTGGGTTGAGAAATGTCATCACATTAGAGAGAAGGAGAAAAGCTGGTTTCAGTAGGGCTGGAAAGAACCTTAGAGACTACTTAATTCAACACCCTCATTTTTATAAATGAGGAAAACAGGGTCTAGATCATGGTCATCCAAATAATAAATGTTATGTCTGGGATTTAAATTTTGATCTTCTCAATCCAAATCCAACAATTTTCTCATTATGTCCTGCTGTCTCCTTTAGGCTCCTTCATTTCATAGATGCACAAAGCTAAAAAGTCCTATAGAAGAGTTTTCTGCTTGCTAAAAAAGCTAGATAGGGAGAGTGGATCAAACACTAGACTGAGAACAGAAAGACATGAATCCATGGACTTATTTTGTTATTTATTAGTTATATGAGCTTGTGTAAGTCACTTGACATTTTCATGAAATAAAGATGATAGAGACTCACTTTTTAAAAACTTTGATCCTTTTTAAAAAAAATAAATTTATTATTTATTTATATTTAACATTCATTTTTTTAAATTTAGAGTTCTGAATTCTCTCCCTTTTTCTAGTCCTTCTCCCACCCATTGAGAAGGCAAGCAATATGATATCAATTATACATGTGAAATCATGCAGAACATATTTCTACATTAGATGTTACCAAAAAAGCAAGAAAAATAAAGCAAAATATACCTCATTCTGCACACAGTGTTTATCAGTTCTCTTTCCTGAAATGAATAACATTTTTCATCATGAATCCTTAGAGTTGTCTTGGATCACCATGTTGATCAGAGCAGCTAAATCTGATAAAGACTTACTTTTAAGGTTTAAAATATTTCTTTACTTTGGAATAGCACTCTTCCTACATATTATATACCTCTCTACTTGTACTACTTGTCTCATGGAGTTGAATTAAAAAATAATTTGTAATTTTATGTATTGTAAATTATAAATTGCAGTAAAGGCTATATCTATGGAGCTAACTGGTCCAGAAAACTAATTAGAACCCAGAATTTCTGGTTCCTCATTGAGCTTGCTTTGTTGGTATTTATCCCATTTCTGACCAAATATACTTGATCTTTGGAGTTCAGGGGACCTTCTGGAAAAGTCACACATCAGCCAATAAGGATTTATTAAGTGCTTACTGTGTGCAAATAATATAGAAAGGCTAAGTTTGAGAGACTATAAGGGCCTAGATTCTCAGGTTCTAAAATATGGGGAAGAAAGTGAGGAGCAGAGAAAAGAAAAAGAGGGGCAACAGATTTGTGGAGCTGTGAGAACCCAGAATTTCCTATATCCCAGTTAAGCTCACTTTTTCTTAGAGCATTCCTTCCAATGAAGACATATCTTGTAACTTGGTTAAGAATCAGGAAAATGAGATACTTTTTCACTATGTGAACCTGGACAAATCATCGTCTACCTCAGTTTCCTCAATTGTAAAATGGACATAATAATAGTACTTACCTTGTGAAATTATTGTGAGCATTGCCCATAAAACCAAGACGAAATATACCAAATGTAGCAAAAGTTAATGTGAACTCTAAATTAAGTTATTTTCAGGAATTGCTGAAAAACAAAAAAAAAACCAAACACACACACACACACACCAAGCCCATCCTGAGCCTTTGTCTCAAGGACAAGAAACCAAATCTTCAATCAGCCTCTGTTGTCTCAATGATGTGAAGGGAAACTCTAAATCAGCTCATCCTCTATGAGACTGTCTTGATTAGTATATCTTTAGACAATTCTGGGACCTGGTCAGCCAGGTGGATTCCATCTGGTTCCTCCTGGATTCTTCTCTAACCTCTCCCCAACTCTTCCCTGGTTCCTCCCCTTATTCCCTAGATCCTGCCTCCACTCTCCTGAGACTTTAAGAATTGCATTCCCCCAAAAGTAAATTGCTCATTTATTTATGACTCTGTTTTGCCTAGTTGTATTTGCTTGACCCTATTTTACATAACATAAAATAGCAAACTTCTATAATTTGTGATGGATACCTATGCCATAATTTCTTTATGCCATGAACCAGATCTCTATTATACTATTTTTATAATGTTCTTTTACAATTATTCTCTCCCAAATCTATTTCATTTTACCACTCCTGGGACCTTTATTACTATTTCAGAAGTGATTAGGATGTGGCAACAGTAATCATGTCAGGGTTTTTGTTTGTTTGCTTTAAGGAAATGATATTTGAGGGACAAAGAAGGAGGAAGAGAGGAAAGAGGATTTACTAATAATAAATCATAAATTTGTGACCCACACATTCAGTTATGAGACATCATATGAGGTTGTGAAGCATCCTTTAAAAAGTTGGACTCTTGCTAGTGGACAGGTAGAAAAGAATGGACAAGAATTCACATCTACTGTAGTTGATTGTATGTGTAGAGGAGAATTGTAAAATAAAAGGTAAGAGAATTAAGCTGGAAAACCTAGAGCATACAAAACTGAGGAGGAGCCTAAGACAAGAAATATACCATCAGGTCCTGAGTTAACCAGGTAACTTGGATGTAATCATCCTAGAGGTAGTCAGTGTGGAAGCATCAAGAACGGTTACTAAATTCTAAGATTGAGACATTGAGACTCCCAATAGGAGTTGCTGAGTCTAAGTATGTGAACAGTGTTGGGAAAATCCAGGCTTATGGGATGCCTACAATTTATAGATGGCCTGGGACTGGGAATTTAAAAAAAAAAAAAAACCTTTTGATTGCACTTTTTATTGTTTTTATCATAAATAAAAATTGCAAACAGTGCAATTATGACCCAATAGTCATTTTGAATGTACATATTCACCTAATAAGAGTCTATTGAATAGAAATGTACCATAAAAGAAGCCGGAATTTTCCCAGTGGATGAAGGCTTGATCTATTACAGATGAATTTAATAAATTCACACCCTGAAACTAATGAAAGAAGAACTGCCACATACAATAGAGACAGAGTAATAAGAAAAAGGTGGCAGAAAACCTGGCCTTTCCTCAAAGTGCTCTTGTTGAAATGAAATGCATAATTGCCTGGGTTAACATGGAACTGCCCATCTAAGATCAGACTATTGACCAAAAGTGCTCCCTGGTAGATTAAAAGAGTTTTAAACACATTTGAGGTTTATTTGGTTTTTGGTTGTTTTTTTTTTTTTTAAGAAAATGGATCCTAGATTCTCACATTTAGAATGACCGTAAGAGGGGAAGAAATTGATTAAATGACCTGATCTAGATTGTGTAGCTCATTAGTGGTGGGAGAGGAGACTAGACTTTTTTTTTGTGTGTGTGTGTGTGTGTGTGTGTGTTTCTTAAAGCTCAGGAAAGCCCTAGCTGGTTCTGATCAGTTCCTACTTCATGACTAGATTCAAGCTTTAGGGCTAGTTAGGATACTATTAATTTTTTAAAAACCAAAATGGTCCGTGTTTCTTGGAAGGATGGAATAAGCATTTATTAAGCACCTTCTATATGCTAGGCACTGTGCTAAGCATTTTACAAATGTTATTTCATTTGACCCTAACAACAACCCTGGAAGGGAACTAGTGTTAGCTTCCTTTCACAGTTGAAGAAATTGAGGCAAACAGAGTTAAGTGACCCAATTAAAAATGTCTGAGGGCAATATTTGAACTCATAACTTCCTGACTTTGAGCCAGTCAGTCAACAAACATTCATTAAGAAATTACTATGTGCTGGGCACTGTGTCAAGTCCTAAGGATATATAGAAAGGAAAAAAAAAAAATACTTGGTGACTACCCTCAAAGAGGTCACACTCTATTGGGGGAAAAAGATACAAAAAACACAAAAGATAGTGTTCTAACCACTATACCACTAGGCTGCCTTTAGAGTGTGTGAAGGAGAATAATGTGAAACAAAGCCAAAAAGCTCATTTGTAGAAGACTTTGAATAGTATGCTAATGATCACAGGATCATAGATTTAGAGATCTAGCACAATCTGCCCATTTTACAGAAGAGGAAACTGAGATATTACAAAGGTGATAGAGCTAGAGAGTGAAGTCAAGTCATCCAAATCCAAATCCAACAGCTTTTACCACAGACTTTATCTTATCCTGCTAGTTCCCAACCTTTTGCAAGAATGATGACCTCGTTTAAAAAATTTTTTGATGTATTTTCTCTTTTCATCATGTTTATTTTTGAACATGTCCCTCTCCTCCTATCTTCTGAGTCACCTGCCTTTGGAGCAAAGATTTAAATAGAATAAATTGGAAAAAAATATATATTTTTTTCCACAAAATCAATCATTGACCACAGAGGAACCTTTGAAACATAAAAAAAATTATAACCTCTTACATAATGGCTGTTGTGCTATTAGTTCACTGAAAAAAACATACAATGACAAAAGGTTACTCCGAATCAAGTCTTTTAAATGCATTTGTATTTTATTAATCACAACAGAGTCTATATACATTTGAAAATATTAATGCCTGCATGTAGTGGTTATTGTTTCATCATTTTCCATCATGCCCAATTCTTCATTATCCCATTTGGGGTTTTCTTGACAGAGATATTAGAATTTGCCATTTTTATCTCCAGCTAATTTTCCAGATGAGGAAACTGAGGCAAATCGGATTAAGTGAATTGCCCAGGGTCACACAACTACTAAGTGTCTAAAGCTAAATTTGAACTCAGGAAGATAAATTTTCCTTCCTCCAGATCTGGCACTCTAACCATTGTGCCACCTAGTGTCCTTGTACATAGGACGTGATGCTTTTTGGCATAGGCAGGTGTGTGTACTCTTTTTAAAGGATCTTCAGAACCCTGGAAACAGCTCTGGGTCCTTCCTCCCTTCTCAAGGGTCTCTGCAATCCATAAGTTGGGAGCTACTCACTATTCAAGGCAATGAGGCATTATGGAAAGATTTCAAGCAGTCATCAAAAGGTTTCGAGCAGTGGAGAGCTCATGATGAGCAATCTGTGCAAGAACAGAATTAATATATGAATATTAATTAGTGATGATTGTGATACTTCAGATAATCTTAATGTACCAATCAGGGAACTCCAGGACATGGTAATGAATATTCCATTTCTAAGATACTTCTAATAATATACATAGCAGACACTCTATTCAATTCAATACAATTCAATAAACTTCCATCAGATGCCTACAGACACTTTATTAGGTCTTAAGGGATACTAAGACATAAATGAAAATATCCTCTGCCCATAAGGAGCTTACATCCTACTGGGATGGAGGTGGACAACATATATTTTATATATATATATACACCCACACACACACACATATACACAAATACAAAAATTTTTCTCCCTCTCTTCCTCACTTTCCCCCTCTCCAATACAGCAAGTGATCTGATACAGGTTAAATATATGCAATTCTTTTAAATATATTTCCATATTTGTCATGTTGTGCAAGAAAAATCAAACCAAAAGGGAAAACCACAAGAAAAAAAAGCAAACAAACAAAATAGATGAAAATATGTCAATTTATTCTCCATAGTTCTTAGAGACATAGTTTCTGGGTAATTAATTACTTTATTAATAATGTTAGCATTTTACCAATAAAAGATCAATCATGATGGTGGACTCCCAGTTTTAAAACGCTTAGAAGAATTCTTGACAGTGGTTAACAATTAATGAGAAAGAATGAATATTACAATGAGAGATGGACCTATTCTGATGAAGGGATTGGGAATTTAATTCTGATTAAGTCTAAATTACCCCCAGCCTTGGGCAATCTAATCAAAGAATTTATCACCACCCAAACCCATGTAAAATAATAATAGGCTTCTTACTCTACTCTACTCTAGATCTTCCCAAACAATTTGCCATTTTCATCTCCAGCTAATTTTCCAGATGACAAACTGAGGCAAATTGGATTAAGTGAATTGCCCAGGGTCAATATTAATAATTATTTTTCTCAGCTTAAGTACCAGAGTACAGATTCAAACTTGGTTCTTCTGGTTCCAAGTCCAGTACACTTTCCGTTATGGTGCCCTGATAAATTTGCTCCATTACTACAGGCTTTTGTCATGGAATCCCAGACTCTTCCTCTCCCCTCTCTTCTATTAAATTCTACCATATTCTCATTCTTTCAAAGCTTCATTTCCTCATTCAAGGAATGAATCTTAGATCAAAATGGTCCAGTCTTAATGAAGATGGGAGTGAATTGAATTTTCAAGGAATAATGGTTACCTTTCTCTGGAAAAAGAGAACAGAACTCAATAATGGAGGGCCTTTCAGAGAAGGCCTTTCCTTCATGAAATTTTTGGCAATAGCTCTAAGGAGTCAGATTATTATTATTATTATTATTATTATTTGATGAGGCAATTGGGATGAAGTGACTTGTCCAGAGTCACACACTTAGTAAGTGTCAAGTGTCTGAGACTAGATTTGAATTCAGGTTCTCCTCACTCCAGGGCCAGTGCTCTATCCATTGTGCCATCTAACTGCTTTATTATTAATATATAATTATATGTGAAATACATAAGTATAATAATATAATTTTTAATGTCTTTTGAGTTTATTTGTGCTATGCCTATACATTAGACCAAGAGACCCAGAATTACCCCCCAGGAACAGAGGTACAAAGAGCACTGATTTTAATTTATTTTATTTTTTAGCTTGCTTTTTTTAAATAGTATTTTTTTTACCAGTTACATGTCAAGAATTTTTTTAGCATTCATTTTACAAGATTTTGAGTTCCAAATTTCTTTCCCTCTCCTTCCCTCCCTTCTTCCAAAAATGGTAGGCAGTTTGATATCATTTATACATGTGCTATCATGTAAAACTTATTTCCATATTAATCATAGTTGTGAAGAACAGATCGGAAGGGGGAAAAAAAAACTTCAAGAAAGAATAAAGCAAGTGGGGAAAATGCTTTGTTCTTCATTTAGAACCCATCAGTTCTTTATCTTTAATCCATCTTTATCTGGTTATGGATACAATTTTCCATCATGAATGCTTTGTCTTGGATCATTTGGATAAGCTGAGAAGAGCTGAGTCAATCATAGTTGATCATAATACAATATTGCAAGTACTGTGAACACTACTTCCTGGTTCTGCTCATTTCATTTTGCATCAGTTTCTACAAGTATTTCCAGGTTTTCTAAAATCTGCCTGTTTATCCTTTCTTATCACACAATAATAATATACCACAGCTTGTTCAGCCATTCCCCAGTTAATGGGCATCCTCTCAATTCTTTACCACCATGACAATGGGTGCTATAAACATTTTTGCATGTGTGGGTCTTCTTCCCTTATTTATGATCTCTTTGGGATACAGACCCAGTAATGGTATTGCTGGACCAAAGTGTGTGCCCAGTTTGGTTGCCCTTTGGGCATAGTTTCAGATTGAAGAGACTGACTTGAAAATCAGAGAATATGAGTTGAAATTCCATCTCTGATTCTTCCTTCTTATATGATTTTGGGCAAATCTTTTTTCCTTCCTGAAGCCTCAGTTTGCTCAACTATAAAATGAAGAAGTTTGATGATCTGGCCTCTTTAGTCCCTGTTGCCTCCAGAGCTATGAGCCTGAAATCCCAATTCCCCCTTCTAAGCATCCCTGAAAATCTACCAATCATCCAACAGAGGAGGTCCTCCCCTTCCTTGTGACATGGCTTTATCCCTTTGGAAATATGATGATGATTAAGATTCTTTCAGGATAATTTTTTTTTTTAAACTTAAAGGAAATACCAAATTTCAATCTGAAGCTTGTTAAAAAGTAAAAATGTAATCTTTTTTTCCAAGCTCAAGAACTCTCTGAAATCTATTCTTGATTCTCTTAGTTATCCTTAGATCTCAAGTTAAGAACCCCTAATTTAGGCTAATACTATCCTCAAAATAATGATGATGATTTTGATAAATGTGAAGCAATACAGTTGTGTTGTAAGAAGTGAGGATTTCAAAAAAGACATGGAAAGATTTATATGAACTGATGCACAATGAAGTGAGCAGGGCCAGAAGAACAATTTATACCATAACATCAATATTATATTAAATATTAATATATTTTGAACTGATGAGAAATGAAATTATCAGAACTAAAACAATGTATACAATAACAAAAACATGTAAAAAGAAAACTCTGAAAAGTGGAAGAACAGTGATCCATCATGCTCATTCATGCTTACAGAAGGTTGATGATAAAACATATTATCCAACTTAGAGACACAGCAAACACACACATACACACACACTCACATGATGAAGCACAATGTTCTAAGAAAGTGGTTTGGATTGTGAAGCTCCCAAAAGTGTCCTCATAGCTACAAGGACACAAGAGGAGATCAAGGTCATTTAGCTGGATGCTGTGAGAGAAAATGCTACTTAAAACATGTAAAAGTAAGAGGTGAAGAGGGAGAGACGAAGGAAAGGTGGGGTCTGAAGAGTCAGGGAGGAATTAGAGAGGGTCCAAGTCAAGAATGAACTCGCAAGCTCATTATGTCTCCATCAGCAATTGCATGATGGGGATACAGAAAGAGCACTATACTAATACAGGGTAATGAGGGTGTTTTTGTCACAAAGATTATTTTTCAGGCAAAATATGCTCTAGTTCCCCTGCTCTGACAGGGTCCTTGCTTATTTGATGGGTTGAGCAAACCTTGGTCATGATGACAAGATAACGGCTCCAGAAATATGACCTCCCTTTGTGTGGGATAAGGTTGACAATGGGAACAGGGGGGGCTCAGAGTTCACATCATTCCCAAGGACTGCATCACATCACACATATCACATACCATATATGATATATGTTTGTATATATGTATATATCTTATGCATGTATGTAGCTCTCATAGATACATTAAGGAAATTTCTTTTGCTTGACTATGCATATTTATTACAAAAGTTTGTTTTCTTTTTCTTCTTTCCCCTCAGTGGGATAGAAAGTGAGAGGGAAAAATAGATTTCTATTCATTTAAGAAAAAAATAGAGTTAGGAGGGGATGCTACAGATGTGTAATATTGTCTGAACTTTCAAATAAAGTCACTGTATTACTAGTTTTACTTAACTATTTTAGTGTTAAAAGAGACTTCTCTTGGTATAGAGGTAGGGGGACCACAGAAGGTAATCTATAAATATTTGTAACATGAAAATAAAACTTATCAATACAATTTTTAAAAATCTGTGAATAAGTGTCTGGTCAGAGAGGAATAGTGATTAACCCAAAGCTACGTAGCAAATTAGCAATAGAATCTAGACTAGAAGCTATTTCAAGTTTTTTCCTACTGTCCCACACTACCTGACTAGAGGAGAATGTGACCATGAGAAAGGGAAGGCAGAAAACTCTCCTTTTCTCTCTTGTGCATCCATCCCTCTCCATGAGTTAGAGTTGGGACGGGGCCAGATGCTGGTCATGTTAAGTGTCAAGGGGACCCAAAAGTACACAGTAACAGAGACAGCCAACAAGACAAGGGGCCTAAAATTAGTCCAAAGCAGCTTTGTTTGAGAGTCCTGGCACAAATGCCCACGCTATGCTCCCCCTCAGTTCTTCCTGCCTGGGTGGAAGGAGCCAAAAGGAGCTGGAAATAGCCGAGACGCTTACCACCCAGGCATCCCAAAAGCCCTGTTTTTCACCTACGCAGAGCCCCTGTGGACCTCCCTTCTAAAGAAAGACCTGTGAAGGAGGAAGATGAGAGAAAGCAGTGGAAGATGATGGCCTGTGGTCTTTTCTGGGGCAGGGGAAGAGGCTGCATCTCTCCCTCCCCCTTTCTTTCCTTTCAGGGCTACCCTGGCTTTGGGTAACCAAAGTTTTCTGGCTGAAGTAGACAAGACAGGAGCAGCTTAAAAGGGAAACAATGAGAATAACAAAACTCCTATTTCCACCACTCCAGAAGGCTTGCAAAAACATTTTCCTCCCTGCATTCTTGGCTTCTTAGAAGATTTAATTTTAATCTCATCTTCTGGAGGTTCCTTCCTCCCCCTCCAGTCCCTTCCCCTTCTTCTCCATACATATCTTGTATTTACCTGCTATCTTTTCCATTAGAATGTAGGTTCTTTGGTGCATCTGGGTGGTTCAGTGGGTGGAGCACAAGCTCTGGAGTCCAGAGGACCTCTGTTACCTCAGATACTTTCTAGCTATGTGACCCTGAACCAATCATTTAAGCCCAAATATCTCCAAAAAAAAGATGTATCTCCAACACTTACAAATGCTTCGTAAATGTTTACTAATGGTAACCAATGGTGTCTTCACTTGAGATGTTACACCTTGTGAGTGGCAGATGGAGCCTAGATTTCACCCCAGGCCTCCTATGCCATCTCCCTTTCCATTAGACCATTGGCAAAGTGAACAGAGGGGGATTTTCCACTTTCATGCAAAAGTTCAAATAGATGGATCCTTTTAAATGATTAGATTTTATAATACTAGAAGTCCACATGATTTCAATTCACTCTAAATATGCATCTGATAGACTCCACTTAAGAATTGAAGGGTTTTGATTGCACATGTTTAACCTATATTAGATTGCTTGACTGCTCAAGAAGGGCTGGGATAAGGAGGAAGGGATAGAATTGGGAATATAAAATTTAAAAAAAAAACCAACAAACTGTTAAATTTTGTTTTTTACTGGTGGGAAAATAAAATATGATTTAAATTTTTATATTAAAGAATTGAAATGTCTCTTGCTTCCTGGATCAATGTCTTTTTATAGACATAGTGGGATTCCCCTTGAAAGAAAATTTTACCTGTAACTTTTAATGCTAGTGCTTTTCCGCTATAATTATCTCCAATATATTCTATACCAGTGGTTCTATCAACAGATTGTTAGTTCTTTGAGAGCAGGAACTGTTTTTTGCTTTTCTTTGGGTCCTCAGTGTTCAGCACAATGACCACAATGTTAATTGTTGTTATTTAAGTCATTTCAGTATGGTTCACCAATTTGTGACTCTATTTTGGGGTTTTTTTTAAGCAAAAATACTAGAGTGGTTTCTCCAGCTCATTTTACAGATGAGGAAACTGAGGCAAAAAAGGTTAAATGACTCCCCTAGGGTCATACAGCTAATAATTGGCTGAGGCTAGATTTTTTCCCCCCAGTTTTTCCTTAAAATCAAATTTGGAATATGAATTTACATGAAGGGAGAATTATCTTGTATAAGCTTTTTAAGAGCAATGATTGCCTTGTTTTTGTCTTTTTTTCCAATGTCTGGCATATAACAATAGTCATAATATAATAGCTAGCTTCTCCATAGTTTGTGTCCCCTTTGCCTAGCATGATTCCTGGAACATAACAATTTTATTATTAATAATATGAATATGTAGTCTTAGTTTTAGAAAATGATGATGGAGATGATGTAGTATGTACTTGTAAGGCTTCTTAACTTGATGAGGTATGCATATATCATTCACTAATTCAAATTAAAAACACATAGGATATTAAAAAGAGTCCTGCACTAAGATTCAGGAATCTTTGATTCTGTATAGTATCAATATAATATTGATCAAAATTAATTTTAATGTAAGAATAGCCAACATTTATATGGTTATTACTAGTGCCATACATTATGCTAAGCACTTTATAAATATTATTACATTTGATCCTTACAACAACCCTACCAAGTAGTGCTATTATTACCCCCATTTTATAGTTGAGGAAAACGAAGTAAACACAGAGGTTTAGTGATCTGTCCAAATCAAATAGCTAGTAAGGGTTTGAATCCACATTTGTACTCAGGTCTTGATAACTGCAGGTCCAGAGCTCTAACAATACTGGTATCTAGGTGATGTAAGTGGTAAAATGATGGACTCAAGAGTCAGGAAGTTTTGAATTTGAATTTTATTTCACTTATTAGTTGTTTGACTCTGGGCAAGTCTCTTAAATTCTTTGTGCCTCAGTTTCCTTATCTATAAAAGATTTGAATTCAGTGGACTCAAAGATCTATTTCAGCTCTAAATCTCTGATCTTATGATATTGTAAATGCTTGTTGATCGATTGATTAGTGGGGAAAATAGTTGAATTGTTGTAGCTAACCATAGGAAGGTCTTATTTGGAAAGGAATGCTTCTCTAAAGACCCTATCAGCTTACATGACTTCTGTGACTTTGCACTTAATTTGCAAGGATGGTTTATGGGAGTGACTAATGAAAGAACATTTTCCTGGTTGAGCAATATTTTTTCAGGAGCCAGAGGTTGCAATGAAATATACATATTTGAAAGTGAGGAACTGAGATCAATGCATGCTCAGAGTCATATCCTTTTATTAGTCACTCCCATAAACCATCCTTACAAATTAAATTCAAAGCTGAAGAATTCATATGATATTACAGCTGGAAAAGACCATTAGTCCCACCCCTTCATTTTATTGAGGAAAAAACTGAGGTCCAGTCAGTGACTTAGTCAAAGAGGCATCAATTTGGTGATATAAGTGATGCAAGATTTAATAAAGTCAGTCAAAAAGGCATGTGCTAAGTGCTAGAGATGTGAAGAAAGACAAAAGACTCTTCTTTCTTTTCAGTTCACAATCAATATTGGATTTTTGTATCTTCTTTTCCATTTGGCCAGCTCTGGTTTTTAAGCAGTTGTTTTCTTTTTTTAAGCTGTTGACTCTTTTTTCATAATTCTCATTTCTTTTCCTTATTTTCCTTCTACCTTTCTTATATGACTTTTAAGCTCCTTTTTAAACTCTTCGATGAATTATTTCTGGATTTAGATGACTTCCTGGTTTTCTCTGGAGTTTTGCCTAGTGGTGTTTTGACATTGTCCTCTTCTGAGTTTTTGTCTTGAACTTTCCTGTCACTATATCAGAATCTGAAAGATGTTTTGGTGTTTTTATTTTCTTTTAAGTTTGAGCCCTATTCTCAAGGGAGAAGGGGTAGTGTTTCAGCCTTCTTGTGTCAGGAGCTGCAGGTATTGGATATTTACCTATTGCCGCACTGATATTGCCCTGAAACATACAGGGGACCCTTGTATTGGGTGCTGTGATGAAGGGATTTATTAAGGATTGGCCAGCACTGCTGGAGGCCATAGGGATCTGGCAACTTACTTAGTGCTAAGCCAGGGTCTTAGATGTGGTGTTGGACCGTGCTGAGGCTAGTGGAGTGTTTCTGCATTTCCTTGGGGCTACATTGAAACATGTGGAGGGGATCTGTCTAATGGCAGCTGCCTGTTTGCCCAGGGCTATGCTGATGCGTGTGGTATTTAGCTGAGCTAAAGTCCGCTCATTCTCCTGGCTATACTGAGGCATATGTGTGTGTGTGTGTGTGTGTGTGTGTGTGTGTGTGTGTGAGAGAGAGACAGAGAGACAGAGAGACAGAGAGAGAGAGACAGAGACAAAGCAGAGAGAGAAATACACACAGAGAGAGACAGAGACACACATACACACAGACAATGAGAGAGACAGAGACAGAGACAGAGAGAGAAAGACATAAAGAGAGAGACAGAGAGAGACAGAGAGAGACAGAGAGAGAGAGAGAGAGAGAGAGAGAGAGAGAGAGAGAGAGAGAGAGAGAGAAAGAGAGATGTTGATATTGGTGATTGATTACTGTACCATACTGGGGCTCAGAATCTACCTCTGGTATTGAGGTTTGCTGGGACATGCCCTGTCCTGGACTGTGTTCCCCTTTTACCCAAGTGAAATAGACCTTTCTTGTCAATCTTCCAAATTTCTTGGGCTCAAAGATTATTTTCCCCCATCTTTTTGTTGATTGTGCTATTCCAGAATTTGTTTGGGGCTCTTTTGTGGTTGTTTGGAGATGAATATGGGAGAGTTATGGCAATTTACTGCTACTCTGCCATCTCAGCTTCTATAGAATCTCACAATTTAGTAGAAGAACAACATGGAAACATACCTACAAAGTATGTACAATATACATGCTATGTATTGTTATGTACAAACAAGCTCTATACAGGATAAATTGAAGATAATCAACCGAGAGAAGGGATTAGCATTTAAGGGGATTGGGGAAGGCTTCCTGTAGATAATGGGATTTTTATCTAGGACTAGAAGGAAGCCAGGGAAGCTAGGATGTAAAGATGAGTAGAGAAAATATCCCATAAATACAAAAGGATAGCTAATAAAAGTGCTTGTAATTGGGAGATGAAGTGTCTTGTTTGGGGACCCAGTAAAGAGGAAATGTCACAAAGATCATTATGCAGCAAGGATGGGGGATAGGCTGATAAATATTGCTTCTGGCATTAGGCGGTTCAACGAGAATTGTGCTAAACTGGAATTCTTCTCCATTGGTCTCTCCCCCGATTCCTATTAGACAGCAAAAGTTCAGATCCAAGCCTTCCAAGTAGTCCAGTGAGGTTCTACTCTGCAGCAAGAAGCTCTGGGAAGCAGGTGCCTTAGTTACCCTTTGAAGTGGGTACAGACCCAGCATATGGGCTAGTGGATAGTGTAGTGGGTGAGGTAAGAATTGGACACGGGGAAAGGGAGAAGCTTAGCCAAGAAAAGGATGGGCTGACCCACTGCTACATCCCAGCCCAATCTGTGCCCTAGATCCTGAGCTGTGGATGAAGGGAACAGGATGCATCACATTGTCACTTTAGATCAAACCCACACCGACTGAAAACCCCCTCTTTGCTGACAGCAGCAAGAATTATGGTAATCTGTGTCTCTTTCCCTGTTAGCAGCACCACTCTCTTGAAGAAATGCCATCTGCCAGGATGAAAAATGAAGCCAATTAAGGACCAACAGAATGTACAGGCCAACAAGTGGCCTGGCTGATTCTGAGGCTGGGAATAATGGACACCGGCATTTATCCCACTGGGGGCGCAATATTGTGTGTTTGTTTTTTATTTGTAGTCCCTTCAGTTGACCATAGCGTTGGCCATGGTTGGGGAGTCAGGGTCTTGGCAGGTTTGTCAGAGCTTGGAAAAACAGCTCCTGCTTGTATATCACTCACTAGCAGGTGGTGTGACCCAGATCTGAAGTTGACATCATGGCCATCTGTAAGACAGGAAAAGAGCCATCTATCTAAAAAGCTTCTGGGTCCCCAAATACAACTGCCTTTTTGTCACTCTGTGGGTTATATGTACTACTCTGGAAGTCTTCAGTTACTTTTTTTTTTTTTTTAATCACTATTAAAACCTCTGCTTTGTGAGAGGTTCTGTATCAACTTTTTGACTATGTGTTATCTGGGGAATGGATTTAAGAGTTTTGGAGACAACTATGCTATGGAAAAAAGATAGGTCAAAGACTATCATACTTTTACTACCTTGCTTCAAAATATCATATCCAAGGAAGGGAAAAAACATGTTTTCAAAGAATTACATCATTTTCAAAAAGGAAAGGACCCCAGTACCCATTTGGCTCCAAAAAGAATGGCATCTACAAAATGCCCAATTTTGAACTTAGATTATCTGGAGCCACTGTTGTTCATTGCTAATCTAGTCTTCATTCAGTTGGCAAAGAAAAACAAAAAAACATTCTATACAGGTCTAACTGTGGTCACTTCCCTACTGGGAACTGTGGCTTTCTATTGCCAAATGGACAAAATAAGCAGTGGAAGGACTGGCATTTAAAGTACTTTTAAAAATGGTTCCAGTTTTTTTCATTTCATTTTTTCTGTTTTGAACTTAACAATCATGAATAAAAACAAACATTCCTTTCCTGGCTTTGACACTACCAAGTTTGGACTTGCAGTGACCACTTTCTCTCTTCCTGCAGCACCAGGCTGAGCCATCTGACTGGCCCTGAGTAGATTGAGATGCACTATGTGCCAGTCTCTCTCCTAGGCTGCCTTTGGTGGCAAAGAACAAGGACCTGAAAAAGATCCTGGATGGCAGGGCATCAAGGCCAATGTATTGATGCTAATGAATGTCCTCAGTGAGCTGAGAAGCAAGCACATAGAAGATGTGATTCCCCAGGGGAGCAGTAAGTTAGTCTCCAAGCTCACCGGAGGTGCCGTCCCTATTGCTGCCAGCATTAGCTCTGCTGCTAGTGGCACTCCCCATGCTGCTGCAGAGAAGAAGGAAGAAAAGAAAGAAGAATCACACAAGATGATGACATAGGTTTTGGTTTCTGCCTGAGCACGCTACCCTGATCCTTGAGCAAATAATACTTTTATTTAAGAAAAACAAAATTAAAAAAAAATCCAATATGCAAAGAACAAAAAAGAGGATTACAATAAAACTAAAAGTTCCTATTTTGTATGACTTTTAAAAATATATCTATGCATTACATTTAATAAAATCATAACAAAATTGCTGTATTTGCATCCCCTTTTAAAATTTCTTTTTCAACTTTCTTTTCCAGCTTTATTTCACATTATTCCCCCTTTTATTTCTTAGGTTCCAGTCAAACTAGATTACTAGACTATTTCCCAAACTGGAAATGCCACCCTCAATTTCCTTGCTCCAATCCAGGACCAAAAGATCAAAGATCTAGATCTCAGATGGATAGATAACCTAGTCAATCTCATTTTATAGATAAGGAAACCAAGGTTAAGCAAAGCAGTGACTTTTTCAAGGTCATATAAGCAGTAAAGCATCAGAAGCAGGATTTGAATTCAAGTCTTCAGCCTCAAGAATCCATGTTCTAATCATGTGACTATGCTGAAGCAAAGATCGAAACAGAGAATATTAATGAGGGACTCTTTTCAATTTTTATGCATTATTTATCTGAATCAGTGAAACATACACACATACCTGATTAAGTTAGGAAGTCTTTGAAATACATACTATATCAGCCTCATCATCGTTTTCAAAAGCACTTAAAACCTCAATTATATATTTCAGTCATTTTTTCAGTTGTTATCTGACTCATCATGGGGTTTTCTTGACAGAGATACTGGATTGGTTTGTCACTTCCTTTTCTAGCTCATTTTACAGATGAGGAAACTAAAGCAAAGAGAATTTATGAACTTAGGAAGATGAGGCTTCCTGACTTCAGGCCCAGCACTTTATCCTCTGTAAAACTTAACTGCCCCCAATTAAAAAAAAAAATATGTGTGTGTGTGTGTATACATTTTATATATATATGAAATACTACATAAAGGGAAATGCATAGACATTATACCTGTCTTTGCATTCTAATTGTATATTTCTAATCATAACTAGACAAAATGCCACTATATAAAGAACTACAAACATTTAGAAAAAAGCAGAAAATGAATACAGAATGAACTAGATTTCCCTCCTCTGTCCTAAGGGCCAATAGCAAAGGAAAGTCATTTTTTAAAATGCTGGGGATTTTTTGTTGTTGTTGTTAAAAAAAAAAAAAAAACTGTAACAGTTTTGACAAAAAAAATTATTTATTTTATAATTGAATCAAGCACAAAACCACACACTCCAAACTACTTGGTTTGCTCAAAAGAAAATATATAGTGGGTTTTTTTTGTTTTTTTGTTTTTGCTGAGGCAATTGGGGTTAAGTGACTTGCCCAGGATCACATAGCTAAGCTGTGTTAAGTGTCTGAGACCTAATTTGAATTAGGTCCTCCTGACTTCAGGGCTGGTGCTCTATTCACTGCACTACCTACCTGCCCCTATTTAGTGCTTTAAGGTTTGTAAATCACTTTGCAAATATTATCTCATTACCTCACAATAATCCTGAGAAGTAGGTGCTACTTATTATACCATTTTTACAGATGTTGAAACTGAATCACACAAGACCAGATTAAAATTCAGGCCTCTTCCAGTTTCCTGTTCATTGTGCTACATTGTATTTGTTTTGTATTTGCTTCTGAGGGGAATGAATAATAAAAATGAAAGGATTGGTTTAGATGATTTCTAGAGCCCCATTCAGTCTTAAATGCTGCAATTCCTATAAGAATTCATACTTTTTGGATTCACAATTTATAAGAAATCAGGTATTCTCATATAATGGACAACATGATATATTTAGAGCCAGAGTTGTTCAGTTGTGTCCAATTCTTGGCAAAGATTCTGGAGTGATTTATCATTTCCTTTCTCCAGCTCATTTAACAGATGGGGAAACTGAGGCAAACAGGGTTAAGTGCCTTGAATAAGGTCACATGGCTAGTAAGTGTCTGAGTCTAGATTTAATATCAGGAAGATGATTTTTCTCAACTTTAGGCTTGATACACTATGCACCATGGCGCTACCTACCTTTCCAGAGTCAGGGCACCAGCTCTACTACCTACAAAGTAACTTTAGATGATTATGGTTACCTGTGTGATCTTGGGTAAGTCATAGAATCTCTGGATCTGTTTTTTCACCTGCAAAATCAGGAGGTTATATTACGTTACTTCTAAGGCTCTTCTCAGCTCCGAATCTCTGATCTCTTTTCACTTTGAATTTTTTTTTAATTGTGTTGCTATTACTTTTTAAAAATATAGCCATGGTCATGGCATATTATGAAATTTTTTATTTTCTTCATCCTGTGTCATTTTGCTGTAGTCTTGTATTTCTTCCTATTGGAAGGTCATGGTTTAAAGCTAAGTTTGTAGATAGGCTAGGAAGCATTTGTAAATTAGGGAAAAACAGGGAACTCCTGCTGAGTCATTCTCTTGGACTTAGAATGTACAACAGGTATCTGGATAGCTATGTTTTGAGACTGTTTGGAAATAAGGAAATGAGGTAGGTAAGGCTGAGTGGTCAATTACTCCCTCCCCTCCCCCCTCCCCCCCCCCCACCTTTATATACCTGAAATTTCACCTACAGAGATTTTTTTTCTTTGTGCTTAATTTTGCACCTCCAGGCTCCTCTCCTAAAGTAAACACATTAACTTCTTACACCATAATTGAGTGTCTTGGATCAAGCTAGTTGACATTTCTGGGCTGCAGATTCTCACTCTGTAAAGTGAAAGAGTTGTCCTAGATAATTTCTAACCTCCCTTACACTCTAAATATATAATAGTCTGACTAAATGTTTTCTTAGGGTTTTTTTCAACTCTCCTAATAAGTTCATCAGAAGCCTTTGTCTCAAACCCAAACAGCTCAAGAAGGATGAAAATTGCATTGATCAAATTTTACATATATAATCTCTTTTGAACCTCTCATCAACCCTGGGAATTAGGTGCTATTTATAATACTCAATTTATAAGTAAAGAAACTGAGGCACAGAGGCAAGTGGTTAAGTGACTTGCTCAGAAACATTATAAATGTCTGAGTGTGGATTTAAATTTAGATTTTCCTGACTTCACCTAGCTGCTTCTGGGAGAAGTTAATTGAAGAAAAAGGTCTTAAGTAAAGGAGGTGTGGATGATATATTTAGGGAGGACTAAAATCTCTCTGCTCTAAGGCTTGATGAGCTCTTTTTAGGGTTGTTTATTCACCTTTGATGTCCCTCTTCACTCTTCCCTCTGATTCCAAGAAGCATGTACAATGGCCACATCCTGATAAAACTGGCTTGGCAGAGGTGCTAATCCAGATAGAGTATAACCAACAGTCAAATCCAGTGGGTTAGGGGAGGTCTACCCCAAGCATGTGAAAGTTCCCTCTGACAGAATGGGAGGATGAGAATCATGTGTTCCAATGGTCACAAAAGTAGCTGAAGCAGGTTTCATGGCATGCCTGGAAGGTCATCCTGCATCCTGAACCATCACTAGTCATCTTAACTTTTGTCTTATCACTAAATTTCGATGACTTTGTATAACTCTACTTCACTTAAATCCAATTTACACACAAGTCATAATATCTTCAAGACATGTCATTGGTTCTCTCTGAACAAAGATGAACAGTTGGGAAGGGGGGAAATAATTCTAAAAACAAACCTTGCCTTGCCTGTCTTTATTACTTTAGTACAGTAGTCATCAGGAATTCTTTCCTGTATACCGGAAGTCCTTATTTCAGAGATACTTTGTGCCCTGTATTGTCTGTGATAGATTTTGAATTCTTTTTTCATTTCTGTGATCCAATGGAAAATAGTAAGGGAGATCTCTTTATGTAGAACCATACCTCTGAGTTCCAGATTTGTCTCTGCTTGCTCTTCTCTAATCATACTTCTTTCTCTTTTCTTTCTCTTATTCACTGTTAGCTTGGAGCCAACAAAAATCCATAATCAAATTTTGCTACAATATGATAAAAATTGGTGATATCATTTGGTGAGAGAGACATCTAAAACATTAGATAATAAAATCAGGACCCTAAAAGATCTGGACAGGCTAAAACCACAGGCTGAATCTAACAAGGTGAAATCTAATGGGAATAATATAAAATCTAAGGCTTAGGTTCAAAAAATACCTATATAAGAAAGATAGGAAGAGGCAACAATGTAAATTAAAAAGGATTTGGTATTGTTAGTGATTATTGAATTCCTAGCTCAATGGAAATCAGTAATATGATATGATTGTCAGAGAAATGCAAATTAAGACAACTCTAAGATACCGCTATACAACTGTCAGATTGGCTAAGATGACAGGAAAAAATAATGATGATTGTTGGAGGGGATGCAGGAAAACTGGGACATTGATGCATTGTTGGTGGAGTTGTGAACGAATCCAACCATTCTGAAGAGTAGTTTGGAACTATGCTCAAAAAGTTATCAAACTGTGCATACCCTTTGATCCAGCAGAGTTACTAGTGGGCTTATATCCCAAAGAGATCATAAAGAAGGAAAAGGGACCTGTATGTGCACGAATGTTTGTGGCAGCCCTTTTTGTAGTGGCTAGAAACTGGAAACTGAGTGGATGCCCATCAGTTGGAGAATGGCTGAATAAATTGTGGTATATGAATATTATGGAATATTATTGTTCTGTAAGAAATGACCAACAGGATGATTTCAGAAAGGCCTGGAGAGACTTACACGAACTGATGCTGAGTGAAACGAGCAGGACCAGGAGATCATTATATACTTCAACAACAATACTATATGATGACCAGTTCTGATGGACCTGGCCATCCTCAGCAAGGAGATCAACCAAATCATTTCCAATGGAGCAGTAATGAACTGAACCAGCTACATCCAGAGAAAGAACTCTGGGTGATGACTAAAAACCATTACATTGAATTCCCAATCCCTATATTTATGCCCACCTGCATTTTTTATTTCCTTCACAAGCTAATTGTACAATATTTCAGAGTCTGATTCTTTTTGTACAACAAAATAACGGTTTGGTCATGTAAAAAAATATGATATGATTGTAATAAAAAATACAATGCTCATTATACATATAAAGTCATACACAACATATATCTATATTAGCCATATCAACAAGCACTTATTAAACACCTGCTGATGTGGAACCTGAACTTTAATCAGTAACTTACCTATCCTGTTTCCATTGTCACATAGACCAACTTCTGAGACTTGATTAGCATATCAAGCCAGACTGATGCCTAGTCCAAACTCACTGTTGACTCCATCAGGTCCCTCCCTGCCTCTTTCCTGGTCCCTCCCCAACTCTTCCCTAATTCCTACCCTTACTCTCTAGACTCTGCCCTGGCCCCTCCTCTTTAAAGCCTCTGAATCTGGAAGCACATTGCTTAATTATATATGATTCTGCCTTGCTTAGTCATACTTGGTTGAGCCCATGAGCTATTTCATGTAATAAATGGCATCCTTTGTCTCTGTGATAAATGTCTGTTGTGATTGTTTCACTTTTTTTTATTTGTTTCTTTTTTTTTGTTTGTTTCACTTTTCTTGAACCACTGTTCTAAAATTATGTTTTCCCACTCTATACTGCTATGTTTGAGGAATTTACTAAGAGCTGGGAATACAAAGGAAAGATGCAAAATAGGTGAACTGAGTTTTCTCCTTAAATGGAGGTTCTGGAAGGAGAGGTCTCCATCTTCCATTCAGAGGAAGGGATGCCAGAAACAGAGGGTATTGATGAAGTTCTATGGACTTCAAAAGCCAAAGTGATGGAGGGGTTTCTGGGGCATGATGGAGAAGTCTAAAAGTACATCCAAGTTTTGTGGTTTTTTAAAAATTTTTTTTATTTAATAGCCTTTTATTTACAGGTTATATGTATGGGTAACTTTACAGCATTGACAATTGCCAAACCTCTTGTTCCAATTTTTTCCCTCTTTCCCCCCACCCCCTCCCCCAGATGGCAGGATGACCAGTAGATGTTAAATATATTAAAATATAAATTAGATACACAATAAGTATACATGACCAAACTGTTATTTTGCTGTACAAATAGAATCAGACTCTGAAATATTGTACAATTAGCTTGTGAAGGAAATCAAAAATGCAGGTGGGTAAAAGTATAGGGATTGGGAATTCAATGTAATGGTTTTTTGTCATCTCCCAGAGTTCTTTCTCTGGGCATAGCTGGTTCAGTTCATTACTGCTCCATTGGAAATGATTTGGTTGATCTCGTTGCTGAGGATGGCCAGGTCCATCAGAACTGGTCATCATATAGTATTGTTGTTGAAGTATATAATGATCTCCTGGTCCTGCTCATTTCACTCAGCATCAGTTCGTGTAAGTCTCTCCAGGCCTTTCTGAAATCATCCTGTTGGTCATTTCTTACAGAACAATAATATTCCATAATATTCATATACCACAATTTATTCAGCCATTCTCCAACTGATGGGCATCCACTCAGTTTCCAGTTTCTAGCCACTACAAACAGGGCTGCCACAAATATTCGTGCATATGCAGGTCCCTTTCCCTTCTTTAGTATCTCTTTGGGGTATAAGCCCAGTAGAAACATTGCTGGATTAAAGGGTATGCACAGTTTGATAATTTTTTGAGCATAGTTCCAAATTGTTCCCCAGAATGGTTAGATGTATTCACAGTTCCACCAACAATGTATCAGTGTCCCTGTTTTCCTACATCCCTTCCAACATTCCACATTATCTTTTCCTGACATTCTAGCCAGTCTGACAGGTGTGTAGTGGTATTTCAGAGTTGTCTTAATTTGCATTTCTCTGATTAATAATGACTTGGAGCATCTTTTCATATGGCTAGAAATAGTTTCAATTTCTTCATCTGAGAATTGTCTGTTCATATCCTTTGATCATTTATCAACTGGAGAATGGCTTGATTTTTTATAAATTAGAGTCAATTCTCTATATATTTTGGAAATGAGGCCTTTATCAGAACCTTTGACTGTAAAAATATTTTTTGAGGTTTTTTTTTAATGAAGGTATAGGAATATGACATATTGACTGCATGAATAAAATCCAAGAGTAGAGAATAAGAAAGTTGTTAGATCTACTATATTCTGTGCTGATAAGAGTCCGTCTAAAGCATTGTGTTTTTGTCCTGGTCATCACATTTTCAGAAGAATGGACTTTTAGGAGAATGAATAGAGTAGTAAAAACAGACTGGGTAGAGGACCTGGAAACTATATTATTCAAGGATGAATTAAAATGGGGACATGATAGTAGTCTTCAAGAATTTGAAGAGCTGACATATAGAAGTAGGAAGAGAATGGGCAAAAATGAAATCATGAATGGTATTGAATTGCATAAATATAAAATTAGATGTTATCTAAAGGGGAAAAAAGTTTCTATCAATTAAAACTGTTCAAAAGTGAAATGGACTGATTTGAAAGATAATGAAATTCCAACTGTAAGTCTTAAAATGGAGGCAGACTATCATTTGTCTTGGAAGTTGTAAAGGAGAGTCTTGCTTCAAGTATGACTTGGTCTAAGATCACAGAGTTCCATACCCATTTGAGATCCTATAATGCTTAGGTGAAACTCAATCAATCAACATGAATTTTTTAGCATTCACTATGTGCCCAGAACTGTGTTAGGCAGTAGGAATAAAAGTACAAAGAATGAAACAATTTCTAGTTTCAAGAAGCTTACATTCTAAAATAAAAAAACAAAAAACATTGTCCCATATGGGACATCTGGGCCCCAGCTTCAGTGGATCATTGCCCAGGACTTCTTGTATTTAATCATTGAAATAGAGAAATAGGCTCAGTATCTTCAGCATTATTTTTGTTTCCTGTCAATGGCCTGATGAGTCAGCATCAAATTAGATACTATATGTAAAATACTTTGTAAGCTCTTAAGTGATATATGACTATTGTTATTTTTGTAAAAGGTGTGTGAGAGTGGGGCAGGGAGGTGGAATGTGATTCCCTTTCTAACTCAATTTAAATCATAGAACTGAGGATTTTAAATTTTCAAAAAATTAATGAAAGTTAATTTTTAAAAATCTCTTCTTCCCACCTCCTTCAACTACACTAGGGAAACCTCCCACAAATCCTTATAACAAACATGCAGGTTCCATTAAAAAAATTTCCATATTGGCCATGTTCAAAAATATTTGTCTCATTCTGTACTCTCAGTCTGTCACTTCTCTGTCAGGAGATAGGTGCTACATCATTGATGTTACTGATTGACCATTGAAGTTCCAGAGTTCTTAAGTCTTTCAAAATTGTTCATTTTTACAATATTGTTATTATAGTATAACTTATTCTGGGCAATCTTTTTGATTCCTTGGGCCAAGGTCTTTAGCTTCTGGACCTTCCTACAAGGCCCTTCTCTCCAGCTTCTCTGTTCTTTGGATTAGTGTACTCCAGGTTTCAGGGGACAGATTTTTCATAGTTTGTTAAAGCTGGAAAAGGCTTTAGAGGTTATTTAGTTCAATTTTCCCATTTTATAGATAAGGAAACTGAAGTCTAAAGGGTTAAGATCTGCAGTCTTACAGGTCATAAGTACAAAGCCAACTTAAGATTTTAAAACAAGTTGTCGGACTCCAAAATTCACATCTTTCTTATATCCTGTATTATTTAATTCCTGTTCTTTTTTTTTTTTAAATCTAGAAGGGGGAGGGATTCTCAGACATTGTTGTTTTGCCGTGTCTGACTCTTTATGATCTAATTTGGGGTTTTTGTGCCAAAGATACTGGAGTGGTTTGCCATTTCCTTCTCCAGTTCATTTTAGAAATGAGGAAACTGAGGCAGACAGGTTAAGTGATGTGTCCAAGGTCACACAGCTAGAAAGTGTCTGAGGATACATTTGAACTCATATCTTCCTGATTCCAGGGCTAACTCTATCTACTACATCACCTATCTGACCTTCTAAAGTGAATCCTTTCTCAATAACTGCGGATCAGATGTTCTTGACTCCACACAATCACACAGTCTCCCATCACTCCTACTCCAAATCAGGCCGTTTGGATTCCATTCTCCTTCATGACTTCTTACCTTTGCTGAACCTCAGTTTCCTCATCTGTGAAATGGAGAGGCCATCCTAGATGGCCTTTTGGGCCCCTTCCAATTCTATGAGGTTGATGAGCTCATGATCCTTCTCTCCTTTGCAATATCTTCATTCACAGATTCACAGTGTATATTAAAGACAGTCATTATGTTCAATCAGTATATATGATATATATTACATTTTTTTCTGTGCCAGGAACTATGTCTTTTCCTATGGACAAAAACAAACAGTCCCTGCCCTCAAGGATCTCATGGTACAGTCATTTGGGAGAAATCATGGACCATGGGAGTAACATGTAGTCATATTGGTATATGCAAAAAGATACAGCATAATTTTGAGGCAATGAAGGTATTGGTATCCGTGGAGTTCAGGAAATGCTTCATTAGGAAATAGCACCTGAGCAAGGAGTTGGAAATTGAGGGAATGCTCATCAACTAGAGAATGGATGGATATGTTATAGTATATGAATATAATGGAATATTATTAATCTATTAGAAATGATAAGCAGACTGATTTCAGAAAAGCCTGCAAAGACTTGAACTGATGCTGAGAAAAGTGAGCAGAACCAAGAGAACACTGTACAAAGTAACAACAAGATTATGTGATAATCAATTATGACAGACTTAGCTCTTCTCAGCAATACAGTGATCTAAGACAATTCCAATTTCCAATGCAATTCCAAAACAATTTCCAATGAAAAATGCCATCTGCACCCAGAGACTGAATGCAGATCAAAACATACCATTTTCACCTTTTGTTTGCTTTTTCTTTGTTATGGTTTTCCCTCTTGTTCTGATTATTCTTTCACAACATGAGTAATATGGAAATGTATTTAGAATGATTTTGCATGTATAACCCATATAGGACTACTTATTGTCTTGGGGGAGGAAGGAAAAAAAATTTTGGAACTCAGAATATTAGGGACTTGAATATTGAAAACTCTACGTGTAATCTGAAAAAAAATACTGTTAAGAAAAAAAAAAGAATTAAAGTTAAAAAAAAAAAAAGATTATTCACTGCAATCCAATAAAAAAAAGAAAAAAGAAAGTTGTACCTGAGTTGAAGAATCAGAGGTGAGAAGAGAGACTATTCCTGTCATAGAGATGCCAGTGCACAGGATGATGGATCATTGTGTATAAGGAACAATAAGTAAGTTTGGCTGAACTGTAACCACAGGGAGGGTAATAATGTGTAATAATACTATAAAGGGAGGTTAGGGCCAGCTTGTAAAAGGTTTAAGTTATGGTATATGATTCAGTGGAATGCCAAACAGAGGACTTTACAGTGTTATTATTATATCAGCTGCATTTGCATTTTTAAACCCAAAACTCTTAATCCCTATTCTGGGATCTTTTCTCAGCATGTAATCACTTGGGGAAGGAGAAGGGAACATTTCAGTACTGGCCTCTCTGTAGGTATTTTCCGTGTCCTTTTCCCTACCATCTGGCCCTGATGATGACAGGTAGGTAAACTTGTGATCCTTATGCCCTCTACTTTGCAAATTAGTCTGACTTACAGGGAGAACCAAGGCTCCCTCAGGAAGCAGGAGCAAGTACTGTCCTTGCTTACTGATAATTCATTTTGTATTTTCTCAACTCCATAGAGTATAAGCTTTTTTTGTTTGGTTGTTTTTACCTTTCTTAGAATCCCTAGAACTTAGCACTGGTCTAGCCCACTGTTTGGCAAATAGTAGGTGCTTAATAAATGTTTCTTGATTGATTGGTGCATAGTAAGTGCTTGGTGACTGAATGATGTTCTGTGGACATGAAGTTTCACTGGCCAAGGTTACCCAAAGCAGTTCCAGATGCCACAGTATTTATATAGTCTCTCTCTTAATAAAAGCACTATCATCTAAGAAGTGCTTCTTGACCTGGCAGAAAATTAGCACCATTATAGAATGATGGAGATCGAAATGCAAAGGAAAGCAATTCTATGGGATATTGTATGTGGAACTGACGTAATTTTAGAAGCTTCTCCCAAATAGCTTTTCAATAAATGTGTCAAACAAATTGGGCATCTCTGTTCACTCCCACAGCAACAGTGGAAAAGGTCTAACAAGTATTTTGAGTTAGGTAAAAGACAAAAAGCCCAGGAAAACCACAGAGCCCATCTCTAATGGACCGTTCCAGTTAACGACATCATTGTGCCATCTGCTTCATGTAGAGCTGAAACCTAATTTATTCTGAACTTATTAACTTAAAACCTATTAGGCTCATTTACTTTGAGCTGCACATGCCACAGAGAGCCAAGCAGGGATGTGGGGCAGGAAAGGGAGGGGAGAAAGGGGTTTGGTGGTAGACAGCAGCCCAGGCAGCTCCAAGGAGAGAATAACATGCCCATTTTTGAATGCCACAAGGACACTGCTTGCAGGAGACTGGATATGGAAGTCTCTTATTTTCTAGAGAAAGATAATAAACTGGGGGATCTGAGCCTCACAGACAAGAAGGTGTTAGCTTCTAATGACCTTTTCAGAAGCAGCACGAAGGGATTCAAGCAGGCAGAAAGGTAAATGTTCGCCTGGCACTAGCCAAGAGGTTTAGGCAGCTTACGCAGATGGATAAAGGTCCAAAGTCTGGGTCCTGTCAGCTTACTGCAGGAAAAACAAACAAACAAACAAACAACGAACAGTCATCAACCTGATCCTTGGTTTTGTGCTTATGTGAAAACTTTGAAAAGGAACATCTGAGGGACAGTTTGGGGTAGTGGGTAGTCAGCTTTGGTTTGCAGGAAGGGAGTTCTGAGTTCAAATTCAATTTTTGAAACATGCTGGGGCAGGTTATTTACTCTCAGTGTTGCCAGGAAATTTTCTGACACTAAGTTGCAGAGATGTGCATTGACAGGGAAAGCTTTCTTATCAGAATTGCTCTGTATTAAAGAAATTAGAGTTCTGGTTTGAAGAGAGAAAAAAGGCACCTTTCCATTTCCAAATATCCAAATGTACAAGCTATACCAGAGAATATATGGACCTGGAGTTAGGAAGACTTTGGTCCAACCTCAAACATTTACTAGCTATGGGACCTCAGACAAGAAATTTAACTTCTACCTCAGTTTCCTCTTCTGTAAAGGGAAATGATAATAGTACTTAGCTCCCAAGGTTGTTTGTGAGGATAAAATGAGATTATACAACTGTGATGGATTTGGCTTTTCTTAGCAAAGTGATGATTTGATTTCAGATATTTCCAACAGACTTGGGATGGGAAATACCATCCACATCCAGAGAGAGAATAATGGAGACTGAATGTGGATTGAAACATCACATTTTCACCTTTTGTTGTTTGTTTGCTTTTTAAATTTTTCTTGTGATTTTTTTCCCCTTTTGATTTGATTTTTCTTGCACAACATGACAAATATGGAAATGCAGTTAAAATAATTTATTTTATTAAATATTCAATTATTTAATTAATTTAAATTTATTTAATTGATTGATTAAAATTAATATTTAAATATTTATTAAATATAATAATATTTAAAATAATATATTTAATTATATCAGATTACTTGCTGTCTTGGGGAGAGAGGAAGTAAAGGGAGATAGGGAAAAAAATTTGGAAGACAAAGTCTTACAAAAATGAATGTTTAAAACTAACTTTACATGTATTTGGGAAAATAAAATACTATTAAAAATAAAATAAAAATAAGAATAGTATTCTTAGTAAAATTCCTGGTATGTAGTAGGTGCTTAATAAATGCTTGTTTCCTTCCTTCTCTGTGTGATGGCACAATTTTTACATCAGTGAGCAGTAGTACAGAAAGGTATTAAATGAAATTAAAAGGTAGGAGAGATGGTTTTAATTTTTATCAGATATCCAGTTCAAATGCCAGCCTTGCTACTAACTTGTGGACAATATCAGGCAAATCTCTGAACCTTAGATCCTCCCAATTACACAAAGGTCTACACCAGAGGGTCTCTATATTCCCATCACTAGAGACCATGAATAAATGAATGATCAGAAATGTGATATTTGGACGCTGAACAAAAACTGCTTGTGATATCCTTGTGGACAAGATGGAGAGGAATCTACTGTGTCATAATACCACTGGGTGAATTTGGAGATGATTGTAACCTGATCAAGAGAGTCCTCATTGATGGGTCATTGTTACCTTGAATGAAGTCTCAGCTGGAAAGCCACAAACCTGGAGAATCTATGCTGTTCAACGTTTTATCAGTGATGTGGATAAAGGACAAGAAGGAATGCTTATGAGATGTGCATATGATGAAAAGCTAGAACAAACAGCTAAGATGTTAGGAAAGACAATCATGACTTTAAAAGATTTAAAATGATGGGCCAAAGTTAATGAGAAAACTTTAAAAAAGAGTAAATATAAAGTTCCAAATTTGGCAGCTATGTGGTATAGTGGATAGAATGCTGAGCACTATTACTTACTAGTGTAAAAATTGTACCACTTAGAGAAGGAAGGAAACAAGCAATTTATTAAGCACCTATTATGTGCCAGGTACTAAGCACTTTCCAACTATTATTTCATTTTATCCTCACAAACAATCTTGTGAGTAGGTACAATTATTATCCCCATCTTACAGAAGAGGAAACTGAGGCAGAAGTTAGTATTAGAAAGACCAGAGTTCAAATATGATCTGAGATATTTATTAGCTGAGTGACCCTGGGCAAATCACTTAACCTTTTTGACTCAGTTGCCTTATCTGTAAAATGAAAAGGAAATGGCAAACCATTCCAGGATCTGCCAAGAAAACCCTAAATAAGGTCATGAAAAAAATTGGATATAACTGAAATGACTGAGCAAAATTTTAATAGAGACCTAGTGTTCCGGAAAGAGATCATCTATTAAATCCTTATCCAGACAAATCATATCTGGAGCATCATTCTTGAGATCAGAAACTTTCACCTTTTTTTGTATCCTAAACTTACTTAGTCCAGTGTCTGGCACATAGTAGGTGTTTAATAAATGTTCCTTGATTGATGTGCACTTTTGAGTGCCCTATTGTAAGGAAGACATTGATACATTCAAGTGGGTGAGGAAGAGAAGAAGAAAGGAATCAGAGTATATCATATGGAATCACCTGAAGAAACTGGGGTTTTTTAGCCTGAAGAAAAGAAAGGAGGTGAGATTGGGATAGCTGTCTTCAAATATCTGGAGGACTGTCACACATAAGAGACTTATTAGACTTGTTCTATTTGGTTTCAGAGGTTAGAAAAAAGGATCAGTGGATAGGGCAAAGAAGGAAGAAAGAAAGAAAAGAAGGAAGGAAGGAGGAAAGAAAAAAAGGAGAGAGGGAAAGGGACCTACATGTGCAAAAATGTTTGTAGTAACTCTTTTTGTGATAGCCAAGAATTGGAAAAGAAGTGGATGCCCATCAATTGGGAAATGGCTGAACAAATTGTGGTACATGAAGGTAATGGAATATTATTATTGTTCTATAAAAAATTACAAACAAGGTGATTATAGAAAGGCCTGGAAAGATTTACATGAACTGATGCTGAGAGAAACAAGCAGAACAAGGAATATATTGTACACAATGACAGTAAGAATGTGTGATGATTAACTATGAAAGGTTTGGTTCTTCTCAGTAGTTCAGTGATCCAAAGGAATCCCAATAGACTTGGGACAGAAAATTCTAGCTGCAATCAGAGAAAGAACTTAGGAGGTTGAATGTAAATCAACACATGCTATTTTCACTTCTATTTTCTGTTTTTTTTTTTTTTATTTCTCCCAGGGTTTTTCCTGTTTACTCTGATTTTTCTCTCTAACATAATTCATAAAACAATGTGTATTAAAATAATTAAACTAAAAAAATTAAAAAAGAAAGAAGAGAGGGAAGGAAAGATGGAAGAAAATAGGAAAAGAAGAAAGCAGAGAAGAAAGGAGGGAAGGAAAGAAGAAGAAGAAGAAGGGAAGGAGGGGAGAAAGGGAGGAAGGGATGGAGGGAAGGAGGGAGGGAAGGAAAAAAGTAAAGGAAGGGAGGGAAGGGGGAGAAAAGGAGGGAGGGAGGGAAGGAGGAAGGAAGGGAGGGAGGAAAGAAGGAAGGAAAGGAGGAAGGAAGAAGGAAATAAGCATTTATTAAAAAAACCTATTATGTGCCAGGTTCTCTGCTAAAAATTCAGTATATAAATAGAAGCAAAAAAGAAAAATATTCCCTGTCTTCAAGGAACTTACATTCTTGTGTGTGTGTGTGTGTGTGTGTGTGTGTGTGTTAAATAGTATTTTATTTTTTCCAACTGCATGTAGAGGTAAAGAATTTGAGTTCAAATTTTTTCTCCCTCCATTCCTCCTATCCCCTCCTTCTTTCCCCTCCCCCCTTCCCAAAATGGCAAGCAATCTGATATCAGTTATACATATGCAATCATGTCAACATATTTCCACATTAGTAAATGTTATGAAAGAAAGAAGAGAACAAAAGGGAAAAGCCACATAAACAAAACAAAACAAAACAAAAAAGAAAGAAAGAAATGTAAAAATAGTATGCTTTGATCTGCGTTCAGACGCCAAACTTCTTTTTATGGATTTGTATAGCATTTTCCATCATGATTCTTTTGGAATTGTCTTGGATCATTGTATTGCTGAGAAGAGATAAGTCTATCAAAGTTGATCCCTGCATGATGCAGTTTTGCTCACTTCACTCAACATCACTTCATGTTTTTAGATTTTTCTGAAATCGATCTGTTCATCATTTCTAAAGTACAATAGGACTATAACCTGTTACATTCATATACACAACTTGTTCAGTCATATCCCAGTTGGTGGGTATCCCCCCAATTTCTAATGCTTTGCCACCACAAAAAAGACTTTTGCTATTAATATTTTTGTACATAGATCTCCTTTTCCCCCCCCTTTTTTTTTTTTTTTTTTTTTTTTTTTTTTTTTTTGCCTCTTTGGGATTATAGACCTAGTAGTGATATTGCTGGATCAAAGGGTATGCACAATTTGGTTGCCTTTTGGGCATAAGGAACTTACATTCTAATGGGGAAGACAAAGCTACAAAGGGAAGAATGGGGAAGAAGGTACCTGATTCAGGGACTTGGTTTTTAAGACTGGTAGTCAAGCCTAGGGCCAGGAGGGGATGCATCTATAAAACATTTATTATGTGTCAAGTTTTCTGCATGTTTTGATTTGACATAGAAAAAAACTTCTGATAATACAGTCCTGCAAAAGTATAATAGGCTGCCTTGAGAAATTGTGGGTTCCATGTTTAACTTATAATGAATTACTTCCCATCTAGGGGAAGGAGAGGTGGGAAGGGAGAGAGAAAAATTTGGAACACCAGGTTTTGCAAAGGTAAACACTGAAAACTATCTTTGTATGTATTTTGAAAAATAAAAAGCTATTATTTTAAAAAGAAAAATAGAAATTGTGGGTTCTCCCTCACTGCAAATGTCCAAGCAGAGGCTGGATGACCACTTGGTAGCTATGCTGTAGAAAGGATTTGGGGTTAATTATGGAATCCAAATCCCTGGCCTCTGAGGTCACTCCCAATTTTAGGATCTTGTGACTAGATGACCTCTAAGGGTTTAAAAAAAAAAGAAAAAAGATTTACTGAGCACCTACTATGTGTCAGGTGCAGTGCTAAGCATGTTACAAATGTTATCTTATTTGATCCTCCCTATGGTCCTGGAAGGTAAGTGCAATGATTATTCCCATTTTACACTTAAAAGAAACTGAGGCAAACACTGGTTACATGACCAGACTAGCTTCAGCTTTCTCTCATCTCTCTTTTCCTCTGCTTCTGTCCCTGCCTTGTTCACTGAATATTGATGAATAGGATGGTCTGTATGGATGGCAAAAAGAGGAAAAGGAAGAGGTGTGAGAAGAAGCTGGATTAACTGCACTTGCAAATTTATTGGCAGAGGAGACATTTGAGTGAAGGAATTGCCCTTGACCAATACACATTGGCATCTTTTCTGCAACTTATAAAGAGTTGTCTAAGAAGTCTAAGGGCTTCTTAAACTTTGTCCACTCATGACCCCTTTTTGCTTGAGAAATTTTTATGCAACCCTGGGTATACAGGTATATAAGATAAGTATACAGGTATATAAAATAAGTATACAAACCAAACATTTAGTGATAATAAATCATAATTCAGTTACGAGATCCCATATGAGGTCACAAGCCACAGTTTGAGAAGATGGGGTCTGGAACATACTGTAGTTAGAAGATTTTCCCAGGAGCATAGTGTATGTCAGGCAATTCTTGAATCTTGAAGGCAGGTCTTCCTCTGTATCCAGAACTTTAAGGTAATTCCTTAGTATTCCTTTCAGAGGTTTTAAACCTGGGATATGTGATGAAGATGATAACCAGCATTTATATAGCACCTATTATGTGCCAGATATTGTGCTAAGCATTTGACAAATCTTCTTGCATTCAATCCTTTCAACATTCCTAGAAGGTAGATGCTATAGTATTATTAGCCCCATTTTACAGAAAAGGAAACTGAAGCACAAAGAACTTAAGATCACATAGCTAAAAAGTGTCTGAAGTCAAATTTGAATTCAGGTCTTCCTGATTCCAGATCTGGTGCTCTATCTGCTAAATACTGTCTAGTTGGTTTGCTCATGTAATCTTTCCTGTTGAAATATTTCGCTGACATCATTATAACTGGCTTCCTTTATAATTATGTGTCTTTTATTTTATTCATTTAAAAACTTCACTCTGAAACTGGAAAATGAGTGGATGCCCATCAGTTGGAGAATGGTTGGGTAAATTGTGGTATATGAATGTTATGGAACATTATTGCTCTGTAAGAAATGACCAGCAGGATGAATACAGAGAGGCTTGGAGAGACTCACATGAACTGATGCTGAGTGAAATGGGCAGAACCAGTAGATCATTATATACTTCAACAACGATACCGTATGAGGATGCATTCTGATGGAAGTGGATTTCTTTGACAAAAAAGAAGATCTAACTCAGTTTCAATTGATCAATGAGGGACAAAAGCAGCTACATCCAAAGAAAGAACACTGGGAAATGAATGTAAACTGTTTGCATTTTGGTTTTTCTTCCCGGGTTATTTCTACCTTCTAAATCCAATTCTTCTTGTGCAACAAGAGAACTGTTCGGTTCTGCACACACATATTGTATCTAGGATATACTATGACATATTTAACATGTATAGGACTGCTTGCCATCTGGGGGAGGGGGTGGAGGGAGGGAGGGGGAAAGTCGGAACAGAAGTGTGTGCAAGGGATAAATGTTGTAAAAAATTACCTAGGCATGGGTTCTGTCAATAAAAAGTTATAATTATGAAAAAAATAAAAATAAATAAAAAATATTTATAGCAAAAAAAAAAAAAAAAACTTCACTCTGAGAAGGGGTTCATAAGCTTCTCCAGACTGCCAAGCACTCTGTGACACACACACTCACAAAAATGAAGAATTTTTGCCTACGATAGTCTCAAGCTAGTTGGGGCTTGGTCTTATATATCTGTAGGAAGTGATACAGAAAAACCTACATTCAGATTTCCTGGTGAGTCCAGCTCAGCTCCTTGTGGAGTGGGTCACACGGCCAGCCCACTTCATAAACAAGACCTGGGGAGACCTCCTCCCTCACCTCAAAATTTTACAAGTCAGTTAGGTAAAACAATGGTTAAAGAGTTCAAATTTAGTTTCAGACACTAGCTGTGTTATTCTGGGCAAGTAATTTACCTTCTGCCTCAATTTCCTCATCTGCAAAATGGGGATAATGATTGCAAACTACTTTCCAGAGCTATTGTGAAAATAAATTGAGATGATATTTATAAGGCATTTTGCAAACCTTAAAGTGTTTATAAATGTAAGCTTTCCCCCCAGGTCATCTAATAAAACCTGTATTATTATAGCATGAGGCATGAGAAAGAAATCTTACATTAAGACAGAAAGACTTCGATCCAGATGCCTTCTTCTTCCTTTTGCCCCGGAGTATTTAGTGTTACAACAACTCTTAGTATGTCTTTTATGCAATTATTCAGTCATAATTCAAATTCATAGAATCACAAGCTAGTGGAGGAGGCAGACACCACCTGGTCCAAATACAACCAAAAGCAGGAACCACATCTCTGATGCTGCTGACAATTGTTGTTCAGCTGTGTCCAATCTCTTTGACCCCATGTGGGGATTTCTTGGCAGAGGTTTAACAGGATTAAGGTAAACAGAATTAAGTGACTGGTCCAGGGTCACACAGCTAGTAAGTGTCTGAGGGTGGATTTGACTCCTGCACTCTATCCAATGGGTCACTTAGGTGCCTCATATATAAAAGCTATATTGTATATGTGTGTGCTTGTATATATGTGTACATCCACATATATACAGATTTATATATATATACACACACATATATATACAAACACACATTTACATGTACATATATACACATACACAATACATTCACATTTACACACATATATATAAACATACACACACACATATAGACACATACATATATATTTTGGAGATTAAAATTATCCCACCGGCAATAAGAGAAACTGAGGCAGAGGTCCCTTTGGTACTTTATTAAAGGGTCGGTCCATGGTCCCCTCTAAGAAAGTGGACCTCAGATCTTCCTCACAATCTGAGACACCTTCTCCTTTCCAGGGCCCTATTTTTGTAGGGCTAGATGTTCAGTCATTCCGGAACAGCTATATCAAATATAGAATGATTCCACTGAATACTGAATAAGCAATTTGTCAGCAGGGTCATATGTTAGGTAAAGCAAGGAATATTTCTACATAAGATGGACAGGTTCTCCTTCATTTGGGCAGGAAAAAATAGGACACGCTATCACAGTCAGTGACCTAAATGGTCATAAGATAGTCTTCTGCTTCTACAGGACAAGTGATTGATCCAGAGGTACAAAAATATTTTGGGGGACTTTCTGTGCAGTTGCTTGGGCTTCGTCACAATGACAAGGCAAAACAAGAGTAGAGGGTCTCTAGTTAACTTCCTATAGTTAAACAAATGAACATAGAATCTGCAGCTCACAGGTCTGGGACCTTATATACAGAACTTTGATATTATTTTATCAAATTGACTTAATACTGATTGGAATATCAAAATTACTTCTCTCTCTTCCCCTTCCTCCTTCCTCCTTCTCTCCCTCCCTTTCTCTGTCTCTCTGTCTCTGTCTCCCTCTCTTTATATATATATATATATATATATATATATGTGTGTGTGTGTGTGTGTGTGTGTGTGTGTGTGTGTGTGTGTATAAACTAATTAAACAGGAAATAACCTTCCTGGGTCTCAATGTCCTCATCTGTAAAATGAGAGTTGGCTTCTAGAGTCTTCCAGCTCTAAATCAATGATGCTGTGCTCCCACACAGCATCCATCGCTGATACACTGATCCTTTGATTGTTTTTGTATTTCTCATCTCTTTAACTGACTTATAAGGGGGTGAAGGATCTTGAACATAACAGATGCTTGATAAATATTTGTTTGATGAATTAAAATGGATGAATGATCAAATATAGGCAGGCAGATTGTTATTTCTTACAATCTAAAGAGTCTAAAATCAAGACTCAACCCACTATTACTAGGACAGAAATTGAAGCTGACAGTGAAATGACTAGTCCTAACTTCCCATTGTAATAGAATATAGAATGGAACTGCTGAGTCTCTTGTATAAATCAGCAGAAAATATTCTTTAAGGGGGAATGCTTTTTCCTTTAGATTTATAGTTGATCAGAATCTTCTTTGATCTAACCCTGTGTTTTCTTCTTTTTCATTATATTAAATTGCTTAAAATTGTGTTCATTATAAAGGCATAGGGACATGTGGAAATTTATGTCTATGTCAGAGAATAATGATAAATGATGATGAATTAATTCTGAGGAATATTTATTTTCGTACTTGAAGGACCTATGATTTCAATGATGAGGTCACTCCCTCAAGAGAGGTAGAATAGTACAGTGGGGAAGAAAAATGGATTTAACATCAGAGGACCTGAATTCAAATTATATTTCCATCCAAGTTATTTAATTAGCATGACCCTCAGCTTCCTCATTGATAAAATGTAGACGTTTGACTTATAGCTATAGATGTCACCCTTCTTTGACTTATTCTGTAGTTTTTGAGAGCTACTATGCCAAAAAAAAAAAAATTCTACACCCTTTGGCCAGCTTAGGTTGAGTCAGAGAGAGACTTTAGTAGGGACTTGTTAGGCAGTTCATCCGTGGGGTGCTACCATAAAGTCCTCTGATGTCTCTTTGTCCTGTGGAGGAGACCCTGTGTTCTCTAAGGTTTTGACTGAAAAGCAGGAAATTCTGTTAGATTAGAGAGAATATCTGATTTAAAATTTTAGATCTCTGGGGATTTTCTAGTATTTATTATTTCTCTCCTCTGCCTCAGTTTCAATCACCTCTTTCAGAAAGGTGTCTCTCTCAGCTATGAAGATATCCACAGAAAGAAAAGAGAAATGTAGATGTGAATATTGGGATTGAGAGGAAAAGACTGATGAGTGACAGTAAAGTTCACTCTGTTTTGTCCAAATCCTTTTTGCTGGCATTTATGAGTCTCTAGGTTACTCTCTTTCCTTCCTAATATATGCATCCTTGGTTTACAGTATTTTTTAATTAAAACTTTTGTATTAAGAAGCATCTATTTTCTCTCTCTCTCTTAACTCTTCCCTAGGGGAGGAAAAAGAAAAACAAAATACTTGCAATAAATAAATATAGTTGATAAAAAATTCCCATATTGGTCATGTTCAAAAAAGTATGTCTCATTCTGCATATTAATCTATCAATTCTTTGTCCAGAAGATGAAGCACGTTTCCTCGAAGGCATCTGGTTGATGATTGTATTGTTCAGAGTTTTTAAATCTTCCAAAACTCTTTAGGTTTTTTTTTCTTTCTTTCTTCCTTTCTTCATTCCTCCTTCCTTCCTTTTTTTCTTTCTTTCTCCCTCTCTTCCTTCCTTCCTTCTTTTTTTTGCTTCCCTGCCTCCTTTCTTATCTCTCTCCCTTCCTCCCATCTTTTCTTTTCTTTCTTCTTTCATTCTCTTCTTTCCCTCTCTCTTTCCTTTCTCCCTTCCTTTCTTTCTTTGCTTCTTTCTTTCTCTCCTTCCCTCCCACCCTTTCTTTCTTTTTTCTTTCCTTCCTTTTCTCCTTTTTTCCTTCCTTCCTTCCTCCCTCCCTTCCTCCTTTTCTTTCTTTCTTTCTTTTTCTCTTTCTTTCTTTCTCTCTCCTTTTCTAAATGATATTTTTTCTTTTAATTCCTTTTAATGAATTTTAATTTTTTTAATTAAAAAAATTTTAATTTACTACACATTATTTTCAAAGCTAATTGTTCTTTTTTCAATGTTGTTATGGAATGAATTATTCTTCTGGTTCTGTTCACTTCATTGATTACAACCATTCAAGGAAATCTCAGAGATCTTGTGGCCCAATGCCCACATTTTAGAGAGAAGGAAACAAAGGCCCAGAAAGGGGAAGTGACTTCTCTAGCTGGACAGACAAGATAAATAACCATAAAATAAAATAGCGAAAGGAAGAAATTGATAAGAGTTGGATGAGTAGTAAAAACATGAAGTACTAAACTGAAGATTTCCCATCAAGTTGAAGTATTGGTGTTAGATTTCGTCCTACTTATTACATCACATATAGCTTTCCTGTGAGGTTACCATATTTTGACAATGCTGTTCATTTGTAAGTGTTAGATCTTTAAAGTACACCCTAAATGCTTCAGAGAAATAAAGATTATTTAAGCAGGGAAATAGCTACAAAGCTTTAAGGATACAACTGGGTGGATAATGGGGAAGTTGCTTTGCTAGAGAGATTAAGGTCACAAAAAGTCATACCAACCAAATCAGTCATCCCACCCATTTCCTGTGGCAGAAAATGATGCTGCCTATTAAGCACCTCAAGAAGCTTGAGATTTCAATTTTTCAAATTTGAATGTGTGTGTGTAAGGAGGGAGGGAGGAAAATGGTTCAGCCCTATAGCCCTGACTTATGGAAGAATAATTTTCATTGATATAATGCTTTAAGGTTTGTAAAGTATTTTACATACATTATCTCACTTGATTCACAGTCAGAGATGATCCTGCTATTAGTGAGAGATTCTGAACTCAAGTTCCAGTTGTCAGCAGGATGCAAGAAGAAAGATGAGGGGGAGAAGTGAACCCAAGTCTCCAGTGGCACTTCCTGTAATCAAGCTCTGACCAAGTTCTTCTGTCCCTAATATTCTATGAGGGCTGAAAAAAAAGTTGACTTTTTTGTTCTTATTGTGCACCTTGGAGACTTGAGACATGACTAATATTCATAAATTAATTAATAATAAATAACAATTGCCTAGGTAATTTCATGGTAGAATCTAAGTAAGATATATATTAGTAAAAGAAATTATATTCATGAATGCCCATTTTTTTCATTACTTCCTTGTAAATTGTTCTTTGGTTCTCTGCTGCACACCTTACTGTATTTTTTTTCCCCTTTCATCTCCCTCCATCAACCCCCAAGCAAAAAAATATATATATAACAAATTTATACACATGTAGATCTACATATATATACTGTCCCCACATACACACACATCTTTCCTATCCCTGCTATTTCCTATATATTTCCTATCCCTTCCATTAAATTCTGTTCCTTAATTTGCCTTGCTATTACTTAATCTTGCTTCATCCAAGGATCCCTCCCATGTCTTCTTCCCTCACCCTTTGCTTCCTTACCCACCCATCTCTCTCCCCTTAAAACATAAACTTATGAAGAGAGGAACAATTTTATTTTTGTAACTCCAGTTTCATTTGATTAGTAGGATTTAATAAATAGTTGTTGATTTGGATTGAAATGGTGATGATGCAGAGTTGGAGATGATAAAGAGACAAAGCTCCCCATTATACTCCAAAGCTGCTTGACTGTATAAAGTCAAAGTTTAGAGCCCAAGATCTCTGACTTATTGACTTCTTTTTGTGCATATAGGTATTTTTTAATCCATCCTTTACCATTAAGGCCCTGGGCAAAGCACAGAGAAAAGAAAAAGAGCTGGCCAGGCAGTATTGAGCTATTGGAGGTTTGCCCAGGGTAGACAATGATAAACTGTTCCTTTTTGCTCAGAGAAGAGCTTCTAGCATTAAGAAGCACTTAATTATTCCAAGCCTCAAAGGGGCAGGAACCTGTGGCCTGAGTGTGATTATGTTTTACCTGGAAGAGAGCAGGAGCCTCTCCTGGGGACCTACTGGGACTTTGCCAACTGGGAAGCTCTTGTAACCAACTTGCTTCTCTAGAATCCAGGAAGATAAAGGCTTATAATCACCTAGATCTAGTGTATCTTTTGATTTGGTGGAAAGATCAATGGCTCAAATGGAGATTAGACTTAACCTGAGCAGCATTTCTTCCCCAACAATCACTGAAGTACTTTGTGTCAAAATGGTAGTACTAGCAGTGACCAGAATCCCAGAGTATTTTTTTTTTTAATCAAGAACTTATCTCATTTCCTAACACCAAGTTCTCACTGTCTTATTGTAGCTTCTAGAAACAAGAGGAAAGTTGTACACTTATATTTTGTAAAAGGGATCATGGTTTTGTCAGCTATGTGGATATCCCTAGGTAAGTATGTGCGTTCACATATTTACATATACACGTACATATATATGTGGGTTAGCTAGACGACACAATGGATAGAGCACTGGGTCTGAAGTCAGAAAAATGTATCTTCCTGGGTTCAGATCTGGTCTCAGACACTTACTAGTTTTATGACCCTGGGCAAGTCACTTTAACCTGATTTGCCTCAGTTTCCTCATCTGTAAAATGGTCTGGAGAAGCAAATGGCAAATATCTCCAGTAATATTGCCAAGAAAACACCTGAAACAACTAAATAACAACATATATGCGTATGTATGTGAGAAATAGGCATATCTTCTCCACTAAAAGTCTATTGATACCTCATGATAGCATAGATGTGACTGTGTTCTTCAAAGTCATTCCAGTGCATGGGATGACTTAAAAGTTTCCAGGTCTAGTGATAGTCTATATATCTATTATGTGAAGACCAGGCCAGTCAAGTTTGAAGAAGTTTATCATGAGATAATGATTTTAGGGGGTAAGGGGAAATTACAACTTAGGAAGACTCTCAGGTCTGGGGGGGGGGGGTTCTATCTGTCAGGGGTGGGTATATTCAGTGGATTGAACCAGTGGAATTGAAGGTTTATTGAAATACAAATGCATATATACATAACTAAGTATATCTTTTCATATGTACATATGTAAATCTCTCTATATATATATCTTTAAATGCATATGCATGTACATATATGAATGTATATATATTATGTATGTATGTATGCATTTGCCTTCACATTTTGGACTTCACTTACAATTCATGCACATTGGGCCTAAGATTTGCCTTTCCACTGTCTATTAAAAAGGGAGGGGGTGTTTGCTAAGTAATTTAATAATGTAACCAAGGAAAATGTTTAGCCTACTTAAAAGTGTAGGCCAGCCATCTGTTTCCAAGTACTTGTAAAAATACTTTAGCATCAAATTCTGCATACAGATAGTCAAGAAACTTGAGTTCTAGTCTTAGATCTGTCAAATATTTGTTACGTGACCAATGGCTGAGCCACTTTTCTCTGGCTTCAGTTTCCTTTTCTGTACCATGTGGGGGGTGGAAAAGATAGCCTCAAAGGTCCCTTTCAGCTCTTGCATTTTGTAACTCTGCCACTCTTCTCTCCCTCTGTATGCCAGCCCCCTCCTCCTGGGGAGCTCTACAGTGACAGAATCAGCAGCCTCTGATGTCTGAGAATATCTAGGGCTTGATGGCACTCAGCCTAGAAGCTCTGTGCCAGGTTCAGTGGCAGAAAATGACGATATGCTGTGAGCAGGAGACAAATACAGTGGCATCTCTGATAATTAAAAAAAAATGCAGAACAGAAATAGGATGGAATTGGTGAGGCTTCAAATGCAGTGTTAAAGTCTGCAGAATTAAGAGGCATTCTTAATAGAATCCTTTTTTTTTTTAATTGAAATTTGATTTTTTTCCCCCCGGGAGACAAACACAGCTTCTAAATGACAAGCTTTCAGACTACTGATGATTGATTTAAGTCTCCGCAATTTATATCAGTGCTATTGGCCTGAGGTTATCTGTTATTTCACCTTGAAGTCCAACAAAGACAACCTCATCCATCAGGTTAGCCAGCTGAGGGAGCAGGGAAGCACAAGAGCAGATCTGAGGCCATGGGTGGACAGCTCTTTCCACCCCTAGAGAAAAAGTAACTGCGTCTAATTACATTTAGTATCATGTCCTCCATGCTAAGTAGTAATATTTATCTTTAGAAATTCCACAGTATCAGTGATCCAGGAAAGGCATATTTCCTACAATCCCTTAGCTAAGGGGACTTGAAGGACCTCAGATTCAACACCTTGGACAGGGCACTGTGCCCATAAGCTCATAGGACCTTAGCTCTAGAGTTAAAGAAATCTAGTTCATTTTACAGATATAGAAACTAAGGGTCAGAGAGAAGAGGGGACTTGCTTAAAATTAAGTAAATAGTGAGGCAGCTGATTGGTGCAGTGGATAAAGCACTAGTCCTGAAGTCAGGAGGACCTGAGTTCAAATCTTACCTCAGACAATTAACACTTCCTAGCTGTGTGACCCTGGCCAAGTCACTTAACCCCAATTGCCTCAGCAAAACAAACAAAAAAAATTAAATAAGTAGTAACTGGAAGAATCAAGATTTAAATTTAAGATCTTTGATTCTAAATCCAGGGTTCTTCCCATTATACTGTATAGATGCATACATTAGGTGTTTAATAAATGTTAATTTGATTTAAATTGAATTGAATTTTTTAAGCCTCTACTTACTTCAAGTTATCTACTTACTTCAAAAGATCCAATTATCAGTATAAGACATGTTAGCTATAGAAAAGCTTCTTAAACTGTGGGTCATGGCCCCATGTGGGAGGTTTGCATAATTAAGTGTGGGGGGTCATGAAATTATGACTTGTTATCATAAATATTGATTTGTATATGTATTTTATGTACTATTTACCCAGGATTGTGTAAGAATTTCTCAGATGAAAAAGGGTCATAAGTTGCAAAAGTTTAAGAAGCCTGGAACTATAAAGTCACAACATTTTTGAATTGGAAATGACAGTCAATATATTGTTCAATATATTGCTTCCACAAAGGAGAACTTACTGCATCTTAAAGCAATCCATTCCAGTTTTTGGTAGCTTTATTGTTATTAAGTTTTCCCTTATATCAAGCCTACATTTGTCTCTTTCCACCTTCTATCCATTTCTCTTAGCTTGGCTCTCTAAAACAGAGTAAGTCTAATTCTTTTTTCACGTGAGAGACCTCCAAATACTTGAAGATTATTATCATGTCCCTACTGGTTACTCTTCTTCAATTTAAATGTCCCTAACTCCTGTAATCAATTCTTAAATGTCATGAACTCAAGACCCTTCACCTTGTTCATTATTGACTTACTTTACTCCCCCTCCCCCCTCTTTTCTCTTTGCTGTCAGAATAACTGAATGTCTGGACAGGCTTTCTTCCTGAAGAAGTTACTTAAGGTCTCTCCCTCAAAGCTTGATCAGCTTCAAAAAAATCAAAACAAAACAAAAAAAACTCTGTGCAATTAACCACCAAATATTAATTGAATGCTTACATGCATGGAATTTCTAAAAATAATTAGCAAAAGCAAAGAATGAAATATGAACTATAATCCTTACCTTCAAGTTACTTAAGTCTAGTCAGGGAGAAAGAATATAACTCTTGTGGAAAAAATAATTCCTAATGCCTGGTAATATATGACAAGTGCCAAATAAATGTCCTGGGTATGAGGAAAAGGATAGGATATTTGAGTTTGATGGCTTAGTAACTTTTCATTCAATTTGGTGGGTTCCATAATAAGCATCTCTTTTTACTTTAAGTCTAAGATCCAAAAACTATCTGAAAAATTCATTCATTTGATAATGAATTTGATAGTGAATGACCCCTCAGATTCTGCTACTGACCAAAACTATGAATAACAGCCCAAACAAATAGCCTCATTGCATTTGGGTGGTAAAAAAAATTTTTTCAGTCTATTAGAAAAGCAATCACAAGATATATTAATACAGCACTTAGCACAGTGCCTTATAGATTGCAAGGGATAGAGGCTGAATGCACTATTTCACTGGTATAAGGAGCTCCTTCTATTATTGCAGGTCAGTACTTTCTCTGCAGATATGCCTCAGGATTTTATTATAATTTTGGACATGAATTGTTGCCAGTTACTCCCAATAAGTAAATTGCTTCTACAAATGTGGATTGGCAACTTATAGTCTTAAGCATCTCCTAGAATTTTCAAAGTTAGCTGGATGCCACAGGATCCTACAACTAATATGTGATAGAGGTAGACCGTAGATTCAGATCTTCTAGGCTTCAAGACCAGCTCTGTATGTACCACAACACATCATACCTCATACATACTTAGCAGATAAGAGTGCTGACCTTGGAATTAAGAGGACCTGAGTTCAATCCTACTCCAGCTTCCTATTAAATATATAAAGCACTTAATTTGTATATAAAATATATAAAGCACTTAATTTCTCTCACTTTCTGGGTAAGTCATTTAACCTCACTCAGCCTTGGTTTCTTCATCTGTAAAATTACTATTACTTACCTTGAAGAGTTATTTTGAGGATCAGATGAAATAACATATGTAAAGTGCCTTACAAACCTTAGATCCCTACATAAATTCCAGTTATTATTATTGTTGTTATTATTATTGGCTACAAAATATTTGTATGTGCATAAATGAATGGACAAAAGAAAGAGTGGAAGAGATGAGTGCAAAAAGAGTAGAAAAGGAGATAAAGGAAAGGGAAGGACAAAATATACTGGATAACTTGTAGATAATCACAAAGGGAAGACACTGAGATTAAGGACCAGGTAACACTTTTTTAAAAAAGTGAAGCATTAGGTGAGATGTGAAGGAAGCCAGAGAAGACAGAAGGTAAAAAGTGGAAGGAAGAGAGTTCCAGATATGGAGGATAGTCAGTAAAAAGAGCCATTTGGGAAATAGAATATTACTGGATCACAGAGCACATTGGAGGGAGTAAGATGTAAGAAAACTGAAAAGTGAAAAAGGAGCCTTGCTTTGAGAGTCTTTAAAAGCCAAACAGATATTTGTTACTGATTTTACTAAGAAACCATTGGAGAAAATTGACTTGTGAGACTTTTATTTTTAAAAAATCATTTTGAAGCTGAGTAGAAGAGAGATGATACCTTCTAGCTTCCATAACCTAATTCTGGGATTGGAGACTGAAATTCCCAAGGATCATACCCAAAAGGAGTAAAAAATTTGATTCTGCTCTTGCTCCTGATCCCAATCTTCACCTGTCAGGACTTGGGAATTTGTTGCTTGGACATCTGCCATCCTCCTTTTGGCAATTCACCTGTTTCAGCTTTTAAATAAATTGCTCCATCTTAAAGCATAGCCATTTCTGAGCCAAACCATCTTTCCGGATTCCAGTGGTAGTAAATTCTGATGAAGTGCTGGTACTTTAAATTAGTCCTGACTGCTGAGGCTCCTGGGGAGGACACAGCCCTGGCTGGAGGCTTTTCAGGGGGCAACTGATGTAGAGAGCTCAGGTGCAAAAACAATTGAGCAGGTTTAGAGCTCCCCAATCTGGCAATTCATTGGTTGTCTCTAAAAATATGGCAACCAATCAGGAGTTTTTACAGCAAAAATGTGTACAGCCTATTTCCGTATTAAGCATATTCCAATACTCCATTGATTTGTGACTTCATCCATGTGTATATTCTCTCCTATATTGTAGAGAGAAACATATTCATGCCTTCCCACCTATGCAGTTCTCATCTATATCCTCCAGTAAATTCGCTACAGGGGATGTACATGATCAATGGAGCATATGGTTGGCTACTAGTTCTCACCCTGAAATTTACCACTCCATTGTTTTATTTTGTTGTTCCCCCCCAATTATACATATCTCTATGTTGTAATAGAAAGAAAACAAGCCTAGGAATCAGAAAGTCCACCCCAGAAACTTACTAAAAAGTTTTGTGACTTTAGGCAAGTCACAATTTCTCTGGAGCTCATTTCCCTATATGCAAAATGAAGGATTTTCGAATCAATGATCTCTGAGATCTCTTTCAGCTCTAAATTTATGATCCTTTATTTAATTTATTCTGTCTAATTCCTTGTCTGCAATGTATTATAGCAAACTCATTCCCAACATATGCCTTTCCATTGCTCTTTGAATGTTTCTTAATTTTAAGCCTTGTGAGACTATGGTATTCTATAAATTATAGCCCGACACCATCAACAGAGAAAGCTGCCTTCAACATCTGAGTGACATCAGAAAATTCTGGGGGATTTTGTAAAGGAAACAAATTATATGAAAATACCCTTTAATTTTCATTACCAAATTAATGATCAAGGGTAAAAATCATTTGGATTAATGACATCGGAAGTCAAGGAGTTAACTCACTTCCAAGTCATCTTGTATTAATAGCACTTTTATTTTTTTCTTAGTGTGGCCTTTCTTTATAAGCAGAGATTGAGAAAGGTCTGACTGTTTCTTGTTTGGTTACATCTTCATTTTCTTAGGGCTTTAAATGTTTTAAATGATGTTTAATAATTTATATCTTCCTTATCCTGAGTCCCTATTTGGTAGCTGAAGGGCATTTGAAATTGCTTTTTGACCCAGTTCTAAAAAATGGAAAATCAAACAAAGAGGAAAGAAAGCAAAAGGTATGGCTGAAGGCCTTCTTGAAATTGTCTAATTTTTTCTCAGCCCCACTGCCTGGGGAGCAAATGCCGGAATTCAAAATTCTCAGGGTTGGTGTCTATCATTTGAGATGTCACACTGAGTTAAGGAGTGAGTATTAATGGATATTAATGGTCTGTGCTAGTCTCATTCTCTCTACTGAGCTCCAAATGTCATATCATTAGATAACTACTCAATAGCTCTTATAGGCATCTTGAATTTGAGTCCAAAATGGAATTCATTACCTTTCCCTCAAAATTCATACACCTTTCTCCCCCAACTCTACTATTTTGGTTGAAGGTACCATCCTTCCTTCAGTCATTAAGATTTATATCTTCAGTCATTCTCAATACTTGACTCTTCCTTATGTAGCACATCCAATCAGTTACCAACTCTGAGGTATTTTGTTGCTATTGCTCTTCCATCTGTCCACTCAGATGGCCACTTCTCATCACTTTTGCCTGGGTATTACATTCTAATTGGTCTTTCTGGTTCTATTTTTTCCCTCTTTAATCCATCTTTCACATGGCTGTTAAAATCATCTTCCTAAAGCACAGTCTGACCAGATTATTCCCTCCCTCAAGAATTTTCAGTGGCTCCCTATTGACTATAGGAAAAACAAAATACAATCTCTTTTGCCTAATTCCTAAAACCCTGAGAAATCTGAATCCAACCTATCTTTTCAGAATCATTTCATATTATATCATCTTGTATGCTCTACTCGAATTAAATTGGTTTATTTACTGTCCCTCATACATGATATCCTACCTTCTGATTCAGTTCTTTTCCATGAGCTGTCCTCCCTGCCTGGAATGACTTTCCTCCTCCTTTTCATCCTAGAATTCACAACTTCACTCAAGACTCAGCTTAGATGCCACCTTCTATACGAGGGCTTTCTGATCCACCTTCCCTCCTCCCCCGATTTTTGGTGGTCTGCTTCTTATGAAATTACTTTGTATTTACTTATCTGTTAACATGTTGTAGTATTCTGTTAGAATGAAAGCTCTCTGAAGGCAAGGACTGTTTCATGTAATAGTATGCTTGTGGTACCCAACAATAAATGCTTGTTGAATTGATTCAATGTTGTTGAATTGATTCAAATTCAAATGTTGTTGAATTGATTCAAATTAAAATTCTTGTGTCTCTATCAAGATTATAATATAACTATTCTTTAACTTTACAGAACTACCCAATGCCCACTCTGTGTCTGGATACAGATAGTGTCTGGCTCATCAAAGTACATCAATACTTTCTTCATAAAAAAAATAATCTTCAAATAAAATGCCAGAAATGCCAGAATAGACAGATTTCTGATTCAGGGAAGGGTTGGTCTAGTTGCCCTCTGAGGTTCCTTCCAACCTAGGGTTTTGTGATTCTGTACAATGTGTACCAGAGATGTTTTAGCCACAATTATCCACAACTGAAGGCTTACAGGTTGACTTCACTAATAAATCCATGTGTTATCTTTCACAAGCAACAAATGTGAATCTAATAAGGCTTCCTCAAAAGTCAGCACTCTGAAGTGCCTCTCAGCCAGCCTTATAGCAAAATGGTTACATATTAACATACTAGAGTGGGGGAAAATCATTTAACATGTAGGCAATAGACCTGGATTTATATCCAGGTTCTGCCACTTATTAACCATATATCTTTGGGCAAATGACACAACCTTTCCAAGTCTTAATTTCCTTACTTGTAAAATGGGGATAATAACACTTTCATAACCTACCTTACAGGTTATTGTGAGACTTAAATGCAATAATACAGAAAGAATGCCTTATAACTCTACAATACTATATAAATAACAACAGGATATATTTATATAGTGCCATATGGTTTACAAAATTATTTTCCCACAACTTTTTGAGGTTGGTAGTGATAGTATTACTATCTCAGCGTTAGAAGTGAGGAATCCAGAAGGCCCTGCAGCTTCCTAGTCTCCGATTGCTGACAAAGCATTTATGAAACAATTATGCATTCAAGGTCAAAGTAAAAATAAACAGTAACAGTTCTGCCACTTACTAGCTGTGTGATTTGGGCAAGTTATTTAACCTTTGGATTCTTCTCACTTTTCAAATTCATCATGAGTTCTTTGGAATTGTTTTGGATCATGTATCATTGCTATTTTGAAAGATGTGGCAATCTACTGTCCTATGGTACTATTGAGAATTCTTATGATTTTGACTTGTAGGAGGACCTGGCATAAGTTTTCTTCCTTAGCCACCATCCCCAATCTTTTATACATCATCATGCTAGCCCATGTTATTCCTAATCATAATAGATCCCACCTATGATCTTATTCATTTTGAGCCTTGTGGAATCCCCATTCTTCTTTGTGGGGGTCCCCCCCCAACATTCACTATGTTGCAGGGGGAAAAGCAACAAGAAAAATAAAGTGTTAGAATATATTCTTCAGTGTGAAACTCAATGTTTTTCAGTTCTCTTTCTGGAAGTAGAATTTCATCATGTATTTTTCATCCTGAGTCCTTTAGAATTGTCTTGGATCATTGTATTGCTCAGAAGTTAAGTCTTTTGAAGGAAAAGGACCCACATGTTCAAAAAAAGTTTGTGGCAGCCCTTTTCATAGTGGCAAGAAACTGGAAACTGAGTGGATGTCCATCAGTTGGGGAATGGCTGAATAAATTATGTTATATGACTGTTATGGAATATTATTGTTCTGTAAGAAATTATCAGGAGGATGATTTTAGAGAGGCCTGGAGAGACTTATATGAACTGGTGATAAGCGAAATGAGCAGAACCAGGAGATCATTGTACATGACAACATCAATATTATATGATAATCAATTCTGATGAATTGAGCCTCTCCAACAATGAGATGATTCAGACCAGTTCCAATGATCTTGTGATGAAGAGAGCCATCTACACCCAGAAAGAGGACTGTGGGAACTGAATGTGGATCACAACATAACATTCTCACTCTTTTTGTTGTTGATCGCTTGCATTTTGTTTTCTTACTCATTTACTTTTTTTTTATCCGATTTTACATATTGGATTTAACATATATTTTAACATGTTTAACATAAATTGGATTACTTGCCACCTAGGGGAGAGGGTGAGGAGAAGAAGGAGAAAATCCGAAACACAAGGCTATGCAAATGTCAATGTTGTCAAATAATCCATGCATATGTTTTGAAAATAAAAAGCTTAAAAAAAAAGTTGTCTTTCCTTGTTGATCATTGTTACAATATTGCTGTTCTCCTTCTAATTCTGCTCACTTTACTTTGTATTAGTTCATATTAGTTTTCCCAGGTTTTTCTGAAACCAACTGTCTCATCATTTCTTCAAGTATAAGAATTTTATTACAATCATATACTATAATTTGTTCAGCCATGGCTGAACTTGTTCAGAATGAACACCCTCCAGTTAATGAATATCCCTTCCATTTCCATGTTTTTAAATTTTTATATTTTTTTAGGTTATACATGTATATTCATTTTTTTACATATTTCCACATGAGTCATGTTGGGAGACAAAAATCAGAACTAAAGGGGAAAACTGCAAGAAAGAAAACAAGAGGGAAAAAGGTGAAAACAGTATGCATTAATCCACATTTAGCATCCATACATCTCTCTCTCTGGATAAGAATAGCATTTTTCATCCAAAGTTTATTGGAATTGCTTTGGATCACTAAACTGCTGATAAGAGTTGTCTATGATAGTTGATCATCACAAAATCTTTCTGTTGCTGTGTAAAATGCTCTCTTGGTTCTACTCACTTCATTCAGCATCAGTTCATGTAAGTCTTTCCAGGCTTTTCTGAAATCAGCCTGCTCATCATTTCTTATAGAACAATAATATTCCAATTCTTCCATATGCCATAATTTATCCAGCCATTTCCCAGCTGATGGGCATCTACTCATTTTCCAATTCTTTGCCACAAATAGAGCTGCTATAAATATTTTTGTACATGAGGCTTTTTTCTTTGATCTTTGTTAGAGGGTACATGCTAGTAGCAGTATTGCTGGGTCAATGGGCATGTACAATCTGATAATTAGCCCTTTAGGCATAGTTTCAAATTTTTCTTCAGATTGTTTGGACCAATTAATGGCTCCACAACAATGCCTATTTTTGTACGTTTTTTTCCACATACCTGGAATATCCAATCTATTATTAACAAACTACCCTCTACATAGACCTTTGTCTTTAATATGCCTGTTCTTTCTTTTTTGTCTTTATTCTTTAACATACAGTAGGCACTTAATAAATGCTTGTTGAATTGAACCCTCACTTTCCTCATCATTAAAATGGTTCTTTGTAGATCTTAAAACACTATATATATCTATATGTGTGGTTTATTATGAATAATGAATTTATTTTAAATAAAAAAGAATAAAAACTCTAGTAGCTGGGAGCTCTAATGTCAGCTGGTCCACTGAGATGTTGCGTGACCTCAGGCAAATTTCTGGCCTGCTTTATGCCTTCAGTTTCCTTAGCTGCAATATGGAGTTAAACACATTCACTTTACTCCCTAGGGTACTGTGAAAGGCAAAATGAATCTTAAAGGGTTTTACAAATGAAAAAAAAAAATCATGTTCTAGTCATCCATAGTTACTAAGAATAACTGACATTTATATAGTGCTTTAAGACTTGCAAAGCACATTATATGCATCACCTCATTTAAGCCTTAGAAAAGGCAGTGAGTGCAGGGATTATTATCTCCAATTAACAGATGAAGAAACTGAGGCTCAAAGAACTTATGTGACTTGCTCATAGTTACACAGCTCAGAAGCATCTATGAGAGAATTCAAACACTTGTTTTCCTAACTCCAAATCCAGCATTCTATATGGTACACCAGGCTGTCTCTGTTTATACATCCTTTTATATCCCAAACTAAAATGACCAATTCACAGAGCCCAGAATGAGAAATCAAAGGATTAAGACAACAACAAGTCCTCTGTGTGAAGGAAAATCCTTATAAAGTGAGACTTTAGCAGGGGTTTGACAGGGACTTGAGGAAGGATCAGTTAGTGAAAGTTACAGATTTCTTTTCTGTTCCTAAAAATCTCAGAAGCATCATCGTTAATCTTATGGATACAAAACCTTTCACTGTGTTTCAGTCTCAGGAGCTCATTTTACCTCAATATACTTAACAGACATAATCCCTCATCATTAACTCTCTCTAAGCCCATATCCTGAATACCTATCAGTATATATTGAGTGATCATGGAATCATAGGTTATATGGCTGGAAGGGACCTTAGAGAGGCAGCTTGCTGCAGTTTATAACACGCTGATCTTAGAGGAAGGAAGCCTTTGATTTGAATCCTATCTTAAGACACTCACTAGCTGGATTACTCTGGGCAAATCACATAAGCATTCTGGTTTTCCTTTCATTGGTTTTCCTCATATATAAAATGGAAGTAATAATAATTTTATCAGAGTGTGATTGTGAGGATTAATGAGACAACATTTGCAAAGTGCTTTGCAAATCTTAAAACATGATATAAATATGAGCTATTTTTGGAGGAATAAACTGAGGCACAGAGAAGTCATTTAGGGTTAGAGAAATAGAACTCAAGTCTTATGAGTTCAAATTTAACGTTCTTTCCACAGGAAATAAAATATGGTTATAAAATTCTAGAATATTGAAACTATAAGGAAAAATAAAATTAGTATGAATCCAATATGACTTAGAAATGAGTTAACTCTTTGTCTCATTATATAAGAGACTAGGATATTAGATGCATTTGTTTCTGGGTTGATTTTTTTTAATGTACCTAAAATCTTCCACTGGTCTATCTATTTTTAATCATTTTTCTAATTATTTTTAATTTTTGTTGGCTCCTGGGGCCAACAATCCAAATGATTTTCATTTTCCGTGGAGGAATATTTTTTTTAACCCTTGTTCATTAACTGGGTTATAGAAAATTAAAAGGAATGTTCATGCTGTCTACTTCCTTTATAAATTTCTTTAGCATTCTCCATGGTGATGGTCCAACATATGGTGTTGACTGACTGAAAAATATATGAGTCAAGTGTTGAAGGTAATCCTCTCTGTTGATATTCTAGGATCGTTACAGAAAACCATCATTTCCAAAGGACTGATACTAAACAACACCCAAAAAGCTATGGAGAAGGGCATGGGGGAGTGAGTTGACAACACATTACTGACAAGGAATTAAGCAGGAGAAGGTATATAAAGAATCAGAAGTTTAGAACCAAAAAGGATCTTAAAGATCATTTAAGTCTTATTTTATGATTGAGGGAATTGAAATAAAGGAGAGGAAATTATTTGAGAGACAGCCTGACATGGTGAACCAAGTGCTTGGTCTGGGTTCGGAAAGACCAGTTTTTGAATTTCAGCTCAAACTAACTTGGGGCAAATCACTTGACCTTTCTGACTTTCTACCCATTGCATTACCCAGTTGATAGGATAAACAGGATCCATGGAAGAGTTCATTAGCTGTATTCTAGGATGCTGGCAGAGTTGTTTAGATTCGCCACAAATACATAATGGTGATTAAATGTTTTAGTTCCACTTACTAGTGATACCTAAACTCCTATATGTAGGCTTCCTCGTGAGGCAACATGGTGCCACGGAAAAGAAAGCTGAATTCAGGAGAATCAGAGAATCAGGGTCCAAATTCCTGATTTGAAACCCAAGTATTTATGTGAACTGTGACTTACCCAGGTTCACATAGCTGGTAAGTATCTAAAGCCACATTTGAATTAAGGTCTTCTTGATTCCATATCTAGGGCTTTATCTAGCTATCTTCTAATTATCCCACTCCACCTTTAAACAACTCTCATCTTGAGGAATGATTTTCTGAATGCAGAACCAAAACATGTCTCCCTGTAACCACTGCTGCTGGTTCTATTCTCTGGGGCCAGGCAGAACAAGAATACTTCTTTCTCCATGTGACAAGCCCTTCAAATACCCGAGGACATCTTTCACGTGTCTTCTTGTTTTCTCTGGGGTAAATATCCTCAATTCAAAAGGCACAAGATCCTGATCATTCCTCTTTGAACCTGCTTCCCACAATTCAGCACTTATATAATTCAATTCAATACCCATTTTTACATGCTTGCTAAGTGAAAAACACTATCGTATCTATACACAGAAAGTGCACATAATTCCTTTGCACATATAATGATATTGTCAGCCCAGTACTTTTACTGTGTTATAAGGTTCCCAAGAGATGGGAATGCTCCTATGCTATTTCTGCCCAATTTATACTTCCCAGTACTGCCCATATAATGTAGGATCAACTACTTATTTTTAAATAATAGCTTTTTATTTTCAAAATATATGCAAAGATAGTTTTCAATATTCTCCCTTGTAAACCCTCATGTTCCAAATTTTTCTCTCTCCCTTCCTTCTCCCAAACAATCCAATATATGTTAAACATGTGCAATTCTTCTATATATATTTCCACAGTTATCATATTGCACAAAAAAAAAAAATCAGATCAAAAAGGAAAAAAATGAAAGAAAACAAAAAGCAAGCAAACAACAACAAAAAGATGAAAATACTATGTTGTAATACACATTCAGTCCCCATAGTCCTTTTTCTGGATGCAGATCACTCTCTCCATCACAGTCTTTTGGAATTAGCCTAAAACACCTCATTGTTGAAGAGAGCCACATCCATCAGAGTTGATCATAGAATCAACTATTTAAAGTTGGAGAGATTTTAAGAGGCTATTGGGCCTAATAACCTCATTTACAGATGAGGAAACTGAGACCCAGAGAGATAAAATGATTAGTGCCATTAACAGAGGGAGCAACTAGATGGTGCAATAGATAAAGCAGTGCACTTGGAATGACAAAGATTTGTCTTCATGAGTTCAAGTGTGGCCTCAGATATTTACTAGCTGTGTGATCCTAGGCAAGACACTTAATCTCTGAATGCCTCAGTTTCCTCAACTGTAAAATGGAGAAAATAAAAGCACCTATATTCCAGGGCTGTTATGAGGATCAAATGAGTTAATATTAGTAAAGAATTAAAACTTGAAAATAGTAGTTACTTAATAAATGCTTATTCCCTTCTCCTCATCATCACAAAAAATCTTCAAGTGGAGATCAATTGACTGTAGGGTAAAATGTAGAGGAAAGTATTCTTCTTGTTTAGATTAGATAATCTCCAGGTTTTGTTTTTTTTTTTTAATAACACTGATACTCTAGGATTGTGTGAATGGAAAAGTATATCAATCAAACTGAATGAGTCACAAATCATTTTTTGTCAAATCAAGGGAGGTTTCCAGAAGGATATAAACTCATGAGAACTATAGTATTCCACCCGAAATTGAAGAGTTTGAAAAAGGTTTGGGCAAGGGTTTAAGGGGAAGGTGTATGTCGGAAATACTAGCTCTGTCAAAGATTTTCTAACCTTGATTCATCACAAATGTAAATGAAGTCTGAGAGAAACTGGTCTGGTCTTATTTCAGACTGCTGCTACTCCAGCATTTTGGAAACTGCAGTGAAGCCCGAGGTGTTCATAGGACCATAGATTTAGAACTAGAAGGAATCTTATAGATCATTTTCCCCTTTTTCCTTTTATTTATTTGTTTTTAGTAGGAGAATGGAAGTGGGAGAGAGGAAAAAACCAAATGCTTAATTAGAAAGAAATCTAAATTTTTTTTTGAGTAGTATTGTTTTTCAAATACATGTAAAGATGGTTTTCAACATTCACCTTTGCAAAAATGTTGTGTTGCAAAATTTTTTCCTTCTCCTTTCTACTGCCCTCTTTCCAAGACAGCAAGCAATTCTATATAGATTAAACAAAAAGATAAAAATACTATGCTTTGATACACATTTATTCTCCACATTTCTCTCTCTGGACGTAAAAGTTTTTTTCCATTCCAAGTCTTTTGAAATTGCCCTGAATTACCTCATTGTTAAAAATAGCCAAATCCATCATAGTTGATCATCACATAATCTTCTTGTTGCTGTGTACAATGTTCTCTTGGTTCTGCTAACTTGACTTAACATCAGTTCATGTAAATTCTTCCAGTCTTTTCTGAAATCAGCCTGCTTGTCATTTCTTATAAAATAATAATATACCATTACATTCATATATCATAGCTTATTCAATCACTCCTCAATTGATGGGCAAGGCAAGGGACGGGAAAAGAAGGGAAAGGGCATCATAGTATAATGGATAAAGAGCTGACCTTGAAGTTAGCAAGAACTGACTTCTATGATTGTAGGTAAATCATAGGATCATAAATTTTACCAATGAGGAACCTGAGTTCTAAGAAAGGTGTGATTTGTTGAAGGCCCCCAAAACTCTGGAGTGCAGCATTCTTTCCATTGCACTGTACTATCTCATTAAGTCACTTGACCTTTCAGTGTCTTAGTGGCCAATCTGTGCTGCTAGGAGTTTCTTTACCAGGCATTCTTTGCACGGAAATCACAGGTCTAGAACAATATATACATACACACACACACACACACACATATATATGCATTGATACACATTTATGCATATTTTTAAAACAAGAAAACTATTACCATGGATTGTGGATATTTGTTTTATGACAATGTAAGTCATCCAAAAAGCAGGGAAGGCTGAAGCACGACCACAAAAGGGACACAGTTGCCATATCTTGTCTAGTATCTACTTATGCTTCCTCTGGGCTCTGCTAAGAGTTAAAACAAGAAACAGAGACCGCTTGATTACTATTCTAGTCCCTTTCATCCTGCGTGGGCTATGATTTTATTGGTATTCAGATTTCCATGGCAACCAGGAGATAAGTTCTTTTAGCCAAGAGTGACAGATTTTTTTTGTAAGCAAAAAAGTTTATATTTTTATCTCTACAAATCCTGCCTAAATCCCAAATGATTATTTCCTCACATGTTATGAACAAGAGCACAGTGGGGTCTCCCAGAGTGTCCTGACCTTTCCAACTAAGTGCTGCGGGGTTTAGGCTCAGCAGGGAAGGGTTGAGACCCTGGCAGCCTGTAGAGAACTACTGAGCATGTAAAAAATATTTATGCTACAGATGATTCTGGATTTTTTATCTTAATTTTTTACTTTTCATCTCTTCCTCTGCCTATTTCTTAGAGTTTGTATCTTTCTTTTTGCCTCCTGTCTTTTTCTCTCTCCTTTTAACTCTCTATGTGTGTGTCTCTGTCTCTGTCTCTCTGTCTCTCTCTGCATGTCTCTCTGTCTTGCCTTCACCTCTGCTTGAAGTTTTCCAAGGACATTTACAAGAAAATTAGATCTTTGTTGCCTGTCACTTCATCTCTTCCCTTTTCCTTTTCTTCACTTAAAGTCATTATCTTCAGTGTGTGCCATGACAGGCACACACATAGGCAAACAGGTCTTTTCAAAGGTCTTGGAAGCAAATCATGGCTAGAGATGAGAGAGGTTCCCTTTAAGAGGATCCTTACTCCTGCACACTGTAAAGTCTGATCACAAGCAATGAGCATAAGTTTCCTGGAAGGAATAACAAATGAGGCTACAGTCTTTGGCTTTCAGACTTCCCAGACTGGCTGGTATTGGAGAAGTTAAGGACTCAGATATTGATAGAGTGGGTCCTTAGACCTTGGATGTTCCCACTGGTGCTGCCACAGCATAGCCCATAAGCAAATGCCATGTTTCCATCCCTGTTGCACCTATACTTCCTACTTTTGGATAAGGGAGCTTAAAGATTGTGATGAATTTCAAATGACCAAAAGAGTGAGCCACTAGAAGTCTGGGAGCCCATGTCCATTCTGAGATTTGTTATAGATAAATAGTGAGAAGGGAAATCCTCAGTGACCTGCCCTCAAGACCCAATCCAACAGTAGCAGAGATGGAAACTCATCCATACATAGGACACACTGCATTTGAAAGTGAACTTAGTAGGATTAGGGTTAGTGCTAGGTAAAAACTCTGATGCCATTCTTCCTTCTCAGAGACCAAAGTGGGATTGGAGTGTCTGTCTCTTCCCTGCCCCCACGAAGCATTGGGTTATGAGGACAGAAAACATACTTCTGTTCTTCCCATATCTGAGGAGAAAAGAAAGAAACAGAGGGAGGAAGAAAGGGAAGAAGGAAGGAAGGAAGGAAGGAAGGAAGGAAGGAAGGAAGGAAGGAAGGAAGGAAGAAAAGAAGGAAGGAAGGAAGGAAGGAAAGGAGGGAGGAAGGAAGGAAGAAAGAAAGGAAGGAAGGAAAGAAGAAAGGAAGGAAGGGAGGGAGGAAAGGAAGGAAGAAGGGAGGGAAGTAAGGAAGGAGGGCAGAAGGGAGGGAGAGAGGGAGGAAGGAAAGGAGGGAGGGAGGAAGGAAGGAAAGGAGAAAGAAAGGAAGGGAGGGAGGAAGGGAGGAAGGAAGGAAGGAAGGAAGGAAGGGAAGGAAGGAAAGAAAGAGGGAAGGAAAGAGGGAGGAAAGGAAGGAAAGAGGGAGGGAAGGAAGGAAGGAAAGAAGGTAGGCCAAACTACCTGCCTAGAACATGTATATAAGTACATATGCATATGTTGACCCCTTCTTTAAGGAGTCTTCTTTTTAGCAATATATTGGATTTTAACACTCTTAGAACTCAATAATTCCACTTAGACTTATTTAAACAAAGTCTTACATTAGTTAAGGTTTGTGCCTGTAAAAAGACTTGGTTGTAAAACACAACAAAACAAAACACTATATACATGAATTCGTCTGGAAACTACAACTTGCTCTGCAGGAATCTGGGTGGGTGTAAATTGAGACTTCCCAGGCATCAGGCACCTAGCTATAATCTGAAATTAGTTGAACCCTCCCCGCAGCAAAAGGCTAAACAGCTCCACCATATGCCACTTGTATGTTCAGCAGGCCATAGGAGCTGTTTAGGATCAGTGTGGGGCTGGAGGAGTGTGTGCGAATGTGTGTGTATGTGTGTGTGCATACGCATACATATGGAATTACAGGATAAAAAGCATCAGCAGTGTGTTGACAGTAAGCTACACACTTCAGCAGCGAACACCCCAGCAGTCGGTTCAACAGATTGAGTTATAAAGTTATTTCTGGGCTTTCATATAGAGCTTCAAACTCGGTCTCCATTTTCACATTTCTAAGAGTCAGCTAAATGACACATCAGACACACTGACAAACACCGTGGTCTCTGTCACACATCACAACTCTCAAAAGTCCCTTTTAACACTATCTCACCAAGTGAAGTTGAGCTCCTGGTAGAGTTTTTCTATCTGGTCAACTTTATTAATGTTTTCATGCGTATTAACCAGTGTGTATTCCCACTTTATGGAGTCATTTTTGCCTGAATGGAGTTTTAAATCATACAGAGCTAACTCTATGTTTAAGACCCTACCAGTGGCAGGTGTATAGCCCAGGACCTTCTCGACATGGCCTCTGCTCAGCTATTCCCAGGCTGACAGAATGGTTTTGTCTATTTAAAACTATAGCTTTGAGCACCTATTGATGTATCTATCTCTTCTTGTACCTGCCAAGCCAGATGGCACATCAATTCATACTAAAAGGCATTTAAAGATGATTGCAAGGTAAATAACAAGGAAAAGTTCCAAATAGACAGAGGGGTACAATTTCCCAGCAGACTCCCATGTTGCCGTGGTAGAAAGAATGCCTCTCAGACACCTTATGAGCCTGTGGTTGCATCCCAACTGGAACTTCTTCATGTCTTCTTTGACTCAGCCTACTGTGACTCAATAATTCTCTATTGTGCCCCCAAAACTGAAACCTGATCTTTTTTGCAGACTATCATCTGCTACTGAGCTTTTCCTCTAAGATGCTGCCATCTGCTGGAATGATCTTTGACAGCTGGGTCTTCTTCCTCAAAGGCAATTATGTAGTTCTCCCTTCTCACTCCTCTGGGAGATTTCAGCTCTTTTGTTAGTCAGGTCCATGAAAACACCTAGGCAGTCCAGCAAACAATTCTTCACTTTTCTTTCTCAGAGAAAAAGTTCTTTCAACTACTTTTCTCTTCCTCAGTGAGAACTCCCCTCAGGTCAATGAGATATCTAGTTTGGGGTGATTAAATTCTTTTTAATTCTCATAAACCTCTGGAAATTAGTGCCAGGGTCATGCAAATTAACTTGGAATATAACTTAGGAAAGTAGGAATTTAGAACGATAACTTTGGAACACTTAGGAAAGGCAGAATGGAACTGTCCACCCTTGCCATTTCTGCAGTTGTTCCTATCCCTTAGATACAGAATATTTAATGAATTAAGTGTAGTCCGTGCCATTGCCATATTAATGCCAGCATTGGCACTGTGTTTCAGAATCCCAGTTGGCTTTCTTGGGAAGCGTGGAAGGACTCTGTTAATATGTTTTTCAAAAGGAAACACATTCACATACAAAGAGCATGACCAAACTGAAGTTGTCTAAAAGGCAGGTTTTGGGTGGTCCCACAAGTTCAAAACAAAAGTAGACCAATTTGTGAAGAATCAAAGAATCTTAGATTTAGAAGAAAGTTCGTAAATCAATGGAGTCCAGTTTTATCTGAAGTATGATAATATGGTGTAACAAAAAGAATTATGCTGTTTTCAGAGGCAGACGATCTGGATTGAAATCTCTCTTCTGTTGCTTTTCACTAAATATAACCTTGGGCAAATTACTTTCTGTCTGTTTCCTCATATATAAAATGAGTGGTTGGGTAAAAGAGTGAGAGGAAGGAAGGGAAAGAAATTCATGATGTCCAAGCTCACTTCTATCTCTAAATCCTGTGGTAAATGGTAAAGATCCCTGATTCAGTCTTCCTTGATCAATCAGTTGTGGAGGTGCCCTTGAATTTTTTCTTTTTAATATGGGTGACCCTGTCTTGGGTCAAACTTCTCAAAGTCTCCTTAGCCCAGACTTACATGCCCATAATTGAGCTAGGATCACCTTGGCTTCCAGGGCCTGAGGTGGTCATCTACATAGATTTGTTCTGCTATCAATCAATTTCTGTCAAGGAACATCAGCATGAGGGACTTAGGGAGGGCCTGAAGAGTGTGAAATACCAATAATACAAATAATTAAATATTTCCTAGATCAGGAGCCAGAAGGGATCCTGGGGCTCATTTAGTCCATCCTTTTCATTTAAAAAAATTTACAGAAAAATCCTGATTCAACTTGGCAGCCAATCCCTAGGGGTGGGGGGCACTCACTCATAGTTATTGCCTTTTCCATTATTTGAATACAAAATTTAGATGAGTTGAGCAATTATGCATAGAAGAGAGACAAAGTCTGTTTTAGAAGATTAAACTTCAACCCCATAAAGATGGCTCTATCTTAGATCTCACCATCAGGCATAATTGTGCTATCTCCATGACCCTAAAGTTCCTTTCTTTGATCCCAACTTTTTGTTCTTCCATTATTTATCTCTGCTTCAATTCTTTTTTTTAAAATATGTTAAAGTATATGTTAAATACAATATATGTATACATATCCATACAGTTATTTTGCTGCACAAGAAAAATCAGACTTTGAAATAGAGTAAAAACAACCTGAGAGGGAAATAAAAAATGCAAGCGGACAAAACCAGAAGTAGAAATGCTATGTAGTGGTTCACACTCATTCCCCATAGTTCTTTCACTGGGTTTAGCTGGTTCTCTCCATTACTAAACAATTGGAACTGATTTGGTTCATCTCATTGTTGAAGAGAGCCATGTCCATCATAATTGATTATCATACAGTATTGTTGCAGTGTATAATGATCTCCTGGTTCTGCTCATCTCACTCAGCATCAATTCATGTGAGTCTCTCCAGGCCTCTCTGAAATCATCCTGTTGGTCATTTCATACAGGACAATAATATTCCATAACATTCATATACCACAATTTATTTAGCCATTCTCCAGTTGATGGGCATCCATTCAATTTCCAGTTTTTGGCCACTATGAAAAGGGCTGCCACAAACATTTTTGCACATGTGGGTTCCTTTTCTTCAAGATCTCTTTGGGATATAATATAATATAATAATATAATATCTTTTGGGATATATAGTAGTAACACTGCTTCTGCCTTAATTCTTCCTAAATCTTTGTAGCACTTGAGGTCACATGGGTTCCCTAACACATGTGCCCTGGCCACATGAGATCCTGGCACATTTACACATTTTCCTTAGCTACATGGGAGCCATCCTTAGAGGTCCCTTGTTCACACCTTTTCCCTGCATGTGTATTCACTACTTGTTATATGACAGTGTGTCCCCCTATGTATATGAGGTAATTTTTTTCCTATCACCTTTTTGCTATGTTGCTTAAGTTTCTTTTTTATTTTGAATAATGTATCCTCTTGCTAGACAGTAAAAATAAAATTACTGGTGGGAGCTTGTGACCTGTGGTTTTCAAAGGGTGCCAATTCACAGAGTGCTCTAAACTTAGGGGTAGCACAGGTATAGGGCTTACATTTGAGTATGAATGCCTCAGGTGCCATGTAGATTCTTTAACCTCTTTTTGACCTTCAGTCCTAAAGATCTTCTCTGCCTTTGATTGGAAATTCGTTAAAGTTACTGACAACTGAATTCTGAATCCTTATCTGGTTTGATCTTTCTTTAGCTTTTGACTTCTCCCTATCACTTCCACGATACTGTTCTTATTCTACTTCTACCTGTCTGCCTATTCCTTCTCAATTTCCTTTGTAAGAACATCAGCACATAATAGATGGAAAAGGACCCACATGTGCAAAAATGTTTGTAGCAGCTCTTTTTGTGGTAGCAAAGAACTGGAAAATGAGTATATGCTCATTAGTTGGAGAATGGCTGAATAAGTTATAGTATATAAAAGTAATGGAATGCTATTGTTCTATTTTTAAAAATGGCTGATTTTTAGAAAGGCCTGGAAAGATTTGCATGAACTAATGCTGAGTGAAATAAGCACAACGAGGAAAACATTGTACACGGCAACAGCAAGATTGAGCAATGATCAACTATGACAGACTTGCTTCTCATCAGTTCAGTGATCCAAGGCAATCCCAATAAACTTTGGATGGAAAATACCATTCAAATACACAGAGAGAACTATGGAAACTGAATGTAAAAAAAACATGCTATGTTTATTCTCCCCCCCCCCTTTTTTTTTCCTCTTGTGGTTTTTCCTTTTCTTCTGATTTTTCTCTCCCAACATGATTCATAAGGAAATATGTTAAAAAAAAAAATGAAGTATAACCAAAAAAAAGTGTTGTTTCTACATATAACTGGGAAAATGAAAATAAAAAAGAATATCAGTAATTCCACTAAGTTGTAAGTCCTCCAAAGCTCTGTCGGGGGACTTGTACTTTTTTCTCTTGACAACTCTCCTTTAATATCTCATCTAATCCTATGGGTTCAATTATCATTTCTACCAAGTTTATATATCCAACCCAAATCTCTTTCCTCAACTTTATTCTAACTCTCTCTGTTTGTTGGAGTCTTCCACCTATTGTACGGTGGAACTATGTGCTATTTATCAACTAACCTTTGCTCACACTCCTGACCATCTTACCTTCTTTTCTAATAATATATCTCTGTAATGACATCTCCTATCCTCTTACTTGTACTTGTACTTGTACACAATTCTTGGTTGGTTATTTGTTGGAGTGAATCTGGTATCTTTCCATTTTCCTTGAGGTGACCAGCAATTTTAGTACTTTGGAGCCTTTGGGTTGTTATGACTCACATCTGTATAGTATACTGGAAGAAAAATATGTTGGGGTTTTTTTTTGTTTGTTTGTTTTCAAATAGGGGCATTGGTTTCAGGAACTTAGGGCCCATTAAACACAGTTTCCCAAAGGTTAGCCAATCTTCTTGTTATTCAGTTCAGGATTCCAAAATATATGTACTGTTATTCCAACTCTATGGATTGTCCACCCTACTTAATATCATAGATAATTTTCTAATAGGCATTCTTCATCCACATGTTTCTTCCCACGTGATTAGTTAGACTGAAATTTTTTAAAGGATTACAGATCTCTTCTTGGAAGCTCTCCAGCATTCTAGGATTTGATGCAATATCAACATAATATCAGTCAGTCAATGAGCATTTATTAGTTCCTACTATGTGCAAGGCACTGTGCTAAGCATCAGATGTTATTCACAAACAGTACAATCTGGAATATCTCAATGTCTTTATTCTGGACATCCTTGATTATCACTCCAAACAACTTTGTTGAATATAAAGTCTCCTTGTTTTATGCCTTGCTTGATGTTAATAATCAGGAGTTGCTTAAACAGTTATCTCTGTTGTTCCATCTTTCAAGGAATCTTAAATGATTTTTATATACATACAATATAAACCATGTTGGAGGAGAACTTTTAAGGCCTACAAAATCAAATGGTTTTTAAAGGAACACTATATTTAGTTAGTTAAAAACTAACCCAACCAATTCATAATAATATTTCCCTCTTTCATGCTTTCTTTAGAGACCACATGGAAAACTATGAGGACTTATGTGACTGAGTTAACCTTTGATTAAATACCTTTAGTTAATCAAGAGAATTTCTGGGTAACAAAAGATAATAGCATTAAAGCAGAACTGAAATAAATTCATTGAAATGCAAAAAGGCTTTGAAAGATCCAGAATGAAATTAAACAAACACCAAGGATTTTGCCAACCTTCCAATAGTGCCCAGTGGATGGCCCTCACCATTACCTTGAAATAGGTGGGCAAGGATCACCCAAAGATTTTGGTTTTCATTGCTAAGATTTAATAATTCCTTAGGGTTGGATTGGGACATCTTGCTTGCCTCCTTTGACTCTGTTAGAAATGGATGCCTTTAAGTGGGGCAGATTTAAATGGGCAAAATACAGAATTGCACTACATGCAGAGGTGAAATCCAAGAAAGCCCAGGAGCCTGCCAACTTCAGCAATTTCACAGCTTAAGCCTGCTTGAGCCTCTAGGAAGCCTCATTTCTCTTTGGGAGCCTATTCTTTGGTTTTCTTTTATATAGAAAAGCTCAATTTTAATCTTGTGAGGTGGATGGGCCATTTCATTCTTGCCACTCAGTCATGGGGCATTGAGAAGAGATTTCTTGATTCACTTGGGGAGGTCACTCACACTTGGCTGGATCTCAAGGCATTTCTATTTCACCTTTATCAAGGACAGTGCCAGGTGGAGGAGCATACTTCTGGATGACTCAAGGAATGGGCAGCTCAAACTCTATGTAGGTTTTATTTCTTTAGGATTTTAGTAGAACATCATATTCTCAGCAGACTTTTGAAAACTGCTGGCTGATGAAAAGGACTCTTAGAGGAGTTAAGTGACCTCTCTTAGAGCCTGAGGTCCCATAATGAGTCACCAGTAGAACAGAGTTGAGAGTCACAGTGCCAGCTTATGGCCCAAACCACAAAGCTCAGCTCACCTCCAAGGTTGAGTTTTCTTTCAAGTTCCCTAAGAGGAGTTCAGGCTGCTGCTCCCTGCTAAGAATAAGCTCTTATTAAAAAAGAGTTACAGGACTGTCAGCCAGATTTTCATGGTGGGTATGGCCCCCCAAGCCAAAAAAGGGACCACAATTACAGCTTGGTTTGACCCACCCCTTGGTGGTCTGTAATCTTGGAGCATGCTGTGAAGGTCAAATCCTACATTGCTCATCCAGAACAGCCACCCGCACAGGAGGCTGGCAGGGAAACTCAGCCCCTCTGGTCTCCTGGCTCTGGTCACCATGACAACGAGCCCATCTCACTGTGACCAAGGATTCAACAAGGCCTACATACCTAGAGGCCTATTTAAACAGCCACTCCTGAGGGGCCCCATGACAAAATGGACATCCCAGAGTGCAGCAGGGCCTCGTTCAACAAAACATGGCAAAAACTGCTCTCTGTGAATTATACTTGTAACCTGTGTCTCAAAGGGGATGCAAAGTAGGGAATGATTTTTAGGTTACAGCTGTTTTGGGTCATTATACATTTGGCCCACATTTTTACATTTTCTGTCTCTGTCTCTCTGTCTCTCTCTTTCCCTCTCACTGTCTCTCTTTTTCCCTCTCACTGTCTGTCTGTCTGTTTCTCTCTCTCTCTCTCTCTCTCTCTCTCTCTCTCACACACACACACACACACACACACACACACACACACACAGCTAAACTCTTATCTGATCATACCCTTTGTCTGACCCTTGGGGTTTTATATGTTCCATTCAGCTCACAGACTGGTATTCATTAAGCACAAGAATTGTGCCAACAACAAGCATGTCTTTAATAACCCAAAAGTCTGGAGGTAAACTAAGCAAAGATATTCATAAGCAGGCAGATGGTCAACTCACTGACTAGGAAGAACAAGTGCAGACTAATAAATAATAGCTGCAAGCTATGAGAGTCAGTCTTCTGCATTATCCATAATTCCATCTCAGATTTCCAGTGCATTGTCTGTTTGCTGAGATTCAAAGATTCAGGTAGATGCTGGGAAATACTTAGGATCATAGGCTTTGGAGCTAGAAAGAACTTTAAAGATCATTTTCTTCAAGCTCCTCATTTGTTCATGGTAATGGAGTTAGGGAGACTGGGAGGGTATTATTTCCTTGAGAAGGAATAAAATCTCTCTAAACACAGAGCTTGTGTGTTGCAGGATCATAGAATATAAGAATTAGGGATGACCTTGAAGATCATTTCATCACTTTTACAGATAGGGGAAATTGAGGCCCAGAAAGATTGTTTCTCAAAAGCCCAAAGCTTGTCAAATTTAATTGACTTGCCACAAACCTTGTTTTATGATAGACCTCTTCTTTTCACTCTCACAGCCATCCATCCCCTAGTTCAGGCTCTTATTACCTCTCAAACTCAGTTTATCATTCAAAACCTTTTTGTCTTTCCAGCGATAGCCCCACTCCTGGGTTACTGTCTCTTTTTGCCCTTCACAGGCCCCTTCACATAATCTATGTTCTAATCAAACTGGCCAACTTTGGCCTTTTCTGTCATGTTGCATTCTTATTTCCTATCTCTGTGCCTTTGGATAAGCTGTTCCCCATATGGGATCCATTCCTTCCTCAATTCTGCCTTTTTGAAACCCCAGTTCCATTTAAGGCAACTCTGACCACCCCATTCCTCCTCTAGCTTTCTCCCTCTTCAAATTATCCTGGATTTATTTAGACTATTTATGTTAACAATGTTGTATCTCTCACTGGCAAAGCTCTCAGCGAATTTTGTTTGGTCTTTAATCCTTAGCACAGTGCCTTGAGTATAATATGTGCTTAACAAACATTTATGAAATTTCATTGTTCACAATGATACCTCTTGTTAACATGAGAATCCCACATCTAAACCGAGGTCTTCCAACTTAGAGGCCTATGCTTTTCACATTATTTTATTCTTGATTCCCATCATTAAGGAAGGAAATTGAGATTTATATCATTGGATCCTGGACAATTAGAGGAATGATAAAGATAAGATGAAAAGTCCATGAGGATAAACATTGAGAAAATCCACTCATGACAAAAACAAAAAACAAAAAACCTGGAAACCAAAGGGGTTCTCATCAATTGGAGAATAAATTATGGCATACAAATTGAATGGAATTTTATTGTGTCATAAGAAATAGTGAGGGGAATGGTTTCAGAGAGACTGGGAAGACTTGTATTAATTGATGCAGGGAAAGTAAGCAGAACCAATAGAGCAATTTATACAGTCACAAAAATAGTATAAAGATAAAAAAAAAAACTTTGAAAGACTTAAGAACTCATATCAATGATCAGCTATAGAATTCCAGGGTACCGATGATGAAACAGGCTATTTATCTACTGACAGAAAGGTGATAAGCTCAAGATACGAGACATACATTTTTGGTATTAGCCAATGAGAATATTTGTTTTGTTTAATTGTGCTTATTTATTATGAGAGTTTTGTGTAAGTTTTTTTTTTTTCAATTAAGGGAAGGAAATGGGAGGCAGAAAAATAAATGTTTAATTGAAAATATAGAAAAAGAAAAATTGCTCATCTACTGCTCAAAGAAAATAAAATTTTATTCCATGGTAGCAGAAATGACAGATGATTTCTGAACTCTGATGCTTTACTTTCCTATAAATGTGTACTTTCCAGTTTCCTCTTGTTTCTCTATCGAGAATGTTTTAGCAGTGGGTAAGGCCCTTTAACAGCCTTAGTTACTAAGTTGCTAGTTACTAACTATAGATACAATGGCTAGAAAGTGTTTTTGCACACTTTATTTTTCTCCTACACTTCCATGTCTCCTTGGAGTCCTGTGGACTGCAAGGAATTTGACATAGTAATTGTTCATCTATGTGGAAAGGCCCCTTCCAGCAGGCTTTTGCACTAATGGACTTTCGCCTCACTCACACAGATTGCTAGGACTCTGGGGGCAGAAAGGCTGGAGTGGAAATGATTTCTTTTGAGATTTTAAAGGCAAGTGAGATTTTTTTTTCAACTTTGTGGAAGTCACTCAGTTCAGAAAGAGGGGAAAGAAAGAAGAGGGAGGAAGGGGAAAAGGAGGGAGACAGAGACACAGAGAGACAGAGAGATACAGGGAGAAAAAGACAGAGTAAGAGAGAGAGAGAAAAATAGGGAAAGGGAAGAGGATAGAATAAATAATGGGGGGAGAAAGAAAGAGAGAGGGAAAGAGAGTAGAAGGAGTGAGAGAGGGAGGAAAGTAGAAAGGAAGAGGGAAAATAAAAGGAGTGAAAGAGAAAAAGGTGAGAAGAAGGGATGAATGAAAAGAGAGAGAAAAAAGAGAGGAAAGGGAGAGAGAGAGGAAGAAAGAAGGGAGAGAGAGAGAGAGAGAGAGAGAGAGAGAGAGAGAGAGAGAGAGAGAGAGAAAGGATACAGTAAAGGAGGGGAAAGAGAGTGGGAAAAGGAAGGGAGAGGGAAAGAGAAGGAAGGAAGGAAGAAGGAAAGAAAAAAGGAAGGAGGGAAAATAAAGGGAATGAAGGAGGAAAAGATGAGAAAAATAAGGGAAGAATGAAAAGATCAAGAAAAAAGAGGGAGTGGGGAAAAGAGAGAGAAAAAAGAAAAGGAAGAAAAATAGAGGCAGGAAGAAGAGGAGGGGGAAATGGAGAGAGGAAAGGAAAGAGAGAGAGGAAGAGAGGGGGGTAAAGAGAGAAAGGGAGGGAGGGAGGAAGGAAGAACAGAGAGGGTGGAAGGGAGAGAGGGAGGGAGAGACGGAAAGCGAGAGATCCAGCCTGTAGAACTGACAATGGGACCAATTATAATTTGAATGACCTGCCATGACATGTCAGGTACCTGGAAATGAGGAGAGAATAAAGATGCAGATTCCTTGCAATGAACTACTCTAGAAACCTCATAATTATTCATCACTTAGTTTCTGAAGAGATTAGAATTTGAGGGGAAAGAAAAATTATCAAAAGGTGCAATTAATCCAGAGGTTTTGAATGTGGTGACTTGTCTATAGTAGTGAACTGGGTTAGGAGTTAGGAAAACTTGGTTCAAACACTTACTATTTTAGATTCTACCTGTTATATTGGGTAAGTTAATTTCTTAGAGTCTCAGTTTCCAATTCAATAAAATGGGGATGACATCTATCTTCAAGTCTCTGAAATGAAGAGCACAGGATCATTAAGATCTTTAAGATATCTATATCATCTTTTTCATTTTGGTAATCATCTATTTCCTTTAAATTCTCAGTACTGCTTGCATATGGTTGCATACAATTTCCAATAACAATTTTTTTAAATTTTTTGTTTGATTTTTATTTTGAGAATCTTGCCTAGCATCATAGATTTAGGGCTAGAAGTGACCTTTAAAGCCCACCTAGTATCAAGCTTCTCATTTTATAGATGAAGAACTGAAGCCCAGGAAAGTGAACTAACTCATCATGTCACAAAAGTAGTAAGCAGCACTTCTTGGATTAGCATCTGGGTCTCTTCCATCTCCTAATCTGGTGTGTTTTGTGCTATACTGCTCCATCTCCTTTAGGTGAGCATCATATTAATGCAGGGTATCTCCAAAGTTTTGATGAAGCTTAAAGCTGCACTAAGACTTTATGCCTTTTGAATCAGGTCATTCTAGATACAATTCACTTGTATATCATGGTATCACTTCCCTGATATGATGGTTCTCTTTGAGAATAAAAAACAAACAACAAAAACAATTATTCAGCCTGTATTCATACACAGTCTTGTACTGTTCGCTAATCATTTGGTATTTGTCAGTCTTGTTTAGACTTTGGACTTCTTTTTTTATTTTATATTTTTATTATATCTTTTTATTTACAAAACATATGCATAGGTAATTTTTCACCATTGACCTTTGCAAAACCTTCTGTTCCAACTTTTCCGCTCCTTTCCCCCACCCCTTCCCCTAGATGGCAGGTAGTCTAATACATGTTAAATATGTTAAATAGACTTTAGACTTCTTGAGGATAGGAACCACTTCTTATATAGCATTGTAGGCATCATGATGTAGTAGATACCAAACTTGGTTTCAGGATCATCTGGGAAAACTCCAACCTTAGATATTTTTCTGGAACTTCATTTTCTGATCTATAAAAATAGGGATATTACAGGATTGTTATTGCTATAGTTGTTGTCATTGTTAAGTCATTTTCAGTCACATCTGACTCGTTCTGACCCTATTTGGAGTTTTCTTGGTAAAGATACTGGAGCAGTTTGCCATTTCCTTCTCCAGATCTTTTTACAGATGAGAAAACTAAGGGCAAACAGAGCTGGAGTGACTTTCTTAGAGTCATAGCTAGTCAGTATCCAAGGCCAGATTTTGTAATCAAGATGAGTCTTCCTGACTCCAGACCCAACAATCTATCCACTGTGCCACTTAGTGCCCCTCAATGGATTGTAGTAAGACTCAAATGAGATCATACACATAAAGTACTTTGCAAAACTAATGTGTTGGGCATGGATGTACATGTCTATGATATCAGGCTGTAATACTTATCATTCTAGTTCCAGAAGAAACTGAGACTGGAAGATCATAAGCACTCTGGAGTTCTGATATATAATATCTATAATATGATATAATACAAATATACTCATTTATATATATGTGTGTATATATATATATATATATAATTTATATATATATATCTTCATATATATAATAGTATTAAAGTCTAATCAGGTGTCCATCCTAAGTCTGGCACCTATATGGTGACTCCAAAGAAGCAAGGCCAATAGACTGTCTAAAGAGGTATGAAGTGGTCCAGAATGAAAATGGAGCAGCTCAGAGCTTCCAATGAGTAGTGCTATTGGGTGTGTGAGCAGCTGCTGCACTCCTAGTCTGGGCAACACAGGAAGACCAATCCCAAGAAAAGTCAAAAATTAATGTAAATGACATCTATTGTTATTTTTTCTGTGTCTCTGATAGTTGCCCAGAACATTGTTAAACACATGATTATTAATTAATAGTCAGGCAGAATTGCATTGTATTATATTTTGTACCCTGAAGTAAAAACTGAATATTTGAGAGCTGTTAGTCCAACCAGATTTGAAATGATCCTTCACTCAGCATCAGTTCAATTAAGTCCATGCTTTTCTGAAATCAGCCCAAACATCATTTCTTATAGCACAATAGTAGTCTAGCATAATAATATTCTAAAAATTTATTCAGTCATTCCCCAATTGATGGGCATCTCCTCAAATTCCAATTTTTTTCCACCACAAAAAGATCCACCTCATTTTTGCAGATGAAACTGAGGCAATCAGAGTTGTGATTTGCTCAGTCACATAATAAGTGTCTGAGGTTGGATCTGAACTCAGTTTTTCCTGTCTCCAGACACAGGATTTTGTCCACTGAGCCTTCCGGTGGCCACAGAGCTCATTCTAAAACTTGATGCCCAAATTAATTAACAATAGCTAGCATTTATAGAGGCTTTAAGGTTTGAAAAGCACTTTATACATACTAACTCTTTTGATCCTCAGAACAAGGGAGGTACATGTAGATACTTAATTTCTCCATTTTATAGATGAGGAAACCAAGGCACAGAGAGATTCAGTGACTTGCTCAGGGTCATACAACTGACTATCTGAGGAAGGATTTGAACTTAGGCCTTCCTGATTTCAAGTTCCTAGGCTCTATCTACTGTACCACTTAGTGCTCCACAATTATTATCACATTATAGATACAATTATAAATGTCAATTATTATTATTACTAATTGATTGAAGGAATGTTAAATAAAATTATATTAACATAATAACATAGGGTTGTGCAGTAAGAAATGATGAAAACAGGGATTTCAGAGACCAAAGAGAAAATATCCATGAACTGCTGAAGAGTGAAGCAAGCAAAACAAGAAGAAAAATATACAATAATGACTACAATAAAGCAATTTAAACAGACACAAAAAGAAATCCTGTCCTCAGTAATAATTTTAGTTCTGGAGAATACCAATCTACATTCTTCCCCTTGGTAGAAAAGCAGGTGACTGTTTTATTGAATACTTCCTACATGCAAGTCCCTAGAGGACTTTCCATAGGAGCTAATTTGCAATTTTCTAATGTGGATTAGAAGAAAAAAAAATTTAAGGATCCAAGGTTAGAAGTCCAACTTCATCTTAGCTTTTTATGAATCACTGAAGCCTATACAGAACACAGAATCATCAAATTCATCAATCATAGAGACCCGCTTTGGTACAAGCTCCATCATCATCATCATCATCATTATCATTGCCACCTGGATACAAATCCAGTTCTGGAATCCTCTCTTGAAGATTAAATGAGATAATATTTGTAAAATGCTTAACACAATGTTGGGTACATAGTAGGTATTTAATAGATGCTTATTTCCTTCTTTCCTTCGTGAAGGTAAGGATGCCAAAACTACAGTCTAACATGATGGAACTTTATTTTCCTTTCTAACTGAATTCAGAGGCAGCTCAACAATTGAAAGCATTAGGTCTATTCTGGAGAGCAATATGGAACTATGCCCACAGGACCATCAAACTGTGCATATCCTTTGATCCAAAAATGTCTCTACTGGGCCTGTATCCCAAAGAGATCATAAAAAAGGGAAAAGGATCCACGTGTGCAAAAATGTTTGTAGCAGTTCTTTTTGTAGTAGCAAGGAATTGAGTGGATACCCATTGGTTGGAAAAGGGCTGAATAAGCTATGTTATATGAATGCTATGGAATATTATTGTTCTATAAGAAACTATTGGCAGGATTATTTCAGAAAGATCGAGAGACTTACATGAACTGATGCTGAGTGAAATGAGTAGAACCAGGAGAACATTGTACACAGCAACAGCAAAGTTATATGATTATCAAATTCTAATGAATGTGGCTCTTTTCAACAGCAAGGTAATTCAACAGGTTCCAATGGTCTTGTGATGGAGAGAACCATCTGCACCCAGAGAGAGGACTGAGGGGACTAAATTGGATCACAGCATAGTATTTTTACTTTTTTGTTGTAGTTTGCTTTCTTTCTCATTTTCCCTCTTTTTGATTTGATTTTTCTTGTGCACTATGATAATTGTAGAAATATGTATGGAAGAATTGCACATGTTTAACATATATTTGATTACTTGCCTTCTAGAGGAAGGGATGGAGGAAAGGAAGACAGAGAAATTTGGAACACAAGGTTTTGCAAGGATGAATGTTGAAAACTAACTATGCATATGTTTTGAAAATAAATGTCTTTAAAAAGGACTTAAAAATTATCTTTCTGTCATCACAGTAGGACCTATCACATAACAGACACTTAATACTGACTGATCTCTTCAATCAATCATTAGGACATTAGGACAGAATATCAGATCTGGGTCTCTTTAAGATTGTCATGGGAAAGGGATCAGGGAAAACTTTTGATTACCAAGAGACAAAACAAATGTGATATAATTTATCTCTCTTGTTAATAAAGCTCTGGGCCCCATCTTAGCCTGGGGTTTTCTCAACCCTAAAACAAATGGTCCAATAAAGGGATCTCAATATTCATTCTATCCCATTCTGAAAGGCCAATCATGGCCATCAAAGTCTGAGTTGAAGTCTTGCCACTAATACAACATGGCCATGACATTAGACAAGTTCCTTAACTTCTAAGCAACTCTAATATTATAAGTTACTGAAATGATCTATATTGATAGAGGAAATTTCTAGATTTGGAATGGAATAGAATATTGTAACAGGTTTCATATAGTCTTTCTCTGTTCTAATCAATCTTCCACTCAGCGACCAAGGTAATTTTTTTGTTTGTTTTTTGTTTTGTTTTAACTTAAAGCATTTCTTTATTGAAAAATTATATCTAGCTATATATTGAGTTATACATGTGCATTAATTTTAAAAATATTTTCATATTAATCATGGTGAGAGAAAAAAATTAGAACAAAAGGGAAAACCCCGAGAAAGGAAAAAAAAGGGGGGAGGGAAACAAGAAAAACCCCCAATAAAAACAGTATGCTTCAATCTGCATTTGGTTTCCATAGTTCTCTCTCTCTAGATGTGAATGGCATTTTCCACCCAAAGTTTATTGGAATTGCCTTGGATCATTGAATTGCTAAAAAAGAGCTAAGTCTATCATAGTTGATCATCCAAAGTGATATTTCTAAAGCATAATCTCATCATTTGACCCCTCTCTCCTTCCCACTCAAGAATGTCTGGAATCAAATTCTATATCCCTGGAATCAAATTCTAAAGCCCTTTTTAACCTGATCCCTTTCTCCCTTTCTAATATTCTTATACATTACTCTTCTTCATGTATTTTGCAATCCAGCTCATTGGTTTATTTTGCTGGTCTTTGTATACAACAAATCATGTCCATATCTGGAATGCTCTGTCTCTTACTTTTTCAATTTAGTGTCCCTGGTTTCCTTCCAAACATGACTCAAATACCACCATTTTCAGGCGACTTTTTTTAGTTTCTCTAACTCTCATGCCTTCTGCCTTCAGATTACCTTGATATACTCTGAAAATAAAATCAATGAGCATTTATTATTGTTTCTTATTATAGCTGGTTCTTCGTTTTCAAAGAGAACCAATGACATCACTATGTACCAGTCTCTATACTAAGTGTTAGAATACAAAGAAAGACAAAAAATAGTCTCTGTTCCAAGAGAGCTCTCCTAGATTTTTATATGTTGTCTCTCTCTTTAGCATGTATGCTCCTTGAAGGCCAGGGCTGTGTTTTGGGTTTTGTTTTTGTTTTTTACCTTTCTTTGTATCTTGAGCGTTTAACACAGTGCTGAAACATAGTAGGCACTTGATAAGTGTTCATTGACTGTCTGTAGCCTTGATCTCGTGGTCTTAACCTGCTCTTTATAAAAATACCCTAAAAATTTTAGGGGTAGTCAAGAGAGTTCATTGTTACCCTACTTGTGTATCCCTCTGCCTCTGCCCTTATTTTATTTCCCTTACTTTCTTCCAGACACAGCTCAAATCCCATCATTCTCAAGAGGCTTTTCCTGGTCTCCCTAGCTGCTAATGCCTTCCCCTTTCAAATGACCTTCATATATTCTGTACAGGTAGGTGTGCCCTCCACACTAATACTGAAGCCTGTGTAAGTTCACTGTCTCTATTAGAATGCTATATTGTTTTGGAGGGTCGAAAACAGATCTAGAAATACTTGATGCACAAGCAATAAAAAGAAAAACTTATAGAAAATTGTAAAAAGAAGAAAGGCAGGAGAGCTGGTGTGAGACTTTCTGGATGAAAACAAATTGTCTAAACTAGGTTTCCTTTCCCTTTCTCAATGCTCGATCTCATCAGAGGGCAAAGAAATTGGCAAGAATGGTGGGGAGGACTTAGAGAAACTACCAATCCTTGACTACTTCCTTAAAAAAATCTTTTTTCACTATAAATTTGATTTATTCTTTATACCTCAGGCTCTTCTTTGGGATAAGAGTTGTATCTGCAGTGAGTATGGAGCTAAGTTTTGTCCTTGAAGAACTGTTTTGCAAAATGCAGTGGAGACAAACACCCTGCAGGAGGGCTGTTTGGTTCTGATGATTCTTAGGAAAGATGGATTACATCCTGACATCCTGCAGACCTGAAGTACAAGTGACGTAAAAAGGTTCTCTGTAGGGGTGGACCATGGCCCAGCCTGGAAATGCTTAGAAATGCAAATCCCAGGTGTCAGAGCCAATCTATGGGGACAGTTGTCTGAGGATCCTTCATCATACATCTATTTACTGCCTGCTCTCTTGCTGCAAGACATTATGGGCAGGGAAACATGTCCTGAAAGTCTACTGAACATTAGGATTTGGCATTTTTACTGTGGTGATCTAGCCTTTACTCCTGATAACTTTTGATCTTATTTGAGACATCTTTTTTTTTCTTTCACAATAGGCCCATGAACAATTTGAATCAGAAGTGCTGGCTGCAAAATCTGCTTCTGTTTTGTTAGCTGTATAACCCAGATCTCAATTACCTTGCCTTTAAATTGAAGAGGGTGCAACTAGATGGCTCATAAAAATTCTGCAGGCTCCAAGTTTATAATCCTAATGAAATGCTTGGGCAACTAGGTGACACAATGGATAGAGAGCCAGCTGGACTTGTAGTCAGGAAGACTAGTTTTTCTGATTCCAAATATGCCCACCCAACTTACCCTGGGCACCTCATTTCACCCTGTTTCCCTCAGTTTCCTCATCTGTAAAATGAACTAGAGAAGGAAATGGCAAACAGTATTTTTGCCAAGAAAAACTCTCAAATGGGGTCATGAAGAGTCAGATGTGACTGAAAAGACTGGAAATAAACAAATGAAATGTCTTTGCCACTGGCCATTTTATCTGCCATGACCATCATTTCTTCCCCTATGTGCAAACATCATGCAACATTCCATTTCTTTCCTTATATGTGGCAAATATAGAAGAAGCCCTTTAGGAGGATCCCTCCAGTAGCTTTATTGTGTAAAAATACTTTCATTTAACATTTAGACTTCACTGTCTAAATTTTATTGCCTAAATTATTTTTGTCTAAATGGTCTATTAAAATTTAAACTTTATTTTAGATTTAAATTTAAACTTTATTGTATAAAATACTCTAATATAAAAAATACTTTATTTAAAAATATAAAAACAATTCTTAGTTGGGGGGTGCATAAAAAACAGGAAGAGGGCTGGATTTGGCTGACATGCCATAGGTAGTTTGCCAACCTCTGCCTTAGGATGCCAGATTTAGAAAATGCTATATTTAGAGAGGGCTAACAGTACTTGCAGTCCTTCAGTAACATAAAACAATAACTTAACACCCAGTTAGAAAAATAATTAGTTAAAATAGGAAACTACTAGTTAGAATAGGGTGAATTTTTTCCTTTCACTATCTTCCTCTTTGACCCATGCTTTACCACTTGAATTAACGGCAAATTAACACTTCATGACATTTGCCCCAGGTACAACAATTTCTTATGGTTCTGTTGTTGCTTCTGCTGCTGCTGCTGTTGTTGTTTTTATTATCCAAGTTCTTTCTGTAGAGTTCAATGGGCCCTGGACAGATTTCTGTTATTTTCTCACATTCCCCAAACAGAGATTTCCCCCCTAAACCTGTTCTTTCTAATTTCACAATTGTTATCAGCATTACCATGTGACCATCCTCAAATGTTCAAAACTTGGGTATTATCTTCTGCTCTTTGATTTCTCTCATCTTTCACATCTAATAATCAACAATCCTTTGGATTCTATTCCTGTAACACTTCTTACATATGCTTCACCCTCCCAATTCCCATGATTTTACACTAGTACCAACCCTCATTATCATACATGTGAATTATTATAAGAGTTCATCATCTCTTATAATAGCCTTGCATTTTATCATCTCTGCACTTTTGTTCATGCTATTACCTAAGTTTGGAATGCCTTTCCTACTCCATTCCCAGCTTGATAAACTCCTACTCATCCTTCAAAGCCCAATTAAAATATTACCTCTTCCAAGAAGCCTTCCCATATTTCTCTAATCAGTTATGATCTTTCCTTCCCTTTATATCTGGAGCACTTTGTTTTTATTTCTCTTATACATGTACATATATTTTTTTTAATAGTATAGCATTTGTTATTGATTACTTGTTCATTTGTGTCTGATTCTTTGTGACTCCATTTGGGGATCTTCTTAAAGATACTATAGTGGTTTGTCATTTTCCTTTCCAGTTCATTTTGCAGATGAGGAAACTGAGGCAAACAGAGTGAAGTCACACAGCTAGTCTAAAGATGAATCTTCCTGATTTCAAGCCCAGTGTTCTATCTACTGTGCCTAGTAGATCATAATTAATGTTACTATATATGGGTGTGTAAATATATGTGTGTTTGCATATGTGTATATGTATTATCTATTCTTATTAAACTACAAGATTCAGGGATCAAAAAAAGAGAGAATAATATTTATCACTTATATAACATCTACTATGTACTAGGCAGTGTGCTTTACAAATACTATCTCATCTGATCCTTACAATTCTATGAGGCAGCTGTTATTATTATCCCCATTTGATAATTGGGGAAAGTGAGAGAAACATATTAAATAACTCACCCAAATGTCTATCAATAAGATAATGGCTGGACACATTATGTATATGATTACGATGGAATACTAGTGTTATAAGAAATGACAGAGGATGGTTTCAAAAAAGCCTGTGAAGACATATATGAACTGATACAAATTAAAGTGACCAGAACTAGAACATTGTAACAGTAATATTAACAGTAAATAAATAAAACAGTGACAACAATATTAGAATGATGATCAACTGTGAAAAACTTAGCTACTCTCAATACAATGTTCCAGAAAAGTTCCAAAGGATCCATGATGAAAACTACTATCTATTTTCAAAGAGAGAATTGATGAACTCTTGAGAATAGAATGAAACATACTTTTTGTCTTTAAATATTTTTTTACTGTTTTTTCAACAGGGCTAATATTGAAATATATTTTGCATAATGGGTTTCATATTGTTTGCCTTCTGAATGGGTGGAGAAGATGATCAAGGGAGAGAATCTGAAACTTAAAAAAATGAATGCTAAAAAACAAACAAACAGAGAGATAAATAAATAAATTTAGTAACTCAAGCAAAGTCACACAACAACTAGTCATAGGTCTGATGTAGAATTTGAACTTGGCCTCGTTCAGGCATGTCACTTTACTAACTTTAAGTCTTAGCTGCCTAAGGCATGGGAAGATCCTCCCCACTCTCCCCTTCACAAAGGTGACCAGAAGTCTTACACACTGTACATATCTTCAGATTCTATGTATCAATCAGTTATTCTGATCCCCCCCCTTCCTTTTTTCTTTTTTGACTTAAAAAATGCTATGTGTTATATGGAATGGATCTTTAGGAAGAGAAGAATGAAAAAACTGGGGGACCTATGGTTATGTAAAACAAAAAAGACTTCAATAAAAATGTATTTAAAAAACAAACAAACAAACCAATAAGCTCCAAAATGGCAGAAACTATTGTAATTCATTTTTGTGTCTCCCTGGCTCCCTAAAGCAAAGATCTTCAAATGATAAGATGATTGATCTAAAAGAGCCCTCTTTAGCCAATCTAGTCCCATCCCCTCATTTTACGGATAAGTAAACTGAGAGTTCAAGCAGCTTACCCATCGTGACACAGCTAGCATTAGAAGAAGGATATGAACCTAGGGCCTGACTCCAGTGCTCTTTTCTTTTGCCCTACCTGTTTGTTAGAGCAGTAAGGCGGCATGGTAGATAGAGTACCAGTCATAGTCAGGAAAATCTGAGTTCAAATCTAGCCTCATATACTTGTTAACTATGTGACCCTGGGTAAGTTACTTCATTCTGTTTATCTCAGTTTCCGCATCTGTAAAGTGAGCTGGAGAAGGAAATGGCAAACCACTCCAGTGTCTTTGCAAAAAAACAAAAAAAAAACAACTCCAAATGGGATCACAAAGAGTGGGACACATGTGAAACAATGAACAACCTGTTTTCTGAATTAAGTTGAATTCTTCTCTCTTCATCTACCAAACCCAACTTGCTAGAAGAAGACTTAGATTGAATCTCCTGCATTCCCCACATGGCATTCCAGTCTATTCTCCTCATATCATCATCCCACATTTGAACACTGTGTACATCCTACCTCCCTCCAAATTGTGGGCTGGAACTCTGGCCATCTGGTTCCATGGAGATCAAATATGGGGAGGTTCCCATTGGTTTTGAGTTCCTTGAGAAAATTAGGATCAGGAGAAGGATCGGTTACAGGTCCAGTTGTTCTTGTCATTTATCACCCTCATCTCTAACTTCCAGGTCACAATTGTCCTAAGTATCTGAGATAGGTTACTAGGACTTAGGTTAGCTTCAACTAAAATAGAATACAATTAAACTAATGCCAAATGAACTGCTAATAGAAGCCTTGCACAGTGACTCCCACAGAGTCATGCACAAACATCACCAGATATGCTCAGGGAACTACATATACACAAGATAAAACATAGGGATTCCAGAAAACAACAGAGACATCTCCAGGCACTTGGAACTGCTGCAATTGATTAGCACCCATCACCAATTAATCTCCAATGATTGCTCAACTCAAGAGTCTTGATTACAGCTTTGCATAATTAAAAAATGTCAAAAGACAATTAGCAGTAGGAGAAAAAGAAAAAATTTATTAATCATAGTATATTGATGGGGGTCTGAGCTCTATCTCCAGGAATTGGTTCTGTCATTGATCATGGCCATTTAAGAGGTAAATACACATAAAGCTCATTTAGAAAACTCATCAGGAAACGATGTAAATTGAGGAAATTAGGGCAGTTTCCAATTTTCTTGTGATTTTCACAAAGTTCTTTTCTTTTCACAAAGTTCAAACGAGCTTCAAGAATGGCAGGTATTACTTGAAGAAGACAGTATTTGTGGCATAGTAAACAGACTATTGGGCTGATACTCAGGAAGCCAAGAATTCAAATCTATCCTCTAATACTTTAACATTTAACCTCTAAGTGTATTAGGCAACTGCCTAGGACTTATGTTCAAGGTCAAGTTATGATCTGTGGGAGGCAAGAGTTTTCCATGTCGGGAATTCCTTCTTCTGACAAAATCAAAGGTCCTGTTTCTAGTCTTTAATACTTGCACACTGAAGGGACTCATCTTCCAGTAATGAAGAATGAAGGCTCTAATAGGTTGTACATTCACATCTGTATGGGGTAGAAATTAAGACGAAACATCAGTGCAATTTCAAATCCTCCTTTTTCCATTACTGTTGCCACAACTAAGAGGATTCAACAGCAGGGTTTCTCAGAGTAAATCATTCTCATCATTGCTAATTTCTATTCACTCTTCTTACAACCAGTAAAATTCAGCTATGGTGGGAGTCGAGTGGGAGAAAAGAATTCATCCCAAGACTTCTCATTCACTTCCTCTAAGATTCTTCACTACAAAAACGATCTTATTTCAGATAATCCAAGAGAGAAGAAAATGGCAGCTAAGACATCCCATAGGTCAATGGTCCTATTTTAATTAACTGCCTTCCTCCCAGCAGAAATTGTTATTACTTTGATGAGGATGACTAAAATCCTCAAGAGAGCAGCATGTACAATAGATAGCATACTGGTCTTAGTTTCAAAGAGGTGATTTAAGTAATGCAGTGGCTAGAGCTCTGGTCAGGAGGATTTGAATTCAAATTCAGCTTCAGATGCTTACTAGCTGTGTGTTCCTGGGCTCCATCCTACTCCACCCTGTTTTTCTCAATGTCCATCCTACTCCACCCTGTTTTTCTCAATTTCCTCACTGAATTGGAGAAGGGAATGGCAAATCATTCCAGTATCTTTGCCAAGAAAACCCCAAATGAAATCATGAAGAGGCAGACGTTATTGAATAACAACTTGGGTTCAAATTCTTCTTCAGATACATTATCTGTGTGATTTAGGAAAGTCACTTAATTTCTCTAAATCTTTAATTTTCTTATTTGTAAAATGAAGGAATTGAACTCAGTGGCCAGCTTTAGATCTTAGATTCTGCAGTTCTATGTGGACGCCTTATCATATTGTCAAGCTGGTTCTTAAAAGTTAAGCTCTAGAGAGCCTATCAAGCTAAAAAAACCTTTGAATATGGACCTGGAAATTGATCATTTAATCAAACAAAAATTTATTAAGTATCTGTTGTGTTCTAGGCACTATATTATGTGCTGGGGAGATTCTTACCACCTATCTTTTCCCCTTCTACTCATAGGCAGCTAAACAGAACTAGAAGAAATCACAAAAGACAGGCTGAATGGAACCACTGTAACTTTATACTAGCTCTTGATAATCTTCAGCCTCTCCCTATCTACTGATTCTTTCTCCAGTTTCTCTACAAACATGCCCAAGTCTCCTTCATTGAAAACAAAAGCGAAATCTTGAGATCCTACCATGCCCTCCAGTTATTATCCTACAAGTCACTTCTCCTTCCTGTTGATTGATACAAACACAAAAAATGAAACAATTCTAAATCTAAGGAGCTACATTTTAATGAGGGAGACAAGTGTGTGTATGCATGTGCATATGTATATAAACATGCATGTGTTCTCATACAGTGTGTATATATACATACATGTATACATATTATATGTGTATATATATACATGTATACATATTATATATGTGTATATACACACATAGTCTCTCCCTCTTACTTAATTGACTTTAATGAATATCTTAAGAGAGGAAAAGCACTTCCAAAGGATGGGGCTTTGCTGTTCACATTCTTGGTCAAAAATTCTGACCTAGAAGCTGACTAGGTGGTATCAGGTAATTGTGGTGTCAGGAAAGATTGTGTTCAGAACCTTACTCTGATCCTGATTAGCTATCTGACTCTGTATCACCTAATCACATGTATGCATGCATGCATGCACATTTCCACACACATGCAGTCACACATAAATGTATGCCTGTTTGTACACGTATTTGTATATATGTACATATTAATATATGTATGTACATACTTGTATAGTGTGTGGTCATTTTTGGAGAGGACCAGTAACATCACAAGGTGATATTTTGATTTGAATTGGATTTGAATGAGACAGAGTTACAGAAAGTTATCAGCCTTACTTTCTCTTCTAGAGTTATCAAGTCTAGTTGCAAGTTAAGTCAAGATGATTGGAAATGGCCTGGGATACAGTGGATGACCATAGAGTCTTTAATATCTGACCAAGCTCTAGGTGCTTCACAGGCTGCCTCAGCTGCCTTTGTGGATATTGGAAAACACTGTTCCAAATTGTGAAGGTGTGTGTGTGTGTGTGTGTGTGTGTGTGTGTGTTCAGAATAGTAGAAAGAACACTGGATTTAGAATAGGAAGAAATGGGTTAAAATTTTGACAGTGTCATTTACTAGCTGTTTGATCCTGAACAAATCACTGAATGTCTTGGGTTTGTCATCTGTAAAATGAGGATGTTGGACTCAGTGACTTCTAAGATCTCTTCCAGAATGAAATTTAAAATCCTTGGACATTTATTGTTGTTCAAAATATTTTAGTCATGTCCAACTTGTTGTTCAGATGTATTTTAGTCATATCCAACTCTCCATGACTCCAGTTAGGATTTTCTTGGCAGAGATATTAGAATGGTTTGCCATTTCCTTTTCCAGCTCATTTTACAAATGAAGAAACTGAGGCAAATAGGGTAAAGTGACTTGACCAAGATCACATAGCTGGCAAATGTCCAATGCCAGATTTGAATTCAGGTCTCCCTGGCTCTAGTTCTCGCATTCTATCTACTATATCACCAAGGCTGGATAATCTCAAAGATTGCTTTTGGTTCTAATCTTTTGACTCTCATCTTAAAGAGAGACAGTGTTGACTGTTGGAAAGATATAACAAAATGAGATTCCTTCTGACCAATGGAAGCTAATGCTTATGGAATGAGGGAACCAGTAGGAAACAAATAAAGAAAAGCAAGATGGATGTTTTTGAGGGGAAAGAGAAAGTAAAAAGGATAGCAATAAGATAGAAGTACCAATGTTAACTCCATGAAAACCTTCCAAAACAGAAAACAAGTAGTATGGAGCCTCAATTTCCTCCTCACTACAATAAAGTAGCTAAAGTTGAGGATTGCTAAATCACTCTTCAGCTGTCACATGCCAGGATTCTAGGTAGTATAATCCAAAGAGCAGATGCCCTGAGAAAAAGCCAGCATCTCTGAAGTCTTGTAGACATTTTAAAATGGTACTCTACTTGAGAATAAGAAATAGAACATATAAGGTTCTAATCTTAGAACTTCAACTGAGACCTGGGGAAGACCTTAATTTAGGAAGGAAAAGGTCACTCACTGCACCCTAGGCTATCACCAGTAATTTTGATGTTAGCCTTGCCCCTAGATCTCGATGGCTCTGGAGAAAAATGAGGCTGATGACTTTGCACTCATATCCAATTCACTCTCAAGACAACACCCTCATAATATCATTGGTCCTCTTTGAGAACAAATGAACAACAACAAATAGTTACTCCCAATTTGCCATGCCTAGAAAATGGGGGAAGGGAGAGACAGGGGAAAAGAGAAGATGAAAGAGTCTCTCATCCTGATTTAATTCAATTTAGTGAATCTCTTAGGAAAGGAAAAACACACCTAAATGATGGGACTTTACTATTCTCATTCTTAGTCCAAGACTACTGAACTAGAAGTTGGTTAAGTGGTGCTTTTTTCTTGACTCCATAGTCAAGAAGACCTGAATTTATAATCTTGACTCTGATACAATCGTCTAACCATCTTCCTTCTTCACGGGAGGAAAATGGGGATAATAACAGTATCTATTTCATAGGATTTTCATGAGGATCAGATCAGAATATAGATTTGAAATGCTGCAAACTTTAAAGTGCTGTATAAACATCAACTATCATTACCCCTAGAGATTTTCTTTGGTTTTATAAAGTACATGAACATGATTTCCTTGCCCCCATTTTTTTTTTTTTTTACACACGGTCAGAACTGCTATAGTCTTCCTGACCCTTAGTTCTTGCATTTTTCTGGATTAGAGATCTTCCCATACATTTTAATGTGGAAATTTATTAATATACCTAATGGTTCCAACAGCCAAGTGACATACAAGGAAATGGAACCTGACAGGCTTGGCTTTGCTTCTGTATTTTTAAATTCTTTGATAAATTTGAATGATTACAGGGTACTCTCAGTAATACCCTCATAGCCAATAAATAAATAAATAAATGCAGCTCTCTGACAGAAGGAAACTCAGTCAAGGTATCCATTGGCAGGAACAACTCAAATGATATAGCCACTATTCAGGGGAAGAGGCTATATTTCCTGCTTTAGCTCTGATTACTGGTCTAATTAAGCAGATCCTACATGAAACCCAGTGTTTCTTTGAAGGCTCCCTTCACTAACACATGCAGCACTTTCAGCACCTTTGGAGGGATTTTGATTTGCATAATCTTAGAAGGGGAAGAAGATAGTTGGTGAAAGGGTCTCAGTAGAAAACTGATTGCTTTCAAGGGCTTAAAACAAAATCTGGTAAAGATACAAGCCAGTTATGAGAAGAAATTGTTTTTCTACCTATTTATTAAAATCTTTTCTTATAGTCTCCCTCCCACCCCCCCAAAAAAAAATCCTCTTAAATGGTTGTCTGATTATGTGTCTGATACAAACACAAAAAATGAATTTACATTTTAATGGGGGAGGCATGTGTATATAAATACATAATATGTACATATATGTATACTAAGACATGCATACATACATATACATAAATACACACACATATATAATAGTGGAAAGAGCATTTAATTTAGAAAATTAGGACCTAAAACTTTGCCTCTGCCACTTACTAATCTTGGATTTTTTGGTAACCTACTAGGTCCTTTTCATTTTCAGTTTCTTTATTTGGAAAATGAAGGAACTCAATGAAGTCAGGAAGAGTTAGAGTCGAGCAGTATTCACTTTTCAAAAATGATCTACTGAGCTAAGAATCTGAGTGGCTGAGAGTATAACTGAGTGGTTTTTTTCATAATGCCATCTGGGAGGAGTTCAGAACTTCTTAAAAACAAATTCTCTGAACGTTTCAGGGAAAGAGAAGCCATTCATTACTGGGCCCACTTTGCAGCCAGAAAAATTGAGCTGATTGTCTCTGAATCACTTGGGCAGTTAATGAGTGGTAACAGCCAGAAATGGAATCTAGGTCTTATTCCCTGTGTGTTGTATTTTATAATCATACCGCCTTGGAACTGGTAGTTGGATATAGATAGATATGTGATTATGCCCACATGGCCATCTGGAGTTTGTCCATGGCTGATTAGCCATGCCCGAAGGAGAGTCTGAACTATCCCTGAGCAAATTTATTTTTTAAAAGGAGTCAGGGTTCTGGAGGTGTTTAAGGTAGTGATATCTAAAGTGCTTTTTTTAAAAATTGCATCCTTATCAGTAAAAATATTTTGAGAACATACCAAATATATATACTTATTTATTTATAAAATTATACATACTTATTTACATATATTTATATATTAATGTAAAACTTATAGAAATATAATAGAATGTTATAAATTTGAATTCAAAAATAGAAATTTTTAAGACGGGATAAAGATGAAATTACATATTTGGTCTTAGGGTTAAGAAAAAGACCCTGTAGTTTTTGCACAAGGGACAGATAATGGATGAATCTGGATTTTAGCAAAATCATTTTGGCATCTGTGTGGAGAATGGATCCGAGAGGAGAGAGATTGGGAAACCAATGAAAAAGTTATGCTGTATTAATGAGAAGTGGATGAGAGTCTGGATTATGAGTAGTCCTACGAGTGGAATGAAAGGGGATGAAGATGAGAGATGTTTGTGAGGAAAAGATGCCAAGATTTCGCAACTGAGGGAGTATGTGGATTGAGTAAAGGCATAGAAGGTAATTTAAAGTTTGTGAAAGTTCCCTGATTAGAAAGAGGGAAGTTCAAAAGGAAGGGAGGTGGTTTCCTAAATAATATAATAAAATCCACTCTGTTGATTACAAACCATCCAAATCTGCTCATCCTATACTAACTTATTCTCTTATTGAAAATATGAAATGGTTTGGGAGAGATGTTGAGGAGGGGACCAAGTATAAAAGCAGCTAGAGATTACCGTGGATAGAGTCCTGGGCTTGCAGTTAGGGAAACTATATTCCTCCCTTAGAAATATAGTAGCTGAGTGATCCTAGTCAGTTCACTTAATCTCTCTCAGCCTCAGTTCCTCCACCAAAATGAGGACTTGATCACTTCCAAGATCTTTTCTGGCTCAAAATCTATATAGTGTCTTACTTCTCAGCTTCTGCTTGGGGTGGAAGTTACAAAATTTAGGATTTGGGATGAAATCCTGAGGTGATCTGGGGAACAAAGCATGGGGAGGTAAGAGAAATCTTGCCTTTGTTGCTATTTTGTTGTGAGGGACCCATTCCTGAGGCCAATGGGTAGATGCAGACATTTGGGGGAACCCTGGCTGTGTAGTAGCAAGTTGGACTGGAGTCAAGGCTCCAAAAGCAATCATAAAAAAAGGTGAGAATATAATCTATCTTCCAACCCTGGAATTGATAACATAACCCTTAGAGTTATATACCCAAGAAGGCCTCAGACTCTCTTTTTGAAGACCTAAGGTAGGAGAGGTAGGGCACCAGGCAGTATCAGGCAGTTTGTTCCTTTGAGAAGCATCCATGGTATAGTGGAAAGAAGCCTAGACTAAAAATTAACATGCAAATGTCAAGAATCAGCGTGCTATTTACTGGCTGTTGAATTTTGAACAAGTCACTTTCTACCTTTCTGGGTCTGTTTCATTATTTTTTTTTATTTTTTTTTCAAAATGAAGATAATATCCAAGGTCCTTTATAAGTCTCAGATGCTTTAGTAATAATAAAAATGATAATAATTGATATTGCTTTTCTCTTCTGGTGTGATTACAAGGAATTATTAGTACAAAAATTCCCTCTCTCATGCAGAGCTACAGTATTGCTGTAATTTATACAATTATAAATTTGTAATTTATAGACCTAGAAAGGTGACTGACTCCAAAGCCCGCTATTTATCTACCACCACCTACTGCCTTTCAAATGACATTGACAGAGCAATTTAAAATTTGCAGAAGGCTTACATATATTCATTTCACTTAAACCTCACAGAAACACTGTGAACTGGATACCAGAATATTTTTGATTTATCAGAATCGAGTTTTGAACTCATGTCTATCACAGATTTAGATCTAGTAGAGACTCTCAAGGGTCATCAAGGCCAATAGCTTCATTTTAAGGATTAGGAAACTGAGGCATAGAGATGGCAAATGGCTTGTATCAGTTCACACAGCAACTGGGTGAGATCTGATCCCGGCTCTTCCTGATTCTAAGACAAATATTCTGATTTGGAACCTAGAACTGATCCAGTAATTTGAATTTGTTCTGAACCCAACAAAGACCAGGGTTTTAATCAGTTTGAGAACCTAAACTCTCCCTTCTAGGAAATACAAACCTGCCTTGGAGTTTGCCACTGACCCAGAGGCTTCTGTCTCCTCCTCCTCCCCCATGGCATGCTGCAGAAGGTCAGCCTTCAATAAAGACTTATTGATTGATTGATGCAACCAGGACACCTGGCTCTTTAATCACAGCTGTGAGACTGGCTCCTTCTCTCTCTCTCCTTTCTCCCATCTTCTACATACACAAACAATGATGCATTTGATTGAAAAGCTGAAATAAGCAATTGGTGGTCTCTGAAGGCCAGACCTTGTGGGAGGTGCTCCCCTGGCTCCACCTAAGCTGGACCCCCGTGTTTGACAGTCGAGAAACAGTGACTGTCACATTCCTGTCTTGCTTTTACCTTGACCACCCACACAGTAGGGGTCATGCAGAAATATAAACAACAGTGATAACCTCTTCTAGGAAGGAAAAGAAAAAAAAGACCATAAATCACAGTGGGACATTTCTGGGTTTGTTTAAAAAAAAATAAAAGATGTAGGCTGAGCAAATCAAGTGCTTCATGTTATTCTGTTGGTCCAAATCACTGAACACCAGCTGCTGAAAATATCCTGAAAGCCTGTTTGGAATATCTGAAAGACAAGTCTAGATGTCCTATGTGGAACTGAGGGGTGACAAAAAGGTCTCTTGGAAGTTAGAGAGAACTGGATCTTCCCTTCTGCAACCATAGGAAGTATCATGGAGAATATCCTGGCCCAGATGAGATCCTTTCCCTCAGAGGATAAATCTACTAGAATAATGCTACGATTCTTTCCCATTCTGGCATTCTAAGAGTCCATGTGATTATACACACACGTGTGTATATACACACATACATCACACAATAACATATAACATATAATAACATATAACATATAGTTTATATATGCACATGCACACACATGTTTGTATACACATATACATAAATACACATGCACATTTCTACACACATACATAGCCATACCCATATACACTATTATATACACACACATCTATACCTATACACAATTAAACAAACACACACATATATTAATATATTAAACACACAAACACATACCACACACATAGATGCATTTATATGTGTATCTATATGTGTGCATGTGTTGTATGTGTCCATATCTATATTTATACATATATAAATTCATATAGACACAGTGCTTATACACACATTTCTTACATATACATACATTCCAGGGTCGATGGATGGTATATCTACATCTCCCTGGATAGAATATAAACTCCATGAGGGCTATTGTTTCATTTTTGTCTTAGCATTCCCAGTGTCTGACATAATGCCTGATACAAAGTGTTCAATATATGCTTGTTGATGGGCTGAATGATAATTAATCTGAGACTAAAAGCTTAGAGTAGGTCATTGAAAGAGGGGAAGGGAATATACATCTGTGTCATGGAAGAAAAGAGTCCTCAGAGAATTATATCAAACTTAGCACAATATACATCCTCTTTCCTAATATTTTCCTCAAGGTTTTCCCTCCTGAGACACCAAAAGCTTCTCCACTTTGCATTTTAAGAAAGGAAAACAAAATAAAAACTGTGTAGTCTTTCTCTGGGATACAAATTATCTCTCACACTGGTATGAATTGCAAGGATTATTTTGCCTAAGTACTTCAGAGTATATTTCACTATCTTTTTTATTTGAGGGTAGAAGGGGAGACTTTGTATTTACCCTATAAGATCATAAATTTAGAACAGGAGAGGACCTTAGAAGGACATCTAGTCTGATTCCATTTTATAGAGAAGGAAACAGTACAAAAGAGTTAAATGACTCCCAAGTTCACATGGGACTTCTCCCAAGGTCATAGAGATATTAAGTGAAAAAAATCTGAATTTGAACCCATCTCCTCATACTGCAAAGGCTGTTTTGTTCTCTTTACTTCCAAGTATACCACAATAATTTTCTGGCAGTTCAGCTCCAGAGAAAGCTAAGAAAACCAGCTTCCCTCCTCATGAAATCCAGAGAAAGAATGAGGGTACTGACTTGGGGTTTTGTCCCCACGACAATGAAATTTAGAGAGGATTGATAAACACTTCTTTTTATGGATGACAAAACTGCAGTCATAAGCAGGTGAATTCCACAGCTAGTTGGTGGCAGCCTTGCAGGAAAATCAGTGAAGACAAAACATTTTGGGGGTTTGGGCTTTTTCATGGAAATAGCAGAAGGTCAGTGTGGCTGCACATACTAGGGACAAGTAATTGGTTAGAGGTCTAAAACTAATTACTAAACTAATGATCCTTAGCATGACCTCCCCAACTATTTCTGTTTGGGGGGTGGGGGGTTTGGTCAAATGACTGTTTGCCTTAGTTTCTACAATTATAAAATGGAAATCAATAGAACCAACCTTGCAGGATTATTTTGAGGATCAAATAATTCTTGCCAAGTGCTTAGCCCAGTATCTGACACATAGTAGACACTATATAAATGCTTATCTCCTTCCCTTTCCACCACCTTGTTTTTCCTTCTTAAAATATCTGTCTTCTCCATAGTTAAAGAAGTGTTTCAAGAAAGAAGGTAAAATATATTCAGCTCTATCAATGAGATAATGAATGTTATGAAGCAGAATTTAGCAATCTCCCTAATTCTGTGGGAACAGAATTGGGGGAGGAATCTGGGGCATCTTTCCAGGGATTTAATCAGATGACAAAATAGCACAAATACTGTATATCACTCTTCCACAAGCCAGAGGCAACCCCAAACAGAAAGCTCTCTGGTGTTCAATTCTCAGCCTCTGATACCTTTCTACAGCACAACTCAATATAATTTTGTTTCTGCCTGTCACAGGCTGACTTCCCACCGGCTTTGCAGAGTGAGACATAAGTACTGTACTAAGCTTGGTTCTAGCTTAGATGGGCACCCCAATAACAGGTTATTCATTCTCTGAATACATGAGAGTGCCTTGTTTATTGCACATATGACAGGCAGGCTATATCAGAGGCACCCAACAAAAGTATAAATGAAAAAGCATTTATTAATCACTTACTATACTAAATACTAAGTATATAAAAATACAATAATCCCTACCCTATAGGAAGTTATAATCTAATGAGAGTAGGAGATGTAATATTTTAGTAGTTACCAGAAGGTTTTGAAGTCTTTTGTAGCAGATCTCCAAGCCCTCTCCAAAATTTGTAAAGATTTCCATTGGGCTTCCAACCAGCAATAGCATCTGTTACATGTCTTCCCCTGTCCTAGCACTCTCTCACCAAACAAATGACTTCAGGCTTTGTGGAAAAACTTTTTGGTCTTTCTCATGAAGAAAATTACTATTATGATTATTATTTAATAACCAATATTACCCTGTGATCCATCTTTTTCCTCATTTTTGTCAGACTCCATTTCTGAAGAGCAAGCAATTTCTGAAAGGTATTGAGTAATGTGATCACTCCCAGACCCTAATAAAACATCTGTTTGTTAACCAGCTTGGGCAGGGCACCTGTCAAGTGGGGAGTCACTTCTGTTTACCCTGTAAACAGGAGCCAGCTTAAGCTAGACTCTCCCCAGGGGACATGTCCCTCATCCTTGCTTTTCCTTCAACAAAGTTAGGGGTAACCTGGTCTACCAGGAGGAGATCAGACCTGGGAGAATTTGATTGAGATGGCTTTTATTTTTCTAATCAAGATTGCTAGAAGCATTTAGGGCTCATAAAACCAGCTTAAATTCACTATGTGCCAGAGTAAGGGTTGTCATCCTACGTGGAAGGGGATATGTCTGCCTTCTCTAGCCAATTTTAATCTTTCACTTCTTTAATACTGACCAAGTACATAATTTTTGTTCTGTCCTCTGTTCTATGCTTATAAAAATATATTGCCCCTTCAATTTGGGGTCTTTGGCCAAGGCAGGACCATTGACCCGTCAATGCTTATTATTAATACAAATATTCCTGTTAATAAATTATATCTTGTTTGGAGAATTGCCTCAGTTCACCCTTTTGTTTAATTTCACTCTCAATTCATCACTCACAAAAAGATTGGGGTCTTCTGGTATAAAAGCTTATTTTAAAGCAGCTTTACCCAAATAGCTAATTCTTAATTTTATCCGCTAGTGGAGCAGGAGCAGAAGCTTAAATACTTCCCTCCCCCCCAAAAAAAAATTACATTTGGTTTTGGATTGTGTTTTGGTAGTGACATCTGAATATAGTATGACTGATGAACGACAAATTCACTGAAAACATGATAAGGAATCGAGGAGGCAAGCTGCCCACTCTCCATATCTTGCCCCTCTGCTCTGCCCCTCCCTCCAACCCACTCAAAAGCTGTCTGAGACTGATTTGCCTTCTTCCAAAGCTCCCTAAAAGCAAGGGAAATGGGTAAGTGCTTGGGTTTCAAAAAGGCATTTCTGCATAGGATGCTGAGGTTCGACAAAGCTGTAATTAAGCAGATGAGGTGCTTTCAACAGTTAGAGCTCAGATGTCAAGGAGGCTTGCCTCAGATCACTACAAAGGCCATCCATTATCCTGCCTCTGACACCTCCTGGTTCTGTGACCTTGGGCAAAGTATTTAACTTCTCAGTACCTCTCAGCAGATCACTCTTTTCAGACTATAAATTACTGGCAAGTTCCCATAATGGGTGTTTATCACAGATCTGGACTGTTCTACTATTCCAGAGGCAGTAGGTGCCTCTGGAATGTCATTGTCTAAGTAATGTGCATAATGGGGTAGACAGTTGGGCTTGGAGTCACAAGAACCTGAGTTCAAATCTTATCTTGCTAGAGGTGATTGGACCTTGTCAATATGATTTAACCTTTCACCTAAGCAATTGCCTAGGATTCTTCCAAGCCGTAGATGGATGGCTTTTTGTGCTGACTCCAATGTATTTTCCCAGACTTATTTGGATACTATTTTTTCTCCCACATACAGCACCATTCCCCAAACTGGGCTTTTCTCTCTTCTCACTCAGAACACTTTCATTCCGGTGCCTTTGTTCTGGCTGTTCCCCAGGCTAGGAATATATGCTCTCCTTATAGAATCACTCTGTCCTTCTAATATGTAGCTCAACCAATACCTTTAAAATCCTTTATAGTTCTAAATCTATGATCCTATTCACATTTAGGATGACATAGTAAATGGAGTACCAGATCTGGAGTCAGGAAGACCTGAATTCAAATGTGACCTCAGACACTAACCTAAGTCACTTCACACTGTACCTCAGTTTTGTCATCTGTAAAATGAGCTGGAGAAAGAAATGGCAATCCACTCCAATCTCTCTGCCAAGAAAACCTCATATGGGGGTCATGGAGAAGTGGGCACAACTGGACAACAACAGTACCATGAAAGGCAGCTACATGGTGCACTGGTTCTGAATTCAGGAGGACCTGAGAAGTCCAGCCTCAAACACTTAACATGTCCTAGCTGTGTGACCCTGGACAAGTCACTTAACCCCAATTGCCTCAAAAAAAATTTAACAAGTATCATGAAATTTTGACTGTCAAAACCAGACACTAGGTTCTTAAATTTCCTAAATCTATCAAAGTCAACCACCCTTTTAAATTTAACTTTTTATTTCTTCCTCCTTCTTTTCTCAGAAAATATCAGGAACCAGTCTGGTCTGGGCCAACCTGCTCAGGCTGACCCAGTTTTTTTCAGAAGACTCCTAACATCAGGCACTTTGCCAGCAACTCGTATTAACAACAAGCAACAAATGCCAAGGGACGGAAAGATCTGGGGAATGAAGAGGATGTTAAGGTTTCAATATTGTTTACTACAAAAATAAAATTAAATGAAAATATAGCCCACTGCAATCACTGCTTAATTGCTTCATGACAAGGAAGCAGAAAGTACAGTAATGAGAGATGGGTTTTTTGGTTCTTTTTCTCCCTTTCCCTTTCTTTTAAATTTAGAGCAAGAACCTGAGTTTCATTACCTCTAGATCCAAATGTGCTTTTTTGCCAATAGTGAAAACCATTGTAAAGAGATTGACTAGCTCATTCCTGGGAGGGCTCTTCTAAAGCATGAGCTTAAGTGAATAATAAATTACAAAAAAAAAGGGTTTTTATTGATCCTGCCTGTTGCCTTAGAGGAATGGAAATGTTGAACCTAAATAGGGTTTTACCGTGCATTGGGAATGCAGGACCAGTTACTGGTCTGAGGCTTAGTGAGAAGCAGGCACCCAATCCTATTGCCACGTGGCTACCCAACACCTTTTTTGGAAGTCCTTCTTGTATTAGGAAGCTCACAAAGAAGAGGCTTATGAGCTGAATCTCAGCCTCAAACAGTATGACCAAGTAGTGGATGCTGAGAAAATAATTGCATCTGACAGATGGGCCTGGCTTGCATCAAACAAGCCTAGGGTTAGCTGTACTGGAGGGGGTAGGTGTTGGGAGTGCTAAGAGGCGAGTTGCAAAGGGAGGCTGGTTCTGTAAGCAGCTGCCAGAGGTGCAAATCCAAAAATCACCCTTGTGTGACTCTCCAGGCAAGAACTGTTGGTCTCTCCGGCCATGGCTCTGCCCTACAAACACATAATTGCAATGATTATTACAAGAAAAAGCCACCCCTACTTACTATATATCCTACTTAATAATCTAGTATTTATGTAGAGCTTTAAGACTCACAAAACAATTTACATAGTATCTCCTTTGATCCCCAAAACAACCTTATTTATCCATTTTAAAAATGAGGAAACTGAAACTGAGGGAAATTCAGTGACTTGACCAGAGGGTCACACAAGTAGTAAGGATGTGGGAAGCAGAATTTGAATTTAGATCCTGACTCCAATCTAATAACCTATCCTACTTAATTAGAGGAACATAGACTTAGATATCTAGAAAAGGACTTTGGAGATCACTGAGTCATGATATCATTGGTTCAGAGTTAGAGAAGATCTCAGAGACCATCTAATCCAACCTCTTCATTTTACAGATGAGGAAGCTCCTTATTGAGAGAAATTAAGTGACTTACTCAATATGACACAACATATAGTAAGTGTGCCAGACAGGATTTGAACCCTGTCCTCTTCACCTCAACCCTCTCATTTTCTTCTCCAAGTCAAGCAAAAATTTAATATTAATGTGCATCTAAAGTCATGTTATTTTCTATAAGACTTTTGTTATTCCAGGCAACAGTTCAATCTCCACATCCCAAGGGCATTTTGTAAAGGTAGAACAGGCATTAATAAAAGGGATCTCAACCAGGGCTTTCTCGACAGTAAAGGAATAGAAAGAATCTTTTCCCCCTTTGCTTTGGAAGTGGAATCAGAGGCTGTTTGATGTATCCAAACATTTCCACTTTCCAAATGTGCGAAAACCAGAACTCAATGCATAAATTAAAAAAACACTCACAGGCAAACAAGTCATTTCTTTTCCAGAATCTAACAGCTATATGTGTGCGTGGTAGTTTTTTTCTTATGCACATATACAACAAATAAATATCCTTTTGCACAATATAAGTTCTATATTATCTCTTGAAATTCAAACATCCTAAAAGATGGTCTTCTCAAATACTTTTTTTGCACAGTCCTAAAGAAACTATGAAATATATAGAAAAGATTCCTCAACAGAATGAATGAATTCATACCTGCTGGTTAAATCTAGTACCTTCTGGATTAAACCCAAGGAGAGGTGGTTTGGGGGTAATCAGAAGCATTATTACATTGTGAATCATCTGACAAGACTTGAAGTGCTCTGGACAAAAGCAGCAGCTACATCTGCTAAGAGGTTACATAATATACACACACTTACACATACATACACACTCCCATTTTTTTTTTCAGTGAATGTTTCACAAGACAGACCTCTGCTCACCAAAATAAGTCAGTTCATATGATGTGGTTCATCAAAGATTAAAAATGAAGATATTTTCTGAGAAGACCACCAAAGATATTTTATATAAGATACATACCTTTTTGACATGGAAAAGACTGAAGACCAGAGGCTCCATGTGTCTTCACTCAATCAATTAACATTTATTAAACACCTACTATGTGCCAAGTACTAGGGATACAAAAAGAGGGAAAGGACAGTCCCTGCCCTCAAAGAGCTTACAATCTAATATCTTCATTAGCTACATCCTTCGCAGTTCTCTCAGCAACTGTAGCTTTTCAACATTTGCTTGTTTTCTTTTCATTTCATGTCAACTCCTTGGGGGAAGGACTTGAAAGCTCTTTGGATATAAGATCTTAATGATTGATGAGTCCCTTTCCATGAAAACGCCCAGACAAATTGCTGACTCTCAACTTCCAACTCATCCTCTCCAGTGGTTCTCGTAGTATGGTCTAGAGAATCCTGGGGATCTCTGAAACCCTTTTAGAAGGTCTACAAATTTAAAAATAGTTTTTATTTCCAATATGGTAAATGCCTATAAATATAATCCAGATTTAAAAAAAAACCACTTTGGAGAGATCCTCAATAATTTTTAATAGGATAAAGATACTGAAAACAAAAGTTTGAGAACCACTGCCTAGCCTGTTTCAGCACCACATCAGGTTTCTCCACTTCTCCACTGGCTGATTGACCATGAAAGAGATACCTTCTTTTCCTCTCCCAGCACGTCCCATTTCCCCTTTATGTTGGATCTTCCTCTGTTGGACTGTAAATTCCTTGAAAATAGAATTGTTATTCTTCAATTGATAAATGATCAAAGGATATGAACAGACAATTTTCAGTTGAAGAAATTAAAAGCATTTCTGATCATATGAAAAGTTGCTCTAAATCACTATTGGTTAGAAATGCAAATTAAAACAACTCTGAGATACCACTACACACCTGTCAGATTGGCTAAGATGACAGGAAAAGGGGCAGCTAGGTGGCACAGTGGACTTCAGGCAGCCCTGAAGTCAGGAAGATCTGAATTCAAATCTGACCTCAGACACTTAACACTTCCTAGCTGTGTGACCCTGGGAAAGTTACTTAACCCCAATTGCCTCAGCGGGGGATGGGAAACAGGAAAAGATAATGATGAATGTTGGAGGGGATGTGGGGAAACTGGGACACTGATACATTGTTGGTAGAGTTGTGAACCGATCTAGCCATTCTGGAGAGCAATTTGGAACTATGACTAAAGGGTTATCAAACTGTGCATACCCTTTGATCCAGCAGTGTTTCTACTGGACTTATATCCCAAAGAGATCTTAAAAGAAGGAAGTGCCAAAATGTTTGTGGAAGCCCTTTTTGTAGTGACAAGAAACTAGAAATTGAGTGGATGCCCATCAATTGGAGAATAGCTGAATAAATTATGGTATGTGAATGCTATGGAATACTATTGCTCTGTAAGAAATGACCAGCAAGATTATTTCAGAAAGACCAGGAGAGACTTACACGAACTGATGCTGAGTGAAATGAGCAGAACCAGGAGATCATTGTATATGGCAACAAGAAGATTATGTGATGATCAATTCTGATGGACGTGGTTCTTTTCAACAATGAGATGATTCAGGCCAATTCTAATAATCTTGTGATGAAGAGAGCCATCTTTACCCAGAGAGAGGACTGTGGGAACTGAGAGTAGATCACAACATACTTTTTTTACTCTTTTTGTTGTTATTTGCATTTTGTTTTCTTTCTTTTTTTTTTTTCCTTTTTGATCTGATTTTTCTTGTGCAACAAAATAATTGTGGAAATATAAATGGAAAAAATTGCACATGTTTAACATATTGGATTATTAGCTGTCTAAAGGCAGAGGTGAGGGGAAGGGCGGGAAAAAATTTGGAACACAAGATTTTGAAAGGGTGAATACTGAAAATTATCTATACATATGTTTTCATATGTTTTGAAAACAAAAAGCTTTAATTTAAAAAAAAAGAAATAGAGTTGGCTTTACTTTCTTGTTATTTCTTTAATCGCTAGCATTTAGCACAGAAACTTGAACATAGTAAGCTCTTATTAAATGCTTGCTCACCATATCTATCTATCTATTTATCCATCCATCCATCTATCTATCTGTCTAGTTATCTCTGATTTGGGAATATCTTCTGCTAGCCTACTTATTCTGTATAATTCTGGCTTTTGATCCTCCATAAATCCATTAGGATAGATTTATCCAAAAGAGAGGTAGCCTTCCTGATGTCCTAATGAATGGCAAGGCACCACCCTGGCTATTGCTATTATTCTTCAATCTTCTTCCTCACATGAATGGCCCACCTCCTTTGCTGGTTGTAATGCCCTCAATGACGCATTTAATATCACTTTTTTGCCCACAAGTCACCATTGGTAATGAGCTAGAGTCTACTGACAGCTACCATGCCTGTAATCCATTACCCTTAGGGTCACCCTCAATTTTGAATTGTCAGCTATTCACAATTATATATCACTGCTAAGAGATTACTAGTGTTGGAGAGATGAGTTTTTGTGTCAAGGTGTAGGTTGGGATCACTGAAAGCACTCTGCAGTTTCTCACCTGAAATTCATCCTGTTCATCTATTCAACTCTGAGCTCAGCTTATCATTCATTCATCTGCAGGGTTCACCTCACCCCTAGTTTTGGGAAATAAATAGACTTGGAATCAAGAATAGCTAAAATAGAACTTACTAGTGATAGCTAGTTTTGTCATCTAAAAAATGGAGAAACTGTTTGCCTCAGATAATAGCACTCATTTCTCAGAATTGTGAGGCTCAAATAAATTACTATATCTAAAGTATTTTTTTATCCAAAATTTAAAGCACTGTATAGATTTTAGCTATTATTATTACAGGATTAACCCAATATCTATTCAACTGAATGTTAATCTGAGTTATCTGTATTCTACTTGATATTTTATATTAGCTCTTTTCTATTTTTCACTAGCACTACAATACAATGCAAGTACTTAGTAGGCACTAAAATACAGGGTGAATTAGCTAACTTTTCTCTGATTAAGACTTAGCTCAAGCTCAGTGCATTAGCTATGAAAAATGTGTTTTGGTCCAGATATTAATCTCTGTCCACACACAATCTAGCCTGGCTATTTATAAATGGACCAAATTACCTGGTCAGAATGTGAGAAAAATCTAAATTCCCGACTTGGGCAGGTCAGATCTGTAATGGCTAAGAGTCCTCAGGCTAAGATCTCAAACAAGCTGCGAAATCCCTTACAGAATTTTAACCACTTGAATGTTTTATTGCCACGAATTGTGGCCCTTATAAATATTTCTAATGACCTGTCCCATTTTTATACACTTTCTCTGTCATATTTGAAGACCAAGCCGAACAGTGAACCAAACCCTTTTCATCCTAACTCATTCAACCTAATTCTATAGACAGCAGTTGGTATCTTTAAAGCAGCCAGAAGGGAGAATACCTAACCAATGAATGATGAAAATGTCAATTTGAAGCTGCTCTTCAGGATTTAGCTAAATGGAATAAATCTAAAAAGCAAAAAAAAATTATAACCTTAAATCCAATTTCTATAAGTAAGGAAGAAGGACAATACTCCGATAAAAACCAGAGAGTATCCAGAAATTCATGGGGAAATGACTGGCACTGAAAATGTCAGCCTTCTTCAGAAAACAAAATAAATTATTGAGAATCAGTGTGGTATGGTAGGTGGGGAAAGTGCAGGTCTTAGATCTAGAAAACTTGGATTGCAGTTAAGTTTCTGACATTTTTTGGCTGTGTGACTCTAGCCACATCAGTTCTTTTCTGAGTCTCTGTTTTCTTGTATTCTTTTATATTTAACTGACTCCCAACATTTGTTCTGTATGCATTTATTTCCCCATTAGAATGTAAGCTCATTAACAGGAGGGATTGCTCCATTTTCTGTATTTGTATCCTTAGCATTCCCATCAGGATGCCAAGTACATAGTAGGCACTTCTTTATCTATAAAATGAAAATGTTGAACTCTAGGCTTTCTAAGGCCTCTTTCAATTCTAAATCCCATTATTCTATAATTATGTCAGGAGGCAGTCTTTTAAAGACAGTGATAAAAATGCAAATTTTATCTGTAAGAGAGAATTTGGTTTAGAAGGTTATAAGGATTTTTTTTTTTTTTAGAATTTTGGGGCGGTTGCTTTCTCCAGTCCTCTTAACATTCAGTTTCCTAGTCTCACATATACTTTATAAGAAAGTGTCTCTGATATCAAGTGAACTCTTTTTTAGTTCTGTTTTACCTAAATTGATAAACAACAACAGTAGGGTACAGAGTTTAAAGGAAGCATGGGATCAACAATTATCTGAATTTTCAAATGAACGAACTATAGAATTTGAAAGAAAAATGAAGGCAGATGATTAGATTGAATGCAATTAGCCTTGACAACAAAAATGTAATAAGGCTCATAATTAGTCTCACTATTCTTAGAAATTGGTAGAGGAAATAGGGTTTCTCTCTTTATGTTCTCTCTTTTTGCACTGTCTTTTATCTATATATACATATACAAAACCACATATATGTATATTATGTACATGTATGTATACATAGATGTATATATCCATGACTATGTCCATATATGTATGCGTGTGTGTGAATGCAGACATACACGGTTACATGCATACACATATACATACATATATGGATTCAAACAGGGTCAGGTAAAAGCTGTTCTGTAGTTTTATATCAAAGAAAGCTAACTTGTAAGACACAAAATAAGCAATTTAACCACATAGAGATAGGATTTGTTCAACAGTACAATGCTTTGTGCCTCAGTGTTTATGTAATGGCATGGCTGTTTTGGTCTGCTTCTGTGATTTCATTGGTATATGGCAGGAACTTTCAATGAGCAAATGCCCTCTGTAAAGGTAAATTAACTATTGTCCTACTGTGTATAATCTCAGAGATGCAAGAAGTTACATGACTTGTTCAGATATGTATAAAAGACTTGTACCCAGGTCTTCCCAACTTCCTATTCAGTTCTCTATCTCCCTTACTCCAATCTTTGTTTATGTACATAAAGGATTTAAAATTCCTTGTGAATTTCCAAATATGGTAGGTATGATAGAAACAATTATAAATAGCATCTTTAAGTTTGAATTTTAAACTTTGGGAAAAATACATTATTCACCTGTACAGGTAGCTGTAACTCCTATGACAAATGGAAAATAACTACCACATTTTTTCTTTTGGTCTATTTCTTTTTTTACTGCCTGATTAACATGGAAATATATTTTACATGTTTATAGATATATTACCTATATCAAATCATTTATCATCTTGGGGAGAGGAAGAAAATTTGAAAATCAAATTTCTTTAAAAAAAAAAAAAAAAAAAAGAATGTTGGGACAGCTAGGTAGTGCAGAGGATAGAGCACCAGCCCTGAAATCAGAAGCACCTGAGTTCAAATCTGACCTCAGACACTTAATACCTCCTAGCTGTGTGACCCTGGGCAAGTCACTTAACCCCAAGTGCCTTGACAAAAAAAAAAAAATTCTTTGCATGTAATTGAAAAAAAAAAATACTATTAGATTTAAAAAAAGAAAAACCTACCACAGATTACGAGATAGCCATGATCCTATAGAGAGCAGATTTTTAAGGTCTTATTTATTTGTTTGCCTATCTACCTATCTATCTGGGAAGGAAGTCCATATCTGTGATTTCATATAAATTAAGGAGCTCTTTCATATACTATGAAAGGGAATGTGGATAGAAAAACATCTAGTGGCGAAAAAGTCTGGAGGAGGTATGTATCTTGCTTTTTCCTACCAGCTAGGCTCCTTAGTTCTAAACTCACATATAAAGGGTGACATTCAGTATTGGAGTTAGGAGACTGGGGTGGAGTGATGGGAGAATGGCCTCTCATTTCAAGAGAAGGTCCAAACAGGGTCTTTTCTTTATATCTCTGTCTCTCTTGGTTTATACCCTAGAGTCCTTCCTAGGGAAGGTCATTTAAAGCTTATATGTGCTTCATTTCTACCATCTTCCCAAAAGGGAGTAGAAGGATATTAAATGTACAATGTAAATCAAGTGTAGAACAGCTAATTCATAATGAAAAAAAAAATCAAATGAAGGTGGTCTAGCTGTACCAGATCTAAAATTATATTATAAGGCAGCGGTTACTAAAACTATCTGGTATTGGCTAAGAAATAGACTAGTTGATCAATGGAATAGGCTAGGTTCAAAGGACAAAACAGCCAATAACCTTAATTATCTAGTGTTTGACAAACCCAAAGACCCCAGTTTTGGGGATAAGAATGAATTATTTGACAAAAATTGCTGGGAAAATTGGAAATTAGTATGGCAGAAACTGGACATTGACCCACACTTAACACCGTACACCAAGATAAGGTCAAAATGGGTTCATGATCTAGGCATAAAGAATGAGATCATAAATAAATTGGAAGAGCATAGGATAGTTTACCTCTCAGACCCGTGGAAGAGGAAGGAATTTATGACCAAAGAAGAACTAGAGACCACTATTGACTATAAAATTGAAAATTTTGACTATATCAAATTGAAAAGTTTTTGTACAAACAAAACTAATGCAGGCAAGATTAGAAGGGAAACAATAAACTGGGAAAACATTTTTACAGTCAAAGGTTCTGATAAAGGACTATTTCCAAAATATATAGAGAACTGACTCTAATTTATAAGAAATCAAGCCATTCTCCAATTGATAAATGGTCAAAGGATATGAACAGACAATTTTCAGATGATGAAATTAAAACTATTACTACTCATATGAAAGAGTGTTCCAAATCACTATTGATCAGAGAAATGCAAATTAAGACAACTCTGAGATACCACTATACACCTGTCAGATTGGCCAGAATGACAGGGAAAGATAATGCAGAATGTTGAGGGGATGTGGGAAAACAGGGACACTGATACATTGTTGGTGGAATTGTGAATACATCCAGCCATTCTGGAGAGCAATTTGGAACTATGCCCAAAAAGTTATCAAACTGTGCATACCCTTTGATCCAGCAGTGTCTCTACTGGGCTTATACCCCAAAGAGATACTAAAAAAGGGAAAGGGACCTGTATGTGCCAAAATGTTTGTGGCAGCCCTGTTTGTAGTGGCCAGAAGCTGGAAAATGAATGGATGCCCATCAATTGGAGAATGGTTGAGTAAATTGTGGTATATGAATGTTATGGAATATTATTGTTCTGTAAGAAATGACCAGCAGGACGAATACAGAGAGGATTGGTGAGACTTACATGAACTGATGCTGAGCGAAATGAGCAGAACCAGGAAATCATTGTATACCTCAACAACGATACTGTATGAGGATGTATTCTGATGGAAGTAGATTTCTTCAAAGACAAGATCCAACTGAGTTTCAATTGATCAAGGATGGACAGAAGCAGCTACACCCAAAGAAACAACACTAGGAAATGAATGTAAACTGCTTGCATTTTTGTTCTTCTTCCCAATTCTCCTTGAGCAACAAGAAAACTGTCCGGTTCTGCACACATATATTATATCCAAGATCCACTGCAATCTATTTAACATGTATAGGACTGCTTGCCATCTTTGGGGAGAGGGCGGAGGGAGGGAGGGGAAAAATCGGAACAGAAGTGAGTGCAAGGGATAATGTTGTAAAAAACTATCCTGGCATAGGTTCTGTCAATAAAAAGTTATTAAAAAAAAAAAAAAAAAAGAACAGCTAATTCATTTCCTCCTTCAAGAAAAATATTTAATATGCAAAAGGGTAAAGAAAGGGAATAAGCTATTATATGGTGACTATTATGTAGATAATGTGTCCTAAACCCTTTTTTTTTTTCCCCAGATATCTCATTTAGTCCTCACATCAACTCTCAGAATCTCTTCCTCAGCAAGGAAGGTGCTACTATGATCTTCATTTATAGTTGGGAAAATTGAGACAAAGACTAAGTGATTTACCTGAAACACAGTTATTAGATTTTGGAAGCTGGATTTGAACTGATATTCTGACTCTAGATCCAGTGTTCTATTCATGGTATCACCTAGCTGCCTCAAAAAGAGAAAAGACTCATGAGTGTATATTGACAAAGACATAAAGCATAACACAAAACATAACAACCTAGTACTCCTATTATATTCTTCTGGGGGTAAGGGTGGACACTTAAAACTTTACAACATGAGACATTTAGTAGGAGTCTTGAATGGCCATTCCAAACAACTCTTTTAAGATCCAGAGTTCTTAGCAAGCCCGTGTAGAGCTTGGATTCTTTCTCATGATGGCAGTCATCTTCTACTCAAAAAAATATTGCAATAGCTACAGCAGAGAGTACTTCCTGCAAAGCAACTGGCACTGATTAAGTGCCTCAGGAACTCTTGAACTCTTAAATTCGAGCTGAAAAGAGCATTTCAAGGATCACTGTTGAGTCAGCCATACACAGGAGAAACACACACACATACATACATATATATGGTCACATCCATTTATCTATCTACCTACTTATCTACCTATCCATCTATCTGTCTGACTATCTATCTACCTTCCTATCCACCTCTCCATCTCTCCATCCATCTCTCCATCTCTACATCCATGCATCTATCCATCTATCTATCTATCTATCCCTAAGGGTCTGACGACTATTTTCTAGTTCTGGCTCTATATTAATTAGTTATGTGACATTGAGTGTGTCACTAGTTATAAATTTCATTTGTGAATTGAAAGTTTTGGATCACACAGATGTCTTCCTTTCAAATTCTAAAATGATTTTAAAGTTTATGTGCATACATATGTGTGTATATACAGACAGAAATATCAACTCAACAAAGAACTATGGAATATATATATTCTGTAAGGCACTATAGAATCCTGGGCACGAAGGAGAATGGAGCCTAGTGATTGCCAGTGATTAAATACAATCCACAGGGCTTGTGAGAGGGCAAAAGAAGGGTGTGACTCAAGTCTTATCTAAGACAGGCAGTGAGGCACAGTAGAAAGTATCTAGGGACCCGCCTTCATTGAATTCAGACACATTCATCACTAAGTTGACTGCAGGGTGGTGAATTTTAAAGGATTGCAGTGATTAGAAAAGACCATTAAACAAGGAAGGGAAGACAATCTGCCTTTAATAGAGGAAGTACCAATACCAGTGGGACTATAGATCCTTGAAGGTGAGTCTTTGAGACTTGCTGTAGACAAAAAGTTAATCACAGTTCCAAATATGGTGATAAGCCTCTGAATTTGGGCTGGTCCTGAGACAATAATACAAATAATAGCATTTACATAGTGCTTCAAGTTTTGTAAAGCACTTTATTATATAGAATGTCCCAAGTCTTAATGCAGTTTTAAGCTTTAATAATTTAAAGTTAACAATTAAGCTTAAGTTAATAGTTTAAAACTACATTAAAATTAAGACTGTTGGGACATCCTGTATTAGCTCATTTGATCTTCAGCACATTGTGAGGTAGGTACCATTATTATTCCTACTTTAGAGGAAAGGAAATTGAGGCTAAAGGAGATTAAGTCACTTGTTTTTATAGATGAGATTATAACTCAGATCTTCTTCAAGCTAAATCCAGTACTGTGGTATCTAGCTGACAGTAGGTGTACACTCATGAGGGGGACTGGGAGGAGGTAAAGGGAATCTACTCATCAATGACAATTTTTACCCTTTCAAGGATCTGCAGTTGCCTGGACAAGTGGGATGAGTATAGCGGAAAGAGTACTAGACCGAGAATCAGGAGCCCTGGGTCCTAGTTAGATGTCCAGGTAAGTCACAACTTCTTAAGGCTTGAGTTTCACAGAATTCTAGATCTATGAATGAAATTTGAAATCACTTAGTTCAAAGTTTCTCATGTTGCGGTTCATAATTCCATACAATATCTCCTAACAAAATTTGGGGGGTCACAAAATTATGATTTTTTTACCAGTGTTTGCATAAAAATATCTAGGGCAAAAAGGGGTCATGAGCTTATTTATTTAATGTTTTTATTTTTCTTTATTTCTTTATTTTTATTTTTATTTTATTATTTGCCCAAATGAGGCAATTGGGGCTAAGTGACTTGTCCAGGTAAATGTTATGTGACTGAGGCCAGATTTAAACTTGGATCCTCCTGACTTCATAACTGGCACTGTATCTAGCTGCCCCAAGTGGAAAAAGTTTAAGAAGTCTTAGACTCTAATTCAACTCACTTATTCTACAATTGAGGAAACTGAGGCACAAGGAGGTTGAATATACATCCTCATTTGTTTCATTTCTCTACAAAGTCTAGGGGCATGGGACTTTCATAGCCTACAAAAATTTATTGAGTACCTGATATATATAAGACATTGTAGTAAGAGAAATACAGTCATATGGTTCCTGACTTTATAATTAAGTGAAGGAGGTTATATACAGAAATTATACATATACACACACAAGTTGCTCTAAAGAATTGAATGTGATATTCATTACATGTATACATAAGATACATAAGAGAAGGTCAAACAATGGGCTTTCTGTGTATATACATAAGGAAGGTTGCCTGGAAAGAGTAGCATGGCCTGAGACCTTGCTGGAACAACTAGCAGGTTTCATGAACATAAGTGGGAGCAAGCGCTCTCCAGAAACGAGCAAAAACACTAAGACAGAAAAGGAGAAGATGTGTTTGAGGGTGCATTGAGTTGTTTCTTTGGGGTGTAAGCTATCTGAAACTTGAGATAAGTCCTGAATGTGAGGCTGGATTGGACTCAACTGGTCAATGAAACTCAAAAGCCAGAGAAGGCTTTTAAGCAGGAGTGCAGTGATCTGAGCAGTACATTAGGAAAATTAATTGAGGGTGGAGAGTAGGGGGTGTATAACAAAATGGGGGTAGGAGAAGTTTTATCTTCTTTCATCCAATCAATTCCCTGGATTTTTCATTCTCGGTTACCTTTTTTTCCTTCCCAATCCTGAACCTCCATTAAAGATCTTAATGTTCAGGTACCTGAAGATAAGCTGGGAAGGAAGGATACTGACAGCTTTGACTATCTCCATATGTAAAAGAAATATAGACCACTAAAAATAGAGTCTATTCCCTGAATCCCCTAAAACAAGCCGTTTGTTTCAATAGATTGCTTTTTCTGTTGTTGGTTTTTTTTTCCCTTCTCAAAAGCACAACAGACAAAGATGATTATCTGCCCATCAAAGCCCTGCCATAGTGTGTCTGCTTTAAGCAAACAAAACAGCTTCATTACTATAGAATTATTTTGCATTTCTATGGTTCTTCATATGGAGCTGAACATTCTAGAGTTCATCTGCTAATGTAAACTTAGATATAAATAATGGCCATGACTGGGGGAGAAGAGCAAAGAAAGGCGCACAGAAACACAAGAGAGAAAGCTTCAATCTCTGATTTTATCACCAAACTCTCTCCTTCTGGAAGCTCAGTGTTAATAGTACTGAAAACAAACATAACAGACAAAACAAAGCAAAGGCAAGTAACTGGACACTCAACAATCTGTCTAGCCTGAAGTATCTTAATACAGAGGATGCTGCTCAAGGCCCTTTGTACTGAACATAATTAGATCATTAGGGATTGGGACAAGTACCTTCCTAAAACTGGAGGCTGCCAGTTACAAATCAAAATAATAAACCATCCAATAAGGTGGTGGTTAATGTGCCATTTAAATACTGTTCTCACTCACCCCCCTCTGAATCTTATTATTTTAGCTGGGTTAGAAGGAAAGAAGGTAATGAGGACTTATGGAGGGAAGGCAAATGACAAGGGTATAAGAGTTTTCTTCCATAGTACTGATTTGAGCAGGGGTCTCTTATAAGGATTTAAAAAGAAAAAACTTCCCAAAATGACCACCTGAGTCTCTATTCCTCCAAGCAAATCACCTAGTCTCCATTCCTGAAGCACCAGCTCCTCCACAAAAACCTCCTTAATAGCAACTGCTGTCTGATGGTAGAACAGAAGTAGCAAACTAGAAATCATTAAGAAAAGGAACATCTGTATTGACCAAACAAAAAAGAAGTAAATACATGCTCCTAACCAAACTCTAGAAGTGAAATGCAACAGTCCTTAGATGACACAGTCACCTCTTATTTACATTTTGCTCTTTGTCCTTTGCTTCTTACTCCCACACCCTGTTTTCCCTCTCTCGGGTCCGTGAATTTAGGCTATTTATGCTTCCAGTTCACAGGAACATCGGATCTTGTGATACACTTGCACATGTTAGGGCTGTTCTCCACCTCATTTCTAATGCCTAAGCTAAGAAACATATTTAGGGGAGAAAGATTTCCCAAAGAGCAAGCTTATTATTAGCTGTAGTCACCTTTTCTTGGCCACTTTTAGCTCTGGCTCAGCTCTCTTTGGGTTTTGTTTTAGAAAAAGCTGTAAAATATGTGAAGGTTTTCTGGAGGCAGCCTTAGTCTCAGTTGAAAGACAACTATACAAAGGTGGTTGAAGGGAGTGGAAAGCCTGTAAATGAAAAAGAGGAGCAGGAAGAGCCAAAATGTGAAGGTTTTCTGGAGGCAGCCTTAGTCTCAGTTGAAATAAATAATTACTCCAAAATCGCAGCCAGCTGGTAAAAATGCAAACGGTTATTTCTCCTTCCAAATTAGCCTGGTTAGTTGAGGCCTATCTCTTTACCTGGCTCCAAGAGATCTTGCAGCTTTGTCCTTGGCTTCTGCCGCTGCTTTCTTCAGCCTCCAGCCAGCACCAAGGTAGAAGATGCAATGAATCTCTTGCCTCGAAGATAGGGCTTGTGGGTTCCAAGAGCTCTCTCAGACTCCAAGTAAAACTTTCTCGAGCTCCCAGAGTTTCTAGTAACTCCTCAAGTAACTAACTCAAGTAGTTAATTCAAGTAAGTACCTCCAGTCAGTCCCCAAACTCCAAGAGCTCCCTCTATATATGTGATCTCCCAAAGGTTAACTCCGCCTTCTGGAGGGAGAGGGATTCTGGGTTATCTCCCAGAGTGCAAAACCTTAACCCTGAACTCTCCCAAACGTGTGAACTCCTTTGAGTACTTAGATACTTATGAGCTCTCTAAAGGTGTGAACACAAGCATTGTTCTATCAGTTCCACTTAGAACCTTGTTTCAAGTTCTGGCCCAAAATATCTCTTTCTAAGATCAAATCAACTCCAATGGCTTAACACTTTGTAAAGATTCCAACAAAATAAGCATTAGACAAGAGGGGCAAGATGAAGAGAGCTTCTTTATAGACAAGACTAAATAAAATGGGTAAGAAAATGTAGCTAGCAAATGGGATGCATATGTTTAGCAGAACAAGTCAGTCCCTACCTTAGTACAAATAAAGGTTTTCCATCCACTGAACTTTTCTCTTCCCTGTCTCATTTCCATCATGATTATCCACAAGAAGTTCATCCTTCCTTTCCTTTAACATGTGGTTCCTTCACATTCTCAGTTCTATCACACACTTGCTCCTCACATCCCATCTCCAAGAATCTCCCTGGTTGACGAATTTCCTTCAGGGATCTAGTCAAATTCCATCTTCTATAAGAAGCCTTTCCTAATCTAACTAGGTATCTTTCCTAATTCCCCCAAATCATGATGTATTATTTTGTCTATCTGCAGACTTACATATGTGATTTCCCTTGGTTATACTGTATACTCTCAAAGGTAAAGAATGTTCTCTTTTGCTTTTATATCCCCAGGATATAAGACCATGCCTTACATGTAGGTGCTTATGATAGATGTAACTATTCCCCCAATTTGAGGAGGCAAAATGAGAGGCAGAGACTCACTAAAAGGGCTCCTTAGCTTACCTAGACCAATTGTCTGATTTTACAGATGAGGAAACTAAGAACCACATGGAGAAATGACTTGTCCAAAGAGACAGAATTGGGACTATAATTCATATCTTACATTCATTGATAGCTTCTTCCACAACCATTATTGTGCATCTTTTTTTTTTTTTTTTTTTTTTTTTTTTAAATAAGGAAGTCTGTATCCTATCATGAGCCATGAAAGTAAAGGGCATATTTCTAGGCTGTCATTTTCTGAGAAAGATGAAGACTATGGCTTTGTAAAGACAATCCAAGGGCAAAGTCCCTAGTCCAATCATTCTTTTCTTTTCTCCTCTTAAAACTGTAAAAGCTATACCAAGGTCGTCCACAAAGGTTTTGAAGTTTCCATGGCCACAATAGTTCTTAGTAATGATAAAAAGGTAGGTCTACCTACTTCAGAGCCATTTGTAAGTTTTAAAAAACACATTTAAATGAAAAGAAAGTTACACTATTGAAATGCAAATAGACTTTTACCCAAGGGAACACATGAAAGGATATTTAAATAATATTTCTTAGAAGGGCCTCTACTACCTTTCTCTTACCTTGGCTTTTCCCCAAGAATTTAAATTTGTTGAAAAGGATGAAATGCTGTAAGCAATTTGGGTAGAGATCAAATGGATTATTTCCTTCCTTCTACAGTACATGTTTTTCCAAAGTTTATTTCAGATTGATGAGGTTCCTTGAAACTTATAGAACATCACATAAACACTGGTGCATGCATTTGAGAATAATTTTTTTTTTTTTTAATTTCAGATGTAGAATCAGTTTGTAGGGTTAGGCAGACTTTGGAGGTAATCTAGTTTAACATTCTCATTTTACAGATGAGGAATGTCAAGCTCAGGGAGTTTTAAGGGATTTGACCAAGCTAATAGAGCTAGTGCCAGAAGCAGGATCTGAGCTGAACCCAATGCCTATGAGTTCAGTGTCAAGGTACTTTCCACTGTATTGTGATACGTGTGAATGGAAGAAGGGTTTTGGATAGAAAGGCAATGCAAAAGTTATATATATCAAGATCAGAAATATGTTAAATGTCCTTGGACCTTTTAAGTAATCAAGTAAAATCTGTTTTGAGAAATTACAAAGATTGTAGCATTTCTGAGAAACACAAGGTCAATCAGCATGGGACAATTTGAGATATCAATAATCATTAAATCAAAATTTAATATGCAAAGGAGCAGAGTTTATCATCTTAGACCTTCCTTGTTTCCCCTTAGTTCACGTGCTTAGAAATCAATCACTCAGAAGGCCTCAAACATGGATATGTGTTATACAGAGATCCAACCTGTTCTATTTCTCATGACTGAAGCTTAAAGTCAAATTTTGAGGAAATGGAATAATTACATCCTCCCAAGATTGTTTTTATCTACATGACATCATCTCAAATCCTGAAGATTCTCTGCGCTTTGAACACAGCATAGTTGTCTATTTCCCATGTCCCAGCATGGGACACAAAAACTTTCCTTGTGAACACTCAATGTTCACAACAAAAACATAATGGCCTCTTTCACCTCTCTTCTACAATGACACTTAAAATGGAATGCCATACAAAGCATGAAGTATTTGTATTTTCTTTTCTTTTGTAAGATCAGGTTATCAGCTGCTCAGATCTGGGATCAAGTGCTCTTTATGACAAGAGATAGGGAATGAAACTAAAAAGTTTCATGAGATTTCATTCTGCCCTTTTACCAACTTACTATAAAATATGACAATGATTGTGTCCATGTTTCTAAAAGTATGAGCAATAAATACAGTTCTGCCTCTTAGGGGGTGTCAAAATCAGAAAACATAATACTAAAATGTGCTAGAGTTTTACATGCAGTTCTAAGCTTCAGGAAACACTTTCCTCACAATCCTGGTAAGACAGACAATGCAAGTATTATTTAAAAAGGTTAAAAGACTTACTGATGCTTGATCTACCCCCAAGGTTCATAGGCTAGATTTTTTAATGACTATGCTTTAAACCCAAATTACTCTGGCTCTCATTAACTGGCCAACAAAAGGTTCCATTTGGTCTGTTTTGGCCCCAACTGCCTCAGAGTGAAGGTAAATAGCATTTATTGCTGCTTGGCGAGAAACCGTAAGTCTTCCCTCTCAGAGCGATTCCATTCTTTGCTTCATTTCTTTCTTACCTAGCCTTAATCACTGAATGGACAGTTGCCTGGGTCAGACCTATTAAAGATCTTAGATTAAAAAGGTAGAAACCTTCCACCCAATTCAGGGCCTCTTCACCTGTTCTAATCTCTATCTTGATACTGGACCCAGAGGAGAGAATTGTTGGTGATTTGGCATAGCTGTCCCTCAGTCAAATCCAATGTACTTGTATGTCATGCCGTTACCTCCCTGATGTTTCGGCCCTCTTAGAAAAGGAAGAATGACAACTTGTTGATGGTCACACAACCAGTTAAGTAGAGGAGCTGGGATTCTGGGATTCCAGATCTTATAGCTCTAAAAACTACTGTTTTTACCAGCATGCTAGTTATCCTAGCATCCTAGCCTTTCTATATCATTCTATATTTAATTAACACCCAAGTATTATGAATACCACACATTTCTCTCATTCCCTGCTAAACCACCCACCCACACACCCACATGTTTAAGGACATAATGTATTTTAAGGCTATACCTCAAAATACATGAGTACTAAGAAAACTGAAAAATCTATGCAGAGAGCTGTCCCCAACCATGACGTTCTGCATATACAGAAGATATATTGCATTTCTATGAGACAAATAGCCAACAATATTCCTTTCTTGTATGCATTATCTAAAATAGTGTTTATTTGGTCCTTCAACATGTAATTTTTTTTTAACAATATGGTAGCATCCTTGTTGCTAAAGAAGTTGTCCTTTAGTTACCTAGGTTCAAAGATCTTAATTCTACTCAGAATGCTTTTACTATATCAGCTAATAGTACAAATAGTTATTTGAAAAAAGGAAGTTTTCTACCACCTAGTGGTGGAAAAATAGTGACCATTTAAGTTTTTCTAATTCTTTTTCAACACAATAGTTCAAGATGTATAGATCTGTTAACTTCTTGAAGTATTCACATTTAAAATGCAAAAACAATTGCTCATCTGAGAAAAAAAGTTTTACTTTTTGGATACTTAATAAAGACCAGACACCACCCCATTTGTAAGCCATTGAAAACACTGCTAGTCTTTTCACATTGTTTGTGGTATCTTTTAAAAGTGTAGCCAAAAATATGGAACACAAGGTTTTGCAAGGGTGAATGTTGAAAATTATCCGTGCATATGTTTTGAAAATAAAAAGTTTTAATTAAAAAAAAATTAAAATAACTAAAATGTGGAAAAATAAGAAGCATCTGAATTAGTCTGTTACCCACCAATCAAGTTGATCTGGGCTTGCCCATAGTCTGGAAGAATTCTGAAGTAAAAAGTACACAGTAAAACTTATTTATATTCTACATCTATTATTTCAGATTTTAGGGGTGATGCAGTCTTCTGAAATAAAACCTCTTACAAAACTACAGTAATTTAAAAAAAATTATAAAACAATGGAATGGAAAATAATCAAGTAGAATCGGACAAATAAGTAAAAACTTGTTCACCTACTTCTCTACTTCCTCCAAAGAAAAATGAAATGAATGAATATTTTTGATATTTAAGATAGTAAACTAAAGGAAAACAATATTAGATTCTTACACAATCCAGGGAAACCAGTTTATAAGATATTAGATTATGCAATTTTTTTTTACTATCCCACTATCCCAGGCAAGCAATTCAGCAAGGTAGCAGTATTCAAAGTCATAGCCTCCAGTTTTAATATGTGATTCCCTATAACCTGTTTATAAACCCTCAAGTATCAACCTACGTCCATAACATGAATGAGCCTTTAAAACGAAAACATAGGTCTGCAAACTCAAAACAATCTGCTACTTTATTGTCCCATTCACAATGTGTCATAGGGAACAACCTTGGAATGTATACAGAAGATATAGCTTGGAAATGCCCATTAATTTTCATCTGTATAAAGCCATGCAAATTAGCAAGGACCCACCCCCAAGAAACAGCAGATAAATTTTACAAAGACATCAGAGGAGAAGCAACTTGGAATTTTTAATGAAAATGAAAAAATATGACCCATTAGTATTGTACTTATTTCAGGCCACTGATGTTCTCCCTGCAAACATCATTATTCATCACGGTTACAAGTACCATAAGAGTAGTGGACAAGGGCAGATTTTTAAAAATTTTTCTTTAAGGCTTTAGGCTTTACTTTGAGTAGGGCTTCCCAAGGATGTCCTTTAAAAAGGATGGTTACTGTGGAGTTCAAAATCATCTGTTTAACATGCACATCACCCTGCTATACCAGTTTCCTTAATCCCCTGCAAGAACAGCTCGGTTATAGATGTATCGCAGTATGTGCAGTTGGTCTAATTTCCATCCTCAGCAGTTGTGCTGCCCTTAATGGATTTCATTTTGAACTCTCTTCAAGACCTGAGGCTCAGGAAAAGACAAGGAACTAAAGCTATTACAAAAGGTCAATAGTACAGGTATTGAAGGAAACCAGAATGACCTCACAGGTAAGAAATGCTACTTTTAAAATTTCTCTCCTCAAGTTATTCAGTATTTATAATTTTTCTTTAAAACAATAACTTGGAAAACAATATTTGAAAAGTAACATGAAATAACTGTAGTTTACAAAAATATAACAAAATCAAATGATTTAGCTTTTTAAAAAAGCTACTGAGACTGAAGGTATGTTACCCCATGCTCTTATGAATTCATATGTTACATGTTAAATATAGCTAATGCATATAAATGTTTACACAATTCTTTTAATTTTTTTCTAAATGAAACTCTTTAGATATGCAACTAATATAAATGAGGTGATAAAAGTCTACAAAAACTTTACTAAATGGAGAGGCCACTTAAAATGTAGGTAGTTACAATCAGCCAAGCCTAGAACCACTTTCTCAGATGTTCACCTTCTAATGAAACTCATTGTACACTTCATTTGGCAAGGTGAAACTTGGAAATAAATATCTTTCAATAAAGCTTTTCCTTAGCAAAAACACAAACTCTTCTCTAAATAGGGAAACCTTTAACAACTGAAATAAACATAGCTTTGTGCACATTGAACACTTTTAAATTGTTTCACAGACTGGTTGAATTAAAAGTCAAATTCTATGCACTAGAAGAGAGGCAATAAATAATTGATAGAGCCTGATTTTAAGCCAAGAAGACCTAGGTTTAAATCCAGTTTCTAATACATAAATTTGCAACAATAAGTAAACATCACTTAGCATTTCAGTGTCCCAAACAACTAAATCACAAAATTGTGATCTGCACTTAATAAAAGTAATTTTTTTTATTGGGAATTCTCTTCACTCATGAAATCACAAGACAAAAAAAAATGCAAATACAATGTAATTATCTTCATTACACTCACTTCTTTTATTACAACAATCCAGATTAGATTATTGGTTATTAATTTGGATTATTTCCCATAACTGCTAATATTTACTCCTTTTTGTCCCCCCAAAGTTAAATAAATGACCTCAGGAGCGTAAAAATGAAACTTTCTAGCTTTGTATCAACATATAAGAACACAGCAAATTCTGATAGAGTGAATTATATACTTTCTTAAAAAAAAACAAAAAAAACAATGCAGTAATTCATGTGAACAAAATTCTTAGTATAAACTTTTAATCTACCTTCAGAGTACTGATGCTATTGCTGCTGACATGTTCTTAAGATAATTAGGATGAATGCCTGGTACAAATAAATGTACTATTTGCCTGTGAACATGCAATGAATTAAAGAAAGACAACATGTATAACAACACAGGTTTAATGTCTTATGCAGTTATAGAATTCTAACAGCAAAGGGTTTTTGATCAGATCTGGACAGTTCATGGAGTGGAATGTAATTTGTAAGCATACTTTTACACTGTTTACACACACATACAAGACAAACATTAGCAACACATGCTACAGTTTCATCCAAAAAGGGAATGGGAAAAGGAAGGCATTTAAATTAAAATTCAATAAAACACAGGGGAAAATCCACCAGACAATATGAAGTGAAATAATGAAAGGCTCTATCAAATTATAAGTTTTGATAAGGTTTGACTTTTCAAAGTCAAATTCTTCCCTACTCCATCATTGATAAAGGATGAAAAAAAAGTCATGTCTATTCAAAGTAATTTCAGGACTCTACCTGAAACTTGCAGAATCTTAAAAAGACAATGTGAACAAAGGATTTGAAAGGGAAAAGAGATCCAATATGGACCAAAGTTATGTCTACATTATGACCCTTGTCAGGTGAGAACTAAAATACACACACAAAAAATCTGGCTGCTTGATAAATGTCTCCTAATGTGTAAGTGCAACCTGAAATAAGTTATGCATGAAGAACCAGAGTTCTAGACAATGCATCCTACCAAAATTGCACCAATAGCTGAAGTGTGCTCTTCTTTTATGTCAAGAAAAAGCTATTAGCTTTCAACTTCTAGGTACCATAGAACAAAAAACAAAAGCTTTCACCTAACTGCATCCTTTTTGGTTTTTATAATTGTTAAGTACACTTGTAAAATATATTTGGATTTTTAGTTGCTCAAGCACAAAACTATCAAATATTTCTTTTCAATTAAGTGACTCAGTCATTCAGCATGCAAGAGATACTTATTTATCTCTTTTATAAAGTCATGCTTCATATAACTTGTTTGTGCCAACTCTGTTATGAAAGTCAAGAAAATATAAAATATAAAAGGAATTTAATACAAAAAAATTTTCCAACTCAGTTTGATTGTTCTGGTCGCTATCTTTTGTAGGGTCTCAATTTTCCTTATGCAATTATCTACAAATAGCCCCTTTGTCAGACAGTCAACATTATAACATTTTAAAATATCATTCTGAAACAACTTTACAAGTCTCATTTTTTATGTGTGACACTTTATGTAGTTGAAGGGAAGGAGAGATGATCTGAAAAGGAAACCATGCTGTTTAGGTGCTGTAGGGGAAACAAAGGTCAGTAGTAGAAAGAAAACATCCAGGAGCTTCTCGGTTGTTCCCACTATTACTTTTGGGATCGCTCAAAATCACAATCTGAAGAGGCCACTAACCCTTTTTCCTACCTCAGGGATAACCTGGAAAAAGGTAATAAAATGGAACCAGACTTGGTGAACACAGGGGTAGGAACAACCCGAGTGGGAGCAAAGTTATCTCCTTACCCCAGGAGAGGTTCAATCAATGATTTAGCTAATATAATTTTCATAGTCCCAGGGAAGAAGAGGAACAGAGTTATACATGTCAAGATATCATCCTTATCCACTAGACATTTGAGCCACTAAAGATCTCTACCAGGACACAACAGAACCAAGATGGCTAGTTCATAGCCACAATTGGCAATGATGTTCTGTCTTTGCTCAATATAGATAACTAAAGCAAATGACCTTTCATTTTTAGTGGGGTCATATGCTAATACTAGAGTCCAAAAGAGCTACACTCTAGAGAAAAAAAAGTAACTCATATACCAGTAGTCTGTTTGGCTTAAGAATCAGTGTCAAGATTCTATATATTGGTCTTCAATTTTACCAATAATTTAGGGTTAGGGTCTATGCTGTTAGTTCATTATTTCTGGTATTGAGGAATAAAAACAGTGTGTATATGAAATCATAGGTAATTCAAGACACCAATCATAACTAATAGTTGTTTTCCATCAAGCCTTGCATCCAAAGGATTAGAACTGAATCAACCATCAAGTAAGTTAGGTTTTTTTGTTTTTTTTTTTAATGTTTTTTATTGAAGTTTGATGCAGGCTCAAACTGGTTTACTAGGCTTTCTTTCACTCTTAAAAAAAAAGTTAGAAAAAGAATTTTTAACAAAATTTGATTTAACTAATAAACAAAGGGGGAGGAGGGAACTTTGTATTAAGAGTTCAGCAAATTAGTAGGATGTGTAGAACTGGGTCAAGGCATAATTATAATTTTTAGTCTCATTCATCTCTGCTGTAACAAAGCATCTAATTTAGAGGGAGGTAGGCAACCTGTGGTACTTGCTGGAGGCACTCTTAACAATCCCTAACATATGCTTAAAGGGATTATTGATCCCCGATCTATCAAGAGATAGTAAGTTTTGTTTCAATTCTCAAGTGGAAGAGGTACTAGTGGGCAATGAAATAGCTAAAAAGTTGGCTAAAGACGACATAAGTTCATCAATAAAGTAAACTCTCAGTGAGAAATGCTTACCTCCATTTTTGAGGTACACTAAAAGTTCATGTTTAAAGTCAAAGATTATTTCCTTTTCTTCTAATAAAAGAAGGTTATACTTATTTTAAACTTTCTTTCTCTGCCAGTCACATATTCCAAAAACACTTGGCACTGTCAATATCAAAAAGTGCAAATATGTATATTTTACCTCTGGTGACTATCCACTTTATTATGAAAGCAAATTCAGCCCTTGAAAACTACCTACCTACCTACCTAAATAAATAAATAAATAAATAGTTGTGCGTGCTCCCAAAATAACATTAATGACACTTCACTACAATGGACAGGAAAAAGCAGTTCCCTCTTCATTCATCAAAACACTAAGCTAGGCTCCCAACTGTAAGGGGAACACTTCTTACTCTGTATTACAAAACTTTATCATACACATCTTGGTGTTGAAGAGAATTGAGAAAGAAAATTGAAAGCAATTAGATAACTAGCTACAGGATAGTACAACTGTTCTATAAAAGTGTTCCCAGGGTAGCATTTCTATCACTTCAACTCTGATATACCCAAATAACTCCATCATGTTCCTAAGAATCACTTCATAGCAAACTTCAAGTGAATACACCAAGTTTTTGTTTAAAGAGAGATATAGGCAGTCCTCACTAAATTTTTTTTTTTACTGCTTTGTTCTTTTAGATGCTTACCCAGAGCTATACCTTACCCTCTCCTGCCCCCGATTTCTGAACAGATGAAGGGAGATTATATGCAGCCAGAATTTTGCTGTGAAAATCGTTTTACTGACAGAAACTTTGACTACCACCTGTATAACTTTTTTTTCTTTCACATATGGTTTAATTCAGACAGTGACCGAGACACAAAGAGCAAATCTGAAAAACTTCCCCTCTTTCATTACTGCCTACTGTTCAAAATTCAATAGTGAAACCAAAAAACTAGCTAAAGCAATATTTTTCTTTCTTCTATTTATAAAGTTTAATCTCAGCCCTGAGTCAGATTTATATCTTTCAAACCATTAAGTTTCTATCACAAAATGAACTGGTATGTGTCTTGTTTTGGAATGCAGAGATTGAGGTAATTCAGGATGCTTTAGCCTTTATCTCCCATTTAAAAAAAAAAAGAGAAAAAGAAAATAACAGGGAATCTGACAGATTAGTGACATTTAGAACCATAATCTCATTTTTTGCTAAATACATCTCAAAAAAATTAAGACACAAAAGTACACAGAACCCAACCTAGCTATATAGGATTTTATATCCAGTTTCTTTTTTCTCATATTTTTGTGCCTTGGAAATTCTCTTAAAGATCAAACCCTTACAGAATGAAAATGGTATTATTACAGTAAGAAGACAGCTTAGCAACAAAAAAATCAAGTTTTTTTGTGCTTTTCTGCAAAAAGTAGTTGATAAGACACTCTCCTTAAAGTCAGCACTGATTCAAAAAAAAAAAAAAAAAACAAAAAACAAAACCCACAAAAAAACCTCTGAAATCTAAAATAATGAACAGATGATTTAACTGCACATGCCATTTTAATCTCTAGATGTTCTCAAGTACTTTTTCAACTTCATGTGCTGAGGGGAAGGAGTTGGTTTTTGATCTGAAAACAGATCACCCGAAAAGTCCACCACAGAAGAAGTCCCACAAATGAGCAACATTCAGGAGGAATTTAATTAAAGAAAAATAAAATATATATATATTTTTAAATGGTCCAGGAGTGGGAAACTGAATAAAGAGGGTGTCTCTTAAAAGGTCACACGTCAGTCACTAAAGCACACCGACAAGCCCATGCATAAGAAACTTTCTGGACCTTTGTCAGTGCAGAACTAACCTCAGCATTAAGAATCAAGTCGTCACACTTTCTTTATATATACTTACTATTATATATACATGTATAAAAAGAAATACAAACTTTAGTTTGTTATAAAGTGGCTTCTCTTTCTCCTATGCTAGCTTGGCACATGAATGCATGCAAAGCGAAGAGGTTCTAAGGGTCCACCAAACAGCTGATTTTGGCAAAAAAAAAAATGGGGGAAAAAACCAAGAAAGCTAAAATAGAGAAGATTAAAAGCCACAGAAGTGAAAACAATATATTTTCTAATTATTAGTCTACGGCTACAATTTAAATGTCTCTGCCATCCTGTCTCCCCAAATCATGTCAAAGTTCATAGCAGCTTAACACAGAGTCCTCAAAGAAGTATCAAGCCAGTGTTCTCTGCTTCAAGGGGTTAGAGTTCACAGGTTAAAGTTCAGTCAGTCCGCAGAATCATGGGAGGATGCTCGCTGTCTTCATCCAATCGTAGTGCATTGGTTTCATCTTCCAGACAAGTACCACCTACTGCACCCAGGTCCTCTGTGTATGCTACAAAGAAATAGTGATAAAGTATTTAGAAGATATACAAAAAAGAATTCCAGAAATAGTCTCTTTAAAAGTGTTATCCAAAGTTAAGAAATAATCTGAGAAATATCTGCAAGTCTTGAGTATCTCATACTGTCAAGATAAGTGACACAAAATTCTAAACTTTAAATATGGATTGGAAAGAGCTCAAAAGATGAAATGCACTTATATGCTATTAGCACAGTTAAAAATTAAGACATAATTGACTACCCACACTTGATAGATATATTAGTGGAAAAGACGGAAATTAACACAACTGCTCTTCTACTGTTTGGCTTATCAAAAAGAAAGAGCAGAGCCATAGATAAATTATTTTACTGTCAGAGACTTGTCAAGATGTAGACTGGTGCTCTGAAGCAACTGACTTTAGACATATTTAAACAAGGATTAGGGTTAGCAAAGGAAATACTAAAATGACATGGTAACTCTTAAAAAGTGTTAAATACCTCCAAATTATGTTAAAAAAAATGATCCTGAATCATGACATCTTTGGTAAGATTATCAAACAAAATAGAGGAAAAAACAGTGTATGAATTTAAAAAAAATAAATGGAACTTCAGCCTGAAAAAAATCTAAAATACAATGACCTCTGGATACTTATTTCTTGTCATATCTGATAGCAGTTACCATTCCATCCCTATCCCAACCCAAGGAAAACAGCATAAAAATGTGAGATCAGTGAGTAATCTACAAAAGAACCTGTAGTAGCAGACACCAAGCAGATTATATTTATAGTTATATGAAACTTTTCTATTTAATGTAAATTAAGTTCCCTGCTATTTTTTCCTCCCTTACCATGTCTCGTAGGTGAGGAAGGTACATAAGCACCTCTTGTCACAGCAGTATTGTAGGTCTGAGCTACTAATGGACGGTCATGGGACGCAGATTCTAAGATTTCATTGGCCGGCTCCATGCTGCCATCCAATCTGGGAATATTCAGAAAAAATATAACTGCCACAATATAACATTATTTTATCACTTATTTCAACATCAACAAGGAAAAGAATATAAACATTAAAGGTTATAAACCATGTATGATATACCCTAAACAAAAGAATCTAAATACTTTTCCTACCTGCCACCAGGTAAGCTCATGGCTATGAAGGAATGGTGTCACTTTTTTGTCTCTGTGGTATATTTAGATCCCTAGGTGATTGAATACCTGAGATGGAACAGACCAGGTTACAATCTTGTGTCAAAAGGTTAGAAAAGTCATTGTCTGGAAGTCTAGCCATCATCTGGGGTAAGTTCAATAAGCATTCTCCAACAAATGGTGGAGATGAAAAAAGCAAAACAAAACAAACAAACAAAAAAAACCCAAAAAACACTAGTCCTGGCAAGAAGTGATGAGGACCTGAACTAGAGTAGTGATAGAAAAAAAGGTATGAAGAGGATGTATGAGATAGCAATGTTTGGGTATGTGAGGCAAGAGTGAAGAGATGAGGGAAATGAGGTTGTAGGCCTGGAAGACAAAGAAGATGGTACTCCTGAACAATGATAGGGGAAATTTAGAAGGGGGGAGTTTGGAGAAGACGAGTAATGCTTTGGATAAGCTAATACCTGTAAATCTAGCTTGAGAGGCATTTAGAAATGTAGGATGGTAATCTGACAAACAATGTAGGACATACAGATCTGGGAATCATTTCCATTGTCTATAACTGAACCCATGGGATTGAAATCAGTAAGAAAGCACTATGTGAAATGAAAAGGCTGGCCACAATCAGAGCCTTAAGGAGACATGTAAATTCTTGGTGAAGTCTGCTGGTGGCTACATAAATCAAATGTAGAAAGATCAATTGGCATGATCCAATACAACAGTGGCTAGAACCAGCACATCAAGACAATTTGTTCCAGGGACAAAGGAGTAATTACAATACTCATTACTACTCAGAAGTAAAGGAGGGAGTGGGAAGAGTTCAATTTATCTCACTTTGTGAGCCCCATCAGATCCCATAGATTGTTATCTCCATGCAAATAACCCTCAGATCTATTTATCAAGTCTTAACTTCTCTTTGAGCCCCATGCTTACATCAATTGCCTTTTCAAATACCTCAAACCCCAAAATTAAATTCATTCTTTTCTCAAATCCTTTCTTCTAATGTCCCTATCACAATACTATTTGAACTACCATTTTCCTAATCCAAAACCAGTCATCCTAATTTATCCCTTGAATTCATACCCCATTTCCAATGTTGCTATTCTATTTATTATTTCTCTCCAACCACCATTCACTCCCACCTGAATAGTAGTTCAGGACTCCCTGACTTAAGTCTCTTTCTACTATAAACATGCCATTATAGTCTATATAACTCCATGCAGTTGCCAAAATGATCACCCTAAAACCTAAATCTGACCTTTTATGTGTCTGCCACCCTTTCATGCTGTACTTCATGCTCACAACACTACATCTCTGGACTTCTGCACATTCTTGGAATGTCTTCCTTCTCACTTTCTTATTTTAAGTTGTGTCCACCTCCTACAGAAGGCCTTTACAGGCCATACATTGCCTAAATCTTCCGTTTCGAGATGACCTGATTATTTGCACTGTATATATTCTTATGTTCCTGTACATTAAACACTAATTTTAGTTAAGATCACAAACTTAGCAGATGGTGGAATCTGGAGGAGATACACACAAGCGCACACACAACCCTTTCTTTGTATTTCTAGTACTTAGTATAATACTCAATGCTTGAAGACTGACAGTCATCACTTGAAATTTTTAGTTCATTCTCTCCATGGACAAAGGGCAAAGTATACCTTAGGATGGCAGGATGTTTTTATAATTGTAAATTAGAATTTGTAAATTGGAATGTATAATTGTAAATGAAATTTGTGTAGACTCAGGAACTTTTTTTTTTTTTTAACTTCTATCTTTTATGATGCCTTGCTTAAAGAATCAAACAGTACTGCATTCTACTTCAATGCTTTGCAGGTAAGTTTTTAAAGTTGGGAGAATGCTTCCCAATGCAAATAATATGTAGGCTGTCATCTAGAACTTCCATTTTCAGGGATCAAGAAGGCTCTGACATTTCTCCTTAATTTTAGTGCCTTTCTTTTGAAATGATCTCCAATATTAAATACTTAGATTTTGAATTAAGATTATGACAAGAGACTGCTTTTGCCTCTTTGTAACCCTAAATATTTGACTAATGAAATAGCTACCATAAAATATAACAAAAGAAATTGGTAAGAAACTGATACAATAAAGTAAGCCTAATAGGACAATATCATAACTTACAGCACTTTGACTTTAAAACTCTTGCTTGTAAAGCCATGTTTCTAATGTACTGAGATGAAGTATACACTGTCCTTCCAGACAGTGGATGGACTAACAATAGAAAACTTTTGTCTCTGCGTATTAGGAAGGTTTTGTGTTCTGTATAGTACAGTTGTAAGGGAGGAGGAGGGGAAGAGACACTGAGACTTTTGTCCGATTTCCCCTTGTGGAAAGACACCTGGAAACTGGACATTCAATTAGATTATACAGGTGTTTTAGAGCTCCCTGGAGAACACGTGTGTCACTTTTCTGGAACTCGGCAAATTTTGCTGGATAAATATCTAGATTCCCAAATGATTAGGAGTCTCTAGAGAAAAGTTTAGGGTTCTATGTTGTTAGGGAAATGCACAAAAAAAAATAATCGTCTGCATGTAGGACCAGAACAAAGGAAATACCACTTAGCAGAAATAGTTTCCCAATGCCCATTGGAACCAAGGTCTGTATTCTGTAGCTCTTAGTACTCAGTTGCCACACAAACTGATCTGTCACTTGAGACTTGAGCGGTGACCCACAGTAAACCTTGCAAAGATAATTTCACAAGGTCTAGGAAACTCCATTGGGACCAGTGTCCCTGTTATAAGAAACTTGATTTTTCTTTTTTGACTTTTGAAATGGGAAAGTTATTTTGAGCACCAAGGCAAGTTCTTGTTAAATACTACGTAAACAGTAGCAACCTCTGATTAATATTATTGTATTATTGTAATGTTTTATGAAACATTCTTTGCTGAACTTGCCTACTGCTGGGAAAATGATTTCCTGTACATGTGTACATGCTTGTTATAAGAAATAAAAGTGAGTTCCCCAGCAATGGGGGAGTGGCTGGACAGATTATAATATATTAACATGATAGATTATTTTTCTATATAAAAAAAACCTGATGGTTTCACAAATCTATTCAAAAATGAAGTAAACATTAGTGATGCTAAGATTTTGAAAGACTGATCAACAACATAAAGATGACTTTGTAAGATCAACGATTTACCACTATTACAGAAAAATCAATGATAAAACATGCTCCTGATAGATTCAACTTGAAGAATGATAGCTTCAGACACAGCCCATGTAGTAATTTGTTTTGCATGATAATGTAATGCATATTTAAATGCTTTGATTTTTTTTCCTGAACTATTATAGGCGGCAAAGAGAAAGATGGAAGGAGGGAAAGGGGAACAAGAAATAGTATTACAAAATATTACATAAGTTTCCTGATCCTAGGTGGATTAGTATATTTTATTTTTCCTCATGCAGCAAAAACACTTCACCTTTTTACCAACTCTATAGCCCCAACTGAAATAGCAAAATCTTTATTAAAATGTATGGTCAATCAAAAAATTTTCCATTTAGTTATATAGAAGAAAAATATAGAAGTAGGTATCGTGCCTAGGATAATGATGAAACGTTCACTTTAATGACAACCTAGGCAATTACAATTGTCACTGTACAAACTTCCAATTCTGTTCACTTCACTCTGCTCTGCATTAGTTCAAACATTCCCAGGTTTCTCTCATAGCTTGAGATGGGCCAGAACTAGAAACAAGGTGTTAACACTGGAATTGATAGAAACAATGCTTATGTACTTAAGTTACCTTTGAGGGTTCACACATTAGAGTTCGCAAGTTTGGGAGATTCGATTCACAAATTACACCTCCCACAATCCCACTCTTAGAGAAGTCAACCTTTGAATTCACACCTCTAAAAGAGCATATAAAAGGATGAGCCTCAATGGAGTAGTCAGGGATGGAGAATGAAAAGCCAGAGACTGCAGTCCCGCAGAACAAAGGATTCGGAAGAGGAGAGGCTGAAGCTGGCAGTAATAGAGGCAAAGGACAAGCTGCAAGAGCTCTTGGAACCAAGGGGAAAGAAGCCTCTAAGAAAACTAACCAGGTTATTTTGGAAGAGACAATAAAGGACTGTATTTTAACAGCTGGCTGAATTTGAGACGATTATTACTCTAAACTGAAACTAAGGCTGCCTCCAGAAGCTCCCCGAGAAACCTGCTCCCAGAAAACGATTATTTTTTTTGAAAAGAAAACACTCATATTTTGGCACCTGAACATGGGACTGACAGGACCAGTGGAAAAGCCTCTGACCCCCCATTTCAGAGGAAAAATCTCTTCAACCCAGAAATTAGGGTAAGTACAACAAAGAAACTTTGTTATTAAAGTAGAAATTTCAGTTGAAATGGGACAGATGTTTAGAAAACAGCCTTGGTTTTTCTCTTCAAGGAAAATGTTTAGAGAGTATTGTCAAGGTTATGAAAAACCAAGGTTTGATCATAATTCTGGAGATCACTGAACTTTTAGAAACTGTAAAGTACACATCTCCTTGGTTCTCTATGGAAAAAGAATTGGATCTAGACGAGTGGAAATTAGGAGTCAATCCTACAATAAAAATGGACCTGATTCAATTTCTAAAGACACACTTAATACATATATAATTTCCTAAGGCCAGTTGTATTAGAATAAGGAAAAAGAGCAAGAGGGGGAGGTGCCAACTAAAGTAGGTGAAAAGGATGAAGAATCAGATAAGCAGGAGAAATTATATCATTCCACATCTCATGACCCTCCCCCCCAATTAACCCTTCATGGGTAAAGGGAGGAGGGGGAGAGGCAGTAATGCAGTCAGAACCACCCATTAAGGAGCCTGTGACAAGATTAGAAAAGGCATTAATGCATAATGTGACTGAAGAGATTGACTCTTCAGGTCAAAAAAGGAGGATGTACTCCTTTTAATTTGGAAAACATTAACTATTTGAAAAAGGGTTGCACTCTTTATGGGGCTACATCCTCTTATGTTAAAATGTTAATTTGTTTGTCTTATGAAATCTTAACCTCAAGCGATTGGAAATCCATAGTTAGGACACGTTTAGAACCTGGACAAAACTTGTTGTGGCTTTCGGAGTAGCATGAATTATGTAGGATTCAAGCCAGATGCAATGGGTAAACATGTGTTAATGTACAAATCAATTTTGACCAACTAGCTGATGATGGTCAATATGCAAAGGATTCAGAACAGATTTATTATCCACAACAGTGTATGAGCAAATTTCTAAGGCTGCAAAAAAAGCTTGGGGTTCCCTCCCAGGACAAAAAGATCGAGGGGAAGCCTTCACAAAATAGAGCCAGGTCCCAATGAACCTTTTGCTGATTTTGTGGGACATTTGCAAACAGCTGTGACAATAACCATTGGAGAAAATGCAGCTACAGAAATAATGACCAAACATCTGGCTAAGGAAAATGACAATGAGGTTTGCAAAAGACACTGTGCCACAGTGGGCACAAATGCTTATTATACCCAAACTATGATGAACATTGGGAAGAAAGGGTTCCTCTTGGCAAGGGACTTCTAGAGAAAATCAATGTTTTCAGTGTGTAAAAGTTGGACATTTGAGAGCCCAATTCAGACATGGAGATAGAGAAAACCCAAAAACCCATGTCCAAAATGCATCCGAGGCTTCCACTGGGACTCAGAATGTAGATTGACCCAGAGAAATGAGAAGCAGGGCACAGCTCCAAGATATCATACAAAAGACAGGTGGGGCATGATGCAGCTGAGGTTACATCCAGAGAGTCTCAGGACTCTGATGTGATCAGCCTAAAAGTAATCACATGGCAGAAAGAGATTACAATTGGGGAAATAACAGCCTTTTTAACCCAACAGGGCAGTATCCAGTGCAAATAGCTCCAGAGCTATAATAGCCAGATGAGAAATCCCAAAAGTGGTAAATAGAAGGGAATTAGATTAACTGCCTGGGAGAGAAGGTTTGCTACATTCCTACAGATAGAGAAGCAAATGGATGGAGAAGGAAACAGATGGGTGGCAACGAGAACCTGAAGAGACAGAAAAGGAGAAAAAAGTAAATTTAAGAAACATCTGACACTGAAAGAGGATGACTGACAATGAGACTTTAAAATCTTCAGGAATCTTTGGATTCCGTAACACAAGATGAGACTGTTTCAAGGTCTTGAAAACCAGCAGATATCACTGGATTTCCTGGATGAAAAATTGTTGATGAGACTATTGCAGTACTACAAAGCTTGCAGGAATTATTGTATTCCTGGCACATGAACTAATGGACAATAGATTCTTTTGGACTATTTCTAGGACTTATGGACATGTATAAATTCTCATGATTCATGTTGTTACATCACTTCTAGCCCGTGTTAAATTGCTATGTGCTTATGTAATTTATGTATTATGTGTAACGCCTCCCATATTGATGGATTTATGTATACCTGTTTCAAATGAGCCCCTTCAGAAACCCGCTAATCTGATTTGATTTCCCATTTCCTTTTTCATCGCCCTTCCCAAAAAGTCAGGGAGGGTGTGATCACCTCCTTTTTATGATGTTTTCACTTTTTTTGAGCAGTCAGTGAAGGTGTGATCACCTTTTTTGGGGTTCTCACCACCTTGGTAAGTCAGGGAGGTCATGACCACCTTAGATTCTAAATCAAAAGAAAAGTTATGGACCAGAACTTGAAACAAGATGTTAACTCACTGGAATTGATACAAACAATGCTTATGTACTCAAGTTTACACCTTTGAGGGTTCATGCATTAGAGTTCACAAATTCAGGACATTCACAAGTTACACCTCCCACAATCCCACTTTCCTTTTGGAGGGAATTCTCTTTCCCATTCTTCAACATCCAAGATTTAATAAAACCACTTCCAGGTCTTGAAAAATTACTTTATGACCTCTGATAAAGGTCAGAGTATTTCCTTATTTGAATGTCAAGCCATTTATCCTTGTTTTTACTGATCATTCATGGTTGCTTGTCTTCTTTTCCTTTCTAGTTTGCTTGCAGCTGTCATTGTGGAATTGTGCCATTCAAGATTCATTTTCTCTGAATCATTATACTCAATTTTGCTAATGTCTATATCTTTTGCCTACATTCTCTACTCCTTTACAGCAATGGTTAAATCACACGTGATCCTGTCTGTGGATCCTTAGTATCCGATTTCTTTTGGTGGCTTTCATTATTTGACTTCAGGAAGTGACCAATAGTATCTTCGTTTCCATTTTCCCACTGGTTCTAAGAAATCTAGACAAATTTGTTTTCTGGGCTCCTTTTTTGTCTCAGCATTCAGATGAATCTTTTTTTCTATTCAATTTGTTTTCTAAATTAGTTTTAGCTCTAAGATATTATTTGCTCTTTTTTTCAGTGTTCTAACCATTGTCAACTCATGGAGTCATTGATTATTTAATCTATTTTAATTTTTAAGGAGTTTGATGCTTGGACAAGCTTTTGTACCTCTTAGGGTTAATTACTTTTCCATTTTCCCCCCACTCCCATGTTTCCAGGCTTTTTAGCTGTTTGTACCCAAGTTATGTTTTCTCAAAGACTCAGAAGTTTTAGACTTATTCTTTTTCTGTTCTTGTTATACTAAGCACCCTTAAAACCTAACATTTTTTAGGGCCGAGTTCTTTGTTTATTCATTCTTCCAGGTTAAATCAATTTGAAATATATGTTTATAAATTATTTTTCGTGAGTGGAAGTTAATTGTATTGTTTCTTGCACCTCCTCCATCTTCCAGCTGCTTCATGATTCTGTAAACTTGGGGAAGATCCAAGTTGGGGAAGGTGGGAAGATCCACCAGAAGCCCATCAAGTGTAGTACATAGCAATCTGCTGATAAGCACAGTAGCTAACTCTAGTGAGGAGTCAGCCCTAAAATCAGGTGATCAAGTTCAGAAAAGCAGGCCAATGAAGCACGTATTTTTGAAATGCACACAACTGAAGACCAGGTGAAAATCCCATCCAGGGAAAATAGTAATACAATGAATTTATTATATATATATAAGATATTCATAATATCATGAACAATATTCAAGATAAAAATTAAATCTGTGATTCTAAAAAAAAAAATCTCTCCATTACTCTATAGAACTGTCTATAGGACAATATATAGTCAAAAATGCATCCCAGAGAGATAGCAGGATGGAGTAAGTAATGGGGAGACTGGCCAATCAGTGTTAAAGCCCATGGCACATGTGCAATATCCTGCTGGTAATCAGACGTCTGGGAAGTCGGTGATGAAGCTCTGTCAGCCTTTGTACAGATATCCAGTGATTGAACTTGTTGAATACATGCTATTCCTTCTGTTGGTTCTGTGTAGACTTTCACAATCCTGAGTGAATCTTGAGACGAAACAGACCAGACTATGACCTTATGAGCTTCAAAAGGTCATATCTACCAGCAGTCCCAAGTTTGCTGACAGTCAAGTGTGGTGAGGAACCAGATTTGTGGGCTTTACCTAGTTGGCCCAGCCCAACAATAGCTATACTCAGTCACTTTTTTCTGAGATCAAGGTGTCAACTCATTTTATTAATGAAATACCCTTCAGAAGTGTATCTGTACCGAGAGAAATATCTCAGTTCAGAGAAGTATGCTCTTTCCTCTATTTCTCTGAAAAGGCTAAAAAACAAAACAAAACAAACACAACAAATGGAACTAAATGAAATATTTACAGATGAAGACATTTTAAAAATTCCACTAATTAATATTTCATATGCGTTTGCTTAAAGTGAGGATCAATAAAACAAACAAACAAAAAAAAAAAACTGCTTAATTCTAGTGCCCGACATTTTCATGCAAAAGGGCAGAATTTAAAGCACAATGCTGTAGTGGCAGCAACTGATTTTAATGATGTCTTTAATTAAACACATCAATATACATTTTATTTTTTGCTAAGGCAATTGGGTTTAAGTGACTTGCCCAGAGTCACACAGCAAGGAAGTGTCTGAGGCAAGATTTGAACTCAGTTCCTCCTGACTTTAGGCTGGTGCTCTCTATCCACTACGCCACTTAGCTTCTCTAATCAATATATAGCTTCTCTAATCAATATATATTTTATTAAGAAACTCATGTATTAAGGTTCTAGGTTCTGTGGATACAAAGTTCCTATCTTCAAAAACCTCATTACCACTAAGCTTACTCTGAAATGTTATGTTCAAAAGAAAGCAAAAATCTTGCCAATTTCAAAATCCCATTGCATTAAGACTCAAAAAATGCAATAAATATCATAGTATAAAATGCTAGCATCTACACTGTTAGTGTAAAAGATAAATTCTACCCACTTCTTGAAAAGGAACTTTATCCATACTTGTAAAATCAGATAAACTTACTTGTGTTGTTTCATCAGAGTACATTCCCCTCCTTCCTGAGGGTCCAGGTTATACATGTATAAGTATCCATCAGAAGCTCCCACTAATAATCGAGGAATCTTCTGAATTCTAGAGGAGAAAATTGTTTAAAGGTGAGTTCCAGCAATATATTTCCTACAAAGACTATTCTTAACTTACCACAATAAGCTTGCTGAATGACCCTAGAGAGCTAAATATGTTCTCATATGAACAGAAAGGCAATGAGTCACAGATCTAAGCAAATTACCTACGGTCATGTAGGCAAGATTTGAAACTAAGCCCTAGATTCCAATTTCAGTCACTTTCCACTGTACCTCAAAAGAAATAACTATGTTTCTTCTATCAATAAGAGTACTTACAGATAATGTGAGTAAACATTTTTTATTATTTATTATATTTCCAATGAGATCAAAACAAAACTGCCAAGAAATCCCAAACTGTAAATAAATTTTGCAAAATATAAAAACATTTTTTAAAAGTTGTAATTGTTGGAAAGGAATTGGAAAACAAATAAACACTGAATTACAATGACTAAGCATGGTAGTTCAGAGGAGTAATGGGATAATGCCAATTAGTTTTTTTTTTTTTAATGTTACAATTATTTGGAGTACAAAAAATCTGGTAACATCTTCAGACAAAAAGGATACATAATGAAAATGTAAAAGGCCAATTTTTTATTTACCTATAGCTACTCACATTAAGGGCATTCCATGACTAGGCAGTCAGCACAAAACTGAAAATTTTTAAACTAATAAATAACTGAAGAATTTCAATGTGTGCTCAAGTTATACTTGAGAACTTTGGTTGAGAACTTGAGAACTTTGACTGTTGCACTACTTTCAATATTTTTTATCAATGCTATTAGAAGATAGGATCTTATCACCCAAAGGGTTCCTATCCAAAGAACTATCCTAGAAACTAGGATAGTTTCACATAAGGAAGTAGGTTAAGAAAGAGATTTAAGTTATTTGACTACACTCGCAAAACTATTAAGCAAATTTAAATCCTGCAGTTGCACCATGATAATTTCAGGCAACCCAGGAATTCCCTTGCTATTCAATATAAACATTGCAAAACAGATTATGCAAAAACCATACTCACGTGGCAAGTGAACAGATATTTTTGTGACCGCAAAATGGTAGTCGAACAGTAGCAAATGCTCTACCCTGGTTAAACATTTCTGTTACTTGAGAGGGCAAATAGCTGGTAGAGGCCATAAGCACTTTCCCAAAGTAACCAGTCCAGGTAGTTGGTTCCTCCTGAGGTCTAGAAGAAATAGCTTGCCTCATGAAAATTATCCAGGAATAGAATACATACTTTTTATGAACTTCCTCAGCAATGTTAGCCTGAACTTGAAATGCTACCTTTTCCACATTCCTAAAGCACAAAGTTAAATGGAATGCTCTAAAGGGAAAAAAAATTCTAAGCATATCTGCAGCACTATATCATTCCATTTCCTTATTGTTACAACAAAATGCACATTTCAATCCCAAATAAAAAAAAAAAACTTTGCAAAATATTAGGAGGTAATTGTGAGATTGTCATGTAAACATAATTTTCTTTTTAAAAATTTCTTGATGGCTAAGCAATTTTACAAAGGTTTTTTTTAAAAAGCAGTACAGGCCAGTTACTCTAAAAGTTATCTTCAACTGGAAGCCTGTGCATACTAATAAGGGCAAGAAAATAACCATGAGTGTCTGAAGAGGATTTGGATGCCTGTTTTTTCAGAGGCTATTTTCTGTTGTGTAGATGAACTGAAAGGGACCTTTCTATTCTATTCTCTCCTTTTCTAGATGAAAAAATTGAGGACCAGAGAGATTCAGTGAATTGCGCACAGTCAGTCAAGCAGGTGACAAGCATCAAAAGGAGGATTTTATTCCAAAGTATTTTACCCCAGAGTTTAAAAAAAAAGATGGAATTTACAAAGGGACAAATCAAGGCTTGATTAAAGGAATTCCTTGATTAAAAGGAAACTTTAGGGTTACCCAAGAGGAGTAAATTGTAATATTCATTACATTCAATAAGAAGTAATATTCAACCAAAGGCAAGATGACCACTTATTGGCAAAAAGAATATTTTTGGAGGCAACAGGGAGGAGTGGGGAGGGAGGGAGGGGACAGAGAGGAGAGAAAGGAATGAAGGGGACAAGCATCCACTATATACTTGACTTTCACAACATGTAGTAGTTTCTAAAATCTGATACTCACTTCTCTTTCACAGTCTCAAGTTTGAAGATGTGCACTGTTTCAGTGTTACTGGATGCAGAGAGGAACATTCCATCCATGCTGAAGGCCAAAGAGCAGATGCTTACACACCTGAAGAGGAGTGTAAAGAATTCAAAGATTTACTCTTTACCCTCTTAACAGGAAGGGCACTAATAAATGTTATATGATTATGGTAATAAAACATTTCCTGTAACAGAATTCTTGGCTTCTCATTCCATTTGGTCTTTTTTCTCATGAATTTGAGGGGAGGGAAGGTTAAAAAGAAAATTCTGGAGGATAACCTATTCACAATGAATTAATCAATTTTTATTAGAGAAAGAGGAAAAGGAACAAAAATTTATAAGCACATACTATGTATTACAGAAACTGAAGCAGAGGTTGAATGACTAACATTATGGTGGTATAAATCGGCACTCTAATGCCATTAACATTGTTGAATTTTCTAAATATGATGTCGTATTCTAAGTGTTCTCCCTAGTTTAAATGAATGATCTTGGCCAAAAGGAACAATTTTTTTTACTCATAATTAGCAAGGGTAAGAGGTTTATGTTTATTAAAACATCTAAACATCATGTTGTATTTCTATTTTGGGTCCATTATTTAAAATCTATTGCTGTTGAGTGTTCTAATTCAAGGGTTATAAATAGTAATTTGAACTGTACCTGAAAGTAATTTGAACTGTACCTGAAACTACCAGTTCAAATTCTGGATTTTTAAAAAAATCTAACTCTTCTATAGTTTATAATCACATTATAATCACAATAATGCTAACCATTATTCAATGAAGCAATGAAACCTTCAATTTTAGTTAATTAAGCAACTGAGAGGATTATTTTAAAGTATATGCTATTTACACTACTAATTTTAGAGAGCTGCTCATAAGAAATTTCTTCTATCAATAGACAGGTGGCAGAAAGTCTTTTTCTGCCACCTAGGTTTTTAGAAAGTTGCCTAGATTATATACTTCAACAATACTATATGATCAATTCTGATGAACGTGGCCTATTCAACAATGAGATGAACCAAATCAGCTCCAATAGAGCAGTAATGAAGTGAACCAGCTACACCCAGTGAACTCTGGGAGATGACTATGAACCACTACATAGAATTCCCAATCCCTCTATTTATTCCACCTGCATTTTTAATTTCCCTCACATGCCAATTGTACACTATTTTCAAGTCCGATTCTTTTTGTACAGCAAAATAACTGTTTGGACATGTATACATATATTGTATTTACCTTGTACTTTAATGTATTTAACATGTATTGGTCAACTTGCCATATGGGGGAAGGGGTGGGGGGAAGGAGGGGAAAAGTTGGAACAAAAGGTTTTGCAATTGTCAATGCTGAAAAATTACCCATGCATGTAACTTTGTAAACAAAAGAAAAGAAAGTTGCCTAGAGAACCAAGAAGTCAAGTAGCTAGGTTAGGAACGTCCATGTCAAGTCTATGACTAGGTCTTCTGGGAAGGCTCACATTACAGATCTAATTTCCAATAGCAAATAAAATTCTTCTGTTAAAACTGAAAGTGAACCATAATACAATACATCATACATAATAGCAATACATAATACAATAGGAGTGGAAAGGTGAGGGGCATGGAAGATTCATGTGGTGTTACACAAAGATTCCAGATCATTCTAGAAATGTTAGAAAACCTTTAATATGCAACAAATTCTTGTTGCCCTTTAAACCTAATCTTACTTTTTAGACATAGCAGATTACCTACAAATGAAATCCAAGTATATCCAAAAGAACTTCTAAGAAATGCAGCTATACATTACCGCTTTACTCCTCTCCGGAATTCAAAGATTTTCTGTCCTTCTGGGATGGAAAATACTCTAATCACAGTTCCCTATAATAGGAGAAAGAAAAAAAAACCTTAGGTAATGAAACATGGGAAAAAGAAATCTAAATAGAAGGGATCTCAAACTCCTCAAATTTCAAAGAATTCCTATTCTTATTAATGAACAATTTATTGAGCATTACTAATGACCAAAGTTGAAAATGCACTTTTTCTGCAGTGATTGGGACCAATCCTCATTTGTCTAGTTGATAATAGTTTTATTCCACCTTGTTTTACCTGCTTTTTATGTTTTGTTAAAGAAAGAAACTGAGGGGAGGAGGAAATAAAAATAAAATAATAAAATATAATAAAAATAGAACAAAAAATAGTAATTTAAAGGAGACTCAATAAGAATTATAGGTTTTTCCCAAGCAGGCTCTACTACTGGGCCAGTGAGAAAGGATAAAGTTATAGGGGACCTCTCCATAAAAAAAGGAACATTTTAGAAATTATTTTGAAGTAAAATTTAATAACTCAAAACTTTTGTAATCATTGAAAATACCTCTCCTTTTCTACCTTCTGTGATATGTCCCAAATTCTAACTTTAGATCTATAAATATTCAACAGATATTAAAAATAGGTTTAAGGGACCACACCTACTTATCTTTTCTTTCTCGTAATGTTTACATGAGAATAAGATTGACTAGGTAAACAGTATTGCCAAAAACCTTATATAATGTATATTATTATAAATTATAATATATATGTAAATTATATATTTTTGCACAAAACAAAACTAGTGCAGACAAGATTAAAAGGGAAGCAATAAACTTAAGGATCTGATAAAGTCCTCATTTCTAAAATATAAAGAATTGACTGAAATTTATAATAGTTCAAGCCATTCTATTGATAAATGGTCAAAGGATATGAACACTTTTCAGATGAAATTAAAAAATGAAAAGGTGCTCCAAATCACTACTGATTAGAGAAATGCAAAATAATATATCACTACACACCTGCCAGACTGGCTAAGATAACAGAAAAATATAATGACAAATGTTGGAAAACTGGAACTGATACATTGTTGGTTAGTAGAAGTGAACAGATCCAACCATGGAGAGCAGTTTGGAACCTATGCTCAAAATTTTATCCAACTGTGCAAACCCTTTGATTCAACAGTGTTTCTACTGGGATATATCCCAAAGAGGGAAAAAGACCCACATGTGAAAAAATGTTTATGGCACCCTTTTTGTAGAGGCAGGAAACTGATTGGAAACCCATCAATTGGAGAATGGCTTAATAAATTATAGTACATGAATGCTATGGAATACTACTGTTCTCTAAGAAACGACCAGCAGGATGGTTTCAGAGAGGCCTGGAGAGGCTTACATGAACTGATGCCAAGTGGAATGAGCAGTACTGGGAGATATACATGTCAACTAGAAGATCAATTCTGATGGACATGGCTCTCTTCAACAATAAAATGATTCAAACCAGTTCCATTTGTTCAGTGATGAAGAGAGCCATCTACACCCAGAGAGAACTGTGTAGAACACATCAGAGCATTTCTCACTATTATTTGCTTGCATTGTTTTCTTTCTCAGTTTTTCCTTTTTCTTCCTTCTTAATCTGATTTTTCTTGTGCAGCAAGATAACTGCATAAATATATACATTTGATTTAACATGTATTTCAACATATTAAACATGTATTGGACTACCTGCCAGTTAGGGGAGGGGGTGGGAGGAAGATGGGAAAATTTGGAACAAAATGTTTTGCAAGGGTCAATGTTGGAAATTTTTTGTAAATAAATCATCTAACTACAATAAATTATGACCTACCTTCTCAGAAGCAGTGGCAAGTTTGGTACCACTTGCATCAAAGGCCAAGGCTGCTAGGGGACTATCATGAGCTGGTATCATATTAGCAGCCCTCTAAAAAGTGTAAAAAAAATAACATGTTAAGTACTGAGCAAGAAATTCCAATTCATTAAGTTATGTGCTAGAAATACAGTGAGTGCTTTACTAAAAATTTCTACAATGCAACAGATACCTATGAATTGAATGTGGGCAATGAGACGCCAAACGACAAATATTCAAAGCTGCCTCAGACCTCACAGACCACATTGCAAACAGCAAAAGACCTACACTCTAGAAAATTCAGGTTGCCCAAAACTCCCAGTACATAAAGAGATCCTCACCAAATTAATTGTGTCAAAGACTTGTACTTCCCCAATTGTTGCACTCCCAGGATAAGCCAGATAACAATTTTCATTGTTTATCGACAACGCACACAAACCTGTGAAAAATATAGAGGACTAGTGGTAAAGGGAAAAGGCTTAAAAATTTTTTAAAAGATAAAAAACACTAGACATACATGGTACTTAAAATTTTAGTATTTTAATTTAATTTTCATTTAAAGCATGTATCCATATTTAGTAAAAATATGAGGCTTAAATTATAATGAATAGCCTGAGAGGCTTGAATTCTAATTATGATCCCCATAAAGGAAAATTGGTTGTCCAATTCAATTTAAAAGTTATTCTATTTTTTGAGATTTTATTCTTTTACCATTTGGCCAATTCTAAGCTTTTCAATTTTTTTTGTGTCTTTTGTAAAGCTGTTTAAGTCATTGTCCCGAGTTTCCCTGTCACTATAGTTTTTGGTGACGGTGTTGCCTCATTTTCCAGCCTATTATCTGACCATGTCATATAAAAGTTGGATTCTGTTCCTTCTCTTGAAGGATGGGAGGAGAGAAGGGAGCATATCTGGACTGAGCTTCCATCTCATGACCTTTACAGTTTTCACAGCTCAGTTAAATTTTCAGTTCTTTCAACATGGTGTGATCCAGTGATAAGTCTCTTTATTGCCCTGCTGATTTGAGCTCTGATCCTTACTCAGGTAGGGTAAGGCTTCCCGTTTCCTTAATTCTTTTGGCCTTGGAACTGATAACTGGGTGAGAAAACTGCCAGATGGTATCCGTTTGTATTCCCAGTACTAATACAGGATTCTCATGGAATCTGTCTGGGCGGTCAATCTGTTTACTGTCCTTGGGCATTGCTGGGTTGCTCCTTCATGTTGCTGTTACATTCTTACTGTTGCTTGCTTTGGCCTAGTTCTTGCTCCATTCCTGTCTTCCTAAGCTGCCCTAAGCTAGACAAATGACTCATTGATTTAATTAGCTTTCCTGTTCAGAAGGAAAGCCTGCCCTACAGTTTGATAGTTGTTTTGGAAGGGAAGTGATGAGAAAAAAAATAAGTCACCATCTTTGACTCCAAAAGGCAAATTACCAATGCCCCATTTCTACCCATTATTTAAGGTGAAAATGGAACATTTTTATATTGTCTTTCTGTTTACTTGCATTCCAAATACTCATTTGGTCCTCAGAACAAATTTATGGGGATGATCACCAATGAAACAGACTGAGAAGTGGGACTCTGATGTTTCCGATTTCATGTCTGTTCCATACTTGTTAAAACATTATGCCTCGTAAAATTACTTAAATACAGTGTGGTTAGAAAAACTACCTACAGTTATCAAAAATAACCAAAAGGCAATGACAACGATACATAATGGAAACTATTTTAAAATATTTTGAATTTCCCAAAAAGAATGAATTTACCTGCAGGGTTAGGAGGAGTTTCCCTGATTGTATGTAGTACCTTCATATCACGAATATTATGTATGTATAGACTTTCTTCTAGGCATACTATCAATCTCTGAAGAATGAAAAGAAAAAAGAAAACATTACTAAATGACTATGCTGAAATGTAAGGGTCATTTTTTAAATTGAAAGTAACAATAATTACTTCATATATTAGAGTTCTTAAGATTTCTCTAATAACAGCAATATTTATTCTACAGCCAGCTGTGCAATTATCTTTCCCCTTCTCAACCCCATGCCATGAACAGAAAGCTTTTAAGGATCCTTAGGGATCCTTAACCCTTTCCCTAACAATACAGTTATTCAGTAAGCAAATAAGAGCTGTGTAGGGAAGTCTCATAAAACCAAATAAAAAAAAGATTCTCCTAGGTGTAGAAGGCATTAAGGAATATAAACAAGATGAGCTAAAGTTCCTGCTCTCTAGAAACACAGGAACTGGCTGGGGATTCAAAACTTACTTAAAATGCTAAACAGATAAATAATGGTTCAAAAGAGTATTTCAGAAGAATATACACAATTGTATGATGAGCTAAGAGATAATAGGAAGGTGGAATACTTCAAAGAATGTTTTAGGAGACAATGAATACATTGGTTTTGCTGAAATATGACAGCAACTGTGAAGACCCTTGAATCTTTAGGAAATGGGAAGCCAATGAAACATTTACCAAAAAAAAAGCTGCTAACTCACCTGCCTATTCAATTTAACTGCCAATATGGTATTGGAATAGCTATAATTGCATATTTCAGTCCCCTTCTTAAAGTGGCACACTTTTAGTTTTCGTGGAGCTTTGAGACTAACGATAGCCACCAGGCTGCTTGAAAACAATCTTTCCACAATACATACATCTTCAGTATCAGCTGCAATATGAGCAAATGGGAGAAAGTGGGAAGAATCCATGTTAGTGCAAGTCAAGAAAAACTGAATCTGCAAATCAGGTAATATTTGACCAATTTTATAAATTTCATAATAAAATTCTTATGACAGAAACCGCAATTTAGAAACAAATGTTTGAACACCAAGTAAAAATGCAAACCATATTTTTTCTAAAGAGGTTCAGTTCACTTTCTACATGGCAATAGTAACAGATCCAATTTTCTGAATCTGAACTAAAAGCAAAAGCAGGGGAAAAATGAGTTTTTCCTATAAAGAAGCTAAGGACAGAGACTGAGGAACAATTAAGAAATCGCTCTTGGAAGCTAGTATTTTCTACAGGCAGACACACAATACACAGCAGACACGCAACACACAACAGGTACACGCAACAGACACATGTTGTCGATGTCCTAAATTTTGTGTAAAAAGATGTAATAACTTACAAATAAAAAAGCATTCAATAAAAAGCTAAAACATTTGCCTTTTTCCCTAATCATCTGTAATCCAACTTCACCAGATCTACCTACAAAATAGCTTGCCATGCTGTCAAGTTACCAGTTAAATTTTTGTATTATCAGAAAAATCTGAGTCAAGAAAGGAAAAAAGTGCCCCAATGGCTACAATATAATTCAGGAGAACTAAAGGACTAAATTAAAGGACAATCAATCAATTTAAATTTAAATCAAATTAAATCAATTTAAATCAAAGTCAATTTAAAGGACAGTCAAGAACATCTGCAAATTGTGTTTTAACAAATCTGAGGTTTCTCACACTTTCACAACATTAAACATTATCACAGCATGGTTCCAAAATCTAATGTGCATTTATCCATCGGGAAAATTACTTATAATAAAAATAAATCCATCATCACATAAGCTCCTGAAGGTCATTCATACAAAATTCTTAAAATATAATCTTATTTCAGGGATACAATGGATGGTACTGGCAAACAACCAGAAAAAAATTGAGATTTATCAGTAGGGAGGGAAAAAATTTCTCCAAGCTCACACAGTGAACTAATAAGTTAAAAATATCTTCTGTTCATATTTCCATCTATTATGAAACTTGTAACTTAACTTTTACAGAAGTTTACCATCAGGTGTCATTTCTAAGATACCTAACTGCACAAAACAGATTATGGCACCAAAAATGGCAAGCCATGATAGGAAAAATCAGTGATTTACAACATTTTAGCAGAGATAGTCCTCTCTCAATGTTCTAAGAGTCTTTAAGATACAAAATAAGTGTGGTAACATGACACTAAAAAAGGAAAAACAGGATACTTACTACATTCATAAATTTGTTCCAGCTTATCCACAGAGGAAAGGGAGAAGAATTTGTAACCAGATTTACTACCAACAGCTAAGGACCTGAAAAAGAATTAAATTATAAAGAAAGGCAAGCCATGATATAATACTAATTCCACATAGTATTTTGGTTCTTTTAGTAAAATAAGGAACTCTCAAATTCCTTATTATCTTAAGAGAATTGGGTGGGCACTAAGAGGGTAATTAATTTGCCCAAGGTCATGTCAAACAATAACAGCCTATTATGTGTTAGCCAAATGGAGATGAAAAATAACCAAGAACTTTTTATTATTTTATAGCAAATGAAAAGTGATAAATAGAATGTGCATAAAAGATGTTACACACCCTCAGTTAGGAAACTAGATTCATTTGTTAAAGGATGACCTGAGAGTATGTGTGCTAAAATAGCTTTAATTATGACTGTAGTATAGTCAGAAGATTTACCTTTATAATTCCAACAAAATACTGTATTTTACAAGTACCAGGATATTGTATTGGCCTAAAATAAGCTTTTAAGTATCAGTCAATATAATAGTTTCTGCCAAAGTTAGAAGTATCTACACAGGAAATCACAAGGAAAAGTATCCATGAAAAATGGATTTTTCTCTTATTGATTAGATCAGATTACTGCACATTACAAAACCAAAGAAAAGGAAGACTTTTATGGGGCAAATAAGAAGGGAAAATAGCAGCAACAGATGGGATAAGAATCAATTATCATAAATCGTTTTCAACATCACAACCATATAAACAGAATATGAAGCATAGGACCTAGAATAATAAAGGCAGATTAAAGTCCTGTACCTAAGCAACAGTTTCCCTATCTGTAAAAATGAGAATTGTCCTAATGATTTTACAAAGTATCAAGAAAGGTTACATGCTAGAGCATTTTATGGCTGCAAAATGCTATAAATATGAACACATTAACATTTGATACCAGCTAAAATCTAGAAAAGTGAAACAAACATATGGAAGCAAACACAGAAGTATGTCTGATAAATATTAAGACTACTATTACTGGGCAGGTCTTACTATGAACAAATTTGCTGAGAAAATGACAAGCAAGTTGGTTTACTAAATTTAGCCCAATATCTCACAGTATATATTCAAATGTATAGTTATAAATATAATATAAATAAAATAAATAAATAAAAGGGTAAATAAAAAGAATTACAAAAAAACTGGGTGGGGTAGGGGTGGGATCATGACTAAGGGATAAGGATCATTCACAGAAGACAAAATGGACAATTTTGATTATACAAAATTGTTTTTGCAAAGAAAATTGATGCAATGAAAAAAAATTTTAAAGTGGAATTCTGCAGAAAATTTCTGACAAGGATCTGATATTAAAAACTTTAGGAAAAGATTCAAGAACAGAAGACACTCCAATTGATAAAATGATCAAAGGATAGTTTTCAAACAATTCTAAAAATTCCAAATCATTTTTAGCAAATTGCAACTTTATGAACTATGAAGTTCCCCTTTACATCAGACTGTCACAGTTGGCAAAAATACATAAGGTGGGGAAGGACAAACTTGAAAAGACCGAAGAATAAGCACAAGAATGTAACTGGAACTGTGAAGTGGTCCAGCCATTTTAGAAGCAATTTGGAACTATAGCCAAAATTATTTTTAATCTACAATTAAATTGTAAATGGCCTCTGACCCAGTACTATTACTTCCACTATCACAGCAACAATTAGGCTTCTACTCCAAAGAGAAACAACAACCAGGTTTCAAATACAAAAATATCTATAATACATTTTTGTACACAAATTAGAAACTAATGGGGTATCTATCAAATGGGGAATAGAGTATCTACACCCCCAAGAAATTACAAAAGGTTTGAGAAACCTGGAAAGACTACTATGAACTGATGAAGAGAAGGGAATATACATCTAAAAGAAAAACTTGTAAAGACTGTATGAGCTCTGATCAATGCAATGATCAACAAGGATTTCAGAGGACCGGTGATGAAATATATACACCTACATCTAGAGACAAAGGTGAACTCATAATGCAGAATGAGACATCCATTTTCAGACACAGCCCAGTTGGTTTGACTATAAAGTCAAAGGGCTTTATCTGCCCCTCTCCTACACTCATAGGGGTAAAGGTGGAGTCAATTGACAAGATTAAAAAAAAAAAGGATCATTGAAGCAGAATAGGTTAGTAGGAAATCAGACAAGTAGAATTGTTGAAAAACATATAAAACCAAAGCAAAATTAGGTAATAGATTTCTAAGTGTTTGTGATTTAGTGGCTTAAAATTTCAGAATAAAAAAAGCTAAAATAAAAATTGATTACAAATTGGAGGGTGGGGGTGGAAATCAAGATATACCATAGGTACCAAAAACACATGGCCAAAATCTTATTTTCTTCCCAACTTTAAACTTTCTCTCTTTTGGCAAAGTCACCACACATCCAAACTTTTCCCAACATATATTCAGTTAACAAAAATTATTCCTAGCCATTCGCACCTTAATTCAGGTTCTTATCACCTGTATTTTACTGCCAATAACATCCTAATTGATGCCTCTACCTCTCAAGGTCCTACCTCTTTTCGAGCCACTTTATACACTTTATACACAGCTGCCAGTGATTTTCCTTAAGCTTCTATCTGATCATGAATATCATCCCATATTCTTCAGTGGCTGTTGAAGCTTTTAAAGCCCTTCACAATTCTTGCCCCACTCTTTCCAGCTTAACTGAACAATTACTCCTCTGCCAGAACTTTGATCCAATCAAAATAATTTATTCTGTGCCTTTGAATGAAAATCCTTTTCACATGTATCACAAAATCTTCCTTCAAAATAGCACCACCTTCTTTATTAAGCATTTTCTGATCCCAATTGTCTGCCCTTCACAAATTTTAACTACTTTGCATTTATTTATGCTTATTACTTTCATAATTATATTCTGTATATATCTTCAACTGTATATGCCAATATCTTTTCTTTCTCATTGGAATGTAAATTCCTTAGGAATAAACTAGCTATGTCTAACATATTAACACACCACTTTAATAAACAGGGTGTTACTAACAGTAAATTGGAGATCACCTGGCCTCATCTGCCTTGCCACAGAGCTTTATCTGCCCCTCTCACTCTTCAACTCCACCTCGCCTCAAAGCTATAATTTCTTGGTGGTACTACCTCTTCCAAATAGAATGAGTCTTTTGAAAAGAGGTATTGTCTTGCTCTTAAATGCTTTTCCATTCAAGTGATTGAAAACAAGGGCAAGACAATTAACTATCAAAACTTCTAAAATATAGAACAAGTGAAAAGGAGTCATGCTTGAGGTCAGAACATTTTTCTTAGATGAAAAAAAATTAAATAGTGAATTTTGATGGTTGTAATAGCCCATGGAAATGGATTAACATTCTTTGTGCTTTCTGAAAGATTTGTTCTTTTTAAAAAAGAATTTCTTAAAAATTTTTTTAAAAAGTACAATTTGAAAGGTCTTCCTATATTCAACTATTTGGGGTTGTCCCTTTATATAGTTTACTCTTATAAATTCTATTAATTCTAAAATTATGGGGGCAGGTAGGTGGTACAGTGGATAGAGCACCAGCCCTGGAGTCTAGAAGACCCGAGTTTAAATCCAATCTCAGATACTACTAGTTGTGTGACCCTGGGGAAGAAGAAAAAAGTCAAGATATTTCTTTTTCTGATAATAAGAGTAAATAAAGAGCAAAAAGCCACATTCAATGTTGTTTCCAAAACTTCCATACTTCTTTTCTTTCATTTGGCAAGGCAATTGGAGTTAAGTGACTTACCCAGGGTCACACAAGCATATGAGTCTGGATTTGAGCTGAAGTCCTCTGGAGATATTCTATCTACTTCAGCCATCTTAAAGATTTCCCCCCTTCCCTCCACAATACTTTTCTTTGAAGCAACAGGGGCTCTCAAGCTTTTGTGTTATGAATCTCTGGCAGTCTGGTGAAGCCTTCCCAGAATATTGTTTTTAAATGAAAGGGAAAGCTAAAGTCCATAAAAATATAGTTCTAAAGAGTTTTTGATTTTGACATTTTTGATTCTCAAAATGGCTGCAAGACAGGTATATGTACTTCTATTTTGCAGATAAAAATTGGCAATCCAAAAGCAATATTTTCCAAGTACCTGAATTAAGGTAGTCTTTTAGCACATATGCAAATTCTGAAAACTCTAGAAAATTACCTAAGGCTTGTGAATGAAATTGTTTACTAATTACAATTTGCCATTATTTTGAACAGAACTGACACATAACTGCCCAAATACTTTGTTGTACTGAATATTTGTCATACAGAATACTGGTTGAAAATATCAGGTCATGTAAAGGTGTCAATTCTTTCCTTAAACAATTTTTGGTTGCAACAAGTCCTGGCCTATCATATCCCTTTCAAACATTACAATTGATAAATCCACCTTTTAGACTATTCAATACATCAGAGGAACTCGAGTATTAAACAGGAAAAAAAAAAATCAGAGGACCTTGGTTTTTACAGTAGTATAGGTGGTACTTAAATGTTAAGTTGTAACTGTGGCCAAATATTTTACCTTCCTAAGCAGTTCATTTAATAAAACTTGTTTGGAACAGGTGATCTTATAAGATCTTATAGATTCTGTCTAATGCAACCAACTATCCCAATTTTGAGCTCTATTCTACTTCAGTGCAGTCAGTCCTTCTAGTTGGTGACTATATTGATTACATCCAGCAAAACAAACTCAATCCAAGGACCAACAATTACATATTCCTCCACTACTACCGCCCTTACATCATTTCCTCTTACTCACTTTTCAGATACCCTCCTCCCTCTTAGTCCTATACAAGTCATCCTCCTTTCCCCGGCAACCTTATCTCTTCATTATCTTTCTCAGTACTATCATCTCAACAATCTCATACTATTTTTCCAACTCTAGAGGCTTGTCCTATCGCTCCCTATGACATCTGAGGGAAAAAAAAGCCTCAAGATTCTCACTGGACACCAGTGATGGCGCCAAATACTTTTGGCAAAATACAAAAATGGCCCCAATACTTTAATCATCAATATCCTTGCTGCATTTGTACATTTCAGCGCACAGATCTCACTATTGACTTCTACAAAACGACGACAACCTGTAGTGTCAAAAGTGGAGAAAATCCCTATCCTGTTGACCTTTAGTCCAAAATTCTCGACTCTAAAACAAGTTAATCTTACTAAGATGCATCGAGAAAATAAAAACTCTTTCCAGTTCGAACCCTGTGACTGATAGCAAGATGGCAACACCAAGGAAAACTTATGTTAATTTTGATTCAAAGTGAGACCGAAAAAGCCATTCTTCCGTTCGCGTTAAGTTAAAAACAAACCCAAAAAACTACTTCACACCGGGGAAAAAATTATCTGTAGGACATGAACTTTCCTCTCCTCTGCCCCCCAATCTCCCATTCCTGACCCGGAAAAGGCCAATCAATAGAAAGAGACAACTCTGCAGTCTCCGAGTCCCACCACCAGGAAGCAATCGTCCCCACTGCTCTCGTGATTGGCCCTTATTCACCCCACCTCTCTCCCAGCCTCCCAGGGAAGGCCTGGCCTTCACCCCAATTTAGCTGCGGGGAAGCTGCGGGGGTGGGGGGTTGGGTGGGAGGGGGGTGGAGGATCAACTCCTAATATCTCAAGAGTAAAGAGCAGCGCTGCCGGGAGACAGACCCCGAAGGAGAGCCCCGACCCCCACCCCGGGGGGTTCCACTCGAGTCTCGACACCTCGGGGGGGGGGGAAGAGAGGAGGGGGCGGGGTCCTTCCTTACGTGTTGTCCTGGTTGAAGTTGGCGAAGAGCAGCTGGCCGGAGCCGGCCTCCCCGCTCTGACTGGCCAGGTTCATGACTGAGAAGGGGGGGCTCGGCTCGGGAGCTCTAGAGACGAGGGAGTCAGGCTCGGCTCCAGGCCCCGCTCTTCACCACCGTCGTCTCCTCCGCCTTGGGTCCTCCAGCTGCTGCGGTCGTTGCTTCGGTTCCTACAGTTGCTGTCGCCACCACCGCCGCTCGCTGCTCCAACTTCTGCCGTCGCCTCATCCCTTCCCGTCTCTTGTTTACGCTCCAGGTCCTAAACCTCGCACGGCGCTTGCGCCGCTCCGCCCCCGCGGCCGCACACGACCTAGGTCACGCACAGGCGCAATAGCCACAACACGCCTGTGGTGCGGGCTACCGGTGGCCGCGAAGGACGCTGGTTCTGCATGAATGCGCACGCGCGACGCGTGAAGCCCGGGGTGGAGGCCTATCTCTTAGCCTGCCCACGCGAAATCCGGGAAACTGCGCGTGCGTGAGTGAGCGGTCTCCTTGGGAGCATGCGCATCGCGATTTGGGGACCTGGAACAAAATTTAACTTTTTTTTTTTCTATCCCCGTGGGGAGTTTGCTTTTTAGATAGAACTGAAATTCTTAACATTTTATGTGGATTTTTGCCCAGAATAATATTGTTGCCTCCATCCAAAATGGAAGGAAATGCTGAATTTCAATTAGATGTCCCCAAACTAAAGATGTACATTTTTCCCCCAGATTAAGACCTGCTCATCCTGCCATCTGGGGGAGGGGGTGGGGAGGTAAGAGGTGAAAAATTGGAACAAGAGGTTTGGCAATTGTCAATGCTGTAAAGTTACCCATGTATATATCCTGTAAATAAAAGGCTATTAAATTAAAAAAAAAAAATTGGAACAAGAGGTTTGGCAATTGTCAATGCTGTAAAGTTACCCATGTATATATCCTGTAAATAAAAGGCTATTAAATTAAAAAAAAAAAAAAAAGGACCTGCTGAGTTGTGCAGGCTTGCTACGGAGACCTTTTATTAAAAAATACGCACATTCCGTCAGTCTGCAGGGATCTAGCTTGACTGCGCAAGTGGTGATGCTTCTTTAATTCCACAAATAATCATCGGTGCCGCCTGTGAGCGCGGTTTCAGCACAGACCGAAAAGGTCTGTCAGCAAGGGCAAAAGTCGGGTCTGCGAGGAACAAAAAAGCCCTGATCGAGTGCTGTGTCCCAGGCACACGCTGTGCAGCAGACGTAGCCCTTGACTCGTTTACAGTCTCTTAGGAAAGATAAGACCTGTATATAGCAAGAATTATCAACACTGCCGGGGAAGATTCAACTCAATTCGACCAAGGTTTACGGAGCGACTAGAAAAAAGTGAAAGTGTTGAGCAAAATATAGGTATTGCCCTCAAGGGAGGCAATAAAAAGTGGAAAAAGCAAATGAATAAATAAATTAGGAATTTTTAAGTGTCTAGAATAGAAAAGTAGAAATAGCCTTTATTGGATTCAGATGATCTGTATTCAAATTACCCATATGTATGTGAATTGGAAAGTCATACGATAAGATTCGGAGCTCAATTTAGTTCCACCTCATCACTTTTTAGATGAACAAACTGAGGACCAAAGAGGTTGTATTAAGGCTCAAAGTCCCACAGGTAGGAAGTTGCAGAGTCAGGAATCAAATTAAGATTTTCTGAAATTAAACCAAGACTTTTTCTGCGATGCAATAAAAGCCTTTTTATGCGACTCTCAGCAGCTTCATCTATAGAAGGAAGATGTTGAACTAGATGCTTTTTAAGGAACTTTTCCTGCATTAAATCCCAGGATCCTTTAAAGGATCAGAGTACTCCAATCTTTTAGCTCATCTCAAAATCTCCATAGGTCGTGGCTGCTGATTAAACGCCCAAATTGCAATATTGGCTAAAGACGTGTTGGTAAATTTGTTTAACGGGTTCTGTCGGGAACACTGAGATAGGCTCAATTTAGAACTCCCACAATAAATTGAAGAGGAAGAAGACATGAAGACCCTTGTTATGGCACTAGAGTATAAAGTTATAGCCCCTAGATGACAGAATTAGGAACTTGACTGTCCACTTTCAGCCTTTCTAAAAGTCAATTAAGACTTAATAATGTCTAATATTTTGACTATAGTGCCAACATCATTTGCAAAAGAGGTCTCCCCATCTTTATGTTAGGAGACCTGTATTACACATGTAATATATGTCTATTCACATGGGTTATCTAAATGCAGCTTTTGGGAGGCATTGATAGATAATTCTGACATCTTGCCCAACCCTCCCCTAAGGGAAATGTTGATTTTTGCCCAAAGAAGAGCAGGAGGAGAAGGCTGACTACTGTTTTCTTAAAGAGGGATATCAGACTAGACTTATATTTATCTGCTCCTTTTCCTAAATTGTGTAGGGAAGTGAATTTTTTTAGTTTCAAAAGCTACAAAGCCAAAAACTTCCCTGGTCCCTGGCTTTTAAAGATGGAATAATCCCAAATTATACTTGCCAACTCTTTTCCTTCCCACCAAATGCTAATTATACAGAAGACCCACACAAATGGTGAATATTGAGTAAACTCATTTATCCAAGCAGACAGGATAGAGAAATCAAAGATGTTTGCAGATGAGTATATATCAAAAAATATACAGAATGAATGAGCTCTTTCACTGAGAATGGGATGTACTAAAATAGAGGATTCCATCATTTCACCCAAGGAGAGAATTTCTCTAAGTCTGTAGGAAGGCAGAGCTAGAAATTTAGACTATGTTGAGGAGCTTGCTTCCTCCTACATATCTATTTTCCTGTAGAAGACCTGGAATAGATTCTGTAGGAGGCCAGGAGGTAAGAATCCATTCCAGGTCTTGAATTTTACAAAACATTTCTCTTTTCAAGGGTCTTTCAGGGAAGACCTTCTAGAACTTTGTATATTATTTTCTTCCAGAACTAGGAAGAATATTTCTCATGTAGTTCTCCCAATTCACTCCAGTAATTCAGAATCACACCTTAACCAAAACAAGCTTTTGCTTGAAACTTTTTTGGGGCTTGAAACTTGATTTCAGTTAGAATGACACAAATGCTTGGGCTCCTTGGCTTTCCTTCGGGAAATCCTCCTTCCTGGTAACCATAGGGTCTTTCACCCACACATTTCCCTGTCCTTTGGCTGTGGTAACCTCCTTTTTGCTTAGTTGTCTCTACAGAAGTTGACTAAAAGTTGGATACCAATGCCACTGACCAAAAAGGAGATCCTTTCCAAACTGCCAACAGAAGGTAAACTGGGAGAATCTCCCTTGTACTTTTCTGATGAATGGGGCAAGATCTGTCTTGAGCTTCCTCAACATTCTTTGGACATTTTTTCCTTTCCCTTGAGAATCTAAATTTTTAGACTATAGAGGGCTAAAACTAAGGTATTTATTTTTGTGCTAGATAAAATTTAAGGATAATGTACTCAACTTTTATGTCCTCATTTACCTCTTTTAGGCTTTGTATTGCTAATGCTTTTATCCTTCCATTAGAAATTAATCAGCAAAATGTTGAGTTTATCACATACTAAGTACTGTGCTAAGCGCTAGAAATAAACAGATAGCAGAGAAACAGTGCTTGGTCTTATAGAGTTTATGTTCGAGAAAAAAAGGACTTGGGGCATTGAGGCAGAATTGAAGAACATTTTCTCCTTCAAGGATTTTCAGAGCTCCAGGGTCCCCTCTTCATTTGGATTTCCCATTCTTGAATTCTGCATTCCAAGTATATAAGATAAAAGAGCTCACTAAACTGGTTTTCAAAACTCAGTATTCCTTAATGTTGGCTTTAAAAACGAGTCTGGTGAGCTATTTCATTGTTCATGTAAAAGGTGGTAATGTTTTCAGCCAATCAATCTGTAGTGATCACATTCCAGGAGAGGAGAGACAGCCAAAGTGTGTTGCTCATTTAGCCTTTGCTTTTAGGAAGGAAGAAGAGCCCTAACTGGAACTAAGGTCAGGAAATGTAAGGAAACAGACTAAAGCAAATTCTTCTTACTCCAAGTCATTAAACAGATCTTCAATGAGGTATTATTCCCAACCTCAAGAAAAAGTAACAACTGTAGGTTATCTCCCTGGTGGTCAGGAAGATGTTTAGTAGATTCTTTCTGTGTTAGTCTAATCATACCCAAAAGGATAATCATGGAACTATTTGCTAAGTTAGCAGGCAGAGAGGTGTAATGTTATTAGTCAGTCAGTTGATTAGCTTTTATTATGTGCTTACTATCTGCCAAGTACTGTGCCAAGCACTGATAATACAAACATAAGCACAAAGAAAGATAGTATCTTTCTTCAAGAAGCTTACATTTTCTTTTCTTTTCTGTTGGAATCTTTACTAAAGTGTTAAGACATTTCTTTACAAAGTGTTAAAGACATTGGAGTTAATTTAATCTTAAGAGTTATTTTGGGCCAGAACTTGAAACAAGATAGTAAGTGGAACTGATTGAACAATGCTTGTGTTCACACCTTTAGAGAGCCCAAGTAGATACTCAATAGAGTTAACACAAGAGTTCAGGGCTAGTATGAGAGCTGAATTCACACCTCCCTTAGGACCAGAGAGCACTCTGGGAGATAACCCAGAATCCCTCTCCCTCAAGAAGGAGGAGTTAACCTTTGGGAGATCACATAAATGAAGGAAGCTCTTGGAGCGAAGAGGAATTTTCTCTGGAATATCAACAGGGCTCTGAGGCAGAACACTCTGGAAGAAAAGACTACTCGCCACAGACTGGAGATTGAGAAGCCACGAGTCGGAGCTTGCTGGAGGCTGAAGAAAGCAGAGGCAGAAGCCAAGGACAAAGCTACAAGATTCTCTTGGAGCCAGGCAGATAGGCATCAACTAACCGGGCTAATTTGATAAACCACCACATTTTGGCGCCCGAACAGGGACTTGAACCCTCGCTGGGAGAGATTGGGCCTGGATTCTTTTTCTCCTAGCTTCTCTTCCTTGTTCCTCTCTCTGCCTCCACCCACCAAAATCATTTCCTCTACAACACATCAGGACTTGCACAGAGAGTGGTCAGGGACCATTCTTTATCCAATCATGTATATTAATAGAGTATAGCCCAATTACTATTTAGCCTCACGTACTTGAGACCTCAGTGCATCAACTCAAACTTCAGCTCATTACACTTTTTTTTTTTTTTTTTTTTTTTTGCTGAGGCAATTGGGGTTAAATGACTTGCCCAGGGTCACACAAGGAGCTTACATTTTCAAAAAATATATATTTTATTGTAAACAATTTTTAAACATTTTTTCAGTTGTGTTTTGTTTTTAAATTTTGAGCTACATATTCTATCCTTTTCTCTCTCCCTTCCCTCCCCTTTCTCTGAGACCATAAGCAATCTGATATAGCTCATACATGTGCATTCATGTAATTTCCATTTTGATCATTTTGTACAAGAAGATTAAAAAGGAAAGAAAGAAAAAGAAAGAAAGGAAGAAAAGAAAAAGAGTATGCTTCAGTCTGTATTCAGGTAACATCAGTTGTTTTTTTTTCCTTTGGAGGTAAATAACATGTTTCAATATGACTTCTTTGAGATTATTCTGGATTATTGGGACAAGATGACCCCTGAAATTCTCTCCCACTCTTTCTCAGACTTTGAGAAAGCTTGGGAACTCCCCCAGAGAAGCTCTCCCCTGACAGACCTGTCCCAAGGAATCAAGATAAAGCCATTCTGTTATCTAGGTGGGGCTAGTTGAGTCCAGAGCTAGAGAATTCCAACCCTATTGAATTGAAGATTAGCTCAGAGACTCATTCAATTCCAAGATTTTCTCTGATTTCAGCTCAAACCACACCCAGCCCTCATCAAGAGCTGCTAATCTATGCTTCTATTGTAAAATGAGCCAACTTGGAGCTCAGTCCTTGCAGAGGACCTAATATGCCATTCCTAGCATAGCAACAACCCTCTGTCCACTGAAATAATATTCTCTTTCAGTGTTACCCTCTCTTTATCTTTCTCACCTATTTCCCTAACAAGACTTTATACCTCTCTGTTGGGATTTCTCTGCTAGAAACTTTATATCTCTCTGTTGGGATCTTGCCACCAAGGAATTCAGTCTTTCTATTCATGCATAGCAAAGGCTGACTTCTCAATATCAATAAACTTCTTTATCTAGCTTTTCAAGTTAGTAAATTCCTTTATGAAAGACCTCTGTGCTGTCAGAAGGGGTTCCCACAACTCCCTACCTGTGTTGAATCTAGGGGGGCTCCCCTAGAGGGGAGCCAAATCTCTTCATTTGGTTCCCTGAACCCCAAACCTGCCACTAACCTCATCATTTAACTCCCTGACCACTAGGAACCCTAATCTCACCAGGAACCCTGAAATCTAGACCTCATCAATTGTATTCCTCAGAACAACTAAGTCATTCACAATTTTTCATCATACAACATTACTGTTATTGTATAAAACATTCTGGTTCTGCTCAATTCACATTGCATCAGTTTATATAAGTCTTCACATGCTTTTCTGAAACTATCCTCTTAGTCATTTCTATTAAACACACCAGTATTCCATCACAATCAGATATCACAGCTTATTTAACCATTCCCCCAATTGATGGGTATTCTCTTGATTTCCATTTCTTAGCCACCATAAAAAGAGCTGCTATAAATATTTTTATAGAAATAGGTCCTTCCCCCTTTTTTGATGTTTTTGAGATATAAACCTAACAGTGATGGAATTTACAATCTATTGGAGAAAGACAACGTATAAACAAATTTATACAAAGCATATTACATACAGGGTAAATAGGAAAATGATTAACAGAGGGAAGGCACTGGAAATAAGATTAAGGAAGGCTTATAGTGAAAAATAGGACAAGAAGGAAGTCAAAGACTTCAGTAGACAGAAACAAGAGGGAGAGTATTCCAGGAATGGGGAAAGTAAAAGATAATGCCCTGAACTGAGAGACAGAACACATTCTTCACACTCTTTTCTTTTTTAAAGAGAAAATTTGGATTAAGTGACTTGCTCAGGGTCACACAGCTATTAAGTGTTAAGTGTCTGAGGTCAGATTTGAGCATAGATACCCCCAACTTCAAGGCCAGTAATATATTCACTTCGACATCTATCTACCCCAAGTACTTTCTTACTTAACATAGGTGCATGTAAGATATATGGGTCATATAGGAGAGCATTCTAGGCATAGAATCCTGAGCACATAAATGGACCATTCTGTAGACCTTTCCCACTTCTATCCTGGCTCTGTGTAGCCCTGCCCTTTCCATGGTTCAGTTGCATAATGTGAATTTATATAAAACAAGAATTGTCTATATCTCATGGTACAGGTAGGAGGCTTGTATCACTGTATTTATGTGAATATGTGTAGTAGAGCAAAGTATAAGAAGACTACAATAGAAAGGGAGGAAGAGGCTAAGCAATTTAGGACTTTAAATGTCAAAGAGAATTTTGTATTTGATTAGGGAGGTAATAGAGAAATTTAATGAATGGAGGAGTCACATAGTCTGAAATGCACTTGAGGAATATCATTTCAGTGACTGAATAGAAGATGGAGTAGAATGGGAAGAGATTTGAGTCAGACAGATTCACTCACTGCTAAGAATTTTGCTAGGCCCTGGGTATATAAGTACAAAAACAAAAAAAAAAGAGAGAAATTCTGCCCTCAAGGAGTTTATATTCTAATGAGAGGATACAACTTGTTCATGGATATGTAAATACGTGATAGACAGAATAAGTCCAATTTAATTGGAAGTGAGGTGGAGACACACTCTCAACTGGGAGATCAAGAAAGGTGCCTCTTAGGAAATAGCCCTCAAGCTTAGACTTAAAGGATCCTAGGAGTTCAAGAAACTAAACTGAGGAAGGAAAACATTCTACCATGAAGGACAATCTCTATAAGAGTAGACGGTGAGCTCAATAACTACTTTTAATTTATGAGAAAAAAATTATTTTAGACCAAGAAGTGAGGACATTTGTAAAAGAAATAGGATTTGAGTGGCAAAGATAGGAAGAACAAAGAAGAGGAAAAGAGAAAAGAGAACCAACAAGGACCATGAGAAATATTTTTTTTTTTGGAGGCAATTAGGGTTAAGTAACTTGCCCAAGGTCACACAGCTAGGCAGTGTTGTATCTGAAGTCACATTTGAACCGGGTCCCCCTGACTTCAGGGCTGATGCTCTATCCACTGAACCATCTAAACTGCCCCCACTAGAAATCTTTACAAGGAATTTGTACTGATGTTTGAAAAACAAGCAAACAAAAAAACCCAAATATTCTCTGAGAACCTGTAGACAAATGAAATAGGAAAAGAAAACAATTACTCTTAGAATACATATAAAAATAAATATTTAAAGAAGATACCAAAAAAAAAAAAAAAGACACCTATTACAATCCCATAGAGATTTTTCCTACTAAAGCCTAAAACCACACTAACACTTTTGTGACACTGTGTATTACATTATTATAATTCACACTGAAGTAATTAAACACAAAATGCAATTCCACACATTATAACTTTTCATAAAGTGCACCCTCTTATAATACAATTAATTAAAACAAAGTATTTACAAAATGCAATTACTTTTTTTTTTTTTTTACCAAACGTTACATTTTAAAATTCTTATAATTTTGACAGGAGATAGTTTATTTGAAAACTAAAACAATGCAGCTTGAAAACATTTTAAAATAGACTTTTGCTAAAATACATGTATGCTACTTAAAATTTTGTAATTAAAGAAAATTAAACATTTTGAAATTTATACCTTATCATAATATTGTACTCAAGATGTCTAGATGATGAGGTTAGTGGCAGTCAGAGAGTTGTGGAAATCCCCTTTTGGTTGGAGGCACAGGTTCTTCATGAAAGAATTCATGAATCTTGAAATATTAACGGCAAAAATGGAAGTTTATTGTTGGATAGGAAGCCAGTTTTGCTAAGAGATTGACTTCTTTAATGGCAAAATACTATTAGGAAAATGGAGGCTGGCACTGAAAAGAGAATGTCTTCGTAGCGGGCAAGGTCCTAGCAGCTATACCAAGCAAGCACAAGGCATAATCCTGCTTTGGACATTCTGCAAAGAAAGAGTTCAAAAATTGCCCTTTAAAAAGGAATCTTGAGGCTTAGGTTTCAGGTTGAAAAGAAAGTCAAATTTCCCAGGCCTAGATGCTTATCAATATCTAACCCAGTCTGGCATCCCCAAAAGATCAATGGGGAGCTTTTTGACCAAGATTTCTAATTGAACAATGATACTTGTCAGGGGAGATATGCTTTCCCAGGAGGGCCTGAGACTCCAAGATCAAAAGGAAACACAGTTTAAGAATGTTAATTTTACAGATCAAAAGGGAACACAGTTTCAGAGTGATTACAGAGTTCACTCGCATCATAGGGAGTAAAGATTTCGAGGAATAGAGGAGAAAGTGGGTGAATAAGTGATGCCATACAATATAGACAATTTTTTTTCACCAGAAATTTGACACTGAAAAGGAGCAAAAGGATACAATGGTATCTTCACAGGAGAGAAGAATCAAGGGAAAGCACTTTAGAATTGGGAAAACCTGAGCACATTTATAGACAGATGAGAAGAATGCAATAGAAAAGTACAAGGTAAAAATGCATAAGAGTTAAGGGATAATTACAGAAGCAAAGTCAGAGTTAAAATGAATGGGATTAAGAACACAGGAAGAGGAATTAGACTGAGAAATAAGTGAGAACATTCAGAACTAAAATTAGGATGGGTCATCCAGGGCTTTGTTCCAAAGTACTGAATTTAGAGGGTACTGAATTTAGCAGCTATAGAGCTAAAACTAAGTACTTGATTAACAAGAATAATTATATTTAAAATACAAAGTTAAGATGTGGCAAACTGGAACAAATTCCTCCTCTTCTCTCTTACCAACTAAGAGTTGGTACTTTCTGCAGTTGAAGTTTATGAGAATTGCCCTATGTACAATGATTCCGAATTGTGACTCTAGGAATCATCTTCTGAGGTAGGAAGAAAAGAGTAAAGAATGAGGGTAAACACCAATAAGTTATGAAAAATAGACTCCCAGAATTGAAGAACAAAACAATCTCAACAAAAAGTAAAGGAGGTTAGATCACCTGTTAGTGGGGTTGGAGTGGGGAATAAAATAGGAAATTGATAATAAAGTGAGGGCCTAGTTAAGCTTTAGTATCCATAATTGGGGTCTGATGCATGTACAAAATGCCTCTATTGGTATCTGTTGATGTGGGGATGCTGGAAAGCCTGCTTCCTACTTCTGGAATAATTATGATGATGTAAAAAGAAAGTTCCTTGGACAGAAATTATGTAACTAGGGCTGGTACTCCATCAGCTAGTACCACACCATCCATATGTGAAATTATTGGTTACAGCAAATGGGGTTTTGAACTCTGTGGATAAGTTCACTTACTTTGGCATTATACTCTTCAAGGATGCAAACATTGTTAATAAGGTTGACACACATATGTATTGTCAGAGTTAGCTTAGTATTTGATAAGGTGTGAAGAAAAGTATGGGAGAGGAATGGTGTTAAACTAACAAACTGAAGGTCTGTAGAGTTGTTGACCTTGTTGTATGTTTTTGAAATCTAGAAAGTATACCAGTGCCATTCCAAGAAACTGAATCACCTCCATTTGAATTGTCTTAGGAAGATTTTGAAGATCATCTAGCAAAATAAGAAATCAGACACAAAGGTCCTTTCTCTAGCTAAATTGCCAATCATTCAAATTCTGCTGCAGAGAATAACTCCATTGGGCTGGGTACATTGAGTGCCAAATGTATACTTGCGAAAAAGACTATTTTATGGGGAACTCATACAGGGCCAGTACTCACAAGGTGGTCAAAAAATGTATTACAAGGACACTCTCAAGGTCTCTCTTAAGAACTTTAGAAGTGATTGTATGACATGGGAGACACTGGCATAGGGTCACCCAGAATGGTGAACCCTTATCCATGAGCAAAGCAGAATTGAATTAGCTCAGAAGAAATGAGAGATGTGCAAAGTTAGAGAAACCATCTCAAATGTTTATAGGGACTACTTGTGTCCAACCTGTGGCAGAGCATTCTGAGGTCATATTGGTCTGATCAGCCACAGTCAGACACTGTAACTGGACTTTAACATAATGATGTCATTTTGGTCTTTTTCAAGAATGAAACTGGTCAACTTAGCTTGGCGAAGAGAATGTTTTTGGTTGTCTGCAGAGGGATTCAAAAAGGCTTGTTGGATTTAGTTACTTTTTCTTAGCTTCAGTACTGTTGGAGGGGCTTAGTGACTCCTATACTCCAGTGATCAATGAAAGATCAATGAAAGAACAGAGCCTAAGATCTTGTGAATTCCGAAAGTTCAGAGGGTATCTTGGCATCCCAGCATTCCAGAGGTCATGCTTGTAGGCAATATATATATGAAGGGATGGTAACTCCCTTGACATCCTGAGATTCCATAGGATTGCAGTCAGTATAGCATCACTACTTCCAAACACCAAGATCTTTGGGACTCCAGAATAGCAGTAGTGAGTCAAAGACATATCTAGGACTGATGTTGCCCTTGGATGTGAACTTAATTAGATACTAGAGACTGAGCTTTTGTTGTTCAATCATGTCTGGTTCTTTGTGACCCCATTTGAGGTTTTCTTGGCAGAGATACTGAAGTGGTTTGCCATTTCCTTCCACATTTCACTTTACAGATGAGAAAATTGAGGCAAACAGAGTTAAATAATTTGTTCAAGGTTACACAGCTAATAAGTGAGGCCAGATTTGAACTTGAGTTTTTCTGATTTCATGTTCAACACTTTATCCACTACACTACCTTTCTCCTTACAATAAGTTAAGTTGAGCCTATTCTCCCAAGAGAATGAAGTATTATAGAGGAAGTATGTGCCCAAAGTATTGAGGAAAATATTTGTGCTTTGTTCTTGTCATATCTTTGAAGTAAATATCTCTTTTTTAAAAGCTACATGATATCAGATGATTAAATGGAACTGGAATGCTGGTCATTGATCCTTAACAATGAGGGAAATATAGAAGCTCTTGCTGATAATAATAGAAATGCTAGAACCCCCAAATCTTCCATGTTCCCTAGAATGCTACAGGTAAAATGTCTCCTACCTCTGGGAGAACAAGCTAGATCATATTTATTACACATTACAAATTTATAGTGGATTTTACCAACTTCCGATATGATTTTATACATTTTCTCTATGAAAGCTGTCCCAGCTACTCTAGCCAATGTCAATCAATCAGTTAACAAACATTTATTAAATTCTTATGATGTGCCAGGCGCTATGCTAAGCTATATTAATAATTTTTCTTTCTGATCTCCCAAGGAATTTTAATCTGAGTCAAAGATTTTGGCTCTTAGCTATGTTGAATCTTCAATTTTGTTCAATTGTTTCATTATCTAAGTTCATCTCCCCCCAAAAAGAGTCAATTTCTGGGAAACAGGGCCTGAATTCCAGGTTTTTTGTAAGACCTTAACTAAATCACAACCTCTCTGGGTCTCATTTTCCTCTTCTGGGCCTATGAGATAAAGGAAGTAAGACAAAAGATATCTAAATCCTATCAAGTTTTCATCACAGGATTCCAATATATTGTGCCTATGTTCTTCACAAAGCACAGCATGGTCTTAGATACATTATTTAATAAGTGCCCATGCAGCTAAAGAACAATATAGGCTCATTTTAATATAAGGAGAGATTGTAGCCTCCAAACCAACCATTTTATAGGTAGTTAGATGACTCAGTGGATAAAGAAGACCTAAATTCAAATCTAGCTTTAAACACTTGCTAGCTGGGTGTTCCTGAGCAAATCCCTTAATCTCTGCCTTAATCCACTGCGGAAGAAAAGCAAATCATTCCTGTATCTTTGCCAAAAAACAGCATTGACATGATATCGTCTATGGAGTCATGAAGAGTTGGACAACTTTATAATTCTGATACTCATGATTATTGTTTCTGTGCTCCAACCTCTGTATTATGGAGATTGATGGATTCTTGCCTGACTACTGAGTATTTAGAAGCTAGAGGAATGATTTTTTTGTGGAATTTGAATACTTCACATAATTGCTCCTCTAGCCTTTAAATATTTACTAGTAAAGACTTCATTAAGATGATCATAAGGTCAAAGAAGCAGAAACAATACGATATAATGAATGGAAAGCCCACAGAAAGATGTGGGTTCAAATCCTCCCTCAGATACTGGTCTATGTGACTTTAGGAAAATTAATTAACCCTTTTGAGCCTCAGTTTCCTCATCTGCAAAAAAAAAAGTTTGAATTAGATGATCTCTAATATCTCTATCTCAGCTTCCTCCACTGTAAAATGGAGATAATCTGCCTTGAACAATTGCTTTTTTCAAAATAGTAATTTATTTTTCCCAGTTATATGTAAAGATAATTTTGAGCAAAATTCTGAGTTTCAAATTTGCTCCATCCCCTCTTCCTAAAATGATAAGCAGTTTGACATAGGTTGTATATATAAAATCATGTAAAATTTATTTCTATATTAGTCACAGTTGTGAAAGAAGAAACAGACCAAAAGAGAAAAAACACAAGAAAAATAAAGCAAGTGAAAATAGTATGTTTCAATCTGAATGTAGAGTACATCAGTTTTTTATCTAGATATGGATAGCATTTTCCATCATCAATCCTTTGAAGTGGTCTTAGATCATTACATCACTGAGAAGAGCTAAATCATTTATAGTTGATCATCTAATAGTGTTGCTGTTACTGTGTAGGATGTTTTTTTTCCCTAGTTCTCATTTCACTTTGCATCAGTTCATACAAATATTGCCAGGTTTTTCTGAAATTTGTCTGCTCTTCATTTCTTATTGCACATTAGTATTCCATTGCTTTCATATACTAGAATTCATTCGGCCATTCCCCAATTGAAGGGCAAACCCCTCAGTTTCCAACTTTTTTTGTCACTACACCACAAAAAGAGCAATTGTAAATATTTGTGTATATATAGGTCCTTTTCTCTTTTTTATGAGCTCTTTGGGATGAACACCTAGTAGTGACAGATCAAAGAGTTTGCATAGTTTGGTTGTCTTTTGGGCATAGTTCCAAATTGTTCTTCATAATGGTGGACCAGTTCACAACTCCACCAATGATGCATTAATGTCACACTTTTCTCACATCCTTTCCAACATTTATCATTTTCCTTTTTTGTCATTTGTTAGCCAATATGATAGGTATGAGATGGTAGCTCATAGTTGTTTTAATTTGCATTTCTCTAATCAAAAGTGAACCAGAGCACTTCTTTATTTAACTATAGATAGTTTTGCTTTCCTTATCTGAAACCATTTGTTTGTGTTCTTTGATCATTTATCAATTATGGAATTGTTTGCATTCTTATACATTTGACTCAATTCTTTATGTATTTGAGAAATGAGGCTATAAAGATTGTTTCCTGGCTTTCTGCTTGCCTTCTAATTTTGATTGCATTTGTTTGTACAACCCCCTTTTAATTTAATATAATTAAAATTCTCTATTTAACATTCTACAATGTTTTCTCTTTCTTATTTGGCCATAAATTCTTCCCTTTTTTTTTTTTTTTTTTAATATAGATCTAACAAATAGATTATTCCTTGCCTTGAACAAATTGTTATGAGGATCAAATGCTATATTTGCAAAACACAGCATATATCTTGGCACATAGTAGGCACTATATAAATTCCTTTCTCTCTCTGGCCTGTTCCCTCCTCCCTCCCCCAAATCTGGTACATCCTTTATCAATAGACCATTTCCCCACCTAAGTATACTTTTTTGAGATTTTTTTGACTTCCTTAACATGCCCCACCCTTTTCTTCCCTCCCCCTCTCAATCCTCCTCATTGGGAAATCTTTTTACAAGATCCAATTGTCTTTGGTAATTACATCTATTTCATCAATACCCTCTGTCCCTCTGATTGGAAAGCAAAGCTATAATCTCTTCCACCTTATTTTCCACCCAGATACACTCATTTTGAAGCTTTTTTACTTCTCTGCTGAACTCATTTTCCACCTATACCATTCCTCACTGATAACTTCTCCCTGGCTTTTCATGTTTCCTTTATGTGTTACCTTCTGCCATTAGATTGTTAACTCTTAGGGGGCAAGAATTGTCTCTCTTTTTTTTTCTACATGGGCATCTTCAGCACTTAGCACAATGCTTAGTACATATTAGGTACTCATAAATATTTACTAGTTATTGACCATTATTGGTTTCCATGCAGAAAACAAATTAAATAGCAAAACATTTAATTAAGATAAAATAGAATAGTAAATAACAAAAGAATATTAAGCATTACAATCATTCTCTCACACACCTTATGTAAAAAGTTACAGTATTACATATGTTTCCATCTTGGTGGGAGAAAACACTTTCTTTTTAATTTATATTCTGAAGTAATTTTGTTGTTTGTTTACTTACGAGTCCTAAAAAAGTTTAATGATTTATTGAAGGTCACATATGAGTAAGAAGCAGAATTGGAATTTGAACATAAGTCTTCTGAAGTTCAGTATTTCTATCATTAAATCATTCTATTCCTGTGTTTTAAAATATATGTATATACAATAACATATTTAACATGTATTGGTCAACCTGCCATCTGGGGGAGAAGGTGGGGAGGAGGGGAAAAATTGGAACAGAAGGTTTGTCAATTGTCAATGCTATAAAATTACCCATGCATATAATTTGTAAATAAAAAGCTATACCAAAAAGAAATATATGTATATATTTCTCGTCATTCCTCACATGCTAATTTTTCATTGGCTATGTACTTTAGAATGTTTAAACCCATTACCTTTAGGGTCACCTGCCTTTCTATTCTTTGAGATCAAATGGTCCATGATAAAAAATGTTATCCATCTCCAGAGAGAAAATGAATGAACTCTGAGTGCAAATTGAAATATGGTTTTTAAACTTTTTTTTTTGTTTTTCTTGCATTGCATGTATGTTTGCTTTTTATGGCTGCTATGGAACTATGTTTTCATATTTCACTATATAATAAATATATTCCTTGCCTTCTTAAGCAGTAGGAGAGGGGCAATAGAGAATAAGAATTTGAAACTCAAAAATTTTTTAAATGTTTACAATTTTACATGGCATTGGTAAAAATTGTTGAAATAAATTTTTAAAAGATGAGTTTTTGTAAGAGCAATTAGAGTCAATGACAATGCTTCAATTTTTCAAAAATGTTCTAGTTTAGACTTTTTTCCTAATTTACTCCTGAACCCAGCTCGTTTTTCATTTGTAACACCAATCTTAAATATATGTACAGATGAACCAACTCAATGACTTGCTTACTCAAGTACACATCATAATCTTAGTAACATGTATTCATCATACACATTTTTTTTTTCTGTGTAAATGTCTGGACTGTTTTCTTTAGAGTACCTATGAATCTCAGTGAGAAGTTCCTGCAAGTTCCTCAAAGACTTAATATAATGATTATTACATAATCTGAAAATGGGAATAGCTAAAGACCCTCTCAACAGGGAACCCTTTATTTGATGTTGATACTCTGTAGACTGATGAATAAAGTTTTCTTTGTTTGAGTTATAATTGATTGAAAGCCCCAATAGGATATAAGCTCTTTGAGCTTATTTAATTTTTATTTTATTGTTCCTGGTGACTTGTAAAGGTGTTTAATAAATATACCTGTTGAATGACTGAACAACATAATCTAATGTAATCATAATATGTTTGTGGGAGGGACCTTATTTAAAAAGAGCTATTGTTTATGGCTACATTTTGCTCTACAAGGTGATTGTTTCATGCTTTAATATAATTATATTTTGCCTCTTTTTGTATTCCCAGCACTTAATACAAAGCCTGGCACTTAGTAGGTGCTTAATAAATGTTTACTGATTGATTGACTGATAAATGAAAAATACACAGCAATTTATATTCTTTATATCTCTCAGTTAATTTTATGATTGAGAGTATATAGTTGGCTATAGAAAATCATTTACAGTGCCAATCCCTTTCTTACAGTTTCATCATGCACACTGTTGCTGTGCATTTAGATTATTTTGGTAAAGATTTTCTGAAAATGTAGAAATGAGAAATGAAATAACAGAGATAGTAGTTTCTGATTTCTTCTCTGACACTTTTTAGGGAGAAAGAAATAGGACCATCTGAGATCTTTTCCATTCTTTTGAACTAGTCTACTCTTTGAAATATCGAAAAATTCCCTGAGAATTACATTGCCTCTAACAGAGTTCCTCCATGTACTTACTCAGGTTCTATCATAACTCACCAATTTCATCTTAAATTTCATTACACTACTTCACATAGCACATTGGGTAAATTAAAGGATAAAGTCCAAATGTGGTCTAGTATCATATCTAGTATCCTTGCTGATAAGAATAACTTTCCATCTAAGTTCTAGCAGATCTGTGTCACTTTACATTTATTTGTTGTTTTTCTTCCTATCCCATCTGTTGATGCATTCTAGAGTCTCTGGCTTATTTGCTGACTACTAAATTATTCATAGGTTTGTTTTCCTTTCTACTCAGTTTAATACACAATTTTCCATCTTTCTTCTCTTTCATAATAGTGTAAAAATCACCTTGCACTCTAACCAGGTGCTGCCCTTGGCTACCAAATCTGTCCCTCTCCCTACCTAGACATTACCCAAAAGCATTACTTGCCTTGATCACCATCAGGAAACATCTATTTGACCATTTGATTCCCTATACACTATTAGCACACTCAGGTTCAGCAGTCAATCAAAGGGCTTTTCTTTACCACTCATTAAATAATAGGAAAGAGTTAGATGTTTAGGATTCAACCAAACCAATTGCTGAACTTAATACACTTCAATGTTGTCTCTCAAAACCTGAAGTCAACATTTAAATTGATTAAATTAATGCAAAGTTGGGCAAACAAGGATGATGAAGACTATATTGAAAATATGGTTTGTAACTACAAAAAGAAGTGCCCAATTTTTACTTGGGAGAGAACTCATATTTGCATGAGAGAAAGAAAGTATAGAAGAGACACATTTTACCTATGTAGGATACAGTATCAAGGAAATGTCTATCAAGGAAGTGTCTAAATATCACATGGGATATAGAATGTCTCACATTGTGTGGAGAGAAGGAATGGAGTACAGAACTGATACATTTCACCATTGGAGTTAGTGGGATATGATGTCAACAAGCTTTTAGATGTATGAGGAACTAAGGAGAGGAAATATTCTTATGTGAGATGCAGAGACAGCTAACGAGTGGGTTGGGGAAAGGATCTCAGAGTCAGGATGGGTGATAGAGAAACAAGTGTCTGGTGGTGATCATGCTTGAAGAAGAGTTAGAAGCTGCCAAAAGCAATTTTCCTTGCAGTTTTGACACCAACATTTTGTATGAGGTGATGAGACAAGCATAAAGCCTTCTTTAATTATATGTAGAAAATTGGACTAGGGGGAAAATGTGATTCTTTCAGAGTGCACGATTTGCATTTGAAGAAGTCCCTTTCAGCAAGAATAGGGGATGTTAGACTTAATGTTTTTTGTTGTTGTTTTTCCTCCATAGAATTTCTAGACTGGTAGATCAGGGGAATGCTCTCAACTTAGTTTACTTAGATTTTATTCAAGCATTTAATAAAATCTCTCAATTTTTTCTCATGGAGAAAATGGAAAAATATAGGCCAGACAATAATATATATTAGGTGTTTTTGGAATGGGATTGGGTGGCCAAATGCCATGATATACTTCAATAACACCTTGGAAGGGTGGTTTCTAACTGAGTGCCCAAAGATCTCTCCTTGACCCTTTGGTGTTTAACATTATTATCAATGACTTGAATAATTCATGGATAACATACTTAGCAAATTTGCAAATGACACAAAGCTAGAACGATGACTAAGAAGGCCAAAATCCAAAAACAATCCCAATAGACTAACACATTGGACTGAATCTCATAAGAAGGATTTTGATGGGCGTTAGTATAAAATCTTATATTTGGATTTTAAAAATCACTTTTATAAGTACAGGATGGCAGAAGGGATGATTAATTAGTTCATGAACTAACATGATAGTTCATTTAAAAAACATCTGGGGATTTCAGTATATCATAAGCTCATCAGTCAAAATAACAGTGAAAAAAAGAGATTGTGTATTAAATGTTAATAAGAGAAACATAATGTTTAGAAGAAGGAAAGTAAGAGTCCTATTATATACATTTAACTTTGTTTGGACCATATCAGGAGGGGTATATGTTCTGGGGAATCACATTTTTTTGGGGGGGGGAGGGAATCACGGTTTAATAAGGACTTAATAAACCAGAGAGGTTAGATAACCAAATGACAAAGAGCCTTGTATTGAGATCATGCCATTTGAGGGTCAATGAAAGGAACTGGGGGTATTTTATCTAGGAAGAAGAGATTTAAGGGAGAAGTTAACTAGTGTTTTCAAATATTTAAAGGTTTTTCTGTTAAGGAAGGATTAGGTTTATTCTGTTTGGCCTAAGAGGGCAGCATTAGGAACAATAAGGTATTCTTTGAACAGAAGCATATCTAGGTTATATATGTAAGGATTAAGTTCTAAGCAATTAGAGTTATTAAAGTCAGCTATCTGGTTTTGGGAAGAAATACCTTCCTAGCACTAGAAGCCTTCAAGAACAGAACAGATGTTACATTGTAGAATATATGATCAAATATGGGTTATTATTAGATAACCTCTGATATTCTTTCTAAGCTCCAAGATTCTATGAATCTGTGGTTGGAGGACCTGGCCTCATATTCCATTTCTGAAGCTCATGCTTCAGTTGTGACCTTGGCCAAGTCTCTTAAATATAAAGATTTCTTCACCTGTAAAATGGGATTATATGATACTTCAGATCTTTTCTACTTCTCTATTTGTTTGTTAACATTTATTACTATACATATATGTATTATTATATTGTATTCAGGGGTCCTCAAACTTTTTAAATAGCGGGCCAGTTCACTGTCTCTCAGACTGGTGGAGGGCCAGACTATAGTAAAAACAAAAACTTTGTTTTGTGGGCCTTTAAATAAAGAAACTTCATAGCCCTGGGTGAGGGGGATAAACATCCTTAGCTGCTGCATCTGGCCCGCGGGCCATAGTTTGAGGACTTCTGTTAATATTTATTAGTGTATTATTTATTAATATATTAACATTTAGTTAATAGTATAGTGTAGTATATTAACATTTATTAAGTTCTTAATATATGTCAGGGAGTACACTAAGTCCTTTATAATATCCTTTGATTCTCAAGACAACCCTGGGAGGTAGGTGCCAAAATTATCCCATTTTTACAGTTAAAGAAACTGAGGCAGAGAAAAGTTAAGTGATTTGCCCAGAGTCACACAGCTACTAAGTGTAGGAGGTAGATTTTATCCTAGGGTTCCAAACCTAGAGTCTAGGCCCAGCACTACACCCACTATACCACTTAGTTGCCTCTAATCTTGTTCCTCCTTTGTTCTCAAAGAAGACCAGGTCATCACCAGATTTTGAGTGATTCAATCACTCCTTTAGGATTTAGTCATTTCCTCTTTTGAACGCTAATGAAAGTCACAAGAATTAGTGACTGATGCATAAAGGCTAGAACCATGTGAATAGTTAGATGCAGAGTTTGTTAAGATGTGCATGTTATAGATCATGCATGTTAGAGAAGAGAAGGAGCTTAGCTATTATCCTTGTTTAACTAACCCTTCCTTTCACAGGAGAGAAAACTGAGGGCCTTGAATGAAAAAGATGTGTTTTTCTTAAGTTATATCCAGTGAAATGATTGTTTTTCATATTGTCTTGAAGCTCTAGCTTAACAGTACAGAGCTAGTGCTAGGAATTTTTCTGCCTGGATAAAACATCATAAACCTTATCAAGGCAATGGCCACCTCAGTTGAGGAGAAATGAGACCAGAACACAATACTGTGTTTGGGGAGGGAGGGAGGAAACACCTTTTAAATTTTTATTGTTACTATTTATTCTGGCTAAGTAGATGCTAAACTCCATTGATTCTATCCACAGAAGGACTCTAAGTACCACCAGAGACTTTGGTATCCATCCCCACCCCCAATTACTCTTTCTTTGTTGCTTGCACATAGCAGACATTTCACAAATAAGTGCTTTGTTGAATTAATTCAATCAGCAAAAATTTTTTTAATCACCTTCTACTACAGAACACAATATTAGGTTCTGGGGAATACAAAGGCAGAAGTGAAACAATCATTGTTTTCAAGGAGTTTATAATCTAATAGAGAAGGGAAATAAGCTGTATACAGGCATATACAAAATTCCTCATTCCTTCTTCCCCCAGCTCAGTTGATAATTATCCTAAGATGATAAAACATCATCTTGATATAGTACAATTTTTAGGGGAAATATAGCAATAATTTTAAGGTCCCCTGACCTTAGAGTGCTTTTGTTCTTACAATATGTTAATAATTCTAAAGTCTTCTGGCTTTGGAATCAGTGATCTTGAAGTCCCCCAACCTTAGAGTGCTATTGTTTTAATAATCTGTCAATGATTCTAAAGTCTTCTGGCCTTAGAATTGTCCTACAAATATTGCTAATTGTCAGATACATAATCTGCTGATCCTGAGACCACTGCTCAGTTCTACCTCTAGGACCCAAAATTGGCATGTTAATGACATGAAAAACTGGATAAATTTGTTTCCTTGCTCCTGGTTCTTTGCTAAATTCTTTTGGAACTTATCCTGCTTCAAATAAACTTTGCCCTTTGACTTGGATATGGGTTAAAGCCTACAAATTCTGTTGAGATCTCTGACTCCAACCTTTTAGGGTCCCTTCTGAGCCTCAACAATGTGATTACATCAACTAAGCTGAGGATAGAAGAACTTAATCTTCCATTTAACAAATAATACCAGATGATTTTAAAGGAGAATACATCAGCAACTAAAAAGATCAGTTTGGGGGTGGAGTGCAATTAAAAGAACTTCTTGATTTATTTAAGGTTTTGTTTTTTCATTTGGATTTTAAAACTTATTAGGCTTGGTTCCATCCATTTGTGCCCCACCCCCACTCCACCCCCACTTTAGCTATGAATGTAATGTTGGATCTGGCCATCTCAAAAGGAACTCTTAACTATGATAGTTTTTGATAGACTAGCAGCTTCAACTCACAGTTACACACTCTGTGGCCTGCCTTTGAAACCACTCTCTTTAGATGTTGCCTTCTTGGCTCCAAGGAAATATGGGGCTTACAAATTAATTTGATAGTTTTACTTAGTAGTGAAGAAACACACATTCCATCCCCTGATAGGTACAAGTTATGTGACTTTGAGCTAATTACTTAAATTCTCAGTGCTCTAGTCCATTCTCTAAAACTATGAATTGTAGAGTGACACTGATGGAGTTTTCTCATATGGGAAATCCTTATACCAGTGAAATAATAGGTTTAGTTCCTGTCTCTAACCCAATTTTTTTTTTTTTTTTAAAAAGAAGAGCTGTTGCTTTTCTGATCCAAGCAAAGCCAAGTCCACATCTTGCTTCCTCTTTTTCTAACCTGTTCAGACATCAGTCCCTATAGGTTTCTGCCTTTCCTATCCTGCCAAATGACTGATTTTTCCTGTCAGATTGTTTTGTGTCCTGGGGCCATTCTTTCAGTTCTGTGCAATTCTGTCTTAGTGGAGCCAATGGAAATATTAGGTGAGCTTGTCTTGCTCTGCCTGACAGCTTCAGAACCTTGACTGTAGGCATAATTTAGTGATGAGCCCTCATGGTAGCTCTCAGAACTCTTCCCCCAATGTTCTCAAACTATGAGAAAAGCGTGCCAGCTTGTGCTATGACTGAATTGTTCTAGACCCAGAGGGAAACACAAGACAGCATTTCTGACAGCTCAGAGATGCAGAACCAATACTATCGAATTGCTGTCATACCAGTTGGGAATCCTTCAATGTGCTGGCAATTAGCCAATCCCAGACAGCAACGTTTCTTTTCATTTCAGTGATCTCAAAAGTACCACCTGTCACTCCAATGTGTTTGGAATGTTCCATGGTTATTTTTGTTTTATGCAACACTCAAGGCCGAACAATCCTCCCATAGGCAATTTTCTAAATAAATGAGTGGGATAAACAGATGGCAGGGAGGAGGAAAGTAGATGGCTGAATAGATGATGGTACGGAGATGTTGTATAAGGCTTCATGCTATCTATATACTGTTACTGTAGATTACTGCCATTCAGTCTTGTTCTTGGCCACTGGAGGGCACCAAGGGTTAGCTCATGGACCACTGATAGCCATTATTAAAATTCTATCCAGTACATAAGGAGCCCAGATACCAAGAATTTATTCACTTTAAGCATCCTTTCTCTCGAGGTAATTGATCAGTTTATTCAGCAAACATTTGTGTATAATATCCACTGCTGGAGGATTTTAAAAGATGAATCAGTGAATGAAATTATGGATTTCAGATCTGGAAACCATATCCTTGGACAAGCTACTTCCCAGAGCTTTAGTTTCCACATCTGTAAAGGTGCCGTAATATAATGAAAAGAGAACTAGAATTTAAAGACTGGAATTTATATCCATATATATAATTATGGATAACTTAACCTAACACTCAATTTTTTTTTCATCAGCAAAAAAACCTTATAGAACAAATCCTATCTCTTTTGTTATCTATATAATCATAGACAAGGCAAATCATTTAAACTCCTATCTTCAAAATTTGTTGTCATTTTCAATTGTGCTTGATTCTTTGTGATCCCATTTGGGCTTTCCTTGCTGAAAACTGAAGAGATTTGCCATTTCCTTCTTAAGATTATTTTATAGATAAGGACACCAAGGCAAAGAAAGAGAGTTAAGTAACTTTCCCAGTGTCATATAGATAATGTGTCTGAGGCCAGACTTGAATTCAGGAAAATGAGTCTTGCTGACTCTAGGCCTAGCACTTTATTTTTTTTTTTTGTGCCATTTAGCACAAGATTTATAAAGATCAAATGAAATATTTGAAAAGCGGTTCATTAATTTAAAAACAATATATAAGTATTGAATAATAAAATATTAATATGAAAAAGTAGTAGATCATCTTCATGTTCTCTTCTGGTTTTAAAATTCACTAATTTGTTATTCATGAGAAAAAGAAAATATTGGCATGGGAATTGTAGTATCACTAAGCAAGGCACAAATATTTCATTAGCTATCAACATGAATATTATTTGTACATAATACATTCAATGCAATTATATAATATGCAAAATATCATATTCTACACAATCACTACTTTGTGCCTCAGTTTCCTTGTATAAAGTTAAGATTTTGAATACCTATAAAATCCCTTCTGACTCTAAATCTATGATCCTTTGATCCTAATAAACAATAATGAATTATAATGCAGTTGTAGTAAAAAATCTTCCATAATACCATATTCACATACAAATGTAGTCTTAATGGGGTTATGTTTGGAGTTATGAGGGATGCAGACCTAACTTATGAACACAGAAGCAAAGATATGTTAGAACTGGAAGGGAATTTTGAATCTAGTCTGAATCTTTCTTTCCACAGGAAGAAACAGAGATCCAGAAAGATTTTGTCCCAGGTCATCAGGAAATTAATGACAGAACCTAAATTAGAACACTCAGATTTTTTGATTCCCAGTATAGGATTCCTTGATTTGGTTAAAATTTTCTAAAAAGAAAAAGAACAGATTACTCAAATGTCACAAATGTTGAATTGAAAACCTGCAGTGATTGTACCTAAAGACTCTGTGAGGTTTTTTTGTTTTGTATTATCTTGGTTGTCAGACACACAGGAAAAGTGATGAGCTCACACTAGAGCCTCTGCTCTCCTGATTGAGTTGTCTTTCCATTGCCCATTACAACATCTTAGCCATGTTTCATTTCTCTCCCAGGCCATCTTCTCACCAGCTGCCTTATCCTTGCCTCTGCCCTTGTCCTCTCCCCTTTCCCCACCATTCCATACCTTTCCAATCCTATATCAATAATATTTTTTTCTCATTTATCCTTTGGTTCCTCTCTTCATATCTCTAATTTTCTTTTTTTTTTCATATCTATAATTTTCCAAACCAAAATCCTCCCTTCCTAGTCACACTATTCTTCTATATGTATTTTTGTTCTGTTGTTTTTAGTCATGTCAGATTCTTTGCGACTTATTTGAGGTTTCATGGCAAAGATGCTGGAATATTTGAACTTTTCTTCTCTAGCTCATTTTATAGTTGGGGAAACTGAGGCAAACACCATAAAATGACTTGCCCAGGGTCACAGAGTGTCTCAGACCAGATCTGAATTCAGGAAGATGAATCTTCCTGACTCTAGACCCAGTATTCTATCTACTGCACCACTTAGCTGTTTTTATATATATATTCTCTTTCTCCATTAGAATGGAATCTTCTTAAGAGAAAAAACTCTTCACTTTTGTATTTGCATTCCCAATCCTTAGAACAATGCTTGACACATAGTATGTCCTTAAAAAGTATATTTTCATCCATCTATGCATTCATGAAGGATACTCATTGTCTAGATTTATAACATGCATGTATGTGGGACTTGCTCAGGGACACATAACTAGTAAATATACAAGGCTGAGTCTGAACTCAAGTTTTTTTGACTCGGCATCCAAGTACAAATCACTCTTCAAATCTAGTGGAAAGAGTAGTAATAATAACAACACATAACTTTAATGGTGGAAAGTTTTTAAACATTTGCTTCCTATTTTACTGATGATGAAAATGGCACTCTGAGAGGTAAAACTATTTGCCCTTAGTTGTATACCTAGTAAATGGTAGCACATCGTCTAACTTCCTAGTTTATTGCTCTTCCATTTTAGTAGCCTGCCTCTTGAGAGTATAAAATGTCAGCTCCAAACCTATATTTTCAAGTGGAGCCATAACTTGGGAAAGGCTATTAAGGTTTTCTCTTAAGGTTACTGACATCAAAGTATATACCTCTCTCCAGGGGTATATACTTCTTCAGTTGGACCAGATAGAACTTGCCTTTCACTTCAAAGAAATATTGTCCCAACATTTTTTGAGTTCTCTGCCTGCCTGTACCAAATAGAATAATGCTTCTCCCTCAACTACATTCATCCCCAGAGACTTGTCAATATGCTGCCCCTCTTTTGGGGGCCTGCCTTCCATTATAAATCCTGCTGCAAGCAAAAAAGAATTCTAATTTGGTACTCTGCTCTTGAACTAGTCTCTGTTCATTTAAACAAACACACAAAAGAGAATAAAAAGAAATTCAGAAGGGACATGGAGAAAAGCAAGACAGTTATGTTGCTACTGAATCAAATTTATTGTATACTTAAAAAACAAGCTATATGTAACAAAGCTTACAATTTCCTTTCATATACCATCCTTTTTATGTTCTTTGTCTGTGGAAATGTTCATACTTGTTAATTGTTGTTTATGAGGAAAAAATACAATTTACATAAAATAATCTTCTAGAAATAAAGTATAATTTACTGTGTTTAGATGTGCATCAGGTGTTGTTTTTTTTAAGTATATGATAATGTAATACAGACAATGATGATGAAAAACAGAGAAGAAGAATAGAATCTTCAGGAAAACCATAGAATTCAGAAGAAATGATTCTAGCCTTAGGCTTGTTTCCTCTTCTCCCTCTGTAGATAGTAGCTCTATTGAGCCTCATTTTCCCATCCAGTATCTTAATAAGAATAAGAATAAGAACATTTTCCCTACCAATCTTGCAGGGTTGTGAGAAGCAAGTAAGGGAAGAGATGAAAATGTTTTGAAAATGGTAAAGTTTTAGAAAGACATGAGTTACCAGACAACATATTTCAAGTAAAGCTAAAGATTTAATTTGTTGTTATTGAGTCATTTTAGTCATATCCAACTTTTCATGACTCCATTTGGAATTTTCTTGGCAAAGATATTGGAGTGGTTTGCCATTTTCTTCTCCAGCTCATTTTACAGATAAGGAAACTGAGGCAATCAGGATGAAGTGACTGGCTCAGGGTCATACAGCTAGAAGGTATCTGAGTCCAAATGCTATATCCACTGAATCATCTAACTGCCTAAACAGCAAATAACAAATAAACTCCAAATTTGACACCTTTCCTTCTTTCTTTCCTTCTCTCTGCCTTTGCATTTATTTATTTTTAAGATTCATGCTTAGTGTGGATAGCTTAATGGAGTTAAAATCAAAAAGGTTTAGTTGTTGCTCAATCTTGTCTGACTTCATGACTCTATTTGGGGTTTTCTTGGCAAAGATACTGAAGTAGTTTGCTATTTCCTTCTCCAGTTTATTTTATAGATAAGGAAACTGGGGCAAACAGAGTAAAATGATTTAATCAGAGTCACATAGTGTCTGAATTCAGATTTGAACTCAGGTCTTCTTGACTATCTACTTCTGTCATCTAACTGCCCTGGATCTGGAAGACCTAGCTTATGATAACCAGTTATGTGGTTAGCTTTCTGAACCTCAATTTTTTCACCTTTAAAACAGTACTAACTTAATAGAATTCTTATAAGGTTCATATTAAATTATATATGTAAAGTCCTCTGTAAATTGTCTGAGACCCAAACTCAGATGAATCTTCCTGATTTCCGGTCTTGTATTCTCTTCACTGTGTCCCTGGCAATCCCAGGAGATACTACCAGAATTTAATTTTATATGAAGTGAAATACCTAGAGCCATAACCAGTAAACTGAAGAGAAAATTCAGCTGGTGCAAAGGGGCAGACAAGAGCAGACAATTTGATTATAAATGTGGTCATACTTAGAAGGAGGTTGAATGTTTCTTGTAGAGAGTCTGGGCTTTACTCAGGGTTTGGAGGAAAGTTAAACCTAGAGAGAGGAGAACCACAATAAAGGAGGAAACAATACATGTGGAAAGTTTCAGCTGTGAATGAAGTAAAAGAGTCCTATGATTTTTAAGGGGCAGCAGTAAGGCAGATGGTAATTTCTCATCTTTAATGTCATATTCACTGATAAAATTATATCAGTTTCTGATATTAAACCATTTGGCATTGCTAAGGACTTTGGTGTCAAAAACTTTCTTTTCTGGGTTTCCAGTGGTCCTGTCTGTAGCACCTGCAGAGGTAATCGCCAAGGTGAATCTGTGATGATAATGGCCAAGGATACTGGACAGAAAACTTTGATATTCTTAAGGCTCTTGGATTGTGGACTGTTTCCATCAGGTCTGAGGGGAAATGGTTGTTAATGTAGTGGTGACCGGCAACTTTAAAGGTAAGCTTCATCCCACCTTCTTTGTAAAACCTTTCATAACTTGCCCAGTCCTCACTGATCTGGCCTCTTGTTCTCAATTCTCTCAGTATTTAAGATTTAATATATATTCTCTTATGTTATTTTCATTTATTTCAGGAATTATATCTACCAACTAGATTGTAAGCTTCTTGAGATCAGGGCCTTGCCTTGTACAATTGTCTGTGTGCACCCCATAATGTGTAGTACAAAACAGCACTGAGTAGAAGATCAATAAATATTTACTGACAGATTCTGAGTGTTTTCCTCTTTAAAATTCCTTAAAGAAGGATTTTCAAAAAAAAAAAAAAGTATCTTTAAAAAGGAAGTGGAATCTCAGGAATAAATGGGATAGTTGACATAACTCAAACTCAGCACAGCACCATGGGAGGTATGATAGATTGGGCATAAAGGACCTGGGTATGAAATCTAGCCCTGCTAGATCTCTTCGTGTGACTGTGGGTGTCATTTCTCCTGCCAGGGCCTTTTGCCTCATCTGTAAAATGGAAGGGTTGAACTCAGTTATCACCATCAGCTCTAATTATGCAATCCTGTGGTCCCAATGGGGGCATTGAAATGTAGAGAGTACCAAAATTTCAATATTGATTTTTAAAAGATCATGCAATTTTTATTTACATTTCTGCAAAGTTAGTAAAAAAAAACAAAAACAAAAACGTTAGTTAAAATAAGAAGCTACCCGATGTAATATACTATCCCCCATGTGGTTATGATCCATTCAAACTCCTCCCTACTTAGGGAGGACCCTACTTAGTCAACCTACCATGTACGAAATTTCCACCAGGAGCCTCTGGTGTGCCCAGCCCCCTTCCTTTTTCTTTCTCTTTTTCTGTTTCTCTCTCTCTCTTTATTTTTCTCTGTTTGTCTGTCTCTCTTTACCCCCCTCTCATCAGGATGTGAAGAGTATCTTTGGTATCACATTTCCCACTCAACAAATTTTGTTTTAATTATTTCTAATATTATTTTTATATAATAATAATAATTAACATTTATGTAGAATTTCATATGTATTATCTTACATATACATAAACTCTTACTGTAGTTTTAAGCTTTAATAGCAGGCAACTAGATAATAAAGGAGTACAGTACTGAACTTTGCATCTAGATGATCTGAATTCAAAAACAGCCTTAGAAACTTACTAATTGTATGACCATGAGACATTCTTTAACCTTTCCCAGTCACAGTTTCTTTGTCTTTAAAATAGGAGTAATAATAGCACTTCTCTCATAGATTGTTATGAGGGTAAAATGAGATAATATTTGTAAAATGCTTCCCAAACCTTAAAGTAATATGTAAATGCTAGATATCATCATCACCATCATCATTATTATTATTATTTTTACTGGGCAGCTAGGTGGCCGTGAATAGAGTGCTGGGTCTGAAGTAAAGAAAAATCATTTTCCTGAGTTCAAGTCTAGTTTCAGATACTAGCTATGTGACTCTGGGCAAGTGACTTAACCCTTTTTGCCTCAGTTTCCTCATCTGTAAAATGAACTGAAGAAGGAAATAGCAAAGTACTCCAGTATCTTTGGCAATAAAACACCAAATGCGGGTCAGAGAGAGTAAAATGATGGAAATGACCAAAAAATAACAAAATCATTATTATCTCATCTGAACTTCATAATAACTCTGTGAAGTATATGTTGTTATTGTCCCCATTTTAAATTTGAGGAAACTAGACCTTGGAAATAAAATTACTTACCTAGGGCCATACAAATAGTAAGGATTTGGAGCAGATCTGGAATCCAAGTCTTCTTATCTCCAAGTCTAGTGCTCTAATATTCCACACTGATTCCTTGACAGATGATATGAGGACATGTTATTTTCCTTTCCCTAGATGTTAAAAATGATCCGAAGACAATCGTATTGGTAGAAGAGCTGTTTTGCTTTTCTTCTTTAAGCTAAATGTTTCATATTCTCTCTGTCTTTCCCTCTTTTCCCCCTTTTTTGTTTGTCTGACTCTGTCTCTGTGTGTCATCTCTGTCTTTCTATCTCTGTCTCTCTCTCTCTCTCTCTCTCTCTACACACACACACACACACACACACACACACACACACACACAAAATCATTTCCTCATAACTTGCCCTCCTCCAATAGAACCCTCCCTTATAACAAAGTACTAAATAAAACACACGTTAGTCATGTCTGACAATCTATGCTTCATTCTGCACCTGTTTTCCTTCACTTTTGTATAGAGAGGAAGGAATTTTGCTTCTCTTTCAGTCCTCTGAAATCATGAAATCACGATTGGTCACTGAATTGTAAAGAGTTTTGATGTCTTTTAGTGTTGTTTTCTTTTATATTATTATGGATGTTCTCCCAGTGCTGATCACTTCATTTCAAATCAGTTCCTACAACTTTCCCCAGGTTTCTCTCATTTTTCCACATCCATCATTTTATATATTATGTAATCCTGTGGGCAAGATGGGGCATTCCCAAACTCTTAGTGCAGGTTTAAATTTTTAAAGCTTAAAACTTTACTAAGATTTTTGTGACACCCTGTGTATGACACAATTTGTTTAGCATAATGGATAGGCACCCACTTTATTTCCAATTCTTTATTACTTGCTATTTTAGATACACAACATTTTATCTCTTATTTCTGTGCCTTAATAGGCTTCCACACCAGACATGTACTCTCCCTTCTTCAACTCTAGCTCATAGAGCTCCTCATACTATTCAGGATTTTCTTAAGTACCACCTCTTCAAGTGGTTCTCCTCCAGTTGCCATGCCTGGGGAGATCTTCCTTGGCTCCCCAAGTTGATAGCACTCTCTAAGAAATTACTTGCCATTTATTTTATATTATGCATTGTGTGTATACAAATACATATATACACACATATGTATATATGTGTGCATTTAATTTTTAAACATATATATATTTAATGTTCACATCTTTATACATATTTTTTTCTTTCCTTCTTTCCACCTTCAGGATATAAGCTTCTTGAGTGCAAGAACTATTTTCATTTTTGTCTTTATCCATATTAACTAATACTGAGCCTGACATATAGTAAGTGCTTGAGAAATTGAATTGAATTACTACAACAAAAGTGCTATTATAAATATTTTGACATCTCTAGGTCCTTGTAGTCTATCTTTGAGAAAAGAAGCCCATTTAATGATTAGTGAAGAAGAGGCATAACTTGGGAGGAATCAGTAAGAAAGAAACTTATACTGATTTGTTCCTGAGAAGTCAGTTACATCTTCAGCTGCTGGAACCAAAGAAAAGAGAGGATGAAAGGATAAAGAAAGCACTGGATATGAAAACAGAAGGACCTGGGTTTAATTCCTGCTTCTACCATACATTACTGGTGTGACTTTGGCAAATCAGTATCTCTCTGGGATTCTATTGGCTTGTCAACTAATCAATCTTCAAGTATTTTTATGATTTCAATAATTATTTTTAATTTTTTCAATTAGTAAAAATCTATTTTTATCTCCTTCCCATCTTTACTGTTCCCTCAAACTCCATGGGAAAAGAAAGAGAAAAACAAAAGCTTTGTAACAAATATGAACAGTCAAGCAGAACAAAATAGCATATTGGCCAGGCTCTAAAATTATGTCTCATTTTGAACCCTGAGTCCATTACCTCTCTTTTATCATAGGTCTCTTAGAATTGAGGCTGGTCATTGTACTGATCAAAAGTTTTAAATCTTTGAAAGTTATCTTTATAATGTTTTTATTTCTATATAATTTGTTCTTTCAATTCTGCTGCTTTGATTCCATATTAGTTCATACAAGTTTTTCTAGGTTTCTCTAAGACCATCTTTTTTTTTTTTTTTTTTGGGTACAAGAGTATTCTATTATATTCAAATATCACAGTTTATTTTATCTATTCTCCAATTTGATGGGTTTCTCCTTTCAAGTTCTTTGCTACCCCCAAAAGCTGCAAAATGTTCTATAACCACATCAAGTCAGTACAAAGGATGCCCTATACAGCAATAACAAAAATAATAATACTTTAAAGGCTTAAAGATTGAGATAGTCCTATGGCAAAACTGATGATTTCTGTGAACTCTGTTATACAAATGGATATGTTACTGGGTAGGTAAGTATAGTCCTGCTCTCACCACACTTGAACAGAAGAATTGTAATTTGGACTTGGTAGATACGGATGAAATGCTTAGTTTTATGCATCATGACTGCCCATAAATCAGTTGCTGGTAGGATTGTATTTCTTGTCAAACTCCTTTTTGATATGGAATGCTATATCCTTTTATATGTTATACTTCTCCAGGGGTTTAGTAGCGTACTCCATGCATCTCTTCTGAAGAGTCTGAATTTTTTGTTATGGCCTTGTGATCACACATGATGCTTTTGACAGGCTCTGGCTGGTAAGGACTCAGGCACTCTAACACAGCAGGTCCTTTCACTGCCACAGCATATCTCCATCAAGTAATTATTAAGCACCTATGATGGGCCAGGCACTCTGGAGACACAAAGAAAGGCCAGGTCCTTTCCCCCAAAGAACTCACTTTCTATTTTTTTATATGTTAAATCCAATATATGTATACATATTTATACAATTATTTTGCTGCAATAAGAAAAATCAGATCAAAAAGGAAAAAAATGAGAAAGAAAACCAAATGTAAGTGAACAACAAAAAGAGTGACAATGCTAGGTTGTGTTCCACACTCAGTTCCTACAGTCCTCTCTTTGGGTCTCTTCATCACAAGATCATTGGAACTGGCCTGAATCACCTCATTGCTGGAAAGAGTCATGTTCATCAGAATTGATCGTCGTATAATATTGATGTTGCCATGTATAACGATCTCCTGGTTCTGCTCATTTCACTTAAGAGTGGTGACACAGTTCCGTAATATCTTCTATAGAGAGGCTAGGGCTGATGGGTCAATTGAGCATGTGGATATCTGCATCAACTCTAGTGCAATGGAGAGAACCATCAGATGTTGTGGGGTGGAAGGAGGAGAATGGGACTAGGCTGATTAAGGAAGGAAGGAACTGGCCTAATTCAGAAACAGCAGGTGCAGATCAGTAATGGATTCATCTATAAGTGGCCTTCCAGCTTATATGAAATAGGGAGTTCTGCCTCAAAATCAATAAACAAATAGAGAAATAAAAATAAAGTGAATGAATGCACACATACAGAGTATATGAAAAGTAACTTTAGGGAAGTTTGGATTAGATCAGAAGTGTCAAGCATGCAACCCAAAGGCCACATAGGGTAGCAGTATTTCCTAGTGCATCTTGAAACAGATTAAAATGCATTTGGAAAATATTTAGAAAAATAAACGATACATAGAAAACACTATTTTAAAACTAAGTTAATATACAATTCATGAATATCCTTACATACAGATGAGTGACTCCCATTCCTATTTCAGCTTGATCCCATAGGAATGGAGATCCACTGAATTTACTTGTAATTCTAAATTCTAAGACAAATTTTCTGACTAAAGAAGTAGTTGCAATATCAGGTAAAGGAGATGAGTATATATCCTGAAGAGAAAAAAATATTAAGAAAATCAGTTTATATGTACCACTATACGTGCCAATTTTCTTTCAGAGGGGTGAAGAAAATACTCTGCCTATTTTTAAAAATTCCATTGTAGGTGAGAAATGAATCTCACTGGCATACCTCAGATACTAACTGGTCACCAGACTGAGGCACTGTCTGATCTTGACTCTGCAGCATGATTCCTGGGTCCTCTGTTGCCATAACAACTGGATTTCAGTTTTAAAAATAGTAACTTATTTTTCATTCAGTATCTTTTGCCCTCAGAACCATTTTTTTAAAATCTATTTTTGTGCTTGATCTTCATTCTAGGTATCCCCTCAGGTATCCTACCTAGCATAGCGCCAGGGCCTGCCCTGATTCTCCAAAAGAAACAAAAATGCTTAGAATGTTGTGTTAAATTGATATGTTAAAGAACAGGAAAGGGTAGCAGGATAATAGGGGAGAGGGAACTCTCAGAGGAAATATCAACACAGCTCCTCAGCTTCTCCCATCACCATTTACCTGTCTGCTTGCTGTCTATGAGCTTTCCAATGCTAAGACAAAGATCTTCAATTCATAGGGACTAGGATATATATATAAGGTTTTTTTTTGCTTTTGTCGACCAGAATGTTGATTCTCCTTAGAAATTTGGGGGTGAGGGGTTGAACGAAATGGAGAAAGTATTAAAGTTAAAGGCAGAAGCCTTGGCCTTTTTTCTCCATTGTGCTTTACCAGGTGAAAAGCTGGATTATAAATCACAGGTGTCTTTCTAGGTCAGGATGAAGGGGTGTCTGCCGAATAGGTGGCACTCAGGAAAAATATCTGGAGATTAAGACTGAGGTACAATAGTAGATCATGGGAGACTGAGTTATGCCTAGTCTTCTTTTCCACTTTCTGGATGAATAATAAGATGTGTATAGTGGTCCAAAAATCAGGGGAAAAAAAGGTAGATTTCATGGAAACAACAGTGGACTGAAAGTCAAGAGAGCTAGGTTCTAGAGCTGGTTTTGGCACCAAATATTTGGATAACCTTGTGGAACTCACTTAAAACTCCTGGGTTCTCAGTTTCTTATTCTGTCAAATAAGGAAATCCTAGTACAAAAGGAATGTGAGCTCAAATTCATATAGCACTTTACAGACATTAAAATACTTCCCCCACAAAAAAATCCTATAAGCCTAACTATAGAAAATTGAAAAAGCTTAAGAGGACATTTAGTCCTATTTAGAGAAACCGAGGTATGGGAGACTGAGGGATTCTACTAATGGATCACATAGACAAGAAGTATCAGTAAGAGGATTTGAAATGAGAGGTTCTGTCTCTAGAATCAATATTCCCAGTACACCACACTGCCTTCCCAATGAGTTAAGCAGTTCAAGGATACAGATAGGGAAACTGAGACTTGGAAATGTTAAATAACTGGTCAAAGTTCTAAAACTAATAAACAAAGCTCATTTTCCAATCTTAGTTTTCTGATACCAAGATATTTTCTAAGGTTCTTTCCAGCTCTAATAATCTATTATTTTATGGTACTTCCACCCCAACCCCTGGAACTCCGTGTTCGCTCAATGATTTAGAGGGAAAATGTCTTGTAGAAAATAACCTTTCTGTTTCTTCTTTGATCTCTTCTACCTAGCACCTTAATTTTAAAAAGCTAACAGAGAAAGAAAATCCTCTCTTAAGGAGAGAGATTGGGATATTAGGGTGCAAGTTGAAGTCCTGGCTCTGAGGATAGATGACCTTTGTCAAATCCTGCCTCTGACACTTAATCCCTTCATTACATTTGGACAAGTCACTTAGCAATCCTGAGGAAACTTAATTTCCTCTTTTGTAAAATGAATTGGTTGGACTAGATTATGGAAAGTCCCTTCCAGATCTCCATCTAGATTCTAAATTATCTGGTCTCTCTAAACCTGTTAAAATGAAGATAATACTCACTTTACCTATCTCATTGGTTTCATGTATATTGGAGATGGAGATGAGATAATACATATTTATAGTAGCCTTTTGTAAACTTGAAAGGCCTGTGTGCACATTATTAGTAAATATAAGGAGGAGTAATACTGGGAAATGGACATCTTATAAACGCAAATCTAAGACTAATACAAATCGAACTGGGATCCCGGCAGGTGCAAATGTTGAATGTAGAAGGTAGAGGAAGAGATGCAGCAAAGGTTTGTTCAGATTTAAATATAGATAGATAAAGACAGAGACAGAGAGAGAGTAAGAGAGACAGAGAGAAAGACAGAGACAGAGACAGAGAAAGACACACACACAGAAACAGAGACAGACACAGAGACAGAGAGAGACAGAGACAGAGACAGAGAGAGAGAGAGAGAGGGCAAGTTGTCATTTCGCCCACAAAGACCTTCACTACCTAAATCTCTTCCCCTCTCCTTTCAGGATTTTTGGATAAGGAGCTTCACCGGGTTTTGGAAGACTGTCTACCCTGCTCTCGGAACTACTCCCTAAACTCTGTGCTACCAGTGCTCCCTGCCCCCACTCCATTCTGTCCATCTCTTTTCACTCTCACTCTCTCGCCTTCCATCCCCCACCTCACTGGGCTCAGGCAGCTAGTCCTCAGGCAGGGGATGTGTCAGACACTGAATTTATCCTCCACGTGGTCTCTAAACCGGGATGAGGCAGCTAATATTGCCGGGTGAACAAGGGCGACCCCCCAAGAGCTGTGTAGGCAGGACAGGCTTTGTTCTGAGCTAATACAGCTGATCCTCTGTAGCTACCCAACCAACCACCAACCCCATATGAAGTCATTGTAATAGGATAGTATGATGTGATGGCAAGATAGATGGGTAAAAATGGGGTCTTGAGGGTGAGAGATTTCATTAGGAAGCTGGCTTTTGGGGCAGAAGTAGACAGCCTGGTCCAGGAGGATCCCTCTCAAGCAGCAGGTTTTCCCCCCAAGCTCGGCCTGAGTAACTGTTGCATCCCATTTTCTTTTCCGATCTCCGCGGACGTTTTCCCCTCCGTCCCATGAATCATTCGAATGGGCAAAGGTTAGAATTGGGGGTGGGGTAGACTAAGGTCCAAGGCCAGGGACGGGTAAACAGGGACAATGACTTTTACACTCCCATCCCCATCGGCCTCTTTGAGGGGCACTGGGAGCACGTTCTCTCGCAGCAGGCGGGCCACCGGAGAGTGTAACGAAGTAGGGAGGGGCTGCAGGGGAGGAAGGTGCAGTGAATTGTCTATAGGAAAGAGTGTTTGCATGTGAGGAATCCGCTGCTCCCCGTCCCCACCCCACAACCGCACCCATCTGAACCTAAGCAGCTGACCCTTTGGGGTAGGGGGCTAGGTAGAGCTTTTTGCACCAGTCCCTAGCTACAAGTCTGGGATGATAAGCATCCCAAAGGTACCCCAACAACTTAAATTTTCATGTTCACTTCCCCAGGGCGAGGGTGTGGGGTGTTGTGGTTATAGCCCCTCTAAAGCCGCCTGAGATGGCTGAGACGATTGATTGGTGGTTACGCTCCTTGGAGTCCATCTGAGGGTAGGGGCGGTCCCCGCCCCCCATCCCCACCCCCACCCCCGATTCTCCCTCCCTCCTCTCGGGTCCCTCCTCTTTCACCATCTGCTTTGGGATTTGTCTTGGGCTACTAAGCTCCCTCGGGTCCCAGTGTTTTCCCTCCTCCCTTCTCCTGCTCGGTGGAAGGGCCTTTGACAGACTTTCAGGGGGGGGGGGGGGAGGGACGGAGATTAAAGAGGAAATTGCGACCCCGAGTGGAGACAGAGTCGGAACTGAAGAGAAGACAAGAGTTGGTCCTCCTCTTCGAAGCTTCGCCCTCACAAATCTGAGAGGAAAGCATACTTACCCTCCAACCTGCTGCTGAGCGGGCGAACCCGGGCCAGGGATTTTAACCTGCTGCTCTTCTGAATTAAGCTCTTTCCGTCCCTCATTTGTTTCCTCACTTCCCTCCCCCCACCCTCACGCCGTCTCCTCCTCCTCCACCCCCATCCCCCGCCTTCGTTTTCTCTGCCTCCTTCCAAGTTTCCTTCTTCACTTGGACCAGAGCAGAATTCTGATGGAACTGCAAAGATGTTCGTATCCAGATTCCTGGATTTTCAAAAGACAAAATATGCAAGGTAAAGCTAAAATCTGCATGCCTAGCAATCTCCTTTTTCCTCCGTGCCCAATTTCCTTTAACAATTGGGGTACAGGTGAGGGCCAAGTCTTTTCACTTAAAGAGAGGAAGAAGACACTTGTGGGCGCATCCCAAGGAGTCTAATGAATTTTTTGAGAATAGATTTATTTGAGATGTGACTGTGGCTCCCATGTTCATCCTTTAATCTTACTCCCCACCACCCTCAAGAATTCCAAAAAGAAAAATTGTTTAGAATAGGGAGGAAAAAAAATTCTTTCCCATATAGAGGGCAGGTATGGGATCTGAAAGACTTATATTGGATTCAAGAGCATCACTGCTAGGGACAGGAGCAAGAAAGCTATGCAATATCCTTTCCTTGAGATCTTGAATTAACTTATGATTGATTCTCAGGAGATTGGAGGAAAGGGAAAAGAGAGGGGAGGAAGAAATATTACGTATTTAGATATCAGAAAACTCAAAGAAAATAAAAAACAAGAGTGAAAACACAGGACAAAAGAAATAGGATTCTACCATAGAACCCCTTAAGACCTTAAGGATGCCAGACATAATCAGATTTTGTGCGTGTCTGAAAAGGTACCATTTTATGTGACGTTCTTGGAAACATTTTTTAAAATGAATGTCTGACATTTTCATATCTTTGGAAATCCTCAAGAGGTTGGAACATGCTATTTCATCTGGAATTGTTAAAGAGTTTTGCACATAATAATATAGATGTAAAAAAGTGTACTTAGTAAGAGAATGTTCTTAATTCTTCCTGTTGTTAAAGGAAAACTATTGGACAGATCATCCTTAAATTGTCATTTTTTTCTCTCATCAAAATGCTATAGTTTGTTGTCTACAAGACAACCCGTTAAAGTACATCAGTGTCTGGTGGTTAGAATAAAGGACATCATTTGAAAATGAATTAGAAGTAAGTGAAGTTTCTTCCACTGTCACCAAAAGGAAAGTTAAATAATGCTCTCTAATTAATACCAATAGGAAAACCTTGATGGCTTTGTTTAAAAAAAAATTGGGAAAAAATCCTAATCAAAAAACTATACAAGCAAAAACAATCACTTTGCCTTATCTTCAGGGTGAGTTGCTACTGAACTTCCTGATGGCAGGAGGCAGAGATCACAACTGTGGGAAACAACAAAAGTAATTTCTGTCTGAGAAGAAGCCAGCAGCATCTAGTTAGGGATTTAGGGTGGATGTTTCATAGAAAAGTTTTAATGTTCTTTGTTTAGGTCACAAGACAAAAAGTTGGAAAAGTAAAAGGATTGGACAGTTGGTAGTTGAAATAATTAAGGATGTAAGGAGCAATAGAGCAGTCAATCAATAATAACATTTTAACTACCAGGTATGTTGCATGCTAGACACAGTGTTAAGTGATGGAGATATATAGAAAGGCAAAAGACAATTTTTCAGTGTTCCTGGAACTCAGTGTAAATAGAGGGAGATAACATACAAATAACTACTGACAGACAAGATATATACAGGAAAAATTGGAGATAATCAATAGAGGGAAGGCATTAGAATTATCAGGGATCAGGAAAGATGTTCTGCAGAAGGTAGCATTTTAGCTGGGAAGCCTGGAGATGGAGAAGAGGGAGAGCATTCCAGGCTTCAGGCAGAGGTAGGGGGTAGGTCTAGTCAGTGATAATTCCCAGAGGACTATTGCACAAGGAACAACTACAAGGTCAGTGTCTCTGGACAAAAGAATATATGAGGGTGACAGGAAGGGGGTGTGTGGAGATAATCCAGCAGCCTTTTCCCTCCTTTACTATTATTTTCCTCACATGCAATTTAGGGTGAGGAAATTGTGAAATCAAAGAAATAGCCATGAAATAATAGAATTTTTTGAACCACAAAGTGACCTAAGTGAGCAACTAGTTTAAACTTTTTCATTCTTCCTCCATTTTGCCAATGAAGAAACTGAATCAAAGAGAGGGGGAAGTAAGTCCAAGGTCATATGAGTCTTAAGTAAGACAACCTTAAACTCAGCTTTTCTGACTCCATGTATATCCTTTCACTTCTTCCTCCCATTACTTTACTTTTATAGGTGCAATTTGAAAAGAATCATCTTTCAAAAATCACATACATTTCTAAGTGTCTTGGGTGCCCATTTGATTAATGGCATGAAGGAAGATACTAAATAAATTAAGGAATGGGATCTTCCTAGTTCTGTGTTATGATTCTATGTGATTGCTTAATAAATATTGCGGGATGATGCTAAGAGAGTCCCAGGGAAGCAAAGACTTCCTACCGATTTGCTAACCAAATGCCCTTAGGCTAGAACATGACCCCTAGGAAAGCTGGTGCATGCTTTGTGTTTTGTTGTTGTAGATGCCAGTAAAAGGCAGCTGTATTTTGATGAGCCCTAACAACTTTAGAGGTTGCTAGGATGAAGGAGTATGTCTAGATCGGGATTTTACATCTGGCAAATTGGGGACTAGAACTGGCTGGCTCCCCAGCAAATTTTGTCTGGTGATTGCTTCTCTGAATTGAGGAGAATTGGGATTGCTGCAGCTGAGGGAATGTTCCCACAGTGAAAGGATCAGAATAAGATGTGTTAGAAAGTAATTAAAACACCATCTCTTCTGTGAAACAGATAATGTGTGTGTAGCTCCTTTGGACAAAATTGGTAAGTAAGAATCACCACTATTTACTTTCTACTTCCTTTCCCCTGCTTCTTGGGCTACTTTCCCCATCACTCCTTTCATCTTTTTGTTACTCTCTAATGCTATTGGTTTCTTCCACTCAAAGAAAGGGCTCAATATCAAGTGTTTAGTTCTGAATGATATTGGTAGTTGTGTTCCATCTATATCATAGGGATTTACATCTGCACAGATGTTAGAGTGACATTCTTAAAGCAAAGGTCTGTTATTCCCCTGCTCAAGAAACTTCCATAACTCCCTATTACCTCCAGCATCAGGTAGCAACTCTTCTGTTTAGTATTAAAGCCCTCCATTCCATCTCCCTTCTCCATGCCAATCCTGTGCCTTCAATGTCTTCTCTTTTCACCTTTACCTCTTAGAATCCCTCATTTCCTTCATAACTCAGTTCAAATACCATCACTTCTTACATTGGGCTTTTTTCTGACCCTGTCCCATATTCATACCTCCTTAAATTACTTTGCATTTATTTTGTATATATTTATTTGTTATGTGGTGTAAACCATTATAGAATGTAAATAAGTTTCTTGAGGGCAGGGATAGTCTCATTATTGTCCTTGCATCTCCAGGATCTAACACAATGCTGGCACATAGTGGGCACTCAAAAATGTTTGATTGGTTGATCTTAAATTTCATTTTTTGTCAGAGAATGCAAAGATTTCTCTGTGTGTGTATTTTTAAATTTATTTTTTATTATAGCTTTTTATTTAAAAGATATATGCATGGATAATTTTCCAGCACTGACCTTTGTAAAACCTTTTGTTCCAACTTTTCCCTTACTTCCCCCATCCCCTCCCCTAGATGGCAGGCAGTTCCATACATGTTAAATATGTTAAAGTATATGTTAAACACAATATATGTATACATATCCATATAATTATTTCGCTGCACAAGAAAAATCAGACTTAGAAATAAGGTAAAAATAACCTGAGAAAGAAATAAAAAATGGGAGCAGACAAAAACAGAGGGATTGGAAATGCTATGTTGGGGTTCACACTCATTTCCCAGAGTTCTTTTGCTGGATGTAGTTGGTTCAATTCATTACTGCTCTATTGGAACTGATTTGGTTCATCTCATTGTTGAGGAGGGCCACGTCCATCAGAATTGATCATCATATAGTATTGTTGTTGAAGTATATAATAATCTCCTGGTTCTGTTGATTTCACTTAACAGTATGTGTGTGTTTTAAAAGGAATCCAAAAATCCTTGGAGCAATAGTCAGGTAGGCAGTGTTGGGGAGCAAGGCACTAATCCTTGGACATCATAGAGGTCCTAAATGTATTTCATATCTCTGCTTTGTATCATTAAAGATGGGACAGACCTGTGATATTGTGAGGGATCATCTCTATAATTTTGTTGTCTTAGAAAGTCAGATGTCAGATAAGATAATATGTATCAAAGGTGGGACTTGAAACTAGATTTTTCTTTTATTATTATTATTTTTCTTTATTAAAGCTTTTTATTTTTCAAAACATATGCATGGATAATTCTTTAACATTAGCCCTTGCAAAACCTTGTGTTCCAACTTTCCCCTCTTTCCCCCACACCCTCTCCTAGATGGCAAGTAGTCCATATATTGGACTATATATGGCGAGTAGTCCAATATATGTTAAACATGGTAGAAATATATGTTAAATCCAATATACACATACATATTTATACAATTATCATGCTACACAAGAAAAATCAAATCAAACCAGTAAAAAAAAAAGAGAGAAGCAAAATAAAATGCAAGTAAACAACAACAAAAAGAGTGAAAATGCTATGTTGTAAATTACACATAGTCCTCTCTCTGGTAGATGGCTCTAAAGAACTGGAACTGGGAACCAGATTTTTCTTACTTCTTGGTCAATTTTGAGCCCTCTAGAAAAATCAATTAAAGAAAGAACCCCCAACACTACAATGGCTAGCAAAATAATTTTCTGGATGTCAAGTAGAAATTGAGAGCTCTAACCAAAGGGGAAAATCCACTTAAAGAAAGACATTTTTGAAATGATCATATTAGAAGAGCTTGCTAAGTAAAGTAATACCTTGAAAAAAATATAGACAGGAAATTAAATGGCATAGTGGATAGGGCATTGCATTGGAGTCAGAAAGACCTGAATTCAAATCTGGCCTGAGACACTTAACACGTAACACTTTCTAGTTGTATGATTCTAGGCAAGTCATTTAACTCTAATTGCCTCTCCATACACACACACACACACACACACACACACACACACGTGTTTGTATGTGTGTATGTGTGTAAGTGTGTAGAGAAAGTAGTGTGGAACAATGAAATAAACTCTGGATTGGAAAACAGATTAGGGTTGTAGTCACAGTTTGGGGATGTGTGGGACATAGGTAAATCAATCAATCCTTCTGTACCTCAATTTCCTCTTCTAAAAAATGAAGGAGGTAGATTAAAAACTCTCCAAGACATCTCCTATTTCTAGAATTCAAAAAGAAGTCTATAGGGATATAAAAGTTTATGCTACAGATGCTATAGATATGTAGGCAATAAGATGTAGAGATAAAGGTTCTATTTTGTATTGAGAGGCCAGCATAAAGTAAATTAATTATACAGTACCAATTGCTAGTACCTCTTCTAGAATGAGCTAGAGAAAGCACCCTGATTTGGTATTTCTTTTAAATCAACTTTTTTCTAGCAGCTAAGGTATTATAGAAAATTCAAATATGATCTTTTAGGAAGATGTCTCCTATTTCCATACTAATTCTGATTTTTTTGAAGGTGGCAAATTTGCAACAACTACTCACCTCCGGATTTAGTCTCCAAAAAGAGCTAGGCAGATTCTCATAGTGCCCCTATCCTAAATATCTTTAGAAGAGATTGATGTAGAAAATCAGTATTTCATATAAGCCTTTGGTGTTCTCCTTTCCTTGGAAGAACAGAGAAAGTGGAGCTTTTCCCTCATTATCTCAATCTTAATAGCCTTTTGGGTGAGGGGTCTATATATTTTTATCTATAGTATGAAAGTATTGGACATCTTGTGATTGCCTGTTTGGATGTTTGTATGACCTTGAGCAAGGTATTCATTTGTGAAATGATGGCATTGGATTGAATGGCTCCCAAGATCCTTTCCACCTCTACACCTATGATCCTATAGATCTTTAATTATAATCACAATAGATATGTATTTATTACTTAACATGTGTGAGATTCCCCAAGGGGAATGCAGAGAAATAAGACTCCATTCTTCCTCTTAAGGAGCTTAGTTACTAGTTGGGGAGCTGAGATTTATCCATAATCAGAATGACAAGACATTATTGTGGAGAATAGATCTACCTATTTCATCTCCCATCAGTAACTGCTGATTAACTACCATCACTAGGCTAATAAGCACAGGGACCCTAGTAGTAGTGCAACCAGATCACTGGTTCTGCTTCCAAATGAGCCCTCACAGAAATCATCCAGGGAGGCAACTCTTGTAGAGAATGGGCCATTTTAATCAGCTGCCACTACACAGCCAAACTGGCTTAAATAAAGCAGTAGACACCCTTAGGGAAAGATAGGAGGCAGCATGTACCAGGCAAGTCAACCACCACCATCACCAATTTGACCACCATGTTTCATCAGACTCCAGTGGAAACAGCCCATGACCGTCAGTCCCAGAGCCTTGGGAATAGCAATGCTTCCTCAATGCTCCCAGCCATCTCCTGGGAAGTAAACCCTATGGAAAGGCAGCTAGAGGTGCTAGAGTCACAGCCTCTGAAGACCCAGATTTCTTGCCACCCAAATTCTTGACACTGTCAGAAGATTCAGCATTAGAAACTGATTTGATTTTACTAGTGGAAATGTCATTAAATGACATTCAAGAAAAAGTCTTACCATCTACTTTGCTACTACTCCCTAAGGACTATGGGACCTTTCCATCTCACTTGCATGTGAAACCATCCATATTTTCTCCCATTTGCCTGTTTGTTCTCTGTGAGCAGAAACTGTTTTACTTTTCTGATTGTATATACGATGTTCTGTATATTCTAAATGCTTAATAAATGTTTTATTCTTCCATTTATTCATAAGTATATAAATGACAATCAAGGTATCACATATAAAGTACCAGGAGAAAGATATTTAAGCCAAACTAGTGCTGTAGAAAAAAGGACAGTATAATGTTTATCTAAACTTCTCCTACTTTTCCTGTTCCTAACACAGGGCCCTGCAAGCAATGTTACTTGTTTCTTGAATTGAATATTTCATAGTAGATCAGATCTCTCAGAAGGCAGGGGAGTTTAGGAGTGTGTTGCATTTCAGTAAAGTTGAATGAAACAAGAATGAAGGGAATACAAATCACGCATAATCACTAAATCCTATTGGCTCTAGTTCCATCATACTGCATGGAGTCTATTCTTTTCTATTTCTACCAGATCACCTATGTAGGGCAATCCAGAAAAGGGTGGACCTGGAGTTAGGAATGATTTCAAATTTGACCTTAGAAACTTACTAGCTGTGTGACTCTGGGTTAGCCATTTAACTTTTGTTTGCTTTAGTTTCCTCATTGTGAAAAAGAGGATAATAGCTCTACTTAGAATTGTTGTGAGGACCAAATAAAATAATATTTGTAAAGCAGTTGGCACATAGTGGGTACTATATAAATGTGTTAACTATTATTATTATTATTACTTTAAGCCTTTATTACCTCTCTCAGGTACTAATACTAGTCTATATTAGCAGGTCTCTCTGTTACTCTTCAGCCTTCACATAGCTTCCAAAAGTAATTTTCCAAATACAAAAATGGGATTATGTCACTATTTTCATTCTAGTGAAACCTTCAATGATTCCTGGTTGTATTTTTTAGAAACTAAGATCTGATTTTATAAATGCAGGGAGCTCCATCATCTATTGCAGGTAAGCAATTGCTCTACAGTTTGTAGACTTGGAGAATGGTTTGGGTTAATTATCTTACCCAAAGTCACACAACCTGCATGCTTAAGATGTGGGACTTGAATCTAAACCTTCCTGATCTCTGGATTGGATCTTTGGCCATTATATTTTACCATCTCCCTTTTGTCTATAGGATAAAAGAATATTTTAAAGTCCTTAGTCATATCTACCTACATTCTGACTCTAATCTCCTTTTCTAAGACTCCTTTTTTAATGCAAAAAATGTTTTATTTCTCTTTTTTGATTAAATAAATTTATTTTCAAAACATATACATAGATGATGAATTTCAATATTCACCTTTGCAAAACCTTGTGTTCCAATTTTTTTCCTTCCTTTCCCCTCATCCTCTCCCTTAGATGACAAGTAATCCAATATGTTAAATATGTGCAATTCTTCTATACATATTTCCACAATTATCCTGGTGCATAATAAATATCAGATTAAAAAGGGAAAAGTGAGAAAGAAAACAAAATACAAGCAAACAACAATTTAAAAAAAAGTAAAAATATTGTGATCCATACTTAGTCCCCACAGTTCTCTCTTAGGGTGCAGATGACTCTCTCTGTCGCAAGACTATTAGAACTGGCCTGAATCACCTCACTGTTGAAAAGAGCCACATCCATCAGAACTGATCATCGTATAATCTTGTGTTGCTGTGTATAATAATCTCCTGGTTCTGCTCATTCCACTCAGCATCATTTCATGTAAGTCTCTCCAGATCTCTCTGAAATCATCTTGCTGGTTGTTTCTTACAGAATAATAATATTCCATAACATTTATATACCATAACTTATTCAGCCATTCTCTACTTTTTGGGTATCCACTCAGTTTCCAGTTTCTTGCCACTACAAAGAGGCCTGACACAAACATTTTTTGCACATGTGGGTTCCTTTCCCTTGTTTAAGATCTCTTTGGGATATAAGCCCAGTAGTAGCACTGCTGGATCTAAGGGTATGCACAGTTTGAAATCTCTTTAAGCACATCCAAATCACTCTCCAGAATAGTTGGATACATTCACAGTTCCACCAACAATGTATCAGTGTCCCAGTTTTCCCACATCCCCTCCAACATTCATCATCTTTTCCTGACTTCTTAGTCAATCTTAGAGGCGTGTAGTGGTATCTCAGAGTTGTAAGACTCTTTTTTACTATCCTCACAGATATCAGTCAAGCTGGATTTCAAACTGCTCCTCAACCTCGTTCTTCCACTTCTTGTCTCCGCACATTCATGCAGGCCATCATCATCACCAGTGCCTGCGATGACCTTCTTATCTCTGCCTGTCAAAATCTTTCTCTTCTTTCAAGACCCAACTCATGTGCTCTTTCCTATAAGAATCCTTTCTTGATGCTCTCAAATAAAAGTGATTTTTCTTTACTCAATTTTTTTCCAAGAAAATTGTCTGTTTTTTCCTACCTTTTATCATTTCTATTTTATATGCATGTCATATCTCCATTACTAAGTTGGAGAATCACACTCCTACAACTGGCATATCCTCAAAGGTTATCTGGGCCAGCTCTCTTGTTTTAGAGATGAGAAATATAAGGCTCCAGGATGTGAGGTGACTTGCAAGATCACATAGGTAGCAAATAACAGAGATAAGATTTGAGCACAGATCTTCCAGAAGTCAAAGCTGTTTCCCTTTGCACTATAACACAGTTATAAGAATGATTTCTCATTTTGTTTTTGTTTTCCCAATGCCTGATATGAGTAGACATTTAAAAAATATGTAATATTGACTTGAGTAACCTCAACGTAATGTTTTCTAGTATTATCTGTTGTGAATTCTTTGATTGGGTGTGGGGGAAAGAAAAGATGCCTTGTTATAGGAAATGCAGCATATTGACTATATGGGAATCTAAATGTATTTCAAAAAGTTGCATTACCTTAGTTATCTCTTCCATGTAGCCTGATAGGAAGAATGCATTTGCTAATGGATTATTAACAGTCCTTAAGGATAATGCCATCCAGAATTGTTTTGTGCAAATTCTATCAGCTAAAAGAGCAAGGCATTGGAGAGCAGTTTGATCAAAAAGTTATCAAACTGTGCATACCTTTGATCCAGTAGTGTTACTACTGGGTTTATATCCCAAAGAAATCTTAAAGAGGGGAAAGGGACCCATATGTGCAAAAATGTTTGTGGCAGCCCTGTTTGTAGTAGCAAGACAGTGGAAACTGAGTGGATGCCCATCAGTTGGAGAATGGCTGAATAAATTATGGTCTATGAATGCTATGGAATACTATTGTTCTCTAAGAAAAGACCAGCAGGATGGTTTCAGAGAGGCCTAGAGAGGCTTACATGAACTGATGCTAAGTGGAATGAGCAGTACTAGGAGATACATGGCAACTACAAGACTGTATGATGATCAATTCTGATGGACATGACTCTCTTCAGCAATGAGAAAATTCAAATTAGTTCCACTTATTCAGTGATGAAGAAAGCCATCTACACCCAGAGGGAGAACTGTGGGAACAGAGTGTGGAACACAATATAGCATTCTCACTCTCTCTCTTGTTATTTGCTTGCATTTTGTTTTCTTTCTCAGTTTTTCTTTTCCTTCCTTCTTGATCTGATTTTTCTTGTGCAGTAAGATAACTGTAAAAATATGCATACATATATTGGATTTAACATGTATGTCAAAATATTTAACATGTATTGGACTGCTGCCAGGTAGGGGAGGAAGTGGGGGGAAAGGGGAAAATTTGGAACAAAAGGTTTTGCAAGGATCATTGTTGGAAAAATTACCCATGCATATGCTTTGTAAATAAATAAATAAATATATATATATAACAAGGCACTAGCTAGCTGAAAGGCAGTGCCATGAGGAGCTGATCCCTGACATTTATGGAAGGCTCTAAAGTTTATAAGATGTTTGATTTATGATATCATCTTTGACTTTTACAATTTGTGGTATAGAGATAACAGTTTTATTCTGCCTATTTTACAGATGAGAACATTGAAACTCGCTGAAGTTAAATGATTTGACTATGGTCACACCATTTGTAAGGAGCAAAGATGGAGTGTGAAGCTCTTAAAGTCATAGATTTAGAGCTAATACAAACTCTTATTGCTCTAATCACTTCAGTTTTCAGATAGAGAAGCTGAGGTATGTAATCACACAGCTAATTAGTGTCAGAAGCAGAAGGCAAACATGCCCAACTCCAAGAGTAGCATATCTTTCATTATTCATACTAGGTACCATAAGCTTTCTTTTATATATACATATATTTTGGCAAAACATTTCCATTCCTAACTCTTTTTGGAAGATTTATGAAGCAACTTGGGGAAACTTCTATGTAACATTTTTTTTTTTTTTTTTTTTTACTGACAGTTTGTTTAAGTTAAAATTATGGGGTTAAAAAGCTTTATGTGGACAATGACTTCTGATTTGGAGGATTTTTATCTTTTATGTTTTTTATATCTTCAGAGTGTTGACTATGATTACATACATACAGTAGATACTTAGTTACTGTGGATTGAATTCATCTGTAGGCACTTTGCAGGTCTATCATTCATTTAACTTTTTTTTTTTTAGAGAAAAATTCAATTTTATATTAAGCATGTTTAGGGGATAGTTTAGAGTTTATAGTTAGGAACTCTTGCATTGGAGGTAGGGAAATGGTCAAACTTTCTGGCAAAGGCCATAAAAAAGATATTTTTGTGGCTGAGAAATCTATAGTTTCCTAAGTGTGACTGAAATTAAATGCTTTCCTTTCAAATAGAAAAAATTGGTGGATGATATACAGATTGAGTAGCCCTTGAGCCCCTAAAAGGATATTGAAGGATTATCAATTATCAGTGTTAAAAAAAGATAGACCTTTTATTTCTGATCAAATACATAAGGGTTTATCAAGGATCTGTTATTTGTCCAACACTATGCTAGGCATAGCAGAAAGAAATATAAATAACACATTGCCTTGCACATTTTTTTTTTTTTGGTTGGTACCTATGATTTCATTCATGTAGGGAGTTCCCAAGGCAAAAGCTCCCTCTGTTAATGAAATTCAACAATTAAAAAAATTTTTCTTTAACTGTATTTTAAAATAAGAATTGAAAAAAAGTTTCTCCAGATTTGACCTCCGTGCTCCAATTGAAAAAAAAAAAGTAAAGAAAAGGCAGTTTGATTTGAGGAGCAATGGAAAAGGAGGCTTGGCTAGATCAGGTGAAGCCTGATTATTAAAAGCCTTGAATACCCAACTGAAAAGTTTCCATTTTATCTATTAAGTAATACAGTTCATTATAGGTTCTTTTTTTCCCATCTTTTTTTTAATTGATGCTTCCTCTCTTACTCAATGAAATCTCCCTTGTGAAATAGACAAATCATCAAACAAAAACATCTGTTATAATGATAGCATCTGCCCTAATAATCCCCTACCTTTTTGCTATAATGAACATTTTTTGATGAAATGTTCTAACTCATCCCTTTACAACATGATTTGAACTGGATAAAAATTAGAAGCCATTGTAATAGACCAGGCATGAATTCATAAGAGCATGGATAAGGGTGGTAATGCTGGTGATGAACAAATTTTGAGAGAGATTTCAAAGGAAAAATCAACAAAGTAGAAAGAATCAATGCTGCTCCAAATCTATAATTTGGTTTTCTGCAAAAATGTTAGAGGTTGAAATGTGGGGTTTTCTATACTCCCCAGGATGAGGAATGGTGGAGACCATAGAGTTTCTGATACTTTTTCTGTATAATATTTGAAGAAATAATCTATTCAGTCAAACAATTATTTAGTTCAGTGATGGAGAAAAATTAGAGTGGATGCTTGATTGAATTGAAGGCAGTTGACTGAGTCTTTATCCTAACTTTATCCTAGATTGATACAGCCTTAGACTATATCTTGGGGCTAATTTTTTAAAAAAATACCAAACAATTTAAAAAATGTTTGAAAGTCATTTGCATAGAGATGATCATTAAATCCTGGGAGAAAATGAGGTTACCAAATGAGATAGTATAGAGCAGGATTTCTTAACTTGAGTTCTATGAACTTAATTATACCATATCATGATACCTGTGTATCATATATACATAAATGAATACCTTTGCTTTATAAGCCTGTGTGTTTTATTCTATGTATTTAAAAGCATTATGCTAAGAAAGGTTTTATAGGCTTCATTATATTAATAGGGAAGTCCATGATATAAAAAGGTTAAGAAATTGTGGTATAGAGAGACAAGAGGTACCAGAACAGAGTATTAGAATAGACCCACAGTTAGGAGGCCTGATATGATTGATTAAACAGCAAAGAACACTGAGAAGGAGCATCAAACACGTAAAAGGAAAACAAGGAGAGAACAGTGAAGAATTAGCTCCTCTGGGCTGAGGTCTTGTCAAGCCCTTTTCAGGGATGCTCATCCACCTTTGAGGTCCATCTGCCACCCAACTCTCATCTATGGCTCCAAAAAAAACTTATCATGTATAGCAATCTCAACCTAGTAAAACTGTCTCAGCAGATGGGCTAAACAAGGTTGACAGTAACTGACAAGCCTCAAACCTATTGGTGAGTTAGGTGGATATCTACTCCATGCATGTGAGGACTTTCCCTGATAAAATGAGAGGAAAGAAAAATTTGTTTCACTGTCCATAAAGGCAGCTAAAGCAGGGATCATGGAGTACTTAGAGCTTGGTCAAGTATCAAAGAAGCCAATATCATCTACTGCATGCTAGACTATTGCTGGCCATCTTGATTTTCATCATACTACTGGACTTCAGTGATTGGAAGAAAGAATGAGACTGACAACTTTGCGCAATTCTGCTTCACTTAAATCCAATTCATGGACAAGTCAAGATATCATCCCATGATGATATTGGTCCTCTTCAGAAATGGAGGACAAACAACAGTGTCCTAAAGGTCTAGAGAGGAAGGTACATAGAGAAAGAGAGGTTGGACAACATTGTCAAGTTCTGACAAATCAAAAAGGAAAAAACTAAGAAAAGGCTAGTAGATTTGATAATTAAGGATCATTGTAAACTTAAGAGAAAGTAATTTCAGTAGCAATAAAGTTGGAACCCAAAGGGAGACCCAAGAAAGGGGCTATAATAGGTGACAAAAGTCACACAACTAGTACAAGGCAATCAAAGTCTTTATGACCCAGAATGGACTCATATGTGTAGGTACATTGATTTATTATTCCCTCAACTGGAATCTTTATTTTTATGTAACTTTAGAAAGTGCTTTAATTCAAGGAGTTTAAACTCTCCAGGCAGTTCTCCTGCTTTTCACAAAGACTTGGATGTTAGAGTTCATGAGACCACAGAACCTAATTCCAGGGCAGATTAGGCTGTCTGTAATTGAATAAGCAGTGAGTGACAAGTGGATTTATCCTGAATATGAGATAGGAGGAAGACTAACACAACAGCAAGAAGTTAGTAAGGAGGGGATTCACGAGGTTAATTGTTGCAGCTCATCTAGCAAATCACAATGGGAATAAGAATACAATTCAAGTCTTTTGATTTATAGTTAGATACTTTTTTTCATTATTTGTAAAAGGATTAAAATACAGAGATCAATTACTAAACTGTGCATAAACTTAGATTCAGTGACATTACCAGACCTATACCCCCAAAATATCAGAGAAAGATGAAAAAGATCTAAACATGCAACATTATTTATAATAGGTTATTTATGTTGTTTAGAACTAAAAACTAAAGATGTGCCCATCAATTGGGAAAAGGCTGAACAAAGTATGGTATATGACTATAATAGAATACTATTGTGCCATAAGAGATTACAAATTTAAAATTTTTTCATAAAAACCTGGGAAGGCTTGTATAAGCTGATTCAAATTAAAGTGAGCACAAACAGTTAACAATTTAGACCATAATAACAACAATATAAAACAAACATCATTGAAAGAACTCTCATCATGTATACATATATTGTATTTAACTTATACTTTTAACATATTTAACATGTATTGGTCAACCTACCATCTGGGGGAAGGGGTGGGGGAAAGGAGGAAAAAAGTTGGAACAAAAGGATTTGCAACTGTCAATGCTGAAAAATTACCTATTCATATATCTTGTAAATAAAAGGCTATAATAAAAAAAAAGAAAGAACTGTCATCAGAACAGTGATTCAACCATGATGCCAAAAGACTGATGATGAAGAATGCTACCCATCTGACAGAAATTATGAAACTTTTCTTTTTTGTTTCAGAAGAGGGGAGATGAGAAGAGATAAAATTAAATAGCTGTTAATTGAAAATTTTAATTAAAAAAAGAAAAAAAACAGTGATGAGGAACCATTTGTATAGCAAACACAGAAAAATCTTATCTTTTTATGGGGAGAAAATTGTGCTGAGTTTCTTGGATACTTTTCTTTTTCTCCCTTTAAATGTAAAGCCTCAAAGAGATCTTTGAAGTTTGCTTGTGTTTGAAATCTAACTTGAGAGAATATCAAAAAAGAGACAACCAATCCTAGACATAAAAATCAGAGAAACATTATGATAAAAGGCCTAAGAACTGAGTGAATTGGATAGAAGCCAATAGCCATTGCAGGAGTGCTTCCCCAAGTTGTAGAATATGATAGCATCACATTCTCAACCCCTGAATTAGGAATGTCTGGTTAAGCTGGCACTCATATGAGTATTAAAAACAACTAGATCCAATTTTGCCATGAAATGACATAAAGAATAAAGGCTCTATTTTAGTCACCACAAGCTCAAATGTAAGGAAAAAGGAGAAAATAGAGAAGCTTTGAAGAAATATCACAAATAAAAAAATCAGTTTTAAAATTTTGAATCTTGCATCATAGTATTAGAATGTAACTGAGATGTCTAATCCTCTCACTCTTTATAGGAATCTCTTCTATAGTATCCTCTAGATATAATCATCAGCTTAAATCTGGACATTTTCATTTTTATGGAAACTCCCCACATTTCAAGGTAATCACTATTTAAAAAAACTTTACTTATTGGAATTTCATATTTATATTGTACTTTAAAATGCCTCCCCATAAATTTCCTACTTCAAATATCTGGAAGCATGACTAAATATATTTCCTCCATATCTGCTTAGCTTCAGTTCATCATTCTAGCATGCCAAGATCTTTCTGAATCTTGGTTCTCCTTTCCATTGTATTAGCTAGCTCTTTCTACTATATCCTCTGTAAACTAAGTGAATTGTAAACTATCTTGTGTCTTAAGTCAATTTAATGATAAAGTATTAAATAAGAAAAAATTATGCCAAAAGCTCATATCATGCCATGAGACCTCCCTCCAAGTTGACTTCGCTGGAATAGCTAGTTGTGTAAATAATTCCAACTTTACCTAACTGTATTATAAACCACCCCTCATTTCTCCATCTTGTCTACCAATGATTTATGGATATGATTTTATCAAGTGTCTTGCTGAAATTAAGATATGCTATATCTAAGGGCATTCCCTTGATCTACCAGTCTATTAGTACTTCTAAAAAAAGAAAAAAGCACTTGAAGTTAGATTGCCTTAATTTATGCTAGTGAATCCATTCTGGCACCTTGTTATCAAGTGCTCACAAAGCATCTGTTTAATTATCCAAAGTAGAATTTTCCAAAGATTCTAAAGATCAAGTTTACAGGTCTATAGTTTCCAGAATTTATCTTTTTTGCCCTTTATGAAAACCAGAGTACCATTTGCCCACTTTCAATGTTCTGCCAAATACAGACAAAATTCTAAATCAGGTCTTCATCCTTGTGATAAACAACTATGGAGAAATCAAGTGAAGCTAAATATCTGGATTTCTCTTCTGCCTTTATAAAATCAGATGTAATTGGAAATTTTCCAATTTTAATCCTCCATTCCAAGTGAAAGTGAAATAGAAAAGAACTTATTTTGCTTTTGGTTTCTCTTAAGTACATTGACCAGCAGGTTTTTTTCCATGTTCATGCTCCCAGAGGGGCATACGGTAATATTAAATAGTTTCTTACTTACTACTTGGCATTGATGGATTTAAATGATGCCAGCCAATACATTTGGTGGTGAAGATTCTATCACTGGGAACAATAGTTGGGAAACAGCTAGAAGGTTGTGCCAAAGATAATTGACTTTTTTCTCAAAAAACTAATACTCTCAGTCCTTGAATAAAGAAAATTATTTTTATTGGCCTTTTGATTCTTTGAGTTCATAGGTGTGGAGCCTAAGTTTTAGGTTCTAACTCTTGATTTTTGTCCTGAAAGCCCCAACCTTATTTCATAATATGTGCAGGAACCTTTGATCAAAATAGGAAAAAGGAACAAACAGGCTTCTACAAATAATATTCTACGGTAAATCATGATCAAACAATTGACTGACAGGTGCAGAATATATAAGAACTTGTTGTATTTATTCTTTATTGACTTTAGAAAATAATTTGATTCGCTAGAACAGAATTCTGTGTTAAAGGATATCCTCTAAGTTGTCTCCAATATATTCATTAAATATATGATTCCCTGATAAGTATAGCAATTAAGACAATTTTGTTTGACATTGCTCTGGTTGTTAATATAAATGGATGACTAATCCAGGGACATATATGCTTACCAACAGTGTTTGCCACTGTCATGGAAGATATCTAGGGCAGATTTCAATTAGAAAAGAGATTCCTCATAGTTGGTGAGGTCCTCTATGTATTTTCATGTAGTCAATATTTTGTGTAGCATTATTAAGTTCTGGAACATTTCAGAACTTGCTTAATAATAAGATCCATGATCATCCAAAAGAGTTCAGTCTACCTTTTCACACAAGAAAAAAATCAAGTAGGTAAATACAGTCTACACAACATGGTATCTGGGCTGGAGATATGTGCTAAACAAACTACATTTGGACAATAAACTTCACCTTCATATGTGGGTCTGATGATATCTATTGTCCAAGGCCTTTCCTCAAGGAGAAGAGAGCTTCACCACCAAATCAGATGCATGGTGGCAAATCTTACACCCACAGTAACTCTCCAAGACTTGCTAAATCACAAAGGAATTGTGTGATCTGTGCCAATGGAGTTTTCCCATAGGATCATAGCTTTAGAGCTAGAGAGAATCTTGAATTAATCTGGTTCTACCCTCTCATTGTTAATTTTTTTCTTAATACAAGTATTTAAGAATATAAGAAAGGACAAAAAGAGGATTTTTACAAGTCAACATAAATTTCTGTTAAGGACAGTTCATTATAAAAAAAATACATTTCTAAGATTTAAAAGTACAAGCAAAATTACTCTATTATTTTGTGTCTTCTTCTAAACATATTTTGGTTTTATTATATAAATTTTTATTGTTTTGTTGATGACCTTTTCTTTCTTTAAATTTTTTTTTAGTATCTCTATCACCATTCATTAACTTTTCTTGCTTACCTCACTTCAAAAGAAGGACTCAGTTTCTTGTAATAAATAAGTTCAGGAAAAAAACCCAACAAATTAACACATTGGTCATGTTTGAAAATGCATATCTCATTGTATTTTCTTCATCACTTTTCTCTACTTTATCATGTTTCCACCAAGCAATAAAAGGAATGTTTCCTCATTCATCTTATGAATTCGTGATTGTTTACTACTTTTATCAAAGTGCTGAAGTATTTGAGAATTACATTATTGTAGAAACAATGTAAATTGTTTTCATGGTTTTCTTCAATTTATTCTTCATCAGTTCAAGCTTTCCAAGGCTTCTCTAAGTCTAGTACATTCATCACTACTTGTGGCACAATACTGTTTCATTATGTATTATAATGTATTCAGTAATTCTTCAATTTAAAGGCACTCAGTTTTTTTTCTGTTACAAAAAAGTGTTGCTTTACATATTTTTGGGTGCATGAATTCTTTCTTCCCTTCTTAATGATAATGCTTGATTGTCAACTCCCTCATTGTACATATGAGAGAAATAAATCTTAGAGAGATTAAATTATTTGTCCAAGATTACAAGTAACAAATAACAGAGTAACAAGTAAAGTAATTAGAACTAAAATCCAAGTCCTTTGATTCCAAATTTAACATTCTTGCCACTATATCAGTTCCCTGAAAAAGCACTGAGGTATTATTGTTGTTTTCATAATAAAATATTTGACACTCTTGGGCAAAATGTGAAGGATATATTATGGAATCTGTATCTATAAAGAAGCAAAAGGCATTAGAAGACAAATTAGCATCCTAATTTATTAATAATGACCATAACACAGATTAAAAATACAATTGATAGTAAAAGTATAGTTTATTTCTACTAAGGGCATAAAGCTGCAAGTCAACTTTGTTCTATCTAGAAGTTCCCAAAAGGAACCCCGTTTCCCCCTCTTGTATTATTTCCTAAGTAGTAACATTGTATTTGTAGTTGTGTGTGTGTGTGTGTGTGTGTGTGTGTGTGTGTGTGTGTGTGTGTGTTTTAAATCTTCACTTTTCCCTTTGCTTTGAGACTCTCAGGAGCTGTCCTTTCAGCACCAACCACCTTATTTTTTTAAGAAGGAAAGCAAAAAACAGATCTAGCAAAGGCCATCAGAGACAAAGAAGAAATTGTGGTTTTGCATATATAATTGTATAATCCCATGGGGGTTATCAAAATTTAACCAGAATTTATCCATATCCGATTCTTCCTTCACAGGAGTTCTAAAACTGAAATCTTATTTCCTCTGAGATTCCCCCCCCCCAATTCTTCAGTATTCCTCTGCTTCTTAGAACCCCTAATTTTCTTCAAAGCTTTCTCAAATACTACCTGCTCTGTGAGGCCTTTCCTTGTATTCGCCTTGTATACATTTTGTATATACATATATGTATACCTGTTGCTTTCACTGATACACTGACATACACTGATACAGAGTTCTCTGAGGGCAAGAACACTTACATTTTTGCCTTTTTATTACCATCACCTAGTACAGTGCCTGGCATCTCTTAGGTGCCTGTTGATTGATTGATAGAAATATACATAAATTCATGGAGTTTGTGAGAGGGTTATTAGCACTACAGGAGAGCTCTGATCAATCGTAGAAAGTTTTTTGAAGCAGGTGAATTTTAAGTTTTAAATAACTTGAGAATGACTGCCTAGGGAGAGGAATTTAAATTACATTGGGACTAAGCCAAATCAGGCATGATCTACTTTCCTGCAGCCTTTGTCTCCCTCCCCTTTTGGACACTCACAAATCAGCTTCCTTATCTTGATAATTAAGAGAGAGTAATAACATAATGATAACTTGATAATTAAACCCTTGCTTCACTCAGTTTAGGCTGTTCCTGCTTCAGAAGGCCATCAAAGGCTAAGGGCCCTTTGCTAAAATCACAGGCTGCACACAGATGATTAAACTGGCAGAATCATAGTAATTATCTGAGATAGAGTCAAGATTTAATTTCCCCTCAGCTTTGAATAAATTAATTGGCCCTGCCTTGAGCAACTACATATAGAAAGAGCCAGCAGTGATCAAAATGTAAACTAAGATTTCCTCTCCCAGGTAACTGAATTTGGTAGGAAAATATTATTCCAAGTTCTGATTGCAAATTAAGCTCCTGAAATCAAGAATTATAAATATCATTTGACAGGTCAGTGATAGTTTTAAATTTAAGGATGTGTTGGGTGCTTAAAGGACAAAGTATAGTTGTGAAATGTCAACAGCAAATGAAAGGTGAGTAAATAGGAAAAAGGACCCAAGACTTCATAGGTCTCCATAGATCTGAGGGGAGAAGACTGACAAATAACAAATGTTAGTCATGCAAGAGACCAATGACAAATGCCATGATTTGAGCCAATGTAAGTCACTGAAGTCAGGAAATGTGATGAGTCAGAATGAAGGGATCAGACCAGAAGAATATAGTTGTAGTATTAAGGAGTTAAACTGGCTACAAAATCTAGGATTCAGATGGAATATCTGGAGCCTACAAGTCTTCAAGTACGGCAGGGAAAGAAAGAAGAACAAAAACAAACCATGAACATTGAACTGTCAAAATCAGTCAAATTTTTAATCTTGTTATTCAATTGAAGATTGTCCATCTTCTTCCAAAGACCGGAATCAGCCATTTCCTGGAAAAATGATTAATAATGTAAGTAGCACTTGGATAGAACTGGAATCAGCCACAACCACCACAGTCAGGATCTTTGCATCAGAGTCAGAATTTGTACAATGCAAACAAGGTTTAGAAAGTATTGTCTCTGGTGTTATTATCTACCAATGTATTTGAGCTTTCATTACAGCAATATGCCTTGACTTTCTACAAAATAAATATTCATGTCCTATTGAGGGCATAATTACCTGGCAGTAAAAGTATGTTCACTAATAATAATAATAAAAAAAAAAACAGCATCTTATTGCATCCTGCTACTTATTGTCCTATATATAGCTATCTACATTATTTATGCTTTGTCTTATCTCTGTTTTAGTCCAATTAAAGAAGCAAGCTAAATGCTAAGTGTCTTAACATGACAACAAAACTAATGGTTAAATAAACAAAGACATGCAGGGATGAGAATCTAAAGGTATTAAGGTGAGAGTTCAGTATATAATGGGAAAACATAGGCAGAATACAAATAACATTGATCATATCCATAGCATATCTACAATCCAAATTATCTATAGGGATAAGGTAGATAATCACTAGAGTTTATTTTATCATCTAGAAAATGAGAGGATTGGATGAGGTGACCTATCATGAGGAAAAGCTCATAGTCCATAATTTTAAATCCATTTAGAAAAAATTTCAGTTGGGACAATTTAGCTTTGAGGAAATTCAGAGGAAAGAATTTCCTTGAACCGAATGAGCATATAGCGGGGTTTTTTTGCTCTAAGGAAATTAACTTGCTTATAAAAAATATTTGTAACTGACCTGTGAATAGAACAGGACAACATGTTTCTCTTTGGTCAGCCCTTTACATAGAACAAGGTAAACTCTCAGAGATAGAGGACCAAGATGTGTTGTTATCTGTACTTAGTTTCAGGAACACGGAACAAAACATGAACTAGAAAACATGAACTCAAATTTCAAGAAGTATAAATGACTACTAGATTTACCTGAAATGAAGTTTCTTTCTCCTTTTTTATGCTCCCTGCTTTCAACACTTCTAACCTTGTGGTCAAGGTAATTCATAACCATAAATACATAACTATAATGGGAATTCAAATATACTAAGTGTAAGTCGTTAGTTATTCTGGGCAACAACCATGATAATGAACATTATTTTTCTGTCTGAAATATTTAAATTTAATGCCCTCATTTTTTTTTACCCAGACTAACTTTATTTATTTAAATAGTTTTTCATTTTTCCCAATTATATGTAAAGACAATTTTTAACTTTCATTTAAAATTTTTTTGAGTTCTAAATTTCATTCTTTCTCACTTTTCTTACCCCTCCCTAAAATGGTAAGCAATTTTAATTTAGGTTATATATGTGCAATCATATAAAACATATGAAATAAAGTTTCTAATATCAAGGGGAAGGAGAAAGGTCTTCCTTAGTGTATTTCCACATCTCCAAAAGTATCTTCCAGCTTTAAATTCTATAATTTTATGATCTTTAGGAAATCAGAAAGTTAATTTTGAAAAAGTCTGGCGCCAGGTATCGATTATAGGAAGATAGAGGCTCAAGGAAGGAAATCCATTCTCAGGGACTTAGTCACAAGACAGCTAATGAGAGAACTGAAGGTAATTAGGACAACAAGCAGTTAAATGTGGGAATGGTTCCATCTTGTGATTCAATTCTAGAACTAGCTCAATTCCTTTTTATGGATTTGTTCCCATCTCTGTCTTGTGAGAAAACTTTATTTAATTGTGGAAATAGGGATAAATTTTATTGCATTGTTTGAACCTAGACCTGCATGACCAAGAAGCTGGACCACCTCCACCTGCTCCTTGGAGAACATTAACTCAGGGCCTAGGTTATGTTGACCAGTACCCCTGTCAGATCTACAGCTGACATAAAGAGTTTTCTCATGATTGTCCAATTCAAACAATCCCATGTGTCTTATCTGAAAACTGGCTTCATACTGATTAATCAGTTAATGTTTCCAATCCTTTGGTTGTTCACAGACATTTGGGGGGAGTAGGACACCTCTTTTTTCTGAATTCAAGGAACTGCATCTGTTTGCTTTTCCTCTCCCAGCTTGGAAAATTTTATTTTAAAATATTACTTACTCTTTTCTGCAATTAGAAATCAGATTACCTAATGTCATATTGTTTCCTTTTAATTAATTAATCTTGTTTGATTAATGGTTTTTAATGTATAAAAGTTTGTCTCCATCTGATTCAGAGTTCATCCCTAAAATGAGGAAGGGGTCAGTTAATTGAGTTAGGATTGGGATTAAGAAACAAGAAAATTAGGAATTCAGTTGCTAAGGTGATTGAATGCTAAGAAAGAATAGTGTTTATCAGCATTTACTATGTGACAAGTACTGTGCTAAGTGTTAAAAATAAAAATACAGAAGTGAGAACAGTTCCTGTCCTCAGAGATTTTATATTCTAATGGGGAAAACAACACATATAATAAAGTAGTGGCCAGGGGAGGTAGTTATGATCTAGGAAGCCATAAAGATGATGAGTAGACTAATATAGCCATCTATTAGCATGTACTTTCATTAGGCTATGTTAGTGGTGATTTTATTACCATTCTTGGAGAAAAAAAGTGAAAGGTGCTAAGAGGGTATGCAGGTTAGAAAATGACTTAAGTAGAGATGAGGATTCTCATGGTCTCAGGCAGCACAGAGTTGAATGATTTAGTCCCTCCCAGCCCCAGCCTGTGATAATCCAGTTTGAAGGGGGAGCAAGAGATCAGAATAGGATCAATCATAAGATTCAGTCATTTCTGAAGCAGTAAGTTACTCATTCAGGGCCCTTCAATTCTCTTTGCTTACAGCCAAGATTTGGTGTTAGATTCAGGCATAGGCTGACCCTATAAGGTAGGGAATAATAAACTCAAGATGCTAAGTTTAGAAGACTCAAAGAAGCCCAGGCAAGGCTTCAAAAATCACTATGTTGAGGATCTGTCCTAGAGAGTGGTCTGAGGCTTAGAAAAATTAACAGCTTACTACTGAGGACAGAACTAATGTCAGAACTAGATTTCAACCTGGATCTGTCTGACTGAACACCAGAATTCTATCCATTAGACCATGCTGTTTCTTAGACAAATCATTAGTATAAGAAAAAACAAGTCTCCTATTGACCTACCATTGAGGTCTGTGGTTTGGGGAAATCTTTTTGGTATTATACCAATATGCATATTTTCTTAATAAATAAGAGAAATACATCTTTGTTCAATGACAAAAAAATTAAAAATTTGTTTGAATTGATTTCAGAAATGAGCTTGGCTGTTATGTGGCAGACTATTTTTGTCATTCTCCAGATCATCATTTAGAGTTATCAGATCAGCAAATATATCATTTACTTGATATAGCAGATAAGCATGTACTTGAATGGATTTGGACACTATCACTTAGTCAGTCATCCTCCTTAAGGATTCAAGGAGCATCTGAGAACTTTTTTTTCTTTTGTCATTGCTCTGGTGACACCATCATTAGCATAGATAATTTTGAGTCCTTAATACTAATAGTTTTCTTATCTGTAAAATGGAGATAATGGTACCTGTGTTACTTAACTCTGTGTTGTTGTAAGGACCAAATGACATAAGCATAAAGCCCTTTGCAATCTTGAAAACAACTAGATATAGCTATTGTTGTAATTACTTGAGGCAGCTAAGTGACACAATGAGTAGAGTTGGAGTTAGGAAGACCTGAGTTCAAATCTTAGATATGCCATATTTGCTTCAGTTCCCTCAATTGTAAATTTTAGCCTCTTAATAGCATATACCTCTCAGGATCAAATGAGTTAATATTTGTAAAGTGCTTAGCACAGTGCATGGCACATAATAGGTACTATATAAATGCTTATTTCCTCCCCTTCCCCATGTCAGTTGTTACTATAATTACTCCAAAGGAAATGTAAACTCATTGAAATCTGCCCTCCTTCCAATGATACCAAATCTATCTACCCTTCCTTCTTTATGCCTTCATAGAAGTTTGCCTTGGAGGTTCCTTATAGGAAGCTTGCCATTTCCTTTATCAGGGGCTTCTTCATATTCCCCTGTCATTCTTGGGATACAACTGGAGCATTTGTACTGTCCATAGCTTATCCTTCTTGTTACTGTATAAACACCCATCTTTCCCTTTGATCACTAAAGATCATGTGTAATATAAGAATTCAGAACAAGGAAGAGATCATTCATCAATAAGCAGTTATTAAATGTCTGTTAAACTTCTGACACTTTACCAAACTCTGAAGATAAAAATACATACCTCTATTTTCTAAGAGCTTGTCTTGGTCTGGAATGATCATGGAACTTTATGGAGGTAGTGGACTTTGGGAAGTGGGGAAAGAATGTTGATCTTGGACTCCAGAGAACAGAGTTCCAGTCCTTGCTTTGCCATTTGTTCATTGAGCAAATTTCTTCTCTTATAAAATGGGCATAATAAGGATTGTACTACCTACTTCACCTACTCCAAGGAAAAGCACTCTGTAAATTTTAAATTCCAAATAAAAATGTGAACAGTTAGGCAAAGAGCAGTTGATGCTGCATTTTAACTAGGTATGGACATGAATGGTGTAACCCAATGTGCAGAGGCAGAAATCAGAAAGGTATATTCAGAGAACAATAAGTAAACCAGTTTAACTGTAGAAAATTATGTAGGAAAGCTATGGGAAGTAATGAACAAAGGCAAGAGAGAAATTCCACAAAGTAAGATCTGTGCTTCCTTCACTAGCATCCCCCTAATTGAGAAATCTAAATATAAATTTCAAAAAGGCTATATTGTGGTGTGTGGGAAAGGGAGCTTATGTGGTATAAAGTGACATGACAATATTTTTAAAAAATGTATTGGTGCCTTTTGCTTTTATGGTTATAATTATTTCTAAAAATATTTCTTTTCATTGGAACAAGAGGTTTGGCAATTGTTAATGCTGTAAAGTTACCCATACATATAACCTGTAAATAAAAGGCTATTAAATAAAAAAAAAATATTTCTTTTCTCCACTCTTCCTTTTGACAAGGAAAAAGTTATACCGAAATACCCAAAACTTTGTCTGATGTGTATGGCTCTGCCCTATACCTCTGCTTCTCTGGAAATAGGAAAGAGTTATGTTTCAGTATTCTCCAGTATTCAGTGTTCTCCAGATTCATTTTTATATTTCAGTACATTCCCTTCCTCATCACAACTTTCACCATTGCAGTTATATATGTATATTTTTCAGCATAAGAAATCAAATGGGACTTTGGGGGGTGTTGTAGAAGCCAGACAACACACAGAGTCAGATACCATACAGAGCCCATGACCAAATACTTAACACAAATTTTACAGTAAGGTATTATAAACACTCCACAAAAGAAAAAGAAAAAATTCAAATTTTTCTGATACAAAGGGCCAAAAAACTTTCCATGGATTTTTCAGATTGTTGGAGATGCCATACTCCTAATACCACCCCCTGATTTGGAAGGGATAATTAGAATTAAATTTAGGGAATTGTGGAAAGATGACAGTATGTTAAGAGTTCAAGGAGCCCAGATCTGCCACAAATACCCCAGTAAAACTAAAAATAAACAAAAAGAACACTAATAGAAAAAAAAATCAAGCTGCTTCATATAATCTAGGATTGTAGAATTCTGCAGAAATTCTGACCTAAGATAAGGCAGGATACACTTGAAGGCAAAGGGGACAAGCAGTCTGGTCTCAGAGTAGGAGATGGGGCTACATCAGTACCTAGCACAGGACCCAGATCTTTCACATCCCAGACACTTCAAGAGACAAAATAAGACAAATGGACAAGTAGGTTGTGCCCAAATCTACATCCAAACATCTGGTGCCTAATTCAGAACCCTGGCAGCCTGAACAATATAGAAATAAGATCAGTCAAGTGCTCAATATTCAGTGCCCAGACAGATTACACCTTACACAACAGAAGCTATAGTAGGATAAAGGGACAAGACAACACTTGGGAAGCATTTGGACTCTTGAAGTTGGCTACCAGCACAATAAACAAAACTAGTTTAGGGCTTGTCAAGAATCTAGTAAACTTGGAGTTTCAGAATTGTGCATGGAGAAAGAGCCAAGAGAAAACCATAAGATGTCAGTTGGTTGGTTAATAAACATTTATTAGGCATCTATTATGTGCCAGGCACTATGCTAAGCATTAAGCATTCAAAGAAAGGCAAAAGATTGGAGCTTCAGAGTTTAATGGGAAGATAATGGAGGATAAATAAAAATCTAGGACTCCCTACAGAGGGTGGGTCTAATCTTAGCAATCACATTTTGGACCAAAGGAGGGCCTGCCAACATGATCCAAGAGCAGGGGAGGGATCAGAACCTGACCCAAACACAAATCCCCAAACTCAATATTGATTTGGCTATCTGACAAAATAGAAGAAAATGCTAAAAACAAGGAAGAAATATTATGAAATGAAAGAAGAAAAAAAGGGAAAATCCAAAAAAGAGACTAATTTGGCATATCATGTCCAATTAGAGTCTCCGGCAAACGTTTTCAGAATTTGACTTTTTTAGGTAGTTTTCATTTTATACTGTCATAGTTATTGTGCATATCATTTTTTAGTTCTATTTATTTCACTCTGTATTAGTTCACATAAATCTTCCCATGTTCTTTAAAATTCCTCATAATCATTCTTTCTTATGGGACAATAATATTCCATTATATTCACATAATCATAATTTGAATAGACATTACCCAATATATGCCTACTTAACTTTCTCCCTAGTTCTTTGATACTATAAAAATGCTGCCACAATGTTTTGGTACATGTTGAACCTTTGTTTCTGTTACCTTAGAAGTACGCAGTATGATGCAATGGTAAATGCCAGATTTGGAGTCAGTGGATCTGGATTCAGATCTTCATTCTACCTTTTATTTATTATCTATGAGATCTTGAACAAGTCACTTCTTTGAAACTGAGGACCTCTCTGGTCTTTGAGTCCTTTAACTGTAAAAAGTGAAAGTTAGAGTAGGTGACCTTAAAAGTTATTTGTTTCCAACTTTTAATCTATGAATTCAAGGTGGGACCAGCTTCTGAGAGGCAGAAGAGACTTTGAATAGCCATGGAGCTCTCCAAGGTCCATCATGGTATTTGAGTTGCTCCCAGGGAGGTTTTCAATCAGATGTGCCACATCTCCCTATTTCTCTGCAAGATGCAGTAGACAAAACTTTCCCAGACCTTAACAACTTCTGTATCTCTAAGTGGAAAATTCTGTCTCTTAGTAGAGATTCTTTTATGAAATCTTTGCTACACTCTCTGCAGCTGTCCCACAATAAAGCCAAGACATATTTCTCTATTGTGACTCAATAGTTTGGAAAGATGGTAGATAGCACACACACACACACACACACACACACACAAAATGCTATCTGCAAATAATTCCTATCTTTCTTGGCAATTATGACAGAATTTTATAAATTGACCTGAGGTTATTTGCCTTAAATCTAGCAGGTCTTAAGATTTCAAGGACAGATAAGGAAACAGTGTTTCCTATTTATGTAGTATAGTGAAGCCCCACAAGTTATGTTCATTTCCACCAATGAGGAGAGAGAGTCTCTTAATTATGTGCTTTGGGACTGGGGTTATGCTTAGATGTATTATGGCATATAAGTCAAACTTTTATGACAGGGCTAAGGAATCTGTTGGTTTGGTGCTATTTCAGCTTCATTTGCTCTAATCCCAGGGGTAGTATAGCTCTGGTCATTTGAGCTGTAGCCCAGAGAATAATTTCTCCCCTGGTGGACTGTTGTGACTTAGAATGAAAATAGTCAAAAGATTAATGGTGAAGAGCAGATGAAGAGCTATAAACAGTGGTTTATCAGGCATTAGAATTTCATTGAATGACTTGAACAGCAGGTTGTGATAAAAAATAATTTACCTGACACTTCAAGGACACAATGAGCCTTTCCTCTTTCTTCTTCCCATCATCAATTTTCAGTATTTTTTCATGTTCTTTGTATATTTCATTCAGTGCTTTTTCATGTTTCCCTTTGCCTGTTTCTTTCTCCTTTTCCCTCTATTACCTGTTTGTTCTTGCCTCCTCATCTTTTTGTCTCCCATCTGTCCTTACATCTGTCTATTTTTCACCCTCTTTGCACATACTAACTGTAATTCAGACTTAAAGCATCAGATTGGTCCAAAAATAGGCCATTATCACTAAAATGAGTTTTTTGCAAAGAACAAGAATAAGTAGGTAAACACTGAAAAATAATGACACAAAATTACCATATAAAATGTTTGCTGCGAATTTTTCCTTTATATTTCTTTCATTTCAAATAGGTGCTTTATTTCTTTTATCCCCATTCTTTTCTTCATCACTTTTCTTGTCATTTTCTTTTTAAGAGCAACAATAGGCCTCACTCAATTTTGTTCAAGGTAGATTTGCTCCATTTTGACAGTGAGAATGGGGAGACGATTGAAGCAGGAGACCAATTAGAATACAATTATAAGGAACAGCTAGATAGTGCAATAGATAGCAGGCTGGCCCTAGAATCAAGGCTGGCCTTGAGTTCAAATTCGGCCTCAGATAATTAGGAATTGGATGACCCGAAACAATTCACTTATTGCAATTGCCTACGGAAAAAGTATAATTGTAGCTCTTAAAAATAAGAGGTAATGCTACAACCTCTAGTTATGATGGCTTATGTAGCCATATTTGGATCAACAAAATGTATATTTTAAAAAGATATTATATTTGTTCGCTACATTTTATGATAATAATAATAATAAATAATGACTTGGACTGAGGAGACATGATTTGAATTCTACTCAGATACTTACTGTGTGACTCCACTCAAGTTCCAACTTTTAAAAATCTGTTTCCTCATCTTTAAAATGGAAATAATTATAACAATGGGGATCAATCATCTTCCTTTCATTTTCCTTCTCTGTAAATAAGCATGTTGGACTAATTGACTCTTGAGGTGCCTTCCCCTTCTTGGACTATAGTCATATCACATAGCCTAGTTCCATCCAGTGCTAGTATGCTGGTCCTAGCTGTGCCACCTACAATTGCATTGCAGCTCATTGCACAACTTTGCCTTGTATCTTCTTCGGCTTCTTTGTTTACTCTCATGGATTGAATTGTAGATAGGGTTCTTGTCTACTCATACGAGGTTATCTATATTTTACCATGCCTGGCTTTGCTCCTAATATTATCCAATCAGATGCCTTCATTTTATAAATGAGTAAGAAAGATGAGGGCATCTCAGAAAGGATAAATGACTTGTCAAAGATCATACAGGTAGTCAGTGTGGTAATAAGGCAAGATTTGAAATAAGCTCTTTGAGTTTCAAAACCTGTGAACTTTTTACCACAATGCTGCCAATCTCTGCTCTTAGCCTTATCTTCTTATCCCAAGTTGGTGCATTTATAAAAGAATCCAATTCCCTTTGTCTACCTCATTATAAAATTCCACAGCCCCCATCAATAGGCCATCCAGATGACCTAACTGCAACTGTCCAGTCATCTAGGGCTTAATTATGCATGTGTATTTGTATATTGATTCAGTTCCCAAAACTAGCCCAAAATGGGGACCCACCAATAACAATACATTTCTTAATGTTAATTTTGTCTGAGTGAGTATATGCTAAATCAATTAGAGATTAACTCAGTGTGGGTTTTTTTTCTAGATTCCTTCAAATTCCTAAACCTCACAGTTCACAGCAGTGAACAAAATAAATTAGTATATGATTTCTTTTCCTTTTTTGAAAAAAAGTATTTTTCTAATTAGATATAAAAACAATTTAACATTTTTAAAAATTTGAACTTTCTTTTCCCTCTCCCTCACTGAGAAGACAATTTGACATACATGATATACATATTTTATACATACGCTCACATAAAACACATTTCCATATTAGTCATGTAGTGAAGGAAAACACAATTTAAAAAATACCCAAGAAAAATAGTTTAAAAAATATGCTTTGATCTACATTCAGACTCCATCAGTTTTTTCTCTAGAGATAGATAACATTTTTCATCATAAGTTTTGTCAGAATTGCATTGAACCATTGTATTGCTGAGAATAGCTAAATCATTCACAGTTGATGGTTGTACAATATTGCAGTTACTGTGTACATTGATCTGGTTATTCGTACTTTACTTTGCATCAGTTAATATAAGTCTTTTTAGGTTTTTCTGAAAATATCCTGCTTGTCATTTCTTTTGGACATTAGTATTCCATCCCAATCAAATACCACAGTTGGTTTAACCATACTCCAATCTATGGGCATTGCCTCAGTTTCCAATTATTTGCTACCATGAATAAGCTATTATTAATTTTGCAGTATATGATTAAGAAATAAATTATACAGTGATGTTGTTGGTCAGAGGATAGAAAGATCAATGGGATCAACATATTAGAGAGAGTTCATGGAGGAGTAGAACATCTAGGTTGTGGAAAAAAAGGGAGTAATGAAGGAATGAATGATGAGTAGTCATACATGAACCCTAAGTAACTATCAATAGTTTTGGCCTTCTTACTATCATGTAGCCTATTGAAAACTCTAGATAATAAATGGAGGTAGCATGTAATAATGGGAAAATTACTGGGTAGAGAACCAAGTTTCCTGGTTTTGGTCCTATCTTAGTAACTAATTGATGGATAAGACTTTGTGAAAGGGCAATGACTATGAAGTCAGAGGACTTGGATTTAGATTTCCTCCTCTCATGATTATTATTTGTATGACATTGAATTAATTATAACCTCCCCAGGCTTCAGTTTTCTTATGTGTAAAAGTAAGGGGTTGATCTAGATTGATTATGAGGCCCCTTTCATATCTAAATCTGTGATCCTATCCATTTGTTTGTAGCAGCTCTTTTTGTAGAGGCAAGGGCTTGGAAACTGAGTGAATGTGAATCAGTTGAAGAATGGCTGAATAAGTTATAGAACATGAATGTAATGGAATATTATTGTTCTTTAAGAAATGATCAGCAAGATGATTTCAAAAAATCTAAAGAGACTTACACAAACTGATGCTAAGTTCAGAATCAAAGATCATTGTACACAGCAACAGCAAGATGATCAATTCTGATGGATGTGGGTTTTTCAGCAGCAAGGTGATTGGGGCCAATTCCAATAGTCTTGTGTCGGAGAGAGTCATCTGCACCTAAGAGAGATGACTGTGGGGACTGCGTGTGGATCACAACATAGTATTTTCACTTTTTTGTTGCTATTTGCTTGCATTTTGTTTTCTTTCTCATTTTTCCTCTTTTGATCTGATTTTCTGATTTGATCAGATTTGATCTGATAATTGTGGAAATATGTATAGAAGACTTGCAAGTCTCTCTAGGCTTCTCTGAAATTGTCCTGATGATTATTTCTTATAGAACAATAATATTCCATAACATTCATATACCATAACTTATTCAGCCATTCTCCAATGGATGGGCATCCACTCAGTTTCCAAGTCCTAGCTACTACAAAAAGAGTTGTCACAACATTTTTGCACATGTGAGTCCCTGTCCCTCCTTTATGATCTCTTTAGGATACAGGCCCAGTAAAGACACTGCTGGATCAAAGAGAATACATAGTTTGATAACCCTTTGGACATCATTCCAAATTGCTCTTCATAATAGTTGGATCAATTCACAACTCCATCAACAATACATTAGTGTCCCAGTTTCCCCAATCCCTTCCAACATTTATCATTATCCTTTCCTTTCATCTTAGCCAATCTGATAGATGTGAGGTAGTACCTCAGATGAACCATGATCTTTTATATAAAATAAAAGATCAAAACCACAGTTTTGTGGGGAAAGTTGCAATGTAGAAGGGATAACTACATTTATATTTGATCTTGAGATTTGAATGGAAAGGAAAGGATCCTTCCAAGGAGACTTGTTCCAGCATTTAAGGACTCAAGTGGTTCCCTATTGCTTCAAGAATCCACTGTAAAGTTTTTTTTGCCATAACTTTCTCCTTCCTATTTTTCTGGGCTTCTTCCACCTTGCTTCTTTCCACATACACTGTGAACCAGTGATATTGGACTTATTTCTATTCCTTGCACAAAACTCTCCATCTCCCAACTCTGAGAGTTTTCACTGACTGTCTTACATTCCTAGGACTTGCTCTCTTCTTAGTCTTAGCTTCCTTTGTTGTTGTTGTTGAGTCATTTAAGTAATGGCCAATTCTCCATGACCCCATTTAGGGTCTTCTTGGCAAAAATCCTGGAGTGATTTGTCATTTTATTCTCCAGCTCATTTTACAGATGAGGAAACTGAGGCAAACAGGGTGAAACGACTTGCCCACAACTACCAAATGTCCAAGGACAGATTTAACATGGCAAGATGAATCTTTCTGACTCCAGCCCTAGCACTCTACCCATTGCATCACCCAGTTGCCCTTGGCTTACTTGAAGTCTCCGCTAAAGTCCTTTCTATAAGAAGCCTTTCCTAATCCTCCTTAACACCAGTGCTTTCCCTCTGAGATTGCCTTCCAATTTATCTCGTCTATATTTTGTTTGTGTGATATCTCCCTATTAGATTGATCTCCCGGAGAGCAAGGACTAGTGTTTTTTTCTTATTCAGTATATTCTCACTATTCCTGACACACAGTAGGTTCTCCATAAATGCTATTTGATCCTCTGATTGACAAGAGATGTAAAAATGAAAGAAGTCCAACAACTGTCAGAAAGAAAGAGCTTAAAGAGATTTTTTTTCTTTTTTTCAGGTATAAATAGTGGTATAAAATGTTGGGTAGATCAGCTATGTGCCTTACTTACCTGTTTAAAAAAAAAACTCCTGGGGCACAGAATCATTATTTAAATTAAGTATTTGGACTGGATGGCATTGTTATCTTTTCTAGTTCTAAATCTATTATTCCTGGTGACATTTAGTCTGTAATAGCAAGCAATTTATTGCGATGAAAAAGACCTCAATCAAAAGTCAGCAGGGTTTTAATTCTAGCTCTGCCACCAACTGCCTTGAACAAAATATTTCTGTTCTTTGGGTCTTGGTTTCCTTCTATGTAAAATGAAGCATTTATAAGAACTCTGACTTTAAGATTGGAAGGGAACTTTGAGATCCCTTGGAATTATATTTAAGAAAGAGATATCCACATTGCTGAGTGCTGCCCAAAACAGATTAAAATGTAGTTGGGAAATATTTTTAAAAATAAAATACAGTCAAACACAGTATTACTATGTGGATTTCTAAGTTAGTATGAAGACAGCTGAAATCATTACATAGGGTTTAGCAGTCCCCATTCGTATATGAGTTTGACAATGTTGCTTTCAGCTTCTTTCCAGCTCTCATATTTTAGAATGCGTTAAAAACCAGAAGTCTTCTCTTCATCTTGGCTTCGATGGTGTTTTAGCAGATGTTGAATAGATGGTGAAACATCTCTGACCTTCTCCAGAACACCCACTAGTGTACTGAATACAGGATATAATTAGAAGATTTCATACCCATATGGATCAGGACAGAAACAAGAGGGAAAAAAACAATCTCTTTCATCCCTGATTGAATGGGGGGATGGTTATTCTGGAATTAGCAGCTAAAATTTTCTAAACCCCTGCCCTCTCTAGAACATACCAACAAGCCTCTTTCTTGCAGCTTATTTGCAGGTGTGCTTATAAAATTCTGAAAGGGTGTTGTCAGCTACTGGGAATATTTCTTTCTGTTCTGTTTTCTTCTAAAGTTAGGAACATTCTTTAATGGGAGACATCAATAGAATCTTATAGCTTTGGGCGATGGGAAAAACTTTGAATCCTCTTTCTGAATAACTGTATGACCATGGTTTCTCTCCAAGTCTCAGTTTCCTCATTTGCAAAATGAGCATAATATCTTCAGTAACTTTCTGACAGGATTGTTATGAGAATTAAATGAGATGACAGATGTATGGCCCATTGGCCACATGCAGCCTGTAATACTCCTGAATTCAGTCAAAACAAAATTAAAATGTAATTGGAAAGTATTTAGCACAATAAATAAAAATATGATACAACATAGATAATATTAATTTGAGATCAATATGCAGCCCTCTGGGATTGACATCGCTCATTTAAAGCACTTTAAAAACTGCAAGCACTTCATAAAATAATTTATTATTGTTGTTCCTTTGGTGTGACAAAGTGCCATTTACTGAATCCTGTAAAATATCCTTCCATTATTCATAGGCTCATGGATCTATGGCTGAAATAGACTGTCAATCATTCTCTTCTTTTAAAAAAAAATCAGCTTATTTTTATTTTCAGCACCAAATAATTTCTTTCCCCCGCCTTCTTCCCCTGTCCTTGAAAATGTAAGAAAAAGAAAATCCATCACAGATATAGTTGAACAAAATAAACTTCTGCATTGACCATATTTTTTTTTTTTAAAAAAAGTCTCCATCTGTATTCCATGAGCTCTCTATCTGGAGGTAGGCAGCAGATTTCTAGAGTCCTCTGGATTTGGGCTGATCATTGGGTTGTCAATCACCCTCTTTTCCTGGATATTCTCTCCTCTTTTAATATTCATCATCCTGCTCTTTATTGATTCTCCTCCAACCTGTCTGATTGCTCCTTCTCAGTCTCCTTGGCTTAGTTTTCACCCTTTTCATGCTCATTAACTCAAAGTTTTTTCTAAAGCTCTGTTGTTCTCCTCCTCATCCTTCTTCCTCCTCCTCTTCCTCCTTCTCTTCCTTCTCTTCCTCCTCCTCCTCCTCGTTCTTCTTCTTCTTCTTCTTCTTCTTCTTCTTCTTCTTCTTCTTCTTCTTCTTCTTCTTCTTCTTCTTCTTCTTCTTCTTCTTCTTCTTCTTCTCTTTCTCCTTTCCTCCTTCTCCTTTCTGTTTCTCTCTCTCTCCTCCTCCTCTCCTTCTCCCTTTCTTCCTCTTCATTCCTTAAAGAAAATATTTTTCTAAGGAAAAAAAAGGAATAGAGAAAATTTCACAAAATGAGTCAATACATCAAACAAATTCCTACATTATATGCAATGTTTCACAGACTCCAATCTTAATAGGGAAATAGTACTGTGGAAGTTTAAAAGATATTAAAAAGAGCCATGTTGCTTGGGAAGGATGGGCAATTTGTGCTTGTAGCTCTGGAAATTCAAGGTTTTTATTCATCCTATCCCAATGTAATCAAATTCTAGGATTGAAAACCACAACATTGATTGAAAAATCAAGCAAGTAGGGAAGTTAGGTGGCGCAGTGGATAGAGCACCAGCCCTGAAATCAGGAGGATCTGAGTTCAAATCTGACCCCAAACACTTAACACTTCGTAGCTGTGTGACCTTGGGCAAGTCACTTAACTCCAATTGCCTCAGCAAAAATAAAAAAAGAAAAAGAAAAATCAAAGAAACAAATTTATGCAATTTAAAGTGAAAAGTAAATAACCTGAACAAACATTATGCCTTTATAATGACTTGGCTGGTGCTAAGCAAACAAACTGTGGTGTGTTATAAAATGATTTTAGTGACTGGAAGCTTCTCCCCAAAATAAAGAACCCTTTTTAAAAACAAGGCATCTTCTGGTTTATTAGGTATTCAGATCTATTATATGACTGTAATGGAATACCATCATCTCTGAAGGACTGAAGTTGAAGGTCACTCCAAGTACAATGGATGATGAGCATAATGAGTATGAGTATATATCACGCTTCACCAACTAAGAATTACTCAAATTAAATAGTACAAAAGAGGAGTTCTTAATCTGGGAGTCTCTGAATTAAAAAAATATTTTGATAATTGTATTTCAATATAATTTGTTTCCTTTGTAACCTTATAGATTTAGTATAACAATTAAAACCATTATTGTGAGAAGGATCCACAAGTTTCCCCAGATTAACAAAGGTGTGCATACCTCAGAAAAAAAGGCTAGGAATTCTCAGTGAAATAATTATCTGAGAGATATATGCCTTAAAAAGAAGTTGGGCCAGTCATATGATAAGAGCAAGAAAAGTGATAAAAAACACAATGTTCCACAGGTTTCCACATAATTTAAAGACTAGTAGAAAGTCTCTAGCATGTTGAACCTGTCATGGAGGATTTTCATGGAATGACATGGACATTCTTTAGGATAAAAGGTCCTGGATGGATTATAATCTGCATCATTGGAAAGAGAAGTAACATGTGATATATTAGAAACATCAAAATTTCAGAAATATATATAGTTTCTGCATGAACCAGATGCTTGATTGGTTCAGTATAACAACTGATAGAAAAGTTAGTAAGTTAGGAAGTATTTATTAATCATTTACTATGTGCCAAGGCACTATGCTAAGTTCTGAGGATACAAAAGCCAGATAGAAAACAGACAGAAAGAGACAGATAGACGATAGACAAATATAGATAGATGATAGATAGATAGGTTGATAATAGATAATAGATGGATAGATAAATAAAATATTAGGTCTTTTTTTGTATTCCCAGAAAGGCTTTCATGTAAATAAGAAATTCGGACTTGATAACCCCTAAAATCTCTTCCGATTTGAAATTTATTATCAAATGATGGCACTGATTATTGGCCCAAATTACAGCCCAGAAATAGCCAAAAAGGAAATCAAGGAAGGCATCATATTCCCAGAGCTTGGTCAGGCCTGAGTGGTTAGAAGTACACTGTAAAAGCTTGTTTTTTGAGAAATTTAAAGGTCAATAGAATTCAATTATTTTGCAATTATAGGAATCTGAACCCCAGAGGGACTTGCACATGGTCAAGCTATTTAGTATCAGAGGCAGATATAAAATCTAGATTTTCTATCTCCCATTGAGTAATTCTTTTCAGTTACTTTTTCCTAGACTAACATGACATCACCTTCAAATCTTGCCACTTCCTGGAGGAAGCCAGTCTTATTAGTGCTCTCTTCAGGGGAAATTACTTTGTATCTGTCTTTTATGTCAATTTCTGGCTACATGTATATGTTACTTTCTCCCAAAAGAATGCAAGTTTTTTAAAGGCAGGGACAGTTTTTACTTTGTCTTAGTATCACCCATGGGCAGATAGATAACTCAGTGGATTGAATGCCTGGTCTGGAGTCAAGAACACCTGAGTTCAAATCTGGCCACAGACATGAATTGTATGAATCTGGGCAAATTAACCCTGCATGCCTTAGTTTCCTCATCTATAAAATGAACTGGAAAAGAAAATGGCCAACTCCTTCAGTATCTGCCAAGAAAACCCCAAATTGACTCAAAGCAACTAAACAAAAAAATAGGATCTCCAGTACCTAGTGAATGCATGAACTAATGCAAAATAAAAAATTCCTAGGGCCATAATGTAATGGAAAAAAATACTAGAGTCAAAAGACCCAGATTGAGTCCCAGTTCTGCCACTGACTAGTTAACAAATAGATCTCTCTGGGTCTCTGGATTTTCTGATTTATAATATGGGTGTAATAGTATTATACTAATACATCTTTCTTTCATTTTAATTAAAACTTTCTATTTTCAAAACATATGCATGGATAATTCTTCAACATTAACCCTTGCAAAACCTTGTGTTCTAATTCCCCATTACCCCACCCCTTCCCCAAACCCCCTCCCCCAGATGGCAAATAGTTAAATATGGTAGAAAAATATGTTAAATCCAATATATGCATATATATTTATAGAATTATCTTGCTGCACAAGAAAAATCAAATCAAACCAGAAAAAATGAGAAAGAAAATAAAATGCAAGCAAACAACCACAAAAAGAATGAAAATACTATTTTATGAACCACACTCAGTTCCCACAGTCCACTCTCTGGGTGTAGATGGCTTTCTTCATTATAAGATCATTGGAACTGGCCTGAATCGTCTCATTGTTGAGATATTGGAAGAGCCCCATCCATCACAATTGATCATCGTATAATCTTGCGATTGCAGTGTACAATGAAATCTTGGTTCTTCCCATTTCACTTAGCATCAGTTCATCATCTCCAGGCCTCTCTGAAATCATTCTGCTAATTGTTTCTTATAGAACATTAATATTCCTTAACATTTATATACCATAACTTGTTCAGCCATTCTCCAACTGATGGGCATCCACTCAATACTGCCCACTTTCACATGGAATAATGGATAGAGTATTGTGCTTAGAGTCAGCAATGCTTGGATTCAAATACTCCATTTTCACACATTGGCTTTATGATACTAGTTAAGTGATTTAAACTCAATATTCCTCAGGCAACTCTATAGCACCTATATGGGAATCACAGATGAATTTTGGAAGCAATATTGGCTAATGAAATCACAGTTTATTCATGTAGTTCAGTCCCTTGCTCCGGTATTTATGTCCAAATCCTCTTGCACAAGTAGTGTGCAGGAGCCAACTAGAAGGGTTTCAGAAAAGCCAATCATTAAATTTTCACTGTATTTACATTTCAGAAATGAGTAAACACTACAGATTAAGGCTTGATTTGTTGATTTGTTGCTTGTCCACATTTAATATGATGGAGAAAAAGATTAGGTTGGAAAATGCCATCCACATCTAGAGAAAGGACTATGGAGTCTCAATGCAGATCAAAGTATACTAATTTCACTTTTTTGTTGTTTTATTTTTTTTCTCCTGGCTTTTCCCTTTTGTTCTAATTCTTCTTTTACAACATGACTAATGTAAAAATGCTTAATATGATTATATAGTATAACCTACATCAGATTGTTTATCATCTTGGGGAGGGATGAGAAGAGGAAGGGAAGAAAAAAACATAAATCACAAGCTTATAAAAGTAAATATTGAAATCTAAAAATATATATATAATGAAAACAGTTCTAAAAAAAGAAAGTGATAAAGTGTTAATAATGTAAATTAAACTTTTAAAATGTGTTATGGGTACATTTCCCCCCCCCCCCCCCCCGGAAAGCCAATTGTTAAACATTTATCAGCATATCCCTCTTTTGTATCCGTGTTACATATTTTGTGCCTCTAAAATTAGTAAACCTATCTCACAAGGGAAGGGAATGTAAGTCAAATGGAAGGTTGGATGCAAAATATTTTGGATCAAAAGAAAATTTTTCAATAAAAAACATAACAAAGTGGTTTGTTAATTGTAAAGCTTTAGAAGTGCAAGCTATTTCCTCCTCCCCTCCCCCCCAGCCCAATCCAATTCAACAAATGTTTGGTAAGCCCAGAAGGTAGATAAAATATTTGTACTAAGAGTTGTATCTGATCTAATTGTAATGTGGGTACCAAAGAGTCAAAGTTCTCCTCATTGTTCCTATGGCAGAAAGGGTCAGGAAAGAAGCTCAGAAAGCAAATATCTTTGTGGTACAGAAGAAAGAGCAATGCATTTAAAATCAGAGGCTCTCGGTTCAAATCCTTTCATTGCCATTTGTCGGTAAATAAGTCACTTAATCTCCTTGGTCCTTAGTTTCCTTAACTGTTAAAATGGGCTAGAGAAGATATACTCTAAGATCATTTCCAGCTCTAACTTTATCATCGTATATACAAAAATAAATACAAGGTAGGATGTGAGAAGGGCAAAGATGAGTTTCAAGAACTCTAGGAAAATTAGAAAAAGAAGAAATTCCTGACCAGCTACTAGCTTGTAGGGCATTGGGCTTGGAATCAAGAAGATCTGAGTTCAAATGCAGCCTCAGACACTTGCTAACTATGTGAGACTGGGCAAGTCACTAAAACTCTATTGCCTTGAGATAGCTCTATCAGTAAACAGAGAGCTTGGAATCTGGAAGATCTGAGTTCAATTATGGCGTTGGAGATTTACTAACTGTGTGACCCTGGACAAGATATTTAACCTTTGCCCTAATCCACTGGAGAAGGAAATGGTAAATTACTGTATCTTTGCCAAGAAAATATCATGGACAATACTGACATGATATTGTCACGAAGAATCAGACATGACTGAACAATTGAGCAACAAGAACAGTGGTCAGTAAAGTCTCCTAATTTCAGGTCTGACATTCTTTTCATCCCAACCTCCTTTATTTGTCAGCAGTGCTTTGTAATGAGAGACTGTTACAGGTACCACTGGGGCTAAAGCAATTATCCATTGTGATTGCTCTTTGGATTTGATGGGGATTATGAAGAACAAGCACTTGTTAGAATGAATTGAAAAATGGTCAACACACATCAGGAGGATGTTGTAAGAATGGGATAGGATGAGACCATGATGTAGAGGAAAGGATACAGAAGGATGAGATCATGATGTAGAGGAAAGGATACAGAAGAAGGAATCAGGATCCTAGGTTCTGCCATTAAACAGCTTTGTGTCATTAAAAAAATCACTCTACCTCCTGGGATCAGTTTCTTTCTCTGTAAAATGAGTGAGATGATACTAGATAATATCCAAGATCTCTTCCAGTTCTCATTTCCCATGTTCTCTGTTCTGGCATTTCTTCTAGTTCTGATGTACTATTTTCCCTTTTCTAAGGCCCCTTCCAACTTTTAACATTTTGTGTTTTGTGTTTTAAGGTTCCTTGCAGTTATAATATAACATCTTGTGTTCTCCAGTTCAGTACTTTTGAGACACTAATGATGAGGCATCAACTTTGCTTGTTCATTAGCCCTTACAGATCTGACACCTCACTTGTTTTTACTTGTGGTATGGACACAATGCTTTCTCAGTCAATTGTCCCATTCCTTCCTCCCACCTGGCAAATTAACTATTGTGCCATTGTTCCCAAATTATTCTTGGCTGCAGCCCAGGTCTTTGCTTTGATATTTATCCCCAATGTGCCCAAATCCCTGTGCATCCATCCTGAATATTTTGTGCCTCTTAGATTAATCCAAACCTCAGCTATTGGCTGGCAGAAACCCTTGCTACCGACTTGGCAATTTTAAAAATAATTTAAAATTTTTTTCTTTTGTCCTAATTACATATAAAAATAATTTTACCATTTGTTTTTTGTATAACCTATATCAAGTTCCTTTCTGTCTTGGGGAGGGAGAAGGGAAGGGAAGAAGAGAGAAAAAAATTGGAACTTAAAATCTTACAAAAATGAATGTTGAAAATTATATTTACATAGAGTTGGGAAAACAAAATACTATTGAATAATAAAAAGGATATTCATTTTTAAAATTTGGCATTCCAGATTCCTTCCCTCTTTCTTTCTCATCATCCTCCATGTGGGACAGAAGAGAAGATGACTGTAGCCTTCTTTTGCAGTAATAATTATAATGGTATTTTAGCATTGAGGTGTGTGGTGAATAGAATGACATAGTACAAAGAGATTGGACTTAGAGATAGGAAACATGGGTTTGGCTCTTGTCCCAAGAGTTCCTAGATATGTGATGATGGACAAGTAATTTAAGTTCTCTAAGTCTCAATTTCTATATTTATAATAAATGAAAAATACTCAGATGGATCTGTGATCTCATCAAATAAGGAATTTTCTCCAATGATTCAGATTACAACCCATCTGTGTTCTCTCAAAAGTTCACTACTGAAGGACCCAACAATCCTTCAACTCCCAACAAGCTAGAAACCTTCCTTTTTCTAAACACCTCAAGGATACCAGTAGAACCTCCTAGATGTTCATTGTTCTCACCATTGACCAGCTCACCAGGTCATTGACCAGCAATTGACCATGCAATTCCTCAGTGATGTCCTTTATTCTCATTCCTTTTTGGTGAGATGCCATGAGCTGCTCACAGCCATGATGTGTCTCTCCACTGTCTTTTATGGGACGTTCATTTTTACGTCTGGAAGCAGTGGTATTTGCTATATCATATGGTAAAATAATTCTTAGATAATAGAGTTGTTGTGAGGAAATCCCTTTGTAAACCTTAGGTTGTTATAAGAACATAAAAGTATTCTTATTTAGGGGCTGGCTATACATAAAACTTCAGGGTTTTGTTTTCTGGGGTGAGTTAGAGGAGGAATATTAGAAAGCTAACTCTTTCACCAGCTACCACACTTCTCACACACTAACAGTGGGAAGGATGTCGTTGAAGCTTGAAGTCTTTTTTTTTTTAACCTTAAACACAGGTTTCTTAGCCTCTTTTCTTAGCCTTTTTGGGTATCATAGATACTTTTGGCAGTCTAGTGAAGTTATAATTTTTAAAAAAAATCCTGAAATGAAAGACAGCATTATCAAGGAGACAAATTATATTGAAATGTAATTATCAAAGTCTTTTTTAAAACAAGTTCACAGATCCCAGGTTAGGAACCCCTGCCTAAAAGAATGGCTTTGAATATTAGAAAGGAGGAAAGGAATAATTGTTTCAGATAGCCAGCTGGGGCCTCTTCACTCTGTGTGGGGGCAGCTAAGTGTGCAAAAACAGACACAACTAATTGCAGAAAAATCTAAAATGTCATCTGCCAAAATATAGGTTACAGCGGAAATGTTCTCCTGCAGAGTCCCACGCGAAATCAAACACAAGAGATTTTCAGATGGAATTTAGACTCTTGTGTTTCTTGTTCCCACTGTTTCTATCAGCCTAGGGTTGAGGGGGTGTCATCCAGCATGTTCCCCTCTTCCAAGCCCCTCCTCTTTTTCATTTTTGGCTTTGATACTCTTTGACAAGCAAGCATGCCTCAACTTTCCGTTCCCATTCCAGGTTTTCTCCAGTCTTCCTGTGGCACCATCTCAAGAATTTGGCTTTAGCCTTAATTTCCCAAAGAGAGAGAGCCATAATGAGGTCTGTAGACCTCTTTGCTCATTAGGGGAGGAGATTTTCATTTGTGAATGAAATAAAAAAAAGAGTGTGAGATGGTGAAAGATGGAAGAGGGGGATGGGGCTGAGGGAAAGTTCGACTTTGGAGCTTCCTTTGATTCGTGAGACAGAGAGGCCTTTGTTTAGTAGTTCAGTGGATTTTCTTTAGCTCTCTGTCTCAGGGAAATGGGACCAGCATAAGACAGGCACCAGCCCAGGCCTGGAGGGGGACCCTTCAGCAGTCCTCAACAACCTGTGCATGTTAATTCCAGGGAAGGCTCTGAGCTCCTTTTCTAGTTTGACAGCTTCACAAAACCCAACAAACTCAAAGGCAGGAGAGGAGACACAGGATGCAGAGCCGAACCACTTTCCCCTCAGTGGGCTGCATCACTGGCTCTCTGTTGGGGCAGGTTGAAGCACCAGGAGACAAAAGTCTGCTGTACTATGGGGGAGGTGGAAGAGACTGTTCATCATATTAAGCATGTGCCTGACAATAAGCCTAGTAAATCCTTACTAATAAACATCTGTTTGTTCTTAGGGCAGTCACTTGATTGAATTATATTTGTTTTTAGATATAATCAATGCAGAAATTTGTTTCGATTGATTACGCAAATTTATTAAAAGGATTTTATTTTTGTTTCTGTTTTGGGGGGGAGGAGGGGAACAATGAGGTTTGAAGGAGAGAAAATTGATTTTTGTTAGGCCAAGAGAAGCCATTTACTAGCAGTATTTTCCTTAACGAATCACTTAACTTAATCTCTGAACTCCTCCTCCTCCTCTGTGAAATAGGGATGATTAATTAGTACCAAACTTAAAGTGCAGTTTTAAGGATCAAATAAAATAATGCATGTAAAGTACTTTGCAAATCTTTAAACATTGTGTAAACTCAAACTACTACTATAGGCAGTATCGAGTAGTAGATAGGAAGCTGACTTTGGAGAATGAAAGTCTTAGATTTCAGTTCTGTATTTAACATTGACTGTTATTGTTCAATAATGTCCAATTGTTCCAGACCCACGTGGGGTTTTCTTAGTAAAGATACTGGAGTGCTTTGTCATTTCCATCTTCAGTTCATTTCACAGATAAGAAAACTGAGGCAAACAGAATAAAATGACTTGCCCAGAGCACACATCTATTAAGTGTCTGAGGCCATATTTGAACTCAGGAAGAGAATTCCTGCTTCCAGGTCCTAGTGCTCTAACCATTGGACCATCTAGCTGTCCTACTGTATTTACTATACCTTTAGATAAATCATTAACCTCTCAGTGTCTCCAACCAACTATAGACTATAAATTACAAAGCAAGTGCTGATTTGCATTGGTAAAAGGAATTTTCTCCCAGGAGTTCCCTGTACTAGGAAAATCACAGGTCTGGGGCAAATAATAATTACAATAACATTCTTGTCATACAGCACAGAAACAATTGTATAATAGTGTCCAAGGGGCAGAACAACATTCTTCAGAATGGAGAGTAAGAAAAAAAGATGTGTTAATTTTGGATTTACTGATCGAGGTTCTTAGAACATGACAATATCTAACATGTAACAGCCAACTTTGCACCAGTTTGGAGATGTGTATAAATGTTGTGGGGGGCAGAAGCAATGTAGTGAACAAAGCTGAAGCATCTAAGTCTTTATTTGCAGCTGCTTGGCCAAAATGTTTTTCTCTTAATGCTTCTACTTTAAAAGGTGGCTGTTCACACTGAGTAGGAAGACTTTATAAAAATTATTCCAAAAAGAGACGTATATGCTGGGTTGAAGACTCTGATTCTTTCCTAGGGGATGCAGGGCTCTATCTCACATCACAGGTAGGGAAGGGGGAGACTGGGAAGACAATGGGAAAGGTGGTCTGTTAGAATGAACAATGAGGTAAGACTGGGGGAGTTTGGAGATCTTTGTCCCTCATCCACAATTATAAAACTTTTCCTTTGGTGTAGAATGGTTTCTCTTGGGGATTTTGGGATCTAGCTGAATGGACACTGGCAAGACCTGGGTTCAAATCCTGGCTTTGTCATAGACCTATGTGACAGTTACTTTCTTCCATTAAGCCTCAGATACTTCATCTGTAATTCAGTCTAACCCAATAAGCATTTGTTAAGCATCTCTGTGGGCAAGTCACTGTTAGCTATGGGAGATAAAATAAAATAAAATAAAGGGATTGAACTAGATGGTCCGATTGATTGAATTATATTTGTTTTTAGATATAACCAATGCAGAAACCCATTCATTCATTCAGTCTAATTGACCTCAGGACTTGCTTCATATCCCATCCATTTTGCCATCTGTTCTACTGTGCAGGTATCCCCCTTTCTCCTGCCTCTTGCTCTTGCTGTGAAAATATTAATCAAGTCATTATTTGAACAGTTACTGGAAAGGATGTGATAATGTACTACCTCATGACTCACAATTCTTGCGTCTACTTAGACCAAAACTCTCATTGTTGACCACCACACCTCTTTGTGTATGTATTGTATTCCCCTATTAAACTGTAAGTTACTTGAGAGTAAGAGCTCTCTCCGTTTTGTATTTGTATTCTTAACACCTGCACATGGTAGGTGATTGTTAAATTCAGTTTGTTTGAATCAGCAAACACTCATAAAATATACACTAAATGTGTCAGGCATTGTGCTAGGTACTAGGGATATAAAGACAAAAATAAAATAATTCCTGCCCTAAAAGAACATACAGTCTATTGGAGGAAAACATAAATGTATAAACATAATTACAATATAATTTGGGGGAGAAAAGAAGATACTAGCAGCTAGAGGGAACTGATCTTAGGAAAAATGTGATGCTGGGCAAATTAGTGTTCTAGGCAACTCTCTAAGCTTGTTTGTTGTTCATTCTTCATTCTGTTTCTCTCTCTCCTCTCTCTCTCTCTCTCTCTCTCTCTCTCTCTCTCTCTCTCTCTCTCTTTCCCAATTGGGGTTAAGTGATTTGCCAAGGATCACACAGCTAGGATGTGTTAAGTGTCTGAGTCCAAATTTGAACTTAAGTTCTCCTGAGTTCAAGGCTGGTGCTCTATTCTCTCTCTCTCTCTCTCTCTCTCTCTCTCTCTCTCTCTCTCTCTCTCTCTCTCTTTCCCAATTGGGGTTAAGTGATTTGCCAAGGATCACACAGCTAGGATGCTCTCTCTCTCTCTCTTTCCCAATTGGGGTTAAGTGATTTGCCAAGGATCACACAGCTAGGATGTGTTAAGTGTCTGAGTCCAAATTTGAACTTAAGTTCTCCTGAGTTCAAGGCTGGTGCTCTACCCACTGCACCAACTAGCTGCTCCTTCAATCTTATTTCTCAAAAAGGCCCAATGATATCATGAAGTTGATGTCCTGACTTGTATGTAAATTGGATTTAGACTATGAATTACAGAGAAGGTGATAAACTGTATAGGTAGAGAAGCTTCCTGAAATCATCAATTTAGTTCCTATTCCCTATTTCAATGATGGTTCAGTTAGCTGATGAAATGGGTAGAACGGGTCTAGCCTCAGATACTTACTATCTGTGTGACCCTAGGCAAATCACTTAACTCTGTTTGCCTCAATTTCCTCATTTATAAAACAATCTGGAGAAGGAAATGGCAAACCACTCTAATTAATCTTTACCAGGAAAACCCCAAATAAGGGTGTGAAGAGTTAGATATGATTGAAATGACTAAACAACATTTCAATAATAGGTAAAATAATAGATATTTAATAGATAAATGATAGATAGATGGATGATTAATAAGTTGATAAATGCCAGCTAGCTAGCTAGCTAGATAAAACATTAGGATTTTTTTTTGTATTCCCAGAGAAGAGCACTATCTGTAACCACCAACCTAACACTACCTTCCAGGGCCTCCATGAAAGACAAAGGGGGGTGGGAAGAGAACAGAGTTAGGGATGTGGAGAAATAATTCTGTAAGTGCATAATAGAGTAGTCTTTTCTCACATCCATTCTCCAAGTTGGTCTCTTCTTTATCTGTATACGTGAATGAATGAGCCATCATTTTCTATGCTCTAGACACCAATTCCATTTTCCCTCAACTTCTATTACATGGGCATACAATTTTCCCCCTGACTGAAGATGATAAATTATATAGATTATATTTTAAACACTATGTCAAAATATTGTCACAATATGACATTGAAGTAATTATTATTTTTATTTGCTCAAAAGCCCATTATCTGTTTCCTATTTTACTGAATAAAAGCATTAGATATGAGAAGGGTTGAAGGAAGTAGAGTTTTTTCATTGTTACTTCTTTCCCCAGGAGTGATGACTCCAGTGTTATAGGACTAGAAAAAAGGACCAGATGTAAGATCCTGTATGGATGCAAGAATTGATATCCATGACATTTACTAAGGAGGAAGAGTATAAGAGAGAGCAAGATGGTCTGTATTCTAGCCAGGTATGCTAGAATTAGATTTAAATGGATGAGATGATCTTGGTTCAAGATTCTTATCCTAGTCAGTCTGTCAGCCAATAAACATTTATTAAGTTCTAAGAAAGGCAAAAGCTAGTCCTTGCTTTCAAGGAACTCATGATCTGATGGAGAAAAAAACATGCAAATGAACATGTACAAACAAGACACATAGAGGATAAATCAGAGATAATCAACAGATGGAAGGCACAAGAATTGAGGAAGATTGGGAAGGGTTTCTAGTAGAAGGTGGGATTGTAGCTACGATTTGAAGGAAGACAGGAAAGCCAGGAGTCAGAGATGAACAGGCAGCTCATGCTAGGCAAGGAGGCAACCAATGAAAATGCCTGGAACCAGGAGATGGAGTATCTTTGTTTGAGGAGCAGTAAGAAGTCCATTTTCTTTCTTTTTTTTTCTTGTTGAGGCAATTGGGGTTAAGTGACTTGCCCAGGATCATACAGCCTGTACGTGGTAAGTGTCTGAGGCCAGATTTGAACTCAGGTCCTCCTGACTTCAAGGTTGGTGCTCTATCCACTGCACCAACTAGCTGCCCCAAAGAAGGCCATTTTCACTGAATTTCAGAGTGTGTAGTGGTAAGAGAGAAGAATTACATAAGGTATAAGAAGACTGGAAAGGTGGGAATGAGAGAATAGGCTATGGATATCTTTGAACATCACACAAAGGATTTTGTATTGATCCTTATCTGAAAGGATAGTGATATCCTTAATAGTAAGAGGGATGTTTTTGTTGTTTGTCCTTCATATCATCAGGGAGGTGATACCATGAAATGCAAGTGAATTGAATTTAAGTGAGGGAATTCTGTGCAAGGTCACCTGTCTCACTTTCTCCTATACAGTCATCTGGACCCATTAGCAAGATATAGATCAAGATGACTGGAGATGGCCCTGGATGAAGTGGGAGACCTTAGCCTTTTTAAGCTAAGGTCTTCAATAAGTCTCCGTTTGACTGAGACCGAACTCATTCAGTGATTAAGGCTAGGTTGCAAATGAAGCAAAGAATCTCCTCTTTCACTTACTGCATACTTTGATCTAGCAGTGTTTTGACTGGATCTGTATCCCAAAGAGATCATGAAAGAGGGAAAAGGACTTATATGTGCAAAAATGTTTGTAGCAGCCCTTTTTGTAGTGGTAAGGAACTAAAAATTGAGTGATGCCAATTGACTGAGGAATGGCTGAATAAGTTATGATATATGAGTGTAATGAAATATTATTGTTCAATTAGAAATGATGAACAAGCTGATCTCAGAAAAGTCTGGAATGATTTACATGAGCTAATGCTAAGTGAAGTAAGCAGAACCAAGAAAACATTTTACATAGTAACAACAAAATTATGTGATCAATTGTGATGGACTTGGCTCTTTTCAACAATGAGGTGATTCAAGGCAAATAGTGATGTTAAAAGGAGAAAAAGGTCTGGGAGGGAAAGATAATGAGTTCAGTTCAGGATATGTTGAATTTAAAATGTCTGTGAGACATCCACTTTGAGATGTCCATTAGGCAGTTGGAAATGTGAGATTGGAGACCAACAGAGAAGTTAGGGCTAGACAAGCAAATCTGAGACATCAGCATAGAGATGATAGTTGAATACTTGAAAACTGATAAGCTCACTAAATGAAATAACATAGAGGGAGAAGAGAAGAAGGTGAAGACCTGTGGGACTCCCATTAATAGTTTCATGATCTGAATGAAGATGCAGTAGAGGAAACTGAGGAATGATCAGATAGGTAGGAAGAAAACTGGGAAAGAGTAGTATAAGAAGAGAAATGTGCGCCTGCATTTAAATCCCAGCTCTGTTATCTATTATATTTGTGTAACTTTGTGGGAGTCCTTTATCTCTGAATGTGAGTATGATTACATAAATAAAAAGAAGGCTAGATGACCTCCGAGATCCTTTCCAGAGCTACATCTAGGATTTTATGGCTTGATGATTTTTAAGAACTGCTGTAGTTATCAGAATGTATGAGTGTGACTCCTAATTCTGATTGCCCAAGGCCAAGTTTGGTGATCCATTCTGGAGTATTCACCAAATGATTGTGGGTGAAGAGAGACTCCTAAGAGGAGTATCAGTGTATCAGGAAACAGTTCCACTGACTTGATATGGAGTAGAGTTTGGGCTGTGGTGGGTAGACATTTGGGACTCAGTAGACATGATTTCATAAATCAATTCATAGGGACAAGCATTTAACCCTTCCCAAGACTCTGCTGTAGAACCTTGAGTAAGTACTTTGGATGAAGAGGCCAACTGATATCCTTTTTCCTTTGTGAAGCGGGAATCATATTGGAGCTTTGTCTGCATGAAGCAGCTAGGTGGCACAGTGTATAGAATGTTGGATTTGGAGTCAGGAAGTCTTGAGTTCAAATCAGACTTCAGATACTTCCTAGCTATGTGACTCTGAACTCTCAGTTTATCTGCTAAATGATAATGATCATACCATCTGCCTCCAAAAGTTATGAAGATAAAACAAGATAACATGTATTATTAGTACTGGTGTTGATGGTTGTGATAGGACTGCTAATGGTAGTAATAGTAGTAGCAAGATGGTAGGTAGTGGTAGTAGTAGTAGTAGTGGTGGTGATGGTGGATGGTGATAGTAGTAGTAGTAGTAGTAATTGTCATGGTAGAAGTAGTAATGGTAGTAGTAGTTGTAGTGGTGATGGTGATAATATTAGTAGTGGGAGTAGTGGTGGTGGTGGTGGTAGTAGTAGTAATAGTTATAGTGATGGTGCTGGTAATGGTAGTTAGTGATAGAAGTAGTGTAGTGTTAATGATGGTAGTGGTGGTAGTAATAGCAGTCTTGGTAATTAGTAATTATAGTAGCGTAATAAGAAGCTTAAGGCAGAGAGACCTTTTAAACTCAAGACTCTAGCTAGGGTTTTGAGGCCTTGAAACAAGAAGTATAGGAGCTATTAATTATTACTCCTAGAAGGATCCTACAGGTACAGAGATTAATATAAAGGGCCATTAACACAAGCAAGGCCTTGGGAGAAAGGAAAGAAAGGGAAACTGGCTCAGAGAAAAAGCAGAATTCTTAGCAGGTTTTTCCTGGAATGATACCAATCCAGCAAAAGGAAGGAAGAACCTGGCTCGCTACCAGGGGTAAGAGATATGTGTTAGGTGAGTTTCCACCCACCCCTCATTTGTAGAAAGCTCAGTTGACAGAGGGTCCCTTAGTGAATTGGCGGATTGCCTCTCATCCTCTAATTAAATGCAATTAAAGTCTCTGGGGCAGGTTCCTTCAGGGACTATCTAGAGACAGGTATGAGACTCAGACAGAAGCTATTGAGCAAGAGACTAGTGATTCCGCTGTCCAGGGTTCTGGCAGCTTTTCAGTACTGTAACTCTAGACAGGTTATGAAGATGCAGCACAACTGGCTGAAGGCACAGAACTCCACAAGTTAGGAAGAATAATTGGGAGGGTGCAGATGTGGTCAAATTTCTGAAATAAAAAAAATCATTCCCATTGCTTTCATTAATACTGTGCTTTGGGATTGGATGCCTCAAGGAAAAGAGCCTTGTGGGACTGATTTAAAGAAGGGATTGTGAAAAATCATAGAAGTACAATGGAAATCATCTCCACCACGTCCTCTTTAGTCCCCACCACATACACAGACACTCATTTTACAACCAAAGAAACTGAGGCTCAGATGAATGAAATGACAAAATTAGAAGATTATAAATTTAGAGCTGGAAGGCACCTTAGGTGGCACCAAGTCTAAACCCTGTTTTTATAGATGAGGAAACAAAAAAATTAAGTGATGGCAAATCATATAGTAGGAAACCCAGAATTTAAACCTAGGTTCTCCGACTCCATATCATATGCTTTCTCTACTGTACCAAAATTCAGACTTTCTGACTCTCATTCTAGGGCTTTTTCTTCGGTTATTCCACAACATTATTTCTTGTATTGAAAATGGGTTCTGCCACTATTTCATTTTAGGCATGTAACTTTTCTTTGGGCCTCAGTTTCCTCATATATAAATTAGAAGAATGGGCTAAATCATAGTTCTTAACCTAGGGTGTAGAAGCTTGTTTATTAAAATACTCAGATGACTGTGTTCCAATATGGTTTTCCTTTGTAATCTATGTATTTTATGCATTTGGAAATATTATTTTGAGAAAGGATTCATAGGTTTCTTCAGATTACAAACCAAAACAAAAAGATTAAGAGCCCCTGGACTAGATGATCTCTATGTTTAATCATTCATTTATTAAGCACTAACTACATATCATGCACTGTGCTAGATCCTGGGGATACAAATACCAAGAATGAACAAATTTCTAATTTAAAGTACCTTCAAGTTCTAACATTCTGTGACTTTTCAAGGTCAGGCTGTGTATCTAACTTGCTTTCTGAATTTTCTTCCATCTGCAAATGAACAGGGAACCTTATGAATGCACAACTTGTGATCTAGTTCTAAATCCCAGTTTTTTGTGAGAATGATGGTAATGACGAATGGGAGAAAGATGATGGAACCATATCCAACACATGGGAGAAGTCACAGATGCCAAAGTTGGGAGGGAGGGCAAGGATAAAGGGGACAAACCTTCCTGGGAACCTAATGCCTTGGCCTCTGCCAGAGAAGTTGCCTTGAAATATTTGTCCTTGGCCTTGACAAAAGGAGGCTCTGTCCATTGGCACCTCAGGGCTTGGCCCACAGCCCATGAGAGCTGCAATTCTTGGCTCTGATACACTGAGATGAATGAATCTATAAGAAGGGATGGACTAAGTCAGTGACTACGTGGGCTGTGATAGTTTCCTAAGAAGTCCTTTACAGTAAAAAAAATTCTAATGCCTGTAAATCCGGATTGGTTTGGCCTGATAAGGTAGTCATTTATACATTGTGATTTTTGGAGGCTAGAAAGGCTCCCCCAATCTGCTTGTTCCTCTCTGATGAGGCCCCTCTTTGCTAGTTTAAGCTTGAAATATCTATTTCAAAGCCTTAGAGGCCAGCAGGCTTGCCTCCACCCTTATTTGCAGAAACCTCAATTGACCCAGAGTTAAATTGAATTACATAGCTAACATGTATCTGAGGTGAAATTAAAATCTAAGTCTGCCTGATTTCATGTCCAGTGCTCTCTGTACTATGTCAAGCTTCTTCTCAAAGATACAGTTTATGGACTGTGGCTTTCCTTAATCAGAATCACAGGAACTCAAAATTGAAAAGGATCTCAAAGGTCATCTTGTCTAGTTGCATCAAACCCAAATACAAATGTGGACCTCAAATTAATTTAGAAAATCACAAGTTAACCTTATCTTTTAGGGTACTGTATTTTTGTTTATTTTGTTAAACATTTCCCAATTACATTTCAACCTGGTTTGGCCCTTGAGCTGGAGTTTAACACCTCAGATCTAGTCTAACACACGCCTGTACTGGACCACCTGATAGTATGATCGTGAAACACTTTCTACATCTTATTTCACAGCCTTAAAAGGCTGATAGTAACAGTATCATTACCCCATTTACAGATGAGACTAAACAGATTAAGTGATTTGTCAAAAGTTTAGTAAGTTAGTAGTACAATTAGGAGGGGATGCTTAAAATGCAGATATGTTGGAAGAAAGAATTTGGATAATTTAAACTCAATCTAAGATATAAATGAATGATAGGAAGATCTCTGCTAGGAGCAAGATTTGTTAGAGGGGGAATAGGAAGGAAACCAAACATGGAGAGAGGAAAATTGGATCTGAGAAGGCAAATTGCCAACTTAACATATTAAGATTGGTCCTGGACATCAGCCCAGGTTATCAATTATCTGGGATAAGATGTTTTAGAGGGAGATTCATGAGTTTCTCTCTGCCAATCAGTGGTGACCTGAGTTAGATCCTCTTACATGACAAAGGTCATCCTGTCTGTCAAGAAACATTGTAATGTGGTTTAAAAAAAAGAGCCAAGGAAAACAATTATCAGAAGATTTGGTTTCCAAACAGAGTTCTTCTCTAAGTCACTGCATGTCATTGGGCAAGACTGTTTCTTTGTAAAAGGGAGATTATAGCCCATGCCTCTACCATTGAGCTGTTGTGAAAATCAATTAAGGCAATAGACAGAAAATGCTTTTATAAACCCAGTGTTACATATGTATAATATTATTACTGACCAAAGACCTTATGATTCTGGATTTCAAAATGCAGAATCAAAGCTTTAAGACAGTCAATCAAGAAATATTTATTAAGCACCTACTGTGTGCCAGGAATTGTGTGAAGCGCTGGTGATACAAAGAAAGGCAAAAGACAATCCTCATTCTCAAAGAGTTCACAGTATAATGTGAGACAGAAGAAACAAATTTTGATGGAGGAAAGATGAGGGATTTTTTTGTTTGTTATTGGATTTTTTAGATAATACATTTAATACTAATTAGCTATCTATTCCTTCCTGCATACACTTAACTTCAGCCAGCTCCTAAAATTCTAAAACTAACAAGAGGGTCACTTCAGGTCTCTTACCTACTCTTTAATGGCAAAGTGTTTTCTTATTTGGATACTTTTTGGACCCTCCAGTAAGTTTGCCTATTTTGTACAGATTGGTACTCCTGATTTTAAAGTTAACTCTAAAACCTGATAGCTATGTAACCTTAGATAAGTCACATCACTGTTCTAGATCTTAGTTCCTTCAACTGGAAAATGAGGGGATTAAAGCAAATAATCTTAAAAGGCCCATCCAGTTCCAAAGCTTGTGGTTTTAGCACAGAATGGAATTTTCTCATTTTGAGGAAGATGTCATCCAAGGAAAGATTTGAGTCAGAACAGTATGACAGATATGTGCTATCCTTAACACTCTTATAGCACAGAAGCATCACCCACAGGTGTCACGTCTGAACATATGTAGTATTTTGCTATATATTCAAGCAATCATAGCACTGCAGATGGTTTGTTCCAAATCTGTAGGCCTGTAGATATTTTAAAAACATTTTATTGATATCTTTTTACATCAGTAATTTTTTATTAGACCATCCCTTCTATCATTAAATCCTGCCTTTTAACAAAAAATATTGACACAAAACCATTCAATAGATAAAACTAGCTTGAGAAAAAATACAACTTTCACCACCTACTTTCCCCATATCTCTCTGAAGAGGAAAAAAATGTCTCATCAAAAAATCTTTGACTCAAGATTGGTAACTGCAATTAATTAGTTTGTATAGTCCTATAATTTTATTTTCCTTTATGTTAATGTAACTAATGTATAATGTTTTCTTGATTCTGCTTCCTTCTGGATCAGTCCATATAAATCTATATTTCTCTGAATTCCTCATTTTCATTGTTTTTACAATATAATTACATTTCATTAATTAATAAGAATTTATTAATTAATGAAATTTATTAATTAATTAACCCCTTTATTAATTAATGAAATTTATTAATTAATTAACCCCTACACTAGGTGCTAGAAACAAACACAAAAAATGAAACTCTCTCATTATAAGGAGTTTATATTCTAATGTTGGAGACAATTACATATATAAACACATACAGAAAAAATATAAAGAGAATTAGTATAATGTGGTTAATAACTGGCATGTATATTTCACTTAAAGTTTCTCAGAGAACTTTATAAATTATATATCATTTTATTTTCAGAATAACCCTGGGAAGTAGAACCTCCTTTTTTCTAAACAGTTGAAGAAACCAAGGTAGACAGAAGTTAAATGGTTTGTCAGGGTCACACAGCTAGTAAGTATCTCAGTCTGTATTTGCACTCGGGTGTTCCTAATTACAATTCTATTGCTCTATTCACTGTGCTGTATAGCTTGGAAGAGAGTGAAGAATCAGATAGAAGGCGGTGCTAATATTTATTTACTATGGGTTTTTTATTCATTCCCCAGTTCATAAGCACCATTTTATTTCCGTATTTTTCTAGCACAAAAAAAATCTGTTTAAATATTTTCTTATATAAGGAGGTGTGTAAAACTGACCCAGTTTATTTTGATTGTACATGTCTTTGATGATATCATCTACTCAACTTTCCCTTTGAAATTCCTTGTTCAAAATGTAGGAGCTATTCTTACCCATGATGTGTCATAGGAACATAAATGTAGAGTCGTAAAGCACCTTAGAAGTGACATCAAACTCATTCTTCTCATTTTATAGATGAGAAAACCAAGTTCCACAGAGTTCCTAGATAAAACAGGAAATAAGTATCTAAGACAGAATTTAAACTTAGATCTTCCAGACTACAAGTTTAGTTCTCGTTCCACTATGCCACTTTGGGTGATATTGAACTTGAATATTTGAGAAACTATAGTATTCCATAATTTGAAGCCAGGTGACATGACAAGAAGAATACTGGTGTTAAAAGATGGGTTCTTGTTTTGGGGAAAGCTCATAGTAATTCAAAATATTTTACAATTTCTTCCAAAGTGATACAACCTGCTTTTTCTTTTTCAATTCTTAACTTAAGGATATTGTTCAAAGACACACATACACACAGACATATACATATGTACATGTACACACACACACACACACACACACATGAAATAATAGTTGCCTTGAGGAAGTTTAGATTTTTTATTTTCATTTTCTTTCTTTTTCTTTTTTTTCTGTTTTTTTTTCTGGTTATGCATGTCCATTTTTAAAGACATATTTCTTTATGAATCATGTTGGGAGAGAGAAATCAGAACAAAGGGGAAAAACCACAATAGAAAGAAAAAGAAAAGAAAAAGAAAACAAGTGAACATAGCATGTACTGATTTACATTCAGTCTCCATAGTTCTCTCTCTGGATACAGATGGCATTTTTGATACAAAGTTTATTGGAATTGCCTTGGATCATTGAACCACTGAGAAGAACCAAGTCTTTCATAGCTGGTCAATGTACAATCTTACTCTTACTATGTACAATGTATTCTTGGTTCTACTTGTTTCACTCAGCATCAGTTCCTGTAAATCTTTCGAGGCCTTTCTAAAATCAGCTTGTTCATCACTTTTTATAAAGCAATAATATTCCATTAATTTCATATACCATAACTTATTAGTTTCCCAGTTGATGGCATCTACTCATTTTCCAATTCTTTGCTACAAACATTTTTGCACATGTGGGTTCTTTCCCCTTTTTTATAATTTCCTTGGGATACAAACCCAGTAGTAGCACTGCTGGATCAAATGGTATGCACAATTTTATAGCACTTTGGGCATAGTTCCAAATTGCTCTCCAGAATGGTTGAATCATTTCACAACTCCACCAACAATATATTAGTGTCCCAGTTTTCCACATCCCCTCCAATATTTATCATTACCTTTTCCTGTAACCTTAGACAATTTGAGAAGTATGAGGTACCTCGGAGTTGTTTTAATTTGCATTTCTCTAATCAATAGTGATTTAGAGCATTTTTCATATGACTATAGGTAGATTTAATTTCTTCATCTGAAAATTGTCTGTTCATATTCTTTGACCATTTATCAACTGAGTTTTTTTTTATAATTAGTAGTATTTTATTTTTTCCAATTCATATAAAGATAGTTTTCATTCACTTTTTCTGAGTTCCAAATTTTTTTCTCCTTTCTTTCCTTCTCCCCTTCCCCCAAATGGCAATCTAATATAGATTATAAAGGCATAATCATATTAACCAAATTTCCACATTAGTTATGTTGTGAAAGAAGAATCAAAACAAAAGGGAAGAACCATGAAGAAGAAAAAACAAAAACAGGGGAAAATAGTATATTTTGATCTGTATTCAAATTCCATAGTTCTTTCTCTGAATGTGAATAGCCTTTTCCATCATGAATAGTTTGAAATTGTCCTAGATTATTGTATTATTGAAAAGCTGAGTCTATCATAGTTGATCATCACACAATCTTACTTTTACTGTATACAATATCCTCCTGGCTCTGTTCATTTCACTCAGCATCAGTTCATTGAAGTTTTTCCTGGTTTTTCAGAAATCTGCCTGCTCATCACTTTTTATAGAACCATTACATTCACACACCACAATTTGTTCAACCATTTCCCAATTTATGGACATTCTCTCAGTTTCCAATTTTTTGCCATTACATAGAGAGCTAAAGCTTAATCTTTTAAATTATAAACATAGAAAACATCATGGTTTAGAGAAAGATCTCAAGACTAAGTAAGCATCAGGAGATTCTCAGTAAGTCATGGCATTCTGGGTTTTCGCATTTTGTAAAATCAAGATAAAACCATATCCTACCTCTGACTTAGGACTATTGTGAAGCTAAAACAATGGGTATTAAATTTTTTACTTAAAAAATTCTTCTTGGTGTACAAGACTGGAGGGATGGCTGCTCAAACATATTTTTTTTTGAACTCTCAGTCTGACATTAGATTTAGGTGTTTTAAGTTCCTTTTATGAGAAGATTAAAGCCATTTAAGTAACTGGTCTCATGAAGTTTATAGTATATATAGAATGTTAGAAGAAAAGAGACAGTATGGGATAGTGGATAAAGAAATGGCCTTAGAATTAGGAGGTCCAGAGTTTCATTCCTACCTCTGGCCTAAACTCACTGTGTGATCATGGGTAAGACACTTAAACTTTTAGTTTTTCGGGAAACTCTCCAAGTTGCAAAAATAGAGGGAGTGTTCACACTTGAAAATTCCTTACACTGAAATCACAGATCTGGACTTTCTTCTCTTCCCTCAAAGTAAAAGAAATTTTAGAAATCAGATAAATAAGATCAGCTTTGAATCTCAAAGCTCAGTCTTAGTCATACATGACTTAAAACCAACTTTGTAGGATTTATTGATTCATATACAAATATCACACCAAAAGATTCATGTACCAGTCAACTCCTGCAGCCCCCAGTTCTCAGCTATTTATTCTGGTCTGTGAGAAGTATATCTTATTATATTAGGAAGTATATCTTATTATCAACATCTTATTATAATTACTTCCTCCTTGGTGGCATGTCACCCAGTGAACTGACTGCACCCATGCCACTGAGGTCCTTAATTAACTATGGGCCAGGTACACCCAGAATGGCTTATTAAGTCCAGGCACTCTTAGCCCCATCTAGGATAAAGGCTGGCTCTGTTCTGCAGCTATGGAGTTATCCTATATTCCAGAGAGCAAAGGAAGCTGGCTCTTTTTCAAATGTACCAACAGAACTCATAGGCATCCTCTGAGCACATGTATCATGAGTAAAATAGATAAGACTGCACACAGTGGTTAATAAAAGTCTTTTATTGTGTATGGGAAGCAATGAAAGAGGAGAGAAGTGTCTCTCTCCAAACAAAACCTTCTGTTCCAACTTTTCCCCTCCTTTCCCCCACCCCTCCCGTAGATGGCAGGTAGACCAATCAATACATGTTACATATGTTAAAGTATATGTTAAATACAATATATGTATACATATCCATACAGTTATTTTGCTGCACAAGAAAAATTGGACTTAGAAATAAGGTAAAAATAATCTGAAAAGGAAATCAAAAATGCAAGTGGACAAAAATAGAGGGAGTGGAAATGCTATGCATATACAACTTTTTAAAAGAGCATTATGTTTAATTTAACATAGTATTTCCAACACTGCCTTCCTTGTCTGTGGCCGTTTCTGAACTTCCTTCTGCTCCTTTCTGTGCATGTTTCTTTTTTTTTTTTTTTTACTTATGAATGCTTTTTTATGCTTTTTTATCATTATAAATGCTCTTTTTAATTTTTCTCCCATTCTCCCAACAAATTTCCCCACTCCACCCCAGAATATTAAATGCATCAATTGTAATAATATGCAAAGTCAAGTTGGGTTTTTTTTTCAGAAAATAATTTTTTATTGTTCTAAATTATTCTTCAGAAAATTCCAACTTCCTTAAATTTATTTAATATATCTAGGAATCACAAGTCAATAGGTTTTCTCTTTTTGCATTTAAGAATTTTATTTTTTAAATAATAGCTTTTTATTTTCAAAATACATGCAAAGATAGTTTTCAACATTCATCTTTGAAAAATCTCATGATCCAAATTTTTCTCTCTCCCTTCCTCCACCCCATTCCCTAGACAGCAAGTAACTTAATATATGTTAAACATATACAATTCTTTTACACATATTTTCACATTTATCATGCTGCACAAGAAAAATCAGATCAATAAAGAAAAAATAAGAAAAAAACAAACAAAAAAACCAAGCAAGCAACAACAAAAAAGGTGAAAAAAAAAAAAAAAAAACTATGTTGAAATCTACATTCAGTATCAATATTCCTCTTTCTGGATGCAGATGGCTCTCTCCATCACAAGTCTATTGGAATTGGCCCGAGTCACCTCATTGTTGAAAAAAATCAAGTCCATAGGAATTGGTCATCACATAATCTTGTTGCTGTGTACAATATTCTCTTGGTTCTATTTACTTCAGTTAGCATCAGTTAATGTAAGTTTCTCCAGATTTCTTTGAAATCATCCTGTTGATCATTTCCTATAGAACAATAATATTCCATGACATTCATATACCACAACTTATTCAGCCCCCAACTGATGGGCATCCACTCAGTTTCCATTTTCTAGACACTACAAAAGGGCTGCTACAAATATTTTTGCACATGTGGGTCCTTTTCCCTTTTTTAGTGATCTCTTTGGTATACAGGTTCAGTAGAGACACTGCTGGATCAAAGGTATGCACAATCTGATAGCCATTTGGGCATAGGTCCAAATTGTTCTCCAGGATGATAGGATCAGTTCACAACTCTACCAACAATGTATTAGTGTCCCAGTTTTCTCACATCCTCTCCAATATTTATCATTATCTTGTTATCTTAGCCAATCTGAGATGTAAGTAGTGGTAAATAGGTTTTCTTTAAGTGAAAAATTTGTTATCAGAGGTAAATTCTCACTAAGGTCTTTTCCTTCCTCTTAGAATGTTTCATGAAATCCAACAAGAATACACTATTTGCCATGAGAAGGATTGGAGATTAATATCTGTAGAAGGCAAAGTTTTCCTCATCTGATGTTCCTTTTTTACCAGTCTTCTCCTCTGTGGAGAAAGTGGTACCTAATCCATCATTAGCATTAAAGATGTGAGAAAATAAAGTTCACTTTTCCCTATCTAGTTTGACTGGTCATAGTTTGAAGGCAGAAAGAACAAGATTTTCCCAAAATAATAATTATGACAACAATAAAATCAATTTCTATTTCTGGCATGAGAGGCAGTGTGGATGGAAAAAAAGCTGGCTTCGGAATCAGCAGAACCTGGGTTCAAATCTTTCCTCTTTTGCATACTAGTTATGTAACCTCAGACAAATTACTTTAACTTCTCAGTACTTTATTGTCAAGTCTCTATGACTCTAAATTGCAGAGAAGATACAGCATATCTCTATATCAATAGTTCATAACTTCACTAATCTCTTCCTCACTTAGCTATATTGATACCCATAGAAAGGATGGATTGCCAACCCATCAAATGATAGATGTGAGATGTTTGCAAATGAATTTTGTGAAATTTGAACTCTAAGCTCATTTCAGTTCTTTGCTGCTGGTTGATTGTCATCCATTCTATGTCTAGGGGAAGACAAAGAAAAGAAAAGACACTATTCAAAGGATGTACTATGTTGGCACTGAGCTCCAGGCTGATTCTGCATACCACTGAAATCACAAGTCTGGTCTCTATCCTGTTTCTAGAGAACATTAAGAGTTTTTAAAAATTATTTTTACTTTGAATTTGATAAACATCAACATGAATGTTTTCATATAAAAGTCACAGAAAGTTGTATATGGCACTATAAATTTCGATCATGTACAACTTTTTTTTTTATTATTATAGCTTTTTATTTACAAGATATGTGCATGGGTAACTTTTTCAGCATTGACCTTTGCAAAACCTTCTGTTCCAACTTTTCCCCTCCTTTCCCCCACCCCTCCCGTAGATGACAGGTAGACCAATACATGTTACGTATGTTAAAGTATATGTTAAATATAATATATGTATACATATCCATACAGTTATTTTGCTGCACAAGAAAAATTGGACTTAGAAATAAGTTAAAAATAACCTGAGAAGGAAATCAAAAATGCAAGTGGACAAAAACAGAGGGAGTGGAAATGCTATGCATATACAACTTTTTAAAAGAGTATTATGTTTAATTTAACATAGTATTTCCAACACTGCCTTCCTTGTCTGTGGCCGTTTCTGAACTTCCTTCTGCTCCTTTCTGGGCATGTTTCATTTTTTTTTTTTACTTATGAATGCTTTTTTATCATTATAAATGCTCTTTTTAATTTTCTTTCTCCCATTCTCCCAACAAATTTCCCCACTCCACCCCAGAATATTAAATGCATCAATTGTAATAATATGCAAAGTCAAACAAAATTAATCAACCTATTGGCTTTGTCTAAAGATGTACATCTCTTTCACCTTTACTCTAGCTTTTCTTTGCCAAGAGGTGAAAGTATGAATCATCTCAGCTTTCTTAAATAGTGTTTGATCATTGAATTATCATAGTTCTTAATTCTTTTACTCTCTTCCATTTCAGGGTTGTAATTGTTATATAATTTCCCCCCTAATTCTGGTCACTTCATTCTCCATCAGCTCATACAAGACCTCTTAAACTTTACTGAATTGATACCTTTTAAAATTTCTTATACTATAGTAATATTCCATTACATTCATATGCCGTGTTTTATTCAACAATTCTCCCAATTGATGGACAGCTACTTTGTTTAAAAGTTTCATTCTAGGCTAATTTCAGAAAAGTCTGAAAAGATTTACATGAATTAATGCTAAGCGAAATAAGCAGAAACAAGAATACATTGTACACAATAACAACGAGATTGTGTGATTATCAACTGTAATGAACTTGGCTGTTTTCAACAATGAGATGATTCAAGGCAATTCCTATAGACTTATGATAGAAGTGCCATCCACATCCAAAGAGAGAATCTTGGAGACTGAATGTGGATCAATGCATAGTATTTTCACTACTTTTTTTTCTTGTTGTTTGTTTACTTGTCTTTTCCCCCCTTTCTTGTGTTTTTTTTTTCCTTTTGATCAGATTTTTTGGGGGCAGCCTGATGAAAATGGAAATGTTTAGGAAAATTGCACATGTTTAACCCATATAGGATTGCTTGCTATCTTGTGAAGGGGGGAAGGTGAAGGAGAGGGAGAAAAATTTGGAACACAAGATTTTGCAAACGTGAATGTTGAAAACTATCTTTGCATGCATTGGGAAAATAATTCTATTAAAATCAAATAAAGAGTTCCATAATACAACAGTCACACAGATCTCTTTGATGTTGTTAACTGCCATTTTAGGGGCCATAACAGAAAGCTCACTTAATAATTTGAAGATATAAACTTTTCCCCATATTTTAACTTTGCTTACTTCAGGAATTCTTTTGTAATAGGGTTTCAAAAGTTTTCAAGATTACTAAAAAGCATCCCATCATGGTTTCCACTAAAGTCTTTGCTGAAGGATGGATAAAATCTTATATCTCTTTGGGTATATTCCTTGTACTAATATTGCTCAGTCAAAAGGTATGCATTTTAGCTATAGTTCCAAATTACTTTCTAGAATTTTTGGACCAATTTTGAGCTCCACTAACAGTGCACTAAGGTGCCTATTTTCCCACAGTCTCTCTAACAATAGACATTTTCTTTATAAGTACTATCAGAGCCTGACAGATATTTCTTGAGACTACTCAGGCTCCTCCAGGGTCCCTTGAGGAAGAAAGAACTCATTGTTGATAGCAAAGGCCAAATGACATTTCAAACAATTTTACACCTCTCTGTACCTTTTTGATTTAAATTATTTTGAGCTTTAGGAGTTTGCCCAGAATCTGGATGATACCTATCACCATGTCATTAAGGATAGCCTTCTACTTGGAACTCAGTGCCAAAATGGCACCTTTCTTGAGTTGTGTTTTTTTTTTTTCTTTTTCTTTGTTTGAACCTGGACATGGAATGGATGATACTAAACCAAAAGCAAAAAGCTGGCATGAGCTTAGAGTTCAAATTTTGCAAAAATCATTCCCTACTCACTTTATGGGTCAGTAATCCAAATCTTCAGTGAATGTCAATATAATCAAGTAAGGATGATAATAGTTTCCATTTCTAGACATAAAATAATGTTCTATCTGGTGGAGATTCTGGATAGATTACAAAAGTACCTACTCTATATAAGGTACTGTGCTAAGGACTTTGCAACTATTATAGTAAATGATTCTCCTAATAATCTTGGGATGGAAATGTTTTATTATTATCCCCATTCACAGATGAGGAAATGGAGGCAGACAGAAGTTAAGAGACTTGCTCAGGTTTATATAGCTAGTAAATGGTTTGAACCAGATCTTCCTAATCTCAGGATTCCATTTATACCACTGAGCTGTCTGTAACTAAGACAAATTGTCATTCCCCAAAATCTTATTCTACTGTTTGTATGATGGTATCTCTCCCACTGTGCTGACTGCCCTTACAATCCCTTTCACTGCTTTAATCGCCTTTTTTTTTTTTTTTTTTTTAAATGTTGAGCTCTTTGGTTTGACTCAGGCAGGGTATTTTTCTACAGTAATATTCCAGGATAGATTAGTCTTTTTCTCTTATTTTCTTCCCCTGCACTCTCTCCCTTCTCAGGTGTTCTACCTCCTCCAACCAATTTATTTGTCTTTCTTTTACTCTATACTTTTTATTTATTATGACATTCTAGGTTTTTTAAGCTGAATAGCATATTAATAAATGTGCATTTATATCTTCATATATATATATTATATATATATATATATCTTGCTCATGTAGTTATTTGTGTCCGAGTTTTAACTCCTTCCAATCATATTCTATTAACATTAAACCAATCTATTGAATTATACATATCTCAAGTATAGAAACCATATCTTATTAATCTTCATTATCATATCCCCTATAATACTCAGAGCAAGGCCTTAAATATGATGTATAGACATGACCAGTAAGTAATTGTTGAATAATAGTAATGAAGGGATCCTAAGTGGCCTGTTAAATATTGTGTAGTTGTTTTTCAATCATGTCCAACTCTTTGTGACTCTTTTTGGGGTTTTCTTGGCAAAAATATTGGAGTAGTTTGCCATTTCCTTCTCCAACTCATTTTACAGATGAGGAAATTGAGGCAAACAGGCATGAAGTGACATGCCCAGGGTCACACAGTTAGTACATGCTTGAGGCCAGAATTGTACTCGGGTATTCCTTACTTTAAGCCTGGCGTTCTATGCACTGTGCTACCTAATTACCCTAAATGGTGCCTGAAAAGGCAGGTGAATGTGGTGGGAAAAATAGAGGCAGTAAAAGGGAGGGAAGTCCATTTCTAGAGATTATTGATGGGTTTCTTTATAGATCACATATTACATTTCATGCACCATGAACAGATTACTTCAAATGTTATAAAGCTTTACAATTTTCAAAGAGCTTCTATATCCAATACTTCATTTGTTCCTCACAACAACCTCATAAAGTAGGTAGGGCAGATATTATTCCCTCCCTTTTAAAGACAATGAAATAGGTTCAGAAGAAATAGTCAAGGTGGTATAATGGAAAGAACACTGAACACTTGAGAGTTGATTCCCTTGATTATAATGCCAGTTCTGATACTTTCCAGCCATAAAACTCTTTACTTGTCATATTTCTGAACCTTCATTTTCTTACCTATAAAATGGCTATGATGCCTTCACTGATTACCTGGCAAGATTGTTGTGAGGAGAGTGATCCATAAACCTTAAAGTGCTTTCATAAAAATAGGTTAGTTATAAAGGGACTTGCCTCTAAGGTCATTCAGAACTAGTAAGTGTTAGAGCTAGTTCTAGAACCTGGGTCTTTTGGTTTCCCTCAATGGGCTGAAGAGATCATAATAAAATTCATGGAAAATGTGAAACTTAAACTAAGATTTGCAGGATGGATTGAATTGAATAGCAAAGAGGGAAGAGGGTTCTATAGTACAGAATGGAGGACAGCAAAGTCATGAGTGGGGAATGAATGTAATGTTTATGGTAGAAGGATTTTCTTTTTCTGTTTATAGGAAGGTATGGAACTAGTGGTGGATTCTGGAACGAGCTCTGCTACTCACTTGCTAAGTGACTTCTCTGAACCTCAGCTTCCCTTGATACAAATTAGTTGTTGTTCAATCATTTTAATCATATCCAACTCTTTGTGACCCCATCTGGTTTGCCATTTCCTTCTCCAGCATATTTTACAGATGAGGAAACTGGAGCTTGTTCAGGGTCACCTAGCTGGCAAGTGTCTGAGCCCAGATTTGAACTTAAGAAGATGAGTCTTCCTGACTCCTACCCCAGCATCATCCAGCTGCCCTGATTAAATTGAGGAGGCATATAATTAGATCATCTAGAAAGTCCCTTCCAGAGCTAACATGCTAGGTTTCTAGTGAGATATAAAAGAAAAGGATTTGGTTATGTGAATACAAATGTTCTTACCTTTGTGTCGATCCTGATAGAGCTTGAGGTACCTGTAGAGATGTGTTCTCATCCCTTTCACAAGCAAGAGATATTCTGAGATTCTGAAATTCCCAACTCCTCTGGCACTTAAAACCCCCACAATTTGTCTCCCGCCAATCTTTCCACACTTGAGGTTCCTCCTACACAATGTTCTATCTCTTAATAATAATAATAAAATTATTATAATAATAGCTAACAATTATATAGTACTCACTACATGCAAGGCACTGTGTTTTACAAATATCCCTTTTGATCCTCAGAACAATCCTAGGAGGTAGATGCTATTAATATCCCCATTTTACAGATGAGGAAACGGAGGCAAATAGGTTAAGTGATTTGTCCAGAATCACACAACTAGTATCTAGAGCCTGTGGTTTAACTGTTGTGCCACTTAGCTGTGTATCTTTGCCCATGTTGTTTGCTATGCCTGGAATGCCTTTTATCTCTAGTTGTTCTAGTCTCCTTCCAAAAACTACTTTGGATAGCTAAGTGGTACAATGGATAGAGCATTTAGATCTGGAGTAAGAAAGACTCTTCTTTCTGAGTTCAAATCCAGTTTCAGACACTTATTAGCTTTTAACGCTGGGTGAGACACAACCCCATTTGCCTCAGTTTCCTCCTCTGTGATATGAGCTGAAGAAGGAAAGCTGAAGCTTTGCCAAGAAAACCCCAAATGGAGTCATAAAGAATCAGGCACAAACTAAACAAACATCTCATATGTATTTTGTATTTGCTTCTCTCTGTACATGTTGTTCCACCCCAACAGGACATAAACTCCTGGAGGCCAGGTATTCTTTCATTTAAATCTGTGTATACCCCAGTTTCTAGGGGACAGCCTGGTATAAAATATGTCCTTCACAAATGTTAAACTCATAGCATTGTTTCCTCATCTTAGAGAAAGAAGAGGTTTGCAAGGAGACCGTAATCAGTTATCTCAGGATAGAAAAGAAGTGTTAGTCACACTTAGTTCCTCTAGTGTCTATTCAGAAATTGCATTTGTCTGCAGTGTTTTGGGATATTTCATCCCAGAGACTAGGAGTATCTGAACTGATTTGGCCAAAATATCTTGTGGGTCCAATTGGCCACACACAATGCATATCCATTAGGAGAAAGAGGAAAGGCTGGGATGTGTGTTTTTGCTGTGAAATATCTCACCTTCACTTCTATTTTTTTTTCAGTCTTTTGACTTTATTTGTAATATTTTTTGTTTCTTCATAGAATTGTTGGCTTCTATTTGGTCCATTTTTTTTAAAGGTGTTTGCTGCTTGGACAAAATTTTGTATCACATGTCCCAAACTATTAATTCCATTTCCAATTCTTTCTCCCATAGTCCTCATTTCTTTTCCAATATTTTTCTCTAGATCTTTCACCTCTCTTATTTAAAAAATTAGCCTCTTTTAAAAGTCTTCCAGAAACTTTTGTGCCTAACCTGTGTTTTTCTTTGAGACTTTGTATGTGTCTGAGTAACTTTTTTCTGGGTTTGTGTCTTAAAGAATCCCTGTAACCATAATAACTTTTTGTTTATGTTTTGTTTCCTTTTATATTTGTTCATCCTTTCAGCCTACTTCTTGAATTCATTTAAGATTGGACTGTATTGCACTTCTGAAGGGAAGGTCTGGGCTGGCCTGTTACTACTTTCTTGGGGGTATTGAATGTTGGGTTATTCCAATTATCTCAAGGACAAGCTTTCAGTGCTCCCAAAGTGGTCTGACCCAGGGCAAAGTTTAATTTCTGCCCTCTGCTTGTCTAAGCTCTGTAAGTTCCTGACCTGGGTTTGGATCTGAGCAATAGAAGACTGATTTTGGACTCAGCCAAATCATTCTCATGGGAAGCTTTGTTGGTTCAGAGCAACAGAACTTCAGGATCCCCTTTTGGTGAGGGCTTCATGATGGTTGTTTTTCTGCATCAAGTTGCTTTAGAAGCTAGAACTGAGACCCCACTCTGTTTCTGGATTCTGAGCTATGCTGCTGATGCTTGCTTCTAATCTTACTCTTTGCTCCATATGTAGCCAAGGCTGCTGCTTCTCCTGAAACTTCATCCCTGAGCACAGATCTGCCTATGACCTAGACTATGTAGTATAAATTTGGTAGTTGGTATAAATCTAAGATCATTTCTTTTTTTCCTGGTACAACCCCTCTCCCTGAACTCTAAAGTGCTTCCTTGGCCAGATCCTTTCCTGTGTCCATAGATTTCTCTGTTCCTCTTCCTATGCAGACCTAAGCTGGAAAAATGACTCACTCTGACTTTTTCTTGGATTTTCTCATCAGTATTCCATCTGATGTATTAAGAATATTTTGTTTGGAGGATTTTAGGTAAAGAAGCCCATACTGTTTCCTTCTACTCCACTGTCTTGACCCTCCTTCCTAATATTCTCCACCTGTCAGAAAAACCTCAGGTCATTCTCCTTGTGGTTATCCTTAGAAAAAAATTCATTCCTATTTTTTTTTTTACTATATATAATAATATGTAATACATAAAGGCAATGTTTGGCAGTTAAAAAATTAAAAGGTCTCACAGTCAAAAGGGCTTGGGTTCAAGATCTGCCTCTCATATTTATTGATTATGTGACCCTGGACAAATTATTTAATCTCTTAGTGGACGAAGTAACTCTTTAAGACTATAAGTTGCCAGTGCCAATCTACATTGGTAAAAGGGAGTTTCCTCCCTGGAGGTTCCCTAAACCAGTGAAACCACAGGTTTGATTTTTTAATAATTGTATAAATACATATGCATGTATATACATACATATTTACAGAATATTACTCTCTATGGCCCTGGACATAAGCAAGTTAAAATTATGTTTATCTAGTTGTAAAATTAAGACATGGGAAAAAATTGTGATCCTGATCTTTAGAATGAGATTATTATAGAGTTGACATGGAAATTCAAAGCTCTGAGCCCCAGTCTCCACTTATCCCATTGAACCAATCTGTCTTCCTGCCCTGTAACCCTTTAGAATATGTGTAGTTTGACGGAAAGTGCTTTGAGACTGAGGTGCCATATCAAATTCTTTCCCAATACCAGGCCCCTTCAAATGAAATGAACAATTGTTTCAAACAAGCCCCAGGATTTGGCCTCAGAATGGAATTCACTTGTCTAATGAGAAGGAGAAAAATGGATTTCCCTATTTCAGTTTCAAAGGAATGTTTTCAGTTTCTTAGGATTATGGGAATTATGTTACCAGGGGTCTTTTCTCCACCTCATTGTTTCTATAACTGTCTCCCTCTTTTACTCTGTCTGTCTCTTTCTCTATCTCTCTGTCTGTTTCTGTCTCTGTCTTTCTGTGTCTCTATCTCTCTGTATCTCTGTCTCTCTCTCTCTCTGTCTCTATCTCTGTCTGTATCTCTCTCCTCTTTCCCTCTCTTTCACTGTCTCTTACTCTCACTCTCATATTTAGTGCCAACATTAGTGTGAGACAAGCAAGGTTTTGTGGAATGCATAAAAGAATGAATGAACAAATAAATAACTGTCCATGTGCTACCATGGAAACCATGACATCACAATAGAACCCTTAATATCTGGCTTATGTGAAGAAAGAGGATTAAAATTTTGTAGAAAAAAAAGAATAAGACCAAGAAGAAGAGTGCAAGAAAAAAAGAAGAAAAATAAACCCCAAATTGGGTTGCAGGGAAGTGCAGGATGGTTGCCTGGCAACCAGTCCAGTAGAATAATGTCCTGTTGTATGAGATTGTTCCACCAAGTTGGAAGAGAATGTTAACAAAATCCATTCTCCAGCTGAGTCTTAGCCAGACCTACTCAGGCTTTGTTTTCTCGGGTCAGGCTTGGGAGTTTATAAAAAAAAAAAAAAATTAGTCTGTTTCTGATAATATTCTGCTAATAAAAATGACCGGTGGAGTTATTTTTTTTTAGCTAGTTCCCCTGGCTTCTGCCTTCCAACTTCTAGCTGGATCAAAATTAGGAGGGTGGCTGGCTCACATGTGTGGTAAGGTGGGTAGGGTGATTGGCTATTTCAGGCTGAGTCTCCAGGGTGTCTGTAGTTGGTGAGCTCACCATGGTTGAGGCTTTGGTTTTTAGCTTTCTTCATTTTCAGGAACTTGATTACTATCAGTTTCCCTCAAGAGTGATTAGATCCTGTGGGTAATCTAATCATCCTAATCAAATTTACAAGAGACAAGCTTATAGACATGAATTTCCATTTGCTATTTTACAGTGAGAGTTATACCTTATAGGCTAATTGATTCTGGCCTATTTATATAGGGTAACACCTTTCTGGCAGACAGGTCCACTCAGATCTACTCAAATTGTAGTTGAAAAGGTTGTTCGCTGAGGCAGAAATTAGGTAAAAGAAACTGTGTATTACTGAAGAGATATTCACATCAAGCTGACTCATGTAGATCACCCCTTCCTTGCAGAATATAGGATGATAGACCTAGGGCTGGATACCAACTTAGTGCAATTCCCTTACATTGCAGATGAGAAAACTGAGGCCCAGAGCAACAAAATGATTTGCCCCAAGTTATATAGACAGTAAAATGGTAGAAGCAGAATTTGAAATTAGGTCCTCCTGGACTCCAAAGGCAGACCCACTGCCCTTTCTATTGTACTATATTGCCTCATTGAGTAAATAATACAATCCTCTAGAAGCAAAGCATCCTGTCCCCTGGATTGTGCTAGAGATACAGTGGCTTGACTTGTTTCTCTTAGCCCTCTTTTCAGTATTTTATACCAGTTGTCATCATTATCATTAGCAACAAGTATTTATTGGTAGCAGTCTTCAAGGATTTGAAGGTTCTTGATTAATAGGGATTAGAATCGTTCTGCTTGGTCCCAAAGGGCAGAACATAGCTAGAAGCAATGAATGCAAACTGCAGAATCAGATTTAAGTTTAATGTCAAGAAGAACTTCTTTACCATCATAGGAAAAAAAAAAGGATTGAGCTATTCTAAGTAGTTTCCCTTCTTTAGAGATCTTCAAGCAGAGACTAGATGATCATTTGCTAGGGGTGATTGTAGAGAAGGGGCTCAACTTTATTTATGAGTCAGATGCAGTGATATATGCCTGTAATCCTTGTGCTGAGGAGACTGAGACTGGTGGGTTCCTGAGTTCAGGAGTTTTGAGTTAAAGTTAAAATTGATGGGATATCTACACTAAATCTGGCACCAATATGGCAGGAGGGCACCAGGGAAGAGAAGTGAACTGATCTAATCTGGAAATGGGACAAGTTAAAGCTTCTCTAGTGATGACCAATGAGGTTGGATACATGATTAGCAGCAGCTACTATGAACGATGAGGTTGAGTCTCAAAAAAACATAGAATCCTTAGACAGCCTAATAAAGCCTCTAGACTTCTCAGAATACTGTTGTCAGATTAGGTTTGATTAAGTGACTTAGTCACAGAACCTGAATGTTAGGGCTGGGATCAGAATGCTAGTCTTTGATTTCAGTTTCAGTAATCTTTCCACCATACCACATTAACATACTACTTCTCAATTCAAAAAGAAATCTGACTTGGATCATGGCACACCAAAATCTTCATTCCTTAACATAGTATTCTTTATGATATCACAGTTTCCAATATTAGTTTCCCATATATTAAATTACTTTGCCAACATTGTATTTTAGTGAAAAGAGCATCAGTTTTAAAGTCAGAAAATATGTATTTGAGTCCTAGTCTAATGTGCCCTTGTGAATATCAGCAAATTAGTTTCTTTGTTTGTCCATCTGTAAAATGGGGATAATCATACCTTTGTTGCTTGATTTGTTTGGTTTAGTTTTTTGAGACTGGGTCTCTCCCTAGCTCTCCCAGGCTGGAAGTGCAGCAGCTTCTTAGGAGCCAATCTACTGCTAATTAGCATGGAAGCATTGACTTGCACCATTTTCAGCCCTGGCCAATTTGTCCTTCCTTTGTCAATCTGGTATCCTCACTCTGGCTCCTAGGAGCTCACTTATTGGTGCAGATATCCAATCAACTTTAGCACTAACTTAAGTTCAGAACTCTTGAGATCAAGCGAACTTCTAGTGTCAGGCTTTCCAAGTTGTGGATTATCCATGTGTGCCCTCACACAGGACTCCCAAGATGTGAGGAAATCATTTTGTAGACCTTGAGTGGCTATATAAATATGAGTACAGAATAGCAGGCATGGGAGCAGAGCACAGCTGGGACCAAGTATGAGAGATGAATGTTGGCTATTGCCAGTTTCACCTGGACTAGAGTGGGGAAACTAGTTAGAGCCAGTGATGAAAAACATTTCTAATGTAACCTTCAAACCAGTACACATTTTTCTGCATGTGGGAGAAAGTTTGGGCACAAATACCAAGTAAAGCTCAGAGAAATGATAACAGCATTGTGGTTACAATGGCCTGGACCTGTACATTTTCTCATTTCACTTTTCATTGTGTGTGTACTCAGCTGCTAATCATCTTGGGAGTTGTAAGAAATATGTTGGCTACATCTATGTTCCCTGGATGTCTGTGTCAATCTGTGGTCTTTTCCTGTGCTACTCAGAACACCAAAGGGAGATAAAAGTGAGGATGTCATGTGTCTCAGATTCAGCCTGAGTGCTGCTTATCTGATATTCATCTGCTGAGATCACTCTCCCCTCCCTAGAGAGCATGCTTGACAGTGGGCTCCAGAATGTGACAGATTGGCAGTTTCTCAGTGAGAGTCAAGGAGTTTATTTAATGTTATCAGTAACACCTTTACAAATCATAGCCTAATGTGAGCTACTTCTGGGGAAATTTTTGTAGATAACCAATTCCATCCAAGGTGAATACTTCCTAATGAAGTAATCTGTCCTCAGATGTCCTGCCTTTAACTATCCTCCTTCCTTTAGATTTACATTGACTTCATCTGAGGGGCCAGAGTTCACTTTCTATATAATTAGGAGGGTCTTTGTGTTGTTTGCTATCAGCAGCTCTAGAGTCTAGGAATTGTTATTGGGTCTTTTCACCTAAAATGTCAGATTAATCCCCTTCTTTGATACTGACATTGACTTGGCAAGATTAAAATGTGGTAGTATTGAGTGTAGATTCCTGAAGATTCAGTTATAAAGGAATGGAGAACTGCTAGTTACACTGCCTGCCCTTTGCCATCACCACATGCTACAGAGCTGTTAGTAAGCTAGAGTTAATAATAGTTACTGATTCAAATCAGGTCAAAGAATGGGCCTTGAATGTGTATGGTCTTTAATCCTTTAGACCAAGAATAGGGATAAGCAATATCTGATAGGCCTAATGATGGTGAAGGAAGAAAATAAGAAAAAAAAGGAGTTGTAGAAAACAAGAGAAATAGCAAAAAACAAAAGAGAAAAGGGAGCACATATGGAGAGGAGGGATGAATTGCCAGTAAGAGTAGTGCCATATCTCTCCAGTGCCATATGTTACCTCCTCCTAGACTAGGTTAGGATCTGAATGGGTTGGTCAGCCCCAGAGAGACACCATAAAGAATGGCCTCTAATTTACCCAATCAGACTTTAAAAGGAAAGGGTTTTTATGTTTTTTAAATTTTTTTACAGTTACATGTAAAAATAATTTTTTTATATTTGTTTTTTAAAATTTGAGTTCTAGATTCTCCCTCTTCTTTCCCACAGTTCCCCCATTGAGAAGGCCTATGTGAAGTTGTACAAAACATTTCTATTAAAGTCATATTGCAAAAAAAAACTTCAAAAAAAAAGCCAAAAAAAAAAAAAGCTTTAATCTATATATTCAGACACAATCAGTTCTTTCTCTGGGTATGGACAGCATTTTTCATCATAAGTCTAAAAGGAAAGTTTTAATGACAACTTCTGACATTGTGAACAAAGCAAAATTCTGTTCAGGGGCAGCCCAGGGCATGGGAGATGTGATTATAATAAAATAATGAGATTTTTGCTTTAAAAAAAAAAAGCAGGCATAACAGAATTTGGCCATCCAATAAGAGAAGTCTCCTTTTGAAGTACCTTTATTATTTGAAATACCTTTATTACAACTATGCTCCCATTGTTCAAAATGCATTTGGGACAACCTCTTTGTCAGTTGGCTTCAGAGGTTCAAGCGTGACAAATTAGGGTGAGGGTAGATTGGTTATTTAGAAACAACTAAGAGAAGAACACCAACTCTGAAGGCAGGAGGACTTGAATTCAAATGTGGCCTTAGACACTTACTAGCTGTGTGATCCTAGTCAAGTCACTTAACCCCAGTTGCCTTGCCACAAAAAATAAAAAAGGAGAAATAATTAAGAGCCATTGAAAGTCAATCTATGGGAAAAGATACAGTATTACACTCTGAGAGAACATTAAGATAATGACAATGGTAGTGATATGATATAAAGTTATGTCTAATTTTCTTGTGATGTTTCCATAAAGGAAAGGTTTTAGCAATGTTATCAGTTGTGGCATAAACATGGAATAAGCGTAAACTCTCCCAGAGTGATGACTTTGTATCTTTTTTAATTAAAAAATACTTTGTTGTCAAAAATGCTAACCATTATCTGAGACTTCAGCAAGTTGGAATATTTTCACGGGTGGATGGTTTTGCCTTGATATTGATGGCAGCTGACAGATGAAAGTGGTGGCTGCTAAAGGTTGAGGTGGCTGTAGCAATTTCTTAAATAAGATGACAATGAACCAAATTATGATTTTGAAGATGAAACTTGTCTAAATGTCTAAATACAACGCAATATGGTGAAAAGAATACTAACTCTGGAGTTGTAGACCTAGATTCAAATTCCACTTCTGATGTTTACTAGCTCTGTGACCTTAAGATTTAATTTCCTTAAATTAAAATTTAATTTCCAATCTATAAAATTGGCAGGAGGAAGTAGACTAGATATTTCTAAGAGATTTTCAGATTAAGATCTATGATCTCATGCTTATATTTGTTTAAAAGTCAATCATATTATCAAACTAAATACATCTGAGAGGGAGTTTTATTCAGGAGGATTTAGCCAATCTATTTGACTAATGAATTGTAATGACAAAGACGAGAATTGGGCAGGAGTCTTGCATATGAGAGCTTTTGGATGTAAAGAGGTTCAAAGGAGCAGTATTGTGCTTTCCACAGCATGAAATTCCTAGATATTTTCTCCTTTTGTTCTTGCGTGTGTGCCTAGCTGTCAGCTCCCTTGGGAGAAACTCTTCTGAAGTTTGGAGAATAAAAATCAAGAGAAAGAATCAAAGGAAAAAGGGAAGCATAGAGAGACAATACAGAGGGACAAACTATACTAGATAAAGAAGGAATAGAACAACCAAAAAGAGCTTTGGAGAACCTCACAGTATCTGGGACTTAGGAGTGCTAAATTATCTGCCTTGGGATGGAGTATTCAGGGCAGAAGAGAATGGCAAAGGTAGCATAGCCACAACCTCGAAGAAGATCAATAATACTGAGAGCTCTTGGCTCCTGTCTGAGTGGGTGGGGGAAATGAGAATAGAGCTACTTCTTGGTGCGTAGGGGACCCGTATGCTGTGACGTCAGGTCCAAGATGTTTCATGGCCATGACACTGTGTGGATGACAGAGATGTGTTTAACCTAGAAGATTAAAAGAAAGCTCTCATCTCAGTGCCAGCAGATTCTGTGCAGGGATGAAATGCCACAGAGCAAACCCTCCCTGCTCTGAATATGCACAGGTCTCCACTGCCGCTGCTGCTCAAAGATTCTTGAAATCCAAGGTATGTATTTGAAGGGACAACTACTTTACAAGTGCCCAGGAAATGAGAATGAAAAAGAAGGGAGAATCAGGCAGTATGGTATTTTGGTAAAAGTGCTGGACTAGGAAGTCAGAGGACCTGGCTTCCAGGCTTGGCTTGATTGTTTGCTACCTGCCTGACCTTGGGTATGTCTGCCATTTAACTACTATGAGAGTCAGTTTCCTTATCTAGGAAATGAGGATGATACTGCTTAGGTGACCTACCTCACAAGGCTGCTGTGAATGAGAGAATATTTTTGTTCCTTTTAAATAATAATTCTGTCTTTTGTATACAAAGATGATGGCACAGTACAAAGAGCACTGAATCTGGAACCAGAATACCAGAATTCAAGCTTTGCTTCTGTCCCCTGCTAACCTGTATAATCTTAAGCAAATTATTCACACTTTCTGTTCCTCAGTTTTTTCTTCTGTAAAATAAAGGAATTGGCCTCTGAGATCTCCTTATTTCTAAATACAGGATCCTGTGACTCTACTAGCAAGTAGGATGAATTTCTTTGAATTGTTTTTATGTTGTTTTTTTTTAATTGTTTTCAGGAGGGGCAATAGATTTGCATCAATAAAGCTAAACTCTCCATCCTGCTCTTCCCATCCTGCTCTTCCCTTTTGACCAATGGCATGTATCTGGAAGATGGATGGTTACCAGGGTTAAGCTTGCAATTCTATGACCATGAAACAGGACAAAATTATCCAGACATATATGATCACGAGGCAAAGATATCACTATTCATGGATGATATAAAATCTCATTGTGTCCAGAAGTGCCACCTTTTGAACATATGATGAATATATCTGGCTTATAATGAACTCCCAATTCTTTTAAATGCTTAATTATTGTGTTGTATGTTAAACTGTGCTTTACTCCCTCCAATGATAATTGCTTTCAGTTTCTGGCACATCTCTAGCCTCACCAGTTTGCTCTGTGTTGCCAATGGAGTTTACTAGAGTTCTTGTTTTTCATTCCAGGTTCATGAATCACAGAGTTCCGGCCAACAAAAGATACCAGCCCACAGAATATGAACATGCAGCCAACTGTGCCACACATGCTGTGAGTTTTCCTTTTTTCTTTAATTAGGGGTTAGGAAGAAGGAGCTCTGTCAGACTTTATGCCCTCTTGGTGGATAGAGAAAGTAAATGTGTACATCAGCTTTATCAGCATAACACTACATTTCAAAAGAATAGAATAGTTGTGGTGACCACCATAAATGCAGGAATGAAAAAGCCATAATGGATCACTGGAGTTCACAAAGTCTTTTTGGTTCTCATCAGTTTCAGAGAAATCAATACAATCTTATTGTGAGGACCACTTAAGTGAACCCAGGCCCCCCCAAAAAAAACTTTGCTTTTGGTGTCAACACGATGTATTTCTCAGCAAAGAAGCCCTTAGTTTCATCCATATGTATCTGCGGGAAGTAATCATTCAATAGGTGGATTTTTTTTTGTTAGAAAATATATATACTTATTCAAGTTGTTCCCTTTTCCCCTAGTTCCTGGGAAAGTGGAACATTCCATTTTCATGGCAGGAGACAGAAGGAAGTCTTCAGGAAAGAGAAAAGGTGTCTAAGCATGATTGTATCTATTTGGCTGAGCATTAGGTAAAAGTCAGCAATAATTCTTCACAGAATGAGTTCTCATCTGTGATGATGATTTTATTTTGGGTACTGATTCTGATCCCCTTTAACCCATAGTTTTTATCAAATGTTTGGCCAACCATGCTTTCAGGAGTGTGTTTTCTACAGTTGAATTTCTTGAGCTTTATTATTTTCCTGTCCCTACTATAACTATTACCAATGTAAGTCCCTTACTGAGTTTGAGTCAACTGAATATCAAACAAATGGTTCAGGGAATTGTAGAATGTCAGAGCTGGAAGATCATCAAGTTTAGCCCCTTCATATTACACATGAAAAATATAAAGAAATAAGGTTATTTGTCAAACATTATACAACTAATAAGAGGTGAATTTAAGTTATGAAACCAAGTCTTCTGATTTCAATACAGTGGTCTTCTATTATATCATTCTGGAAGGAAGAATGTAATATAACTACAGAAGGAACTGTTTCTTTATAATTAAAAAAACAGGAGGGGGAGAAGGATTTCACATAATTTTTTTTAAAAGGCTAGTAATTAGAATACCATATGGTTTCAGTCCAGATTGAAGATGAGAACAGAGTCTGTTTTTAAAGGCATCATTCATTTTACATGCCATATTGTACATTATATCACAAACCTTGCCTAATACTGTGATGCTGAGAGACAGATGGATGGAAGGACAGATAGATAGGTAGATAGATTGATCAATAGATAGACAAATGGATAGATGGATGAACGAATGTCTTAGGTATGTAATGTTTTAAATTCCAAAATAAAGAAACTATAGTAAAAGGTAAACATTATTGTCTCATTGAGATAATATTAAGAATAACTTAAAAATTATATTTGTATAGTGTTTGGGGAGATTCAGCTGAAAGATATTCCAAAATATACAAGGTGTTAATATTTAAGGAGGTGTTGGGAAGAGAGTATTCTAATATTAAGGTGACAGGTTCACTCACAATTCAACATGTACTATATCTACTATATCTAAGATGATGTGTGGTTAACTAGAGAAGTATAAGAAGTAATTTCTGACTTCAAGAAGCTTACAGTCTAATTGGAGCGACAAGATGTACACATATAATTCTGGTACAAAGCTCTTTATTAATAGCCATTTAAATGGTGTTTAATAATACTGTATACTTGTACTGCATAGTACTTAAAGAGAATTAGGTGACACCATGCATAGAGTAATGAACTTAGAATCAGGAGTACCTGAGTTGAAATCCAGCCTCCAGTCTTACTAGCTATATCACCTTGGGGAAGTTACAACCTCTTTTTGCCCCAGTTTTCCCATTTGTAAAATGGGGACTATAATAGCACCCTCCTCCCAGGGTTGTTGTAATGATCAAATTTCATATATATGCTTGTGTATACATATATATGAAATTATCTATCTATGTTGCTTTGTAAACCTTGTGTGATATGCCTGTTGGTTATTATTATTATTATTATTCATTTCTCTCATGTTGACTATTTCAACATGTTACAGTGAAAAGAAGCTCTAGGATCAGACTAGATTCATTTTCTAACCTCTTAAACTCACTGTCTTTCTGACCTTGGGAAAGTCACTTAAAATGAGAAGATTTGGACTTCACGGCCTTTGAAGGTCCTTTCAAATCTAGAATAAAGATCCTGTAATTCCTATGAGATGTAATAGTTGAAGAATTCAGAAGACCTGAGTTTGAATGTCTGCTCTGTTTCCATCTCTCTGAAAATTTAGGGGAATCATTTTCCTTCTCAGCATTTCAGTTTCCTTATTTCTAGAGTGGGGATAAAAAATATCTTAACTATTTAAGGTTGTTGTAAGGATCAAATAGGAAAATGGATGTGAAGCACATTGTAATCTATAAAAAATACTACCCCAATATAATGAGTTATCACTATTATTATTATTATTATCCTCATTTACAGATGAGGAAACTGAGTCAAGCTGCTAGGTAGTGTTGGGAGTCATGACTGGAGCCCAGGAATATTAACTCAAAGGTGACCCCTTGTTATATCTCATGGAATAATATGGAACCAACTATAGTAAGATAAATCTTATGATTCTGGGTCCAGTGTTTTTTAAAGTTTCTTTTGCCTCAGTGATAGACCTGAGTCTCCTTGATCACAGCTACAGGGGTTGTCCCCTAGCCATTTGGGTTGGTAGCCTTTGAGATCTTTTATTTCCTTATTTTACTGGAATTTTCTCCTCCCAAAGGTGAAGTATAGAATCATGGCTACCCCCATCATCGTAACCAAGTTGCCAACAACCTCAGTGGCTCTAAGATTGATTCAAACAAAGAAACACTGATTACAATAAATAAGGGTAGAAAATTGAAGGGTTTTCTATAACATGCAAGACTTGGAATGGATGATCTCTATTCCTTTCCAAGAATATCAGTCCATTATTGTAATAACATTGTGGTTTAAAGAAAAACAAAACAAAACAGGCATACCAGCCAGAAGTCCAATCCCTGACTTACGTACCCTGTCACATGCTTTACTGGACAGTATTGGTAGATTACTGACCAGTGATGTGCCATTAAAGAATATGCCTGCATCTGTTTTTTCTTTCTTGCTGTAGGTAACTCTCTGAGAATATAAGTTGCAGAGAAGGGGCCAGCCTGTATTGATAGAGGAAGTTTCCTTATCCAAATCATAGATCTAATCTCCACTACTGCCCCTACGATAGCAGGTAGTTTATGAAAGTCTAGGGCCAATTCTGAAATAGTTGGTCTGTATAAATGACCTGGCTACCACAGTCAACTGAAATCCATTCTCCATTTCCAGTTCTGGATTATCCCTAGCATCCTCGGCAGTTCCAACCTTTACTTCCTGTCTGATGATGACTGGGAAACAATTTCTGCTTGGATCTATGGCTTTGGCCTGTGTGGTCTCTTTGTTGTCTCCACGATATTCCACATCATCTCCTGGAAGAAAAGACATCTCAGGTAAGGCAGCATCTTCTCCCATTTGGAAGTAAAATAGCTGGAAAGGAATAGTGAGGACTTACTCAAGAATCAGTATTCTCCACCCATTTCTCTCTTTGTCTCTTTCTCCCCTTTTCCATCCCCCTCTTCTTCTTCCCCTCTCTCTTCTTCCCTTTCCCTCCTTTTTCCCTCTCTTTCTGTCTCTCTAACTCCTTCCCCCCCCACCCCGTCTTCTTCCTTCCCTCTTCCCCCTTACAGTCTCTCTCTCTCTCCCTCTCTCTCTCTTTCTCTCTCTCCTCCCCCTCTCTCTTTATGTCTCTGTCTCTCTGTCTCTGTCTCTTTCTTTGTCTCTGTCTCTGTCTCTGTCTCTGTCTCTCTCTCTCTCTCTGTCTCTATCTCTCTTCTTTTCCGCTCTCTCCTCTGTTTTTCTAGGTGTGTCTTTATTTGTCTCTTGTTCTCCCTCCTTTTTTATTCATGAATCACAGAATTCCATATAGAGGTATGTTGATAAGTGTTTAACAACCAACTTTACAAAATTCACAACAAAACTTTTAAGTTTAGTTTGAATTATTAACATCTTCTTTATTGCTTTCTTAAGTATAGACAATTAAAAAAAATCAAGTCCTGATTTGTAGCATTTGACAATTTTTGAGGTATACTGAAATTTTAACAATCAGGCTCTCAAAAGCTAGTACAAGCTTGTTTTAGCATATCCCTGTTTCCATCAAACAAAAGATGGAATTTCAAAATTATTTTGTATAATGTTTAGGTTTTGGAGAGGCTGAGATAGCATAGAGAATTATTTTAGAGCCAGGAAGTCTTGAGTTCTAGGCCTGCATTTGATACATACTAAGTATATGACACATACTGGGCAAGTCACAACATTTCAGTGGTTAAGGCAACTCTCCAAGATTCCAAGTTTCAGAGAAGATGCAATGGTAGAGGGAGTTTTTTCATTTTACTAATTAAATACAGTCCTCATCCCTATTCCTTATATGTTCTATTTACTTATAAAGACACTTGAAGAAAGTAAGCTTTTTGCTGGAAGGAATTGTTTTGTTTTTTTCTTTCATAACTCCATTGTCTAGGATGGTAACAGTTACATAGCAGATGCTAAACTTGTTACATTGATCTTAACTGTTGTTGAGTTCCTCAGATGACCTGGAATTTCAAGACTAGAGGGGAGAACATATTCAGATCATGTCTTCTCCTTGCTCAATAAACTCTAGTGACTTCCTATTCATTAACTTTAAGTTAATACCTTTAGTATTTAAAGTTCCTTATAATCTTTTAACTCTATCCTACCTTTTTGCTTTATTACTTATTACTATCCTATACACATATATTTCACATACTTCATATATTTACTCTACCTATAGTTATTGCATTAAAAAAATAAAACATCTTAGTTTTATTACAAAATAATTTTTACCTCAGACCCACCAGAAAGAGTATCAGGGATCCCTAGGGGACCATAGCCCACACTTTGAGAATTGATACTCTACACTGTGGTAGTTGCTGCTGCTTTTTTTTTTTTTTTTGTACCACAGATAGTAAAATATAATAATAATAACTCATGTTTATATAGTTTTTTAAGGGTTTGCAAAAAGCTTTAAAGATATTATACAATTTAATACGCACACCCCTTTGAGGTAGGTGTATCATCATCCTCATTTTATAGGTTACATTTATAGCCTCATAGTCACAAGGGTAGGGAGAGGAAGGGAATAAACAGTGCCTATTTTGTGCCAGCACTGTCCTAAGTGCTTTACAAGTATTATCTCATTTGATTCTCATAACAATCTTTGGATGTGGATGCTATTATGTCCTTTTTACATTTGAAGAAACTGAGGCAAACAGTTTTACGTGACTTGCCCAGCATCACATACTTAGGTGAACTCAGTTATTTCTAACTTCTTGATTGTAATAATACCTAATTTCATGAACTGAATCTGACACTTAGTAGGTCTGATTCTAGGCAAGTCATTTGAGCTTTCAAACTTCTCTTTCTTCCTCTGGAAAGTAAGAAGACTATTTGTACAATTCGTCATATAGCACTATTTTGAGAAAAGTGCTGTGTGCACCTTAAAGAGTTATAGAAACATGAACTATTATTTTTATTTTTAAAAATTTATTTATTTTAATACTCATTGCTTTATGAATCATGGGAGAAAAAAAATCAGAACAAAAGGTAAAAACTGTGGAAGAAAAAAAAAAAGAAATGAACATAGCATATATTGATTTACATTCAGTCTCCTTAGTTTTTTTTTTTTTTTTTCTGGATGCAGATGGCATTTTCTATCCAAAGTCTATTGGGATTGCTTTGAATCACTGAACCACCGAAAAGAACCAAGTCTTTCATAGTTGATCATCATACATTCTTGCTGTTATTGTGAACAATGTGTTCCTGTTTGTTTTGCTCAGTATCAGTTCGTGTAAATCTTTCCAGGCCTTTCTAAAATCAGCTTGTTCATTATTTTTTATAGAACAATAATATTTCATTATTTTCATAAACCACAACTTATTTGGCCATTTCCCAATTAATGGGCATTTACTCATTTTCCAATTCTTTGCTACCAAAAAAGAGCTGCTACAAACATTTTTGCACATGTGGATCCTTTTCCCTTCTTTATGATTTCCCTGGGATACAGACCCAGGAGTGGTACAGAGCAATTATTTTTAATCAATCAACATTTATTAAGCACCTACTATGGGCCAGGTGAATAGCTAGGTGGCACAATAGATACAACACTGGGCTTGGAACTAGAAAGACTCATTTTCATGAATTCTAATTCAGACTCAGAAATACACTTATGAACTGTGTGACCCTGAGCAAGTCCCTAAACTTCATGTACCTCAGTTTCTTCATCTGTAAAATGAACTGGAAAAAAAATGACAAGCCAATATCTTCGCCAAGAAAAACCCCAAACAGCAAGTACAGGAGTTTGCTGAGGTAGACTCAACCTCCTGCAGCCCATCCAAGTTGAGATTGTGCTGTACAGCCTCCGTGTAATTCTGTAGTAGGGGGAAGAGGGTCCCCTGTGAGGGAACACCAAGGTGAGTCTACTCCCTGGAAGTCAGTCATAGATAGAGACACTTAATGGGTAAGCAGAATAGCGAGAGGCTACAGCCAAGTTCATTCGTGTCTCTCAAAACTTTTTATAGCATTCCCCCAGTCTGCCTTCAACAAACATGGATAATTTACACAATAGAGAAAAATCAGCGCTCTATTGTTTCATTTGAAGAGGGAACCCACAAGCCTTTATACTTTCTATTCTTTTGTTAGCATACATTATATAATTTGACAGATACTATAAATGGCTTCTTTTGACGGGGCCTCTTTTAATAGAACGTGCTAACATTTGGGAGTTTGGGTTATAATTTGCATTAGAATTTCATCCGAATTAGGAGTTCCAACAGCAGCTAGAATTCTAATCTCGAAGCTCTGACTCCCCATTCAGAGGGCTTTCTATGACCCCTACCTCCAGCCTTGTCGGTATTGACGGTTCCCTATCTGTGTTTTCAGTAGAATTGCTCCCTCTATTGATATTTCTTTCATAAGAAGAATGACCTGGCCATAATAAACTCTCCTTTTCCCCCCTGCTCATAGGATGGTGGAACATTGCCTGCACATGTTTGACAGAATGGTGATCTATTTCTTTATAGCAGCATCGTATGCCCCCTGGTGAGTAGAGTGGGGGGCTGCAGTCTGGGTCTACAAGAAAGGCTTTTTAGCATCAGGATTTTTCAAAATTAATATTTATTCATTACACTTACTAACTGTGTGACTCTGAGCAAGTCCCTTCACTTCATTTGCCTCAGTTTCTTCATCTGTAAAATGAACTGGAGAAGAAAATGACAAACCATTAAACATAATTATATAAACAAATATATTTGGTGACTTCTGAAATAAATAATTATATTCCAAGATTCCATAGTGTATGTATGTATATATATTATATATATATATATATACATACACACACAAATGCACACATGAAAACATGTATATACGCTTATTTATATATACATTTTTATATGTATATACACATATGCACATATATAGAAAAGTGTGTGGTGTGTGTGTTGCCCTCCCCATTTAGTAACTTTGATTTGGGCTTTTGGGAGGAAAACAATGGGAAACAGGGTAGCAAAAATCTATATTTGCAAAGAAAGGGTGGGGGGAGGTTGCTGACTAATATTGTTATTTTGTCCTTTGTTCTCAAAGAGGACCATGTCATCAGGGAGGTGATACCAATTGGATTGAAGTGGCCTCACTTTCCCCCCCAGAGCCATCTGGGTCCAGTGGCCAGATATAGATCAGGATGATTGGAGATGGTCCCGGATGCCGTGAGACCTTGGCTTTGTTAAGCTAAGGTTTTTAATAAGTCTCAGTTTGACTAAGGCAACCCTCCCATTCAGTGATTAAGAACGGTCCCTTTTCCCCATTCATAAACAACTTAGTCTGGGAGGGGAAGACCCTTGGGGCTTCTGGCCAAAATAGAAACAATTGTGATTTACATCCTACCTTTACCTTTGAAAGGTCTTCTCTCTACTTTTGCAGGTATAGATATATCCAGTCCTCAGACTGCAGGGGTACATGGCATTTCTCTTGAATCATGAACTAGAAAAGCTAATTGACTTGTCATAAAATTAATATATACATTTTTTCTTATTCCTGCCACTTTCTTTTTCAAATGTATTACACATTTAGATATAAAATAGACTTCCCTCTAAAAGTGAGTCAGAAGATCCGGAAGAAATATAAGAAAAGAGATTATCTCAGTAGTAACTAGAAAGTGGTCTGGAAGTCAAAATGAATAGGTTTCATACAGACTAGCACATACTGGTAAATCACACTGAGTAAGATCTTTAACCTCTCATGCAAGAACAGACTATATAGAGAATGTGCAGCAGTCCTACATTAGTAGAAGTTTCCTCACCTCCCTGTATTTATAAAATCACAGGTCCAATTTTTTTTCACTATAATAAAGCAGAAGAAAAAAGATGTCATTCATTCAATCAATAAACATTTACTTACTATGTGTTAGGCATTGTATTAAGCACTATATCTTCTTTTCAGAGATATGGAGATTATAGTTTTTTTTTTTTTTGCGTGTTGGTAAATTTCAATGAATTTTTTTATCTTTTTAATTTTTGTTATAAGGACAGGCTTTCTAGCAGGGAAAGAAGGAACAACACATTGGGAAATATAGGTGATTTAAAAACAAAAAAAATGTAAAAATATTTAAAAAGGAATAATTAACATAGGAAGTTACTAGAGGACCATCTTGGGTGAACTGTTTACCTGCCATGCCCAGATATACCTGTTTTTCCCTTTCATGGGACCCTTCCCAACTATAGGTCATGAATCTTTCTCCATCAGTCCTCCCCTCAACTGAAGAATGCTTCATAATGCTTGCCATGAACATCATTTATGTTACTTGATCTAGGCAAAAGAATTCCTAGTTATGACTTTAAGGGCATGAGGAAAATAATGAAGTGTCTCATATAATACTAAGGCTTTTTAATTTCAGGTTTTTCCCCTCGAGTTGAATATATGCATTTTGAGGACAGAGACTGTTTCTTTTTTTTTTCTTCTCTGTCATCAGGAGGGAGCCAAATCTCTGTGAATGCAAGAAGATGGAAGGAATAAGAAAGGAAAAGGTTTAAAGATAAGTTAGTTTGTTGCCTATGAAACAGGCATGAAACAGGTTGAGTTAAGAGGATGAGAACAAGGGAGCAGTCAGTGAGGATAGGGTGGAGAATGGGATTTGAACAATAACAAAAGGGGGCTTAAACTCACTCAGAGTAAGCGCCAGTATAATTATGTTAATTATTGAGGAATGAATGCAAGTAGGTTATCATTTACCATGGTATTTACCCTTGGGTGGAATTGACCCAGGATGTCTAGCAGCTATAGGTGACTGGAACTGGGTAGGGGGAATATGGAGCATGCCAGGACAGGAAAGGCAACTCTTATTAAGAAACTTTAGGGGGTCAGAGCAAGTGTGTTTGAATACCTAGCACAATATCAAGTACATAGGAGGCACTTAAGAAGTGTATATTGATTAAAAGAATGAAAAGACATTTATTAAATTATGACTATATGCCAAGTATTGTGCTAGCTGGCTGTGCCCTTTAACTATTCTAGACTTAGATATTTGGTAAGCCTGGCCATAGATATAAGAGACTCATTATGGAAAAATATGATCATCCTTCTTGGAGTAGGTAACTCTCAAAGGATCAGTACATCCCCTCCCCAGATGCCCTAGTTTTTCAAAATCCTTCATTCCAGACTTGCCACCCATGTATTAATCTAAATAATGGAAAATTTATCACTTAGGAAGATATAAAGATAAAAATATTTCTCACATAGCTCCTTCAAATAAAGAATTAGTTTCTGAGTACAGAGTCTCTGTTGTGAGAGTAGAAATTACATTTTTCATCTCCATCTTTTCTTGTCTCTTAGGCTTAATCTCCGGGAACTTGGTCCGTGGGCCTCCCACATGCGCTGGATTGTCTGGATCATGGCTTCTGTTGGCACCATCTATGTGTTCTTCTTCCATGAACGGTGAGCTTTGGCTGTGGAAATGTGGGTGGGATTCATTTGCCTTCAACAAGGTAAAAACTCCTTTCTCTACCTCTGGGATCCTTGTCTGAACAGGAGTTACTGGGCATAATACAGCGTTCTTACTGACAAGGTGGGATCCATATCTCCAAGGTAGCATATATTATTAGCATGAGGTAACCATCTAACAGTCAGATACTCCAGCTCTAGAGAGAGACCCATCTGGTGCTTAGGATCACAGGGAGACTTTCATTCACAGTCTATGCATAACTAATTCATGATGTCTATGTATAAATGAAAGACAGAAGGGGAAAGAAAGAAAAGGAAAAGAAAGGAAGGAAAGAGAGGAAGGAAGAGGTAGGTAGGAAGGAAGGAAGGAAGGAAAGAAGGAAGGAAGGAAGGAAGGAAGGAAGGAAGGAAGGAAGGAAGGAAGGAAGGAAGGAAGGAAGGAAGGAAGGAAAGAAAGAAGAAGGCTACTTTGGTTTAGAAAATTACTAGGATTGTAAGTGGGGCCATGGGTGGAGGGGAGGGAGAGACTATCAGTCCCTAGCAGGAATAATTCAGAGCCGATTTGATTATGGATCCTAAATAAGAGGAGAGGGAAAAGGGGTGTTTTCTCCCATTCACATGAAATATAGCTGAGATCTGCCAGCAATAGTGAATGAGGTCAGCCAGTTGTCATTAATCAGGACAGAAGGGGATGGGGCAAAGTAGAAGTTTCAGAGATGAAAGGGCTAACTTCTCTGTAATTTCAAGAGTACTTTGTATTCTACTGAGCAATTTACAACTGATGTTATTCTTTGTTATTCTTTTCATTTACTCTTTGGGGTTTTTCTTTTTTTCCACCTGAAATGTTAGATAATCTATCTAAAGGCACACATCTCATATCCCCTGATTTCCTCCTAATCTGTGCCTCCTTTGTTGTTCCTCCTTGGTTCTCAAAGAGAAGCAATGATAGGAGGGACTTGGATTTAAACCAGGAAGAGCCACACAGAGTTATCAGCCTATCTCTCCTCCAGAATCATCAGAGTCTAGTGGCAAGAAGGAAGTCTAGACAACTTTGGTGTCTATAATGATGATGATGATGATGATGATGATGATGATGATGATGGATGATAGGCAGCTAGGGGGTGAAATGAATAGAGTGCCAGGTTTAGACTCAGGGAGACCTGAGTTAAAATCTAGCCTCAGACACTTACTAGCTGTCTGATCTTGGGCAAGTCACTGTTTGCTTCAGTTCCCCATCTGTTAAAAATAGAGAAGGAACTAGGAAACCTTTCTGGTATTTTTGACAAGAAAACCCCAAGTTGGGTCATGAAGACCCAACTAATAAAAACAACAACAATAATAATCAATTTGTGGAACTCTTTAGACTTTATTAAGTGCTTTCCTCACAGCAATACCTATGAGGGAGCAACACCCTATTTTAGAACCCAGATTTTCTGACTTCAATTCCAGTGTTCTTTCAGTTCTTTCAGTACCCTTACCTTTCACATACCTTCTGTTATAATTGTATTTCTAGTTTATTGTGGTTTTTGGTTTTGGTTTTGAAGTCATAAGAGTGATCAGTTATTCCCAGTGAGGAATTAATTACCTGGACTGTAATTTATTCTTATGGTCTGGGGCACTATATTTGAGAATTCAAATGACTTATCTAGGGTCACACAGCTATATATTTCATAGGCATATGAATGTGGACTTGAATTCAGGTCTTACTGACTCTGAGGGAAGCTCTCTATCCATTAAGACATTCTGCCTCTCTATAGGTACACATACAGATGGAAATATGCCAGTCAATTAATCAACTTATTTTAAATGATTGATTAATCATTTGTTAAGTACATCCTATGAGCTATATACTATGCTAGGCACTTTTCATTAAGTGAAACATTGTTTCAGGGGGCTTAATTTCTAAGAGGATATATAAGGTGTGTGTGTGTGTGTGTGTGTGTGTGCGCGCATCCAAGGCATCTCTAGTCATCCTGATCTATATCTTGCCACTGAACCTAGAAGGTTACAGAGGAGAAAATGAGGTTGGTGGCTTTGCATAGCCCTGCCTCATTTAAATCCAATTCACTTGTTTGTTATGCAATAATCTCCTTGTTATCATGTATATGTACATGTTATACACGTGCATGAATTCACACACATATATGTGTAAGATATTTGTACAAAATAAATTCAGTGATCCTTAGGAGGAAAGGCAGTAATAGCTGGAAAGAACAGGAAAGATCTTATTTGGAAAGTGGAATTTTAGTTGAATCTTGAAAGAAACCAGTGATTCCAACAGGCAGAGGTAGAAAGGGAAAGCCTACCAGGTATGGTGGACCACCTGTGCAAAGTCACATAGATGAGAGATAAGAGTGTTATATGTGTGAAACAGCAAGAATGCATTTACACAACATATGTAGCAGATGACTATATCCTATATAAACACAGCAGAGTAATATAAAAATAAGCTTAGAAACATTTGATGGGGTCAGGTTCCAGTGAGCTATAAATATCAAATATGTGATTCTAGAGCTTACAGGGAGTCACTAGAGTTCACTAAGTAGTAGGTAACATGGTAAGACTGATGCTTAAGAAAAATCACTTGGGTTGCTGTGTGAAGGATGACTAGAATGGAGAGAGATTTAAGGAAAAGTGAACAGTTAGTAGGCTATTGAAATAGTTCAAGTGAGAAGTGATGATGGTCTGAATTAGGTTAATTTTGGTTTGAGTGGAGAAAAGGGAGAGAGATTTGTTATAGAAAAAAGAAATGAAAAGATTTAGCACCTAATTGCATGGGCTGGGCAAGGCAGAATGAGTTAAGAAGAATGAGACCCACATTTCAAACCTAATTAAATGGAAGGATAGTGTTGGCTTGACTATAGGAATTTCAGAAAAGGTGGGTTTTGAGACAATAACAATGAATTCTGTTTTGAACTTCAGCTAAAGAGATTTGTAGAATATCTAGTTTGAATGTCAATAGATCATTAGTAATGCCCAAGAGAGATTGAAGCTTAATCTATGGATATGTAAGTCATTTACATAGATCTGGTAATTAAGTGGATTGGAGCTGATGAAGTTACCAAGAGATAATGGAGAGAGAGAAAAAGATGAAAACTCATTCTGCAGGATAATTTCATTATATTAGGCATTTTCAGTATGCATTAGATGTTTTGACTTTTAATCTATATGAATTTTGTTGATACCGTTTCTGGATCAGGTGAGGAAAGACATAGAAGATGATCCAGAAAGAGACTGAGGAGTGGTCAGATAAGTAGATGGGGAACCAAAAGAGAACAGAATCATAAAAACCCAGAGAGCCAAGAATTTTCATAAGGAGAGTTGTCAACCATATGAAGTACTGCATAGAAGTTAAGAAGGATGAGAATAAGAGCTAGCACTGATGTAGCCTTTAAAGCTTGTAAAATGTTTTATATATGTTAACTAATTTGATCCTCATAATAATCCTGTGGGAAGTATGATTATCCCCAAGTCTACAAATGAGGAAATTGAGGTACAAAGAGTTCAAATGACTTGGTCAGAGTCACAGTTAGTGTCTGAGGCAAAATTTAGACTCAAATTTTCCTGACTCCAAATTCTATGCTCTATCCATTGGGCCTATACTTTCCACTTTTATGAAAAAGTCATTTGATTTAGTAATGAAGAGATTATTGGTAACTATGAAGAGAGTAATGCCAGAGAAACTGAGCAAGATAGAGATTAGAAAACAATTTAATAATTTATTTAATGGAGAGATTTACTGGGACCAATTGATTCATGGTTTGACCCCAGGGCTGACCATGACATAATGGGGGAGGTACCTGGATGGGGATGACCTAATGGGGGGAGGCACCCAGGATGACATAATGGGAGGTAGTGAAGAGGTTACTGATATTCTAATGATGTCTAAAATAGATAAAGATCCCATCAAACATTAAGAGGGAATGATTATAGCCTAAGGTCTAAGGTATAAGACCTTTATTCTAACTTTAAGAGGGAATGGTTATAACCTGAAGCAGAGTAACTGAATAGGACAATTAGGGAAACTGGGTCAGGACATTAAGAGAACTGTGGCACAACAAGAGCAATTTCAATTGATTGAGGTCAGATTGTAAAGGTTTCAGAAACAAGAGAAGAAAAAAGTGGAAGCAATGGGTATGGACAATGCTATCAAGAAGTTTGGCTGAGAAAGAGAGGAGAGATGTAGGGTGATAGTTATTAGAAATAGTGAAATATAAGTGAAGTTTTGTTGTTTTAAGTGGAGAATGTTTGCGGTCTATAGAGAAGAAAGCAGCAGTACAAAAGAGATTAAAGATTGAAGAGGAGATAATATTGCTGGAGAAAAAAGGAGAGGGTAGGGGAAAAATCAAGATGCTTAAAGAAAAGCCTTATCAAGAATAGTTTCTCCATTAGAGACTACTTGTTATTTGTCCTTCATTCTCAAAGAGGTCTAGGACATCTGGGAGGTGATGCCGTCACATGCAAGTAAATTGGATTTAAATGAGGAAGGGCTGGGCAAGGTCACCTGCCTCACTTTCCCTCCAAAACCATCTGGGTCCAGTGGCAAGATATAGATCAGGACAACTGCAGATGGCCCTAGATGAAGTGGGAGATCCTGGCCTTTGTAAACTAAGGTCTTCAATAGGTCTCAGTTTGATGAGGCTGCTTCCATTCAGTGATTAAGGCTAAGGAAGCAATTGAGGCAAACAATCTCCTCTCACTTACTCCAAAAAAATTTAATAAAGAAGGTAATTGGAAATGATGTCATAGACTTGTGAGATGTGAGACCTCACAGTTAATAGCCTAAACTCTAGTAGATTCTGAGTGAGGTATTCAGGTAAGAGATTAGGGAAAGGAGGAAGTGTAAAAGGCTTGTGAAGGGAAAAAAAAAGGCTTAGAAGAGTAGCTGGGCTGAGTGGGATAAAAATTCAATTAAGGAAAAGTAAAATGATTTCTTTGTTGTAATGAGAACCTAGGTTGAGATTAAGTAACATAAATTTGTAGTGGACCCAGTCAGCAGGACTGCATGATTTTTTCCAGTTCTATTCCTCATTGTTATGAATAGGAACAGAGGAGAAGGGGGATTGTGGGAGTAATCCAGGTTTAGGATTTGGTAAAGTAATAGCTAGTTTCTTTGTGTCAGCCACATAGTAGAAGTCCTTTAAGATTCTAGTATTAACAGAAGGAGCGAGGGGCATTGGACAAACTCTCATTTCACAGGATGATTCCATTACGTCAGACATTTTTCATCATGGATTAAGTGTTTTGACTTTTGATCTCTGAATCTGATTCGTGCCAAATCAGTAAGATTTTAGGCTATAGTTTTGGGGGAAAAAATAGCAAATAGGAGGAAACTCTTGAGAGCTTACATATGGAAATGAAGAGAAACTCTGATAGGTAGGACCTTTAAATTCAATAAATGGGTTGAACTAAAAACAAAACAAAACACATAATTCAGAGAAGGAGCCTGGATTTTAAGTCAGAGGGATCTGGTTCAAATAAAGTTTTGCGAGTTTTGCTATTTATGATCTATGTGACACTAGGCACTTAATTTCTCTGGACCCTTATCTGTATATGTGTGTGTGTGTGTGTGTGTGTGTGTGTGTGTATGTATATGTATACATACATACACATATACATATATGTATTATATATATATATATATAATGGTTCGCTTATCTGTTAAATATTTAGAGCTAGGCTAGATGACTTTGTAACTAAAGCTATGATTCTACAAGAAGGTGTGACAGAATATAATGGGGGTGCCTTTCTATCACTTAACTTTTAAGAAAAGGGCCTCAATAGAAGTTCTGCACAAGGGGATGATTAAATTTTTTTAAGGTAAATGATTAGATTTTTTCCCCTTATGCTGACCAACCAGCCCTCCAGAATACAGTAGAGCAAAGAGACAAAGGACACAACCAGATCTCTGGAGAAGACTGGATATACAGAGTCCATCCAGACTTTGGGTTCATGGTTTCCAGGTCCAACAGGAAGATGATGGGGATTGATGAACAAAGCAAGAGGTATCCTCCTAACCTGACCCCCCAAGTTTTTCTTGGTCATTCTAGATTCAGGACAACTAGGCTATCCTACATAAAAATATTATAGGAAGGTTCATTAGGTGGTTTTGTTTTTTTGCTTTTTATTTGTTTGTTTGTTTTTACCCAAAAGAGAATGATTTTACTCAATTGATTTCCTATTTTTGATGTCTCAAAAAGTTGGAGCACCAGTTAACAAGGTTCATGTAGGATGGAAGCTTCTAGATATTAGGGAAGGGGGTCCCAGAGAAGAGGCAGGCAGTGGAATAAGAAAGAATAAGAGGACTTCTCTAGGAGGGAAAATAGCCTTTTAGTTAAAAAACCTATTTTTGAAAAAACAGATCTCCCCTCCCCCTAATTATCACAATTACATTATTTTAATTTTAGGCTCTTAGGGTAAAAAAAAAAAAAGGAAAAGGAAAAAATAAAAACATGAAAGAAAAGAAAAAAGAAAAAAAACTGTTTCCCTCTTTTTGGTTAATATACAATGAATTGACTTCTAATAACACTTTTGAAAAGGCCTTCTTACTCTTTTGCATCATAGATTCAGTTGGCACTTATAGACCTTTTCATTTTAAATGCATAAACTAAAATACACAGAATTACAAAAGAAAGTAATTTAATTGAAATCTATTTGTTCACTGTGCATACCCTTTGATCCAGCAGTGTTACTACTGGGCTTATATCCCAAAGAAATTATTAAGAAGGGAAAGGGACCTGTATGTGCACGAGTGTTTGTGGCAGCCCTTTTTGTAGTGGCTAGAAACTGGAAACTGAATGGATGCCCATCAATTGGAGAATGGCTGAATAAATTGTGGTATATGAATATTATGGAATATTATTGTTCTGTAAGAAATGACCAACAGGATGATTTCAGAAAGGGCTGGAGAGACTTACACGAACTGATGCTGAGTGAAATGAGCAGGACCAGGAGATCATTATGTACTTCAACAACAATACTATATGATGACCAATTCTGATGGACCTGGCCATCCTCAGCAATGAGATCAACCAAATCATTTCCAATGGAGCAGTAATGAACTGAACCAGCTACGCCCAGAGAAAGAACTCTGGGAAATGACTAAAAACCATTACATTGAATTCCCAATCCCTATATTTATGCCCACCTGCATTTTTGATTTTCTTCACAAGCTAATTGTACAATATTTCAGAGTCTGATTCTTTTTGTACAGCAAAATAACGGTTTGGTCATGTATACTTATTGTGTATCTAATTTATAGTTTAATATATTTAACATCGACTGGTCATCCTGCCATTTGGGGGAGGGGGTGGGGAGTAAGAGGTGAAAAATTGGAACAAGAGGTTTGGCAATTGTTAATGCTGTAAAGTTACCCATGCATATAACCTGTAAATAAAAGGCTATTAAATAAAAAAAAATTAATAATAGTTTAGAATTTAGCCATGGATTGAAATTAAATTCACTAGCCTGGGGAAAAAAAAAAAAAGAAATCTATTTGTTCAAATATGTTTTTTAAAAACTGTATGGACAACCATGTTAAAAATTCTTGCTCTGGAACTAAAAGACATGGTTTTAAAACATATCTTTGACATTCAGCACTAGTATGAACCTGAGCAAGCCAATAAATTTCCCTGAGCCTCAGTTTCTCAATCTATAAAATGAAGTGGTTGAACTAGATGAACTCTAAGGTCTCTTTCAGCTTTAAATATGTGGTTCTACAATCCTATTTAACATTTGTCAAGTTCCCAACTTACTTTGTTAAAAAAAATAAATTAAAAAGGCAGAAGCTTGTGGACAATACATAGACATTTACTGAGCAAATCACCATTAACAAACACCAATTAACTTAATTGGCACAGCCAATCCAGAATGCAACCTTGCCAGTGATTGAGAAGTTAGAAATTCTGCTGAGGAAATAAGGAGGGAAGAGTTGGGTTTTCAGTTTTTAGTTCCTTTCATTCAGGATGCCGCCACCAGATATCAGGAAATTATGTACTGGATATTAAAAATCAACCCTAAGTCCAAGGTTTCTTGTTCTTTCATACCAGATACAAACTTGTGGAGCTTCTCTGCTATGTTGTGATGGGTTTTTTCCCAGCCCTAGTCATCCTCTCTATGGTAAGTAACTCCTGCCTAAAGAAGAACCTCATGCACTCTGATCTGGAACTCATTAAAACCATTCAGAAGGAGGCAACAAGAATATAGATATTTATTGCTGATCAAGATTAAATGATCAAAACATTCAAGTTAATCTCCATTTCCCCTTAGTTTCAATTCATGGTTTGGCATCATGGATTGTGTAGACAAGATCAAAGTGAACATAATCTAATTTGAGAAACTATACCAAAAGAGAAAACAGTATCTCTCCTGCTCTTAGCTGGTTTTGAATGCAGACTTCCGAATCCTTAATCCAGAAATTTATATGCTTCCTACAGCTAAAACAATACATACCCAAAAGGGCCATGTCCCATGCTAGGAACTTCCTATGAAGTAGAAGCTTTCTAGGTGTAAGAGGGACATTTTATGTGGCAGGATGGAGAGGGATCGTCACTAAGCATACTTATAGTTCACAAGTGAACTGCATATACCTACAATCAGTCCCCCCAATAGGTCAAATGAGTTACTACAAGGACTCTATTATGTATTTTGTGGGCACTACCCCTTTATATTGGTGTCATTTTCCTTTTCCCCATTCCTATTTCTCTTCCCCCTCCATTCCTTTATCTCTTGAAAGAGTTAATACTTTTCTCTCCCTCCATTTTTTGGGGTCAAAATATCTAATTGCTTTATTTTTCTTATTTCTGGTTTTTTTTTTCCTCAATAGTATTTTATTTTTCTAGATACATGTAAAGATAGTTTTCAACATTCATTTTTATAAGACTTTGTGTTCCAAATTTTTCTTCTTCCTTCCCTTACAGTAGTTACTTCCTTTCCAGGACAGTAAACAATCTGATATAGGTTAAATATTTACAGTCCTTTTAAACATATTTCCATATTTGTCATGTTGTATGAGAAAAATAAGCCCAAAAGGGAAAAAAATCACAAGAAAGAAAAACAAACAAACAAAAAAAGGTGAAAATACTATGCTTTGATTCATATTCGGTTTCCATATTTTTCTCTCTGGATGCAGTTGCCATTTTCCATTCTCAAGTCTATTGGAATTGTCTTAGATCAATGTTTTGCTGAGAAGAACTAAATCTATTTATAGTTGATCATCACTTAATGTTCTGTTACTTTGTACATGTTCTCCTGGTTCTTCTCAGTTCCCTTAGCATCAGTTCAGTTTTTTCCAGGCCTCTCTGAAATCATCCACTGATCATTTCTTATAGAACAACAATATTCCATTATATTCATATACCATAACTTATTCAACCATTCCCCAACTGATGGACTCAATTTTCAGTTCCTTGCCACCATAAAAAGGGCTGCTACAAACATTTTTCACATGTGGGTTCATTTTCCTCCTTTGTGATTTCTTTGTCTCCCTCAATTTTCAACCAATGAATTGATCAACAAGTATATCTTAAGCATTTAATATGTGCCAGGCATTATGCAAATTGTTACAGGAGCCACCTGCCAGTGGCTGCTGGGAATCTAATTCTGACCAGCAGAATAGATTCCTTCATGTGAGAGGATGATAATGATACAAGGAGACTTTGAGAGGCAGTTGCATTCTCTGACCTCTCTCCTTTTCCCTCTTGCCTCCAATATATTTCATTCCCAATTCACAAGCAACATCTGCATCAATAAAAGCTGATTTTCAATTCCTTCAAATGTGTTATAATTCACAGCTGTGGGGGCTTTTGGAGAATCGACCTACCTCTTTGCACTTAGGCTTGGTCCTCAACAATTCCCTGTTTTTTGTTTTATGGGAACATGATTATTTTTTCCCCAACAGCATGGTCAGTAAGTTTGTCCAGTATTGTGAAGTGGCTGTTATCCGAGTCCATATGCTGAGGAATGCAAACAGCACTATCAAAGTCTTTTCTGTCCTGGATGGTTGCAGGGTGAGACGCTATAGCAGGTGTTGAATCTTGTGAGATATAGAGGCAAACTTTCTGACAAATGAATAAGTAGGATTGGAGTCAGAGTAGGCATTTTTCATAAATCCCTCATCAGTTCCCTGACTCGGCCCTTTGATGTGTTGGCCCATTTTAATTACCCCAACTGAAAAAGTTTTACTGGGTCTCTTCTCCCTTTCCTTTCCCATGGGTTACCAAAAGAATTCTCCTGGGAAGATCCTACTCATGAACAACTCTTGAGCGCTACTGCTTCTTTATTTCTTCTGCCCCATGTTGGGCGCCATTTGTTATGGGAGCCACCTGCTAATGATTGCCGGGCATCTATTTCTGCAAGTGGCTTCTTTGTAGATGTGGGAAGTGCTTTACAAACTTCTTAAAGTCTATAGAAATATGAGTTATTGGTATTGTAGCTATGTGTTTGTTTCCACTTAAATTCTCCTTTTAGAGGCAGCTAGGTGGTAGATAGTATACTAAGCCTAACCTGGGCTTAGATACTTACTAACTCTGTGACTATGTGCAGGTCAATTAACCTATTTGCCCAGTTTCTTCAGTTGTAAAATGAGGATAAAAATGGCACCTACCTCACAAGGTTATAATGACAATCAAATGAGATATTTGTAAAAAAAAGCTAGCATAGAGCCTAGCAAATAGAAGGCATCATATAAATGCTTATTCCACTTCACCCTTCCCTTTCTTTAAAAAAAAAAAATGGAAGAAGTGCTATTAGGCAAATAGGCGAATGAGGTAAAAAAGATAAAAGAATCAACTGGAATTTTTCAAGTAGTTTGGACCCACAAGGGTTTTCTTTCAAAGTCTGTCTATTTCTCTCAGTCCTTCTGTGGCTTTTTCTCACTGTGTGTGTGTGTGTATATGTGTGTGTGTGTGTGTGTGTATGTGTGTGTACATGCATCTGTCTCTTTGAGTTGCCTCCTCCCCTCAGCTGAATTCCATCTTGTTTCCTTGCCGATTCTACTACACTACTGACTTTTTCCTTCCCCTCCCCTTGTCCTTGCTGACAGCCCAACACTGATGGAATCTTGGAACTCATGACCGGAGGTGTCTTTTACTGCTTTGGGATGGTGTTCTTCAAGAGTGACGGTCGGATTCCCTTTGCCCATGCCATCTGGCACCTGTTTGTGGCATTTGGAGCTGGCACCCACTACTATGCCATCTGGAGGTACCTCTACCAGCCCAACACACTGGAATCTAAAGTGTCCAAATGAGACATCAAAGAATCTTGCGACACGCCTGGTGCCCTTGGAACAGTGCGTTAGAGGAGATGTTACTGGGATGAGATCCTGCTCAGAGGTTCCAGGCCTGTCTTTTGCTTCAAAACTGAATATTTTTTTTTGGATGGGTCCTGGGGTATGTCTGGTGGTTGCCAGAAATCTTTAGGGTATCTGGTACAGGGGGGAAAAGGCACTAGAAGACTTTATTGGAGGGCAAAAAATTAACCAGATACTTTGTTTATGTTTTAGACAAGTGTTCCATAACAAAAATCAACATTAATGTCTTCAGGAAAGGGAACTTATCCCTTTCTGGAAACAAAAGGTCATGATAGGCAAAGACTTTGTTCACAGAGTCCTGAAAACCTTTAAAGTGACAATTATACTCCTTTAGGGAGAAAATCAGCCTCTGTATGTGCCAGATCAATCAGAGCCCAACTTTTTTGTAACCTGGAAGCTCAAACTGCCCAACTACAGAATCAATTAGTCTCTAGGTAATTTTGGGGATGGGAAGGTGACCCTCTCTGGAAATAGGCAATACCTAATCTAAGACCATCCAAGAGTGGACACTTTTTTCCTTTTAGGAAAGTGAATACATTCTTTTTTTGCTCCCTCCTTTACTAAAGTCCTTTTCAGACCCTTGGGTATATATTGATATGGTTCTTCCTACCCTGACATTTTAGTTGTATTGGAAAGGAGCTGGAGGGAAAATATATGATAAAACTGTGGTTGTTTTAATTTCTAGATTGAATCTGCAAGTGGGTCACATGATTCCAGCAACAATAACAACAACAAAAATCAAGACACTTTGTGCTGTTGGGAGATGACCTGAGGGGAAGGGTCCTAAACATCTCCCCAGAAACATAGAATTAAAAGGGCAATTTGGGAAAAGGGGATGAACTTTGTTTAAAGCGATTTGCCATTTCTGAGTCCCAAATGACACAAGAGCAAGTAGTGAGTGATGCTCTTAAGGGATGGGGCAGGAGACAGATACTGGAAGGAATTTATAATATTCAGATTTTTTATTTTTTTTTCTTGTTCCCAAGTGGCAAAATCTGATATTATTTAAAACCATTTCTTTTAAGAAATTGGGATTCTTCCTTCTTCTCTTTTCCATCCCCAAGATGTCTTCAGAGGAAAACCCCATCAGTGAATGTAAACATGAATTCTGACAGAACTTCTAGGCCAAAATCTCTGAAATCCAAAGACCATCCAGACTGAAAAAGCTTCCAGACACCAACTGGTATTGTCTCATTCCATGGGCTGGGGGTTCTGTGTGGATGTAATACCTCTCTTGACCATTAGACAGAGGCATCCTGGCATAGATAGGCTGCTGGACTTGGTGCCAGGAAGACTGAGATTTGAAACCAGTCTCTGATAATTAACTGGCTGTGTCACCCTAGGCAGGTCATTTAACCTTCATGTGCCTAAAGCAACTCTATAGGGCTACTCTCCCAAGTAACTGATAGGTTGTGATGTCTGTTGGTGGAGGTCCCACACTGACCATCACAGCCTCTCCTGCCTACTTCAAGGCTTCTAGTAGAGAAAGGAAGTAGCAGGAAGTGTGGACCCAATCATTGGAAGACCTGATTCTAAAAGACCTTATTCCCTACAGAATCACAATCAACATAGCCTTATACAGTACTTAATTAAACTTGAATACATTCCAGGACTATTTGAGGGCTTCAGGCTTTGGAATCCCTTTTGTCTAAGTCAGTATTAAATACCTTTGACACATTGTATAGAGATGTGGTCCTAGAGCCAAGATGATGCACTTTGTTCAGGAATTTGGGGACTTTTGTAAGTCTGCTCAATTGAGTATTAAAATGGCAGACTTTAGCATAATTATTTCTTCAGATTGGATTAGAATGATGGAATAGATACCTCAATTTAGAGGTGGTAAAAGTACCCATTGAGCAGATTCTAGGCTGGATTGAGAGGTGGGGGGACTTGCTTTGTCCTGGGAGGATTTATACTTTGCTAAAGATAACTCCATGTTGTAAATATGGGCTTAATATCCATTCTAGTAAGATTCTATTTTACTTTAGGATATGCCATAAGTTTCCTCATTTGTAAAACAAACAAACAAACAAGAGCATTGGACTAAATGATCTCTAAGTTTCCTTCTATCTCTAAATCATGGACGTAAAAGTTCTATATGGATGTAATACCTCATTTGGCCACCAGGACAGAGGCAGCCTGGTATAAATAGTGTTGGATGGACTTGGTGCCAGGAAGATTGATATTTGAAACCAGCTTAAACCATATGAGTATGATTATTCTATATGAGGGAATTTCATCTGTGCTCAGATCAGGACAATCCTGTTGTATCTTCTAAAATACGGTAATGGAGCTAAGCTTAGCATAAGGGTAGAATAGAAAGAAATAAGGAAACTCAGAGAGTTCAAAGCATGGGCAGGAATTAGGCAATGCAATGGTTGTTATTGACAGCATTTTCCAGGGTACCTTGGAGAAGCCAGAATTCAGCTTGGGCAAAGATGCCCTGTGGCAACCCTACAATGTTGGCAAGGTTTGCTTTTGTGCCTTCCCCTGTCTCCTTGTATTGCCTATATCCCCAGGCTCACTGGACCAAAAATCATGAAACTCAATATGTAATTCTGGCTGTGATAGTTACTTATACTAAAAGGCTTGGACAAGTTGCCTAAACTCTCCTGCATTTAGTTTTCTCATCTATAAGAAGAGAAAGTTAGACTAGATGGTCCCTCATTCTGGTCTTCTTTGTGTTGCAATGATTGTGGTATGGACGAAGTAAGCTCTGAAGGATTCAAATTCCAGTTCTGCTCCTTACTCTGTGGGTGACATCACTTAATCATTATGGGCTTCAAGTTTCTTTGCTTGCAAAATGAGAAGCTGGACTCAAGTCCCCTTTATCTCTAAATCTGGAAATCTGTGATCTCTAAATCTTTCATTTCCAAGATTAGTTCTACTCTTGATTTGAGTTCCTGGCTTCCAAAGAGTTTCAAAATTCTCCTTTTCTTCTACCGGACTGTCTATCTCAAGAGCCAGAGCCCAGCTCTTTTTCCCAGCTAGCAAGCTAAAAAGCAACTGCCAGTATCAAATGAGGTAATATTTGTAAAGCACTTTGCAAACTTAAAGAGCTATTTAAATGTTGGCTATTATTATTAATAACAATACTAGTTTAAGGCAGTACTTCTCCCTAGCATATGTATATTTTTAATATGAGACACTGAAAAATGAAATATCTTTTAGAACCAAAAGAACGAATCCCTAGTGATGAGAATTAAGACAAACATTTGACTGACCCAAAAGGGGAGTTATTTTTCCTTGGGGATGCTTCTCAGTTTTTCATCTACCAGTTAGTCAGTCGACAAACATTTATTAAGCACTTAATATATTCCAAGAACTGTGCTAGGTACTGAAGTTACAAAGGCTAAAAATGAAATAGTCCCTGCACTCAGGATTCTATAAGAATGTCAATTCAATTTAAAGAAACTTCTATCAAACATATGCCTCCTAGGTCCTTAAAGTAGGACCCAGAATTGGACATAAGCAAGTTCTCTGCTAAAAACCCAATTTAAGTTCTCATTAACCTTTGTCTGTTTATCATTGTCCTTAAATAAGGCTAATTTATTATTATCAAATGAGTTAATACACATAAAGTGCTTTAAAAACCTTTAAGTGATGTATTAATGCTAGCTGTTATTATTAATATTATCATTCTATTTCATCTCCGCAAGGCAGTGAACAGACGGCAGTCATGTTAAGCTTAAATAGAAATGGAGGCACTAAATTGTAATTAAGGATGCCAGTGGATGCACATTGGCTTAGAAAACCACTCATTTTGATATATTTTTTCTTTATTATTGCATCAACACATTGAAATCAGATAAGATATATGCAGTCAGCAGTGTTGAGGGGATGGGAGTCTGGTATTTGCCACCTCTGACCTACAGAACCAGCCATGGTGCTACCTGGTGAGTCTGATGCAAATTCTGAGTGGGGGGATTGCTTGCAGACTTCTGCATTTAAAATTCCCGATGCCCTCTTCCTCCTGGTTGCTGGAGAATATTAAATCAGGCACCCCATGGATCCCGCCCCGGGGCAAAGGAGTCTGCCCACATTCTTGTCTGACAGAGGCTTCTGGAGCTGCTGATTGCTCAGGCGGGCCAAGCTTCCATCAGCACCAAGAGTTGCATCTTTGACATTCTAGGCATGTCAGCTGTGACTCCCAAGCTGTCTATCCAGTGTCAGGTGGATGCTACTGGGATTGGTGACGTCAGCTTAGTGGGATGAGTAGCAGAACAACAACAGCAAGGAATAGAAACACTCGGCCTCCATAGCAACAGAAAGACATGGGAGAGAAAAGGGAGAAAGAAGGGAGATGGAGAAAGCACCAGTCTTATAGAATCCTAGAATTTTAGAATGGAGAAGCAACCTGAAAGACTTCTGGGGCATTGTGCTACAGCAGAAAGAATACTAGACTTGGAAACAAAGTGAGCTGGCTTCAGAACCACCTCAGACATTGCTTTGGGATCCTTGGGTTGAAAGAATTGAATTTGATTTTGAAGTATTTTTCAGTTCTCCAGTTCTGATCCTCGGTTTCTAGCCTAGCCCCCTTTTTGTGAGCTTTTATTTTTATTTTATTTCAATCAACAAGCATTTATTTTCTTCCTCCTTCCCCCCTAAAAAAAAAAAAAATCAAAACTGTTGTAACAAGGTCTAAACTGAGGCTTAGGGAAATAAAAAGACAAGCTTTTGATCCCCTTGGCAAATTAGTGCCTGAAGCAGCTCTAGAACCCAGACCTCGTGAGTGGAGTGTTAATTTTACCAAACCACCTGCTAAGGAGTCAGGAAGCTAAGAAAGATGGACAGAGCTTGCTTCTGTGGTTTGGGTGTAGCAGTCCATTCTTTCTGGATGTCCCATAACTAAAGTGTGACCTAATTGGCACTTGTTTCCCTAGGAGAGCAGAATGTGGCTATGGCCATCCCAGTGACTTGCAAGCATGTTTGCCATAGGCTTATTTAAATCAGTACCTCTGAGGTTTTATTCAGTTCCAGATCTGTCCCTTGCTTTGTTCACTTGATTAAAAACCACAGTTGACAACTAGATATGTAGTGCATTGAACACTGTTCCCTCTCTATTAGTTCCAGCTACTGTAGCTCAGAAGATTAAAAAGTAACCAATAGAGTAGGTTAACTAATATTAGGCCTGAATTGTGAAGCATCCAAAAATGTTAGTAAAAGTCAGCTCCTTCAAACATGGGGTGTCAACAGGGAGACGTGGATTGAAAGCAGGCTAAACAATCATTTATTAAAACCTTTCCAATGGATTTTTAAGCCTAAAAATATCCCTTTTTGTAGGTTCCTTTTCCCCAAAATTGAAATGTGATGATTATTTTTCCATATATAGATCCTAAAAACCCCTGAGCATATTTTGAGGAACATCTGACCAAAAAAAAAAGAGGGCGGGGAGGGAAAGGAACATTTCTCAGGGCTAATACTTCCGCCTGGGGAGAGCCTTGTTAATGCAAAGAGCACCACACCTTGCTAAAAATAGTGTTGTACTTTATGAACTATCATGGAAAATTAGATGTTATTAGAGGAAGGGCTGGGGGCTATGAGTAGCAAGGGGAAGGGATGTTATCTGGCTTACAGAACCCAGGCAAAAATCTATCCTGCCAAATATTCTGACCACATGGGCCACAAGACCTGAGCACTGTTGGATTGCAGAGGTAGAGGGAGGATGTCATGATTCTCAAAACTAGGCAGAAGAAGCAAACCATAAATAGTGTGATTTGAAGAGCAAGAAATTTCTGTTCCTGAATGGCTTCCTCAGTGAGATCTGAAATTCTTTCATTAGTAATACATATATACCTTGTGTTGGGCCCCATGCTGAGGTTTTGGATAAAATCGTTCTTTCTAAACTCAGTACAAGTGCCACTTCCTGATCCCCCTTCCTTATTTCATCCTCCACCCAAAAAAAGTCTCCTTTCTTGAATTTTTCAACTTTCTACTTTGCTTTATTTGTATACTACCTTGTAAGTATATTTATTTAGGTAGTGTAGTATATTTTTTACATGACCCAGGATATATAAGTATATAAAATAAATATATAAACCAAACATTTGCTGATAATAAAATCATAATTTCATGACCCCACATTTAGTCATGAGGTCCCACATAGGATCACAAACTACAGTTTAAAAGGCTGGGCTCTAGAGGATAGAAGGTAGGCCCTATTTTCAAGAAGAACCTGAATCAGAATTCTGTTTTAGGTACTTGCTAGCTCTGTGATCTTAGATAAGTTATTTAAGTTCTCTCAGTCTCAGTTTCCTCATCTGTAAAATGGAATAAAAATAGCAAATACCTCACAGAGTTGTGAGGAGCAAATAAGTTGATATACATATGTAAAGGCCTTCACAAACTTTAAAGCACTATGTGATGGTATTATTTTTATTGCTGTTACTCCCTGTCATATTCTCTCAAGGAATGCTAAGTCATCTCCTTGAGGATGGAGGAAATTGCTTCTCTGTCTCTCAATGTCTCTCTCTCTTTCTCTCTTCAGAATATAGAAAGGTAAGAAAATTTGGAATGGAAATAGGGAGTGATTTGGGTATTTTCAGGAGACAACATGTGGCAAAACTTCCTCTTAAAGTAAGGATTCTTAACCTTGTTAAACTCTTGTATATATAGATGTATAGGAGTGTGTTATATTGCATTTCAATATACTTGATTGCTTTTGTAATTCTTGATATTTTATTTTTATGCTTTTAAAAGCATTATTCTGAAAAGGGTCAGATTGCCAAAAGGGTCTAAAAATAGTTAAGAATTCTGTCTTAAACCATTGGTAGGATAGAATGAGAAAAAGATTGAAAGTGGGAGTTTGGACATGACTGCTATAGAGTTCTCTCATCTTTTCCATTTTGGAGTGACTAATATAGTCACTCCAAATATTGCCAGATTTGAAGCTAGCCTAGGTTCTCAAGGACTTTATTGTCACTGGTTGGAAGCAGGATCTCAAAGGTCAGCTTTTCTTGTGTCATTTCTTTACTAAGCAAGGGAAATAAAGACTGGTAGGAACAAGAAATTTAAACCGCTTTTCTCTTTTCACATCCCATAAATACTTGAGATTTAGGAAATGTCTCCACAAAATAGGCACTTTTAGATCTTATTTCTGTCTGGACCTATTTTAACCGATTCCCAAACTTAAAATTGGACATGAGATTAGGGAATTAGAACTTCTAAATCACATTATTGACTGGGCCAATGCCAGGAGGGTCAGGAATCCCCCTTTGATTTGAGATGATCAGAGCACAAATATTCATTAGGGGAAACTCTACTAGAGGTGATAGGGTCTCCCCTCTAAATTTTTAAATATTACAGAACATTACATAATTTTACTCCCTGCCACAGGCTTTTAGGAAACTTAAATTCTCTGCTACACCCACATCTTATCTTGTTCCTTTTAGGGAATCCTTAGCTATGACAGAAGGTTAATGTGGGCAGTATTTGTCAGTATGCTGTTATTATTGCTTAGAGTGGTAAAACTTATGTTTCAGAATTCCCAGTGCTAAAATGAGCAAAAGAGATCAGGATTCCATGCTATTGCTTCACTGCTCTTCAAAGTAGCTCTTAATAAAAAAATAAGATTCATCCCTAAATCTTTTCTCCTTAACTTTTCATGGTAATGAAACAGGACCCTGATTCCTAATCTATACAATTCATTGAAGAGAGGACCATTATTCAGAATAGTAGTTAAATGCCAGAGCAACATGGTTGGATATATAGAAAGGGCCCCAGAAGCTCCTTCAGTTTTGGACATGTTTATTCAGACTACATTCTAGGTATCTTTCCAGAAGGGAGAGAAAGGTTCTTTTTGAAGAGAACCAAATCACAGAAATTATAACTATTCTCTGATAAAATTCCCTAGCTCCTCTAGGAGAGAATTAGGCTCTAAGAATCTCTCTCATATTAGTTCATTTTGCATCAAAGACTCTGGACTTCTACCCACCAGCCAATAAAGTTTAGGAAAGCTTGGATCTTAACTTATCTTATTGTAAGATACTTTCACCTTTCTCATAGAATTTTGGAGCTAAAAGAAATCTTAAAAATATCTAATTGGGGGTGGCACTTAGAGACCTCCAACGGTCTATAAATATGAATAAGAGAAAAATGACATCTTTATTTTCACTAACTTCTAACTGAAATTTAGCATTTCTTTCAATTTTTTTTTAATAAATATTATTCTGAGAGGAAATAATAAGATTTCTCCAGATTACCAAAGGGGTCCACAAAACAAACAAACAAAAAGATTAAAAACTTTTTACCTTGTTTTAAGGAAAGAGGAAGAGAAGGCTAATAAGGCATTTATTAAGCATGAGCTACTTTACAAATATTCTTATTTTATCCTCACAATAAATAGAAACAGGTGCTTCTATAATCAAATTTCCACTCTGCTATTTACTACTTATTTTTTCCCTGAGGCAATTGGGGTTAAGTCACATAAGCTAGGCAGTGTTTCATGGCTGAGGTCTGATTTGAACTCAGGTCCTCCTGACTTCAGAGCTGGTGCTCTATCCACTGTACCACCTAGCAGCCCCTGTTATTTACTACTTATGTGACTGACTTCACTTTTCTTCTCTACAGAATGAGGGAATTGTGTAGACTAGATGATCTCCAAGTTCTCTTATAACAAGTGGTATATAACTATGCTTTTTAAAAGCAAAGTTTAACAAACAGATTTAGGGAGGGGGGAGGGAAGGAAGGGGAAAGGGAAGGGGAAAACATATGTTTGACACACTTTGACATTTAAGTTTATCAGCATTTTTATATTATTTTCTTAAGTCTAGACAAGTAACAAAATATCAAATCAGGCCCTGATATGTAGTGTTTACTGATTTCTGAGGTGATAATGCTCATCTCTACTTATCTATCACATAAAATACTCACCTATCATATAGTATTGAAGTTAAACTAAACCTCATGTCAACTTGATGCCTTTTTAAGGCCTTTCCCACTAAAATCCATATAGCTTTTTCTTCATCAGAATTTTAGTAGACCAAAACATATTTCTGGACTTTCCCTACTTTTTTCAAAGAACCAAAGAAAACGTTAAGTATCTAATTCCACATTTTTTTTTTTTTTAAAAAAGCAAAACAAACAAACAAACAAACAAAACCTTTATCCACTCCTTTGTTTTTTGCTTTCATTTACTGGCATTAGTTGGTATGAGCATGAGCAGTGTTGTGTGTGGAAAATACTAGGAGTGAGAAGATCCAACCATTAAGTTACTGGGTGACACTGGGCAAGATATTTGACTTCTCTGGGGCCTGCTTTCCTCATCTGTAAAATGAAGGAATTGATCTACAACAGGTCTTCCTCCACCAGTGGATTACTAGTTATTGAAGCAGAGTGCTCAATTTCGTGTAAATGATTTAGATTTGGAGTGGACTGCATGACTTTTGAAGTCCCTTCCAATTGAAATTCTTTGTGTTCCATGTAGTTGAATGACCTTTTATTTTTGTATACCCAGTACCTAACATAAGGGCCTGTCACATAGGAGGAGCTTAGTAAATGCTTGTTGAATAAATGAATGAATGAATTGAGCCTATCATTAACTTTCCATTTTTAACGTACGTTCTCTTCCATTGGATTATATAAAGGAATCAAAAGTAGTCTTTCTTCTAGACTTAGTAGTCTTCTTAGACTTTTCTCTAAGGATCTTCTTAGCTTTGAATCTTTAATAACTACTGAGAAGGACCAGTCCAGCTTCACTTAATAGGTTGATCCTGACTTGACATGGGTCAGTATTATCATTTTAGTTGCAACTTGAATTGTGCCTCAATAGAAGATGGGAAATCAAGTCTTCTAGAGCCTGAGAAATAGGCCAGAACAGTTTCTTAGCACCTGATGTTTGACCTGAAGAGAGTGAATGAGACTATTCTGTACTTTAAGAGCTTTGATAAGTATTTGTTTCTTAAAAATTGAGCCACTTTAACACAAGATTAAGAAATCAATCTTCTGCCGTGTGTCCTATAAAGTCAGCATAGGCTACTCTTAACTTAGAAAAAAAGAAATATAATGAAGTGCCAGAGGGAGATGGAGGATAGTTGGCAGGTTTGTGCCAATTAATTGCATAAATTTGAATGTTTGCTGCGTTCTACTTCTTGCTTGGCCTAAATCTAGGAAACTTGGAAGCAACTTTGCAGTGTGGTGTAGTGAGCAACAGGAGTGCTAAACCTGAAATAAGGAAGACCTGGAATCACATGCTGCCTTAGGCACTTACTATTTGTGTGATCCTGGGCAAGTGCCTCAGTTTTCTCAACTGAAAAAAGCAAAGATTGGATAGATGACTCATCAGATCCCATCTAGCTCTTCCTTCTATTAACCCAGCAATTTTTGGAGGGAAGGAGGAGATGTTTAGATTGCATCCCAACTAAGTACATTGTTTTGGTTGGTGAGTTGTCCTAAGGCAGACTGCCAGAGTCAATTCTAGCCATCTGTCTCCTCCTTCTAGTCATATGATTCACTTCCTGGACTACTTTGGACTCCTAATCCAGGCGGGAAGTTGCAATATATCCTTAGACCATCCTGGTGATTTGCATAGGTTGGAGCTGAATTTGCTAATTTGTCAGAACAAGAAGTGCTTCTTGGTGATGGAGATGATTACTTCTAGGATTAAATAACAACTCCTTTATCTGGTATTCAAAGTTCTTCACCAGAGGATCTTGGTTCCTTCCCATTTTTCCACTTTTATACCTTACTCTCACCGTGAAAAGTCTATGGTACTGACCTACTTTCAGTTTTCCACACCCCACCATCTATTTCCCATCTCCATGCCTTTGTACTTGCTGTTACCCCATGTTTGGAATGCCCTCCATATTTCTACCTAAGAATTTCTAGCTTTTTCCCCCCAAAATTGACTCAAGTGCTACCATCTGCTGGAGATCCTTCTAAATTAAACAAGCTATTGCTGCTTTCTACACTGAAGTAATCTATTTTGTTCATATCTTCAGAAGCTTTGCAGCATAATGAACAAAGTTGTTTTATTGTAGTTGGTCGCTGTTATTATTCCAGTCCTCTCTGTGGCCCCATTTGGGATTTTCTTGGCAAACATACTATAGTAATTTGCCACTATCTTCTCCAAATCATTTTACAGATAAGGAAACTAAGGCAAATAAAGTTAGGTGACATGCCCAAGCTAATAAGTGTTTGAGGAAATATTTAAACTCATGATTCCAAGCCCAATGCTTTGTCCATTGTTCTACCTAACTGCCCTTAAAGAATAGAGAACTGGCTTCAGAGCCAGGATGACCTGTGTTCAAATGCTAACTCTGATACTGGCTTTGTGACCTGGGAAAGACGCATAATCTCTCATTGATCTTCTGGCTAACTTTCTAAAGTTGCAAGTCACAGAGGAAGGTGTAGACCTGTCTTGAGTATGTTCGTACCAATGAAATCATATCATCCATCCCTATATCTCTTGTATATTCCCATATGTGCTCATGTTGTCTCCTCCATTAGAATGTAAGCTCCAGGAACTACTCTACTTTTTCTTTGTATCCCCAGTGCTCAGCATAGTGCCTCGGACACAGTGCTTAATGAATGCTTCTAAATCCATATTGTACTTCCCAAAGAGAGACTTCAAAGTTAAAAGAAAAACAAGAAGAGCATCTTTCAAAAAACAAAAACAAAAAAAGATATCCTCCAGTGATCTTTATACTTCACAATCACCAAGTCTATTTGAAGCTAATTGGGGACTGAGAGATGGGGTTAAAGAAAATTTCCAACAATAGTTACAGCTGTCTCGAGTGCCTAGTATTGAGGCAAAAGAAGACTGAAATTCAGTAATTTGTATACTCACATTTGTATAGAACTCTAAGGCTTAAAAGTACTTTTTAACATGTATTAAAGAGCTTTACAAATGCTAAAGTGCTCTATAAATGTCAGTTGAAATTATTACTATTATTATTATATACATTCTCTCATTTTATCCTCACAACTGCTTAAATGGGAAGCCACAAAAGGAAAGAAGGCCTCTATGAGCCTTAACTTTGTTTTGAGATGCTCTTCCAAGATTTAGTTTCTTATCATGTTGGAGACATTGGTTCTATACACTAGGTTTTGATATTTCCTTAGCTCCTTCAGCCAGGGGCTATCATTAATTCAATTGCATTGTCATTTTTAGGTCATGTGGATCCACTATTTAGGTATATTAATTTCATTATTAATATAGATCATTGACCTTGAGAAAGCAGGAAAGTTAGTCATAGAATAGACGTTCAAAACACATTTGTGTGATTCATAGTGGCTAGCACAGTGCTATGCTATGCATACCTGAGTATTCAGATAAATTCATTTGCTCATTCATTCACCTAAAAAACACTTTTTAAGTGCCTATTTTATGTAGAATGTCATGATAAAGGCCCAAGGGGAGTCTAAATTTAGGCAAGACACTCATAGTCATTGCCTTCATGGAGGTTACAGCCTAACAGAATGAGGCAAACTCAGAAACTATAATTACCTTATAACTGCATTAGAGGACTGGAAAAATACTCTATGTGAAGTCTTTGGGAGAAAGTTATTACCAAGCAGCGAGAAAGTTTACTGAATAGAATAGCATTTGAGTGGGCTTTAAAGATGGATAGAAAATTCACTAAGTGAAGAAAGGACCAACTATTGAATGAGAAATTATAAAAAGGCTTCACTGAGCTGAAATAAGGTCACGATTCCATTGTTCCCCAGCTCCCTATACTGTTATTTTTAGTGGTCTCTGCTGTTGGCCTTGGGGTCAGATCTTCATAGAAATGTCAGCCTTAGTTTTATACTTGGGATTCTCAGATAGATTATGGGTTTTAGATGATTGGTTCCAGTATTAGGAAATGACTCCCAAATTTTGACTGATTATGTCCCCACCCTTAAATGAATGGGTCAACTTGAGCAGGCACACATTTTCTTTTTAGGCAAAAATCGAAATTAAATCATTTTAAAGAAAGATAACACTGGTTTTGGAAAGGGTACTCTAGCCACCCTATCAATAAAAGATATTAAGTTCACAGTGTTTGCTTTAAACTGAATGACCTTTCAAACTCATTTACACCACCCCAGGGTTTGCCAAGCAAGTTGGTTTACCTCCCTTCAGTGTTAGGTCCCACTGTGCTTTATGAAGCTTTATTGTGAAACAAGAGTGAACTGTCTTTGATACTAACTTTTATTGACTTGTTAATGTCTATAATGTTTGTCAATGGGATTTGCAGCTGTGCTTTTTTTAATGTCTTGTATTGGACCACATCTAGATTGGTGAAATCAGTATTTTGTATTTAACACAGTATTTAATAAAAGTTTGTAATAAGAATAACCAGGGCCAAGAATATTCTTATTTCCTGTGGAGTAGGAATTAAATAAAACTCAATACCTCACTCTTACAAATGTGTCTTGACTCTTTTTTGGGGGAGAAAAAAATGATCAATTCAGATTGGAACCAACAGCATAACCTGAACCTATCTCCTCAGTCATTCAGTCAATAAGTATTTATTAAAATCCTACTACCAGGTTGTCCTTCTGCCTGGAATGTTCTTCCTTCAAACCTACCTTTGCCTTTTGGAATCCCTGGTTTCCTCAGGACTCAGCACAAATTCCACCTTATTCTTGGGGTCTTTCTGGATGTTAGAATCTTCATTTCCCAGGTTACTTTTGTTTTGTATATATCTACATATGTGCATGTGGATTCCTGTCTTAAAATGTAAGCTCCTGAAGGGCAGGGACTATAGCACTTCTGTCTTTATATCCCAGCACTTTGTTCAGTGCTGACACATCTTAATCATTTACATACTTGTGGGCTGATTGAAAATGAGGTCATTGGATGAGTTATCTCTAAGAGCCCTCCCTCCTGTATCATTTTGTAATTCTAAAGGAAATTTATAGAAGCATGAAGCAGGTATAGATCATTTAGAAAATAAAGTGACCAAACCATCCAACATTATGTATTTTCCTGGCTATAAGATTGTAATGTTGATCACAGATAATTAGAAATGTCTTTGGAACTCATATAGTCCAGTCCCATTTTTTTTTTAAACAAAGGAGAAAACTTAGGCACCAAGAGTTTGAACAATTTGTTCAACGTCACACAGACAAAACATCCAGGTTAGAATTTGAATGCAAATTCTTTGACTCCAAAAAATCAGCACTATTCCCACTCTACTGCACTGTTCCAATATCTTCTGGGTTTTTTTTTTTTTTAATTAAGCAAGCCCATATAGAGAGAAAAGTTTGTCTAATATCTTATTAGGGAATATCTTTTAAAGACTTCCATGGAAATTCTAAGCCCATAGCAAATATCTTATTATAAGGTGTTATTGTTAATGAATATGGAATATGACTCCACCAAGAACATAATCAAGGCATGAAATTTTTCATTTTGTCCAGCTTCTGATAAGAGAGAAAATTTCATTAGACTTACTGAAAAGCCAAGACCCATACAATCCGTAGAACTAGCTAATCTCTGAAATTCTTCATGTGGTCACAGGATGCTCTTTTTTTTTTTCTCTGATTTGTCAAGTTAGGTAACCTGCCATTTAAATACTGAAAAGATAATTTCAATTTGACTTAAACTGTTCATTCATATATTATCAAGCTTTGAGCGCCCTCTAATGTTTAATAAGCTAATTTCCTTACATTTCTTAAGATTGTCCTAATCAGGGAAAAGGTATTTCTAGGAGAACCTGAACAGGGGACTAAGACCCAGGAAATTCTCATGTTCTCTTTTAGGTCTGATGCTTTTAAAATGTGCAGCCCTTGACCCAGCACTCCATGCTCTGGGTTTGCATGGATTGGGCACAATATTGGAACCCACCAAAAAACCTTGACTCCTTATGCTCCTATCCAGGATGTCTTTTGAGAAATCTTAAGACTACATAGTTCAAACATGGCAGTTAGGTGGCAAAGTTGATAGAATGCTGAAGCTGGGTTCAGGAAGATAGATTTTCCTGAGTTTAGATCCAGCCTCAGATCTTTACTAGCTGTGTGACCCTTGGCAAGTCACTTAACCTTGAAGTGGAGAAGGAAATGGCAAACCACTTCAGTCTTTGCCAACAAAATACCAAATGGGATCACAAAGAGCCAAAATTGACTCAACAATAACAAAAAATTCAAATATAGCTTATTTCTAGTTCTCTTCAATATATGTAGATAAAAAGTCCCCAAATCAATTCAGAGTATTCCTCTCTCCTCTTACCACATACATATATGTATGTACATGTGCACATATATGTATGTGTATATACAGGTATTTTCTCTATTTTCTTATTATACCACAAGTTACATATATATATATATATATATATATATATATATACATACATATGTATGCCTATCTTTATTTCTAAATAAAATAGAGAAAAGTTTTTATTCTACCACAAGGAAATGTAGAAAGCACATATGTAACTTATAAATAATTAGTACTATTCCTCTTTTTTCTTTAGCGAATTGAATGGATTGAATTTTTGAAAAGAAAATGAATTTAGGATTGAAAGAACAACTTCCCAACATTCCATGACTCATCCTTTTTACCCCAAAGTCCTATGATGGTACCTACCTTATTTTACCCAAGAGAATAAATTTGGGATTGCAAGAGAGGCAGACAATGCTCTTCTGATTGGACCCATACAATCCAAATTATTCATGGCAATAGTGGGGAGCAAAATTCAAGTCCAGCTCCCCCAACTCTTCCCTCTCTCCCTTTTTCTTTCCTTCCTTCCTTCCTTCTTTCCTTCCTTCCTTCCTTCCTTCCTTCCTTCCTTCCTTCCTTCCTTTCCCTTCCCCTTCCTGATGGAATACCCTTCCCAGGAATTTTCTCTTCTTTTCACACAGATAATTCCCAATTATCTGTATGATAGGATATGAGCTCTCTAAAGGCAAGGACCATGGGTTTTGTTTGGTTTTGTTTTTTTTGCCATTCTTACTTGACTTGTGGATTGATTTCCTTTAATCTCTGGTCACTTCTTTCTGCTCCCTAGAACAATTTATTTCACGTCCAAATCTCCTTCTCCTTAGAAGATGGATCCTAATGATGCAGAAGTTAAAGGCAATCAAAACAATCCTTTCTCCTTTAAAATCTTAGAATCAGAGCTCCATATTTCTATTTCCCCACCAGCACAGTATGAGATTGGTGGACTCAGAATCAAAAAGACATAAAATGTAATATTTCAGAATACTGTTTACATAGAAACATTTCTTATAATGCAATAATCTGACTAAATAAAAAGGCCTGTTTCTTCACTCTTCTTGGAATTATCAATTACTGGTATTCTCAAATAAGAAATTCAAGTTTATCAACAATCAACAATAATAGCCCTTATGTCCTCTATTTATTGGATCATTACCTATCTCCCACTCTCCAATAATGGGAAGGAAGGAAACAAATATTGATTAGGTACCTACTATGTTGTATACCAGGCATTGTGCTAAATACTTTACAAATATTATCTTCTTTGCTCTTCATAACGACCCTGACAGGTAGGTATTATTATTATCTATATTTTACAATTAAAGAAACTGAGGCAAATAGAGGTCACAAAATTAGTGTCTTAGGTTGGAGTTGAACTCAGGTCTCCCTGATTCCCAGCTAAGGGCTCTATACCATTTAGTTGGGTGTCTCTCTTGGATCTATTTCTTTTTTCTTCCTCTCTTTACATGGTACTCTTCTCTCATGGAGATCTCTCTTGCAGACTCAGATGAGTTCAACTATTATCTCTATGCATATAATCAGTCCTAATCTCTCTTCTGAATTCTACATATTGCTATGTCTCCCCTTCCATTGCTGAATATTACTAATGCCTTCTTATACTTCAAACTCTACATATCCAAGACAGAATTCTTTGTATCTTTCCTTCTAAAAATTGTCCCTCTTCCATATAAGGAATGAAAAAAAAATTCATAAAAAGCTTATGAATACCAAGGGGATATTTATAGAGCTTAATAAAATAATAATAAAATTCATTTAAGAAAATAAAAGATCTAGAATATCAAGGGATTATAAAAAAAAAGTAGGAACAAAAGGTGACTAGCATTTTTTAAAATTTATTTTAACAGATTTTTTAAAAATTTTTTATTATAGCTTTTTATTTACAAAACATATGCATGGGTAATTTTTCAATACTGACCTTTGCAAAGCCTTCAGTTCCAGATTTTCCCCTCCTTCCCCCCACTCCTCCCCTAGATGGCAGGTAGTCCAATACATGTTAAACATGTTAAAATATATGTTAAATCCAATATATGTATACATATTTATATAGTTATCCTGCTGCACAAGAAAAATCTGATCTAGAAAAAAAAAAAACCTGAAAAGGAAAACAAAAATGCAAGCAATTTAACAGATATTTTAACAAAATTTATTTTAAACAGAATAAGAAAAAAAGATAAATATAAAAAAAATATAAAACAAAATTAAAGAAAAAAAAAGAATATTGTCATGTGCCCAGCAGAACATTAGGGAGGATTCAAAATATATAACAACAAATTACCAGATCAGGAAATGTAGAGGGCCACAGACAGTGGGGGAACTCTGGGTGAAGTATAAGACCCTTCAGCCCAGAGGGATTCTGCTGACAATGTTTGGTTCGGCTCCCCATCTCCCTTAAGGGCTCTCGGCCTTCCTGAGAAGTCAGGGGGATGTGACAACCTGTGTTCTACTTGAAGCAGAGATACTTGCAGTAAAGATGCATTCACATAATACTAGCAAGGTGCTTATAATTAGCACATACACAATTTGCTATAGTGATATAATTGTACTATACTTAGCACATGCTCAGTGTGCTATAGTGATGTAATCCTATTATAGTTGGCAGATGCTCTGTGTGCTGTGGTGATGCAATTGTACTAAGGTATTTAAGGCTGAGAGAACTTGAAATAAATGACTCTATATCTGACTGTCCACATGGGTCCCTGCCTCATCACTCCTCCTTTAAGACCAAGGGCTTGGGCTGGTACCAAGATCCTCCAGAGAGCTAGTCCAGGAGATACAAGGAAAGCATATGTATTAATAGAAGAAATTATATTCGTGAATGTCCTTTTCTTGTTTACTTCCCTGTAAATTGTTCTTTGGTTCTTGCTTTACATTCTATTTACTTTATACTTTTTTTTTCCCTTTCATCTTCTCCATCACTCCCAAGCAAGACAGTTAAGAAAAGATATATTTATGTATACAGATGTAGACACACACACACACACACACACACACACACACACACACGTCTTTCCTATCCCTGCTGACTCTTTTAATTAAATTCTGCTCCACAGCTTGCTTTGCTATTACTTAACCTCCTCTACCCAAGGATTCCTCCCTTGTCTTCTTCCCTCACCTATCCACCCTTCCCTTCCCCCTTATTTCTTTATAGATTTTGGAGGGTGCTATACCCTTCATGGCATCTATGTATTGTTGTTGCCCATTGAATCCATTCTTGATGTGAGTAGGTTTTCAGAACTACAAATCCTCCCCTTCCCTCTAATGTCTCTGTGTCTATTCTTCCTCTGTACCTCATTTGTATGACATGATTATTATTTTTATCTTAACTCTGCCAATCTTCATTGTTGATTATGATGTGAATCTTAAACATATAATATACATTTCCCATGTTTAAAAAAATATAATTTCTCCATGTTTAAATAGTTTGTTTATGTTGAGTTCCTGAAAAATGATCTTTGACATTGGCTCTTCTGTGTTAAATTTTGTTAAATTCAGATTTGGTGGATGGAAAGTCCTGAAAATCTGCAAGTTCGTTGAAGGTCCATTTTTTCTCATTCAAAATTATAATTTTGCCAGAAGTGATATTTTTGGCCACAGACCTTACTCTTTTGATTATCCATAGATGATAATTTCAGGACCTGTGGTCTTTTATTTTAGCTATTGATAAGTCTTGTACAAGTCTAAGTGTAGTTCCAGCATATTTGAATTATTTTTTTGTGTTTCTTGCAAAATTTTCTCTTTGATTTGGGAGTTTCAAAATTTAGCAATAATATTCATATGTGTTTTCTATAAAGGATCTCTTGGTAGTGGTGATCAGTGGTTTTTTCCTATTTCTATTTTGCCTTCATGTTCTATCATTTCAGGACAATTTTCTTGGATTATTTCTTTCATTATTGTGGCAAGATTCTCTTTTTGGTCATAACTTTCTGGCAATCCAATTATTCTTATGTTTTCTCTTCTAAATCTGTTCTCAGATCTGTTCTATTTTTTCATTCTTTATAATCTGTTTTGCTATTTCTTGGTCTCTCATAGCTTCACTGTCTTCCCCTTGTTCAATTCTTGGTTAATTTTTGTTTGGTTAATTTTTTTTCATAATCTTGTTTTTTTCTTGGATGGTTTTTTGTTTTGTTTTTTAGCTTTTCCTCCATTTCTCTCATTTGATTTTAAAATTCTTTTTTGAGTTCTATAAATTCTCTCTGAGCAGGAAATTATTTCACATTACTCTTTGGGGTAGAAGCTTTTTTTTTTTTTTTTTTTTAACTAAAGTGTTTTCTGAAAATGAATTCTGGTCTTCCTTGTTCCTATATGTTTAAAAGGTGGGATTGTTTCTTCTTTACTGGCTCATTTTTTTTGTTTGTTTTATTTTGTTTTTAATAAGAGGTATTAGTCTAAGCATCTCTAATTGTGAGGTGGGGCATAGTATCTCAAGCTTCTCTTCAGCTCTCCACTCTGACCAGGATCCCCAAAACCAAGAGCTCTACCCTGTTGCAAATATCCACAGCCAATAATGTCCCTGTCCCACTGCTTCTACTCTCACCAGGTGCTGGTTCCTTTTTGCTCAGGGCTGCATCTCAGCAGCACAGCTGGGCCTGGTATTTCCAATCAGCCAAGGTTCACTTCATCTTTCTGAACTCAAATCCAGGCTTGACAAACAGTCCAGGAGGTGAAAGTCTCTGTGGTTCCTGCAGAGGCTCCAGCCATACCCAGCTCACCCCAGGGTTCCCCACTTAGTGTTTCTGTGAAGCTAGCCAGGAAGGATTTGCACTTCAGACAGGTTAATCCCCAGGCCTAGGTCTTTCTTCAGATCTTCTCTGGTTGTATCAGGAGGTCCCCTGTTTTGCCCCAAGTCTTCTTGATTTTTCTTGACTTAAGGCACAAATTTTTCTATTTGTGGAGGAAATCGGGAGAGCTTGAAATTTACCAACCTTCTTTGCCATCCTCCCAGAATCCTCCCTCATGACTAGCATTTCTGGTCCTCAAAACATATTATAAAGATTCATCTATCAAAAACATCTTGTATTGGTTAAAAAAATAGAAAGAGCAATAGAACGGACTAGATAAGGGAGAATCAGAAACAACATAACTTAATAACACAATGTTTGAAAAAATAAAAAATATAAATTTCCTAGGGGAAAAATATTTATTTAAAATATATTGTGGAACATGATGGTAAAGTGTTGATCTAAACCTATTTTTTTGCCAGTTTGCTTTCCAGATCTCTCAGCAGTTTCTATCCAATAAGAGATTTTTTCCCCCTAGGAAAAAGTTTATATCTTACTAGAGCCACTATTCCCAACTTTTTTTGTTCTTTAAACCCCTTCAACTGGAACAATAAAAAAGTGACTTCCCCTGGGGTGATTTAATAGATACTATACCCATAATATTTGTCTAATATTTAATATACATAATAACATCTTAGATTTAATTCAGTTTTTAAAATAACTGCAATCCTATTTCTCCAAATGAACATTTTGTAATTATAAAACATTAAGTTTTATTCTACCTAAAATTATTAAAACTATTCATTATAAAAAAGATTACAAATATATAGTACATTCTATAAGAATTAAAAGGAACAAACTAGCAAGACTTCAGAAGTTTATTATGGGTAAAGAATTCTTTATTTTACCAATTCTATTGGCTACAAATAACATTTTTAATGAAATAAGTTATAATTAGGAAGATATTTAAACATAGCATAATAAATATATATGAGATTTTAGTTGGGACTTAAAAGAAGCAAGAGATGTCAAGAATCTGATTCAAGATCAGATTAACCCAAGACAAGACTAATAAAGTCTTAAATTTACTTCTCCATCAAGTATATTTCTTTATTTTGATTTAAAACAAAAATGAAATGAAAACACTTGCTCACTCAAATATGTGGTGGAATATGGTGGAATTTTACATCTCTTTTGCTGATAGAAATTCATTTTATTTTTATTTTTAGCTATCTGATTAATGTATGAAAATGAATAGCTTACTACAATATAAAATATTTACTTTTCTACTCGCTAGTGACAAGTGCTGTGCTAAATGATAAGTATATTTAAAATTCAATCATATATATTGCTTTGTTTTTTAAACTGTTTCCATAAAAATTAATCTTCATAAGTAAAGAATCTCTTCAGACATGACTTTATTCATTTATACCCACTGACAAACTGCCTGCATTCTCACAGAAATTCTACAAAATGATTGATCCACTGGTTGAAAAATGGTTGAAAATCTGCCAAATAGAAGAATAGTAATATAAGTGGAGGATAGGTTTAAATCGGAAAAATAGCATTTATTCTTTAGTAAGATGCCATACCTTAGTTTACTTCTACAGAACATTTGACATAGTCCATGTTGGTTTCAAGACTGCCTGTAATACACCTACTTAGTAACCATGGTTTTCAAATAGCCTGACATTTGTGCTACAAGAACACAAATGTTCCTACATCTTGATTGTATGATTATATAGCTGATGAGGTACAATTATAGGGTAACACACAGAGGATCCACTCTGGTTGACTATGGAATGAAAATGAGAGTTTGTGCATGCATCTGACTATCCATTAGGGATTTATTTGTCTTGAAATGTCAAATCCTTGTGGCAATTTGAAAATAATTTGATGACAGGTTGAGAAACTTCAAAGAACACATGGCATTTAGTTAGAAGCTATCAGTTTGGTATAATTACTAAACACCCAAAGTCACTGTGCTCATGATAATGGAGATTTCTAGTCTGAAGAAACAAATTTATAATGCTTCAAACATGCATATGCTTGTCACCGAAGAAAAACACATTTCTAATAATTGGGCAGAATTTTGTTTTGTTTTATTTTTTACTTCTTAAGCTACCATTAAAGAATTTTTAGTGGATCATTATCATGAACCTGTTAGAAGATTGCAAAACTAGACCTGCTATCCTAAAGGAAGATAGAACATATAGGTCAAGGAAACCATGGAAGGAAATTTCATTCTGGGGAATATGAAAGTGTGACTGTGGGGGCCATCTGAAATCAGTATCTTCCAAGGGTGCTGGTCTAGGTGAAGGGGCTAGCAATGGAAAGCAAATTGTGAGATGGCCTAGGTTAGTGATTGTATGATCTAAAGCATAACTATAAATGGCTCAGTGGACCAGTGAAACATATTCTTTTCCCAATCAACAGAGAAAGTGGGATCTCTAAAGATTAACTCCCACTTGACATTGGAGCACAATTGAAGAAGGAAGTATAGAGTCAGAAATCTCTGGTCCAGGGTGGAGGTGCTAGTTCAAATGAGGATGCCAGGTCAGTGGCAGTGGGCAGATGATGAGATGGCTGAGGTAGAAGCTTGTCTGGTATATGAAGCTGAACCAGGTGGTCCTTACTATTATTCTATCAGTGCCTAAAGTTTACAACCTCCAAGTTACTCTCATTTTCCTTATATTCATGCTCATGACTCCAAATTCAGTTGCCAAGTCTAATCTATTTTTCTGCCACAAAATTTCTTAAATACCTCTATTAATTCAATTTGGGGCCCTTATTACATGTTCATCTTGATTCTTGTTATAGTTTCCTAAATGGTTTCTCTGCATATAGTCTATCTGTTCTCTACTACATCTTCCACTTAACTTCAAAAATCATTTTATTGAGGCACAGGTGACCATGTCTTGCCCCTGCTCTAAAACTAATGGCTCCTTATTGGTGCTTAAATAAGTTTTCTACTATCTGGCTCCCACCTGCTTTTTAAGGTTATTTCAAATTATTATTTTGGTTTACTAGCAGTTCCCAGAACTTAGAATTTCATATCTTATCCCCCTGCCTTGAATATGGGATTCCCACTTTACCTCCATTGTTAAGATTTTTTTTTAAATTTTCATTTTTCCCAGTTACATGTAGAAACAACATATTTTTCATTATACATGTACATTCTTTTTTTCCCAACATTTTCTTAAAAATCATGTTGAGAGAGAAAAATCAGAGCAATAGGGAAAAAAACAAGAGAAAAAAATCAGAAGAAAAAGAAAAAGAAAGTAAACATAGCATATGTTGATTTATGTTCAGTCTCCATAGTTTTCTCTATATATTTGGCTAGTATTTTCCATCCAAATTTTGTTGGGGTTGCCTTGGATCATTGAACCACTGAAAAGAAGCAAGTCTATCATAGCTGATCATCATGGAATCTTGCTGGTTCTGTGTACAATGTTTTCCTGGTTCTGATAGTTTCATCCAGCATTAATTCATGTAAATCTTTCCAGGTCTTTCTGGAAAGATTTCAGCCTGTTCCAGAAACTGGAAACTGAGTGGATGTCCATCAATTGGAGAATGGCTAAATAAATTGTGGTATATGAATGTTATGGAATATTATTGTTCTGTAAGAAATGACCAACAGGATGATTTCAGAAAGGCCTGGAGAGACTTACATGAACTGATGCTGAGTGAAATGAGCAGGACCAGGAGATCATTATATACTTCAACAATAATACTATATGATGACCAGTTCTGATGGACCTGGCCATCCTCAGCAATGAGATAAATCAAATCAGTTCCAATGGAGCAGTAATGAACTGAACCAGCTACACCTAGCGAAAGAACTCTGGGAGATGACTATGAACCATTACATTGAATTCCCAATCCCTATATTTTTGCCTGCTGGCATTTTGGATTTCCTACACAGGCTAATTGTACAATATTTCAGAGTCCAATTCTTTTTGTGCAGCAAAATAACGGTTTGGTCATGTATACTTATTTTGTTTTTAATTTATACTTTAATATATTTAACATCTACTGGTCATCCTGCCATCTAGGGAAGGGGGTGGGGAGAAGGAGAGGAAAAACTGGAACAAAAGGTTTGGCAATTGTCAATGCTGTAAAATTACCCATGCATATAACTTGTAAATAAAAAGCTATTAAAAAAATAAATAAAATCAGCCTGTTCATCATTTTTTATAGAACAATATAATATTATATTACTTTCATATACCATTCCCCAATTGATGAGCATCTACAGACTTTCCAATCTCTGACACCACAAAAAGAGCTGCTACAAACAAACAGTTTTGCACATGTGGGTCCTTTTCCCTCTTATTGTTAAGAATTTTTAGCATTAATTGTACAATATTTCAGAGTCTGATTCTTTTTGTACAGCAAAATAACGTTTTGGTCATGTATACTTATTGTGTATCTAATTTATATTTTAATATATTTAACATCTACTGGTCATCCTGCCATCTAGGGGAGGGGGTGGGGGGGTAAGAGGTAAAAAATTGGAACAAGAGGTTTGGCAATTGTTAATGCTGTAAAGTTACCCATGCATATATCCTGTAAATAAAAGGCTATTAAATAAAAACCAAAAAAAAAAAAAAAAGAAATGAGAAAAAAAAAAAGAATTTTTAGCATTGTTTAAGGCTTACTCAGTTTGCCTAATATTTCCTTTTCTGATTCACCTATCCCTGCCACTACTTCTTAGATATTGCTGTTGTCTGCTTCCTCAAATTACCTGTGTACATATTATATCTTCCCAATAGAATATAAACGTCTTATGGGCTGAGTATTTTCTCTTTAACCTAGGACTGAACTCCATTCTTGGCATATAGTGGGTACTCAATAAACATTCATGTAATGAGTGAAGGGGAAAGCCCACCTTAGATGGTGTGGATTACACATAGTAAATGCTTAATAAATGTTTGTTGGATGAATAAAGAGGAAAGTCTATATCAGATAGTATGGATTCAAAATAAAGTGACAGCCAAAGGATACAGGTTTCTTGCAAACAAGTGCAACAAAGGAAATCTTTAGAAAAGTCACTTCAAGTTCAGGGTATTCTGTGGTTCCATTTCTACTCAAAACCATAGTTCAACAATTGCTTTTTAATGCAATTTTTAAAAATCCACAAGCTAACACAATCAGTTCAGAAAAAGTAGTCAATGAGTTGGGTAGTAGTAGAAAATGACCCACAAACTGGGGACATATTCTCCTACAAATGTACCTTCCCCATCAATAGGTTTAGAGGATACATTTAGGGAATACATGTAGCCAGGGCTCATGAATGGAAAGCAATTCACATCTCTAATGTTAAAGCAAGATGACAGTTCTATTTGCAAACATTTTATAACAACTTGAACTTGACCAAAAGGGCTGATGCAGAGGTGGTAGGGCCTATCTCACTGGAGGCTTTCAAATAGATGCTGAATCATTAGTAGGAGAGATTATAAAAGGGATTCCTGTAGTCACAGCTAATAATTATAAACTACCCACTATTTACAATTGTCTCCTTACAAGTCTTGGAGATAGGTGCTATTAATATCCTCATCTTACAAATGAGGAAACTAAGGGAGGAAGTTAAAGGACTTGTTGAGGGTGACACAACTATAAACTTAAGGTCAGATTTGAACTTAAGCCTTCCTAAATCAGGTGTTCTACCCCTCCTGTCTTCCATTTTGTTCAGAAAGGGATGGATTTGGGTAATCTCTGAGCTCCTTTTAATTCTGAGATTCTATGATTACTTTAAGTGAGGAGACCACAGAGATCTTCTTAGTTATAGGGTCATAGGATTTAGACCTAGAAAAAGTCTTCGAGGTATTTAGTTCAACCCTTAGGTTACAGAGTTAGGTCACAGAGACCACAGAGACCTTCTTTAGTTATAGGGTCATAGGATTTAGACCTAGAAAAAGTCTTAGAGATATTTAGTTCAACCCTTAATTTTACGGATAAAAAAATTGAGGTCCAGAGAGGTTAAGTGTTTTTTTTCAAGATCTCAAAAGAACCCAAGTCAAGACCCTTTACTTCAGAGTGAATACTCTTTCTATTATGCCATGCAGCTTCTCCATTCCCCTCATTTTATAGAGGAAGAAAATGAAATCCAGAGACTGGTAGTATTTTTGTCAAAGATCACATAGCTAGTTAATAGAAGAACCTAGGTCTAATTTTCATTCTCCTGCTCCTAACTATGCATCTAGTAGCACTGGACCCTTGACTGTTCCACACAGGACGGTCCGTCTCTCCTCTGGGAGCATTTTCTCCATTTGTCTCATTCCTTCTGAATAACAATAGCTAAGGTTTGCAAAACACTTTCAATTTGATTTAATTTTATTTCATATTTATGAAGCGCCTGGCAGGCAGTGTGTGTGTGTGTGTGTGTGTGTGTGTGTGTGTGTGTGTGTAAAGATAGGAGCTTAAAATCTAATGGGAGGGGGAAAGAGAGAGAGGGAGAGAGAGACAGAGAGAGGAAGGGGAGAAGACAAGAGACAGAGAGACAGAGACAGAGACAGAAACAAAGACAGACACAGAGAAAGAGAGGCACAGTAACATACAAAATACACAAAACAATGGATCTATACGATAAGTAGGAAATAATTAATAGAGGGCAGGTGCTAAAATTAAGAGGACTTGGGGAAGACTTCCATTGGGAAGTGGGGTTTAGCTGGAACTTAATGGGAGTCAGGGAAGTCAGTAGCTGGAGTGGAAGAGGGAAATGTTCCAGGAATGAGACAGCTGAAGAAAATGCTCCCAGAAGAGAGATGGATTGTTGTGTGGAACAGTCAGGAGCTCACTGGATCAAAGAGTACTATTAGGGAGTTCTGATTTAGGTGCTCATTTTATCCCCATTTTACAGGTAAGGAAATTGAGACTAGTCCTGAGTCATATAACTAAGGATTTGAACCCCAATAAGTGGATGTAGAATCAAGTCAGAATTCACATCCCCGCTATACAGCTGCATGCCTGACTTTAGGCAATCCTCTTATAATGCCTCTAAGGGCCTCAGTTTATTCATCTGCAAAATAATGAGTGGGCCTTCTTTGCCTTTATAATTTTATGTAAATTAATTTACATAATTAAATTAACCAGCAAGTCCCCTGGAAACCCGGCTTCTTTCTCTTGGACAGCTAGGTGGAACTTCCACAAGAACGCTCATTCCTAAATTCAAATCGGGCCTCACATGGTTACTGGCAGTGGGCAAGTCATTTAACTATATTTGCCTCCGTTTCCTCCTCTGCAAAATGTAAAATGAGTTAGAGAAGGAAATCACTGCAGCGTCCTTGCTTGGGAAACCCTAAAAGGCCTCACTGCCGGCCAGACTGCACAATTCTGGGCCAGACCTCCTCCGCTAGATGTTGGGGTGCAAAGGGAATATTAGGCTTTGCTCTCAAAAAGCTTACACACTATCTGGGGAAACAGCATGAACAAACACACAAATGTGTGGGAAGTGGGGGGGAAGGGGACGGGAGTTGGGGGTCGAATTTGCATCTGCACCTCAGAAATTGGCAAATGCTACGAAGCAGCATTTGATGGTGGCGGAGAAAAGCGCGACAACGCAGCTTAAACGTGTGTTGCGTGCACCGTTTTTTCTCCTCGAGGGCTGGTTGTTAAACATTTGCAGTTGCGTGGGGGGCTCTGAAAAGCCTCTCCCTATAAGATGAGCCACAGCCGGGGCTGCACAGGATGACCGCTTTATTAAGCCCCGGTTATTTTATATAAAGTATTCTTAAAATAATGGCAAGCTCATGGGGCCAGAGAAGCGAGTGGGGGTCCCCGCGTGGGCTTTTCCATCGTTCGCCCCGCCCTCAAGAGCGGCTGTTGGGTTCACCCGCCACTGGGTGGCGCCAACGCCTGCTGCGCCCAATGGCCTCGGGACGTGGGATGCTGCCGCTCTGCTCTTGCGCACGGAGGTTAGAAGTGAGGGAGCGGGCACGGACGGGAGGCGAGGGACCAGAGACGGGAGGGGAAGGGACGCGGCGGGGCCCAGAGGGAGGCAGCAAGGAGCGGGCGGCTCGGCGACGCGGGGCCTGGGCGGGCGGTGAGTAAGAGCAACTTAGGGCCGTTCCCTGTGGAATAGGGGGAGCTGGGGGAGGTGGGAGGGGAGGCCGCGGAGAGTGAGTCCACGTGCGTGAGGGAGCGCGAACGTCAAGGGGGAGGGGGCGACGTCGAGCGCGAGACCGGGAGGAAGAGGAGAAGGGGGGCGGGGTGACGCGCGACTCTCTCTTGGTGACCTTCCCTCCCGCTGCGACGTGAGATTGGGGGGGAGGGGGCGGCGGGAGTCCGGAAGGCTTGCCCACGAGGGGCCCGGACGGGCGTTCTCTGGCCTTTGACGGCTCCCTGGAGACGAACGGAGCCAGGGGACCCGGGCAGACCCCTCCCTGGGTGAAAAGCTCTGCCACCTGGGCAGGGACGCCGGACAGCGGGACGAGAGCGTGCAGAGGAAAATTCCAGAGAGGAGTGATAGAAAACAGGAATTACACGGCTTGTCCCCGCGCTCAGAAAGTGGAGCCCAAAGGAGGGAAAGTGTTGGATGAAGGCTTGTCTGGTTGCTATTGGAGACCAGACCTGCCCTCCTGAGTGTACCAGTGATGCGGAAGAGGCGGTACATGCAGGTGGTTTTCCTTAGAGGACGCACGCTTCGTCTCGGGTTTTTTTTTTTTTTTTTTTAAGTGATGGAGGTGCAACTAGAAGATGGGCAAGTGTGTGTGTGTGTGCGTGCGCGCGCGCAGAAATACCAAAGTGTATGTGCGTTTGGGTAGATAGGACAGGAGGAACTTAAGGTTCGAAAATGCAAAAGGGCAAGGAGAGTGGGAATGAATATGCGTGTGTGCGCGAGCGCGCAGGAGCAATGAAGTATGGAGAGGTGGGGGAAACTTCAGCATTGAAAATGCACAAGAGCGAGCAGTGGGTGAGTGAGTGAGTGGGTGGGTGGGAGTGAGCGCGCGCAGGACACCGAAGTATGTGCTCCTGGAGGGGGAGGAGGGGACTTAAGCGCCGGGAATGCGGGCTGCAACCTTTTTAGAGGCAGCCCTTGACTTATAACTCTGATAACTAAATTGAAGGAAAGTTAGATCTGAAAGAAAATCTGAAAGAAAAAAGCAGGAGCTTTTAACTTTTTTTTTTCTTTTCTTTTTTTTTTTTTTTTTGCGATCTGGTGAAACCTATGCATTCTTTCTGTTCAATTCATAATGGAAGGAAATGTTGAAATTCGGTTAACGTTAATGAAAATGACAATGTGATTTTTTTTCCCCACCTCTGTCCAAGTTCATGAACCTGATTCAATTTAAGAATTGCTGCCTTGGAGAAAGTGCCTCGCATATAGTAGCCATTCAGTACTGTTTTGTTGATTGATTTGGTATAATCATCATTTGATTTAAATTCTATTAAGCTTATATTTCGATTGTTTAAAAAAAAAAAAAAAAAAAAAGAAGGAAAGAAAAGAACAGGCCCCTGAAAAGGAGCCTGTAAAAACCATTGTTTATTTCGCCATAGTTAAGCTGATAGTTAGATATGTGGGAAGTTTTGCTAAGTGGAGCATATTAAGGGGAAAGGGCACCTGTTGTGTTCTCTCAGATTTTCACAGTAGATTCAGTAATTAACACACATGGAGCTCTTTTTTCCCCCAAAAAAGAAACTCTTTCCCCCTCTATTCCAACAAATTGTGTCTATCATGTTCAACAGAACAAAACATCTTAAAAAAAAAAAATAAAAAGCAGACCCTGGATTAGCAAATATGAGAAAGCTACTTTGTTTAATCCTGGTAGAAAAACAGGCATATTCTAATATGTCCAGTATCACACAAGCCAGAGTTGGTAATTAGTAGAGCAATTACAAGTGCACACACACACACACACACTGAGTTAGTTTAATCCAAAATAACTGAAAAAAATTTTTGATTACTCCTAAAGTCAAGTACCAGAAACTCAGGACTTTAATTTCCAGGCATCAGTTGGTGATTCTCTTGTTTTTATTTTAGTCCTCCATTGAAAACCCTCTTGACTAAATAGTCTTTCATGGCAGAATGCTTTTTTATTCTGATTTTAGTACTTTTTGCATTTGGAAACACCATTGCTGGAACCATAGAGATATGGGGATTTTAATAGATGGAGTGAAACCAGAGTATAACAAGCCCACATTTTTTATTTCTTTTACTAGTTGAAATTTATAATAGGTTCCACATCATAGTTTTGGAACTATGGCTTGCCTCCACCCATCTTATTTGCACAGAACATTGCACCAACCTCCTCCCTTCTATTCCTTCTCCCAGTGGGATAACTTCAGTCTGTTTTTCATCAGAAATTGGATTCTCTTTTAAGAACATGAGGAAAACATTCTCTAAAAGTAGCAATTACAAGTTTAATATAGGCATCTTCTTTGTACCACAAAAGAAGCATGTATATTTTGTTTGGGACTTCTGTTGGGGAGAATATCAGGACTCAAAAAAATAACCTGCTCATTCTTCCTAAGAAATAAATTAGTTTACATAGTTCCAACTCAGGAGAGTTCTCATTGACTTCTCCTCTTGTACTTTTCTTCTTTTTGAATCTGAAGTATTTTTCACAAACATTATATTATGTACAACCTGTAATTACTTAAGAAAGTTGATGGGAAAAAGAGTGACTCCTCTTAGCAGTCCCTTTCTTAGAGAGTTGCAATGAGACATTACTCCAAGAAATACTTTCTGAAATATCTAAAATATATGGCAGTCCCAATGGGGATATATGGCTTTGATTCGGTGCATTTAAAGAAGAATAATAGCCAATGAATTCACTTTTTAAAAAAATCCCTTTTCTCCTGATAACTAACAAAATCAATTTAGCAGCATATCTGCAAAGCTGAATGCCTAAAAGGCAGGATACAAAAGATTTCTCTGGTTTAGTGTAGTGTCTTAAGGAATTTTTAATCCCTGTTTATTCTGTTTTCTGACAGTGACTTTTCCCTACTTGGAGATTGTTCAACCTGCCAATAATGTAACCCATCACTTGGAAGGACTGAGCCATGCAAAGCCATTAAGTTGCCTATAACAGCCCTTGCATTAGGAAGAAGCACTACAGACCAAATAACACGTGTAAGACATTTTGCTTTTTGTTCCAGGAATATAGCAAATCTCCAGGAATGTACTAAATAGGCACAGATTTGCTAAGGAAGGAAAGAGTGAGCTGGTACATCGAATAACTTCTGAAGAAGTTGAGGTATGAAGCATTTCAAAGGTCTTTTAGGTTTGTAGGTGACTATCAAGTCTTAGAAATGTGAAATTCGGGTCCATGAATTTCTTGTGATCATTAAGAAAATCATATAAGCTGATTTGACTACTTTTTCTCAGATTCTGAACCACCAGTTTTGAAAATTGACTCCAGAAGCCTGAAATGAGATAAGATTGCTTTTAGAATTGGGAGTTCTTTGGAGCTATCAGTGTAACACACTATCAGAAAGACATGTGCTGGCCACAAGAATACTAAATAAGAATACTTTGATGTTTAAAAATATTGCAAACTAAATAGAACCCTTATACTTAGTCATTGGGAAAGAAACCATGACCAAAATGTATTTTCCAGTGCATTCCAAGATACCTAATACATGTTCTTTAGGTAAGCAAAACTTTTGGCTGATTTCTTTTTGGATTTCTTTCACATTTTCCCCTCCCTTCAGCAAAAACAAAATTTCACATGATCATTTTCAGATATTCTAAAGATAGATTAAAAGTAAATACCTGTATTCAAGCAAATTTCAGAAATTTGGAAAGAGAACTGGCTCTGAAGTCGGAGGATCCATTATTTTTTTCTTTAAAAAATTTTTTTTATTGTAGCCAACACTAAAATTTTTTAAAATAATATTTTATTTTCCCCTAATTACATATAAAAATAAACTTAACACTTTTTAAAGTTTTGAGTTTCAAATTCTATCCCTCCCTTGTCTTCCTGAGAGGGTAAGTAATTTGATATAGGTAATTTGAGTGCAATCTTGTAAAACATTTCCATAATAGTCATTTTACGAAAGAAGATGCAAACAAAAGAAAGAGTGAAAAATAGTATTCCTCAGTCAGACATCATTTCTTTGTCTGAAGATGGATTTTTCATCATGAGTCCTTTGAGATTGTCTTGGATTATTTTATTGTTGAGAATAGCTATATCATTCATAGTTTATCGTACAGTATTGCTATTATTGTGCATAATGTTCTCTTGGATCTGCTTGCTTCACTTTGTATCAATTCACGTAAGACTTTCTCTAGGCTTTTCTGAAATCATGTGGTTTGTCATTTTTTATAGCGCGGAAATAATCTCTTTCAATCATATATCACAACTTGATCAGCTATTCTTCAATTGAGGGACATTCCCTCAATTTCCAGTTCTTAGCACCCCCCCCCCCCAAAAAAAAGGAGGCTATAAATATTTTTTGTACAAATAGGTTTTTTTCCCTTCTTAAAAAAATCTCTTTGGGATGCAGACCTGGTAGGATCAAAGATATGCACAGTTTTATAACCCTTTAAACATAGTTCCAAATTGCTCTCTACAATGGTTGAATCAGTTCCTAACTCTACCAACAGTGCATAAGTGTCCTTGTTTGCCCACATTCAACATTTATCATTTTCTATTTTTGTCATATTAGCCATGATCTTTCAACTCTGATCAAGTCATTTAACTTCTCTGAGCCTCAGTTTCTTTAACTATAGAATGAGAGGGTCAGACTAGATAATCTGAGATCTTTTCCAGCTTTGAATCTGTGATTCTGTGCTAACATTTTGTAAAGAACTGAAATATATAATCATATACTACACCTACTTGTTTTCTGCATAGTAAGAAGATTCATAATTGTGAGCCCTAAGGAAGGAATTAGGGTAAGGGGGTAAGCCTCTCATAGGAGGTAGAATGTTAAGTAGCTGGAACTCATGTAAAATCTGGTAGGCAGATGCTAATATTGAATGGTGGCAGAATGATTAATTTTGTTATTTGGTCCTAATCATTAATTTTTAAGGAAAATGAATGGCTAAGACCTATTTACAAAAGAATTTTCATGACATTTGACAAGAGGGGGAGAGATCTTTCTAAAGAATGTAATATACAACTTACATTAGTTTGCTTGCTGTCTTGGGGAGGAAAAAAATATTGGAACTCAAAATATTACAAAAATGAATGTTGAAAACTATCTTTACATGTAATTGGACAATAATATACTATTAAAGTATTTTTTTAAAAAAAGAATGTAATTGAAAAGTAGTAGTCAAGTAGGAACTAGGATCAAAGTGATATTTGAGAGCCATAGCTCTCAATGGGCTTCCAATTCCGGAGGCTTTTTGAAAAGTTTTTTCCCCCCGTCTGCATAATTTAAGGCATTATAATCTCCTTATAAACTTAAAACATGACAGAATAATCTAGTGGTCACTGGATCAAGAACCAGGAGATGTGGGTTTGGTTTTTAGGTATTCCATTTATTTATGGTGAATTTCAGATCTCTAATTCATAAATAATTTATAGAGATAACGGAAAGAGGAATTGACAAAATATTTTTTCAGTATTTTGAATTTGTTAGAAATGTGCCCTGTGTAATTATGAATTTTATAGCACTCTTAAGTTTTCACCTCTCCTCTTTATCCCCCCAACAAAATATTGCATCCATCTGGACTGGAAAGAGCCTAAATACCAGTCTTGAAGCAGTGGGTGGAATGCAGAAATTCCAGTCATGCTTATATTGCTTCTGGAATAGTCTTTTTGTATTCTTTGTGCGTGTAACTTCATAACATTCTGGTGCACTGCCCCTAAAAAGTGTATCTTTGTCATGTTAGACCCCCTTTTCTTTATCCTAGGATGTAAAGAGTGCTATTTTATTTTAATGTTTGCATTTTTGAATGTCAGTTTATTCCTTCTATTTTAAGTTACTGCTGAAGATCTGGTGTCCTGTTGTATTTGAGTCACATTTCTGTAACAGCAAATAAGTCCTGACTTATTTCACTTGTTTCCTAATTGAGTTAAAACTTTTGAGATGAGGATGGTTCCTTTAAATTCTATGCCAAGTGGGCCTTCCCCAGCTTAACTAGGTCATTCTTGTTGAACTTAAGCTCCTTAATTATAATTGATACTTCTTTTATTCAGCAAATATCTGTTGAGCTGCTTCTGTGTTAAGGTATTTTATTGGGTGCTTTCTAGAAATCAACACCCTCAGAGAAGTACGTGATTTACCATTTCTATTGGGCATGTTTGTTTTGTTTTGTTTTTTCCATTTTATTTTTCAGTCAACAATCAATAGTTTTCTCCCATTGAGAAAGAAAGAAAGAAAAATGTATTTTAACAATTATGTATAAGGAAGCAAAAGACATATTTGTTATATCAATTTGGGGTTACATGTCTAGTATTGGTGAGGAAAGCTCTTTAGTAGTTTCTTTCTGAGAGGGTAGTTGAGCTCCCTTCTCTACTACAATCCCTCTCTGGTGCTTCATAAGAGCATAAAAGTAACATTAGGTTTTGGAGGGCTTTGCCAGCAGATCTTGGGCATGTTATATTTAGCCAGAATGGTATCTTGGATGATGGGTATATTGAGGGATTATATGCTTGATGACAGGCATGGAGAGGTTCCTTATTAAAAGGTTAACTATTAAATGATAAATATTTTAAGTCATAGAAATTTCTTTTTTTTCCCCCTGAGGCAATTGGGGTTAAGTTTCTCACCCAGGGTTATACAGCTAGGAAATGTTAAATGTCTTAAGTTCATATTTGATCTCAGGTCTTCTCGACTTCAGGGCTGGTGTTTTATTCACTACAACACCTAGCTGCCCCAAGCTATAGAAATTTCAAAAGATTACTACAGTATAGAATATTTCACTTCTAATTTTTTTGAACCATCAATTAAGTTTAATTTAACTGTTGGTACCCTGAGTGTGAAAATCTTGTTCAATATCCAGTGAATGAACATATTGCTGGAGAAACTGAATCATATCAATCATTTTTTTTTTTTACTGTAGCTTTTTGTTTACAAGTTACATGCATGGGTAATTTTATAGCATTGACAATTGCCAAACTTTTTGTTCCAATTTTTCCCCTCCTTCCCCCCCATCCCCTCCCCCAGATGGCAGGTTGACCAATACATGTTAAATATGTTAAAGTATAAATTAAATACAATATATGTATTCAAGTCCTAACAGTTATTTTGCTGTACAAAAAGAATCGGACTTTGAAATAATGTACTATTAGCCTGTGAAGGAAATCAAAAATGCAGGCAGACAAAAATATAGGGATTGGGAATTCTATGTAGCGGTTCATAGTCATCTCCCAGAGTTCTTTCACTGAGTGTAGCTGGTTCAGTTCATTACTGCTCTATTGGAACTGATTTGGTTCATCTCATTGCTGGATTTGGCCACATCCATCAGAATTGATCATCATATAGTATTGTTGTTGAAGTATATGATGATCTCCTGGTCCTGCTCGTTTCACTCAGCATCAGTTCATGTAAGTCCCTCCAGGCCTTTCTGAAATCATCCTGCTGGTCGTTTCTTACCAAACATAATATTCCATAATATTCATATACCACAATTTATTCAGCCATTCTCCAGTTGATGGGCATCCACTCAGTTTCCAGTTTCTGGCCACTACAAAGAGACCTGCCACAAACATTCTTGCACATATAGGTTCCTTTCCCTTCTTTAAGATTTCTTTGGGATATAAGCCCAGTAGAAACACTGCTGGATCAAAGTTTGATAACTTTTTGAGCATAGTTCCAAATTGCTCTCCAGAATGGCTGGATGTATTCACAATTCCACCAACAATGTATTACTGTCCCTGTTTCCCCACATCTCTTCCAACATTCCACATTAGCTTTCCCTGTCATTCTAGCCAAACTGACAGATGTGTAGTTCACTTCTAGTTTTCTTTCCACACTAAAAGGATCACAAAATCCTTAAAATATTGAACTATTTCAACCCATTCAAATCTAACTTATTTTCTTCAGTCTTTACTCCCCCTAAAGATCAGGATCATTTACTTGGTTCAAATTGTGAGATCTCTTGAAAATAGAATAGTGATCTTATTGCATCACATTCAGCTGCTTCTAAAGACTTATTTAATTATTAGTTCATTATAATGTTATTTATCTATCTTCATTCTTATTCTTTTTTAGGAAACTATTTAAATCTTTTGACTGAAGCTCAAACTCTTGTTCCATGACGACTTCTCCCACAATGTTTTATGGATCTCCTACCATGTCTCCACCTAGCAAAAGCAAACTAAAGCGTCAGAGTCGCCTGCTTTCCCACATGCTGTCCCGAACGCTGAGCTATAAGGACCGAAGCTCTGATTCTACTTTTCCCAACTTGGGTGCCAGTGATGACCCTGCAGAGCTTTCCACACAACTTTCTGCTCCAGGTGTCCTAAAGGTGTTTGGGGACAATGTCTGTACAGGTGCCCATTACAAGAGTGTCCTGGCCACGGCTAGCTCTAGTGCTCAGGAGCTGGTAAAGGAAGCACTGGAGCGTTATGCTTTGAATGCAGTGTCAGCCAGCCAGTATGTGCTGTGTGATGTGGTGGGGCGATTTGGAGGCTTAGGACAGCAATGGCAGGCAGAAGGCCTTCGAGTCCTACGGGATAATGAGAAGCCCCTTTTGATCCAGGATCTGTGGAAGCCCCGAGAAGGCTTCTCTCGGAGGTTTGAGTTGAGAAAGAGATCAGAGGTGGAAGAATTGGCTGCCAGGGATGTGGACACTATCACAGCAGGTGAGATGATAGGAGAATACAAAAAGGCCATACAGCTGAGTCCTTGGGGGCTTGGGGTGGTGGTGTCTGTCTAGCATAGAGAAAGGGAGAAAGAACAAGGAGGTTTCTATTCCCTGAAAAGCCAGGTATACCTATACTTTTTTATGTATGTTGTGTATTCTTTGCTCTACTAATGTCCTGTTTCAGCACCTTGTCTTGATATGAAGGTGATTGTACATTCTTGAAAACTGTCAGGAGAATGCTGGCTTTGCCACATCCTGTTAAGCTAAGAGGGCTCTGAGTGTGTCCCTAATGACTTCCTGTATCTGACTGGTCTGTCAAATTTGGGGTAGTTCATCACTAGAAAGTTAGCCACAAAATGGAGATCTTTTTTAGTCACAGCAACCTATAAACATCTACTCCAGTGAAGAGAGGGTAGGGTTTGTGTGAATGAAGGAATGAATACCCATAGTAATGAAAGCAGAGGATTGTAGAAGTTTGAAAGAAAAAGTGTTATTTTCAATAGAATCAGCAGGTTTTTTGTGGGATATGATTTCCTACTATATTTCTTTACTGTACCACAAAGTGAATGTAGATTACATCCTCTCACGCTATTTTGTATTTAGTCTATTAATCACATTCTAAATCCAGTTTTTGGGATGTTCTTTTTGAGCTCTTAGCTGCTTTTCCACTATTGGCCTGCTCCTGTCTTCTCTTTTTTTCAGTACTGAAGCTTCTGTTTCTTCTGGTTTCTTCCAACTTGATTTCATGAAAACATTTCTTATAGTGTTGAGAATAGCTAAGTCATTCACAAGTCTTCGTTAAACAATATTGCTATTACTGTGTGTAATGTTCTTCTGATTATGTTCATTTCATTTTACATCAGTCCATCTAAGTCTTTCAAGGTTTTTCTGAAATCGTCCTGCTTGCCATTTCTGATAGCATAATAATATGGTTGTATACCACAGCTTGTTTAGCCATTCCTCAATTGGTAAGCAACCTTTTGTCTTCCAATTAAAGAGTTGTTATAAATATTTTTTTTTTACAAATAAGTCCTTCACCCCCCCCCCCCTTTTTGGATGTCTTTGGAATATGGACCTAGAATTGTGGATCAAAGGGTATGCACAGTTTTATAGCCTTTTGGACATAGACATAGTTCTAAATTGTTCTCCAAAATTGTTGGATTAGTTTACAACTCCACCAACAGTACATTATTGTCCCTGTTTTCCCACATCCCCTCCATTTGTTGGTCGTTGATTTCTATTTTAAAAATCTTTATACATGGAAAACTAATTATACCTATTGCTTAATTATTCTGTGTATATATTTAGAAAGTTGATGCTCTTTCTTGACTGTACAACTTGGATAATGTTTGAGCATCTTTTTTACTTCCTGTTATTGGTTGTGAAGGGGCTACTAATGAGGTCAAAAGACAAATGAAGAAATTATATTCTAATTAATGCAGTGGAGTCTAAAATACTTAAATTATTGGCACCTTGTTTTGTTATCTTTGGTACCAGTAACACACTGGGCCCTGGTCAGATTTAATTCTTTGATAATTAGATAGTAAAGATAATATGGCTATGAATTTTCCTACCACATATTGATTTTCATAGGACAAGAAAACAAGATATATATTTAGTCTGTGATCAGCTATGTAGCAGAAAGCACCAGATTTGCCAGGTGCTGAATATTATTTTTCTATGTGATTTAATTATGACCCCTTAAGAAAAGTATGCTTTATTTTTGAAGAGCAGGTCCTGGAAAGGTTATGATAGAAAATAGGAGTTAATTTTATAGCCTCTAGTTCTTTTCAAATCTTGTTTATGAGTTAATATAGTGTCAAAAAAGTGTACTGTCCCAAAGTTAATAAAGCTAACTATTTATACTCTGTCATTGAGTATTTATAAAATAATTTGTACATTTGCAAATTGTAAGATGATTTTAATTAAATGATCTACCAGGTGTGATCAACACATATATGGAGAAGAGGCTTTGGTAACATAGAAAGGTAAATGACTTGCTCAAGAAATGTCATATAGCAAGTCAGTGGCAAAGATAAGATTGACATCCAGACCTGAATTCCTTTTTAAGATAACAGCTCACATCTAAACTCATCTTTGTACAAATAAAAATACAAAGATGAATGGACATCCTGGGTTAGCTACTGTGAAGTAACCTGGTCTGATTTTTCTGCAGATTTTATGATGACCTAATTAAAAATTACTCATCCATAAGATATTTTCCAGAGATTATATATAGTTCATTACTTATTCTAAGGAACTTCATCTTGCATACCATTTTTCATCATTATAAAGTTGTGTTTATTGAGAACATTGCTAAAAAACCACATTTCAGATTGTAATAGCTAGTGTCTAGGACATAATTAGTACCTGGATTCTCTTTATTATCAATTATAAAATGAAAAGGAGTATTTTAAATTGAAAGGGAAGGAAGCCTTACTCACATTACATTCCCCTTATTCCTTTCCATCTAAGTTTGTAGATCTTTGTATTATTGTTTTATTGGTTTTGGTGGGGGTGGTTGGAATGTTTTGATGAGTAAGATAGGACTGACATAGTTCTAGTTCTAGTTTTGCCACTAGCCGAATGACTTTGGATAAATTTAGATAAATTATTGTAACTATAAATTACTTTTGGAGAAATTACTATGAATATAACTTACTATCTAAATAAATTACTACTTTCTATTCTTCACTTTCCCCATCTGTAAAATGTGGATGATAATAATCTGCCTTATTTTTACTCATAAGGTTATAAAAATCTAATGAAATAAATCATCACACCCTATAAAAGAATTATGTAAATTTAAGGATGTATTGAAAAGTAATTTTTGTTTGAGAGGCATCATGGAATAGTGGGTCAACAAACAGCCTTCTATTTTGTTATTGAGCTAGATGCTAGAGATACAAAGACAAAAATGAAGCAATTTTTGCATTCAGGGAATTTACATTCATTCCATTGTGAGAGAGCTACTAATTTAAATAGGAAATTCAGTTCTGGATTTTAACCCAATCCCTGCTACTGTCTTTTTGTGCAACATTTCTTGGACAAATCACTTAATTCTGTGTTCTCAGGGCCTTTTTTTCTATGTAAGTATATGCAAAATTTTAATTTTTTGTTTTTTGGCAGTATAGAAATGCACTAATTACTGGGAGGGATCAGGAAAGGCCTCTGTATAAGGCATTGATAGAGCTAAGCTTTGGAGGAAATTAAAGATTTCAAAAGGTTAAAATTGATGCTATTTGAGTGGTCTAGAGGTTAGTAGCTATAAGAGTTATTAAGAATCCCCTTTAAATTGGCTGCAGGTTTTAGGAGTGAAAGAATTCTCTTATTCCCAAAATATTAGTTGCAAAATGAAAGTTTATTGTTAGGTAGAAATCAGTTTACCAAGAGACTGACTTCTATAGTGGTAGATCTATGGAAAATGTAGTTTTGCACTGAGAATGCAGTTCTCAGTGGACAGAAGGTCCTAGCAGCAAGGGAGCTGCCAAGGTCCATCTGCAAAAGACCTTCCTTGATAGAAGTTACTATATTGAGTATCTTGGTGGGGGTTGGGACAGCCCGAGCAAATCAGAACCAGTCAGGGCCAGGGCAGCCCAAGCAAGTCAGACCTACAGGGGGCTGGGATAGCCCAAGTTGGCTCAGACCCCGTGGGAGCTGGGACAGGCCAGATCTCCTATTGGAATTCAAAGGGATGCTTTTTTTTTTTTTTTTTTTTTTTTTTTTTTTTTTTTTTTTTTTTTTAACCAGGATTTGTAATTGAATCAAAGGCTCTGGCATCCTGGAAAGATAACTTGTCTGGGGAGGATATGTCTCAGCCAGGAATGGGCTGAGAATCTGAAAGGTATCATAGATCAATAGGAAATACAGTTTCTTAAAGGGACCACAACCCGCTTCAAAAGATGATGGAGTGGATTTTAAAACATAGGAGACAGATAGCCTTTGCACATGTAATTAGTTGAAAAGTAATAGTGTCATTTGTGGGGACCAGCAAGAGTAATGGTTTAACTTGGATTGTATAGTGTGTGAAGATGAACATTGTTTAAAAAAAAAAAAAAAAGCTGAAAAGCAGGTTAGAATCAGATTGTATAGTATTTTAAATGCTGAACAGAAGGGTTTATATTTTATTCTAGAGGAGCCATGGGAGTTAATGAGTAGGGGGAATCATATGTGGTTAGAGCTGTGTTTTAAGAATTATCAGGGTTTTTTTAGAGATGTTTTTATAACATTTGTTTTTTTTTTAATTTTAAACTTAAAACACTAAATAAAATGGATGTTTCTATAAACAAAAAACAAAAAAGATCTGTGCATGAAACTGCAAATGTACAGCTTGCTTTTTCTTTTAAGTATATAATAAAATCAAAATGTAACTTTCAAAGCTGTCCTCTTTGTATTTCTTTTATTTCTGTTCTTTTGTGTGCATTTAAAAAATACTTCAGTGACCCCATTTTCTTTTTCTTTCCTTTTTTTTGACAACCCTTTTACAATCCCTTTTATAGCTGTGAAATATGGATTATATTTATAGTCAAGCAAAACAAATTCTCACATTGGTCATGCTCAAAAATATGTGCCTCATTCTGATTCTTGAATTATTACCTCTTAAGGGGGTGGTTAGAGAATTCATCATTTGTTCTCTGAAATTATGATTGGTCATTACATCAAAAAAGGTTCTTAAGTCTTCTGAATTGTTTGTTTTTTTTCCCAACAAAACTCTTGTTGGCTTTTATTGTATACATTGTTCTAGTTTGCCTCATTTCACCCTGGATCAATTCGTACAACTCTTTTGAGATTTCTCTGAAACTGTCCATTTTGTCAAGAACATTTATTATTGCTTATAGGGTAATATTCACATACCATAATTTATTCATTTGATGGCCACTCTGTTTGTTTGTAGTTCTGTGGTATAACAAAAAGAGGTCCTGTAAATATTTTGGTAAATATGAGTCTTTTTACTTTGATATGTTTGAGATTTAGGTTTAATAGTATCTTTGGGTCAAAAGTTATGTGAAGCTTGGTGACTTTTGGGGTATATCTCTAAATTATTTTCTGGAATGACTGGATCAATTCACAGTTCTTTCAGTGGTGGATTAATGAGCATTTTTTTTCTTAGACTTTCCAGCATCATTTTTATTTTTTTGTCATCTTTGTCTATTTGATGGTGTGATGTGAAACTTCAGAATTGTTTTAACTTTAATTTCTCTTAAGTTTTAGTATTTTGGAGCTTTTTTCATATGTGTCTTGATAGCTTGGGTTTATTATTTTGAGAATTGTCTGTTCATGTCATTTGAATGTTTAGGATCTAATATCTTACATAGCAGTCTTTTATCAGAGAAACTTGCTGAAAAGATTGTTTTTAAATGGACCCATGATTTCCTGGGTGTAGGGACTACCTTTGTCAATGTAGATCGATGTATTACTTGCAATTTATAAAGCTTAGGTTTTTGGGGAATGAAAAGTTAATTGACTTACCCAGGGTCATATAGCCAATATATATGAAGCAGTATTTGAACAGCTATTGATGACTCTGAGCTTATCTCTCTGTCCATTATGCTCCTTTCTAGCAATATCAATTTGGAAATGTTATGGGGATGGAAGGAAATGTGTGAGACATTTCACATGGAGAGACTAGTTAGAAAGCTGTTTTATTAGTCCAGGTGAGAGATGATGAAGGCAGTGACTTTAAGAATAGAGAGAAGGGGACAGGTATGAGAGATATTGTGGAAGTAAAAGCAATAAAAATTGGCAACTAATTGTATATATGTGGAATAAAGAAAGGAGTTGAGATTGAGTCTAAGACTGGATCTCCATTATATACTTCAACAACAATACTAGATGATGACTAGTCCTGATGGATCAGGCCATCCTCAGCAACAAGATCAACCAAATCATTTCTAATGGAGCAGTAATGAACTGAACTAACTATACCCAGAAAAAGAACTCTGAGAGATGACTAAAAACCATTACATTGAATTCCCAGTCCCTATATTTATGCACACCTGCATCTTTGATTTCCTTCACAAGCTAATTGTACAATAATTCAGAGTCTGATTCTTTTTGTACAGCAAAATAATGTTTTGGTCATGTATACTTATTGTGTATCTAAGTTATATTTTAATATATTTAACATCTACTGGTCATCCTGCCATTTAGGGGAGGGGGTGGGGGGGGTAAGAGGTGAAAAATTGGAACAAGAGGTTTGGCAATTGTTAATGCTGTAAAGTTACCCATGTATATATCCTGTAAATTAAAGGCTATTAAAAAAAAAAAAAAAAAAAAAGACTGGATCTCAGATATGGAGAGATAACTAAACCCATGGAAATTGATGAGGTTCACTGAGTGAGAGAGAAGAGGTTCCAGAAGCAAGGAATATCTGAGTTCAAGCTCTGCCTCTGACACTGTCACTACTGACTTTATGACACTATGAAAGTTATTTAACATCTCAGTACTCCCAGACAACTAAGTGTCAGAGTTGTAGAACAGATACAGATGTGCATTGGTAGAAGGAATTTCCTCATGGAAATTTCTCCCAACACCAATGAAATCACAGATTTAGTTTTTAAATGAGTATGTATCATAGTGAATGTAAAGAGTTTTTGAAAGTTTGATTTCTCTCTTTCCCTTCTTATCAGTAGAGTAGATAAACATACTTAGAACACAACTAGTCAAATGGACATGAATTTGGATGTGCAATTTTATTAATTATTGTGGATTTATTATGACTTATCTTAAGACTCATAGAATCCTTAGAATTAGAAGAGAGCCTGTATGTAGATCTAGTTTTAGTCTCCCATTTATTGAATAGTCTGTTCTACAACATGTGGGATATTGATCCAGCCTCTGCCTTTAGATACTTTGAGTGAAGGGGAACTTACCTTACTCTTTTCCCAGAGAACTTATTTTGCTGTTGGTTTTCTTTATTACAATGATCTTGTCATTCAACTGTAAATAACTTAGTTATTTTTAGTAATTCAAAGATCCAAGACAATTCCAAAGGATTTATGATGGAAAAGCTCTGTTCACCTCCAGAAAAGGAACTGTTGGATTATGAATCAAAACACACTTTTTTTTTATTACAGGTTTTTATTTACAAGTTATATCCATAGGTAATTTTACAGCATTGACAATTGCCAAACCTTTTGTTCCAATTTTTCCCCTCCTTCCCCCCATCCCCTCCCCCAGATGGCAGGTTGACCAATACATGTTAAATATGTTAAAGTATAAATTAAATACAAGTATACATGTCCTAATTGTTATTTTGCTGTACAAAAAGAATCGGACTTTGAAATAATGTACTATTAGCCTGTGAAGGAAATCAAAAATGCAGGCAGACAAAAATATAGTGATTGGGAATTCTATGTAGCGGTTCATAGTCATCTCCCAGAATTCTTTCGCTGGGTGTAGCTGGTTCAGTTCATTACTGCTCTATTGGAACTGATTTGGTTGATCTCATTGCTGGACATGGCCACATCCATCAGAATTGATCATCATATAGTATTGTTGTTGAAGTATATAATGATCTCCTGGCCCTGCTAGTTTCACTCAGCATCAGTTCATGTAAGTCTCTCCAGGCCTTTCTGAAATCATCCTGCTGGTCGTTTCTTACCAAACAATAATATTCCATAATATTCATATACCATAATTTATTCAGCCATTCTCCAATTGATGGGCATCCACTCAGTTTCCAGTTTCTAGCCACTACAAAGAGACCTGCCACAAACATTCTTGCACATACAGGTTCCTTTCCCTTCTTTAAGATTTCTTTGGGATATAAGCCCAGAAGAAACACTGCTGGATCAAAGTTTGATAACTTTTTGAGCATAGTTCCAAATTGTTCTTCAGAATAGCTGGATGTATTCACAATTCCACAAACAATGTATTAGTGTCCCTGTTTTCCCACATCCCTTCCAACATTCTGCATTATCTTTCCCTGTCATTCTAGCCAATCTGACAGGTGTGTGTGTGTAGTGGTATCTCAGAGTTGTCTTAATCAAAACATACTTTTAAAAAATTATTTATCTTGAGGTTTTTTTTTTTTGGTCTGGTTTTTTTTTTTACAACATGAAAATAATTTTTGCATGACTGCCTTATATAATCTATATCAAATTTATTACCTTCTCAATGGAGAGGAGAGGAAGGAGAAATTTTAGAACTCAAACAAATGTTAAAAATTATCATGTGTAATTGGAAAAAATAAAATATAAACATTAAAATGATCTTATGTTAAGATAAAATTTAAGCTCATTGATTCTAGCCAGCCTTTTGCTGAATCACAGAACACATTTGTGGTTTTCCATATGACAGCCCTACAGATATTTTACCATGGTTTTATTTATTTATTTATTTTTGCTGTTTTTAACAGGGTTTCTTTGAATTGTTCTTCATTGAACATATATTCTCAACTTGCTATCCTGGCAATTCTCCATTTAATTCATTTGTCACCTAATACTGTGGGTCACCTGATGGAACATAGAAACAGTTTTGTTTTAAAGAAGAAAGTCTTATGGTATTTAATAGAATTTCATTGTTATTGATAGAGCATTTATTAAGTTCTTACTATGCCAGACACTGTACTAAGTGCTGGAGATACATTAACTCCTTGCCCTTGATAAACTCACCACCTAAACTATTAGTTTAAAAACAGGAGCTAGAAAAAGGGTGAAAGGAGTTATGTGGCATATCACGCTTTGGAGCTAGCAGCATGGAAATGAAGTGTGGAGTCTTGATTGCAGGTGAGATAAAGCAGAAAGCTCACCTAATCAAAGTCTTAAGTTTTTGGTGGAAAAGGGTAGAGTGGAAAGAGCATGATTTGGAGCTGGGATTGTATTCTCCTGCTGGAGTAAATTAGGTGAATTCCTCCCTAGTCAGATGACACTAAATGGGTTCTGGAATTTCTAAGATTTTTATTTTCGTCTCTTTCCCATATCTTAAAAGAGTAAAATGTTTGTCACCCCTCAAAATGCCCACTTGCCCTCTGGGATAATCTGATCTGAAACAGTAGTAGAAAAATAGAGTCCATAGAAAAGTAGAGTCCATCTCCATACATGCAAAGAGATAAATTTTGGTCCTATTAGTTTTCAAGTAAGTGAACATTATATATCAATAATTTGTATGATTATATTTCCCAATATGGCATTTCCATTCCCTCTAATAGCTATTAGTAATTTTGCTATCTTCAATGCTTAAGATTCTGTGCTTCCTGATTCTATGTTATAGTTTCCTTCAGATCCAAGTTAAAATCTCTGCTTCAGCTAAAAGCCTTTCCCCTTAATGCTAGGAAGCTATCTCCCTCTGAAGCTATCTCCAATTTATCCTGTAATATATCTTGTTTGTACATAGTTTGCATATTATCTGTCTTATTATATTGTAAGCTCCTTATGGTCAGGGACTGTTTTTAGCTTTTTTACGTTTTCATAGTATATAGTTGGCAGAGTTCATAGGAGCTTAACTTACTTGTTAGGGCTTGTTGGCTTGACTTGTTTTGTAATGGGTTTCAGGTTAAGCATTTAGTAAAAGTTTAAGTATTTTTTACTTCCCCAAGAGCTGAATTTCAGCTTAAAATGGGAGGTGGGATATTTTATCTAGAAGAACTTGGATTTCTAGCATTATTGGATAAATGGATGAAGGAGATAAATCAGATTACTATCATGGGCTAGTGGTCAAGTTGTTTTGATTTTTATTTCTCAATGATTCTGCCTTTCTCTAATTGCCTTTTCCCTTTTTTTTTCTCCAGAGTTTCATATTATTTTGTGTTTAGGGAAATAATGAGATGGAAAGGAGAGAGGCAGAGCATTGATGGAACCTGCTAGGTTTTTTTGTTTGTTTTTTTAAGAAGACTGTCATTTAAAACCAAAGCCATGTTGAGAGTAGACCAGGCCTTATCATTTTAACAAAAGAAGGTAATCACTTACGTACATTGTACTGTAGGGGATAAGAGGAAATGAATACAGTGATGATGTCTAGGTTTTGTCAGATGCTTGGGAGAGACAGAAAATGATACTTATTTATTAAATTATGTTCAGGTCAGCTAAAATTAAATCAGCATAGAATTAAATAACATAGAATTTAGATAAGGCTGAGTTTATAAAGCTTATTGTATTTTAGGTAATCTTGTGAGCTGAACAAAGACAAGGAAGGACCTATAGCAAACACTGTCCACTTTGCTGAATAGAGGAAAATATAACTTTGAGCAGAAGCAGTTCCTCTAATAACCAAAGAATGCATGTATACCAAGTTCAGAATTGGAGCACAAAGCTGTAGTTCTGAAGGGGACTTCAGTGTCTTTCTAATTTAACTTATATCTAACCATTAATTCCTTTAAAAACAATACCGACCTATAGGTGTGAAAACTTCCAGTGAGTGGAAATATTCAACTTCCCAAGGCAGCCCATTCTAATTTTTCACAGCTCTAATTATTTGAAAGTTCTTCTATATATTAAGCCTGAATCTGTATTTATCTACTCCCATTCATTGCTTTTAATTTTGCCCTTTGAGTCCAAGCTTTATAAATCTTTTCCCTCTTCCATGCTATAATCTTTCAAATACTTGGATAACTATTTTTTTTTCCACTTAAATCCTTTTCCTTTGTAGTGTAAACACTCCCCATTTCCTTCAGTTATTCCTCACACTGCATCATCTCCACTCCCTTTATCATCATAGTTTTTTTTGGGGTTTTTTTTTGGATTTTCTTTAGCTTTTCAGTGTTCTTCCTAAAATTTTTCTTATTAATTCTGAGTCTTGTGGGCTCCATTCAAATTTTTTTTCCCCATTTCTATCATCCAAATAACTCTTTCCCCTATAAATCTCTGGTCTTATTTCTAAGTGGTAAGTTACAAATATTCTGATCCTCTCATAGTAGGATGGAGAAGGTGACCTTAGTAGATCAGGTATTAGAACCATTTAAAAAGCTGGAAAATAACTTGGAAATTATGACATCATGGATAGAGAGAGTTTAGTATAAACATTGTAGAGACTGGCCCTGCTTCTTACTACCCATATGAACTTAAGCAAGTCACTTAACCTCTTTTGGGTCTTAGTTTCTTAATTTCAAAAAAAGAGAGAATTGGACATATGAGGTAAAAAAAGGTTGATTCTTGTTTTAAAAAACTGCATAAAAATAATGGTTTGGACATGTATACTTATTTTGTATTTAATTTATACTCTAATATATTTAACATGTATTGGTCATCCTGCCATCTAGGGGAGAGGGTGGGTGGAAGGAGGGGAAAAATTGGAACAAAAGGTTTGGCAATTGTCAATGCTGTAAAATTACCCATGCATATAACTTGTAAATAAAAAGCTATTAAAAAATAAAATAAAATATGTAACAGTTTTCACCTAAAAAAAAAAAAGACTGCATAAAAGTCTTTTGAATGAGTATTTCTCCCTGAGGGGTCACAGAAGGGGCATCACTGTTTCTAACTGAAAATTGTACATGTCTTTAGTGCTCCCTATATTTTCCTTTTGTTTCACAGACCCATATTACAGGAATATCATGTTTTATTTTACTTTGCTTTATCATGTTTCATATACACTACATTTTTTTTACAAATTGAAGGGTTTGTAGAAATCCTTTGTCAACCAAGACTCTCAACATTTTCCCAAAAGCATGTGTTCACATTTGAGTTTTTGTGTTACATTTTGGTAATTTCTCTCAATATTTCAAACTTTTTCATTATGATTGTATCTGTTATGGTGATCTATGCTCAGGGATTGTTGATGTTACTATTGTTTTGAGTGCCACGAGCCACACCCATATTAGATAGGAAGTTTAATTGATTAATGTTATTTGTGTTCTGACCTCTTCACTAACCACAATCTATTTTTTTTAATAGCCTTTTATTTACAGGTTATATGTATGGGTAACTTTACAGCATTGACAATTGCCAAACCTCTTGTTTCAATTTTTCCCCTCCTTCTCCCCACCCCCTCCCCCAGATGGCAGGATGACCAGTAGATGTTAAATATATTAAAGTATAAATTAGATACACAATAAGTATACATGACCAAACCGTTATTTTGCTGTACAAAAAGAATCGGATTCTGAAATATTGTACAATTAGCCTGTGAAGGAAATCCAAAATGCAAGTGGGCAAAAATATAGGGATTGGGAATTCAATGTAATGGTTTTTAGTCATCTCCTAGAATTCTTTCGCTGGGCGTAGCTGGTTCATACTAACCACAATCTACACACATACATATACATCCATACAAATAAACTATATACAAGATAAATAGGAAATAAGAGAGGGAATGCATAAGAATTAAGAGGGGTTTGGAAAAGCTTCCTATAGAAGATGAGATTTTAGTTAGGATTTAAAGGAAGCCAAGGAAGGCAGTTGACAGAAATAAGGAAGGAGAGCCTTCAGAGACATGGCAGATAGCCAGAGAAGATGTCTCAAAATGAGAGTGTCTTATTTATGAAATAGTCATTTGGCCAGTGTCAAAGAGTGAAGAAGACTTGGAAGGTAGGTTATGAAGGATTTTGAATGCCAAATAGAGAATTTGTATTTGATCTTGGAAGTGATAAGAATCCTCTGGAGTTTATTATGGAGGGAGAGAACATGGAAAATAATTTTAGGAAAATCACTTTGTTGGCTGAATGAATTGGGGATGAATGGGAGATAGATTAGAGTAGGGTGAGACTTGAGGTTGGCAGATTGACCATCAGACTATTGCCCTAGTCCAGATGGGAGATGATAATGGCAGTACTAGGATGGGGAACAGTGTCAGAGGAGAGGAGTGAGATATAGTCAAGAGTCAAGGATGACAGCTAGGTTAGGAGCCTGAGATTGGGAAGATGGTGTTGCCCTCTACAAGTAAATAGGGAAGGTGAGGAAGAGGAAGGTTTTTGGGGAAAGATAATGAGTTCTGTTTTGGACATGTTTTAGGTGTCTACTGGACATTTAGGTCAAGATGTCTGAAAGACATTTAGAGATGTGAAAGTGCTTAGGAAAAGATAGGTAGATTTGAGAGTCATCAGCATAGAGATGGTAATTAAATTCATGAGCATTCATGAGATCACCAAGTAGCACCAAAAAAGAGGAAAGGGCCTAGGAAAGAACCTAATGGTACAGGGAAGGAAGTAAATATGAAAGAATGTGGAGATAGAATCAATAGTGTTTTTGTTGTTGTTCAGTCATTTTGTTTAAGTTGTGCCTGACTCTTGCTGGATTGTGGGTCTCCTTTTCCTTCAGCTCATTTTAGATTCGAAAATGGAGGCAGATAGGGTTAAGATAATTTGCCCAGTGTGTCTGAAGCCAGACTTGAATTGATGACTAGATCTGGCACAGTAGAGTAGTACTCTACTGTGCCCCTTACCTGCCCTCTGTAGAGTTTGGTAACATTGAGAATTATGAGATAGAAAAGTCAAAGTTGGTATCAGGGTTCAAAAACATAGTGGATATCCAGGTGGAGTGGTCTTTGTAGGGCCTGGAGATGTTAGATTTAGAGCTTTTGAATAAAAGTTAGACTAGAGATTTTTTTTTTTTAGGGGTTATGATTGAAGGTCTAAGAATGAATTAAATGGTTTGGAGAGGAAAGAGAAAAGAGAACCAAAAACAGAATCTTGGGAGAAAGAAATGGAATAGCTAGAGAGATTGGAGGATCTAGAATTTATTGTTTTTTTTCTGTCTAAGAAAAGAATACACAGAAATTGGATGTGATCAGCAGGATCAAATGCTATAGGAAGGATAGCCCATTAACAATCATTCAACAAACTGTAGGCAGGTTGACAGAACCCTTATCAGCTGAATTTCTTCAACCTACTTAATGAAATAATAGGTAATAATATATAAAGATTGTTGCCTTCTAGACTTTGAGTGGCTCATTTACAGTACCGTATGCCTCTTTTGGACTTTGGCCATGCAAAAGTAGTCTAAAGAAGCATTCTTGCTTCTTTTTTTCCTTTAGGAAATGTGAAAAAGTTCCTCAATCAGTTTGTCATAACTATAATACAATTAGCCATTGGCTAGCCATTGGATCAGTCATGCCATTGTTGCTTCAAAAACAAGTATAAGCTCTGAAGAGTCAGTCATCTTTTGCAGTTGAGGAAAGAGGTAGCTAAGGAGAAAGAAATCTAATCTTTGAAAAGCAGTTGCTAACCACTATTTTTCCTCTCTGTCTTTTCCAAAGTGCAGGGGGTTGAGAGAGTATTTCTTCCTCCATTCTCCTTCAGCAATGGTGCTTTGCAGCAAAATAGCTTGCTTACGATGAATTGCTACATCCATGGAGAGTAGTCTGGCTCCTTTAGTGCTGAAGGTGTGAGTTACCTTAGCCACCTGTATTTTGGATCTTGTAATTAAAAGGTAATAGGATGGAGTGATGAAGTTGGAAGCCATGTTTCAATGGGTGGGAAGTGTAGGCAACCAATTATAGACAGCTTTTTCTAAGGAGCTGGCTATGAAAGGGAGAAGAGGACAATGGAGTTGATTTTTTTAAGAATGGAAAAAATGTAATTATATTTATAAGCAACAGGGAAGACCAGTGGATTTGAAGAAAATGAAGATTAGAGAAAGGAAATGATTTGAAGGGGCAGTTTGCAGAAGGATATGGGAAAGAAGAGATGGGATTTAAGGATATGTGTAGAAGTGTTGCCTTTGATGAAAAATGTTGCCTCTTCATCAGTGACTGGAAGAAGAGAGTAGAGAATGGGGGATAATGTCAAGAATGACTCTTAGGCAGAAGAGGAAGTTCATGAGAATAACTTTTGTTTTCTTAATAAAGTATGAATTGGAGTGCTCCATTGAGAAGGTTGTAGCATGAGGGCCTGTGGGAAGTTTGAAGTGAGAAGAAAAGTTTGGAGGGGCTTTGTGGAGAAAACAATTAGTCTTTTGTTGTTGTTCAGTCTTTCAGTTGTGTCTATTTTTCATCCCATGGCTCATAGTATGCTAAGCTCTTCTGTCCTCTGTTGTCTCTCAAAGTCATTTTAAGTTCATATTCATTGTTTCCATGACACTACCTTTCCATCTCATTCTCTACCATCCCCTTCTCCTTTTGGCTTCAGCCTTTCTTAAAACCAAGGTCTTTCCCAATGAGTCTGGTCTTCTCATTATGTGGCCAAAGTATTTAAACTTCACTTTCCGTATTTGACTTCTACTGAATAGCATGAACTGATTTCTTTAGGTATTGGCTGATTTTTTTTCTCTGAAAGGTTGTTTTGGAATGGCATTGAGAGGCATATATTGTTAATGGGAGAGACTGATAAACCTATAGCATTATAACCTTGGTAGCATCCAAAGACCTGAGTTTGAATCAAGGCTATAAAACTACCTTTGGATATGTAGCCTCTGGGCCTTCGTTTCTTCATCAATAAAATGATGATAATGCTTACACTACCCAATTTAAAGGATATGATGACAAACATTATCAGTCTTAAGCTATTATGTAAATGTGAGTTATTTAAGTAATAATGAAAAGGAATTGAGTAAGTATCAGTGACAGGCTTGTTGCTGAGAGTTTCATTTACATCTGGCCACCAGACCCAGAAGGCTTGAAGGGGAAAGGGAGAGAGGTGATCTTGTCCTGCCCACCCTCAAATCCAATTCACTTGGATGTCCTGGTCTTCAAGAATGGAGGACAAACAACACTAGCAACAATTGTCACCCAAGTAAGAGCCTAATGGTAAAATTTTAAGTGTAGAAAAGTTTCTCTCTGTTCAGGAAAGCATTTGTAATATGCTTTTTAGTAGCTTCCTGGACACTTCCCTTGAGTTCTGTGAGTCATATTGTGAGGATATGCAAGTATAGTCTTTAAATGATTTGCAAAAAAATCACATAGTGCAAAGCTTAGAATCCTCTTTCCCATAACTAGAGCCCAAGATCTGGTCAGTATAAAGCTTTCTAACAAGTGACTGGGTTAAACCAGGGAAAATGGAAATCAGTGGAAGTCTTGGTAGTGAAGTTATGTGATGTCACATAACTCTTCTGTCACAACTCTAATGCATTCAGCAACACTTAACATAGAAACTGTATTTTTGCAAGAGAATATATTAATAAAAGTAAATGTCTTCCTAATACAAATTATTACTTTTACCCTCTAGATGAGTTTTTAGAATGAATTTTGAGTCTTTCATGTGCAAGCCATTATTTCTTATTTTTCTTGAAGACTTCTTGCTGTAGATTCTTCATTCTGATCTTTTTCTTTGAAACCTTAGGGACCCAGGTTGCCAATGCTCTGCTTTAGGATGAATGCACAGCTGGAACTTGTTTGAGTCTTCCCCAGAAGATGAGTAGTTAGAATCTGACATATTAAAAGGGGGCTGTGCTCAATGTTGTAATAAAGGCAACAGTTATTAATATACCATCTGAGGGGGTGGATGGGAGTTAAAAGGAGGAGAATAGGGAGTGGCATGTACCATTGTTTGTCAAGAACTTAAGACAAGGCAAAGTAAGTTATAGCATAAGAAATTCCTTGGAGATAGGTTTCTGGGGAAGGAGGGCAGGATATCTTCTAATTGTGTAGGAGATCAGAACTTGAGTCCATCAAATACTGAGACATATATAAACATACCATTACCTTTCAGAGAAAAGAAAAATCCAATGTGATATGTTTTGGTAGAATTCCTCATCTCTACTAGTGATTTACAGGGCAGTAATTTATTTCCCCATCTCAGAGATGACCTGTCAGCACTTATTTTGTGCCGGGCGTGGTGCTAGATGTGGGGAGATAAAAATAAAAAAATAAGATTGGCTTAGTCCTTAAAAGGTTTATACTCTACTAAGGAATATAGCATGTCTATAGATAAATAATTATTGGCTATTTGCAAAATAAACTCAATGATTTTAAGGTAGGACGAAAATAACAACTAAGAGAATCATGAAAGATTTCATGAAGGAGCTTCAACCTGAGTTAAAGAACAATAGAAGTTCCAATGAGTGAGGAGATAGAACCAGGCAAAGGGGAATAGCCTGTGCAAAGGAATGGAGATAGGAGATGAAGCTTCATGAATGGAAAAGGTCAAGTTAGCTGGTCCGACTAGAATGCAAAGTATGTGAGAGAGAAGTAAGTTGGAAGTAAGGTAGGAAGATGGAAATGAGGGTATCAGGAAAGGAGCCAATGGATAAAAAGAGGTTGAAAATTAGGGGCTAATAGACTTAGACATAGATTAAAAAAAAAAAATTCATCATATGTTTTTTTTTTTTTTTTCATCATCATATGTTTCAATAAGCTTACCATGGATATTTGACTTAAATCTTGAAGTTCATATTATTTTTTAAAATTATAAAAGCATATTACATACCTTTAACAACCATGGTTAGGGGGAAAACACTTAACAAAATGAGAGATGGACACATTCATTAAAAAAGATGAAATAGATAATTTCAGTTACATGAAACTGGAAAACTTTAGCACAGACTAAGTCAATGCATGTAGAACAAGAAGAGAAACTATACATTAGGGAAAATAAAATGTTGCATCAACTATCTCTAAAATAAATCTGTTAACCAAAATATGTAAGAAATCAACACAAATATATAAGATCAAGAAACCTTCCTGCAACAAAACAATTCTTTTTTTTTAATAGCTTTTTATTTCAAAACATATGCATTTTCAACATTAACCCTTGCAAAAACTTCTGTTACAACTTTAATCCTCTTTCCCCCACCCCCTCCCCTAGATGGCAGGTAGTCCCATACATGTTAAATATGTTAAAGTATATGTTAAATATAATATATATATATACATATTTATAATTATCTGTGCATAAGAAAAATCAGATTTAGAAGGTAAAAATAACCAGGGAAAAAAACAAAAATGCAAACAAACAATAACAGAAAGAGTGGAAATGTTATGTTGTGGTCCATACTCATTTCCCAGTGTTCTTTTGCTGGGTGTAGCTGGTTCTGTTCATTACAGATCAGTTGGAACCGGTTTGAATCATGTCATTGTTGAAGAGAGCCACTTCCATAAGAATTGATCCTCATATAGTATTGTTGAAGTGTATAATGATCTCCTGGTTCTGCTCATTTCACTTAGCATCATCTCATGTAAGTCTCTCCAAACCTCTCTGTATTCATCCTGCTGGTCATTTCTTACAGAACAATAATATTCCATAACATTCATATACCATAATTTACTCAGCCATTCTCCAATTGATGGGCATCCATTCAATTTCCAGTTTCTAGCCAGTATGAAAAGGACTGCCACAAACATTTTTGCACATGTGGGTCCTTAATATCTCTTTGGGATATAAGCCTAATAGTAACACTGCTGGGTCAAAGGGTATGCACAGTTTGATAATTTTTTGAGCATAGTTCCAAATTGTTCTCCAGAATGGTTGGATCTGTTCACAACGCCACCAACAATGCATCAGTGTCCCAATTTTCCCACATCCCCTCCAATAGTCGTCATCGTTTCCTGTCAGCTCATTTGACAGGTGTGTAGTGGTATCTCAGAATTGTCTTAATTTGCATTTCTCGGATCAATAATGATTTGGAACACTTTTTCATATGAATAGTAATAGTTTGAATTTCATCATCCGAAAATTGTTTGTTCCTTTGACCTCTTATCAATTGGAGAATGGCTTGATTTCTTTTAAATTAGTCAATTCTCTCTATATTTTGGAAATGAGGCCTTTATCAGAACCTTTAACTGTAAAAATGTTTTCCCAGTTTATTGCTTCCCTTCTAATCGTGTCTGCATTAGTTTTGTTTGTGCTTTTAAACTTGATATATTCAAAATTTTCTATTTTGTGATCAATAATGATCTCTAGTTCTTTAACAAAACAGTTCTTTTACATCTCCCTAATTGATTCTTCATGGGACTCTCAATATCTCTTACCAATTTCTCATTTGAGGTTCTCACCTCATTTATTACTCAAAAGATCAATGCCATTTAAGTTAGCCCACCTTCTCATTCACCATTCATTAATATGACATCATCTCTTACTGTATTTAATTCAGTCTGAAGGAATGGCTCATTCTTTCCAGTAAATCCTATGCAAATGTTTTATTTCATTCTTTCCATTCTTCTCCAGCAAACTACCTCATCCCTTGATAATCTTTGGCCTTTTCCTTTTTACTGGTTCCTTTCTTGTTATCTTGAAATACATCCAGAGCTTTCTCTTGTTAGAAACCATTAATTGTTAATTACTTGTTAAATCATTAACTAATATATTGTCTGATCTGATGCATTTCTTAGCTTTTATCTTTTATGATCTTCCAGCCACATTTTAACACCATTGATCATTTTCTTCTCCTCCTTGATTCTGTCTTCCCTCTAGGTTTTCTTGACATTGGTTCTTCCTTATCTATCTTAACTGCTGCTTATCCAACTCATGCCCACTGACTTTGAGTGAACCTCATGGCTCTGTCTTAGGCCTACTTTTTTTTTTCTTTCTACACTTTCATTTGATGACCTTATCATCTTCCATAAATTTAATAACCATTTCTTTGCCAAATACTCTTAGATTTAAGCATATATTTAACTCCAATTTCTCTTCTTAACTCCGGTTCTATATCACCAATTAAATGCTTGTTGGAAATTTCTATTTCAGTGGCTACATGCATATCAAGCTAACCATATCCAAAACAGATGTTGTTTTTCTCCAAAACCTACTTTTCTGAATTTTTCTATTAGTATTAAGGTTATCACCTTCATTCCAATCACTCGGAGCTGCAGCTTTAATGTCCTTCTTACTCCTTTTTCTTTTTTTATCTCACCTATCTAATTGGCAGATTTTGTTCTTTATATATTTTTTTCCTCTTCATATACCTTCCTAGCTCAAGCCCTTATTTCCTGTCACTTGGGACTATTACAATTGTCTCCATTTTGATCTTCCTATCTCAAACCCCTCCCCATTCTAATCTGTCTTTCACACAGCTGCCCAAGTGATTTTTCTAAGAGGCAGCTCTGACTGTTACAACCTCCCCAACCTCTCTAGTAAACCCAGTAGCTCGATTTTCATCTTTTTGCTAATAGCTCTCAAATTTAAATCCTTCCTCACCCTTTCTCCTGAGCTTCTGTCCTAGGTATCACTAAGTACCTGTTGAATATTTTAAAATGAATGTTTCATAGACATCTCAAACTCACCATGTCTAAAACAATTCCTTTATTTTTCTTCTAAAACCATCCCTCTCCCAAATGTTCCATTTCTGTTGAAGAAAACCTAATTTCTAATTTCCCAGGTCCAGAACTTTGGGGCTAGTCTTAATTCTTCTTTACTACATCTATCTAAACAGATGCTAAAAGCTGTCATTTCTTTCTTTGCAAAATCTCTTTAATCCAGACTTCTCTCTACTCACACAGCCATTACCTTACTTTCAGCCCTCATCACCTCTTGCCTAGACAATAACAGTGGCCGCCTAAAAATCTCTCTGGCTTGAGTCTCTTACCTCTCCCATCAGTCTTCTGTGTGGGTGTTCAAGTGATTTTCCTTAAGTACAGGTCTGACTATGCAACTCCACTAATTCAGTAAACTGCATAGGATTCTAGGATTGGTTGTGTATAAAACCTGTCCTGTCCTCAATTATCTGTCCTGCCATATTTTATATTACTTTGTTTTTGACTTGTAAAGTCCAGCTAAACTCTGTCACTGCTGTTGGTCACAGTGGCAGGTGAATCTCCAGTCTTTGTGCCTTTTTAATAGACATTCCCCTTGGCTAGAGGGCTCTCTTTACTAGAATTCCTGACTTCTTTCCAGATTCACTTTAAGTATTATATTTTATATGAAGTCTTTCCTGATCTGCCACCATTGCCAACTACTAATACCATCTCTTCCTAAACTACCTTGTATTTATTTTGTAGTTTCTTAAATCTGTGCGTGTTGTCAGCTATTCCCATCCTTCCTCCCAGCACCCAAATGTAAGTTCTTCCAGAGTAGAGACCATTTCATTTTTTACTTTGTGTTACTGGCTCTTAGTGCATACCTAGTGTGGACTCTCCATTTTATAAATGCTTATTGATTGATTTTTACCTTCTAGTTTAAATATTAAATATTTCATATATTAGGTATTTTACAAAAGTTGTTATCTGCATTACAAAAATACTTCATTTTAAGCAAGTGTTCTTACCAACTCTTGCCTGTGGACATTAGCATAGTTACCCATCTATCCTTTCTTTCCTACTTTCTTTGTTTATCCTCCCCAGGCTAAAACCAAATTACAGATGCCCATTGACAAACTCCATCTAAAGATTGGCAAAGAGAGTCCCCTTAGGGTAGACAGTACTGGTTCCTTAACTTAGGAACAAGGTAGTCTTTGTTATTTAGGTACAAGCTCTGGTTTCAGCCTTAAAAAATTCTCTTTGCAGCATACCTAATTTTATCATTTGTGACCTTACAAATGGCTTAAGAGTTTTATCTGCTCAGTTACTGTTATCCCAATTAATTTATTAACTGAGAAGGAGGGGAGAGGGTTATTTACTGAGTCACTAGTTAGTATGGAAATCTCCAAATAGAGAAAAAATGTTTACCTTTGAATTAATTTTTCACTGCTTTTTCCCTTCCTCTAAAGGAAGAACAGGGAATTCATAGAAATTTGCCTTTTTAAGGAGATTTGGAGATATTGAACACTTATCATTCATCTGTTGAATAAGATAATATAATAAGATAAGAGTCCAAAAGTACAATAAAAGCAGATACATAAGTTCTCTGCATTTCACTGGATGGAGCATACAGGTGTTAGGAAATAACCGGCCTTGACTATAATGAAACTGGCTGGATTGTAGTGGAAACTGAGCCATTAAGAACAGGGTTGGGAATTAGTGTGGGTGGATGCTAGAGATGGTGTGTAGCAGCCAGACAACTAGATGGAAATGTGTTAGAAGAAAATACAGCAAGCTTTGTGCAGTTGCCAAATAGAGGGAAGTGTCAGTCTATTCATTATAGATTGCTCAGTTGTTTTCAAGGTAGCTACTGATGTGTTGTTGCTGTGTGCTGACTAGGAGATAGTTGGGTACAAAAAAAGGTTACTGTCAAGATATGGGAAGAAAAGCATTTTTGTAAAATTAGTACCTTGTCTTTGTACTTCTCAGTTCCACATTCGATCACTTCTATGAAGTTTTAAAATACTTTTTTGATATTTTCTTTTTATCTGTCACTGCCCATTAATTCACTTTCCTTCGAAGCAAAATCTCTCCTTCATTAACAAATGCATAATCAAGCAAAACTATTGGCCAAGTCTGAAAATAAATATCTTGTTCTGTATCCTGAATTTTTTACTTTTCTTTGCAGAGGTAGAAGATACGTTTTATTAGTGAGTATTTTGAAATCATTGTTGGGTTCTGTTTTAGTTGTAAAGTATTTTATAATTGTTTCTTCTCAGATTATTGTAATCATTGTGTAAAAAATGTTCTTCTGATTGTAGTTACTTCACTCTGCATTAATTCATACAAGTTATATCCTATTTCTCATCATTTCTTATGGTGCAGTAAAATTCCTTTAAATTCATATCATGAAAAATTTGTTCAGGCATTTCCAATTGACAGGGACCCACTTGATTTCCATTTCTTGACTACAATAAAAAGTGCTGCTATAAATATTCTTATACATAAAAGTTCTCTTTCTCCGTGATCACCTTAGGGTATGTGCATACTAATAATATTATGGTTCAGTTTAGTCACTTTTAAAATATAGTTTCAAATTGTTTTCCATTTTTCAGTTTCACCATTAGTTGCCATTAGTACAAGGTGTGCTTGGACTCCTACAATCCCTTTAACAATTGCTATTTCCTTTTTTTGTTCCCTTTGCTAATCCGAAGAATGTGAGATGGGAACTTCAGAGTCATTTTGATTTGCATTACTCTTAGTAGTAACTTGGAGAATTTTGCATATGATGGTTGATACCTTATATTTATTTTATTAATTTTCCCCCCTGAGGCAATTGAGGTTAAGTGCTTGTCCAGGATCACACATCTAGGAAGGGTTAAAGTGTCTGAGATTGGATTTGAACTCAGATCCTCCTGACTTCAGGACTGGTGCTCTTATCAACTGTGCCACCTAGCTGCCCTGATACCTTATATTTCTTGATTTGAAAACCATCCGTTTATATTCTTTAACCACATAACTATTGGAGCATAAATTTCATACTTAATATTTGTGTCAGTTCTTTACATATCTTGACTATTAGACATTCATCAGAGAAATGTGCTTTGAAATTTTTTCTAAATTATTTTTATTGTGATTCTAGCTGCATTTATTTTTATGTATCAGCTTTTTAGTTTCACATAATAAAAATTTGTTTATCTTTTAATTATCATTTTTGTTTCTTGTTTCAGTAAGAATTCTGCTAGCCATAGTTGTCCACCTTTTTTTTTCTTGTATACTAAAGTCATTTATCTGTTTGGAATTTATTGTGGTATTTGAAGAGAGTGTTGATCTAAACAATCAAGTTCTGCTAGAGTGTTTTCCAGTTTTCCTAGTAATTTTTGTCAAACTGGGAGTTCATATATGAGTATCTAATGTCACAAATACTTTCCTTAATCAACTTGCCCATTTTTTAGCCCGTACCAATTTTAAAAAAGATTCAATAATCATTACTTTACAGTAAACTTTAGAAAAAGGGTACTTCAAAGTCCCCTTTATGCCTCCTTCCATGCCCCATCATGATTGCCCTTGAGATTTTTGACTTTTTGTTCCTCTAGATATATTTTGTTGTTATTTTGTCCAGATGAAGAAAACAACTCATTGATAGTTTGATATGACTCTAAATTTACCAATCAGCTTATGTAATATTGACCTTTTTATTAAATATTGGCCTGGTTTAAGTATGAATTGTATCTAAATTATTTGTCTTCCTTTATTTTTGTTTAATTGGGTGTGTCCTTGATAGACTTCTCAGATTCTTTATATATTCTGTGGTTACTTTGAATGGGATTTTTTTTTTCTATTTCTTCCTTTTGGGTTTTGTTAGTAATATACAGAAATGCTGATAGTTTTTGTAAGTTTATTTTCTCTTTAAGAGAATCTTTACTTTAAATTATTGTTTCAATTAATTTTTAGTGGAATTGCTAGTTTTCTAATTAAGCCTTTTATCATTTACAGATAGTGATAACTTTATTTCTTCTTTGCTGATTTCCTTCTTATGCTTATTTCAGTTTTGTTTTCTTTTTGTTATAGCTAGCATTTCTGGAATTATTTTAAAATAACTGGTGAACAATTTAGATAACTTATACAATACTTTGCAAACTTTAAAGCTCCATATAAATGCTGTTATTATTATTGATAATGAACATATTTGCTTTATCCCTGATCTTGCTGGAAAGGCCTTTAGTGTTTTTCCATTATGGAATAATACTGGCTTTTGTTTTTTAGTAGATTTTGCCCACCATTTTGAGGCAAAATTAATTTATTCCTATGATTTCTAGTATTTTTTTAAATAGAAGTTTGCATTTTATTAAAAAGTCTGTTCTGCATTTCTTGACATAATCATGATTTTTATTTTATGTGATCTAATATATGTATAATTTTCTTAATGTTGAACTGTCGCTTAATTCCTGGTATAAATCCAACTTGCTTAGAATAGATGATGTTTTAAAATATGTTGCTATAGCTTCTTTGCTAATATTCATTATTTTTACATAAATGTTTATTAAGGATATTGGTCGATAGTCTTCTCTGGTTTTTTTTTTTTTCTTCCTAGTTTAGATATCAGGATTGCATTTATCTTATAAAAGGAATTTGATAAAATGTCTTTTCTCTTTTTTTTCTCCAAACAATTATGTAGTATCCTTTGTTTGATTCTGCACATGATCAGTTCCCCCAATGTATTTTGTTTTAGATTAATCCAAAAAAAGATCTAATCTTAGACAAAATAGTATTAGATAAAAATAGTGAGATTTCTGGGTTTTGCCTCATGTAAAGTGTTAGTGCAAAAAACATGAATGATCTTGCAGTGTTGAGACTCGATGGTTGTCTGGTACTCTATTTGATATAAACAACTTGGTTTTAGAAGAATGACCCATAAGTTTTTTGTTACTGATCACTGCAAAGGGCTTTTTTTCCCCCCAGAAATAGAGAGGTCATTGCCTAACCTGTTGGTATCATAGTATGACTATTAAAGAACTATTAGTATCCAAATCTATTTAATACTTAATTAGCAGGCCTTGGTAATTAGTACTTGCCTCTCTCCCAGATAAAACTTCTTCCACAGTACCCATTTAGTCAGTAATAAGTGAAACTTCATGTTTGCTATATAGACTTCACTGGCATAGCTGGCACAACAAGCACTGAGAAGCAAACTGAAGAAACCCTGCTGGTTTGGGCATCAGTTGTTGACAAGGTAGATCCTGGATCAGATGCTGTTTTTGGTGTCTTTTTCAGCTCCATGTATAGGGAACCCAAAGGCTTTTTCAATGTAAAAGACAGACGAAGGTAGAAAGGGGAATGAGAATTGTTTCTTTTAAAGAGATGCATTTTGAAGGGAAAGGGATAGACTTGCTCATCTTTGACAATATTCTCAGAAGATCAGCAGCCCAGGTACTTTCCCATCAGGGGACAGATGCTACATTAATTTTAAAATGCCTTTTTACTTTTTATGTTATTCGTAGAGGCTTTCAGGGATTTAAATAGAAAATACTCAGACCAGAGAACTATTAAAAAGAATTGAAAGGGCCAGCTAGGTGACATAGTGGATAGAGCACCGGCCCCAGAGTCAGGAGGACTTAAGTTCAAATCTGGCTTCAGACATTTAACACGTACTAAGCTGTATGTGACCCCGGGCAAGTCACTTAACCCCAATTGCCAAAAAAAAGAATCGAAATTCTATTGAAATTTTAGCTTCCAAATATACCCATTTTGGCCTTTAGTAGAAATCCTGGTGGTGTTGTATGGGTTTTAGTGGGCTTGATATAATGTTTCTTTCATGTCCTTCAAGGGTCTTCATGAGCTAAAGTAATTCTTTCAAGTCGGATTTGTTGTAAGATTTATATGAGATAATATAGAGTGCTTATAATGGAGATAATATGTGGAATCCTTTACAAACCTCAAATAGCTTTATTAAATGTAAGCTATTACTTTAAATCTTATAGAACTTTGGTTTCAAGTATCAGTTGATTCAATTTTTGCAGATTCATACAAAAACAAATAAAAGGTAGTTAATCCCAAATATGTTACACAATTAAAAAAAACACTCATTTAATGCAGATAGTCTATATTTCTACCATACTTATTTTTTTTTTAAACAAGGCATTCTGAACTACTTTTTTTTTTTTTTTAATAATTTTTTATTGACAGAACCCATGCCAGGGTAATTTTTTACAACAAATGATCCCTTGCACTCACTTTTGTTCCGATTTTTCCCTTCCCTCCCTTCACCCCCTCCCCCAGATGGCAAGCAGTCCTATACATGTTAAATAGGGTGAACTACTTTTTAAAAAGGCCTTTAGTTTTTTCTCCCAGTAGGAGTTTCTGCTTTGCTCCAAATGATTGTCCATCACACTCCAATTTTTAGATCATTACCTACTTCTGGTTTGGGACTTAGGTAATAGAAATCTTTCAAAATTTTGAATCTTTTAAAATACTTTTTCAAAGATAGTTACAGCATTGAGAGGAAAGAAGAAAAACAGGATCAGGAGAGTAAAAACTGAAGGTATTAAGGTTATATAGAGGAACTTTGTTATGTTCAGGAAAAAAGCTGTGTTTATCTTTCCAATGCAGTTCAGTAGTTTGAACAGAACTTGTGACAGGAGCTCTATCTGCAGTGAAAAGTTGCTTTTCAAAGCTAATTTTACCATACAAAATAAATACAGAAGCTTTTCCTCTCCAGTAGATAAGGAAATACTAATTTCATTGAGGGATTGAGGGAGAGAAGTTTTTAGTTAAAATATTTTTACTGTCCAACCTCTTCTCCTCTCTCCAAATGGCCTCATTTTATGAAACTGATATAGATATAAAAGGGATCATTTATTTTTTTCCTGCAGAGTGAACCTATCTAGCTTCTCTTAGATAGGTGATCTCATTCTCTTTTTTTTTTTTCTTGTCATTGGTACAAAATTCGTGTATATTCAGTCTCTGACATAGTTAATCCTAAGTATGAAAACATGATTTTGGAATTGTTGTGGGGTTTTTTATCCTAATGACAGTGCCCAACAGATTTCTACAATAGAGGAAGGTAGAGCACAATCACATTGAACAGTCAAAGGTGGAGCCAATAGATGTTATACTTTGAGATGTTAACTATGTGCTCTAGCTTATTTCAATTGTAATAGTACTCTCAGATGTTGGAAGAGGAATTATTTGTTTTGCTTCTAATTCTAAATTTTTAAGGCATTGCCAAAATGTTTGACAAAGCAAGGAAGAAATCTCTCATCCCCTGTGGAAAAATGGCATTCTTGCCTAATTGACTCTTGATTATTTGGGCCTAGCTTATTTATTTTACAGACTATCTAAGCACTTCTTTCACATATTAAAAATTAGTAGCAGGGCTTTTTTGAGATTAAATTCCAAGCTAAACATTTAGTCTTTAGTCTTTTCTTTATGTATTAGAAATCAGTTTTGATGTAGTATAACTGATTTGACAGGTTACCCAAGGTACTTTTTCAACTCTTGATTACTTGTAATAAGTAGGAAGAAGAAATTAGGGAAATTTTAAACTCCCAAATTGCCAAAAAACTTGCTTTAATTCTTTGTTTCAAACTCCCACAAAACTTTTATTACTATTAACAATAATATGTAAAGCTTATATGAGAACTTGTTCAAAACAACAAATCATGCATCTTAAATCAGAAAACCTTTCCCTCTCCTGTTGAAGAGACATTTCAATACTATGAATAAATTTCACCTAGTAGTTACCGATATTACAACTTACTCTATTTCTAGACCTTAACTTGACAAGGACCTTTAAGTAGTCAGCAGACTTGAAAACATGGGCTCTGCAGAAAGCCATTGTCTCTGGCATAGAGTGCATACTGTGTCTGAGTCTTTGGATTTAGAGATAGGAGCCCATAGGAGAAGCCTGTACTTACAAATACACTATTCTACATGCATTCACTGGGCTTCATGCCACATAAAATGAAATTTGGAAATTGGAGAGGAAAAAGACTTATTTTTTTCTTAGACCTCCCTGTTTTTATAGCTTCGTGACTTCTGAAAGGTAATTTTCATTTTTTTCTCTCTCCTAGAAATATTTTATTATATATATATAAATAATATGATTTTTTTTTACATTTTTATACTATGACTAGAGTACTCAAGAATCTTTTTCCTTGATTGAGAAAAGATTGAAAGATTAAAAATGCCATTTTTACCTTTCCTGTTTTACTTTCCTTTCTGATTTGTGCCTCATAGATAATATTTAGTTTGCAAAATGCTATCAATCACAGAAGGGAGCTTTATCTGTCATTATTTGGGATAAAAGATCTAAACCAGGCAGGCAGAGGGATGATGATAAACTGTAGTAATTGGACTAAGAGCTATATGCTGTCCCTTAGTTTCATTCTTCTGTTTTCTAAATTGATACCCAGAAGTTAATTAAGGTCTGCTCTGCAGCAGGCAGACTCTGAGATTCCTCATACTGCAGTCTGCAGGTTCGGGCAGTTGGCATTCTCATCCTGCTTATTGCCAGAACTGGTCAGCCTTCAGTACAGTACAGGATAAAGAAAAGACCTGTCCACAAGCCCTTGGCTTCAGTCATATATATGGTAAGGAATGAATCTCTTGTCCTTAAGCTTTGTGCCCTGATATTTCTTTTATTTATTTTCATTTTGTGTGACTCTAGGCAGCTGATGCTGCAGATTTCCATGGGTCTTCTTATAAAGGCAAAATGTGCCTAAAGGGCGTTCTGAAGGAGAAATGGAGCTGAAGGTTGAAAAGAGAATGCTTAATAATGAATTTGGGGAGCATTTTAATTTAAAGCTAATTTTTATGTACTGTGATTTTTCAAATTTTCCAATTATTTTGACTTGAAAGATCCCTGATTTTGTATTTATAAATTCTTAATGTTGCACTTAATGTTATTTTTATACATTAAAAGAATAGAGTGAGTTTTAAAATATAATCCTAGGAAATTTGCCTTATTTTCAATGTTATAATTTCTATTATTCAAACTCCTGCCCTCCCCACATCTTCACCCCCTAGTTTTGGGTGTTAAAAGATAAGCATAAGGTTCACTGGGCCAGGAGCCAGAAGATCTAGGTTTTTTCCTCCAGGTTTGCAGTTTTGCTGAGTGGATTTGAACAAATAACTCGATCTCTCTGAACCTTTTTTGTAAGTTGGGGATAATACTAGTCTTATTTTGTGAAGGTGGTGAAGATCAAGTGAAGTAAAATAAATAAAAGCACTTTAAAGACTATGAAGCACTATGCAGATGAAAGGTAATATAATAAATGTGATGGATGAATTCTGCATTTTTCCAATGGCTTCTGAGGAAAGGATAAGTTTTTTCACTGGGCATCTTATGAATGCTAAGTATAGGTGATGTGATAATACTTGTGGTCCCTAGGAAATATACTGGCCAGTTGGCACCAGTATGGTGCTAATACTGCACCCTGGTGGTGGTTTCAAGAAGACGTCATTTAGATCTTAAAAGCAAGGTTTATCAAATATATTTTGCATTTGGAATCCATCAAATTTAGAAGCCATTTGAATTTTTTATGAAATAAAAAGGGAAGTGAGAAGAAAGCCATTAAGTTCCTGTAAACTGATCCAGATCCAAATTAAGGTTCACTAGGCATCTAAAGAAAGTTTTTAAATGATCCTCTATGAAGACTCAAAAGAGGTAGCTACCATGTATGGCAAGGAGTTTTGTGGACCAATAAATGAAAGCCATAGAAGTGAACAGTGTCTTCCCACCCTTTGACAGTGCCTTTGCTTCCAGTCTGGTGATCTTATTGCTGTGAAAATTTAGTGACAAGTAAATCTTTCCATATTCCTTGTGCCAAGTGAATTTCTCTTTGTTTCAAGCAAATTCCCCGCTGAGATAAAATTGGCTAGTAAACTTCAGGCCACTTGCTTCTTTCCTTCTTTTGCAGATGGATTAAGTGACTTGCCCAGGATCACGCAGCCAGGAAGTGTTAAGTGTTTGAGGTCAAATTTGAACTCTGGTCCTCCTGACTTCAGAGCTGGTGCTCTATCCACTGCGCCACCTAGCTGCCCCAAGTTCACTCTTAAAGAAAAACTCCCAGTGTGTTATAGTGAAAATGGACAATGGGGATATTTATATAGTCTTCTATATTTGAAAAGTATACTACTATCAAAAGAATGATGGGGAAAGAAGATAATATTTTGGAGGCATAGACTCATTTGAGAAGGCTTGCCGTGGCTAAAGAGAAGCTTGTTTAGTTAAAATGAGAACCAAAAGGATATAGTGAGAAATTAAGTCCTGCAGTAAAACTCCAGATATTTAATTCTGAAAAAAGTAATTCTTTGAAAACAACTTGGTTTTCATTTTAGGGATCAATGCTCAGGCAAGGAAACTCCAGAAGAATCGTGCAAAGGGTGCTACAACACTGACAGCTGGATGTAAACGAAATTCTACTCCACCCACACTTCGGCGCACAGTTAGTGAAACCAGCTTGAACCACACCAGTGCTCAAGAAGAGGAGCCAAAGGGGCATTATCCCACCTTGCTAGACCCCAGCCAAAGCCCAGAGGATCCACGCAAAGAGCTTCCAGACCCTGTTTTGGAGAGAAATAACAGTAGCAGTATGAGATACTCACTTTACCAGTCCCCACACCTTCTCCTCCTTCAGGGATATAGTCAGCAACATGTACGTACTTCACTTCTCTTATGAAACTGCCCGGATAAGCAGTTCCTAGACTTCTGATGAATAAAATTTACTCCCTCTTTAAGTGTCCTCTTTCAGTCTTTAGTCAAATGATTTTCCTTGTGAGAATGATTTGTAATTTATAACCCTAGTAAGGAATTGAAGGTGGTGGGGTGGGGATGTTTATCAGAGTAATTAGGTTTGCATGAAAATACTTTGAAAAATTACATTTATTGTATTTAAAATTATTAGCAAGTTTGACTTTTTAGGTAACAATAATGACCCACTTTTTTTTTAAGAGAACAATTTAATAATTTATTTTAAAAGGAGAAATTTCTGGGACCAAATGGATCCATGGTTTGATGACCCACTTTTATTAGCACTTCAAGGTTTACAGAGCTCTCTACATAAGTTCAGTTGATGGCATAAGCATTCTTATACCCATTTTGCAGAGAACATTGAGATTTAGAAAAATAAAATGACCTGCCAGAGACATCCTGCTATTAAATGTGAGAGCCAGGATTCAAACCTGAGTCTCCATTTTCTAAGAATATATATATATATATTATGCTTTATATTATATTTGCTATATATTATATAAAGCATATATTATAAGCTTTATAATAGCACTTGATCTTTATTCCTCAAATGGAAAATGCTGAGAACTCTCCCCTATATCTTAAGCCAGGAGTCTTCTGTCAAGTGATCTCCAGCCCATTAGGATGGCTTGACTTTTTTTTCAATGGGAAGAATAATATTCAAAGACATCTACTCTACCAACCAGGTTGCTATCAGAAATTGTGGGAAACGTACTTCAGAATTTCATTTATGCCTATTTTAGTCACTTGAACCCCCAGTATAGGATTGGACTCAATAATGATCCCTCCTAGTTCTTAAATTTTCCATTGAATTCATGATCCTTTCCCATGTTGGCTTCAAGACACACACAAAGGGATTATATGGTTTTCATTTTTAAGAGAATAGGGGCAGGCTGATTATTTCATTCTAGTTCACAATGTAATTGGTAGAAATGAAAAGACTCTTTCCTGGGGTTGTATGTACATTTTTAAGCCTATGAAATGTAGTTTTTGAGGGATGACTTTGGAAGCAGTTACCATTAATGGCACCATTGAATACACTTTCGTCAGAAATTAATGCCTTACTCCTCTAGTCCGCACTTATCATGTTCTCTACAGATAACCCTTCATTCTCTCCTTCATCATTTTTTAATTTACTCTGCTTTAATTTACTTTCCTACTCTATTTAAGAATTATGTCATTAAAACTTACAAAATAGAAAGTTTCAAAAAGTTCAAAACATATTAAGGGGAATATCAGATTACTTAATTGGAAGGAGAGAAAGATAATTGTACTTGCATATTAGAGGGAAGCAGTGCTGTGGATCACTTGGGGACAGTTTAGCAGTTACGGGCATGTGGTCAGTATGCAAGTCTCTCTCTTTCTAGGCCACTTGTTATCCTGCCACACAGATTTAAAGGTGTTAGAATAGAACAATCTCTTGAGTCTCAGACCTGTTCCTTATTGTCCTCTGGGACACCGATCTCTGGGGAAGAAGAAAAGAAAGTTACTTAATCCAAGGTGGGTGCTAAATGTGGGGCAGGTGGAGAGCAAAATGTAAATAAGAGATTCCATGGCTCTTCAGCTTCAGGTAGGTCCAGGGCCCTTGGGACAGCTCTTCTTGCATTGGAGGCTCAAGTGACCAAAGTGCCTTTTTCCTTGTGTTTTTCCTGATCAAGTTGCTTGAAGCCTTGGATTGTCCCTGAAGTTTTATGTTTTCGTTTCAGGATAGCTTAGTGTATGTGCTCAACCGTGAACAGCACACAGTGGGCCAGAGAACTCCCTCTAGCAAGCCCAGCATCAGCCTTTCAGCCCCAGACATTCTGCCCCTTCACTGTACCATCCGTCGGCTCCACCTCTCCAGCCATTCGAGACACTCCCAAGCAGAAGAGAAGCTTATTCTTGAGCCAATTCCTGGGGCTAGTATATCTATCAACTTCTCAGAAGTGGGAAAGACTATGGTCCTTCACCACGGAGACCTACTCTCCTTGGGGCTTTACTACCTGCTGCTGTATAAGGATCCTGCACGAGCCCACACTCTCCCTGCCCAAACCTTGGCACGGCTCAAAGCTGTTCCCCGAACATCAGACCCTATCACTTGTAAAATGTGTGGATCAGTGCTCAGGGGCAGAACGCCTTCCTCATCCAAGAAGCATGGAGCTCTGCCTAGTCAGAAGAACCCTCGACGAAGGCTTCATCTGGAGTTTGAACCGGCTGTAGAAGATGTTCTGGTGAAGAGGATCATGACATTGATTGAGCCAGGGGGTGATGACCATAAGCTGACACCTGCTTTCCTATTCTGCCTCTGCATTCAACATTCTGCCACCAACTTTGAGCCAGGCGAATTTGGGCAACTGTTGCTTAAACTGGCCAAACTGATACAGAGGACAGTCTGGGTCAGTCAAAGGGGAGATTGAGGGCAATTGGGCTTCGAAGGGTATGACCAGGAGTGCTTGTGCTAATTGTCTGGCTTTTCATGAGAGACAGTTTTCGAGTTAGTTTCTAATACTTAGTAGCAATAATATATTTCTGGTCCTCCTCCTCAGTTTTTTATCTACAAATTGAGTTAGGAAAGCTAGATACTTTCCTCAGTAGGAAACTTGGGACATCAGAATTTATTAGAAGTAGAGCCCTAAGCACAAAACCTTTTCTGCTTGTTTACAGTTTCTAATTTATTTTTAATGTCTCAAGCTCATTAGGCAAGCAAATAAAACTCTTGAAATATAAGGGAAAAGGATATTAGATTATCTTGCTACAATTTCCTCAAGCAGGGCTAGAATGATAATGAATCAGCATTATTTTTGCTTAACATGCTTAGGTTCTAGCTATATTCTTCCCCCTACTTTTTTTTACTGACCTAGATAACTTTTGAATCTCATTTGGTGCCTTTATGAAGGTGATGTTGCCCAGTGGTATTATGTACTGAGAACTTGGATCTGGGAACAAGAGTGATAGTTCTGTATTGATAGAAATGATAGTGCTATGTATCAGGTCTCCTTAGAGTTCTCTACAAATGGTTCTTTGTTGGCACTTTGCCATAAGAATAAGCACTGCCTGCAACTCCCCTCATTGATGCACATGAAAACAGTTGGTAAAATCTTATGGGAGCATGGCTAGCTTTTTCAGACTCAGAAGTCATATAGCATTACTTACTTTTTAAATTAACACAATATTACAAAATGAGGTTTAACTATTAACATCTGGGATACTCTCTCCTTGGCAGGTCAACAGCCACTTGGAAAGTCTGAACTGTGTTTGGAATTGGCTGTTGGCTGATGAAAAGTTACCTGAGCTGTATCTCCTAAATGAGAAAGGCCACAATCATAATCTTATTATCGAAGGAAATAGAGATCCTTTGTAGTTCAGATTGGTCATTCTGGGTGATCCTTTCTACTAAAGTTAAGCTATTCTATAGCCTGGAACAAACTTGTGAAAAAGCAAAGCTCAGAAATACTGACTTGTTTTTGTTGTTATTATTGACAGGTAAAGTAATGTGACTGACTAAGGTTTGCAACATACATCTGATAACTAACCCTTAATGCCATGAACATTGATCTAGGTACTGTGTCAATTCTGTTAGGATTCTCACTATGAAATCTAATATTGTGATTTCTATAACAGTAATCCCATATAGAGAACCAATAATTTGCATGGTAGCTTGATGAGATCAATTTAGTATAAAATGAATTCCTGTATATCATATTAATTTTAACATTTAAAATATTTTTATTTCATTTATTTCATTCTCAAAAAAATAAAAAAAATTGAATATGGAGTTGAAACCCAAATAAAAATAATGAAATCTAAAATATTTAATTTTGAAATATAAATATAAATTCTACCAAAAGGCTCTATAATACTGATTGGTAGGTACTAATCTCTAAAATATAAGAGTCCCTCTTGGCCTGATAGCCTTTTCTAGCTCTAAATCCTATGATTCTTCTACTAAACTTTTTTGATTCCTCTACTAAACTTTTTTGGCTATCTGTTTAAGGAGCTTTTTGATCCCTTCCTTTCAATATAGTGTCTGCAAAGTTTGTTGATATAGGATTTTGAAATTGGAGTTAGGGATCGCCTACTCTTCATCTTACAAATGAGGAAATGGGATCATAGAAGTTGAGGAACTTTCCTAATCATTTGGTTAATTAAATAGCAGAGTTAGTGCTTAACTCAGGCTTCTTTCTGTTATTTCTTGCTGTAACTTCTTGCTGTAACAAGTAGATGCCCAAATATTGGCTAATGTGGGTAGTTAAGAAGACTAATTGATAAATATATAGTTCAGTTTACCTTAATAAATCAGTAATTAAAATTAGACTTATGCCTTCACTTTATGTGTTAGCACTGCAAATACTGGTCAAGCTTGGGGATCCCATGTTAACATTCAAATATTGCTAGAAATTCAAATGTCTTTTCATTTACTCATAATCACAGGATTAAAACATTTTAAAACATGTAATTGTCAATGAAAAAAACATAAACAGAATCCTAATTTATGAATGTGATAAGTATTTATTCTTTATTATTTTTCACTGGATAATTGTTATGTAAGGATTATGAAATGTGTCTGCAATAGGAAATAAGTAGATAAATTTGGGGAAGAGAATGACAAAAAAAAATTGAATGATATGTCATGCTGTTTTTTTCCAATATAGTTTAGAGTAGTTAGTATAATATAGACTGGATCTGACATGATAGTTTCATGTTTCTGATATTGATCAGGGTACTACATGGTTTTTTTTTAAAAAATAGGTTATAATTCTATAATAGAATTATTGTATATTGTTTACTTATTTTTTATTGTTTTATTGTTTACTTATTTTTTTCTTTTAGGAAAAAACCAAAGAACTAGCCGAAAAACAGTCTCAGCAGTAAGTATAATAATTATATATAGTCCCTAATGTACTTATCAAATGTGGAGTAAATCAACTTCAAAGCCATCAGGATGTATCCTGACTGCTCTCTTGAAGTTGAGCATTGTATTTTTTCTCCCCTTCACTACATATAAACTAAAGTTTTAAACATATTTTTAAAAAATCTTTAGTTAAAAATTCTCTCCTTCTCTCTCTCTCTTTCTCTCTTTCTCCCTCTCTTTCTCTTCCCTCCCCCCCTCCCTCTCTCTCCCCTTTTCCCATTCCTTGAGAAGGCAGTTTGGTATAAGATACACATGTGTGGTCATGCAAAACATTTCCACATTAGACATTTTGCAAAAGAAATGAGAGACCAAAAGTAAAATGAAGAATAATAAAATTTAAAAAAATTTGCTTCAATCTACATTTAGACTCTTATCAGTTTTTTCTCTGGAAATCGATAAGCAATTCTCATCATTAGTCCTTTAGAATTATCTTGGATTGCTGTATTGCTGAGAATAGCCAAGTCATTCAAAATTGACCATTGACAATATTATTATTATGTATTCATGTTTTGGTCCTGCTCATTCCACTTTGCAAAAGTTCATATAAGTTTCTACAGGTTTTTCTGAAAATATCTCTTGCTCATTATTTCTTATAGCACAATAATATTCCACTACAATCATTTATGACAACTTGATCAGCCATTTCCCAAACAAAGGATATCCTCTCAATTCCCAATTTTTGCCACTACAAAAAAAGCTTCTATAAATATTTTGTCCACACATTTTTTGGAATCCTTTTCCTTTCCTTTTGATCTTTTTGGAATATAGACCTAGTAGTGGCATTGCTGGGTTCAAAGAACATACACCATTTTGTAGGTTTCTGGGCTTTGGAACGATTGGATTAGTTTCACAACTTTGAACAGTAGTACATTTTTTTCATACTCCCTCCAGCATTTGACATTTTCTATATATTAGCTAGTCTGATAAATGTAAGGTAGTACCTCAGAGTTGTTTTAATTTGCATTTTTCTCATCAATAGTGAATAGCTAAGTGGCACAGTGAATATGTGTGCTGAGCCTAAAATCAGGAAAACTCATCTTCCTGAGTTTAATTCTGGCCTCAGATGCTTACTAACTGTGTGACCTTGGGAAGGTTGTTGGCCTCAGTTCTCTCATCTAGAAAACTAGTATTTTGCCAGATGGGGCCACAGAGATCTGGATGTGATTGAAACAACTGAACAATAATCAATAGTGATTTAAAGAATTTTTCATATGACTATAGCTTTGATTTATTTTTTTGAAAACTTCCTGTTTGTATCCTTTGACCTCTATGGAAGAATGACTTTAATTCTTTTAAATTGGACTTAGTTTTCTTTTGAGGTTTTTCAGAGACACTTGTCATAATTTTTTCTTCTCAGCTTTCTGCTTTCCTTCTAATCTTGGCAACATTGGTTTTGTTTATGTACAAAAAACCTTTATTATTTTATGAAATCAAAAGTATCCATTTTATATCTCATAATGTTCTCTTATCTCTTGTGTGCTCCTGAATTCTTCTCTTATCCATAAACCTGACAGGTAAAACGTTCCATGCTCCCCAATTTATGATATTACTCTTTATGTTTAATGAACCCATTTTGACCTTATCTTGTGTTGTGAAATGTTAGTCTATACCTAACTTCTACCAAACTGCTTTGCAGTTTTCCCAGCAATCTTTGTGAAATAGTGATTTCTTATCCCCAAATTTTGGATCTTTAGGTTTGTCAAACTACGTTATTCTGATCATTTATTAGTGTGTATTGTACCTAAACAATGCCATTGATCACTACTCTGTTATTTAGCTAATACCAGATTGTTTTGATGATTATCACTTTGTAAATACATTTTGAAATTTGATACTGCCAGGAAGATATAAAGTGTTGGACCTGGAGTTAAGAAGATTTGAGTTGAAATCTGGTCTTCCTAGCTGTGTGATTCTGGCCAAATAATTTAACCTCTATTTGCCTTAATTTATTGGAGAAGGAAATGATAAAGCAATGTTTTTGCCAAGAAAACCCATTAGAGGGACTCTGAAGAGTCAGACATAGCTAAATGACTGAACAAAAGCAACTGCTAACTTCCTTCATATATTTTTCCTTATTATTCTTGACATTTTGTTCTTCCAGATGAATGTTGTTATTTTTTCATTGCTCTAAAAAATAGTATTTTTGATGACTTGATTGGCATGGCACTGAATAAGTAAATTAATTTAGGTCAAATTATCATTTTTATTGGTTCAGCCTACCCATGAGCAATTAATAATTTTACAGTTGTTTAGATCTGACTTTATGTTACATGAAAAATGTTTTGTAATTGTGTTCATATGATTCCTGAGTTTGTCTTGGTGGGTGGATTTCTAAGTATTTCATATTGTCTGCAGTTATTTAAAATGGAATTTTTTTTTCTCTCTTCCTGCTGAATTTCGTGGGTAATATATTGAAATGCTGATCCATTATGTGGGTTTATTTTATATCCTGCAGTTTTGCTGAAATTAATTATTTCAACTGTTTTTTTTTTTACTTGATTCTCTAAAATGCTGTAAGTACTCCATCATATCAGCAAAGAATTATAATTTTGTTTCTTTGTTACCTCTTCTAATTCCTTCAATTTATTTTACTTATTATACCTCCATTTCTAGAAAAATTTCCAAAAAAAAGTGGTGACAATGGATATCCTTGCTTTTATCCCTGATCTTATCTTTTCTTGTTGTAACAATTCATATGCTTTCTAGTGTTTTTAATAAAAATGAATGTTGTATTTTGTGAAGCATTTTCTGAATCTATTGGGATAAGCATATGATTTTTAATGGTTTGGTTGTTGATATGATTAGTTATGCTTAATAGTTTCCTAATATTGAACCTGCCTTACATTCTTGATGTAAATCCCAGGTGTTCATAATGTATGACCTTTGTGATATGTTGATGTAATCTCCTTGCTAGTATTTTATTTAAAATTGGTGTGTAAAAATTCACTAGGAAAATTAGTTTATCGTTTTCTTTTTCTGGTTTTGCACTTTCTGGTTTTAGGTGTCCGCATCATATTTGTATGGTAAAAGGAATTTGACAGGACTCCTTCCTTGCTTACTTTTTCAAATAGTTTATGAGAATTAATTGTTCTTTAAATATTTAGTAAACTTGTGAATCCATCTACTCCTAGAATTTTTTCTTAGGGAGATCATTAATGGCAGGTTCAATTTCTTTTTCTAAGATAGGGTCATTTAAATATTTTTTTCTTCTTATGTTAATCTAAACAATTTGTATTTTTGTCAGTATTCATCCATTTTACTTGTCAAAATTTTTGGTTATATCATTGGGTAAAATAGTTCCTAATAATTCCTTTAATTTCATCTTCATAAGTAATAAATTTACTTTTTAATTTATTTTAATTTTTTCTTTTTTTGCTGAGGCAATTAGGGTTAAGTGATTTGCCCAAGGTCACACAGCTAGGACGTATTAAGTGTCTGAGGTCAAATTTGAACTCAGGTCCTCCTGACTTGAAGGCTGGTGCTCTACCCATTTTACTACCTAACTTTCCCTAAATTTACTTTAAAAAATTAATACTTGTAATTTGGTTTTCTTCTTTTACATATATATATATATATATATATATATATATATATATATATCAAATTAACCATTTAATTTTGTTGACTTTTCTTCCCATAAAACCAGGTTTTAGTTTCATTTTAGTTCACTGATTTTCTTACTTTAAACTTTATTAATCTTTCCTTTGATTCTCAGGATTTCCAATTTAGTGTTTAATTGGACATTTTTAATTTGTTCTTTTCCTAGTTTTTTTAGTTGCATGACCAATTCATTGACCTGCTCTTTATCTATTTTATTAATGTATGAGTTTAGAGATAGAAATTTTTCCTAAGTACTTCATCCAATAAATTTTGTTATATTGTCTTATTGTTTTCAATTTCTCTAATGAAATTATTATTTTTGTGATTTGTCTTTAACCTACTTATTATTTAGGATTGGATTATTTAATTTCCAGTTCATTTATAATCTATGTTTCCATGGCCCTTTATTGAATAGAGTTTTTTTGCATTGTTACTATAGATATTTTTTGTGTATAGAGGGTCTTTCTTTTGTCAGTGAACTTCTTGGGGTACATGCCTAGCAGTTTCAGTGATCTTTTCATTGTTAAATACAATGGTCAATAATTTTTTTGATATTGACTCCTAAGGTTTTTGTGATGTCTGTTCCAGGTTCTCAAGAATCTGCCTTTCTGGTTGCTCTTTTTTGCTTTCTTTTGTTGGATCATCATTGATGTTCAATCTCCTTTACATGAGTTCACAAGGGTTTATCCTTTATTTTTTCTATATTTATTCTCTCTATTGATCACATTAGTATTCATGAGTCTAATTATGCCTACTTAGATGATTTCTAGAACTGTATATCCAAAGCTAAACAACATTTAATTGCCTGGTGGACATCTCCAAATGGATGCCCAGTTATCTCAATCTCCATGTCTAAAATAGAACTCATTATTTCACTATGACCAAGTGGGATTTATACCAGGAATGCAGGGCTGGTTCAATATCAGGAAAATTATTACCATATTCAACCATATCAATATTAAAACCAACAGAAATTATATGATAATCTCAATAGATGCCAAAAAAGCTTTCAACAAGTACCCATTCCTATTAAAAACTGTAGAGAACATAAGGGTAAAGAACATACTTAAAACAATAAGTAGTATCTATCTAAAACCTACAGCAAAAACATTTTTTGTAACTGAGAGAAGCTGGACACATTCCTTGTAAGATCAGAGTTGAAACAATGATGGCCATTATCACCACTATTATTCAACATTGTAGCTTTAGCAATAAGAAAAATTTAAAAATCAGAATAGGCAATGAGGAAATAAAACAACTACTCTTTGTAAATGATATATTTAGAGAATCCTAGAAAATCATGCAAAAACTTATGGAAACAATTTACAGCTTTAGCAAAGTTGCAGGATATAAAATAAACCCAAACAAATCATCAGCATTTCTATATATTTCTGGCAAAGCCCATCAGCAAGAGATAGAGAAATTCCATTTAAAATTATCGGAGGCAGAAGTCATTATCTTCTCTTCAGAGCTAATCTTACTCTATCCTCCATTTTTTGAGGGTACAACTTTCCTTTTATGTCTGTCAGGTTCACAGCCTAAGTATCATCATCAGCTATTCCTTCTCCCTCACCCTTTATCCCCTCTATTCATTTGTTAAGTCTTACCAATCTCACCCTTACATTTCTTAGATGTCTCTTCCTTAGTCCTGCATCACTTCTTCCTGGTTAATTTTAACTGCCTCTTTATTTTGACTCCCTGCTTTCAGCTTCACTCTTTTTGTTTATTTTCCATATAGTTTCTGAAATAATATTCCAGAAGCATAAATCTGATTTATGTTACTCCCGGGCATAAACCACTGAAGTGGTTCCATATTGCCTCTAAGATAAAAAATTATTTCTCAGCTTAACTTTGAAAGCTCTTCACAGTTTAGTTTCAGCTTGCCTTCATGGGCTTAGTTCACTGTTCCTCTTCAGAGATTCTGTCTTTTAGGCCAATTTTTCCTTAAACTCAAAATTCCCAACACACCTATTCCTGTACCTCAGCATAGTTCTTCCCCTCTTCTAGAACTACCCCCCACTTCTACCCCATGCTAGCAGTGCTTTCTCCCTCTTTACATTTGCCTCCCAGGATTCTTAGTTTTTCTAGGGTCCAACTTATGAACCTATGGGAAGCTTTTCCTAATTCCTTTAATGGCTAATTTTCCACTCCCTTCTTAATTTACCATGTATACACTTATCTCTTTATATGTTGTTTTCCTCCAACAGAATGTAAGATTTTTTCAGAAGATACGGCTTATTCCCAGTGCTTGGTATGCAGAAGGCACTTAGTGTCTTTGATTGAATTCTACTTTCTTCATTTTTTTGTTATTTCATATGCATCTTTTCATATTTTCTTTCATAATTGAGTTGTAGTAATGGAGTAATTCCATTACTCTGGTCCACCGTAGTTTATTCATCATATTTGTTCTTCAATTATTGGATATATAGGTTGTTTCCAGTTGGGGAAAATTATTAATATTGATGTTACTATTATTATCTTTGAATAGATAGTTCTTTTTATGTTATCAATATATATTCATAATTGCTGAGTAAAGAGATAAAATCCTTTCGATAATTCTTGCAGTGTATCGTCAGATTATTCTCTCTAAAAATTCCAAAATTCTCTTCTCCCCCAGAAATATAATAACATTTCTTTACACTCTGACCAACATTGAGTTTTATCATTTTTATTTTATTTTTTGCGCTTTTGGCAAATGTTATTTGTTGCGTTAGAGTTATTTTAATTTATGTTTTTTTGATAATTAGAGTCTTCTTAAAAGTGATTATTTGTACTGTATATACTAGATCTGACCTGATGGTTTTATAGTGATCTTCTAATTCGCTTATGTTGTCACCCATTGTGTACATATTTGGAGATTATGTTTCTATATAGAGTGAGATATTGATCTATATGTAGTTTTGGCCGGACTGTTTTCTATTTTTTCCAATAGTTTTTGATGAATAGTTTGTTCTGGATGCCAAAACTGGGATCTTTAGCTTTATCAGATAATATATGCTCTTTTGCTTCTATTTATTGTGTACCTAATCTGTTCCACTAATCAACCTGTTTCTCACTCATTACCAGATTATTTTGATAATTAAGCCTTCATAGTATTTGAGATCAGCTATTGCTAGGTTTCCCACATTTCCAATTTTTCTTGCCTGTTGATTACCTTGATATTCTTGGCCTTTTTTTCCCTGCATATGAATTTTGTTATTTTTTTTTAGCTTCATAAAATAATCCTTTGGTAGTTTGATGAATATGGTACTGAATAAATAAATTAAGTAGTATTTTTAAAAATTATATTGCCTTGGACTACCCACAAACAAAATTTATTGAAATTTTAGAGCTATCTATATTTGTTTAAGGGATGTTTTATAAAAGTGTTCACATACTTCCTTTGTGTATCTTGGCATGTAGATTCCCAATATTTTATACTGTGTCTAGTTATTTTAAGTAGAATTTATCTCAATTTGCTAATTTTGTTGGTATATACAAAAATGTGTGGGTTTACTTTGTGTCCTATAACTTTGCTAATTGTTGTTAATTGTTTCAGTTAGATTTTTATTTGATTATCTAGGGTTTTCTAGGTAAATTATTTGCAAAAAGTGATAGTTTTGTTTGCTATTTGTCTATGCTTATTCTTTTAATTCTTTTTCTTTTTTATTGCTATAGCTAGCATTTCTAATAATATCTAATAATAATAACAATGAATAGTAATGGTAATAATGGATATCCTTGCTTACCTCCTGATTGTATTGTGAATGCTTTTAGTTTTTTTCCCATAGATAATGCTGGCTCTTGGTTGTTGTTTTAATATTTCCATTATTTATTTTTCACTTTTTTTTTTCTCCTGAGGCAATTGCAGTGTGCAAGTCACACAGCTAGGAAGTGATAAATGTCTGAGACCAGATTTAAACTCAGGTCCTCCTTGACTTAAGGGCTGGTGCTCTATCCACTCTTATCACCTAGCTGCCTCATTTTAACATTTTAAAAATATTTTTAATATTATCATTTTTTAACATTTTAAAACATTTAACATGTTCTAATTCTGTTCCTCTTCTTCCCACTGAAAAGATATGCAGTGTAGCAATTATACATGGGAAATCATGCAAAACTTATTTCCATATTAGCCATATTAAAAAAAAAAAAAGCAAGAAAGTGAGAAAACTCTACTTCAGTTTGTATTCAGACTTCGGAATTATCCTTGGATTAATTAGGTAGGATAATCAGAGTATCCAAGTCTTTCATAGTTGATCATCATTACATTGCTGTTACTGTGCACAGTGATCTCCCAGTTCATTTCATAAGTCAATTTACATAGGTCTTGTGATGTTTTTTCTTAAACTACCCACCCTTGTCATTTCTTACAGCACAACAGTACTCCATCACAATCATATGCTGCAACTGATGAACATCTTGATTTCCAATTCTTTGCCACCACAAAAAGAGCTGCTATATATATATATATATATATATATATATATATATATATATATATATATATTTTATACATATAGATCCTTTTCCTTTTTCATTAATCTCTTAGGGATACAGATCTAATAGTGGTATTACAGAGTTAAAGAGTATGGAGTTTTGTTTGGGCATAGTTTAAATTGTTCTCCAAAATAATTGGACCAATTCATTATTCCACCAACCTTTCATTGCTGTATTTGTTTTTCCTTCATTCCTCTAGTATTTGTCCTTTCTGATAGCTGTGAGGTGGTACCTCAAAGTTGTTTTAGTTTACATTGCTCTAAGCAATAAGTTTAGAGCATTTTTTCATGACTATAGACAGCTTTTATTTCTGTTTGAAAACTTCCTGTATATATCTTTTGATCATTTATCAATTGGTGAATGGCTCTTATTTTTACTTGCTATAAAAACTTTTGATATTACTTCATTGCCTTTATAGCATTGATTTCATTGACTTTTTAGCAAAAAGTAATTTGCTTAATTATCTCTTTTGTCTGTTTTGCTTTTGCATTGTCTGATATGATTGCTACTCCTGCTTTTTTTCTTTGGCTGAAGCATATGAGATTCTGCTCAAGCTTTTTATCTTAAGAGAGTGTGTGTCTGTGTCTGACTATTTCCAGGTGTCTTTTGTTAAACAGCATAATGTTAGATTTGGTTTTTAATCCATTCTACTCTTTGCTTCCATTTTATGGGGGAACTCTTCTCATTCACATTCACAGTTATGATTACTAAGTGTACATTTCCTTTCTCCATTTTCTTCTGTTTATTTTTCTTTTTCTTTTTTTTATCATGTCCCTAATGAAAAATCTATTTTGCTTAATTAACCATTGCCTACCTTAATCTGCCCTCCTTTTTATCACTCCTCTTCTTTTGCCCTTTTCCTTTTATTTCCCTACAGGGTTAATTATAATTCTCGTGTTTGTTCTCTCTCTCTCTCTAATTCCAATAAGAGAGAGGTTCAAGCACTGTGCTGCCATGCCCCATTTCCTCCTCCCCTGTGTAAAAGCTCTTCTTTGCACACCTTTTTTATGTGAGAAAATTTTCCCCATGCTACCTCTTTACCTTTACCCTTTATCCAGTTCATCCCCTTTTCATCCCTTTGGAGTTTTTAGAATTTGGGGTTTTTGGAGATTATTCCAAAATACTCATTTCCTCCCCGTGTAAACTCCTTTTAACTGCCTTAAAAATGATCAAATTCTTAGGAATTAGATCATCAACCCATATAGGAATGTAAATAGTTGAACTTCATTGAGACTCTTACGATTATGCATTCATTTACTCTCTTGATTCTTCTGTTTTTGTTCAGTTCTGTGGTTTTCATAAGGAATGCTTCAAAATTCTGTATTTCATTAAATATCTATTTTGTTCCTTTTGAAAAAATTTTTTTTTTTTTTTTTAAGCTTTGCTGGATAGGTTGTTCTTGGTTGTTAAACTAAATCTTTTGCTTTCTGGAATATTATATTTCAAGATCTTCATTAGTGATGACTATTAAATCTTGTGGGATATCTTTGTTTCTAATTGCCTGAAGTACTTTTTACTTGACAAGGAAGCGCTGGGTTTTTTACTATAATATACTTGGGCATTTTCATTTGAAGATTTCTCTCAGGAGGTGGGTTTTTACTATAATATACTTGGGCATTTTCATTTGAAGATTTCTCTCAGGAGGTGACATGAATTTTCTAGAAACTTTTCCCTCTATTTCTAAGATATCTAGGCAATATGTTGTTATAATTTCTTGAAATATAATATGTAGAGTCTTTTTTCAGTTTTCTAAAATGATTTTCAATTATCTTGTGTCAGTCTATTTTCTAGGTCAATTATTTTTCCAGAGATATTTCATATTTTCACCTCTTTTTAAAAGTTTTTACTTTTTAAATTATTATCTTTTGTGTCTTATAGTGTCATTAGATTCCACTTGGCTAATTTTGATATTCAAGAAGTTATTTTCTTCAATACAATTTTGTATTTTTCCAAGCTCTAGTTTTTCTCATTTCTTCCTCCACTGTTCTCATTTAGCTTTTTTGAATCTCTTACTTTAACTCTCCTGGGAATTCTTTTTGGACTTACGTCTAGGTGGCATCTTTTTTTTCTTTGAGGCATTGCATATAGATGTTTTAGTGTCATTTTCTTTTGTTTTTTTGTCTTCTCTGTCACCATAATAACTCTCTGGTGGGATTCTTTTTTTGCTTGCTCATTCTTCTAACCCACTTATTTATTTTTGACTTTGTCCATGTTAGGCTCTGCAATATTAGTGGAGATGTCTGGCCTGAGTTTCTGACATTTTACATCCTTTTGCTTTCTCAAACCATATGGTTTGACGCAAGGTCTGTCTGTTCATTGCTCTCCTATGTTCTACAAGTTCCTGATTCAAGTTGAGTCTCTCATCTTGTTTAAGAATTTTAGTGGATTGCTGTTGGACTGTTATGATTAGATTGCTGGAAGATTCTGCTCATTAAGAGAAACTGACCAACGCCTGCCCTTTGTTCCCCCTTTCACAGGTTTTTCCAAGACTGCAGGCCCACATTTAAGGTTAGTGGCTAGAATTGAGCCACTGTATTGTTCCTGGGATTAAATCCATATAGCAGCATTTCTGAACTATGGTCCTTGCTTTTACACAAGACTCATGCTTGTGACTCACTCCTCTCTGCCCTGGATTTGTGACCAGGAACTGCATATTGGTTGACCCAATTGCCAGATAGCACCCATTCTTGTACCAGCTGTAGTTCGGGGATTCCTTGGGATCTCTTTCTGCCCTAGTGCTTCCTGCCCTGATGCCTTTATCTTGACTCTTTCATGTCTCTGGATGCTATACACTGCATGGTCATGGCCATCACCAGTGTCCATATACCTCTCTGTCTCCCTGAACCAACCTGGGCTGAAAAAATGACTCTTTGTTCTGTCCCAGGCATCTATAAAATGGGAAGAATAATACCTGAACTTCACTTTATAAACCTTAAAATACATTGTGAAGGGGGAGGAGAAGAAATCAAGAAAATTAGGGTAGAAGTGTTTTCTGAGACTTTGGCTGTGAAAATGAGGACAGATTAAGTTAATGTAGTATATTATTATTTTAACATTTGTCCATTACAGTTTAGCTACCTCCCTTAAGTCCTTATATTATTAGTTCTTTTATAGTTCAAATATTAAGTTTTGTTATTTGTCATGTTATAGCTAAATTTAACTAACCATTGTTTTCCCTCTTCGTATTTCATTAGCCAGGATCCTATCTCTCTTTCCCGCCTCACCATTGCTGACCTACTGCCAGACCTCCAGTATATTCTCTTCTGGATGTCTAATTCCATTGAGCTCCTTTACTTTGTCCAGCAGAAATCTCCACTCTATATCCAGAGCATGGAAGAGGAGCTGGATGTCAGAGGTATGGCTTTTATGTATCATTGTTAGTGTTTTGACACTAGTTGGGCAGCTTTAGTTTGATATCACATTGACAGAGTGGGCCCCATAGGACAAGGAGGAATTTGTTCAGTAGACAAATTCTAAAGATAGAGAAGCATTTCTTTTGTGCCCATTGTATGCCTAGTTTAGGAGTCTTTTTATGTGGATCCAAGACATCCCTCTTTAGCTCTAATAAGAATAATCATTTGAATTAATAAAACCACCTTTCTCTCACATAATTTACAGCATGTTAAGCTTGCTGTTTATTATCTTAACATATTCATTTTTCAGTTGTATAAAATAAGGCATAGATAACTAAAGTATAATAGAGCTAAGGAAATTCTGAGCATCCAGACTGCCACTGACTTCATTCAGTATATCCTTAGTCTGTGTATACAGCTGAGAATCTCTGAGAGAAGCCCATCTTTAGAGAACCCATTAAAAACAAACAAACCCTGAGTACTCAGCATGCCGAACATAGACACTCAGTAGGATCCTGAATTGCTAAGTACCTGATAAAGTAACAGAGCTGTTAAAAATAATCTCAGTGATTGCAGCCTTGCAGCTGAGAGTCTGGTTTTGTGCACTGGATACTAAAGAGAAATATATTTCATAACAGAGAAAATCAACCTGTTCCTAGCAGAATCATCAGCTGAGCAGTGGAGAGCATTTTGCCTGAAGCCCTTTGAAAACCTTGGTTTTGGGTAAAAATGACATAAGCAAGGAAAGGTGGCATATCATCTGTTTGTAGAGTTGCCTACTTTCTCTTGATGAAACCTGTGTCTCAACTGCATTTCTCCAGACCTGCACATTGAGCCAGTAAAATGAGTGGAAGAGGAACTAAGTTGAAGGAGACCTAGCTGGAGAGTTTCAGCTTTCTGGCTCTTGAGCTCTGCTCATCTCATTTTCCAACTTGTGGGGAAAGTGTGAGGAATGACAAATTGGTTTATTTGGGGATAGGATTGATACTTTGTTGTTCTTTGAAAGAGATGTGGGAAGGTAATGACTTCTAATGAAATGGAAGGTCCCAGATCCTAGTTACAGTGAGTTGCTGGGATTAAGCAAGTTCCCCCCCTCAGTATGTTCTGGTTTCTTAGCATTTTATTTTCTCTTTTATGTGTAGTCAAGGAAGAAAGACCTTCCAGCATTCTGGAAGGCTTCCAGGGCTTTGGTTATCTAGGTTTCTAATACTGATATGATATGTAGAAGAGGGGAGGGCATTCTTCTGTGATGGGAGTTTTTAAAAAGTTTCTTTCCCACAGGCTAAAAATACGTAGGGGGCAAGTGGGTGGTGTGGTAGATATATTGCTGGACCTGAAGTCAGGAACATTCATCTTCCTGAGTTCAAATTTGGCTTCACTTACTAGCTATGTGACCCTGGACAATTCATTTAATCCTAATTGCCTTAGTTCCTCATCCGTAAAATGAGCTGGAGAAGGAATGGCAAACTAGACCCCAAATGGGATTACAGAATCAGATATGATTGAAATGAGTGAAGAGCAAAAAATGTTCTGTGCCAACGTGTGGTTGGCCAGTGAGTAGTGAAATGGTAGAATGTTTCCTCATAGGCACAGGTGCTTCAAGCTTTTTGAAAAAAATCTGTTGAAGAATATGTCTTTGTTGTCCTATGAAATAATTTTTTCCCCCTTCTGTTAGGGAAGTCCAATCCCCTAGAAATTTTATCTAGTGATTTGGCATCCTAAGAATTTGCCCTGCCTACTTTCTGGAGATTATTTCACTTCAGTTTTGACTATCAACAGACATTTAATATTCTTCATATCTTGAAGAGTTAGTATTTCATCAGAGACATCTGGCCCCCTTAAGAATAGGTTATTCTCAGAGCCTTTTAGAGACCTTAGCTCTAAAAGAGATAGCAGTTAGGAACTTGAGATACAAGAGCATCTAGAGCAATGTCTGATCAAGAAAACTTATAAAACCCAGGACATGGATAAAATATAGGTGGGAATTTTTTTTTTAACTAGTTTGAATCCAGAGGGATAGTCTTGTACTATTGGGAAAGTGATCACAAAATCTTTACTTCATATTTTTTATCATAAATTTTGGAAACTCGATTCCTTTTCTCTCTTCAAATTCATAAACTTTTACACTAAATTTCTCTTTTATAGTGTTTTATAGTTGCTATAGTTTTATAGTGTAGTAGAGTTGCTATTCTGCAAGACATAGTAACCCAGGACAGGACTCTTAAAATGATTTTTGGTTGGTCTGTTATTTTTTCTTTGCATTTTTTTACTTAGAGTTAAATAGTGAGAGGTAGCTGGGTTGTGCAGTGGATCCAAGCCCTGAAGTCAGGAGGACTTGAGTTCAAATCTGGTTTCAAATACTTAATACTTCCTAGCTGTGTGATCCTGGGCAAGTCACTTTACCTCAATTGCCTCAGCAAAAAATAAATTACGAAAAAATAAAGGTAGATAAGCATCTACTGGGGAAAAAAAGTTAAAAGGTGGATTTTTTTAGATATGTAGTTTTCATGAGGAAAGAATGTTTTCATAAAACTGAGGAGGCACAGTTTAATCCAGAGAAAAAGGTCACTTTCTTTACTCATTTTTTGTTGGAACATCCACCATGAGAAGAAAATCATAAATATTGTCAGGGAAATCATTCTTGGTTTTATGGCCTGAATAGGGTTTAGAATTTTTTAGATTGTGAGGTAACAGCATTGCTAGTCTAATTATTTGGCCCACAACTCTCAAACTCAATAGGGGAAACTATGGAATAAGAGAAGCTCTTGAGCGTGAAAGTAGAGTGGTGGGAAGCAGAGGCAGGAATTTTGAAAGTTAGATAAATAAATGCTATGATCATAGTGGGCTCCAAAGAACCCAGAAGAAAAAATAACAACAAGGGTGAAATAAAGGTTAAAATCAACATTTTAGCCTCTTGACCCACAGGAAATATCTGTGGGAAAACTTTTAAAAACAAAGATGTCATGTCCTGAGAGAGTTTAAAATACCTTTTTTTACAGTCTAAAAAAGTTACCTCAAGTGTTGATCTGGAATTTTTGTAAGCAGGAATTCTTTTACATAAAAGAATGAGATTCATCATGTTTATTTTAAAAGTTTTTGGCACAGTCATTTTGTAGTTTTAGGCTTTTCTAGATCACTTTTTGTTCCTTGTAGCTGATTTTTTTAGATACTCATGTCATATAGACAATTGGTCATGGCTATGCACAAAAAGACAAGATTTGTTCTAGTCATTGTCTTTGCAAACCAGTATAGACCATAGATGGACAAAGATGGTAAGCAAGTGACATGTTTGTCATCTTAGATTATAATGAGGTTGTCAAATTGATCAAGAAAATGCCTAGCACACATATGTATATGTTTCAGTGAAATGGTCTGTGTTTCTGTGAATATCTCAGAAATAAATATATATAATTAAGCTGTTAATTTTGCTAGATCCAGTTCTTTTTAGCCTTTTTATCTACTCCTTTGACATCTCATAGTTATACAGCTAAATTTTGAATTGAACTTCTTAGAAACTATTACAGGACAGAAAAGCACATATTAATGGAATAAACTAGGGAACGGTTTGCATTATATCTAAAGAGTACATTAGCCCCCTATATACCATATTCTATGGCATATGAGTTCTGTGCTTTAGAGTATTGGAATATTGGAGCATATGTTAGCTAGCAACAAATATTAATTTATCATTGTTTCGCATAGTTGGCTTACATGATCAGGTGAGATGAAGACCAGCAGAGGGTTTGTTGTACAGAGGGGTTATTGTACATGGAATTTAACACCCAACTAAGCAGAATATTATAACAAAATAAAAGAGCAGCAGCAAAACTTCTGACATAAGATGGTTTCTGGCTGTGCTGTTGTGGAAAAGCTCAGTTGAATAAAGGAAAGGAATGTGCCATTTGGCTACATAGGGAAGAACTAAGGGTGGGGCCAGTTTGGCAAGCTTCATAGGACTTTAGCTCCCTAGTGCCTTCATGTGTGCTGAGTGAGTAAACAGTGCTCTGCAGGAGCTTTGGGGATTGGGGATGAGGAGAGGTCACCAATATCTACACTAGGGTGAAAGTACTGTGGGAAGGAAAATAGCAAGATCCGGATGCGTGTGGGATATATTGAGTGTCCATTAATATTTTAACAGTTCAGCATTTGATTGTTTCTTGCTGATCACTTTATACAGAATTCTTTTTTATTATCCCCAATACCAAGTAAGGTAGAGTTTCAGTTCTTCATTGATGTTCTGGTTTAAGTGATTAAAGAACAAAAATAGTTCCTGTTGCATATTTTTCATCCAAGTTTGACTCAAGAACTGTCAGAAAAGAGCAGGAAGAACCTTGGTTTTGCTCCTGACACTACTAATTCCCTTTGTTACATAGCATCACATAACTTGGGGAAAAGCCATTTCCCTACTGAGAAGTAGAAATAACATCATTTGCTAAAACCTCACATGAATGAAATAATATAAATAAAAGAGGGTTTCCCTTCCCCCCTTTGTTTATTTTTTTAAATATTTTAATTTGAAAGATTTGGTAGTTTTATTTTGAGACTGTTCATTGTGTCTCTTTGGATCATAGATCTATAATTAAAGTTTGTCTTTTTGGCAGTTTCTCTTGATTTGGGATTAAAATCTGTTATGTCCCCTACCCAATAGTAGGGTGATCTCAGTACAGAAATATGCAAGAGGTGCAGGTGGAACCCTATTTTGTTTACAATTTGTTTATTAGTATCTTCTAACACTTCCTTTGTTAGGTTGAGATGACAAAATGGGTTTGGTCTGGTTGTGGCCAAAACCACCTTCAACACAGAATTCTTTTTAACTCACCCTAGAGATGTTTACCTTTCTGTTGAGGTTCTCTCACAGTGTTTTGCTGTTTGCCTTTAGGTTCTAAGGAATCACTGTTCTCTTCAACGATCACAGCCAGTGAGGAAGCCATGACAGTTTTAGAGGAGGTGATCATGTACACATTCCAGCAGTGTGTGTATTACATCTCTAAGGTATTGTCAGCTCATTTCAACTTTTCAAAAGTTGAAGCTTCCCAGTGGGATGCGCAGCAAATCTTCACTTTTGTCCATCATGCAGACAGGTTTTAGACATAATAATAATTATAGAGAAAGTAACTTAATAACATAGTCCATATATCCTTGAAATTAACCCAGAGACTTTTTTTCTCCATTTGGAAGCCCTCTTTCTTATTAATCTCTCATAACAAAATCGAGTTAGGAACAATGTTCATTTATACTAGTTCTATTAGGACTTCTTTGATCAAAAATGAAAGAAATAGATACTATTTCTTTATCCCCTGCCCTTTGCTCAGTACCTTTTCATTTCATTTCATTTGTGGTCCATTGCTGGATCCTAACATGTTTCTTCTCTCCAAAGTCATGGCATGCTCTAAATTTAGATTCAGTGCATGAATGATTTTAAGAAGCATAAAGCAGGGAAGAAGCAAAAGATTGATTGGTTAACCTAATTATGATCCAGACCTATATATGACTTATATACTTTAATTACTTAGCAGTAGGACCTGGAGATTTATGACATGTATCCTGTATAGGGCATATTTTTCAATGATATTGAATTATTCGATTTGGAGCCATTGTTTCATTTAAAGTTTTTCCTGTTCAAGCAAAACTTCACAGGGGAAATTATTGATAGTCACCTGTGTTTTAGAGAGAGAGATTTATTCAGCTACATTCCTATTACCCCCTAACATCTCTAACCCTCCAAGAGTCTTGTTCCCAGCTTATGTTAATGAAGAATCTTTTTTGATATTTGCAAAAAAAAAAAACCCAAACAAACAAACCCTAATAACCCTCCTTTATACCCATGAATTTATTGTGGCTCAGTGTTTCTTTAATTCCAGAAATTTTCCCAAATTTTATGGTATCACAGATTTATAGATCTCTAGAGTTGGAAAGGTCTTCAGAGATTCAAGTCATGACTATTCACTGCAACAGTTAGAATGAGGACTCATTGTGGGATTTTTGAGTTTTAAAATGGGAAAATTACTTGTTTCACCTGTGCATTTCAATTCATATATTTGAGAACAAATGTTTCTCTGAAGTGAGCTATTATGTGATAACCCAGGGTCCATATTGGAGACAGCAACAGGAGGAATTCAACAAACATCATGTATCTTGAAGAGATATATTAGAGAATATTCTAAACAGTTGGCTAGAAGCAACAAATGGATATTGTGATGTTCCCCAATCTGTCCAGTTTAGGGTGATGATGAGCCAGTTAGTTCAAAGATGGTTTCTCAACTTTCTCTTTTTGTATAGGATAAGTCCCAATATTTTGTTAGAGATGATCTTTCATTTCAGGGGGTATGTGGATGGTGATTGGTGGAGAACTAGATTTACTTTACTTCATGATCTCTTCTTTGAGATCCTTGAGCTCTGTAATTGTTTAAGTGGGATGAAAGCATGGAACTGAAATAATTCTCATTTTAATTAAGGTTGATTATAAAAGGATGTGCAAGATCTTTTGAGTTCTAATGATATACAATAGATTTTGCTATAGTCTTTTATTTTAACTGTGTGAATCTCTGTGTAAAGTGCATTTCTTATAAACAACATATTGTTGGATTCTGCTTTTTTTTCTTTTATGGGTAAACTCATCTTATTTTTAACTATAATCTTTAATTGTATATCTATGTTTGTTATATCCTCTTATACAGTGCTCTATTCAATGCAGTTTGCCTCTACTTCCCTGACTCTTCTCTTTTCCTTTCTTAACTATTAGTCACAGGTTATCTTTCTTTCTCTTATAGTTCTCTTTGCCTATTTTCTTTTTTTCTTTCTTTCCCTTTCCCTTTGTTTCCTTCCCTCCTTCCCTATCTCCCTCCTTTTCTTTTTTTTTATTTCTTCCCTCTCCCTTTCTTTTTTCTTCACCCTCTTCCCTTCACTCCCTCTTTTGTTTTTAGTTTTTTTCTTTCTCTTTCCTTCCCTTCCATAGCAGATAAGTCATTTCACTGAGACTGACTGACCCCTTTCAAAGTAACTCTCCTGTAATCCTTCCTCCTTTTAAAATTATTACCCTCTCTGTCTTCCTTATCACTTATTTTAGAAAATGAGCTACTTAATAAATCATCCCTACAATTTAGCCAAAGACATCTTAACCCCTGTTTGTGGCCCTGAACACATTTCTTTTTGTCTCCTTTAAGATGTTTATTCCAGCAATTAATCTTTTTTTGAAATATAGCTTTAGTTTATCTATCTTTATTTACCCATATAGTTTATCCTGCTTCCCTCCCCTATATCTCCTCTTCCTTCCCTTCTCTCTCTTTCCCTGTTGAGTTAAATGCATTTCTGTATTAAATTCTCTGTGATATGTATACACACAAACTTTTTTGACCACTTCAGTTGAAAGTGAAATTCAACGGTTTCCTGGTCTTATAGTCCATACCTTCTTCTGTATTTGTTTAATCTTATCTTTACAAACTTCAATTATGAGAGATAAGTTCTATACCCTTCTTCCATAGTGTATTCCTTTTCCCCCTGGACTTCTCTTAAAATCATCAAAATATAAAGTCATTCCCAGGACTCTGTCTTATTTAATTCCCTTTGTGAGTCCTGATGACATTAGGATTTTTAAAGAGGGGATATTTATATAATTTTCCTCAATTATAATGTAAACACTTTAATCCCATTGCTCATTCATATGGGCCATTTTATATTGCTTTTGACTCCTGTGTTTCTATTTCAAAGTTTCTACTCAGCTCTGGTCTTTTCATCAGAACTATTTAGAAATGCTTTATTTTATTTAAAAAAATTTCTGACAATTAAGGAAATATGTTAAAAAGATTGCACATATTTAAACCTGTATCAGATTGCTTGCTTCTTGGAGAGTGGGAAGATAAGGGAAGAAGGGAGAAAAATTTAGAATATAAAGTTTTGTAAAAATGAATATGGAAAATGATCTTGATATGTTTTTGGAAAAAAACAAAAAGGAATATCTTTATGCTTATTTTATAGGGTTGTTGTGCTGATTAAATTTTATGTTAAACATGCAGTACTTTAAAAACCTTAAAGTTCTTTATAAATATGTTTTCATGAGGACTATTAAAATACAATTCAATTTATAAGCAAAAATTTCCTCATCATAGGATTATACTGTTTTAGTAGGTAAATTATTCTTAGTAATAAATCTATATCTTTTGCCTTCTGGAATGTTATTTTCCATGTCTCGGTTCTTTTACCATGCTAGCTGCTGTATCACTGGGATCCTGACTATGGTTATGTAGTACTAAAACTTTCTGGCTGCTTGTGGTATTTTTTTCTTTGACCTGGAAGGCTCTGGATTTTGGTTATGATGTTCCTGGGAATTTTCATTTGAGGTGTTTTTCTCCCCCCAGGAGGTGATTAATGAATTTTTTTCTAGTTTTACATTGCCCTCTGGTTTCAATAGACCTGTGAAGTATGCTTTCATGATTTCTTGAAATAGATAATGTTTCAATTCCTTTTTTTTTTTTTTTTTGGTCATGGATTTTTAGGTAATTTAGGTAACATTCATTGTTAAACAATCACCCCTTAATCAGTTTACCAACTTAGTTGTTTTGGCAATAGGATATTTTATCCTTAAATTTTCAGTCATTTGACTGTGTTTTAAAATTTCAAAAGCCTTAAGGAAATGCTTCTGGCTTTTTCCCTCAAGGTTCTACATAAGGATGTTCTAACTTCAGATTCTAAAAGGGAGAGAAGAGAGAGACAATAAACTTCTAATTTTTTAAAAATTTAAACCACAAAGATCCAAGCAAGGGTATAACATGTATAAATGTGTGTAGGGATAAATATATATGTTCTAATAAATAATATCAAATCACTATTATTATTTATTCATTTCATTGATTAATTATGGTTTTTTCTTCTCCAGTGAGAAAGGCTGTTAGAAAACTTAGTCATAGAAACCACAAACTACACACCTATAAGATGAATTAAGGCAGTGATAATTTAATGGGTCCTTCAACAAGATTATTTATTTCAGATATTAATCTGTTTCAACATGATTATCTATTTCCATATTAACTCTAATTCTTTGGGAACTATAGGAAAAGCAGCAGCTGCTTTGGGGGAAAGATTTTCAAACTTGGAAAAAACTGGATCCTGTGAAGATAAGGGTAGTAAATTTTTCTTTCTTTCTGAATCCATTCATAATGAGAAGACTTAATATATCTGTGATATGTCATTGAACCATGACTTATTAGCTTTGGCCATAACTTCAAATTTCATTTTTAAGCCTCTTCCATTTCCCTGATCACACCCAAGCCATGATCTGTACCCATTTGAGACATTCTTTTTTTTTTTTTTTTAAAACCAATAAAGTATCTTGAATCTAAGACATATCAGCCAATTGTCTGAATAATGTACATAATACTATTTTACAGCTAACCAGGACCTCATCCTGGGACAGCAAGGTTATGGAGTTGAATTGTATATCAATATAAATGTGGTAAACACTTTTCATCATCAACGCTGTCATATTTATACATTTCTCAACTCTTTAGCTGCCTGTTACTATAGCAGAGGCAGCAACTGCTAGAGTAGTTTTTATAACTTTTGTTCCTACCTCCTCTTGGGTCTGATGGTTAAACTCTTAATTTCTGCTAGGTATTTTTTTATAGCAAAGAGAAGTGTCCATCTATTGGGTAATTACCAAATTATGTCATAAGAAAGTAATGGAAAGGAATGTGTTATAAATACATGACAAAGTGGATGGATTCAAAGATACCTAGATAACCTATATGAATTGATGCAGGGCGAAATGAGTGAAATGAAGAGAACAAGTTTATACTTAGCAACAAAAGTATTCTTCTTAGGACTGGTAATAAAATACAGTGAATTTCAGGAGGGAAGTACTAACTCCCCTTTTCCTGTTCCTGTCCCTCTTTGTGTCTTGTTCAGTTGTCCCATCTGGCGAAAAAGTAGCAAGCCAAAAAAAACCTCTTCTCTCCTGAATTAAGTCCAAGAGCACTTTAGCAGCCAGGATAGACTACGGAACAATTTCTACACAGAGAACAATCATAATGACAAACCTGACTGATAAACCTGTTTTTATTTGTTGCAACTTTTTCCCTTGTTTGACATGCTTGGGAATCATTCATGAGGTAAACATTTAGTTTCAATTAGCCAGACCTCTGGAAGAGGCCCATCTCCATCTGGAGGAGCTTTTCAGCAGGAATATGCTTCCCCTTATAGGACAGAAGGAAATTATGAAGTCCTTGGATCTGCATGGAATTGAGTTTTCCCATTTGTACCAAGTTCCTGGACCAGCTGGCTCTCTTAAGGAGTCCTTAAGACTGAGTCCTGCTGTCAGACTGAGTCCTGAATATGGTAACCTACTTAAGGAAGGCAATAAAAGGACTTCATTTTAGGATAGAGAGAGATTTCATGGCCTGAATTTTTTTTTTTTTAAACCAGGTAGATAGATTGGGAAATCAGGTCCCATTTGACTGGGAAGAAACATGTTGCTGTGACTACTTTACTTGATTATAATAGGGTTTAAGATCTTAATAAGAATCATATTGGGAATTAAGAGTTTTTTTATTTTCTGAATCATATGTAAATTTTTTCCTTTAATCTTAATTTCTTTGGGGTATCTGTCAACAGACTGAGCTCCAAGATACTAAGACTAAAATCAGACTATTATCTTCCCTCAGGGAGCTTAGATTCTATCACAATGTGGATACATGTAAATATATGCAAAATAAATATAAAGCCATTTGGCGGGAATATCATGATAACCTGGTTGATAATTTTTTTCCTTCCTCATAGTAGCTTATTAAGAACCCATTTAAACTAACTAATTATAGAGCACAGTTCATTTCCTTGTTTGCTTTGTGGTTTGGACTCTTGATTGGTGGATTTTTTAATGATTTTTTTTTCCTTTGAAACTAAGTAGAACATGTTGGTATATTCTTATTTCTTTTTCCATTTCTCCAAAAGAGCTGCTTATCTAAGAGTCACGAGATTACCAAAAAGCTAAGAAACTGTATTTATATAGAACTTCGAAGAAATCAATAAGTATTCATTAAACACCTACAGTGTGCCAGGCACTGTGCTAAATTTAGGAGATTCAGAGGCAAAAGGCAGTCTCTGCCCTCAGGGAGCTTACATTCCAGTGAAGAAGACTGTGCAAATAAATATAGGCAATGCAAGCTATAGATGAAATTAGTAACAGAAAAGACACTGAAATTAGGAGATATTGGGGAAGGCTTCCAGTAAAATACGGGATTTTATATTTGTGGCAGCCCTTTTTGTAGTGGCAAGAAACTGGAACCTGAGTGGCTCAATTGGGGAATGGCTGGATACGTTATGGTATATGAATGTTATGAAATGTTATTGTTTTGTAAGAAACAATCAGCAGGATAATTTCAGAGAGGCTTGGAGAGACTTACATGAACTGATGCTGAGTGGAGTAGAACCAAGAGATTACACGATGATCAATTCTGATAAGACAATGAGGTGATTCAGGCCTATTTCAATAGACTTGTGATGGAGAAAGTCATCTGTACCCAGAAATAGGGACTGAATGTGAGTCGTAAGATAGTATTTTCACCTTTTTTGTTGTTTGCTTGCTTTTTGTTTTCTTTCTCAATTTTTCCCCTTTTTGGTCTGATTTTTCTTGTGTAACATGATAATTTTGGAAATATGTATAGAAGAATTACACATATTTAACATATATTGGATTACTTCCTGTCTAAGGAAGGGGATAGGGGAAGGGAGGAAGAAAAAAAATTGGAACACAAGGTTTTGCAAGGATTTTGAAAATAAAAAAATTAAAACTGGGATTTTAAATGGGACACGAAGGAAGAAAAGGAAGTCAGTAGGCAGAGTTTGAGGGGGGAGACCATGAGAGACAGCCAAAGAAAATGTTCAAAGTGGAGAAATGGAATGTCTTGTTCATAGAACAGCCAGAAGGCCAGTGTCACTAGATTAAAGAAAGGGTATGTGTTGAGGAGTAAGAGATATAATAAGAGCAGAAAGGTAGGCAGGGACTAGATTATAAGGCTTTTAAATGCCAAAAAGCATTTTGTATTCGATCCTGGAAGTGTTATGGACCTGAGGAGCAGGGGGAGAAGGTTAGTTATATGATCCTACCTATACTTTAGGACAAAATCACTTTGGTGGCTGATTAGAAAATGGATGAAAGTAGGGATAATCCACCTGCAAGCTGTTGTGGTAATTTAGGCATTCATGTAAAGAAAGCTTGCATTAAAGTGGTATAAGGGTCAGAGGAGAAAATGGATGTATATGAGAGATGTTGGAGCTATGAGCTAAATTCTATAGCCAAATAAACTACTTCGTTACTGTTATATTATTTTTCTCAGCAGTGTTATATGATACTTGCATATTTTTGATGACATGAATGTTTCCTCTATCCTCTCTTTGATATCAGACTTTTATCCCCTCAAGCAAGTCAGATGGAACCCTATACCTAAATTAAGTCTCATTAATTAAGTAGATAGCTTCTTGGGGCTAGGAGTGGGGGGTAGATGATTCAACTTTGGAAATAACCAAACAGCTTGTCTCATTTGATTAATTGTTCTTGCCAGATGGACAGTGAAGAGCAGTGAAATACCCATTTTTCTACTAATATGCCATATGAGGGGAGGACAGGCTAGTAACGATTTCATTTAAGCTGCTCAATTTAGAGTACTTATTTATATGGCTTGGTTCAACTCAGTGCAAGGAAATACTTATGCTTCTCCCAGGATTATAACATTATAATTAGAAATTAATTTTGGGAAATCCCATTTAAGTTTAATAATAACTTCTCCTTTCCCTTCTTCTCCCCACCCCAGAAAAACAAACTTCGATCCTTTCTCCTGTCATGATTGCTTGTGACAGTATTCTCTGGCTCCTTTTCCCACAATCCATCTTTCTTTTATGCCAAATCTACATTTTTTTCCCTTTTGAATTTCATCTCTCCAGTCAGTCAATGAATATGTATTTACTAAATGATTTTTATGTGCTAGATCCTGTGTGTGGTGCTAGGATTCAAGAAAAAAGAAGGAAATCATCCCAGTTCTCAAGGATTTTACAGAGTAATAAGAAACATATATATATATATATGTGTGTGTACAAAAATGTATGTGTATATTATATAGTACTTTATGATATCATCATCCCCATTTTACAGGAGAATTTGATCTCAAGTCTCTCCTGACTCTTCGTCCAGTATTCTATTTATAGTATCATCTACCTACATTATGCACAATTATGTGATTAAATATAAGTAGTTTGAGGACACCAGAAATTGCGGGGGGGAGGGGAGTAGATTGAATTAGAAAAAGTTTCTCGCAAATAGTGGTACTTGAATTGATCACGGAAGAAGTTTAAGGTTAGGCTAAATCTCAGTGGTTTGTTTGTTCATAGGTAAGTTCTGTTTTGTTTTGTTTGTTTGTTTGTTTTAAGTTGCTTGTGTTTCTTCTTCCCTCTCCAGTCTCTCTATGTCTCTCTGCCCATTCTGCTGGAGTGTATCCCTTTCCAGAATGAGAGCCGAGAAAGCTGGTGCTCAGTCCCACAACTGCCCGAGGAGCTTCGACGTATCGTGTCCATCTATCAGGCCACCTTGGACCTCCTCCAGCAGTATGAGGTTCACCCCGAGATTGCCTCCCAGATGTTTGCCTACCTCTTTTTCTTCTCTAATACACTACTCTTCAACCAGCTCCTAGATAAAGGTGAGGTGGAATAGGAGAGGACCTGGTCCTTCACAGGTCTTTCTTTTTTTTCCCTCTTAACCTATGGATTATCTTTGAACAATAGAAAACATCACAAAAAACATTAATGAAAAGTGTCTTCTTAACCCTTGGCCTTTTCAGATACTTCCTATTTCTAATGCTTGTCAAATATATAAAGAGCAGAGGATAAAGGGTGGGAATAGTATAGGTTAGGCATTCAGCAGGATTTTCTGACCACAAGAATCGTGAGACTTGAGAATTCATTGCCAAAAAGATGTGGGGAGTTGTCTTCTCTGGAATTATTTGGAGTGTACTCCTTTTGATATTCCCAGTTATGCCCAGTCAAGTGTTAGCCTTGAATTATTACGCTGATCATTCACCATCTTCGCCCTATGCTCCTACTCCTGAATAAAGATGAAGGAAATCATGCAACTTCTCCCATTAGCTCCTCTCTTTTTGTCTCAGGCCCAGCAGCTTTGTTAGTTGCAGCTGTTTCTAGTTGGCTGTCACTCATCCCCTGTGGCATATTGGGCACCCTCTGACCTGAGGACTTCATCTTCTGACATCATCTTTTTTTTTTTTTTTATCACTTTAACACTGCTTAGGGCTTTCTTAACAAAGGTACCAGAGTGGTTTGCCATTTTCTTCTGTAGTTTATCATCATCTGTCAGAACTCTCTGCTATCACCTGTGTTAGAAAGTCCCGCACAGCGTAGCTTGCCGTTGCATTGAGTGATGCAAGCTTTTTCTGTGACAAGGGAAGGATCCAGAAGGGTTTTTTTCAGTCACAATGTGTGTCTTTGAGAGTTGGACTGTAAGGAAAGCTGTACACCACAGAATGGAGAATGAGCAATTTGGAATTGTGGTGCTGCACAGCAGAGAGCGAATCGGTGCTTTAAAAATTAATTCCATGTGGACTACTTGCATTTTTGTTTTTCTTCCCAGGTTATTTTTACCTTCTGAATCCAATTATTCTTGTGCAACAGGAGAACTGTATGGATCTGCACACATATATTGTATCTAGAATATACTTTTAACATGTTTAACATGTATAAGGCTGCTTGCCATCTAGGGGAGGGGGTAGAAGGAGGGAGGGGAAAAGTTGGAATAGAAGTGAGTGCAAGGGACAATGTTGTAAAAAAAAATCACCCAGGCATATGTTCTGTCAATAAAAAGCTATAAAAAAAATAATAAAAAAAGTAATTCCAATTAAGGTCAAGTATTTAAGATAAAGAATAAATATTTTGGCCTCATAATGAGAAGACAGACCTCACTGGAAAAGATTTTCCTTTTGGGAAACATTGAAGGTGAAAGGAAAAGTGGATGGCAAAGAATGAGATGAATAGTGCTGTGGAAACAACATGAACTTGAACAGGAGGATTGAAAGGTCCATGGGGGTCACAGAATTGGACATGATTGAACAACAAATTATCAGAAGAGTCTAGTGTTGGATAAAAAATAGAGTAGTGGATCATTATATTAATGACCATAGTAATATTGTATTTGGTAAACCTAAAGATCCAAGCTTTTGGAACAAGAACTCACTATTTCACAAAAATTGCTGTGAAAACTGGAAAGTAATTTGGCAGAAACTAAGCATAAACCAACAACTCACATCATATATAAAATTACAGTCAAAATGGATACATGATTTAGACACAAAGGATATCATTAGCAAGTTAGGATAGCAGGAAAATTCTACCTTGTCAGATCTATGGGTGTTATGGGCCAGAACTTGAAACAAGGTGCTAAGTCACTGGAGTTGATAGAGACAATGCTTAAGTACTTGGTTCACACCTTTGGGAGAGTTCACACCTCTCACACCTTTAGAGTTCACACCTTTAAGAGAGCATATATAAGGAGGAGCCCACAAAAGGACAAGCCCATTAGAGATTTCCTGGGAGATTCACAAGTCAGGATTCAGTGCAGTCCAGGAGATTCACAAGTCAGAAGCCCACAATCCCACTCTTGGAGGAGGAGTCAAGATTCATTACAACTTTCACCTTTGTGCGGGCTGGAGGCTTTGGATTCAGAGGGAGCTAGAGGCTGAAGCTGGAAGAGACAAAATACTAGCGGCAAGAGCTCTCGGAACCAAGGAGAGAGATGGGCCTCTAAGAAAACTAGCCGGGTTATTTTGAAGGAGACAATAAAGGGTCTGAAGCCCCCCAAGAAATCTGCTCCCAGAGAACATTATACTTCAGAGAAGAACACTGCATATGGATAAGGGAAGAATTTATGACAAAACAAGATAACATTTATGGGATGTAAAATAGATAATTTTATATTAAATTTAAAAGCTTTTGTGCCAAAGAAATGGAAAGGAAAGCAGAAAACCAAGAAAAAAACTTTACAGCAAGTTTCTCTAATAAAGGCCTCATCCCCAAAAACACAAAGAATGGAATTAGATTTATAAGAATACGAATTATTCCAATTGATAAATGACCAAAGGAGAGGAAATCAAACTATCCATAGTTATATGAAAAAATGTGCCAAAACACCATTGATTAGAGAAATACAAATTACAGCAACTCTGAGGTACCATCTCATTGCTATTAGATTGTCTAATATGACAGAAAAGGGAAATGACAAATGTTAGAAGGAACATGGGAAAATTAGGACATTAGTGCACAGCCATGCAGGAGAGCAATTTGGAACTATGCCCAAAGGGTGATAAAACTATATCTTTTAACTTAGCAGTATCACTACTAGTACCCCAAAAAGATCAAGGAAAAAGAAAAAAATCTATATGTAGAAAAATAGCAATAGCAGCTTTTTTTGTGGTAACAAAAAAAATGGAAATTCCTCATCAATTGGGGAATGGCTAAAAAAGCTGTAGTATATGATTGTGATAAGAGTATTATAGTGCTATAAGAAATGATGAACGAGCTGGTTTCAGAAAATTTTGGTAAGACATATACGACCTGGTAAAAGAGTGCAGATCCAAGAGAACATTATACACAGTATTGTTCATTGATCTGCTGTAAATGACTTAGCTATCTGATATCCTGAAGAGCTTGAGATGAAAAATGCTGTCTACCCCCAGAGAAAGATTTAATGGAGTCTGAATGCAGATAGCTTTTTTTTTTAACTTTATCTTTCTTTACATTTTTTTTGATGGGGTGAGGTCCTTTCTTTTGCAACATGACTAATATGGAAATACATTTATCATGACGACACGTGTATAACCCATACCAGATTGCTGGCCTTCTCAAGGAAGGAGAAAAAATTTGGAACTCAGAATTTTAAAAAATGAATGTTAAAAATTTTTTACATGTAATTGAAAAAAACTAAAAAATGAGGAAAAAATAAAGTCTTACAGAATATAGCACATTATGCCTTTCCTCATCCTTTCTACCATGAATTCTAAAATAAAGGAAGAAACAATGGTTCCTATCAGTTTCTCTTCAGTAACCTGTAATTTATTCTTTTTGATTGGAATCTAGCCTGAAATGGCAATTCCCTTTATAATTTCCTCTACATTTTGAAGGATGAAGTTAATAGTCCAAAAAAAAGCATTAATTTATTAGTTCTGTTTTGGACAGAAAAAAAGTTCCAGTAAATATCAAAATAGTTCAGGTTCTCCCTTCAAATAGTATTATGCATCTAGCTGGTTTGTGATCAGTTTCCTGAATTTCTTATATAATAATTCCTCCTACCTATTGTTTCTGTTTCTATCTTCATTGATCCAAGTGCATTTCCCCATGCTTGATTCCTAGATTTCCTCTCGTGAATGTTATCTTCTTACTAAGCAGTGTATATGCTTGTTCCATTGTCTCTTTTCTATCATTTTTTCCTTCTGAATAAAAGCTATATACACTGATGAATCTCATTCTGCCAGCTCTCAATAATTATACCTAAAAGGTCCAGTTTGCATACTTGTATTTTTCCTTGCTTATGTACAGTAGTACTTAGCATAGCAGTAATAAGTATTTAATAAATGTTTGTTGATTTATTGGTACTTTGTATGTTTGTAGATAGATATCTGAGGTCATGAATTTTATAGAGTCTCTAATGTCTCAGGAATTTAGTTTTTCCTAGCTTTTCTTTCCTATGTTCTTTTTACGTTCTGGGTTACCAGACAGTAAAAATCTATATAGGCAGTTTCTTCCGCTTTACTTTTCAATTTAAATCCCTCCTGAATTTCTGTAAGTTAAAATTCCAGTCATCTCTCTTCAATTTGCCTAGTAAATTTGACATAAGGATTGTATGATTCCCTTATCAGAGTATGAACAGAATACTAGTTTTTAATTTAAAAAATTTAAATTTCAATCTGAGTTGGTCAGTAAGCTTCCTGCCCCTTTCTTTTAAATGGTATGCCATTGTGTAAGTCGACTGAGTGTGATTCCTCCTTTTTAAGAGAACATAAAAGCACTTCCGTTATCTCTATCTTTTACAATGTTTTGTAGAAATCAAATGAAGTAAAGTATATCTGTCACTTTTTAAGTCATAAAGAACTATTTGAGAGGTTAACAAGCATCTAGGAAAGGAAACAAATTATCACCAAGGGCCAATATGGCTTCATGAATTGGTCATTCCAGATACCTCATTTTTTTTTTTTTGGTAGAATTACTTTAAACACATAAACTCTTTTAGATTTTAGCAAAGCATATTATTATTATGATGGACAAGGTAGAGAGATGCAGATTAAAGAGTAGTTCAGATGAGGTAGTTTGAGAACTGGTTGAATGACTGGATCCAGAGTTACCGTAAGTGTTCCATCAAGTACCCCAAGCTGTTAGGACCTGTTCAGCATTTTTAGCAATGAGCTAAATAAAGACCTAGATTGTACATTTATTTGAATGTGAGTAAGTATTGTGATCATTAGGCACCATTTAGCAAGTGACTTAGGTCTAGTTTGTGGTTATTAGGAAAGACAATTAGCTTTCATATAGTAGATTATTGATGTTCTTTAACAACTTCACACTAAGGGAAGGGGTAGTCAGGTGGAACAGAATAAAGCTTTCTCAGCAGAAGGGTGACTAGGGAGGAGGGAGTATTAGGGGAAGGAGAATTTGTGTCTTTTTATTTCTCCCCACAAACCTAGGACTTTTTCCCCAGCTCCCAGAGTCAAGTATTTCACTTATTTTTCCTCTCACAGGACCTACACTGAGTTGCTTCCACTGGCCAAAAGGGGTACAAGTTTGTGCTCGCTTACGGCAGCTCTTGGAATGGGCACAGAGTATGGGCTTTGGGCCACTGGCAGAGCAATTCTTCAAGAAGCTTTCCTGCACAGTAAACCTTTTGGCCACACCCAGTGCCCAGCTGATACAGGTAGGTACAGATGATGATATAGAGGCAGGTGGAAGGTGTAGAGTCACAAGAGTCATGTTGTCTGGTATTTGGAGTTTGTTTTATTATAGCTCTTAAAATACTTAGGGTTTTTGTTTTTCTCTTGTTGTTGTTTTTAAAATAGTTGGATCATTGGCTTAGATTCCTATGTGTAAAGGGCCATCAAGACCTAAAACAGCTTTATAAGTAATTACCATGTCACAGAAATTTTTTTAAACTTTGCCTTGAAGGGTACTAGTATGAATAAATTAATAGTTTCTTTAGTTTGGTAGTAAAATGTTAACATACTCTGGAGAGGTGGGCAATCTTACAAAAAGCCATCCTCAACTAAAACCAAAATTCTGGATGACTTTACAAATCAAATATGTTAGGCAGCTTTTCTCAGCTAATTACTAAATGAAAATTTTATCTGTAGAAATGGCATAGGATTGCTGCTCCAAAATGGCTAGTTTAACATTCAGAATATTATAAAATAAGCCTTCCAAATAATAACCAAAGATTAATTAGACCACATTTCTCTAAGACATTCAGAAAATAAAACACTCGAAACTAGCCTTTTCTATTTGCTCAATATAGGACATTGTCTTAAGTAAATGTACATTGAATACTTTCCCACCCCACCACCTGTCAGACACACGGCCACATTAGTTAATGCAGTGTACTACATTGAAAAGACAGTCTTCTGGATGGGTGTTGTGGCCAGCTGCTCACATTTGTGTTATTTGATCTCTTCTGATAATTAACTCTTCTCCCAAGAATGAATGCCCTGCTTATAAAATCATAAGGTAACAAATAAATGCTGATGTATCCCCTTGTTGGTCTAACACCCTGCTTCCCTCATACCATTTTGAGGCCTTGACTCTTAGAGCTTCCTCTTATCATTCAGATGACTTGGTCATCTTTAAGGACTCAGTTTCCAGAATTGAGCCCTGCTCAGCTGCATCGGTTGTTGACTCAATACCAGCTAGCATCTGACATTGGTTCTGTGACTGCTTGGGAGCCTTTAAATGAAGATAGACCCAAAGCCTTCAAGACAGGTGAGTTCCTGACTATATTTTTGATGAGAAATGGAAAAGTATCCATATAGCAGAAGAGCCATCACAAAAGTTTTTAATGCTCAACCTCACACCCAGCAAATGGTTGAAGGCTAAACAAGGTGGCCCTAGTCAGTGCTGGAGGGGATGTAGATAGGTATATTAATGCACTATTGATGAAGGTGTAAATTGATATCTTATTAAACAATTTTGGAAGATAGCATGAAATTATGATATAAAGGTAACAAAAATAAATAAATATTCTTCAATTTAGAAATCTCACTGACAAGTCATCATCCTCTCAGAGGTTGGAATTCCAAAGAAAAACCAAGTATACACCAAAACGTTTAGGGCAGTGGCTTTCATGGTTGCAAAGAATTGGAGATCAAGCTTCTTAAGAATGGGCATTGTTTAATTCTTTGTAATTATGTGCCCAGGGCAAAGTACCAAGACATATAATATATAGTTATTAAGTGATTGTTAGTTGATAAATACCCAGTGATTAGGTTATGATTAAACAAATTTTGGTTTATGAGACTTTGGTTAAGGAAGGCCTATGAAGGCCTTAAGGAAGGCATAGCAAAATGAAGGTAACAATACATATATGACTACAATAATGTAAATGGAAAGAACAGCCAGTAATTGAAGAACCAGCATATAATTATAATGGACAATGTTGGCACTGAGAAGGAGATATGAGAACATGTGCCCTTTTCCCTTCTTTGCAGAGGTAGAGAGATTATAGAAGTTGAATACATCTTATTATGTCAGATTTAATGTTTTGACTACTTTTGCTGGAATTTTTTCTTTATTTTTTTCTTCTATTTTATAAGGGATAGCTTTATTGGGAAACAAAGGTAGTCTAAAAAGAAAATGTCAATAAGAAAAAGTCTGAGGTCTGCTTAAGAAATAGCATTCCTTTTGCTTCTCTTTCATGTGACAAGTGGTATTTAGTAGACACTGTCCCATCTTTCAGCTTAGTTTTGATCTAGTTAGGGAAATATGGATCCTCAGAGTTGAGCCTAGGGAAAATCTAGGAGTTCAAAATTGCATGAAATTTGTCTTCAGATATGCCTTTGTGCTGCCCTGCAACTTTCAGCAGGCTTTGTAATTACTAGTTTTGGGGGTAGCGCTTTTGATATTGGGTATGGGTTGGGCTGAAGGCAAGGACCATTTTTTATTTAAACTTTTTATCTCCCCATTTACCATACTGCTTTCATACAAGAAAGGTGCTTAATAAATTATTGTTAAATCTATAAGCCTCCTTTTAATCTCTTATTTGTCCCATTTTTTGTACCTATAGGTAGGTTGGGGAACTATTCATTCCTTAGCAGTTGGTCTTATCTGTGATAATGAACCCTTAGCTCAAATTGCTTGTTTTGCCTATCATTCTACCAAGAATCATTCATTTCTCAAAAAGTAAACAGAAAAATGTAGTATACTATGGAAAACAGATGGCAGAAAGCCAAAAGCAATTTATGTGATGTTGCTGAGGCAATTAACTTGGACTTGACTTTGCTAATTTTCTTTTTACAGAGGATGTCCTAGAATCTTATGATAATCACCCACCCATTGTTCTGCCAAGTGGAGGGTTCAAGGTAGACTTGGAGGTAGAATGTTTGGATGATAATATTTACCGGCACCTTCTTTACATCCGCCACTTCCTGTGGAGCCTACAGAGCAAATCCTCCCATGCTAGAGGTCCTGAACCAGAAAATCTAAAGGTAACCTTGGTGGGTTCTCCATTAGAAAAGTCGTTGGGTTTTGTTGTTTGGGGTAAAATATCCATGGTAGAATATCCACAATTTAAGGCCTATGGGTTTAGGTTCTGAGAATTTCTCAATCAGGCTATGTCTGGCCATTTCATTGTGTTCTTAGAAGGGTGAGATGGCCTTCACATACCTGTGCCCTAGTGTTCCTTTATTCTCTTTTCTCAGCCTTATTTTCACAAAAACAAACAAACAAAAAAAAAAACTTTTATTGTTTTATGCTTCCTTATAATCTTAAACTTATGGTAGATAGAATTGACCTATTCTTTATCTTTTCTTCTTAAGGGTTTGCATCACACTATTCCTGAAGGGAACTCAGAGAGTCCAAATAGTCTAGTAACTTCCAAGGATGCTGGGGACCACCTGGATTTAAAGCATTCGGTGGGCACAGTGGCCAGGGCAGTTGGAGAGGCCAAAACCCTGTCTGTCCCTACCAGCGGGGTTTCCCGAGCCCAGTCCCCTGGTAGAACCCCTCTTCTGGAGAAGCTAAAGCCCCAGAACAGCATGGGCAGGAGTAGTTCTAAGATGAACACATCTCAAGGGGATTCTTCCTGTCTGTTGACCCCTCCCAATACACCACTCAACTTTGAACCCAGAAGTCAGGATTCTCTCCAGCCCAGTGGCAGCTGTGAAAAACCCCTGCATGAGCTGAAGAGGAATGGCCTTACTGCTCAGATCGCGGCACAGGAAGGTATGGGAGGCCCTCTGGCTGAGGGCCTTGGTAGTTCTCAATTCCTTAAATAAACAACTGTACCAAAGTTTCCATTAGACCCACCCACCCTGTTAAAACAAGAAACAATTTTTTTCCACTCATGGAACTTAAGGGAAAAAAGATTGTTTCCAGGGAAGTTGGGGCTTTTGGCTTTACCTTGTTACTGAGCTCTTTGTCATAATACAGGGGAGGAAGTGTTAATCTTGGTAAAGAGTTTTCCAAAGACAGTCTTGCTTTTAGGGATTCTGTTCAGTTTAAGAGTTATAGACATCTCTGTGTGTACATTGAGCATTTTGTTTATCACATCCAACTGTAATTATTCCCAGAGTTTTCTTGGATTCCTAATAGTTCTACTAGGTAGGGGAAAAAATGAACTGGTACCTGCCACATTTTTTGGTGAGGTGATATAGTATGTGTGGATGTCTGTACACACAAAAAAATTAATTTAAAATGGGCTGACTACCCTGAACCTTTAGCTGTCATTGAGGGTCCCTGTAGCCCGAGTTCATTCACAGTAGCCAAATGTCTCATGGGGATAGAAGAATGTGTAATATTTTTTCAGAACCAGAAAGGAAAACCTTGGAGTTTCTTGGACTAATTAGTTCTATTTCTTTCTTTCCAAAAGCAAAGTTATAAACAGAATATGAACTAGAGATTATAACCCCCCCCAAAAAAAAAATAAAAAAAGAAAAGAAAATTTTACTTCATAGGGACTGTGATGGAGAACATCTGGGTAAGAATGAGTGGAGGGAGACATAAAAATAATATTTTAAGTGAAGGAAACTGTATAATCCCTGGAAGAATTACATAAGGAGTTAAGGAGACAAATCACATACTTAACCTGGATATAGAGAAAGGGTAGCACAAATATGTTCTAAAATACTCCTTGTACCAAAAGCAGAGTAGCCAGTACTCATGGTCTGACTGAATAAGTTTAACCATGTGGAGGAAATAATGAAATGAACTCCTCTGGGCCTGATTCTGACCAGTAGAGAGGATCCCACTGTTACAGATCTAGGAGTGATAATCTTAGGAATAAATGACCACTCGATCATATCTTCTAAAAAGGGGAGGACATTGGGCATGATCTACCATTTACCTTAGATTTGGGGAGGGTAGATTTTAAAAAGTTTAGAGGACAGATAAATGTTACATTGAATACTAAAGAATCTCACAAATATAGAATGGTGGAAGGACTAGACAGAGGCTTCTTAAAACTTCTTTCATTCACAACCCTTTTCTTCCCAAGAAATTTTTACATGACTCCAGGTTTATAGGTATATAAAATAGGCAGACAAATCAAACATTTACTGATAATGAATCATAATTTTGCAACCTCCATGTGTGATTCAGACAGCATTTAATAAAAAAAGCTGGAGAGATCTCTAGAAGCAAAGCAAAGTTTATTATATGGTCTCAGGAGAATTGGGCATCCCACCCATCAAGCAGACAGTTGAAGGGAGGAGGCACTGTAGGGGGCAGGATCAACACTTTTTATCCCTAACGCAAATACCACCTCCCACCACTGACCCTCATCCTTATTGGCTGAGGATCTTACATTCTAAATGCCGGAACTACCCAAGAAATTGAACTTGACCAATAAGTACATAGTTGCCCATATTTGGGCAACAGAAAGACCTAACAGAAAGACACTGATGTCATAGGAGGATAACAAGGGGACTTAAGTATGCCCTTGACTTAATACTTAAAGTCCTTCAGACCTACTCAAACTCTGAAACAGATGAAGCCTTACTGGATATTCACAACTGTCTTGAAAGATCTCATCTCATCTCATTCACCCACATTCAATTACATGACCCTGTGTGGGGTCACAATCCACAGTTTTAAGAAGCTTTGGGCTAGATAATCAACATTTGCTATGAAAAAATCTGGGATCATTGTCAGTGGAGTAATAGTTCAACGCAAGCTAAAAAATGTGACATGAGTGGAAAATGCTAGTGGTATTCTGCTTAGAAAAAGGGATGTTCAGTTCTGGGTACTGTGTTTTGGTAAGGACACAGGCAAGCTGAAGTGTGCACAGAAATGGACAATATGGAGACCAAGAGATCTACAGACCATTTCACATAAAAGATAAGTTGAAGGAACTGGGGCTGTTTAGTTTGAAGGAGAGTTGAAAAGAGCACAAGAGTACTCTTCAAGAGTTTTAAGGACTGTGATGTGTAAGAAAGATTGGCCTCCAGGGGAGATTAAGACATGATAGGTTAAAACCAGAAGAGGGGTTAAATTTCTCAGACTATAACCAGATTAAAAAATAATTGAAAAATGTTTAACAAATACAACATTGATAATAATGTTAATTCATGGGTTTCTAAATCAGTATGTGGTTCACAGGGATCCATTTCTGTGAGAGTTTGACACCACTGCTGTATTTGAGTAGATTGAGGATTGATGTAAAGAAACTCCCTCACAGTTGTAACTGATCCAGGGAATGGGAATCTAAAGAAGTAGAAAATGACTCCCACTAGAATTCTTTAAGCAGAGACCAAATGACCAGATTTGCAGGAATTGCAAAGTTCAGGTGGAATAAGATGGCCAGTGAAATCTCTTCCAGCTCTGAGACTGCAAAGGTTGAGGCAAAGAAGTAACAAAATCTAACTATGTTAGCTGCTTATTAATATCTGGAAACTTAATAGGAGAGAGGACAGTCTCCTCTGGGGGGGGGGGGAGGAAGTTGGGGGGTGGGGAGAATGGAGCTATCTCTGTGATAATACCTAAGAAAGCACTGGCAACTTGTATGGGCTGAACACCCTTTAATAAAGGTAATCCTCAATGTAGGTTGAATTTTAAATTAAAATGGGCTCTTCCCTTCCCAAGACAAAGCAACTAGAAAAAACCTCCAGAATAATTGCATTTCCTAAGCACAATAAATACCCTAAAGGATGAATACCTCTGTTTGTGGGTAGCCAGAATTAAATTGTTAATTAGAGTAAATAAATATGTGGAAGGAGTAAGTAATAGTGGGACATCCACCTGAGATATTATATATAACTTGATATTTTAGTGATGATAATAACTGTTAGTGTCTCATTGTCTTTGATCAGTCTCTAGAGAAGACATTGAGAGTCAGAGATAGCCAAAAGGTGGGAGAAGTGGGGAGCCTGGAGAATCATCCAGTTTACTGTGTTTTTTATCTTATGCTTTTTGTATAGTTAATTGACTAATATTCCATAAGGTCTGTTATTTATATGCTTGCATATAGAATTTTCTTACCTTCACGTTCAAATGTGCTGCTGCTTTTCAGTGAAGCCATCTTTTCTTGGTTATACAGGAGATTCTCCCACCCCCTTTGATTATCCTACCCCTGCTTCCTCCAGCCGCAGTTCAGCTACTGATGACTTCTGTTATGCCTTTGTGGTGGAATTGGAAAAAGGACCTATTGGGCTGGGGATGGGTCTGATAGATGGGCTGGTAAGTGAATCAGAGGCAATTAACCCTAGCTACCTTCTTGTTTGTATACGACCTTAAAGAGGTAGGCCTGATAGAGACTCTTGGATGTGTTTCTTTTACTTCCTAGACAATTCCAAAGGTTACTTGTTTCAGGTCTGAGAGATTTGTAGCTTTATGTTTTGTTAAAAATATTAAGTATGTGTGATGTAGTGAGCATTATCATTATTATTATTATTATTATTATTATTATTATTTTATGGTCATACCTTCATATTAAGAATTATTTTAGTCTGAAGAGGAAGAGGCACTTAGGAAATGATTGGCTGCTTATTAGTCTGTGGAGGGAAAATGGAAAAAATTAAACTCACACTTAAAACTATTGAGTTGTTACCACTATAGTATTTTTGTGGAAGAGAGCTTAGAAGAAATTCTATACTGTTTGTATATCTTCCACTCTGATTAAACCAAACCGCCAGTTATCCTTATTAATTGGAATATTTGAAAATTCTGGAAAATTTCTTTGCTCTCCTCCTTAAAGCTTTGTCAGCCCAGACCTGTACTTTTTATTAGTATAAGGAATCCTTGATGAGTATCCACTTTCCCAGTGAATATTGGCAACTGCTATGAAGGTTAAAAATCTTAAAGTTGGTTGGTTCACATACCCAAAGCCAGCTCTCTGTTTGCTGTGCCACCCTGCTCCCCACTCTCTTCCTGGAGATGATCCTACAGAAGGAGGTATCTCACCATGTACTGGTTGCATGGCTGTGAGAACCACAGCACTAGTTTACATGAGAGTGTTGCTATTTTCTAGAAGTGAGGATTACAGGCAGGTAGTGTTCTCGTGCACACATAGCTCCCTGCTGGGTGCAGTGCTGGTATGAACTCTGATCTTTTACAGCACACTCCTCTGAATGCTCCTGGGATCTACATACGGACCTTGATCCAAGACAGTCCAGCGGCCTCTGATGGGAGACTTTCCTTAGGAGATCGGATTCTCGCAGTGAATGGCACCAGTTTGATTGGCACTGATTATCAGAGGTAGAAACTTATATAAAGAAACTTGTATAAAGACTTTATCTAGGCTTCCACCCTCAGAGCGGGTGCAGTAATTCAAGATGTCTTCTATAGTTTTGGGCGCTCACCTCTTCATGGCGGCTTTTATCAACAGAAAAATGGACAAGGCAAAAAAATAAATTTTGAATGAAAAGCAAGAGGGCTCAATTAGTATACAGGCAGAATTAGCCTTTTTTAAGACAAGGGAACAACAACAATAAGTAGACCTTAGAATACAAGGCGAGATAGTTCTGACCCTATTATATCTGTCAATAAGCATTATTAAGTGCTTACTGTATACCAGCCACTGCTTTGTGAGTACTGGGCATACAAAGGAAAACAAAAACAATCCCTGTCCTCAGAAATGGATGGCCTAATGGAGAGGGCAGCATGTCAATTAGGTGTGTAGAAAACATATATCAAGTATGATAAAAGGTAAGTTGGGAGGATAGCAGATGGGGGCCAGGAAAGGCCGTTTGCAGACAGTGGGTTTTAACTGAGTCTTAAAGGAAATCCAGAAAAGCAAAAAAGACATATGGGACAGTAAATGCCAAGGTAAGGAAATGGGAGATATTCAAGCAATTGCAAATAAACCTGTGGAGGTGGATCATAGCATGTGTGGAGGGGAGTAAAGTGTAATAAGACTAGAAAGCTTCAAAGAAAAACTGGTAATGAAGAACTTTAAGTGCCAAACAGAAGAGTTTATATTTCATCCTATAGGTAATAGTAGCTCATTGAATAGGAGCATGCCATGATCACTTGTTAAATCAGTTGTTTCATTTGTGTCCAATTCTTCATGACACCTTAAAACCATGGTCAGATTTAGGCTTTAAAAAAGAAAAAAATCTTGACCACTAAGAAGAAAAAAGGATTGGAGTGTAGAAACACTTGAGGCAGAGGAAGCAACAGGAGACTATTCCAAAAGTGTAGGCAAGACACTGTGAAGTGAGAAACAAGATTTGGAAAGGGATTGGATATGTGTGAGGAAAATTGGTCAGAGCCTCTGAGGTGATAAGTCTCGTTAAATGGAAAATTAACAAAACCCTCAATAGTACTAGTGAAGTTTAGAAGAAGAAAGACAATGATGTCTGTTTTGGACATGCTAAGTTTGTTTCTTCTGGGAAATCCAATTGGGGATGTCCAGAATCCAATTGGTAATATAAAACTGTGTTTCTAGAGAGCAACTTGGGACAGGATATGTAAATCTTACGAATCTTCTGCCTAGAAATAATAATTGAATCTATGGGAATAGTATAAATAAAGTTAGGACAGAGCTTTGGGGGACACCTATGATAGGGGACATAATATGCAGCAAAGGAGAATAGGAAACTGTCAGACAGGTGGGAGAATAGGAGAGATCAGTGAGAGAGCATCTGGGAAGTGAACAGAGTCCAATGATAGAGTGAGGGCAAGAAAGATTGGAACTGAGAGAAGTCCACTGGAATGAGCAATTAAGAAATCCCTGGTAACTTTGAAGAGGGAAATTTCAGTTAAATGAAATTGAAGAAGCCAGATTCACATAGATAAGGTTTAGAAGAGAGAGGCAAGGAGGAGATAAAATATCCTAAGTTGTTCTCTCTTATGTGTCCCTTATTATGGTGACATACTGCTGAAGTGACTTTCTTAGTGAGTTTTTTAGTAGCTTTCCCACTGCTACTCCCATTTCTTATTTTGGGTATTCTATGAGGAAAAAAAATCCTCAGGGTCATGGTTTTCTAGCTGGAAATCTAGACTTGCTCTTTATAACAGCAAAATGGTGTTACTTTAGCTGCAACATGTTTTCTTAGGTATGCAAGAAGGGAGCCATGGTAATATAAAGGATTAAGAGAACTAGATTTGAAGTCAGAAACATGCCACAAAATTTCTACTTCTTAGCATACTCAAATTAGGCTTCTAAGATCTTTTCCAACTTTTAAAGTTGCCTGTGTCAGAACTATAGATTTAATGGAACTATTTCCAAGTCTTTTTTTGTTGTTTTTTACTTTTGAAAGCAATGCATTTCAGAAATTACTGCTCTACCATGAGCATTGATTCTACTATGTAGACAAGGGCTTAGGTTCAGGATACCTGTCACAAATACATGGAGGAGTTCATCATTTTTTGTCAGTGACTTGGATGAAGAAGCAGATGGTTGACATGCTTATTAAATTTTCAGATGACATGAAAATAGGAGGAATGAAGTAACTGCTATCCAAATTGGCAAGGTGTGAGGACTGAGCACCCTGGATACTTTAGAATCAGCCGGAATCAGGATAAGCAAAAGTTCTTGGTCTTTATTCTTTGTTGAAGTGAGAGGAATGGACACAGGAATCTCCACACCTCTATTCTTTGTCTCCCAGCCAGAAGTCACTCTGGCTTGTGTTACTCCACTCTCTAATCCCTCCTCCCATTCTCTATATACACCAACAGATCAAGCCAGCACAGAATAATGGGGTGGGCCATTTTCCAAGCATATGCTAATAGAGTATTGTCCAATAAGTAATTAGACTTAAGTGCTCGGTTGTGCGAACCTCAGTGCATGAGCTCAAGTTTTTCAGTCCTTTACAGCAAGGATTACCTTTTCATTCAGGATTGGAAATAGAAAGCTGTCTGAATGAAGAGAGATAAGAAGAAAAAAACTTTAGCAAATGGGTCTCTTTTTTGGTGTAGTAGGAAGGTGAAGTAGAAGTATTAGATGATTGTTAAGGGAGGATGTTCAGTGGGAAGTTAGACTGATGAGCCAAACCCAACTAAGGAAAATGCAATTGGGGTAAATTTTTAATCCTATTCTTGGGACTAGAAAAGTAACTGAACAAATACATAACAGACAAGTCTAGCTAGAACTAAGTGCTAGACAAGTTGAATAAATAGGGACATGTGGTATGTGTTTTGTTCAGGTAAAATGTCCTATTTCAAAGGAAAGACAAAAGGATGAGCAATCAATTTCTTATTTTTTCTGTCTCCCAAAGGCCTTTCCTAACACATTAAGCAAAAAATGTCAAGGGAAAAAAAAAAGACCTTTGCTTAAAAAACAAGGATAAAAACCTAAAAAGCATTGAAACTTCCATAATCCTTGGAGGATGATGATGATGATGGGTACTTTTATATATAGAAAATAATACATATAGTTTTTGATAAAAATATCAGTAGTGGGAAAAGCTTCACAAATCTCCCCGTGACTTTTTTTCCTAGACTGCCATACATACCACCGATTTTACTTGTAGCCTCATTTACAATTACAACCTAATAGACACTCTGTTGTTCTCTTTCAGTGCTGTGGACTTGATCCGATCTGGGGGAAAGAAGCTACGGTTTCTGGTTGCCAAATCAGATATAGAGATAACTAAGAAAATCAGCTCAAGCGCCTCTCCTTCCTAAGGTTTTTGTTCTAGAACTGCTCTACATATCTGCCTACCTGTATCAAGGCTTTGTCAGGCAGGTTCTGCTTGATAATGCTCCTAGAAAGTAGGAATCCAGCGTTATGACAGTTTGGGTATCTGCTTTTCATGTTGCATTATTTACTCAGTATTACACCATGCAGAAGAAATCACAGTATATGAAAAAAAAAAAAAAAAAAAAAAAAACAGGGCTTATAAAGTGGGCAGGTGCTACTGGCTCCCAGTATGTGTTCAGCCTACAAACTAAACAGGGACATCATTGTGACTCATCTCAAAATTGTAGCATGATCAACTGTTACTTTTCCTGCCTCCTAAAATGTCTGGTCCAGTGCACAATGCAGAATGGCAAGGTTTTTTATGTGTTCCTTACTATAAAGATATAAAGTTTGTTGTATGTGAACTTTGTGTGGGCAACAAAATCCCTGGTCAGTTTTTAGTTCTTGTTTTGTACATACAAATGTGTCAAAATACTGAACTGGATAGTTTACTAGTTAATCTTTTTCCAGAAACTAAACTCAAAAACTGTTGTTATTCTACAGCTGATCCATGAGAAATTACAAAAGGAAAAATTCTGACCAGAGTGACATACATACTTGATTTTTACATAGTGACATCTGACTGTCAGCCAAAGATTTCTGAAATAGAAAGCATCTTTACTAAAGAAAGAATAGAAAGGTACCAGCCTCCTAGATATACAATAGTCACATGTAACGTGTGGAAATTGTCTTAAGAGGATTAGATACTTCACGTATCATTCATTTTCTACAAAGAAAAAAAAAAAGTTTGTGATTAATTTTTTTTTTGGGTGATTAAATATTAACTTGGCTACTTTATGATAAGGGTTCCTAACAGATTTCTTCCTGGATCTCTGGTAAACTGGTTCTCTCACCAAGCTGGATGAGCCTTTTTACATATCTGAAATACTTTAACTGAGACAGTTTAGTATCAAAAACCTGTCCCTGTGCATTTTTCTTGTTGGGCTGTAACTTGGGTGTTACCCTAAGTGCCTTCTTGAGACAGTGGGTAGTGCCAACTCAGCCTGACCCAAAACCAAACATTCCCCTTTTAGGAATCTATCCATACATTTCTGAGGGCTGATGTTAGTATTCTGCTCCTCCAAAACTTTTTAGCCAAAGGTAACAATCAAAACTAATGGAGTGAAACTGATTAAAATCGTGGAGAATGGTTCTTTTGGGCAATAGAAATAAACTGATAAGAGGGTTTCACAAAGCTTATCTGTATCACGCCTACTAATAATAGGCTAAGCGACATCCTAAGAATTATGTTATTCTACTGTACTCCTTTCTGCTTGACAGTCTTATCGACGCACAATTAGAGCAAATGCAAAAACTCATATTACCTCTTTTCCTTTATTCAGATGTTTCACTGATACCATATTTTGAATATCAATCCCTCCAAAAGGGAATATATTATCTTTGTTTATTGAAATCAAATATTCCATTAATGTAAATAGGATGGGGGAGAGGGAGGAATGTTAAATTTTATTCTTGGATGTTACCACCAGCAAGAAACTTGATTCTTCGTTCCTGTTAATATTGTACATCTTTTTATGTATTTATCTGACAAATAACAATACTAAATGGTGCAAATTTGTTTAAGAGTATTATATTAAAAGATTTAAGTGGAAAAATAGATATAATAAAATGCCTACTTTAATATGCTTAGAAAATAACTGCAAAGAAATCTGATTTTACTCAGGGAACAAAAAAAGTAAAACTACAATTTCATGTACCTAAAACCAAAAAGAGAAATCAGATTTCTCTATACACTTTCATTAGCTGGAGTACACTACCACGTTACTATTGTCTTGCCAAAGGAGTTGGGTACGTGTCTTCCTAGACATCTAAGTAGATCCACAATCCTTGATTCTAGGAAAATCCACCTCCAACCTCAGTGTGAGAATAGCACCTTTCCAATTATTTAAGTCCAAACCTGAGAGAGACCACAACATGGTCATGGATATCTATCTCCTTACATTCACACTTGTTACAATATTTAGGAGCTTAGCTAAATGCAAGCTGAGGGGGCTCTAAATCTGAGTCTTCCGGTGTGCACTGGGTCACATCAGCACCTCGCCCGGGCAGAAGGCCAGTCTCTTTCTCAACTAGCTGACTGACCATCCTCAGGGCCAGAGGCAAAGAGGTATTCGTGTCAAGGTGATAACGTGGGTTAGACACCTCTACAGATGGTGTCAGGACAAACTGAGCCACACTTGGCATTTTTAGTAAGTTCATCAACTCAGTAGCTCTAGTCAGGATAGTCTCCATGTCTTCCTCATTATCATACACAGAGGTCATAGCAGGATTCTCAGCAAAGGATCTCACCTTGGACAGGAACAAGAAAACCCTGAAAAAAATAGAGAGAATTGTAGTCTAAAAACTGAAAGGGACTTTAAACCTTTTCACTTTAGAGGGGAAAACTCAGGCCAAGAAAGACTGTACCTAAGATAATACAGTGACGGAGTCTGGCTTAGTCTATTTTTAATATCTATCCTAGGGACCAAATTGAGGAGATACACAAAGTTATTCATGGCATAGATCATTAGGATATAGAGCAAGGATCATGTAATTTTAGTAAAGAAGTTCTTTTGTGAGAAATGGATTTGTATAGTTAAAATTTCTTTTTCCTACTTCCTAATGATGTACCTGGGAATCAAATCCTGACTCCGAGAGACTAGTTTGGTCAGTGTGGTCATGAGAACTGTGATTACTCGTGGACAGCACTTAGGAAGCGTAGCAGAGGGGCGAAATTGGGTAATTTCAAACAGCAAGGCCTCCAGGGCTTCAAAGAATTTGTTGATCAGCTCCACAGTACACCTCCTGTCATAGAGTACAGACATGTATTCTCCAATTGCCCAAACCTTTAACCAAACACAGAAAGCCATTATGAGTAACCTTGATTCTAAGATACCCATCTGAATGGGTAGCTTAATTTTCTCAAAACAAACCACAGAATTTTATATAGCAAATAAAAAGTGATAAAGCAAAAATAAGCAGCAGCTAAGCATGCTCCTTACCACATTGGTGAATATGTTCTCTTTGCTGTGGATGTTGCTGATGGTTCCTGTGAACTCCAGTAGTTCCTTAGACAGTTCAACTACAAGAGAAGGATGTAGTTTACACAGAACCAGAAGCTGGGAACTCATTACCCTGCCAGAGGAGAGATGGTTATACAATCAACAGACATTTATATTAGAGTTAACATAAAATCATAGACTCTAGGGGCATTTGCTATGGACCAAAATGTAATTTTACATAACACAATACATAATTCAATATAATAGATCTGCCTCATTCCATTTTTTTCTTTGTTTTCAATTTTTGTATAGGTTTGCATAATAAATTTTTAAAAATGAAAGTAGACAAGGCAATACTCAATCTACAGAGTTATGGATTTCCCCCCCTACCCACTTAACTTAATCCATGAATATATGAAAATGCAAAGAACCACAAAGGAACTGTATAGTTTTGTAATTTTGAGAGGAGGAAGAAGATGGGAATGAAGCAGACTAACTCAAAACTCTGGGAAGGCTGTGATTCAAAATCCAAAACATAATTACAAATTAGATCTCTGAGTCCTCTGGGGCATTTTGCACATTTATATTCCAATACCTTGTTATCAAGCTGGGCTAGTCTTAGAGAATTTAAAAATAATTGTAGTCATCCAGATGCATATTAAACAAAGAATTGACAACCTATGAAGGCAAAAGTTGTTTCTATACTTCCAAACTTCATAGAATCCTCCACAGAGTAGCATTTAATTAGATTCGAGTGATGGAAGTTTCTTATGTGAAATGAGATAGCATCTATCTTGGCTTTTAAGTTAAGTACATGAATAAGTGGCGCTTCATGAAAAATTAACAAATTTGCCTTTCCAGATATCCGGATACCAGACTTTTCATACTATCACAATTTATATGAAAAGGACAGTGAGACCAGCTGATAGAAGAAACAGGTTTTTGCTAGTGTTAGAAAATAAAAAATTAGCTTGCTCTTTAAGGCAACAAGAAACTATTTTATGGTTTCTTGAAAAAAGGAAATAAATAACAAAATAAAAATATTCTTCATTAAAGTTAGACCAGAACTGCTTTGAAAGAAGAAAGATTGGTTAGGCTGTGGCCTGGTTGGTGCTTGCTGCAGTAGTGACTGAAGGGAAGACAAATCCAAGAAACATTTATTTAGGGAAAAAAAAAAAAAAAAAGGCTATGAAGATGGAGAATGAAATAATGCAAGTCACCATCAACAGGAATGGCTATATAAAGGGTTTGCAAAAACAAAAGGAGTAGGAAGCTACACAGAAACATTGAGGAATTGCTCTAAAGAGGGATAGTTGACATCTTCCAAAGAATAAGTTCTGTAAAAAAGGTCAAGAACAGGGCAGCTAGATGGCGCAGTGGATAGAGCACCAGCCCTAAAGTCAGGAGAACCTGAGTTCAAATGTGACTTCAGACACTTCCTAGCTATGTGAACCTGGGCAAGTCGGTTAACCCTAAAAAAGTCGAACAGAATCCTGAAGAAGGTAATTTAGAGTCTGGAAATTTTAAGGTAAGTAGATTAAAAAAAGGCAGGAGAAATATACCTGTGGACAGCAGCTTTAAACTGTGGAACATCAAAGAGTGAATCACTTCTTTCCAACAGTAGTACTACAAGCTGGTTTATTAGTATCCCATCTGCAAACTGAAGTTAAATATTGCCAAAATGAATGTCTCAATGAACTAAACATGGTACAGAATGCATGTGTTTTGTCCTTTAGTAGCTAAGTGTAAAGAAAAGCAGTTCCTGCCCCTAAAGAAAGAGATTACAATTTTTTATTAGATGAATGATTAATTAGATGATTAATAAGATGAATGAGTAGTGTTCCACAGAGACCCAAAGGACTGTGGTAGTTTAAAAAGTTTGCTTTCAGTTGGGATAATTGGGGAAGGCTTCACACATGAAATGACATTTCAGATGAGACCTGAAAAATAATTGGTATATATAGCCAAAAATTTTATTTCAGGTGAATAAAAATCAGGAACAAAAAGTATGTTTGGAAACTGCAAAATATGAGTAGGAAACCCAAATTTGTTAGACTATATAACATAGAGAAAGAGGGAGATTGAAACCATATTATAAAGAGGACACACCGGGATGAGAAATCCAGACAACTCATGTAATAAGTTACTGGAAGTTTCTAAGAAGGACAGTTAATATGACAGCTATAGAACTGAAGAGAAAAATAGTATCTGGAAGAAAATGCTTACCTCAGTCACCACAGTAAAGAAAAGCTGTATTAAAATAGGGACAATCTCTGCACACTGTACAACTCGTGAACAACTGGCCATGGGCTTCAATAGCTGATGGAGTGGAGTCAACCTAGGAGCAAGAATCAATATCAGACCTACAATAGTAGGTGAGTCATAATTAAAAACTGGCTCTATTCCAAACCACTGTTCCCCACAGACTTCCACTTAAAAAAGAATTAGGGGCAGCTAGGTGGCACAATGGAGTCAGGCTCAGGTGCTGGCCCTGGAATCGGGAGGACCCAAGTTCAAATCCAGCCTCAGACACTTGACATTTACTAGCTGTGTGACCCCGGCAAGTCATTTAACCTTGATTACTTGGCGTTTCCCTCCTCTCCTCCCCAAAGAAAAGTATATTCTTGAGAATAAAAGGGGCTGGTAGTATAATTTGTGAATTTTCCAGGTGACCTCAAAGGAGAAGTCAATTCTCTGGTTTCTGTAGGAGGTTTAGGGATTGGTAAATAAAAGAAAATTTAGATTAATAGTTGACAATATTTTTGGAACATCTTGTTTTTTTTCTCTTAGCGTAAAAAACAAATTAGGCAAGAGAAGATAAGACAGACTCAAGACATTTCAATCGAATTTCACTAGAGAAACCACCTTTTCTAGCGCCCCACCAATCTCTCCTCAGAGCCTGCAGCATGGGCAGAATTCTCTTCACAGATTTTCTCAAGCCCTTCATAAGGCAGTAGTGAGAAAGGCCCTAGCACCACTCCCATCCCATGAATTTTCTCACCACAGCAAACGAACCAGATAGCCAGTCTTACCCCTTGACAATTCCCCTGGCTTTTGTGCGCAGCAGGTACTGAAAGAGAGCCTGGTAGTGAGGGTCTCGGAAACCATCCAAGCAGCTAGTGGGCTTTAGAGTTGGATCCCAGAGAGGCTTCTCACTTGTAGGAGATGATGACCTAATCACCAAAACATCAAATCCCAGAAAAGAGGATAAAGTCTTAGGTCATGAGATCTTTCCTTGACAGAATTTTGGGAAGTCATTACTAGAACCTTCCTAAAAGGATGTCCCTTAGAGACTCGCTCACCATGGCTATAGGATCATATTATTCATCCTCCCTACAGCTCCCTGATCATTACCTGCTCTTTAAAACCTTGGTGCAATAGCTGAAATCAGATTGTTTTGTATCCTCAGATCCCTTGCCGAGTTCTAGTCCTATCATTGCTCATCTCTTCCCCATAACTTGACGCCATATAACTCCCCCTCTGTCCATCTCTCAGGAAGCTGCTGAGCCCCTGGAGAAGTCACATAGTGGTGCTGACTGGACCCTCTACAAAGTTATTTTATACAATTTCAACTGAGCTCTCCCACAGAGTAATCCTCTTATTATTGCCCTGATGTGTCCATCCCAAATCTTTTCTCCTTGAGCTTCCAACCCCACTGTTTCCCCAACCCAAACAAGTGATTCATCATGAGATTCTTTCCAGTTCTAACCTCATACCCTTTAACACATCCCCTCTACTTTGGCTCTCAGAGAGCTTTCTTTGAGGAAGAGAATGTGCATTCTGATCCTCACAACGGTCCTACTAGAGAGGTGCTGTTTTGGGGACCTAGGTAGGTCTCCATTTTGTAGTGTCTGAGGCTGAATTCACGCTTAGTCTTCCCAACACTAAGTATGGCGTTCCACCTACTCAGGCACCAGCTGCTCTCCACTGATCTCAAATCTCACTCACTTTTTAACTCCTTGCAATCTGATTCCTGACCTCATCACTCCTCAATGGCAACAGGCCTCATCAAAGCTACCAGTGATGACAGGATGATAGAATTAGACCTAGAACTAGTGATCTCATTTTTATAGATGAGGAAACTGATGATCCAGGGAAGTTAAATGACTTACCCAAAATCACAAAAGAAATACCAAAGAGGTGAGATTTCAATCCAGAATGTCTGAGTCCAGGGTCAGAAAGCTTTCCATTATTTGATGTTGCTTTGAAAACCCCAATAGCTTTTTATTGATTATTACATCCTCCTGGACCTCATCAACCTTTTAGTTATTCTTTTTACCTACTTTTGCTGAACCATCCTGTGTCTCTCACTCTTTGCAAGATGGTATTTTCTTGTCTCCATTTTGATTTTTCTTAACACCTTTGGGTTCAATTATCATCTCTAGCCAGGTGATTCTCAAATCGATTTTATCTTACCCCCATTTTTCTTCTAAGCACTAGTTTCCTATCACCAATCGATGCTGAGTATTTTGATGACCTATAATCATAAACATCATCTAATAGCATGTATATAACTTAAAGACTTACAAAGGATATTAATTACATCATCTCATTTGATTCTCACATCAATGCTACAAAGTAGGTGCGATCATTATCCCCATTTTACAGATTCAAAAATGATTGAGAAGTTCAGTGACTTCTCCAAGGTCACGCAGTTAATAAGTGTCTGGGGTTCCAAACACACTGTGTTCCAGCTGCCTAAAGTTAACAAGTCCAAAGTAGAATTCCATAGTTTTTTTCCTGTATTTTTTTGTATTGTAATTTTCCTATATTACCCTTTTTTCTGTCAAGGGTAATAGATCCTTGTAGTTATCCAGGCACACAGCTTTGGTGTAATGCTCAACTCTTCACCTTTGATACATGCAATCAGTCACCAAGTTTTGTTGAGTCAATCTCCATAATATGTAGGGTCTGTCACTTCTCTCTTCACACACATGAGACAGCCACCACAGATTGGGCCTCAATTACATGTTCCCTGAAACTATTACAATAGCCTCCCAATTGAGGTCTTTGCAACTAAGCTCTTACTATACTGACTCATCCTCCACACAGGTCTGACTATGTCACATTATCACCTCTAGGATATGGCTCTCTACTAAATAATAAAATGCAAAGTCTACAATTTGGCAATGAAAAAAACCTTTCATAATCAAACTTCAGTTTACCTTTTTTAGGAGGGTTTCATATTGCTCTCCCTGGTGCAGCTCCCATTTGCATTCCAACTATTGGTTGTTCTCTGTAACATAGTATTACTGCTTGCCTCCATGAATGTCCCTCCCCATCTCTGCCACTTAGAATCTCTGGAGATTCTAAGCCTCTGTTTTCTTTAAGTGGCCAGACTGCTACTTCCTAAAGCAACAAGAATCTCACATATTTAAGCAATAATAATCCATGAAATAAAGCAGGATTTCATTCAAAGAAACCCAAAGTCCAAGTCATAAAAGGCATGCTTTCTGGAATAGCACTAACAAGGGAAGGCAAGTCCATTTCCAAAGTCTAAGTTGCCCAAATGACATTTTTCTAGTCATCATTATTATGTGGCTAAAGTAAAGACAGGGAAGATTCACCTGACAGGATGTTCCTACAAAAAGGAAGTGGAGATCTGGACTCACCTAATATATAGGTCTAGGGCAGCAGTCAAGCATGGTAAATCAAGGAGGACATGGAGCATCTCAATGGCTGTACTAGCATCAATGAAAACAGGAAGTATATCCACAAATTCTGAGATTAGGGATGCACTGTTCCATGCCAAGAACTAGTAGAAAAAAACAAGACTAATTGAGAGTTTTAGCAGATGATGGACATTAACAGTTCTGGTTTCATCCGGAGAACTAAATTGTTATAATTTATACATATGGTGGTGCCTTGACATACCACTGATTGATTAGATGACTTTAGGTAAGCCACTAATCACTCAAACTATATCTAAAAAACTGGACTTCTAGCAATGAAATTGTCACTAAGGTGAAAAAAGCTCAGTGAAAATACACATAAGCTTGGATAAAAAAAGATTATGCAGGTGTTCTTCACTTTGTGAAATAACCACCAAAGAGTTATATAAATAATTTATATTTAAAATAAACTAAGAAGTTTTCTACTCAAATTATATTGTAAATCATTCGGTAAAATGAAAATATGTGGAATCTGAATCTGAATTATTTAAACCCGGGTTTACAGACATACATTCAGAATACTTTCCAATTCAAAACCATAGCATTTAAGAAGTCACCTAGAAAAGCTAATGAAGAATAAATAATAGTGCAACTTATACACTTGGTTTTAGCCCAAAACATTCCTGTTCTTTGCAGGACCTGCTTGATTTCAGCAAAAGGGGTATTAGAACACATGAACATACCTTAAAGAGATTTGGGAAGTTTGATTTGAAGACGCTAAGATTTCCATTGAAAAAGTGGATGTTTTCCCTGCAGAACTGGATGAATTCAAAGGCCAACATTGAATTATAGAATAACTCTGAAGGGATGTTGGTAAACAAATGCTGATAAACTGCTTCTGAATCAACTGCTGCTGCTTCACCTGGAAGAATGTATCAAGCCAAAGGGTGAATTTGGAGTCAATGATTTTAGATCAATGATTTTAGGCAAGTCACCGTACTCACTGTGACCCTTCAGCAAATCATTTTACTTTTCTGAGACTGAATTTGTGCATCTATATTAAGGTAAAAAGGCTGGACTGGGCAGTGTTTCAAGATTCCTTCCAGTTCTAATATCTTTACGATGCTATTATATGTACCATTTAGGGATGATCATGATGAACCAAAGTTAAAGAACAGATAAGCCTTAACTTATAGAATATTGGCCAGGAGAAAAGTACATAAAATGAAAGGGTTATAGAAAAAAGCAGTATCACTGTTAACATTTCTGAAATTAAGAAAGCCAATGTGCCATGCAAAGATGAATTTTCTTGTTAAAACTTAATAGACAAAGATTTCTGGCTTTGTGTATGTTTATGGAAATGAGTATCGAAAATTCCAGAAATCGTTTTTCACTCTGATAACACAGGTATTTCCAAATTCAGCTGTACAAATAGATGTAACTATATAGGATCTGCTACATGCAGCAGGTGAGAGCTGCATGTGTTAAATATTCCCCGTTCTTCACTGTAAAGCAGTTTCTGACCCAGTAGTTTGTAGGATGTTCATTTTGGTGATGATTTTTCTCTAGGTCTCACTTGCCTCATCCGTACCCCTTCCAGCTCTCAACTCTATAATTCTATACATAGAAAAATGCATCAGATAGAATGCAGCCTCAAAGACACAGAGAAGCCATGGCCCAGCCACTCTGGTGTTACTATGTATGCCATGTCCTCTCTCTACACATTTGTAGCAGCCATTTCCCAGGCGTGAAATGCAATGGATCCAGTGCATCCTCACTTCCACTTCTTGAAATTCCTAGTCTCCTAGAAGACCCACCTCATGATCAATCTGCTACAAGAAGCTTTTTCTGGTCTGTCCCTTCCCATGAACCACTTCACTAGCTAATACCTTCTTTTCCCCAAATCACTCTGTACCTATTTTGTATTTACTCATATAGGTATAAGAACTGTTTCAATTTTTTCCTTGTATGCTGATCACTTGGTACATATTAAACACTTAATAAATGCCTGATACATCAAGGAATGGAATGAGTCAGTCTTATGGGTAGGATAAGAACATAAACCAAGGTATATTCCCACCACATTCTCTATGGATCATTTCAGTGCCCTGGCCCTTGTCTGTTCAGTCATTCTCAATATAAACGAAGCAGCTAATCAAGTAGATAAAGACTCCAAGAAATGGAGCCAAAGCCAGTGAGATAGGGCTCAACACACTAAGCTTACACTAGGACTGACCAATCTGATCAAGAAAAAGATTATAAAGGAGTTTTTAATATATATTTTTAAAATGCCATAGCTATAAAAACTTTTTTTAATTGCTGCTTGATTCTTGTCTCAATCTATTATTTTAGGTTGTTCTAAGTATGCATTTGTGTCATAGCATCAGTGAAATTCATAATGGCAATTTTTCCTCGTGCCTACTTCAAAGGATACAGACATAAAGCTCTGAAAAACTATGGATTAACCATCCTGAGCAATGACCAACAAAATTAGGTTTAAAAAATGAGCAAGACATCTCACTGTGATTCAGGAAGAACTGGGCAACTGGCAACAATGCTCGAACATAAGTCAGATCTCCACAAAGCCGCCCGTGTAAGATCTTTAGACGAGAGAGAGTCCGGTAGATGAAGGAGGAATCCTGCCTACAGAGTAGATCCAATATAATCACAGCTTCAACCAGACACTGCATAAGAAGAGAGTACCCTCATCAGAGCAAAATGAGTAGGACTTTAATTGATCTTCCCTATCCACCTATCCTTATAGGTGGATATATCCTTATATATCCCTATAAGAATACTTACAGCTTTTTGCAACTCACAATCTGGTTTCTTCAGGGCTCCTGGTTAAAAGAACAAATTAAGTTCACTTACTTCCTACAAATCATTCATGGAAAATGAGAGTATTAACTGTTTAATAAATGAAGGAACTCAGTTCTCACTATACTAAATGATTAAAATATAAGAATTTATCCTAAATTTTTTAAACCTAAATATATAGTCTCTTATAGAGGCTGGAAGTTGAAAGTCATATGGTAAAGACAGGATATTATGGAATCTGGGGTCACACTTCACATAGGAGGTGTTCTAGAAAGAGTCAAGAGTAGGAACCAAGCAAAGACAGGCATCAAAATTCATCACAACTATGAAGACCCTCTTTGCCCCTTGGGATTTTTAACTTATTTTCTTTGAAAATCAAAACTTAAGCAGTTCAAAGTTGTCAATAAGTCAAGTAGAGTTCCTCTTCAACTCATTAACTCGTTATAAAAAAGCAGACATGTATGTCTGAATGTAATAAATGTATCTCTTTGAAGGTGTCTACATATCCTTGCTTAGAGGATTCTGAAATGGTAGGCATCTTAAGAACACTGGTTATGTTTATTTTCAATGCAGTGTTCTTTATGGGCCCCACATATAATAGAACCACTATAGCTACAAAGTGATTTAAAACATCCTTTGACCAACTTTAATGACATTCATAACTAAAAAAAATTTGCTTCCCATAATACTTGACTTACAGAGAATCATCAGATTTTTTTTTTCCTGAAGCAAGTGGGGTTAAGTGACTTGCTCAGGGTCACACAGCCAGGAAGTGTTACGTGTCTGAGGCCAGATTTGAACTTGGGTCCTCCTGACTTCGGTACTGGTGCACTATCCACTGAGCCACCTAGCTGCCCCAAGAATCATCAGATTTTAAACACAATTCAAAAGTATGAGTCCTAGGAAGCTCCTCTTGGTCAAAACTACAAGTTCCAAAGAAGTCACAAACTTTTATGTTTCATTAGAGATGATTTGTTTGAAAACACGAAAACCAGTGAAAACACAACTTACTCCGATTACTCTGCTCAATGAGTCTCTGGCAATATTCAAAGGCATTCTCTCGCAGGCGCTCCTTTGGGGGAAGCTGGCGACTAGAGGTAGAGGTAGCAGAGACCATAGACATAATAGAGCCCTCTAGCTCTGATTTATCATCTGTATGGGTGAGTGGGAGGGGGGGGGGGGGGGAGGGTGGAGAAGTGAGGGGGCCAGGAAGAGCATAGATGCCACAGCGTTAGTAATTGACTCCACTCACATCTTCAGCTAGGGAAATACAAACTGCCAATTTAAAGAGACAACATGAGGAAACTAATGAGACAAAAAGAAAAAAGATAACATTTCCAAGAGAATTCATTAACTGTAACAATCACCAAATACAAAAGAAGCTACCTCTGTATATCTCTTTAATTATTTCTGACATTTTTCATAAAACTTTGGTCCAACCATACAGTAGAGTTCAAGTTTTCTTCTAATCTTGGACCACTGAATCTAAATTTTCATCAAATCAAAGAATACAAAACATCTTCAATCAGTGTCTTTTATTAACCTGATTAAGAATACTTCATCAAGAACAGTTTATTGCTAATACTCTCCAGATCTCAAACATACTACTGTTTCATAAAATTTTCAGAAAGAGTACCAAATGTTAACCTAATGAGGACATCAATAATGCAAATTTTTATTTCTTTTATACTCTCATAGTAATGCTAGTCTTTCTTAAAGACATGCTCATCCTCAAGGGCTTCCAAAGTCAGTACCTGAATCTGGACTGTCTGTTTCACCATTCCCACTATAAAGCAGCCATTTACGCAACATGGAGAAGGCCTGCATGTTCAACCACTGATCTTCTGTGTAATGCTGGCCTACTGAAAGTACAGTGAAGAAGTCTGTGGCAATTGCACCATCTACCTCAGTGATGGGGCCAGGCTGTAGGATACAACAAGGAAAAGAGATGGGAAATTACAAAATCTCCCAAGCAGCTAACTTAAGTTAGTTTAAAGAGATTAAAAAAAAAAAAAAAATCCAAATAGCATCAGATTATATGCTAAGAGACATAAAAATACCTAAAAAGGCATAATCTTAGAAAGATATACAAGAGCAGGAATAATAGAATCTTCAGTTGTGCAAGGAATAAGTTTTGTTTCTGTCTCGTTGCTCATTCTTGCTACTGATGCAAACTCATTCCCTGTATTTTGGACATGCATCTTCTAGATATGGATATGAAAATTATTCCAGCTAGAATAATTATAACTGTCATTGGCCTTTAGGTTCAGAGAAAAAAAACAAAAACAAAAAACAACTGTGCTGTTTGTAGAGATTTAAAATACAATTAGTCTTTTATTTCTCTAGGTTACTGAGGCTCAGTGATAGAAGATACATCGGTTTTAGAACACTGGCAAGAAAAGATGACACAGCAATGTAATTTCTGTTTAAAAAATGAACTTGATAAAACAAAGCTATCCTAAGCATCGTGGGCTCAGGGATTCATAAACAGACACAAAGAAAAAAGTTCCTATAGTTATTTAATGATCAGAGATCTAACCTCTGTAAACACCATGGCCTACCTGTCTGGCCCAGGGATTAGAGAAGAAGCCTCCAGACGTTTGTGAAACTCCTTGTTGGATACTTGCATAACGAAGCCAGTCAATTAGTCTTTTGTTGAGGAGGTTTATCTGGTCTACCAGGTTTGGGGGCAGAGGGAGGAAAAGTAGAGGAAATATGTAAGTTATTATTCTAACATCCTAAATAGATTTATGGGCTAAACCAAAACCTGTTAAAATGGTTCTCAGAAAAAAACTACTTCAAACTGGCAATCAAATGATAATCAATCCTTTCTGAGTTTACACATCCTTCCCTTAAAATGGCACAAGCTGAAAAAGACTGGTAATACAATCTTTTGATACATAATGTACATCTTTTGGTGCTCTGTATGTATGTTTTTCCTTAAAATGATTCAAACGCACAATAGCTTTCTTCTTTTTCATCCTACAATAACTAGCAACAAAAAAAGTATTAAAGGAAAAGTGTCACGACACATAAAACCCATTTTTACCTTCCTTGAGGACTTTTGGTGAAAGGGTAATGACCTTTGACAAGACAGGCAGGAGGTATCTTAAGCTCTGTCCCTCAGGCTGTCGACTTTCAAGGATTTTTGTAACACGCAGCCCCACATCTCTGACCTCATCCCTTTTATTGCCCTTCAAATCAAACACAGATTAAAAGAAGATGTATTTCCCTGTCCTTGTGGCTTCAAACAAGTGCTATAACTTCCAATTTGTTCACAAAATGATAGATGATAAATCTATGTCCTTTGAGATTTTCTTGATGCACAATGAAGCATTATAAGTAAAAGGGCCATTGGGAGAAAAGGACCAACATATGAAAACCTGAAGACTACAAGGTTTACTTACCACAAAATAATTATAGTAATCCCAGCTGCACAAGGCAGGTAGGAAGATCACATTCTACTGTCCCAGATCTATCAATGAAATCAGTCTCATTCTTTTAATATGAAAGCTACCCCAAAGAAAAAACTACATATTAAAAAGAAATACAGTAGCAATTTGGTGCTATTATTTTGCTTTTGAAAACTCTAATTCTAAGTGGAATGAAGTCAAGAATAGGAGCTTTGGTTGCTCTAATAACATAAAATAGGAGTCTATTTGTTAAGTATTAAGGATACAGCTAACAGAAAAAATAAATGGTTTAATTCCAAAGAATACTCCAGAATAAGGTATTATAAATGCTACATATTTAGGGCCAAATAACTTTAAGAAGGGATTTAAGATACTATTAATTTTTTGATGCAGTTGAAAATAAGAGTCAAACGATTCCAATAGACTTGGGATGGAAAGTGCCATCCGCATCCAGAGAGAATTATGGAGACTGAAGGTGAATCAAAACATAATATTTTCACCTTTGTTGTTGTTTATTTGCTTTTTTTTTTTCATTTTCATGGCTTTTTCCCCTTTTTATCTGATTTTTCTTGTGTAGCATGATGAACATGGAAATATGTTTAGAAGAATCGCCTATGTTTAACCCATATTGGATTGCTTGCTGTTTGGGGGAAGCAGAAAGGAGGAGAGAAAAAATTTGTAACACAAGGTTTTGCAAAGATGAACCTTAAAAACTGTTTTTGCATGTATTTGAAAAAATAAAATACTATTTAAATAAATAAATCTGTTTTTAAAAATCCAAAACTTTAAAAGTTAATGCCAGAAAGATCAAATAACTTTTCTCTGAACCAATGCTTCAATAATTTTCCTCCAAAGCAAAAAACCAACAGAAATCTGTAAAGTAACATTCCAGAGCATCCACTCTGAAGACTTATGTCACTTCCCATCACCTGCCCATACAAGTTCTTAATCTGTAGGAATATCTGAAATTCAAAGATTTGGTAAGGCTATACTGAAGAAAATAGAAATATAAAACAGAAGGAAAAACTGGATGATTCTAAATTGGTGGGATAAATTTTTTTAAAAAAAGAATTACTAATACTGAATGAAGATAAACTGCTTTCCTTTTTGCCTGGCTATTTTTTACTCATAGCAATATAAAAAGAGCTCATTGAATAATAAAAGAACTTAAATGAAACAAAAAAAAAAATCTAAATTAACAGAGATTAAGTGCTAAGCTCCATAGAGGTAACAGTTAAAAAAAGAGAAAGCTCAGTGTTATAGTTTTGGGGATTTAAAAATTTTAATTATTGGAATGAACTATTTTTAAAAACAAATAAAATGGCTTTAAACCTGAAAAAGCAAATGATAAAATAACTAGTGAAGCACTCTATGCTGTAGCAGACACACATTTGTAGTTAGCCACAATTCAAACCTAGGTATTATAAAAACTAAGTCCTATGTACCATTCTAATTATATAATCTACGCCATGACTCTTCAGGGCCAGTTTACCAAGTGATTTGAAACTCGCTTAAGTAAAGGCAAGTAGAGAAGAAGACTGAGTAGTCCACATAGCTCAAAAGAGAATTTAGTATGGAAAGTGAGTTCCAAATGGAGTCTTCCATCACTTTCACACTGGAAAGCTAGGTAATACCTCCCGTTTCCCTGATGAGAGTTAATGTCAGTCTTTCTCAGACATTACTAACCTCTGGCGCCATCTGCTGTAACAACAGTTTTCTTCTAATAGGTGTTTGAACAATATCCAAAATTTCCCAAGAGTCTAAAGGACACAAAAAGTAACCTATTCTCTCCGTCTCCCCCCCAACCCCCCAAAACCACATTTATAGCTCATCGATGTAGAATAAATAGCAATGAATGTTAGAGGTATTAGACTTATTCCAGGAGGCAAAGTCATTTGTAAGGCTCACTGAAACTAACAGTTCATGTATGGGAAAAGGTGTTAAAGGGACAGGATGAATCACCTTTTAACTTTAAATTACTCCATAAAATCAAAGTTTAAAAATTTCCTTCTAAGTATAAAGAAAGTCCAGGTCATATTATCATAATTAAATAGCTTAGGTTATTATACATAGGAATCTCTGAAGAATTCACTTTAAATTACTGTAAAAGTTTATTTAAATATCTAAATTTCAATATATACTCATTAGATACAAAAACTGTTTTTAAATGGACCCACAAAAAACATAAGTATGATTATATGATAGAAAGAGCAACATTTAAATAAAAATTGCCCCACTATTGATTACTACTAACGTTAAGCAATTTCTAGTTTAGAAAAATCTACAGAACTAACCTTGCTAATTTATGGGGGGTGTCATACTTCAAATGTGTCATAGTACAACAGCATTTATTTTCCTTCCTTGCTTCCTTAAGGGATACTTCAAAAGCTATACAGACAATGTTATTTAATTAAATACTTATTTCATAGACATGGAAGGAGTAAGAGATTACATGACTAATGGCATAGGCAGGGAAGAGAATCTAACTTTCCATCTTTTGCTCTAAAATAAACAAAAACAAAAACAACTAGTAAAAGGGATCAGACACATAAAGAAAAATAGCAATATGAGTTCAAGTTACCTGAGCCAACAGAACTGATGAGATCAAGCTTAATAGCTTTGTATTTTGGATGCTGTCAAAAAGCAATGTCAAATTTTCAGAAGGTGATATTTCTCTCACAATGGCAGCACAGAGTACCTGAACCTGTTCAGGACACTTTGGGAAATATAATGTTGACAGCAATAGATCCACAAATTTCTTTTCAAGCCTGTAAAAATATAACCATGTCAAATTGAAACTAATATGCTTACACCTTCTATTTCAGAGAATTCATTTACTAACCTACCTCATAAACCAAGACTGATTATGACCCCCCCAAGACATTATCTTTATATAGCTTTCACATATTCAGGATTCTTGATTACTCATTACAAACATTAGTTTGGGTAAAGAAATAAGGCACTTTTGGGGAGAAGAAATAAATCACTAAAAAAAAAGGACCAGACTAATTTGTTGCCCAGAAACCCAAATGTTCTTCAACGGTGAAATGGGGTATATCACCTACCTTATAGGATTGTTCTAAGGATCAAATGAGATACCTGTAAAAAGTACTTGGCAAAGTGCCTGGAACAGAGTGCCACTATATAAATGCATATTCCCTTTCCTTTCTCTTGTACCAAAAAAAAAAAAAAAAAAAAAAAGTTTTACTTCAAATTTTAAAGTTGATCATTATTTTGTTTTTGTCTCCAGTGTAAAATGACTCCAACTATTTAGTGTACAAGAAATTACCCCTGTTGTAAGGAATCTTGAGAACTATTTTAGGGATTTTAGTTGACCACAAGTTTACTATAAGTTAACTGTGAAGTGGTTTCTAAAAAGTGAATATAATCTTAGACTGTATCAATATAAATAACAGTATTTTAGTGATAGAAATATGTACAAATCAGAGGAATACAAGAGCCATCTTCAACTATTAGAAGAAATGATTTGTTCAATGCTGTTCCAGAGAACTCAAAGGAAAAGGAAAGAAAAATGTTTTAAGGATGGTATAATTTCTGTGAGATCAATAAATGCTTTATACATTACTGGGTGAGGTAGAGTGAACATTGCCTATTTTCACTCACTTCCTAGAATATTTTGTGGCCGAGACAATGAGGTAAAGTCTTTGCAAACAGTCAGTGGTTTCATTTCCTAAGTCTTCCTTTTGAAGGAGTCCTGTTATTCGCGAACAAAATTTTTTTAGTTCCTCATCCTGAATCTCCCTAAAAAAAAAGATGGTAAAGTATTAGGAATTCAATCAAGTAATACAAAACTGTTGACTTGAATAGCTACAATATAACTTTCTAATAAAACAGTCAAATACATTTATGATGAAATCATTGTTTCCCAAATAAAACATGGAAACCATTGCTGAACACACAATAATATACTTAATCAAATAAATTAGTCAAATCAAATCAAATACTTAGTCAAATAAATACTTAAACTGATTGATTTGAATCACCTTTTCTACATGGCCCATTTATCAAACTTCATACTACATATTTTGACAGGGGAACCATTATTTAACTTTTATTAAGAGATACCTACAAGTTAACTCCTCATTAATTCAGATCATACTTATTTATAAGTTTATGTTAATTCAGACAGTATAATGAATTTAAAAAATGAAAAACTTCTTTCTCCACACATTTTTAAGATAACAATTAAAAGTAAAACAAATTCTAAGATTAGTCACCCTTTTCTCAAATGCAGAAAATTCTTTTCAAGGATGCAAAGATTCTTTAAATTTGCTTTCTATTTCTGGATTTGCTTATTAAATTTAAGGTAGAACCAATGTGAATTTTATTCTTTATAACATTATTTCATTTAAAAGTAGAAGCATGTTGGTATGCTAAAAAAAAAAAAAAAAAAAAAAAGCTTTAAAAAGTAAAAAAAACAAAAACAGGGAATTTCCAATTAGCTATAATTTGGTAGTACATGATTTAAAGCTGGAAGGTACATTCACATTTATCTAATAAGCTCACTTAGAGTTCCCTATTGTGCACCCCCCATCTTACTGTTGAGCCAGAAAGATAACATTTTTTTTCTAAGTTAATACAAATAGAAAAATCAGTAATTAAAAAAAAAAAAGTTTTTTGGGGTCATATATATATAAGTCATTCCTAGAACATACATGTAAAAGTAAAGGAAACAGGGGCAGCTAGGTAATACAGTGGATAGAGCACTAGTCCTGAAGTCAAGAGGATCCAAGTTCAAATCTGGCCTCAAACACTTAACACTTCCTAGCTGTGTGACCCTGGGTCACTTAACCCCAATTATCTTAGCAAAATAAATAAATAAACAGACAGACAGATAGATAGATAGATAGATAAATAGATAGATAGATAGATAGATAGATAGATAGATAGGATGAATGAATGAATAGATAGGTAGGTAAATAAATAAATGAATGAATGTATAAACAAACAAATAAATAAATGGAAAGGAGGAAACATAATGAACTTAGTTCTTAAATAGAAGAGACAAGAACTGGTATAGAAAGTATTTGTGAGTCAACCATTACTATAGGAGTCCAAGTTCATTTTAGATCCAATTCTTTATTTGGACAGGAAAATTCTCACTTTATTGTTCAGTTTTAGAAAAGGAAAATAAAGTGGTGGTTAATTAGGAGAAAAAAGAAGTAAAACAAATTAAACAATAAATATTCCACAGAAATCCTTATAGACTTTCTTTTAATTTTAATTTTTTGTTTTTTCTGAACTTAACAAATATCAAATATGAGCATTTCCACATGTAGAGAAGTATTGAAAAATTGTACATGAAACCACAAATCTCTTATATAAAGCCTGCATCTTTAAAAAAAAAACATAATAATACAATATCAGAAGTTCAGAAATATACATCACAAATTTTAAAAAGACCCAATTCCCCTACCCACCATCATCTTTTTCACCTTTTCCTAAAAAGTTCAATAAACTTTCATGTCTGGTTAAGGAAAACAAATGAGCAAGGTAAAATTACAGCAAAACTACAATAAAAAGAATAATCAGAATTATGCACAATTAAAAGCTATCACAACTAAGAACACAAAAGAATTAGAGAAATGTCTTCAAAAACATAAAATACACAAACTATTGAAAGACCAGATAGAGATCTTAAATGAACAATCTCAGAAAAAGGAAAAAGACCTATGAAATATACATCCATACACACACATATGTCAAAAACCCTAAAACTATAGATACAGAAGGACCTTTTCTAAATATAAAAAAATAATCTATTTAAAACCAAAAGCAAACATTATATGCAATGAAGAAATTAATAGAACCTTTTCCAGTAAATACAGAAGTGAAATAAGGATGCCCACTCTCTTTATTATTTGATATAGTATTGCAAGTGTTGTGATAGCACTAAGACAAGAGAATGGAATAAAGATGGGTATATAAGAGATAAAACTATCCCTGTTTGCTGTTATGATTTAATTGGAAAACCCTAGGGAATCAGCAAAAATATTAAGAGACAATAGCTTCAGCAAAGTTGCACGCTACAAAATAAACCCTCAAAAATCAATCTTTTTATACCTACCTATCTACCTACACACACACACACACACACACATACACCCTCCAAAACATAAGAAGAAATAACAGAAAGAAAAATTCCATTCCAAAGAACTACAAAATGCATTAAATATCTAGAGTTCAATCTCCTAAAGCATGCAAGACTTATATAGATTCAATTACAAAACATACCTAAAATAAAGAATAACCTAAATAGCTAGAAGCATATTCAGTGCTCATGGCTAATGGCCATACAAATATAATGAAGTTAATTTACATTTTTAATGCTATACCAATCAAATTGCCAAGAGAAAATGTCATATAATGGCATGATGTGTCAGTTTATTTGGTATATAGTATGCTAATAAACATTTATCAGATACCTAATATATGTCAGGCTCCTCTATACTAGACAGACAAATATGAAAAATGACATTCCCTGCTCTTGAGTTTACAGTTAATGGGGGAAAGACAACACATGTTAAAAAAAAAAAAAAGCTGAAAAGGAAGTGGGGGCAGTCTGGAGAGGTAAATAAATGGATGTGGGAAACATGGTGGAAAAGTCAAAGTAGTTTTAAAGTGGTGCAGCCAAGTGAAAATGCTTTTTCTGTAAATCAGAACTGCTTTAGAAAGTAATTCAGAACTATGTATATAAAAAGATTAAAATGTGCACAGCCAGGCACATATCCCAAGGAGGTTATTTATATAAGAAAAAAAGGGCCCCATATACAACATTTATAACAGTTCTTTTTGTTATAGCAAAAAATTTTGGGGGAAAAAATCAATGCCCACTGATTGGAAAATGGATAAATAAATTATTATATATCAATATAATGGGGTATTATAAAAAACCATAAACATGATAAATGCAGAAAAGCATGGGATTTGATACCAAATAAGTAAGCAGACACAAGAAAAAAATATTCAAAATGACTAAAACTAAAAAATGGAAAAGACATCCACAAAACATTGAATGAATATTGCAAAATTACAAAGAATAAGCATGGCTTCAAAAAAGAGCTATGACAAGACATTCCTACTTCCACTCCTTTGCAGAAGTCCACAAGTGTGATTAACAAAGCATTTCTTTACAACCAGCAGGATGATTTCAGAGAGGTCTGGAGAAAATTATATGAACTGATGCTGAGTGAAATGAGCAGAACCAGGAGATCACTGTACACAGCAACAGGAAGACATATGAAGATCAATTCTGATGGTCATGGCTCTCTTCAACAATAAGATGATTCAAACCAGTTCCAGAGATTCAATGATGAAGAGAGCCATCTACACCCAGAGAGAGGATTGTGGGAACTGAGTGGTTCACCACATAGCATTCTCACTCTTTCTGATGTTTGCTTGCATTTTGTTTTCTTTCCGTTTTTTTTTTTTTCTTTCTTCTTTCTTGATCTGATTTTTTTTTTTGTGTGTGTAGCAAGATAACTTTATAAATAAATATGTAAACATATTTTGGATTTAACATATTTAACATGTATTGGAATACCTGCCATCTAGGGGAGGGGGAAGGGGGAAAAAGAAGATAATTTGGAACAGAAGGCTTTACAAGAGTCAATGTTGAAAAATTAATTTAAAAAAATTTTTTAAATAAAAAGCTTTAATTTTTTTTAAAAAAGCATTTCTTTTCAGACTTTTAAAATATATTTTTGAGTTTTGCTGATCTTTTTCTCATTTTTAAAAAATATTATTATACATAATGACTTCATGGGAGAGGAAAGGGAAAATTTTGCTCACGTTAAAGAGAGATTTTTCAACCATTCATTCATTCATTCATTCATGTACAGGATTCAGGGAAAAAAAATGGAGGGACATTTCTCTAGATAAAGACATCTGAACTGAGTGAGGTTCCTCATGAGCCAGTGTTAGAATAAATTTTATAATTTTTATAAACGATACGAAAGAAGTACAATGTGAAATCTAGTGGAGAGATAATAGGAAGTTCTTCCAATGCTAGGACAAAAAATGAAGGGAAATCTCTTGAGGCCATGAAAGTGAGAAACTTGTACCTTAAGCTTTAATGTAAACAATTATAAATTCATCTTACAATAAGGATGAAGTAGCATATTTAGGCAAAAAGAATTCTAATTATATTCATGATAGTTCACAGCCTCAGTTAACATGCAGAAAGATTTAGGAGTAGACTACTGTCTATAATCCAATATAAAGACAAAGCTCAAGTAAAGCTGAACATATGAATATAGGCCCCAAACCATCATTTTATCGCCCTCTTCTGCTTTCTCTCCCATCTCCTTCATTCCCCTACTTAACTACCCATGTAACACTGCAATTCTGGTCAAAAGGCATGAAAGAAAATCTAACCCAAATAGTCATCATCATCATGAAAAAGCTATAAGGATTCTTTCTAGTCCTGAAAGAAGAAGGTTGAGATTACAAAATCCTTCAAGTTCAGTTTTAGAGGATATCTTTAAGAACTATTAACAAGCAAGTACCATTTTATATAGCAGATAGGGTATCCTTCCCTTTGCATTCTTTATATAATAGATGAAATTTTCAACCCTTATCTTACAATTAAGGCCATACGACATCAATGGTACTGAAGCTACGAATACACTGACTACGAGGATTTATCCTTCGACTCATACATGGTACCAACTCAAGACTTAACCCCTGGACAACTACGACTACTAGAGGTTGACAATCGAGTAGTTCTTCCGATAGAACTTCCAATTCGAATGTTAATTTCATCAGAGGATGTACTCCTCGCATGAGCAGTACCTTCTCTAGGACTAAAAGCAGATGCCGTCCCTGGACAATTAAATCAAGCCACTCTAACCTCCACTCGCCCTGGAGTTTATTTTGGTCAATGTTCAGAGATTTGTGGCTCTAACCACAGCTTCATGCCTATTGTACTAGAAATGTCGACCCTAAAATATATTGAAAACTGGTCACATATAATGCAAACATCTTTGAGAAACCAACATAGTACTTAAGTATTAGCGGAGTTTAACAATTCCTCAAAGCTATGCCTCAATTAGAAACATCAGCATGATTTCACGTTGCCGGCCTAACCATCATTAACATTTTCTGCTCGTTCCAACTACAACTCATCGGTATTGAAATAATCTATATTTATCCTCCAGAAGAAATCCTCAAACTCCCAGAAATTCCGTTCCCCTGAGAAAAAAAATGAACGAAAATCTATTTGCCCCTTTCATCTGCCCTACTATTATAGGCATCTCTGCCCTACCATTATCATAATTTTCCCTTGTCTTATTTTCACAACGCCTAAACGTCGACTCCCCAGTCGAATCCAAATCCTACAAATCTGACTTATCCGACTCATTACCAAACAAATAATAACAATACATAATAATCTGGGTCGGACATGAGCCCTTATACTTATAACCTATCCTATTTATTGCTACCGCAAACTATCTAGGTCTCCTCCCTTACTCATTCACCCCAACAACACAGCTCTCCATAAATATTAGCATAGCTATCCCCCTCTGAATAGGCACTGTGGTTTTAGGCTTCCAATATAAACCAAAAGCTTCACTTGCCCACTTCCTACCTCAAGGAACTCCAACACCTCTTGTTCAGGCAGTACCTTAGTACTACCTGAAAATATTGTCCTTCCATTCAAACTCTTTATTAGGTGATGTAGGTCAGGAATTAACTATTTTCTTGTCAGGGATCCCTTAGGCGGTTTGGTGAAGTCCACAGACCCGTTCTCAGAATAAGGCTCTTAAATGTATAAAATGCAAAGAACTACCAAGGAAATAATAATGTTGAAAGGCAGTTGAATAAATCAAAGAACTATAATAGGATCTGGTGTGTGACCGGGAACTAGTTAAGTCCCTGAACCTCTCCGGGTTCACAAACCCAGAAGCCCCGATAAATCACATATCTGCATTCGCGGAGGGCATCTTTCTGCATCATGTGTCTCCACATTGCTATTAGAAGAGGGGGGGGGGGTCCCTCCCTTTTCCACAACATTTTACATTTTTTACACCCTAGCTTAGACCACCCATTTTCTAGTAGCTTTTGAGGACTTCTTTACACTTTGGAGTAAAACAGAAACAGAACTAACAATTCACAACATCAGAAATGAAGGGCTTTTCCACACTAAAACAAAGGCAATAACCCAAGACTTACTGGGCTAATGTCACGCCCAGTAAGCTTTGTGCCCCTAGCTCTATGCGAGACCTGGATTCCGGCCGATTCTGGGTTGATTTCCCGCGTTTCCGAGTAAAGGGTTTAGCTTCAATCGATCGGAATTGGTCCCTTGGCTTTAAAGGGTGGGCTGAGGACGTTACGTTAGGGGCGGCGCCTGGGCCCCGCCCCTTTCCCCCTCCCGCCTACGAGACGCCGGGCGGGTTCCGGGGCAGGGCCCAGTGCCCCAAGCGCAGCCCCGGGGCCCAGCCCCCAGCCCCAGACGGCGCTGCCCTCTCGCCGCACCTGGCTTGAAGGAGCAAACTCTCGGTTCCCGCCGAGAACATCCCGCCGCCAGCAGCCGGAGTCTACTGGCCTCCCAGACGCCCAGCGGAAGAGCCGCCGAAGTCCCAGGAACCGCTTCCGTAGGAAGAGGAAAGCCTTGTGACCACCATGGGCGTGCAGAAGAGAGGAGGGGAGGAGCCCCTTTGTACTAGGGCCGGGTCTGGCTAGTTGCGCGTGCGCATGCGCGCCTGAGCGGCGTTAGCGCCGCGCGACCCACTGCTTGCTGGGGGCGCGGCCCGGGGCCTTCTGTCCTGTCCTGTGCCGCTTCCCCAGGGTCATTGCCCGGCCGGAATCATTAGAAAAAAACGCATGGTCGTCCACAACTTCCGGGGACGCCGGAAAATCCAGCCCTCGCAGGCGGTTCTGCCCCGGCCTTGCTCCCCCGCCCCCCCGGACGCCCCAGTCCCTCGGACTCGCGTTGAGCGCGCTCAGCCGCCTCCCTTCGTCCTCCGCTCAGCTGTCAGATTAATCTTCCCAAACCTTCTGCTCAGGCACCTTCTATTCGGTGTATCCCAGCGGCTCCCCGGCTCTCTCAGACTGGGCCTGGTCTCCAAAGCCCTGGGGCCTCCCACCTTTCAGTCTTCTTCGCCTGCCCCTCCCCCCTCCTACTCTGAGCCAGTGACGCTGCCCCCTTTGCTTTTCTTCATCCGGGGCACCCCCTCTCCCATTTCGGTGGGTCTAAACTGGTTACATTCTGAGTGCGTGGGACTCTCCATCTCCGCCTCCTGGCTTCAAGTCTCAGCTAGTCTGGCTTTCCTTTAAAAAAACTGGAGAGGTTTGCGTTCAGGGAAGCAAAGGAAGAGGTTCTGCTCCCCCCGATTCCCGGTGGTCAGGGAGCTAAATGAAGAGGTTAGGGGTTAGGTCCCCAAGGATCCTGCCCAGGGCAGGGACTTGTGGGAACCCCTTCTTGCAGCACAGAGGTCCTAAAGGAATGTGCCAACCCAAAAGCTAGACTGGCAAAAAGAAGTTTATTCTTGGCATTGCGAAGTCAGCCTTTGCTATGTATGAATAGAAAGACTGAATTCCTCGGGAGCAAGGTCCTGACAAGAAGTAGTTTCCAGCAGAGAAATCCCAACAGAGAGGTATAAAGTCTTGTTAGGGAAATAGGTGAGGGGGTAATGCTGAAAGAGAATGTCATTCCAGGGGGCAGAGGGTTGCTGCTAGGCAAAGAGAGAGGTTCCTTGGCATAGCATGGCATGTTAGGTCCTCTGCAAGAAGTGAGGTTCAAGTTGCCTCTTTTTATAATTGGATCCTAGGTTAGAAGCTGGGGGCAGCCCCTGATGGGGGCTGGGTACAGTTTGAGCTGGAATCAGAATAGAAAATCTTGAAATTGAATGAAGGTCTCTGGGCTAATCTCCAATTCAAGGGAGTTGGAATCTCCAGCTCTGGCTAAGTAGGAGTGGTACTCAACCCCTTCCCACCTAGATCTGGATTCCCTGGGGTGGGTCTTTCGCAGAGGCAGGGCTCAAGGAGAATCTCTCCTACAAGGAACTTCTCAAGGGCTTTACCTCATGGCTCACCCCCAAAGTCAGAGAGCATTTCTGGGCTCCCCTCATCAAAACCCTTTTCCAAGCCTCATCAATATTAGTGCTTTCTCTTTGAGGTAAACTCCAATTTATTCTCTAAATCTGTTGTTTGTAATGGGGAGCAGGGAAGGAGAATATTTTGCAAAATCTGGATGGACTAACAAGGTAGATATCCCCAGTCACTTGGTGACCTCTTAATAGAAAGTTCCCACTAACAAACTGTTATTGTTTCTGCTGCTTTCTCAAAAACAACTGACATCGGGGAGGGCATGCCAGGACATGCAAGTGAATTGAATTTGAAGGAGGGAGTCTGTCTCACTTTCCCCTCCAGAGCCATCTGGGTCAAGATGCGGCCAAGATACAGAACAAGAGGACTGGAGATGGCCCTGGATGCAGTGCGAGACTTTGGCCTTTTTAAATTAAGGTCTTAAACAGATCTCAGTTTGAGTGAGGTAAAGTTCAATCAGTAATAAAGGATCAAGAATGGACTCTTTTTACCTAGTTCCTCCCTCTGCCTCCAAAAAAAATCAATTTGGGAGGAGCAGGGTTTCTGGCCCAAACCAAAGCAATTGTTATTTACATTCAGAGCCAATTATGGCCCAAACAATGACCAAGTTGGGTGTGGCCTGGGACCTGTTTTTTGGCTAGGAGATTCTCGTTTGAGGACAGGTGTTACAACTTAATAAAGCAAGTGGTTTCATTCTTTTCTGAAGAACTTACAATCCTTGGATAAAAGACTCTGCTGCTTTTATTTAAATAAACTGGTTTCAACTTTTAAGTATGGTTGTTTCTCCTAGTCTCTAGCCCTAGACCAAAGAATATTTTCTTACTTTGATAAATCTTGTCATTTGCATTTCAAATACTTTCCTTTTCTCCTTAAACTAATAATACCCTTCTTTTTCTAACACTTCTACTTCTGTGATACCTTTTCCATCCTAATAAATTGCTGCAAGAAGCTGCTGACTGACAGTATACTCCAATTGGCCTCAAAAGGTTATAAAAACCAATATGTACCCCAAGAATCTTGAGTTTGTTTGCAGCAAGAACAGATTCTTTAGCATGCTAATTTCTTTACTTTCAGTTTGGCCTTCTATCTTTGACCCATAGTAACCAGGCCCCAAATGATTTATCTGCCTTAAGAGGTCAAAAGAATTCTCCAATAGTATACTATTGTTTGCATCTTGTTTTCCCAACTACTGTGAGCAACTTAAGTAAGGTGGTTTTTTGCCTTTCTTTGTATTCACTAAGCAATGTGTCCCTAGTACATAGGTGCTTAATAAATGCTTATTGACAAATTCAGAGACAAATTAGAAAGATGCTTCAGCCTCTAAATATGTTTCCCAACTTAGGTTAGTAATAGATATTTTGAGAAGTCGGGATTCTTGCAAACAAATACTTCTGTGTCAGACTAAAATGATAGAAGCATGAAAAATGATTTTCTGGTTCATCGGTGCTGTTTGTAATTACTCTCAAGAGCTTTAGCAATTTTCTCCATCTAGAGATAATCAACTTTTCTAATATTCTGAGACATCACTCCATTGTATTGATTTCTTTAAAAAAAAAAAAAAAAAAAAAAAAAAAGCCTTTGTGGCATAAATAATGATATTGCCCTAACAAGTTATTTTAGACCTGTTAACGGAAACCATTATGTCCAAAAGTCACTTCCTTGTTTTTTCTGATGGTAAACTTTTAGAGAAACAGTGATTGGAAATGAGGGAAGGGCCACAACTTATCTGTGGAAAAGTTTGTGGTTGCCCATCAAACTCATCCTAATCTACCTCCCACCCATCTTTCTGAACTGATTTTACTTTTCTTCATGTCCACTAACCCAGTATAGTTCTTGTCCATGTTCTCCCAAAGAACATGCTAGTCACTCACCACTCTTTTTCATCACAATCTACCTCCCACCTATCTGAATTGATTTTACTTTTCTTCATGTTCTTTAATCATATATGATTTTTTCAAGCCATTCTCCAATTGATAAATGGTCAAAGGATATAAACAGACAATTCTCAGATGAGGAAATTGAAACTATTTCTAACCATATGAAAAGATGATCCAAGTTATTATTAATCAAAGAAATGCAAATTAAGACAACTCTGAGATACTACTACACACATATCAGATTGCCTAGAATGACAGGAAAAGATAATGAGGAATGTTGGAGGGGATGTGGGAAACAGGGACACTAATACATTGTTGGTGGAACTGTGAATACATCCAGCCATTCTGGAGAGCAATTTGGAACTATGCGCAAAAAGTTATCAAACTGTGCATACCCTTTGATCCAGCAGTGTTACTACTACTGGGCTTATATCCCAAAGAGATATTGAAGAAGGGAAAGGGACCTGTATGTGCACGAATATTTGTGGCAGCCCTCTGTGTAGTGGCTAGAAACTGGAAACTGAGTGGATGTCCATCAATTGGAGAATGGCTAAATAAATTGTGGTATATGAATGTTATGGAATATTATTGTTCTGTAAGAAATGACCAACAGGATGATTTCAGAAAGGCCTGGAGAGACTTACACGAACTGATGCTGAGTGAAATGAGCAGGACCAGGAGATCATTATATACTTCAACAACAATACTATATGATGACCAGTTCTGATGGACCTGGCCATCCTCAGCAAGGAGATCAACCAAATCATTTCCAATGGAGCAGTAATGAACTGAACCAGCTATGCCCAGTGAAAGAACTCTGGGAGATGACTAAAAACCATTACATTGAATTCCCAATCCCTATATTTTTGCCCACCTGCATTTTGGATTTCCTTCACAAGCTAATTGTACAATATGTCAGAGTCTGATTCTTTTTGTACAGCAAAATAATGGTTTGGTCATGTATACTTCTTGTGTATCTAATTTATATTTTAATATATTTAACATCTACTGGTCATCCTGCCATCTGGGGGAGGGGATGGGGGTAAGAGGTGAAAAATTGGAACAAGAGGTTTGGCAATTGTTAATGCTGTAAAGTTACCCATGCATATAACCTGTAAATAAAAGGCTATTAAATAAAAAAAAAAAATCATATATGATTTTTTAAACACATATGTTCTCCCATTGATTCTCCACAGAAGATATGCCCAAACTGCTTGAAGGCTTTCCCTAGATATTTTTATGTTTCAAGAGTACCAGTAGAATACTCTGACTGACTGGCTGGCTGTTCATCCTTCATTCTTGCTACATGATTGTCTTTTCATTTCTAATTGTTAATTTCCTTATTATCCCTAACATAACTTCTTAAACATAGATTATAACTGTTAGCATGCTGCTTACCATTATTTTCTTCATTGCTCTATTTCAGTTGGGATTTTCAGTCAGTCAATAAATGTGTATGAAGCACTGTGTTAAGTATTGTAAATATAAAGGCCAAAAAAAGTTACTTATTCTTGTAAGAATTGTTAATCTAATCAATTCCTTGGAAAGTTTGGTGTTTTTAAGTTCCAAAATTATCCAGTATTCATTAATGGAAGTTCATTTGTATGGAAATGAGGATTTTGTGCCAGAGAGCACTATGGAATTATTTTTTTAAAAATTATACAATCTTACAAATACAACTCAGTCTGCTTTCTTCCTTCAATTCTGGGCCCATTTGTAATGGCTAGTGCAGACATATATATTGACATGCTAGCTTAATGGATTGATCCACCCTGTCGATCTGGACAATAAGCATTTTTCACCCATGAGGTTTTTAGTTAACATTCTATTGTTCTGGGAAATAAAGGTTAAAAAAAAATTATTCCTGGAAGATTACTGAAAAATCAGTATAATATGAGGTGTGCAATACCTCATGCAGCATTAAAACCTCTCCTCCAACCATGAAGTTTCTCATGCCATGGTGGAAGGCCATTGAGCTGTCTTACATACTTAAGGTCAAAAAAAAAAAAAAAAAAAGCCCCAGCCTATGAGAAGTTGGCATCTGAAGTTTTATTGGAATCTCTACTATGCATTGGGAACAACTTTCGGACTTGGCAAAGCCAATTTAATGTAGTAAATAAAATAATGGGAGAGGCTAGCTGCTTTATTTAAATTATCTTATTTTTAGATGTATACTCTTTGTATTATCTATTGAGTAAAGTCATTTTTGATTATATTTTTTTTTATTCATAATCATCTCACTGAACTCTGATTCTAATCCTGAGCTTGAATTATTTATACTGGATCTAAATAAATTAATCTTGAAACAGAATAATCTGGCACAATTGTTAAATGATATTTGTAATAATGTTGTGATTAAATTCACGGAAGAGGAGAAAGGATGGTAGGGAAGATGAAGAGAAACTTTGGGTAATAAAATTCTCTTGTATTTGTGAGTTTAGCATTGTTAAAGGTTTATGGAGATTCCTATATATGGTTAAACCGGGATTTCCTGCTATCCCCAAGATCAGTGAAAAAAAAACACTTAAGAAGTTAAGACTAGGAAAGAGGAAAATATCACAAAATTAAGTATTTCTTGGCTCTGGGTATTTTTGGAGAAGTTGGATCACTAATGGTAAAGAAAATAAATTGTCCTTGCACATGTGTCAGGTCAGATAGAGTTAAATGAGTCTTTGATCGTTAAGGAGTACCTTGTTGAAGGCAAAGGGAGCTGCATATGAATCTAATAAAAAACGATAGAACTGACTGTAGAAGGGAAGCAAGATCTTTGACTTAGAGAATATTAGAGAATGTGTAAAAGCTTAGTGAGATCAAGGATAAAAAAGAGGGGAATAAGCTGAAAAGAGTATGCACATTATAAATAGGTCCCACTAGAAGAGAACCTGGGGCCAACTTAACACTTATCCTAACCAAAGAACTGGGGAGGTTGCAGAAGTTTAAAGAGAAAGCTGATGTAATTGCAATTCCATGGACTAGGAAAACTTAATTGAAAATTTGCTCTTACAGTTTACTGAACTGGCTTTAGGCCCCTGATAAGAATTTACCTGTTGTCTATTTAGGCTCTGTAAATTTGGTCCTATAATAATGAATTCCTTTGTGGCTGAGGGTCAGTGAGGGAGAGAGTGAAATTTTTAAGAGGGGTAGATTTAGTAGTCTTTGTGCCCTCTTCCCATAGTCAACCCTCTCTCCTCCTTCCCTCTGCTTAGGTTGGTGCAATTAGATATTATATTTTGGGTAGAGGTCTACCTGAATAGTATCAGGCATTAGTTATATATGGTCCTTTACCACATCAGATTACCAGATAGTCCTGGGCAAGTAAAATGGTAAACTTCTAGTTAAAGATTAAGGCAACTTCAGCAATTGTCTGAGCAAACAAAACATTCGCACAAAGGGATGGTCTGGAAATGATAACAGGCACTAACCTACTGTCATATTAGATGGGCAAAGGATGCTGAAAGTTCTGGAAGTGGCTTTTGAAACACAGGGAGAACAAGAATTGTTTGCCAGTTAATGGGGATATTATAAAAATTGTCCTGGGAATTTCAGAAATAGATCAACAAGGGTCCTTTTGCCCCCCAGTTTAGAACTTTCTCAAAGCCTTTACCTCATGAGATTGTTTCTCCATTCCATCTGATCCTTCTAAGCCATCAAGTCTTTCTCTGAAGATCTGAGGCACTGTTGGGAAGAGTATTTCTGGGTTAGAGATAAGGTTCACACATGGCTTGGCCTAGTCAAAATAAATAGGGATATGTCCAAACCACTTTGGCTTGGTAAGGGAAGAGAAATGCTACATGTATCAAGGGCTACTAGATTCTGGCAGCCAGATGGTTATCATAACAAGGGATTCTCAATAGTCCACAAAGGTGCCCCAAGTTTACTTAAGGAACAAGAAAGGATGGAGCACCCTTACTCGAAGAAGTCAGTACATGATCCCATTTAGGTCTCATTTATGGTGATTAATGAGAGGACTATTCTGTGGACATGGATATTATGAGTTCTTGGGAGTATCTGTAACAGTGGTTGTGCATTATTGTAGTTAAGGCTAAATGGAAGCCCTAGGAATTGTGTGAACTATATAGCTATATATCTCTATATATTTATATATAATCATATATCTATAGTTAATAAAGAACAGTATTGGATTGGGTGGGGCTGGAGAGGGTAGAATAAAAGACATTCCTTTCTAATAATGAAGTTGTAGGCTAGAGTACTTAACTATATAGATTTCTCTTATAACAACCCTATGTGGCCAGTGAAGAAAGTACATGGTACCAAATGACTAATGATAGATGATCAGTAACTGAATAGAATTATGTTGATTGCTATAGGGAACTCAGATTCCAAGTTAAGTGACAAAGGGTTATTGATTTGATAATACATCAAATTTTAATTTTTACATAAACATCAGCAATTTGCTTTTATTGACAAGGAGTTTAGTATCTTCACTGTTTTTTATTTCAGGGTTACTAAATTCTCCTACATGTTGCCATAGTTTGATAGGCAGAGGCCCCACTTCCTAATGATTGCTACTGTATCAATAACTGGTAAAGCCATGTTACAGTCAGAAGTTAAATATTGGATGGTGGTTCATATGAAATTAGGGAGGATATCAAATCTAGAAATACTGTACTTAGACTCCTTAGCTAGGTTTGGAGGAATACAATGGAAAGGGAGAACATAGGTAATTTGATTTAGTTCATAATAAGCAACTGTCATTTGTTTCCCTCATAGTCTAAAAAAGAAACTCAGAAATTATTGGATTTTTCATATTCTGGAGAACCCATATTCCCTATCTGATATTTTGATAGCCCTTAATGAGTCACTTGCAAGTTTGCTGATTCACTGAAGTGGGGCCCCAAATTGCCTGGCAAGACCTAAAGCAGTATTCAGCAGTATTTTCCCTTGGCCTCTTGTGATTCTATAGGACCTATATTTTAGAGGAGTCTGTCTATAAGAACCAGGAAACTGGAATCAAACAATGACTAGATTAAATAACCAACAGACTTCTGGAACTGCAAGTTCCATGAACCAGCCATTGCCTAGATCACTTTTGAAAAACAGTTGAATGGGCCCTACTTTTGAGAGAAAGGATGACATGGGATAATATTCTCACCTTTTATTCAGTTGCCCACTATGAAGTGGGCAATGCAAGATGGTCCTTCTAACAAGATGGATAGACACAGGACACTTTTAATTGTTAAAAGGAAATGGTACATTCAGGATATATGCTTCTCTGGGTCGCCTGGATGTCAGTGACCTCCATGAACAGGCTGTGACTTTGCTGGCAAGTCTAGTCCCAGACCTGTGCTGCACCATCTCCAGTTGTCCAGTCTGTCATCCTCACCCAATCAGGGCCAGGACAGACAAGATTTTGATTTATACTGATGCCAGTTCTGTAACTATGGTCTAGTAAGGTGTTTTAGGATTAAGAAAAAAGAACTACATATTTAAAGGCTCTCTACTTTGGGATTGAGTCTCATTGAAGAATTTTTCCAGTGATTCTCATAGTTGTTTGTAGGATATATTAGTTCCCATCTTATGTCTTCTACTGAACATAATAATTAGGTCTATGTTTCTACAAGAATGTCAGAGATTAAAGTTTGGGTCTCTTATCCAATAAAGGGACCATGAACTATGTTTCAATTGTCATGGAGCTATATGATCTCCTGAACTAAACAAGGAGGCTTCTTGTGCCAATCAAAATGTTCGTATCAGAAAGATCAATTCTTGATATGCCTGATTGGAAAACCCAGAGACATGAATCAGCCCTCCTTTAACTGGAAGGTCAATGATAGTATGGAAAAATCCCTTCCTTAAAAGGGAAAAAGACAATTACTGGGTTATACTTTGCTTTTTACAGTAGGAATAGCTGAAAGGGCCTTTAAAAAAAATCATGAAAAAAGAAATCAGCAAATTACATCTGTTCTTACATAACCTAAGTGAAAAAATTGTTTTTATATTTTAAAATACAATAAAATCTTATTTAAAAATGTAAAAACCACTCAGCCTCTGACTATACAAACCCAGGCAGTGGATCAAAAGTCCGTGGTTTCACAATCCCTGATCTAAAAGATGATCCTTTAGCTAAACTGGTGGTAATCTTGGGTCTCTTGATGAAGATGAGAGAGTGTCTTCAAAGATCCAACCTTCATAAGAGAAGATCTCTCAGCACAGTCTTAAAAAGGGGCCAGTATTTAGCATCCTTTCCTCTAGTGAAGCTATCCGAGAGAAATAGCTTTTTAATAGGCTGAGGAAAAAAGAGTATGATGTAAATCCTATTATCGACTTGGGTCTCAGGATAGATTTCCTGCAAGAGGCTTATGAACTCTTTGGTATCATTGAACAGATGACTTAAACCTATGATGAGAAATGGCCAGAAATTGTTTCTGGCATTCACTGTGCTTATAATCTTGGTGCTATTTCTGGTTATATTCTAAAATGCTCCTGACAACATACCCTTAGTACAAAATCACTGGTTTTAAAGAACTTTTTATACTAGTTTTATCCTATTCTTTGTACAAACTCCTCCTCTAGTATGGTCATATGAGGTCAGAGTTGTTTTAAAATTATTTTAGTAGTGTCACCAACAGGCGGGATGTGGTAGGAGTAGCACCTGTTTTATGTAAACTGGGCTCATTCTTTAAGAGGTCAGGGATCCTATTTGGTGGTTTCCCCCCTAAAGCATAAAGGCCCAGCCTACTGGGAATGCCTTTCATAACTAGTTTAGCTAGACTGAATGTATGCAAAGTTGGAAGGAGTAACTGCTTTATCTCAATACCTTAGCAATTATATCAGTTTTTACTTTTGTTATAAAGTCATTTTAATTATATTTTATGGTCCATAAGTATTTCATTACATTCTAATCTCAAATCTAAATCATTGGACTGAATCAGACCTAGCCAAGAATCTATGCATTATTAAGATCCATGCATTTGTTCAGGGTTCCTTGATAGATGTCAACTACAAGAAACTCTCTTTGACAATCTGTAATTACCATCATGAAGCAAGGCATTCAACAGAGAAATGAGTGCTCACCAAAAGTGTTCGCTACTGTTATTGATTTCTATAAGCTGCTAGAGATGCAAGTCCTAAACATATATCATATAATGAAGAAAAAAGAAAAGACATTTATCAATAATTTAATCACAAATATTAGAGTTATGAAGTTGCAGTGTTTTTGCTTCCAGTCATAAAGTGAAAGACAAAAAAGAAACATGAATGGTTTTTCATGCAAAGCTACTCCATTAATCCCAGAGATTAGGAACTAAAATTACTAGAAAAATTAGAAGAGGACAATATGAAGACGTAAAAGGAATTATGGTAGAATCAAAGAATTTGAGAAATGGAAAGGATCTCATTAGCTACACACACAAAAAATCTTCACTATAACATTCCTGACAAGCATCTGCTTTAAGATCTTCAATGAGGATCAGGATGCTACCATCTCTCATACTTTTAGATTTCTCCAATTCATAAGGGAAAAAGAATGGAAATAAAGAGAATGGAGGAATTGTTGAAGACATTCAAAAGATAAAATTAAATTAAACTTTCCCCAAAATAACTAATAAAGATGTAATTTTCCTTGTTGTATTACTTCATTACTATCTACCCTCTCCCACCTCGAGTCTGACCTGTAATTACAGAATCTACAATATGTTAAAATAGCAAACAAATCAATCTCATGTATAGGACATAGATAAGGACAATAAACCAAGAAAGTTAGTGAAGTTAGCATCCTGCTGTAGTCGATCAGACCAATATGAGCTTGGAATGCTCTGCCACAGGTCATACATAAATAGTTCCTATGAACACTTTGGGGTGGTTAACTTTGTACATCTCATGTTTCACCAACTTGACTACAGTGATTATATATATAAAGTCATATGTTCATTAATATGTTCCTTATATTGCTATAACTACTTACACACACACACACACACACACACACACCCTGATTTTATTAATAGTTGTTTTGCTTTCAGTAATCTCCTTAGATTTTCAGAATTTTAATTTAGTGTTTAATTGGGGTTTAAAATTTTGTTACTTTTATAGGGTTGGGTTTTTTGGTTGCATGGCTAATTCATTGATCTGGCTTTTTGTTGATAAAAGCCTTTAGAGGAGGAAATGTTTTCCCTTAAAGACTATTTTTAGCTGCATTCCATAAATTTTGGCAAACTGTTTCATTACTTTTATTTCTTTCAATTAAATTTTCTCATTTTTTAATCTACCACTTTTTAGGATTATTTAGTTCTCAATTTTTAATGCAGTGTTACCAGTAAAACATTTTCATATTTCTACTTTTCTGTATTTGTGGGGGTTTTGTGCTCTTAATACATGGGTAATTTCTGTAAAATAGTATGTGTGTGAAAAGTATATAAATTGCATTCTGTTTCTATTCAATAAACAACAGAGATCAATCATCTCTAATTTTTCTAAAGTTCTATTCAGCCCTTAATTTCATTCTTGTTTATTTGTCTGTATTTGTCTAGATCTGAAAGGAGTGCATTGAAATTCTCCATTATAATATTAGTATCTATTTCTCACTCCAATTATTACCTTTCAATATTTAGACACTATGGTATTATTAATATACATTAATTGTAAATTCATTTAATGTAGTTTCATTTTCTTTTCATTATGTATGTTTTTCTTGCAGCTTTGTCTGGAATCATGATTGCTACCCCTTATTATGATCTAATCTAAAGCATATTTATTAGATTCTGCTCCAAACCTTCATTATAAGCCTAGATGAATCTTTAGGTTTCAAGTATACCATTTATAAAAAACATATCCCTGGATTCTGCTTTCTAATCCATTCTATCTTCTTCAATATTATTGGTGAGTTAATGCCATTTACATTCCCAATTATAAATGTTTCCTTTTACATATAAATATTATATATATATATATAAAATACACACTCCTAATTATAAATATTTCCTTTTATCCTTTTTGTTATTATTTTGTCTTTGCACCCTTTTACAAAAGAGATAGGAAAAAGTTTGACCAATACTAATCCATTGCTTCTCTTCTCTTCCCCTTTGACCTGTTCCTGTTTATACGTTTTTTATTTTCTTTCCTTTTAATCTTGGCTTCCTGCTTCAGTCTCTGCTATTTTTCTTATGATCATTCCTAACCTATCTAACCTACTTTGTCTTCTCTCAACACCCCTTTTGAGTTTAATGTTAACATATTTCTACATCACACTTGGAGTTTACTGAACCTTTGTTCAATTCAGCCGAGTGAGTTTCTTTGGGGGGGAGGGGCGGCAGGGGGAGGGCAGGGTTTGGGAAGGAAGGGTGATCTTAAAACTCAGTGCCTTCCCCCATGTTTGTATACTTTTCATTTCACACATTCCTCCCATTATAAGGGAATTCTTGCCCATTCCTCCTCATTCCACACTTTCTTTTCCTTCTTATTCCTGTCTTCTAAGACATATTAAAACACTGACTTTCACCATAATCTTTGAAGACATTAGGGTTATGAGAGGACACCTGATCTTTTTTCCCCTTATTAGCATGTAGAGAGTTTATAATCACAGTCCTTTCCAAAAATCAAATATATTTAGTTTTTTCTATTTCTCAACCCCTGCATTTGCATTTCAAAAGTATCTGTTCAATTCTCTTTTTCATCAGGAATGCTTTGAAGTCCTCTTCTTTTCTCTTGTACAATTATACATGAGTTTAACCCAATAGATTATTTTTGGATTTAAGGCTTTACCTTCTTTTTGGAAGAATGTAGTATAATACACTGTATTCTAAGCTCTCTTCTCATATATAGCTTAAGTTTTTATGTGATCCTTACCGGTTTCCTCAGTACTTGAACTTTTCCTTTTTGCTATACATTTTTTCCTTTGACTTTAAAAGTTCTAGGTTTTAACTATAACATTTTGGAGTGATTTGTTTTGTTTTTCCCAGCAAGTGACATGTGGTTTCCTTATATTTTTATTTTGCCTTTTTTTTTTTTTTTTTTTTTTGGCTGAGGCAATTGGGGTTAAGTGACTTGTCCAGGGTCGCACAGCTAGGAAGTGGTGTCTGAGACCATATTTGAACTCGGGTCCTCCTGAATTCAGGGCTAGTGCTCTATCCACCATGCCACTAGCTGCCTCTTGCCATTTGGTTTTAATAAATCTGGGCAACTTTGATTTATGATTTCTTGGATATGTTATCCAGGCCTTTTTTTCCATCCCTTATGGTTTTCAGATAGATGATTCTAAAATTGCTTTTCCCTCATCTGTTTTTTCAAGTATTTATTTTTTATAGTATATACCTTACAAATTCTTTGATTTTTTTGTTTCAGTCTTTTGATTTTGCTTTCATGTTTCTTAATATCTTAGGGAAACATTTTTCTGTTTGATCCATTATAAGTTAAAATTAGGAGTTTAATTCCCAGACAAAAATTACTATCATCCAAAGTATAAATTTTTCTTGCCATTCTTTTCTACCTGGCATTTTCTTTAACATTTTGTTATCTTATTTCATTTTTTTCCCCTAGATGCTACTGTACTGATATTCTTGTGACCAGGACATGCTTTTACTCTGAAGTTCTATATCTGGATATGTGGAATTATTCTTTTTGACATCTCTCATTTCAAGGAATTTCCTTATAATGTTCAAAATATAGGTTGAGGTTTTGCACTAGAGTCCAAATCTTCTTCCTATATTCTCTTGGACAGGTCCTATTTGGTCCTGGGTACATAACTCTACCTTTTTTAGAAATCATCTGATTTGTCTCTTTCCATGGTTAAGACTGAGTTGCCTGAAAATAGCAACTATGTTTTTGTCTTTTTGGGGTGATCCTTAGTGCCTAGCACAGTGTCTATCACACAACAGGTACTTAATTGCTTGCTCACTACTCATTTGTAAAGCGGTAATGATTTAGTAATGAAGATTAAGATAATTTTGATGGGACAAAGCCAATACAGAAGTTTGTTTTGTTTAGTAATAGAGTATTTTTGTCCTTGCTTTTTGCTTTTTCAAAAAAGAGTGATGGGGAGCAGAGGAAGCTAAAGTGGATCTTAGTAAAAACAAAATATTTAATTAAAATTTAAAACAAATGCTTGACTAATTCAGGTACAGTCTGCTGGAGTACTAGGTTTGGACATGGTCTGCTGATTGCTCCTTTCATCCCATCCCCTAAAGTTCTAGAATCATCATGCTTTAGTGCTACTCAGGTCATGTGTCCTCCTATGGGACTGAGGAGTTTATCATGCTTTTACCTCCTACTGATTTCCTCTGCATAGAGCTTTGTGTGTGCGCACATATATGCAGTCCCACATTGGAAGGAATTTATAAATGATTCTCTATATTGTATCATTGTTCCCTCTGGTGTTTTCCCCTTTCCCCATTTTGTTTTGTTTAATATTTTTACTTATTTGAGTTCCAAATACTCTCTCTCCTTCTCTTCCTTCCCTCCACCATCCAAGATAGTGAGTAAACAGATATAGGTTATATATGTGTAATTATGTAAAACATTTCCCGAATTAATAATTTTGCAAAATAAGAAAAGTGAATAATAACATACTTCAATTTATATTCAGTCAATATCAACTCTTTCTCTGGCAGTGGATAAAATGCTTTATCAGTAGTTCTTTGGGGATTGTCTTGGATCATTGTTATTGTTGAGAATAGTTAAATCATTCACAATTCTTCACAGAGCAATGCTGTTGTTACTGTACATAACATTCTGGTTCTGTTCATTTTCACTATGCCATGTAAATTTTTCCAAGTTTTTTCTGAAATCATCCTGCTTGCTATCTCTTACAGTATAATAATTTTCCATTAAAATCAATCATATACTCCCCCCCCCCCAACTTATTTTAGTCAATGGGCATTCCTTTGATTTCCAATTCTTACCCAGCACAAAAAGAGCTACTATAAATATTTTTGTATAAATAGGTTCTTTTTCATTTGGGGGGGGTGGGGGAGATCTTTGGGATAAAGAACTAGCAGTGGTATTGCAACGTCAAAGAGTGTGCAATTTTATAACCCTTTGAGCATACTTCCAAACTGCTTTCCAGAATGACTGAATCAATTCACAACTCCAAAACCAACACATTAGTATCTCAGTTTTCTGATATTCTCTCCAAAATCTTTTTTTTTTTTTTTTTTGGTCATATTAATCTGATAGTGTGAGATGTTTGGATTTCTCAATAGTGATTTAGAGCATTTTTTTTTCATAAAACTATAGATTAGTTTGATTTCATCTGAAAATGCCTGTTCATACCATTTGACCATTTATCAATTGAGGAATGACTTGTATCTTTATAAATTTGACTTCAGTCCTCTATTTGAAAAATGAAGCCCTTAGAAATACTTGTTGCAAAAATTCTCTTTCCTTATAATTTTGATTACAATGTTTTTGTTTTGTGTAAAACCTTTTCAATCAAAATTACATTTTGTAATGTTTTCCACCTTTTCTTTAGTCCTAAATTCTTCCCAAGTATTCCATGCTCTTGTAATATTCACTCTTTTAATTTTGACCTTATCTTGGTATATGGTATGAGATGTTGGTCTATACCTAGTTTTTGCCATAATGCTTCCCTATTTTCCCAGCTATTTGTGTCAAATAATGAGTTCTTGTTCCAAAAGCCTGGATTTTGGGGTTTATCATATGCAAGATTACTATAATTATTTGCTATAATGTAATTTGCACTTTTATCTATTTCACTGATCCACCACTCTTATTTGTCAGTACCAGACTGTTTCTGTAATTACTGCATTATAAGTTTGAGATATGGTATGGCTAGACTACCTTCTTTCATTTTTTTTTTCCTGCAATGATTCCCTTGATATCCTTAAGCTTTTGTTTTTCCACATCTAGCTAATTTTTGTCAGTCTGATAGCATAGCACAGAATAAGTTAAAATTAGGTAAGATTGTCTTTTTATTATATTGGCTCAACCTCTCCATGAGCAATTGACATTTTTCTAATTGTTTAGATCTGTGTCAAAAGTGTTTTATACTTGTGTTCATAAATTTTCTAAATGTTTTGGCAGATAGACTCCCTCCCAATATTTTATATTGTCTATAGTTATTTTAAAAGAAATTTCTGTCTCTTGCTGCTGGAGTTGTTGGAATATGTAGAAATGCTGGTGATTTATGTGGTTTTACTTTGTATCCTGCCACTTTGCTAAAGTTGTTAATAATTTCAAGTGGTTTTTAGCTGATTCTCTAGGATTTTCTAAGTTTAACATCATATCATCTGCAAAGAGTGATCGTTTTGTTTCCTCACTATCTATTCTAATTCCTTTAGTTTTTTTCTTATTGCTAAATTAACATTTCTAGTATAATGTTAAATCATAAAACTGATAATGGGCATCCTTGCTGCATGCCTGATTGTACTGGAAAAATTTCTTCTTTATTCTTATTACCAACAATGCTTGCTGATAGTTTTAGAAAAACATTACTATTTTAAGATAAGCTCTATTTATTCCTATACTCTTTCTGTGTTTTTTTTTTTAAATAGGGATAGTTGCTATATTTTGTCAAAGGCCTTTTCTACATTTATTGAGATAATCATGATTTCTGTTGATTTTTATTATTGATATGGTCCACTATGCTGATAATTTTCCTAATACTGGATCTAGCTCATCATTCATTCTATGAATCCCACCCAAATCATAATTTATGATCCCTATGATATTGCAGAAATTGCAAATGCTAGCATTTTACTTAATATTAGTCTATAGTTTTCTTTCTCTGTTTTAACGCTTTCTGGTTTGGCTATCAGCACCACCATATTTGTGTCATAAAAGGAATTGGTAGAACTCTTTCTTAGTCTGTTTTCACAAGTAGTTTATATAGCATTGGGATTTAATTGTTCTTTTTAACTGTTTGGTATTATTCCCTTGTAAATCAATCTGGTCCTAAGGATTTTTTCTTTCTGAGTTCATTGATGGCTTGTTTAATTTCTTTTTCTAAGACTGGGTTATTTAAGTATTTTATTTCTTCTGTTAATCTTCTGTTTACAGATATTTATCCTTTTCATTTAGATTGTCAGATTTATTGGCATATAATTGGATGAAATAGTTTCTAACAATTGTCTCAATATCTTCTTCCTTAGTGGTGAATTCACTCCATCTTCTTTCCCTTTATTAATAGCACTTTCATGCCTCTTTTATGTTGGATAATTTATCCACCGTTCAATCTTCTTCCACCGAAATTTTTTTTCTCACCTATATTTTGACTTTTTTTTTTTACTATCATCCCATCAAAGTCACCTTACATCCACATCTTCTGTCTATATATATTCCTTCAAATTGTAAGAAAGTTATTAAGAGTTATAAATATGATTTTGCCATATAGGAATACAGAAGCTCAACCTTAATGAATTTCTTGTTTTCTTTATCTTTTTTTGGTTGTGTTTTTCTTTTTTCTTTTTTTTATATTTTTATGGTTTCCTTGAGTCTTGTATTTGGAGTTCAAATTTTTTATTCAGCTCTAATCTTTTAATTAGAAATGCTTGAAAGTACAATATTTCATTAAACATCCTATCTCTTTTGCCTTTCAATATATCAAAACTTCTGATTTTGGAATTAATTAATGGGGAAGTTGCCAAATCCTGTGTAATCCTGACTGTAGTTCCAAGATATTTAAATTGTTTCTTTTTGGTTGCTTCCAATATTTTCTTCTTGACTTGTGAACTCTGGAATTTGGCTATTATGTTCCTCGGAGTTTTCATTTGGGGATTTCTTCCAGGCGGGGAGAAGTGGATTCTTTCCTTTTGTATTTTGTCCTCTGGTTCCAATATATCCAAGTAGTTTTCTTTGATAATTTCTCAAAAAATGTTATCCAGGTGTATTCTTCCCTTTTTATTTTTATTAATCATCATGGGTAATGCATTTTCATTATTCTCTTGTATTACTCCTATTTTTTTCCCCAATTTTTCTTCTACTTTTCTAATTGTTTTTTAAAACACTTTTTAAACTCTTCCAGGAAATTATTTTTTTTTGGCCTGAGACCAAATTGCATTTTTCTTTGAGGCTTCACATGTAGTCATGTTGACACTATTGTACTCTTCTAAAGTTTCTATCTTAATCCTCCCTCTATCATCATAGTAACTTTCTATAGTTAAGCTCTTTGTGTTTTGTTCACTTTTTCCTGCCCTTTTTTGGATGATTTTTTATTTGAGAGTTGGTCTCTGGTCCCACACTGTTCTAAGTTTTTTATGCTGGGGCTTTGTGTCTTACTGCTGGCTTTCACTGGGCTTCAAGGTTTATCTGCTTGCTTTCTCTGGAGGTAGGCTTCCCTTCTGGCTTGTATTGTGGCTGGGACCTCCCTGTTGGCCTTCCTTAGGTATGGGGTTTAAACTGCTGGCCTGTTCCAAGGGTGCCTTGCTGCTGGGTTACTACACAAATAGGGTTTCTCTGCTAGTAGGCCCAGGAGCAAGGCCTTGTTGTTACAGGTCAGCTGTGGGGTCAAGAAATGGCTGGTGGCTTTTGCTAAGGGTAGGATTCCTGGGGTACAACCTTGCTATGCTGCATAGACTGTTTACTTCCCTGGAAGGCTACTGGTTTGCAGGAGAGCAGGGCCTGGCTGGTGAACTGCCCCAGGTTTGAAGTCTTACTGAAGGCCCCCTGCTATGAGGTTTGCCATTACTGCTATTGGACCTTGCTCCCTTCCTACCTCATTAAGACAAACCTTTCCTCCTGTACTACTAAACTGTATCCCTGCTCCTAGATCAATTCTGAGGCAGTTTTCTGGTTGTTTGGAGGGAAATTTTCAAGAGCTTCAGAGGATAACTTCTTCACTCTCCATCTTGGCACCAGAAATTGTAAAAACTCTCTGGTGCTTTTAAAAGGCTTTTCTGTGTGTTTATGAGGGACCTAGGCTTCTCTAGATCCAAACATTGCCATATTCTCTTATCTGCTCATACCTATACTCAACAAACTGATTATCAGAATGTTAAACTGAGAGATGGCTCATCATTTTAGAAGTACTTAGTATTATTATTTTTTCTACCTTTAACACTAAATACTTATACTTTGATACTTTATTATGGCAAAAGAGTGACATTAGCTTCTCAAAAACAATTAAAGAATGAAAAGTACGGTAAGTACAAGGACCTAGAATGGACCCAGCACTATATTTGTTTAAGAATCCATCTAAAAACATCAGAGAGGCTTATTACAAGATCGTCCACAGGGAGATGTATTTTTTGGCTATCGCAACGTTTAAAGATCATTTGTTTTAAAAACATGGAGGGGTTTCAATCTTTTATCTTGATTGATTAGGAGTCATATCAATTAAATCATGTCCTTTAATAATTTACAAAAAGGAAATTTTGTGATTTAAAATTAGAATTGGCAAAGAGAAACATGAGAATGTTTTACTGCCAACTTAAAGCACCTAAAACAACAAATACAAATATTTTTAAAGTTTCATAATACCAATAGTTTCTATCAGGTTAAGCAACAAATCTATTAGGTTGAGACATGCTTTCATGTGGGAAATTGACTACTATAGATAACAAACTAAGACTTCAGCCATTTATGAGGCTTTATTACAGTAGGTCGGATAACAGATACTATTGCATATTTCCAATTACAATCCCATCAGTGATGTTTTACATTTAGCATCACGTTTCTTACCTGTGGCATGTTTTATCTTGTCTATGAATCTTAGTTGAGACATGTGATTTCACTATTGCAGAAATTCCTGGTGAAAAAATTTCCTTTATCAAGAAAGAGAGACAAGTGTTCTGCAACTTTTAGTCTTATGGGGTTGTCTTGAGATTAGTTAAGTGAATTGCCTAGTCACACAGCCAGTATGTGTTGAGAGGTGAGACTTGAACCCAGGTCTTAAACTCAGTTCAACTTTCTACCAATGTATCAGACTCGCTCTTGGTACATATAGCTGACAGTTTTTAAGTTAAGCTCATGAGAGAATGGATCACAGTCATGGGATTCTATTTTCTTGTTAAGGAATCGAATTTCTTTTTCTCCAATAAGTTTTACATTTTTAGTTTTAATGTTCAACTCAAGGATCCAGCAGCTGTGAAATGAGTTCTTGAGGAATAAATAAAAGGTTCCAAAGGCTCCTAATGCAATCTTGAAGCCTAACTCCAGAGACTGAATTTATTGATTTTGCTCTTTTGCCTCTTTGTAAACCTAAATAGTCAATTAGTCAAATTAATTCACAGGAGGTATATAGGGGCAGTAAGTTATTATGTTTACACTTTCTTGTTATTGAAAAATTTCCTAATCTCACATCAGGGTTCAAAACACAAATCTTACACAGGAAATAGTAAGGAAAAAAAATTCAACTTATACATGTAATTAAAAGTTTAGATATGGTAAATTTGAAAAAAGGTAAACAAAATGAAATGTACTTAGCAGAACGAGATATTGATTCAGATAAATTGTGGTATATGAAAATTATGGAATATTACTGTTCTGTAAGAAATGACCAACAGGATGATTTCAGAAAGGCCTGGAGAGACTTACACGAACTGATGCTAAGTGAAATGAGCAGGACCAGGAGATCATTATATACTTCAACAACAATACCAGATGATGACCAGTCCTGATGGATCAGGCCATCCTCAGCAACGAGATCAACCAAATCATTTCTAATGGAGCAGTAATGAACTGAACTAGCTATACCCAGAAAAAGAACTGGGAGATGACTAAAAACCATTACATTGAATTCCCAATCCCTATATTTATGCACACCTGCATCTTTGATTTCCTTCACAAGCTAATTGTACAATAATTCAGAGTCTGATTCTTTTTGTACAGCAAAATAATGTTTTGGTCATGTATACTTATTGTGTATCTAAGTTATATTTTAATATATTTTAACATCTACTGGTCATCCTGACATTTAGGGGAGGGGGTGGGGGGGTAAGAGGTGAAAAATTGGAACGAGGTTTGGCAATTGTTAATGCTGTAAAGTTACCCATGTATATATCCTGTAAATTAAAGGCTATTAAATTAAAAAAAAAAAAAAAAAAAGAGATATTGATTCAGAGCCATGAATACCAGAAAGCTTTGATACCGAAACAAAAGACTGACTGACATACATACATCTTTATAAAAAAATTCAAGGCAAGGATAAAACAAAAATATAACTTTTAACTAAAGGTTTAAATTTCAGCTGAATAAAGGAATATACTGCAATAATTTAAATACTACTTGAACACTTACTGTTTTAGGGCACCACAGAGAGCATGTACAATACAGTCACTAAAATAAGCAAACCCAATTTAGGGAATACATAAAATGAACAGAATTAGGAATGTATTAGTGGGTTTGTTTCCACTTGACTCTGTTTAGAAGTAAAATAGAAGATAGTAAAAATCTATCTCAGATACTTATTTTCCAACTGATTATGGTAAGAACATTTTCCTTAAATCTGGGGGGAAAGGAGGAAGAAAGAACTGCAAGGAATCTTTTACTTATCACATCATCTTCTGTACCAGGTGTGACTTCAGATGTGTCAATCAATCTATCATTTACATAATCTATGTAATTGTACTGAGAATAAAGATGTGTATCCCAAAAAATTAAGTGAAATTAGGTATTATTCTGGAAAAGTGTAAAATGAGAATGGTGAAGGAAGAGGGTAAAAAAGGAGGAAGAGTGTGGTGGAGAAGAGGGATGAGAGATATGTCAATGATAACTGAATTATATGTCAATAATTTTGAAGTTTTGAATAATTAGTTTTAGGCATTTCACAAAGCAAGTGAGTAACCCATGAAAAAGATGCATGATTCCATGTAACGTCAAATTTGTATTAAATGACCCAAAAAGCAAATATGATAAATATATAGGCCAAAGTGGCACTGTTTGCCCAAAAAATATACAGTGATTGAGTACATGTGGAATGTCTCCTCTGCCAAACTGACTCTAATAAGAGGTTCCAAAGGAAAAGTAAAAGAGAATAGATTTTTATCATTCATTGTCCTTTAACCTTCAAGAACATCAATATAAGCAACTCTAACTCAAAATAATTAGAACAAACTGCTATGAGCCAGAAAGTGTTGGAACCAAGATTTCCTTCTATATACTATTTAAAAGGACTACACGTTGTTTTTTTGGGGTGTCATCTCTTTAATATATAATTTTATTTCTGGTTATAGAAACAAATGCTAAGAGGAGAAGCAAAACTTCTCCCAACCACATACATCAATTTTAGATAACAGATAACAGAACAGTTAAAATAAATGAAAAAAAAAAAAAAGTAGAAATTTTAAACTTTGTTATAGCTTTAAAACATTAACGTCTGATACAATTAGAAATCACATTCAGATCTCAAATTACTTTAAAAAAAAGTATGGCTCCTTATAAAAAAAAAAAATACTGTATCCCATTTGAAATGAAAACACAGGTCTAACCTTAGATGCTGGTTTTTCCATCTTTATGATAGTCCTTTTTCCTCACCACCCTGTTAGCTGGTTTTTACATCTTTCTTAGTTTCCCACAATTCATATAAACAGACCAGTTTGTTTTTCCCCCCACAGATAGTGAGACATTACAATATGACCTAAAATTTACATCCAATGCCATAGACCCAAGCTCCCACTTTACAGAGACACCACCTGCTTTTTAAAGCACTGATTATCAAACAAGTTGTGAAAAACACTTTAAACAGCCACTGTAAAAAAAACAACAACAACAAAAAACACACACACATATGCACACATTCTCACACTCAAAAGTATCTTTACATGTTTGGATAAGAAAAAAACAAACAAATAAAAGCTGGCTTTATCTTATCCATTCCCTTAAATTAAGTGCCAAACACTCAGGCAGAGGAAGAGACTCTATATGTAGCATCTCTTTAGTCATTAAGGGATATTTGAGATTCTGTTTTCTTGAATTTAGCCAAGCCCATAAAGATATTCTGAAATCTACAATTTTTTTTTCTTTCATCTAGTCTTTTGTGATAAAGAAAATAATGCACATAAAAGGAGAGAAAATTTGAGAAAACTGCCTTTCTTGAAAAACAAAAAAAGTTTTTTAATTTAAAAAGTTCTTCCAAATGTATTTAAGATGCTTAATATCTAAACCAAGTAATTTTACTGGTTAGAGAATAATGCTACTGAATCTAAGGTCATATGTTCCGGTAGAAAAAAGAACAACTTTACTTAATAGCCAGCCACTGACTTCAATAACTTCAGTAGGCTCACACTTTGTGCCATACGTCATAAAGGCTAATGATTGAGAGAGTATGGCTGGTTCAATATACCCCATCACAACAAATGGAAACTCACTGCCAAAGTGCACCATGGACAGACCCGTGTGTCAGAAGCCTCTTTGCATATAAGAACATCAAACACTTAACACAATGAACTCTCATCTTCTGAATGTAGCTGATACACATATAGCTATATATCTTACTAAAACACATTTGAAAATGCCTATGCTGCCAGAGTAAAGAAGCATTCCAGAATTCAGAAATGTTTTAGCTTCTTTAAAAAAGCAAAACCAAACCAAAACTTTTCCACCTATTAGTTTAAAAATAAAGGTCATCTTTGTATGGTAATTACCATTTTACATTTCAGAAACATTACAATAGTCCTGATTTTTTATGAATTCATTTTCAGAACTCCTGTGTCATCATCTGAATATGGCTAATATGCTACAAGGTAAGACATCAAGAAGTAACTGGTTGACTTCTCAGTAAAGTAGAATGGGACAACTCAGTTTGATTTATCCTAAAGCTACTAAAAGCTTGTAAGCTTGTCTGTAACAAGAGAATAGAAAAACTAATCATTTTTGAAAATGGCACTTCTCCCATAAAATCAAGGAAGTGGCTTTAAACTGAAAATTTTTTTCCTAAAGTGCTGGAGAAAAAATTGGTATGGCCATTGTTTAAAGGGATGAGAAAGATATGTGGAAATGCCCAAAACTAACTAAATCCTAGGAAAAGATTTTAATTGGGTTTCTGGAAGAAATACAACGAAAATGCTTGAAAGTCTTTCTATCCCTACTGGAAAAGTTCCTCACTCTTATGAGTATGCCAAGTTAGTTAAAACTTCTCCAAACATCATAAAATGAAATTTATACTCAAAGGGTCAGAAATGCAATAAAAATGCTAATTACACAAAACATTTTAAATGATTAGCTTTAGGGGAAAACATCACAGACAAATTAAACTTCAGGGATAGATTTCAGTCTCTCCAGGAAAGAAAAGGAAATAGAAATATCACTTGGAGTAGTTGCTCTTATAACTGCCAAGTCATATTTTCTGAGTAGAACTATAACATCCTGTTTATAGTTTGCATGTAAATTCAGATGCACAAACACCTAGTTTTTCAATATTAATTAACCCTGCTATCCTTTCTTAACTTTTGAATGTACTTTTCATTTGTCATCATCAGAAGGAACCAGGAAAGACTATTTCAACAATTATGAATTTCAGTGATATGGTATAAAAAAATAATCTAAAGGGACCCTAGGACTCAGCTATTCCAAAAGTGCATTCTCTTTTTTCTCTCCATGTCACTTTATAGGAGATATGAATTTGAAGGATGGTTATAAAATCTCTCCCATTAGAAACATAGCTTATATATCCAGGATTATATGGAATAAAGGGAAACAAGGGGATCTCTATTGGGTCAAGGAGATACAAAGGGACAAACAATATAGTCCTATTAGATAAGAGAAAGGATAAAGTTACTGGACACAAAAGTCTTAAGGACAATATCAGCTCAATTCTCCATTCCCTAAACTATATATACTCTATATATTACATTCTCCTAGGATTAGTGCCTGGTTTTCATATCTATTTGTATAAAAGAAATGTAAAGTACCATTTACATGCAAAGGGTATACTAATACAAACATATACATCATATTTTATATACATATATTTGCATATATGTATATGTGTATGTGTGTATACATACACATGTATGTTTATCAATGTGTTTAAAAAGAGAATCTAGAACATAAATGTGAGGGAATTTATTTTCTGTTCTTTTAATGAATTCATGGCTTGTTTCTGAATAAAGGGGGTTAGGTTAGGAAAGGGACGTTAGAAGATCCTTATATCTTTCCCAGCAGCAAGATTTTAAATAAAGTTATTAAAAAAAAAAATCTCCTTTCTTCAATCTGAGACTTCCAACACCACATCCTAAATAAATTAATGCCTTTAAAAAATTAAATCAAAATTATACCTCAAATTTTCTCTTTAGCTTAAGGAATTGCTTTCCCAACATGCCCAGTGAAATGGCTATTTCAGTGTGCAGGTAAGAGGGAACCTTAATGGTTAGGTAATGAACACCATTCTTCCAAGTAATTGGGATGGAAATTTTGCTATAACTGTACTGTGCTAAATAGGATCCTTGAGGCAGATGTAATGTGCCATGAAACAAGCAGAGAAGACCCAACAGCTGCTTCAGTGAAGTCAAATAGATACATGAGAGGAGTTACTTAATGGATGTTGATCCAAAGAAAGCGATATCCTGACCAAACTCCCCCAAACTGAAGCAGGAGCCTGGGATGTGAGGTACACTCAGGGAGCATAGGCATTGTCTCCCTGCATGAAATTATACACCACAATGGAGAATTCTTGTAATGCAACATTTCTAAGTTATTTACTGACCACTAAATGTAGTAATGTTTCATTTTATCTGAAGATAAAATCTAGAAAGTTGTCGTATCAAACTGAGAAGAGATACAATGAACAGTAAGGATGAACAGAACCATATCCTGAGCATTAAAAAACAAAAACAAAAACCTGATACTGAAAAAAAGTTATGGGGAAAGAACTCTTAATGAGTGTCATAAATATAAGGGCAAAATTCAGAAATAGTGGGAAGTAGAAAAACAAAGTGATTCTGATTAAGTCAAGACACTTCCTCTGGAAGTTTATTTAACCTTTATCTCAAGATTAAATGAATCTCTGAAGCACTCGTGTCCAATGTATATAACAATTTGGTCTCTGTAGCAGCAAGAAAACTAAAATGCTTATTAAATAGCATTGTTCCTAGGTGATACTAAAGACTATTCACAATAAGGTTATAGCTAAAAATTCTCATAAGAAAAAACACTAAATTGTGGATTAAATAAACTAGGGCTTTAATTTCTATTTATGTATCATTGAGGTATAACCCAAGACAATGATGATGACACCATTTATCATTCATATAGCCTTTATATTTGCAAAGTGTTTTACAATCATTTTGGCCAGTCATTAATAATGCTCTCTTTAGCAGAGAGGTACAAGAAACAGACATATGCACAATGGTTGTTTTAAAATATTTTTTAAAAAATATCCAGAGGGTACAGAATTTTCCTAAAGTAGATATTCTCTCAGAGGAAGAGAGGCAAACAAGATGCTTTTTTGGTTCAAATTCTGCTTGTTTAATAACTAATAGAAAGAAGACTCTTCTAATGCTTTTCCACATTTAGCCAAAATTTGTATGAAAGGTAATGATATGAAACCTGCTGTGGGTTTCAATTAATATGACTACAAAGTAAAAATACTTATAACATTTTAGAAAATACAAAACAAAAAGGCTCTTATCAGAACTCTCCAAATTACCACAACTTATGCTGAATAAAAAGGATGTAAGGAAAACTAAGTTTCTACTAAAACCAGTTGATCCCACACACCACACTCTGAAATGTCAACTTCATGGTAGTCTTTTAATTATTTTGAAGAAATAACAAAAGTCAGATGAAATCCCATTCCACTCTGCCCAAAAAATACTCCAATGACAATTAATGGAATATGTCTCGTGGCCTTACGACTTAACAAAGTTGTCATGCAAAATGCTTGTACACCCATATAGTAGTCTAAACAACAACGTCACTTATTTTGAATAGTATAAGCATGCAAGCATAATGATTGTGATATTCCTTTCACTTCTAAAATTTTTCTTTTGCTGTTTTATTTATTGGAGGAGGGGAGAAAGAAAAGGGTGGGTGGTAAATGATAGAAAAAAGGCTCAGTAAGCACTTAAAATCAATCACAAAACCACCTGCCCTCAGGAAAATTGACAGGACATTATTCCAGAAGTAGAAGTCACTATTCATTCTACATTTTCTTTATTCCCATCTATTAGTTGGAAATGCTTCCAATCTCTTCTCTGAGAAATGGATTTAGATCACCTTAAAATGCAATTCATCCAAGGGGTAAAGCTACCACTAAACAGTAGACAAATTTGAAAGTACTAGTTACTATTGTAATGGATATGACAGAGAAACAAACACTTATAAGAAGAAAAAGTGTGTTTGGAACACTATTTTGGTAAATTTCAATGATTTTGTTTTTTTAAACTAAGGCAGTTCTCCCAATTTGGAGGACGGGGGAGATATTTTTTTTTTCCCCAAACCAAATGAGGGAATATGTGTGTATGTGAGTGTGTGTAAAATTTAAATATATATATACATACATGTTTATTTAAAGAACTCAGATAAAATAAGAGAATGATGCATCTGAGTTCCCAACAGTCATTTAAATTATATTTTATATTCTGCTTAGAGGAAAAAGAATTGAGATTTGGGCAAAATGTTCTAATAGTTTAAAAAAAATCACTGAGTGGGGGAAAAAAAAAGAATGTTTTTTGTTCTGATACAATAGATGGATATTGTTCTGATAGAAAGAGGTAAACTCATGGGACAAAACATTAGATTAGTAAACTCCTTGAGGTTAAGAATTTATATTTCTTCTGTATCTCCCCACAGTGCTTAGTATAATGCTCTATCATGTGTAGATTCAATAAATAATAACATAAAATTACTGACCTTTGGTGCTTAACATTAATCACATATTGATTACTGAAGCATAACCTTTGGTTGTGATGCCTTTAATAATAAAAGAAGATAGGTGATAAGTTTCTACAAATTGATATCCAAATACCAACACACAGTTAAAAATTGTCTACCAACTGTTCTAAGGGCTTGTCAATTGTGAAGAACTGTTCTTAAATATTCCAACATCACCACAAAATACATTTAAGGAAAATAAAGAGGAGAATGAATACATTTAAGCTAACTGGTAGAATTCTTTTTGGAGGAAGGAGAGAGGGGTGTGTGTGTGTGTGTGTGTGTGTGTGTACACACTTTATTTAAGTATGTTTTCCTGGATTCTTAAAAATTAAAAGTTCTTTATATGTAAATTTCCTGCTTTCTTTTCAGATTGGAAGCAAAGAAGGGGAGCCATAAAGGGCAAGAGGCAAATGTGTACACATGTACCCGAATGAAAAAAAGACAAAGATCAGATGAATTCCAGAATTGGAGCAGCACTTATTAAACACATTTAGATATACACTATTTTTTCCCTGCCTCAATCCCAAATGATAAAAGGTTCCTTCCAGGAATTTCTAAAGCCACCACACATCCCACTTTGGCATTTCTGCCCGATATCTTTGCCACAAATACTGGCTTAGAAGATATAAGGCAGTTGTTTCCTGCCTATAATCTAAACCTTTCTAAAGTTATCATAAAATAAAAAAGATTTTGTACAGGTAATGATTTCCCCAATGCCAAACACTTTTCTCCTGACCTCTTTCCTTTTTATTTCCTTCACCATGCAATTCTTACAGAAGCTTAAGGTGCTAAAAATCTCAAGGGGAAATTCCTTTCATTGAAAATCTGTTTTTCTCTTACCCTTCTCACCATCTTTTTCCCTTCTAGTTGTGGACCAACCATTACTAAGACTAAATTTGTACAGATAAAGCAGATAAAATAAACTATGGGAGCAATAAGTTCATATGAAGCAAAAGACAGAAACAAAAACAGTTAAAAATAATACATAAGCTACCATTTTCTTCTAACCTCTCAACATGAGTGTTCTCTGAAGAAAATCTCAACTTGGAAAGGAGAAAAATCTGTGATAGCCATGCTAACTGAAGATCAAATATAGCTCCCACCACCTTAAGCCCTTTTCATCTCCTAGGCTATATATAAGAAATACTTAGAACGAACAAACACCAATTACAGATGATTAAAAAAGCAATTGGTGGCCCTAAAAATTCACTAATTACAGATCCACTAACCTGAACAAGGCCCTGGCTTTATTAGTAACTGAAGTTGTTAGTGCAGAATGAAACCTGCCTGATAGCAATTAATTCACCACTCATCCTTTTTTCATTCTCTTTGTCACCAGTCTAATATTTCTCTGTCTCTCTCTCTCTCTCTCTCTCTCACACACACACACACACACACACACACACACACACACAAATTTAAGAAAATGGAAGTGTGGAATAGAGCATAATTTATCATCATTAAAGGTGGGGAAAGTATCTCTGAGAACAACATTGCTGGTTATCTCATTTCCACTGCTCTGAAACTTTTTTCATATTTAATATTGCATGGATGTCAATAAAATTTTTGTGGCTGTGGTACCTTTTTAAAATTTAGTCACATATACATTTTTTTTTCCTTTATTGGGCAAAACTGAGCATTTCATAAAGGGCTCAGTAATTTTTTTTTTTTAAGAGGAGCCAGTTCCCTCTGATCCTGACCGAAGAGAACACACAACAGTGTAAAGGGCATTTGTGGCAGAGCTATTTTTCCTTAGTGTCTCTCTTAACAGATCATCTTCCTCTTAAATCTCTGAATTAAATTTCAATGGGTTCTGACTGCAAATTGTTAGTCTCTAAAGTGGACTTAATGCCCATTGTTTTAAATATATTTTTTAAAAAGTTAATTCTTTTGTTTTAAAGAAGAAAATTACAGGTTAGTTCCTAATTCCTATGAAATTTTCTTGTCTTTGTCTCATATTTTATGGGGAAGTTTTGAACACTATTGCAGTTTTTCTAACAGGGCTTATAGAGATGACCCAAATCTTAAGACAATAAATTGGTTGGAGGAAGGGAAAGGTGGTTTTTGTTTCCCTCCACCATTTCCCTCCAAAAAGAAAAAGAAAAAACATTTCCTGATACTTCAGTTTTGTGTACAGCATTTTTTTCTCCTCATGATAACTATTAGGAGAAACAGCATCAAAATATTTAGCAAATTAAGATACTTTTCTAACAGAAGCATTCCTTCATCTCTCATGCACACTGCTCAGGAAAACAGATCGATAAAATCTGAACAGATGATAACATTCCATATGTTTCTACCTCTTTTCAACATTCCTGATATGGCTGAAACTGCCAACTGTACAAGTTTAGAAGACATTTTCCAAAGGAAGATAAATTTATTATACTGAAGCACTTTGTTTGCTTCCCATCTTTAGAAAACACTTTTCTTTCCTTCTTTCTTTTTAGCCACAAAGCAAATTCAGGCAGGGTGATTTAATCCTGGGAGAAGATGAATACCATTAAGCAACCTCATTATTTGGGAAGGTAGTTTCCATTACCTTGAATTGACCCCAAAGATTTTGGTCTTTTAGATAAAGGAAATATTTTTGAACTGCAATGATAAGTTGTGAAACAAAATTGGAAATGGGTAAAATTTAAATAAAAAAGATTAAGATTATAAAACTGCATCCAGCTATGCTGAGAATATCAAGTCTTACATTAGGTCATGGGGAGAACAATTCAATTTTTTGTGAAACATCTGAGAAATCTCTGCTCCATTTTCTTTCACATCAAGTGAGCCACATAGTTCTGTCTATGAACATCTAGCTATAATGGAACATTACTACTAATGCAGTGAAGACAGCACAGAGACTCAGTTCTGATTAACATTCACTCCAAATACTAAAATCTGTATATATTGTTATAATGTAGTTCATCAGCTTTTCACCAATCTTCCAACCAAAGGACTTGGATCAGTTCTGAGGCAAATACATGTTCTAATACAAGAAGCTATCAAAATTTCCCCTAACATGACATTAACAGTTATAGCTGTGGATTAACTCCATGGTGTGATTAATGCATGCATCATGCATGTAAAATTAAAAACAAAAACAAAAAAGGGGGCGAGACATTCCCTCAACTTTTGTCCAAGATGCATATAGGCTTAGCTTAAAAACAGATGGTACAAGTCTGAACAAAAAGCAAGAAACATTGTGGTGTCAAAACCAAACCAGTTAAAAATAATACTAATATCAATACCTTCTCTTTTGCCTTTCTATGAAAAAAGACATTTATGAAATAACAAATTGGTCAATTTCTGTTGTTCTACCCCCTGGTCCCCACCCCAACAGCCTCTTCTCAACCTCCTACACATAAATAAGAATTCATTCTAAATACAATTATTTTTCTTTAAAAGGATTGTTTGTTGGGTACCATACTACTTTAATGCTGTCACTATGATAACCTGTGTCAGACTTCTTGTGATGGTCAAGGCTGCTTCCTTAAGAACATCAATGTCAAACTCTGAGAGGCAGCATTAAGGCATTGGAGAAATAAGGAACCTTCTTCTTGTGGAGCAGATATTTGTGATACATTCCTTGAGATACTGAACTGCAATCTCTTCCCCAATCTTGAAGCCGGGGAAAAACAGGAGGTGCTGGGAAAAAAAAAATTCCCAGCAGTCATACAATCAGTTGTCTGTATTTGTTTATGTGGGTTTTTTGTTTTGTTGTTTTTTTTTGTTGTTGTTTTTTAACTAAAAGGTATGGAAGAGAAAAACAAAAGTAAAGGCTGAACTGAATTCCAGGTACAGGTAGATGGAAGCTTTTCCCAAGCTTTTTCCAATCTGTTTGGCACCTCAAGATCTGATGAGCTGTGGAGCTTTCTTTCCTATCTCACGTTAAGATAAGTGGCTGTTTAGGCAGTTACACTTCTGTTCTACCATTTCTCTTGATGGGCCTTCTGCTCCACCTACATTCCAGCTCCTTTCCCAGGTACTTCATTCACCGGTTCCTTGCCCTTGTGGGGTTGTAGATGTGATAACCCCTGCCTGTGCCACAACAGTTCCACTGGGTTCCTCCAACCGAGGTCTTTTGACATCTGGCTCCCCTGAGGAGGTTGCTGAGTCTTCAGGGCCCACTTCACACACCCGTGTAACCACCACAGGAGTGGAGGAGCTAGCCTGGGCTGCAAGAAGTTGCAGTGGATTTGTAAGGGCTGGGAATGGAAGAGACATAAATTTAATATGTAAAATTAAGGCTGACACAATTCTTCTGAACAAAGGTCAATCACCTATTTGCTAAAAGAAGCTTACCACTAATCTAAAATTATAATGGAAAAATCTATGATATATTCAACTCAAGGACATTTATGACAGCTTTACTGAAAGAAATATTCCACATTTTGCATTTAACAAAGCAAAGATCACACAGTAGGAAAAGTGAGAAGAATCTAGGGAATAAAGTAGAGGACGAAATTGAATAGAGACTACAAAAATCTTACCATAAGAAGTGCCAGAGATGCTGTTGGTAGGAACAGCATGCTTTCCATTTTGTGTCACTGCCCTAACTGGGAGCTGGTGTTGCCCAATGGTCACTGGTGTTGCTGGCTGAAGTATTGTAACTGTTTGTCCTGGAACTCCCTGAGCCATCTGACTAGCAACTGTCTGGATGACTCGACTGGCTGTTGGAATTGTCGCGAATGCAATTGTAGGCTTATCTTCCAATGCTACGAAAATTTAAAGAACATTATATTACAGACAAACTAGCAAAGGAAATTTTCTTAATTTTTATTTGACACTAGAGTATTGGAACTGACAAAAAAGGAATAATGTAATTCAAATTCAGGAACATGGATCCTATAGACTTAGGTAACATCACTGCTTGTGGACAAAATTTCAAGGCACTAAATTGCTTAATATACTATTTGTTTAAGGAATGTTGACTGAAAATGGGAAAAGATTTAGTATCCTTTTTCAGCAGATTTTTTTTTTCAAACTTCAAGTTCACTTGCAGGAGGCCATGTTGTTCACTAAATGAATGGTTCAAGAATCCCTTATTTCCCCCCAAAAACTAAATGAATTATTTCCCATATTGTACACAAGTTAAATTTACTTCACTTTTTAAAAAACATCAAATAGATGTCTGATTATTTTTATCTAAACAGTACTACCTTCTCCACACAAATGTCAAAATTAAACCATGAGGTTTCCTTTACTGATATTATCACTCAAATTTCAAATATTCATAATTTGATTTAAAAAAAATAATTATCACCGTTTTTATTTTCCTGAAGTATCACAAATGCTGTCACTCAGAAAAATGCAATTCTCCTATAGGTAGGACCACAAAAAAATACCGTAAAGAGATAAAATAAAGTGACTGAAAGATAAGAACTAAGAAATATTATTTCATTTAAAAGAACTGAGTCAATTTTTTACAATGACTTAAATTTTATAAGACATTCCATTAAGCCCATCAAAGACTAAATTTCTAGTTTGGAAATGAAATATTCGTTCTTAATTACATCTACAGTCTAACTAGAGGTGCTATTGCTACAACTACTAACTTATTTCCATAGGCTGATTCTTTTTATGTTTAAAAAAAAATTATATTTCAGTTGTAGAAAAGATCCATATATTTAGCAAACATAATTATGAAGGAAAACTAAAACTACCAAGTATTCAAAGAAACCTCTGTCTTGTGATCTATTAAATGAAGAGTAGAATTTGTAACAAAAAAGTGTAATTAATATAAATACAATAGTTCAGCGGTTGCAGAATGGCTTTTAAAAAAATCATCTTATCTGTAATTATACTTCTACCACAATCCATCCATGCTTCCTTTAGTTGTGTTCTTTGACGTTTCAGAAACCAATTTCTAATTGAATTTATATTTTACAAAGGCCAAAATTGTCTACACCAAGATCTAATGAAATTACCAAACAGATAGATTACCTCTTGGTTCACCGCCCAAGTCCAAAACTGTGCCTGCTGTTTCGTGGCTATTTCCTGCTGTGCCCTGACTAGTAAGTATGTATCCATTAGCTGAATTAGCAGATGTGGTCACAACTCTGACCATTGTAACAGTGGGAGCTTGCTGCACAACATGAATTGCATGACCAGAAGGCTGCTGTGAAGTTACTATTGAAGCTGGCATGTAAGCAACTGGTTTGGCCACAAGATTAGATGGTCGAGGAGGAACAGCCATTATCACTGGCTGAGCACTAACAGGAGAACCTAAAGAATACAAAAAGTGAGAAAGATAATAAAATCTATAAAGTACATGGTATTTCAAAAAATTTTCTTGACATCAGTTTTGGTTCAAGAATATTGAATTTAAAAAACAAACTTATGCACAAAACATAATACTTATCTTCCAAAAAAAAAAAAAAAAAAAAAAAAAAGAATTCTTACCAGGTGCACTTTGTGAATATCGATACTCTGGAACAGAGGCTAACTTTGACCCAAAATCATGGTCATGTGGAATGGGTGAACCCTCCCGAGACAGGCACTCTGGAGTCTGTAGGCCACTAGAATGCGGGGACATTAGCCCTGGATGAGTAGGTGAAGCCGGAGCACTCCTTTAAAAAAAAAAGAGAGAGAGAGAGAGAGAGAGAGAAGCACCATATTATGTCAATTAAAAGATCAAAGGGCTTAACTATAAAGGTGGCAAGAAATGGGGGAAAAAAAACAAAAACTGAACACAAAACCCCAACATCTAAATCCTACATTCCACCCCCAAAACATTTTTGTGTTGCTCCTGCCTCCTAAAATATTTCCAATATAAACCATTCTTGGCAGTGACAGCTTCCCAAATGATAACATAAAATCAATGTTAAAGCTCCATTAAATGAGAAGAGAGGGCCTTGTTTGTGGCTTTGTAGATAAAAGCTACTATTCAAGAGCATTTATTCCCTGACTGAGATCAGCTAGACCTTTCATGAACATGCCTTAGCATTCTGCAGTTAAGAATCACACTTTAAGCTGGCCTCTTTCATATATATAAATTTTTAATGTGCAAAAATTCATAGTTGAAAAAGCAAAACTTGTTTTTCATATATAACAAATGGAACAAATGAAAAGTTTATTCATCTTCATTAACCAAGGCTTTAAAAAACCCCCCATACTCAGCATACTCATTGCTCTGGAGAGCGAGTTGGAACTAAGCTCAAAAAGTTATCAAACTATTCATACCCTTTGATCCAGCAGTGTTACTACTGGGCTTATATCCCAAAGAGATCATAAAGAAGGGAAAGGGACCCGGACCCACATGTGCAAAAATGTTTGTAGCAGCCTTTTTTGTAGGAACTAGAAACTGAATAGATGCCCAACAGTTAGGGGATGGGTGAAAGTTGTGGTATATGAATGTTATGGAATATTATTGTTCTGTAAGAAATGATCAGCACGATGATTACAGAGAGGCCTGGAGACACTTGCATGAACTGATGCTGAGTGAAGTGAGTAGAATCAAGAAAACACTGTACATAACAACAAAGGTAGATTGTTTATGAACAGCTCTAATGGACATGGCTCTTTTCAATAATGAGGTGATTCAGGTCAATTCCAACAGACTCATGATGTAGAGAACCATCAGCACCAAAGAGACTGAATGAAGATTGTAACATAGAATTTTCACCATTTTTTTTGTCGCTGTTTACTTGGTTTTTTTTTCTTTTCATTTTTCCCCTTTTTGATCTGATTTTTCTTGTGCAGTACAATAAATATGGAAATGTATTTAGTAGTACAAAAAAACCCCAAAAAAACCAAAAAAGAATTGTACATATTTAACCTATACTGGATTTGGCTAGGGGAGGAAGGGAGTAAAATTTGGAATACCAGGTTTTGCAAGGATGAATGCTGAAAACTACTTTTGCATGTATTTTGAAAATAAAAAACTATTATAAAAAAATCATCATGTCCAAGTAGTGATCAACTTACCTTTTAAATGTCACAGAAATTCATCAGTTGCTGAATCATATTCTTAAAATATATGGTTGCTTTGGGGAGTAAAATATAGCTAGCTCTCTTCTCTATTTAAGAAATTTCTTTTCCTAATAGCTTCCCAACAAAAAATTCAAAAGGTAGAAGAAAGTGATATTTACCTTGATGATAAGGGTCCAAAAGGGGTTCGAAAACAGGAAACTCCTCTCTGTCTCCGTTTTCGGAATGCCTGTTCTACTAGTTTGGCTTCTGATGCTGGATCAATTCTCCAAAAGGAGCCCTTTCCAGGTTCCTCCTGAGAACGTGGGACTTTAATAAAATATCGGTTCAAGGAGAGGTTATGTCGAATAGAATTCTGCAAAGAGAGAAAAGCAGATCCACCACATATTGACTAACCCAGAAACAGCTCAAATGACACCAAGAAATTACAGCAAAATTGCTGTAAATGGAGAATAACAAATATGGAAAATAATCTGAACACAATTACATATAAAAAATGACCATGAAAAAAATATGAAGTTGATGACTGATATGTTTGGGGTAAAGCAGGGGAAAAAACTTGCAAAGAAAACCATTATTTTTCTACTCTATGACAATACAACAAAAAAAGAACTAAATGCTGTAATGACCATCTATGGCCCAAAAGCAAGTAAATCAGTGGCAGAGCTATGATTAGTGGCTGCCTGTGTAGCCCCAATTTATTTTTCCAGCTTTCTCTCTCATTAATCCCCTTTATAATCTGATATTCCAGTCTAATTGGAATCCTGGGAGATCTTGACTAAATCATTTCAACTTGATGGGTCACAGTGTTTTCATCTAATGAAAAGAGGCCAAGATCTGAAGTTAGGAAAGTTGAATCCAAATCCTGCTTTACATATTTACGGAAGCATGAAGTCACTTAATGTCACTAATCCTCAATTTCCATATTAATAATAACTGTAAGCACCTACTTGCAGGTTTGATGGGACGGACGGACACACACACACACACACACATGACATATGTCATTTCCTTAAGTCATTCTTTGAATCTATTTAGTAATTTTTTGATACCGCAGCACTTTATATATATTTCACTCATGGTACTTTTAAAACAAAGTTTATATTAGAATCATTTATGAATATGTTACTTCCCTCTGAGGCCAGAGACCTGACCAGGGAAAAATTAATTCAAATTCATTATTAGATTTCGACAGTACTTAGCATATTGGCCTTCTACTATGTAGGTACCTAAAACACAATTGTTCAATTATTCACATTTATTGAATTTAAGGAAATTGAGAAAATGAAATAAATGTTCAGAACTATAAAGCACATCTATAAAGTATGAATTATCAATAACCACAACTACAATTTTTAGACACTTGAAAGGACAAGGATCTATAAAGTAATTAGACAAAATTAAGATCAAACTAGACGTCATGGCAAAATGTTTTTCACACTTTAGGAAATGCTTTTTATGAGCCCACAAAAGAGCTGGCTTTCTGATTATAGTTCTTCCCTTCTGACCTTCATTGTGAATTTTCTGAAGAACTTCAGAAAAATAACAAATTTTAAACTTACCTGCCAGCCCTTGTCAGCAGTCCTGTAGTAAGGGTAATGCTTGGTGATATGGGCATAAATCCCACTTAGTGTTAACTGTCTGTCTTGGGCTGAGGATATAGCCTGAACTATTAGCTGAGCATAAGAATATGGTGGTTTTGATTCATCCTGAGAAGAGAGAACACAATAGGGATCTGAGAGAGAGCAATATATAAATCAAACATTTACATATCACCCACAGAAAAAGTTGAGATTATCTAAACTTCTTAAATTAGGTTCCAAATAACTCCTGAGATAACAGAAAACTGGAAAAGTATCTGTAGTTTAACTTTATCTCCATTTCTTTCAAATTGGCTTCACACTCACATGCTTTTATGAAAATAAGAATGATCATTCCTGTTTTAGGGTGAAGAGTAGAAGTTACCAGAAGCATGTTTTTGAACTTCTTTCTTCACATCCTCCCCAGAAAGAAATAAAACTGCATTATATAACATAAGAAAGTGAAGTTCATAAAGACAAATTAGGATATGATGATTTTTACATGCATATGGAATGCAATTCTGCTAAAAAAAATTCCTAATATAGACTGTATGAAACAGCTGTCAGCAAAGAGCATTAAGGGGCTATTAACCTTTTTTTATTATCATGGATTCCTTTGACCATCTTGAAGTCTATGAGCCTTTTCAGAATACTGTTTTTAAATAAAATATGTAAAAATACAAAGAAAACCACTTATATCTAAATAAAATTCTCAAAATACTTTAAAAAGCAAAACAGATGACCCCAGGTTACAAACTCCTCAAACCAAATATCATTCATGGATACCTGATGTCAAAGGACATTACCTGGCAAGTATATAATTCTGCATTTGCTATGAATGCAATGCCAATTGTAAACCAAAACCAGGTTATTTAACATGGTATGTTGTGAGAACATTCGCAGGAAATTTCTATATCTCAACAAACCTTCGGGCTGTCCCCTCCAGATGTGTCTGCCTGTTGCTCTGATGCTGCCTTTGCTGCAAATTCTGCAGCCAGCTGCAGGTCCGAGGTGACATTCTGAACGAAGCGATAGCCTGAGGATCCAGCACCACGAGGACTGGCTGGGCAGGAGTTGGGAACACTGGAGAAAGAAAAAGATACCACATAATTTGTGCTGCCATTAAAAAAAAAAATAGGTTTTTAGAAGTGATTTCTGAATAATAAATAAGGGATAATAAATAAAATTGATAGCAGAAGGAAGATTTATTCTAAATTTTCATTAAACTTAAAAGCCCCTTTTTAATGCTATTTAAGTTAAAGTACAAGGAAATTACAATGTATAGATGGATGAGTTGATAACATTTCCAGCAACTATCTCCCTTCCCAGCCCCTCAAAAGGAGTTTCATTATCTGAAAGACTGATATTGCCATGTAATGGTGGAAACTCTATACAAGAACATACAGGAATAGATCCCAAAACTCATATTTTTACATTGTAATTTTACATATAAGCATCTGATCACTTGTTTTCCTTGTTGGTTTTGGCTGAAAGAACTTGAAGTAAGGAAGATGCTGGCTACATGCTTTCATTCTTAGGAAAAAAACACAGAATTCCAGGGCCCTTGGAAATTATTTAAGCACAAAATTCCTTCTACAGCGTCAACACATGGCCAGACTTCTGTGATGCAAAATCACTGCCTTGCATGGCAGTCTAATCCATTTTCTGATAGATCTAATTGCATAAAAATTCTTCCTTATATTGAAAAAAACATTTGTTTCCCAATAACTTCTACCCACTGGTCCTGCCCTCTTCAAGTCATATAGAATAAATCTAATCCTTCTACTAGACAAACTTTCAAATAATTGAAAACACCTGTTATGAAAAACACCTGTTATGAAAAACTCCCTTCCCTCCTGTGTTTGCTCTTTTCAAGGCTAAACCTAAATGACATAGTTTTTATCACCATGATCCTATTCAATATAACAATCCAGTGTGGAGTATACTGTTATCAGTAACTACCCTCTTTTAAAGTCTTATTTGAATTTGCCTTAGAATTTTACATCAGTAATGTCCTCAAATGATGTTCCTCTCTCCCATCAATAATCTATCTGCTTTCTAAAAAGGAAAAATATTTAAGCCAAACTTACTGACAAAATAACTATATCTGACATTATTATGATGTTTTGTATCTCAAAAAATGCTTCTGCTTGGACGCATACTATTTTCACCTTTTTTTGGCTTTTTCTTTGTGATTTTTTTCTTTTGTTTTCACTCTTCTTTCACAACATGACTAACGTAGAAATATTAAAAAAAAAAATGCTTCTGCTAATATTCTTATATATATGGGGCTTTTCAGTCCTTGATCTTCATGACTGAAGTATATTAGCGGGATTGCTAAATCAAAATGTGTAAAGAGGTTAGTGAGTTGTTTCACATAATGCAAAATCACCACCCTCTTTTACTAAGCACTATAATTTAATTAATACATATCAGCATACTGGCTCATATTGAGCTTGCCATATGAACTTGAGTTGTTATGAAATGGGTCCCTTAATACGGCAATATAATAACATTAGAAAAAAAAGTTGATAGATGAAAGACTTGTATTAATATTTTTGCTGTGGAAGGTATTTCCTTGTAATAATCCACAAGATGGCACTAGAAGAATGGGAAAGCTAAAAAGCCTAATGCTCGTAAAATGACAAACACTAAGGAACCAAACATTTGTTTACACCAACCAGAAACACTGCACACACAACTGGATTCAAGTAGATCAGCAGAACTGGCTTGTGGCAGTAATACACCTGACTCTATAAAGACAAAGCTACTCCAGAAGAAGTCAGTGCAACCATGCTTTAGCTAGCTTTCCTCTGAGGACCCTAACAATTCAGGAGCTCCCATATTTCAACATACTTGAAAAACATTTTACTCCTCACATTTTCTTCTTCCCTCCTCAGAATCCAACAGGATTATTAGATTCATAGGATGCTAGAAGCTGAAAGACTCAGTCCTACTAAGTATTGGATCAACCAATCCCAAGGCAGCTATGAAGGGTTTCCTCCCACTCTTCCTTACAACTGGCCAATCATGGGCTCATCCCCCCATACACCCTGCTCCTCCTTGTCTCCATTTCATAGCAGCCACAAGCACTGGCCTCTGATACCAAGGGCAGTGACAGCAAAGAAGAGCTTTCCTTCCCTTACACCCTCTTTTTCATTTTGTGGTGAGGCACAATGAGTTGTTCAGGATTTGCAGGTATGGATAGGATGCAAATTACATCATAAATGTTATATCTTTCCATTAAAAACCCACCATTCTTTTTTTTTTATATATATATATATATATATATATATATATATATATATATATATATTTTTTTTTTTATTATAGTAACTTTTTATTGACAGAATCCATGCCAGGGTAATTTTTTTTTTTTACAAATTATCCCTTGCACTCACTTCTGTTCCAATTTTTCCCTCCCACCCTCCCCTAGATGGCAAGCAGTCTATTATATGTTGAATATGTCCTAGTATATCCTAGATACAATGTATGTGTGCAGATCCAAACAGTTCTCTTGTTGCACAGGGAGAATTGGATTCAGAAGGTAAAAATAACCCGGGAAGAAAAACAAAAATGCAAACAGTTTACATTCATTTCCCAGTGTTTTTTCTTTGGGTGTAGCTGCTTCTGTCCATCGTTGATCAATTGAAACTGAATTAGGTCTCTTTGTCAAAGAAATCCACTTCCATCAGATTACATCTTCATACAGTATTGTTGCTGACGTATATAATGATCTCTTGGTTCTGCTCATTTCACTTAGCATCAGTTCATGTAATTCTCTCCAATCCTCTCTGTATTCATCCTGCTGGTCATTTCTTACAGAACAATAATATTCCATAACATTCATATACCACAATTTACCCAACCATTCTCCAATTGATGGGCATCCACTCAGTTCCCATCTTCTAGCCACTACAAACATTTTGGCACATACTGAAAAACCCACCATTCTTATGGGCTTTCCTGTTTGTCAGTGTAGGACCATCTTTCCAATGATGTATGGTCAAAAAACTAGGTATTATACTCCCCTCCTAATTCTCTCTCTCTTCACATACCAAATAAGTTGTGAAATTGTATTTATTGTTTCTAACTTTGAAATATCCTTTGTATCCATATCTTCTCTCCACTCATCACCCCTGGAAGATTAAGTCTATGTAATCTCTTACCTGGACGATGGCAAAAGCTTCCTCTTTTATAGTTTTCTTCAAGTCTTTTCCCACTCCAATATATCCATCACATAGTTGCCAAAGTGATTTTCTTAAATTCCAAGTCTGACCAATCCATACCCAAATCCCAACTTAAGAAACTCCAGTGCAAGTTCCTATTACTTACAGGATCAAATAAAACTCCTGTTTGTCATTTAAAGCTTTTCATAACCTTATCTCAACTTAACGTTTAATGTCTTGTAATAAATTACATCCTTTCTGTATTCAGCAGTGCAATCAAACCCAATTTGGGTTGTCTTTTTTTTTTTTTTTTTTGGGGGGGGCTGTTCCCCACAATCACACAAAAATACTGGTAAATATCCAAATACAATTTCCATTTAATGGAAGCATATAAAGAAAGAGGAATAATAGTTTTATGTTGAAAAAACTTTCTGCAGAGTTGAAGTGAGATAATTCACTTTTGTTTGTTGTTTTTGTATTATGTATAGTAAATATCTATATATCCACAGAAAAATACTGAAAAACTTATATGTTCACTGAAAGTCACAACCCCATATTTGTTGTATTGAATCTTTCAACAAAAAAGGTTATCTTTAGGGAAATTTACCTTCATATAGCTATATTGATCAAAATGACTGATTAAATGCTATTATGCAATTAAAATCTGCCCTATTTCCCCCAGAAATACATAGGGATTTGGAAAATGTTGAAAATATATTTCAATCACCATTAGATTTTCAAAATCAAAACAGTTTTTGTACCATCAATAAATAAAATTTAAAGTTTCAAAATATTGTTTATTTTACCTATTTCAATGTTTAAGCGTTTTTCAAGTTATAATATAATTATTTATAAATAAATGAATATACATCTTTGAGGCTTATGATTAATTTTTTTTTATTGATAGGGTAAAAGATCAAAAAGACTAGAAACAAAGGATTTACCCCTTTCTTTGCACCATTTAATCCCCATTCCTCATTTACAGAAAAACAGACAAACAAACCCAACAACAACAATAACAACTAAAATCTAGAGAAGAAAAGTGACTTGTTAGTGTCACAGAATTAGTCAGTGACAAAGCCAGAACTAGAAAACTAGAACCTAGGATTCAATGTTCCTTCTGCTGCATCATTTATTTATTAGTTAGGAAAAAACTAATATGTAATATGAATTTCTTATATTGCTTCAATTCTAAGAACTGCTACCTATCCCATTCTTTTAAAAAATAAAACAAGCAGGTTAAAAACAACACTATGAACTTACAGAAAGCATCGGTTTTGTTTACATGCTCTTTTGTTTTGTTTCCTCTATAATATAAATTCTTGCAGAAAATTATGTCCAACCCCAAGTAATTGCTCTATGAATATTTAATGTTTTATTCTAATCATTCGTTTATTTTTTATAATTGGGATGAGACACCAATTTTTGACTTAGTGTGTTTGGATTTTGACATTTATCTTGACTATAAAATATTCTAAAAATAACATTCTTCATATACAGGGTACACAAAAACAAAAGAAAAGGAACATATTGCTGATGGAGTAAAACACTAAATGATTTGTAAGGAAAAAAACATTGGTTGAGAATTAGAGGTAAAAAGGGATGGCAACTAATGTATTAATGAGATGAGTTCAACTTTAGAGCTGAATATTATCTATGTATTAGTGTATTCCAACCAATTGCTTTAAGTTGACTTGTTTTTTAAATGCTTCCATTTTGTACACAGGAACATCAACAAATGTGGTTTCAAATTAAGAGTATAAAAGAATTTTATCTATGGAACAAAAATGCTTTTGGGGGAGGTTTTGCATAGTATATTCTAATAGCCTTATAATGTATTCATTACTAATGGTGTCCCTAATTCTCCAGCAATCACAGAGCTAACACCTTATTTTCCCTACTTCTAGACAGCAATACAACTGAGGCCTTCAACACAATTTGGGAAATCCTAGGCCAAATGGGATGGGAATCAGGCAGTAAATAGAAGCTCACCTCAGAAAATCTAAGGAGAAGAAAGCATGAGGATACTAAAAAAAAAAAAAAAAAAAAAAAAAAAAAGGCAATAGGGCCCATAATGCCTCTTTAAAGAAAATTATTTCATAAACAATTATGGTGGATTTATATTTAAACACAGGAAGGCAAAATCCAAAGAAAGCTCATAGCCCCCTATAGTATGATTTCAAATAGAAATAAAAGCTCAGCAAAATATGACTTGGGGAAAAAGAAAAGAGGAAACAGCATTCTCTTACAATATTCTCTAATATTAAACTAGTAAGTATGATTTGTGTTGACAAATTCATTTGGGAATAAAATCTGACTATACTGTAGTTTAAAGCTAAAATATAATGTAACATTGCAGTTATTGGCTTATTGGAATTTTGAGTTTTTCCAGTAATGATTAAGTTCAGAGAGAAATGTCAATTTACTCCCACAAGCTTTTTGGTCTTCAAAGGCTAGTGTCTTAGTACTCTCCATTCGGTTATACTCTAGATAGTTCACTAAAGACAAGAGAACTATAAACAACAACCAGATTTAATTAGCTAATCCTTATATTAAACCACCTAAAAGGGGGACAATTTTTTTTTTCAATTCACCATATATCTTCAAAACAAATCTGAGTGTAATAAATCCTTGTTGGTCTAAAAAAGTCATCCAAATATTTCCAGGCAGAGGATGCTGTCCTAATTATAAAATTGGAATGATTTTTTTCTTTGGGAAAACAAAGAGGAACCACAGGCAGTAGTTCTGAGAAGCTGACTGAGAAGTCTGAAGTAGAATTTTTTTCTACTACAGTTTAAAAATTTACTGAAGGTTAGGAATTAAAATATAAATACACATACATGCACATAAACATACAGGAATATGCAGATATGTGTATGTTATGGACACACATATATATGTATGTGTTTGTGTATACACATACACCCCGAAGGGAGAGAAATGTAAGACAGGAATCCAGGTTGGAACTGGGGAAACCATATTCTATGCCCTTTACTACTTAACTCTGTATCCTCAGGTATGTTGCTTTGGGGACCATTAGTTTGATCAGAATGAAAATTTAGCATCATAGTCACAAAAATTCAACAGACTGAACAGGGTATAGTACCAGTGACCAATTCTAATTTTCTAGATAGAAAGGAAACAAATTATATTTTAAAAGCTACCAAAATATACTTGTTGCCTAAGAAACAAGGTTTACAAAGTAAGATGAAAGCATATCAACTAAGTATTCTCTGCTCATATTATGCCAGAGATGTCACATTAAATACCATAAAGCAAATATCTATAATCCTACCGAAGACACATCCAACATAATTTCCTCCTGTTATGATTATCAACTGGTTATTAATATTGATATATTAATTTGTAATATTATTAAACTAACCGTCACAAGTTACATAATTGTGGTGATATTAAATTTGACTATAATATTAAGAGTTTAAAACTCAAATCTCTGCTAGTCAGCATTTTGTGTGGCTCTCACTGAGCCCACACCTAGTGTTTTGATTACAAAGAATTATGCCAAAAATGTCAACATCATTCCCTCAATGCTTATGATTACTGATAAGAACTTAAAATTTGGCAAATATATATAATTTCTATGTCTCAATTGTGATAAAGAACTTAATAACTTTTGAACTTTAAAAAACTCAAGGTTTCAGACTTTATGAGTCTGAATCCGAGTTGCTATGGGCAGGAAAAAAATTAACTTTAACCAGCTAATCAAGACAAGGGTTTTCATTTGTAATAATTCAAATACATAAAAGAAATCTTAAAAATTATGAAGTTCAACCCCTTATTTTATGAGAAAACTGAAGTGACTTGTCCAAGATCATAAAAATAGTTACTAACCCTCTCTCTTTACCCTTCTCAACTTAAAGCTATTTGACATTAGCCGCCTATCTGACTAATATTTTAACTCTAGATACAGAAAAGAATACAAAAGACTTCAAATGAGCAGAGAGAGACCACTGGGTCAAAGTACACCTCTTTAATGAACAAACATTGGGAGTCCAAACTGAAGTTGCCTCTAAATACTACTAGTCTGAAATAATCAGCTTCTTCTAATAATGCTACCTTATGTCGGTTCTCTTGTTTAAAAAAAAAAAAAATTATGCATATGTCTATAGATATAGGCAAAACTCATAGTTCTGGATTCCATCTCTTTATAAAGACAGTATATTTGGGATAGAATGGGAACTGAGAATGTAAACTGCAAGACTGCCTGAAAAACAATATTAAAAAGTATTTTCTCAACTTTATTTATAATGAAAGAAAAAAAAAGCCTACTAAAGACAGTTATATACAGTAATTATACCTATAGTTCTTTTGATCTTTTGTTTCCTTAATTAAAGCTCTCTTTTCTCAAATTCCCCTATGTTTCTCTAAGAGGCATAGGTCACTAAAACAGGATTTTGGATTAGCTATTCTTTGAATCCTTGCTCCAATGGCTCTTACCAGGAACACAGTGTCCTACCAGTTCTCCAAAATCTGCAGTTGTTAATTCAAACTTTTTGTAGGAACACTAACCACAGGATGGGGTGACTGACTATATCTGGGGGCATGACTAAAACTTTAGCTTCTAAGCAGTCTTCAACCTAAAAAGGTAGGAAAATCTATTTAATTTTCTGTGTGATTTACTGGTTAGATTTAAAAGAAAAAAGATAAACTTATTACACTTTCCCTATCCCAATATAGTTCCTATATATTTACATATATATATGTGTGTGTGTGTGTGTGTGTGTGTGTATATATATGTGTGTGTATATACACACACACACACACACACACACACACACACACTGTACCATTTGACTATCTACAGAGATTTGGTCCTAGCCTATAAACTCCAATATATCTTGTTAGGTTTCAGTGATCAAAATTTACATTTCTTTGGGCAAAGCACCCCCAGGTAAGAGTATGATACCCTATATGGACAGAGGAAGGGAATAAAAGAGACAACAAATGGAAAGAATTGCATTGCCCAACTGACCAGTTCTAGCTGGGTCCCCAGTGGATATTTCCTACTACTCGCAGACATTGCAGCCTGTCCTTTCCTGAAGAGGACTAGGACATCCAGGAGGTAATGTCATGGCTGTAAGAGAATTTTTACAGGGGGGAGATAAACCCATCCATTATCTCCTAGGCATGGCCCATCCCATTCTGGGATAATTAATTTTTCTTTATATTAAACTTAAATCGATATTTTTGTAATTGTCATGTTCTGCTCCTAGATCTGCCCTCTGGCATAAATAAAACAAATCTAAATTCTCTTCCATATGACAGCCAATTAAAAACTTTAAAACAGCCATCATATGCCCCAAGAAGTCTTCCTTACTCTAGGCTAAATATCTCTAGTACTTTCAAAACACACACACACACACACACACACATTAAGTTTCAAAACTTTTTATTCATCCTAATCCTCTAGCTCATTAATACCCACCTAAAATATGGGGCTTATAAAATTACTTCATCATTCTGGGCTCTGATGCACCTAACCTAGTTGGGGTATTGACTTTTTTTGGCTGCCATCTTTTATTGCTGGCTCATATTAATCTTTTTAGTTATAGTATTAAGTATTAATACTATAATATAGTATAAGAGAACTTTAAGAGATCTTAGGGGTTACCAGTCCAATCTTTTCCTTTTATAGAAGAGGGAAACAAATTCAGAGATGAGTAAATGACTTATTCAAAGTCATGTAAAATAACTAGAAGAACCAGAGCCGGGGTTCTTTGATTCCAAATCCAGGATTCTTTCCATCATATTACTTCCTTATTAAATTTTACCTTGCTAGAAGTAGTTATTATTCATTTCTGTCAAGCTCTTTTCAATCCCAATTCATCTAATGAGTTAGCTGTCATACTTCTATTTTCCCCTCAGCTGCAAACTTGTATAGCATGCTAAGTATGTATAAAAATCATTGATAAGAATGTGGAAGAGAGGGCAATGATTCCTCTAGATAACTGTATGTAAGTCAAAGCAGAATCAATAATCTATTCTTTGGGATCACTGTCTCCCTGAGTTCCAAATCTACTTAAATATGCTATCATTTAGCTGATATCCTTCCATCTTCTTCTAAAGGATTTCAAAAGACAATCAAATGTTTTCCAATGCCTGGCTGAAACTAGTAATATCATATCTACATGGTTCTTTGATTTAGTCTAGAAGGCTTTATATAACCTTTTTATATGCTAGACTCCTTTGGCATTCTGGTGAAGCCAATGAATCTTCCCAGAATAATGTTTTTAAATGCACAAAATATACTTATGATTACAAAGGCAACCAATTATGTTGGAATGCAATCATCAAAATATTAAGAAAAAGTACAAGTTCATGGACTCAAGATTAAGAACTCCTAATCTAAGATGACTTGTTCCAGATGCAGCAATGTCAAATATGCAATGCTGCCTAAAACACTCCCTTAGTGCAGTTTAGATATTAAACTGTAATTAAGAAAAAAAATTACAAAACATGGATAATGTTAATTTGTGTTTTTCTAAGTCAATGTGTAATCTACAAGGATAATATCTATTTGAATTTGGTACCACTATACCAATAAATCTGTATGTTAATGGTACTTTCCATCTCCGTTTTATATATGGTTATTAATCATTCCTTGATTAGTGTGCAGATAAAAGAAAAAGAACAAATAAAATCAGCACCATTCATCTCCATGTTCCTCCTTCCTCTACCTCTTAAACAATTATTTGGAACAATACTTTATATTGCCATTCAGGATTTTAAGTGCAGAGTCATATAATCAGAATCCAAAAAATTGAATGTGCTATGATGGTTTTTTTCAGTGGGATTTAAATCTTATTACATTTTGAACAGTCTTTCAAAATTTCAAAGGAAAACACTGAATCAAACTACTGGCAAGTTGGAATGATTTCTCACTCAAAAAAATACTGGTACAACCCTGACAAAAATGGAAGATCTAATTTTACACAGAAAAATAATAAATTTTTTTTTTGAAGGACTTGCTAGCACTTTTTTTTTTTAATTGGTAAAGAAATTATTAGGAAGGGGCAGCTAAGTGGTTTAATGGATAGAGCACCAGCCCTGAAGTCAGGAGGACCCGAGTTCAAATCTAGCCTCAGACACTTAATACCTCCTAGCTATATGATCCTGGGCGAGTCACAAACCCAAATGCCTCAGCCAAAAAAAGAAAAAGAAAAAAGAAAAAAAAAGATTAGTATACTTGCCCCAATGTGTTCTAGTTTTTCTCAGAAGCAGCAGGGTACTACTAACTAATGTCCACGTAATAGATAGATACAAAGATGAGAGAGTGTGTGTGTATATATATATATACACACATACATACACATACACACACAGATATGCAGATGTCTACATCCTTCTTCAAATCTTCAACTTTATACCCTAGCTTCTTTAGTTTTCTGATTGCAAAATCTTAAAGATCCCTATCCCACAGTAATGTGCCATCGTGCTGTCACATGCCTGTTGCAATACAACAGACCTACTGATGGAGAAATCCTACTTTAAAAGATATAAGCTAAAAACTCCAAAGAGCAAACTTTAAGACTAGTTTACTAACATTAACAACATTTAACAGCAATTATCATCCAAGACTAATGTCATTCCTTTTAAGGTCTAGAAAATAGTAATTGTCATGATACTTTCAATAAAAAACTAAGAATATTTTAATTTTCTAAACCAAAAGATTAAATGAAATATCTTTCATATTATAATTAATAATTTTCTTTTAAGATTTATGGCAAAAGAAATTTCTGGAGAAAATGAAACAAAAGTGGAATACTAATTTATATCATACTAATTTATTTTATATTCATATCAGGGAGAGGGTCCCAAATATTTCTGTAGTGCAGTTGTCTTTTGTTTTCAAGAATCCTTGAGATAGGGAGAGAGGATAGTTAGGACTAGATAGATGGTCTACAGATTTGGGAGATCAGTTCTGAAACTGAGCAAATTTTTTTGAGGGAGGTAGAAAATGAAAGGGAGAAGAGATGAATAATGATCTCTGAACCTAAATACTCTCTCAGGATGTAGGAAAAGAATATATTAAGTCATTTAAAAACAAGACAGCCTTGAAGGACTCAAGAGGTTATAAAAATTAACGAAAAGGCATTTTTAGTGTAGATTCTGAGCCCAACAACTTTTATTCAAAGGCAAAAGATTTAATTATGAAGATTGTCAGTGTTTGAAAGTAATAAAAGATTGAACCTGCAAAGGCAGATGAGTGTATCTCTAAAAGTTTGGTGTGACTGTGCCTCAAATAACTTATTTGCAATATTCATGTTCAGAATTGGAAGTAAATGACGTCCTTGTACACGATTTAATGTTAGCAATCACATTTTCCAAACCTGGTTTTCTTCCATAATGGAATCACCGAGAAATTTCTGTAGAGTTACACAATTCTAAAACCCTGGTCTTCTTTGTGTATAGTGTTTAAGACCTCTTTAAAAAGGTCATTTAGTGCATTGTAACTACAGGACTGAGTTTTCTGAAATCCTAACTCAGAAAAATAAGCTAACTTGGTAAAATCCTGGAAATGATTAACCAATTTACCTTCTGACATACACAAAATTCACCCCTCTTTAAAAATGGAGAAACAGATTTGTAAAGTAGTACTTCGGCAGAAGTTTATTTTGTTTAAAAGTTCATTCACTCACTAGGCAGGGCGCTTACTAAGGGTCAGGGGCAAAGGGAAGGATTGGGGGAGAAGAATGCAGGAGTGTGCCAGGTAAACGTCTAGGTAAGCAAACTACAAACACAAGGATAGGGGAGGGTCAGGAGGGAAGGGCTGGAACAGTTTATTCTGAAGCGTACCTTGGTTACTGAGTTTCCAGCAGGTAACAGCCTGTCTCTAAAGTTTGGACAAGGAAAGGGAGGGGTGAGAAGGAAGGAGGAGTCAGAGGAAACCGGCTCCAAAAAGGAAACTAACCCATACAAAGATCTTCGCACCGCCACAATTTCCCACTGGCCAATCAGAGAGGAGCAAGGCAAACATACACCAAATTAGGAAAACAAACACTGGGGGGGAGGAGGATCGGACCCCCGGGAAAGCCAAGAACGGAGGCTGGGCCGAAGAGGCCCCGCCGATAGGGAACAAAGCGCCGCCAGGCCGGGATGCGGGTCCGGGCCGCGGCCTCTGGGTCTTCTCGGAGAGACGGAGACGTTCTATAACGAAGGCCAGCATAGCACTTCCTAGCTTGTAGCTGCTCAGAGCAGAGCAATGCTGATCAACTGCTTCTGTTCTCCTCCTTTGCTGTGGTGGCGGTGTCTGGGGGGATCCGCAGGGGGTCCGGAGGGAGAGGCCCGGAAGGGCCAGAGCGGGAGAGGAAAAGGAGGGCGGGGAGTTAATGTTGGTAAACATGGCGGCTACAGACTCGCCAAAAGAAAAGCTTTGCAGCCAAACCCCGAGAGGTTGTGGGGATTTCAAAGAGTCGATTGAATTCCGCTGTGCTAAGACAAACGGATGTAAACAGAAATCTTTGTAATTGCATCCAAGGCCTAACGCGAGAACTCCAGCGTAGGTTTCCCAATTCCTCACCAAATCCTTTCTAGAAGTCCACACGGACGGCTGGGGTCCTGGGGAGTTTGGGCAATAAGGACTGAATGGAAATTAGCAAAGCTTTTGAATGACCCTTTTCCATTCCCCTCATCTCTTCCTCTAAACGAGATTATAAATAGCCACCAACTTTGGTGCTTGACCCGTGCTCAGACCACATCTGCACCATTCCGGCCCATCTCTTCCTAAAATAGTAACTGAAGGTGAACTGAATTGTTTTAGAGAACTTTTTCCCCCTATGCTTCATTTAAAAACATTTTTGACGCCAAAGTGCTAAGATTTTAAACAGTTTTTATATGGCTATCTTAACTGCTGTGTTAACTGGAATGCCACTGAGAAACACATTTTTGTTCATCTCAAAGAAAAAAAGAGATCACCAATAGCAAACATAACCGGTTTAAAAAAAGACCCATAAACTAAATCCAAGAACTTTCCTTTATCTCAAAGGATGCAATATGATTGGTTTAAATCATTAAAATTTTTTTCTTGACTTCTCAAGGTTACTACTACTACTTACTACTTCTAATAACAACTCATGTATTTTAAAATCTACAAAATAATTTCCTCAAAACGTTGTGAGATAGTGTAAATTTAATACCCATTTTACAAGTGAAAAAAACAGGCTCACAGGTGATTTATTATCCAAGGGCACAAAGCTACCAAAAATATCTTAATCTAATTTCAGTAATTTTTTTTTTGGCTGATGAAATTGGGGTTAAGTGACTTGTCCAGGGTCATACAACTAAGAGCTGTTAAGTGTCTGAGGCCACATTTGAACTCAGATCCTCCTGACAGCAGGGCTGGTGCTCTAATCACTGCGCCACCTAGCTGCCACAGTTTTTTAACAGTGATCTTGATTCCAAGATTAGGGTCTGTCTTATTTCATCCTTGTATCCCTAATCTAAGTCAGTTTCTTGTATATAATAACTGTTCAATAACAATTTATTAGATTGAACTGCTGAATCACTACTTCTTAAATTCTTAAACTAACCCTGGCAAAATTCCTACTATGCATTGACACATTATAAAATAATCCAATTCTCAGAATCTCTTAAATGGAAAGAACTTCCAGTATCCAAAACAATGCATACACCTTATTTTCAATATTCCTCAACAAGTAATCAACTTACGATCATTAAGATGCTTAATTGTTAATTACACACATGTATTCATGAAGACAGGAGACAAAGACTGGATCTGTGACTTAAATGTAGCAAATCCCCAGTGCAAATGTGGGTCAGCACCTTCTCTGCAATTTAGTCTTTGAAATAGAGATGCCTAAATAACTAAGAGGTTAAAGGCTCAAATGTCTAGCTCAATCACAGCAAGAGTGGATCCGGAAGCTAAATACTGTAGCCTTGGCTATACAAGGACAAATAATCTAATAATTTTTGGTATTATGAAAAGGTGATTTTTAGATAAATGTAAAGTAATAAAAGTATAGTTACCAAAATTCCTAGTTCACTAATTCAGAGCAGACATTTAAATATTTGAATGTTAACTACAGTTTCATGTAACAATTTTTAAAAATGTTCCCCCAAATGCACACCAAAATGATTCATGATTAAAAGTATTGTCACATCTTTTTGAAAATATTAATCAATGGTTTTAAAGTTCAAGACATTTAACCAACTGAAGATAAATCTGTTAAAATATTAATCTGTTTAAGAATTTTCTAATATCAAGTACTGAAATAGGTGAGTTACTGTCTAGGGCATGAAATATTTTTGAAGCACAATGGTTTTTCCTGTAATGGTAAACTAATTTATATTTTTCTCTCTTTGAATTAGATGGGAAGTCAGGATCTAGGAAGGTTGGTTTCAAGGTATGAAAAAGAAAAAGGAAGTTTCTAAGGATTACTTCTATGCTGTTGTAATTACATTACCCATTGCTGAGCCAGAATTGCTGGGAGGATCTATAGAACTGATTTATGAAAAATGACTTGAAATATAAAGTAGAATTTGCCATGTGCAAACATTTTCCAGAATCTGTTTAGGGAATCTACTAGGGAGAACACTTTGCAATCCTTACAATTAATAGATATAAATCCCATTCTTATTCTATTCAAGGTTATTCCACTAGGCCCTCTTAATTTACTGTGTGCTGTACAAACTTCTTGTCTGAAATTAATACTGAATTCTTCTGGCATTTCAGTCAATCTGATTGACATAAACCAATCAATCTATTTGCTATGCAAGGTTACAGAAATACAGTTTGACTTCTAACTGACTATATCCCACAAAATCAAGACTATATAGGTGTCACATCAAAAGTAAGGATTTATTTTGGCTCCTTAATTTGTTTTTTCATCAGTTTGTTAATTTATACTATATTAAAGATTTCTGGAATGGCTTTCCACTTCAGTTAAAACAGTTTTTCAAACAATGTGGGGGAACAAACCTTTTCAATTAAATTAACATCCCTTTCTATTCAACCAATGAATTATTAATTCAACCAATGATTATTAATAATTACTATATGTAGAGATAAGAAAAGGAGCTTAAAATCTAATGAAGTGGCAAGACAAATACTAACAATCCAGGAAAGGTAAGACAAATACAGACTGTTTTTCTCTGCATTTGTACTATATACTTTAAGTACATAGAGGAACCGCAAACAGAATGGGTCTAATATAGTCAAAGAGACTGCTTACAGCTAGAAGGTTTGAGGAATGCTTCATGGGCATGAAAGAATAGATTTTGAAGGAATGAAAGGACTTCAACAAGTTAAGTCTATAGTAGTGGCATGAAAAGAGTATAGGTCTTATATGATATATATATATATATATATTTTTTTTTTATATATTGTAATATAATATATTTTACATAATATAAAATATTGTTTTAGATATAAGGAAGTTCATATGTAAAGGCAGAGAAGCATGGGAGATTTAGATAAGATCAGAAAATGGTGAATACAATTTGGCTGGAATATCAAGGATAACAGCAAGGAAAGTTTGTATTTTATACATTAAGCAGCAGGGAATCAATGTAGATTTTTGAAAAGAGGAAGGACATAATCAGATCTATATATTAACAAATGATAAGACAGAGAGATTGAAATAGAGACCAGAGGCAGGAAGACTTAACTAGTTTATTATAATTGTCCAAGTGAGACGTAAAAGTGAGAGATAAGGTACTGGTAGTAAGAGGAGACAGAGGGGTAGATATAAGAAATATAGCAGAAATAGATGCAACAGAACTTCACAAGTAATTGGATTTGGAAAATGAATTAAATAAGAATCTAAGATGGCTCAGATTCTTGAGCCTGGGTGATTGAAAGAACATCAATAGAAACAGGGAAAATTTTAAGAAAGAATAGATTTTGAGAGAAAATTGGGAACTTCAGTTTTAATCATTTTATGAAGAAGATGAGAACAGATCCACAAGAAAGAGTTGTTTACAGAAGTTGGAAACACATGACTGAAGCTCAGGAAAAAAAGATCAGAGATAAAGTTATGAGAGATGTCTCCTTGGAGGTGTTAATTGAAACCACAGAAATGGGTGAAATGGACAAGGAAAACTATATAAACAAAAAAGAATGAAACCTTGAAGAAACTACACATGGGGAGAAGAGAGAATGAAAAGGAAGAGAAATATCCAGAGAAAGAGACAAAAAGAAATGATCAGGTGATTAGTCAGAGAGCCAAGAAAACACTGTTAGAGAATGAATGAATGAAGAAACCTTGTCTACAATGTCAAAAGCTTGCAGACAGGCTAAGGACACTGAAGATAGAAAAAATCTTCAGTGGACTTAAGGGAGTAATTAGTAATCTAGGAGAAAACACATTTAGTCAGGTGGTGAAGAAGGAAACCAAATGGTAATGAGTTAAAGGAGTGGATAGTGAAAAAAACACGTAGTAAGTATAGACTACTTCCCCCCTCCCACCCCCCACCCCCCTCCACTGCTCAGAACAAGAGGAAAGAGATTTGTTGACAGTTTGAGTGGCTGGGAAGGTGAACACAGTTGAAGGTTTGTTGGAACAGTGGAGACCTAACAATGTTGGGAGGAAGGAGGCAGAAGAGAGGAAGAGACTCAAGGTGAGAGAAGGAGAATGACTGTTGGCATAAGGTGGTCAGAAATGAGAAGGGGAAATTTAAAGGTTCAGATTGAGGAGACAAACATGTCAAGAAGGAAGGAAGCCCCATCTGGAGACTGACAAAAGTAAAGAATGTATGGGTATGGCTACTGAAAATTTTTGATATGTAGAACTGAGAGAACTCGGGTCAGAAAGGCTCAATCTTTTCAGTAAGGTAAAGAGGGTTATCTGATAAGAGAGAGAAAAGAAATGAGGTTGGCTGTCTGAGGAAAATAGAGGCTTAGAATATGATAAATTTGATAAGAAATCCATAAGAGGTGAATACAAGGACTGTTGTCCAGTAGTAAAAATTCAACTTAAGTTAAATAATGTAAATTTGTAGTCAACCAAGTAAGAATTTTGTGGCTCTTTTAGCTATTGTCACTGCTTAAGAACGAGTATAAATGAAGATGGCATGGTAATGGTTGTCTGGGATTGGAGATGAGCAAAGAAAGAAGGATAAGTATGTCAGAAGGATTCTTCAAGAGTAAAAGAAAGAACAGCAGGGAAGCTGCTTACCAACTAATCAAAAACACATAAAGGAAAATGACTTCAGAATTGGGGTTACTGGATGGTGGAAAAGAGAAGAACCAGAACTGTTAAGTATAAGGTGCTGCTTCAAGATGAATGAGAGTACAGGAGTAGTGAAAGGAAAGCAGACTGAAAATCCAATAATGGGATCACAAAATTTAAGATCTTAGAAGGAGAATAGTTCTGACTGATGGCAAGATTGAAGCTGTGACCATGCCAGTGGTAGCTGAAGCACAATGAAAACTGAAATCAGAGAATATGCAAAAGTAAAGGAAATAGGAGTAGAAACGATGATCCATATGAACATGGTGGTCATAGAAAATGGCAGGAAGACAGAGAAGACTATAAGTTGTATTTTTCATCTAAGAGAATTTGTTAAGAATGTTAATTTAGCAAAACAAATAGAACAGTACCTCACTTTACAAACATATATAATATGGATTTCCTTTAAATATCTAGCTACAGAAAAATTTAGTTTGCATGCAACTTTTACTCTAGACCAAATATCTGGACACCACATCTTATTTTATATATGACTGTGGGGAGAGAGAGGGGGGGGGGGAGGGAGGGAGAGAGAGAAAAGGGGGGGAGAGAGAGGGGAGAGAAAGAGAGAAGGAGGGAGGAAGGAAGAGAAAGGGAGGGAGGAAGATGGAGGGAGAGGGAGGTAAGGAGGAAACTCCTCTATCAATGCAGACTGGCAATTAATCTGCAACTTACAGTCTTAGAAAGTTGTTTGAAGCACTGATGGGATAACTGACTTGCCCAGGGTCAGTGGTGAGAATGTATGTATACATATATGCATATATATTATGGTCTTTCTAATAATTCCAAAGCCAATTTTCTATTCATTATGTCACGTTGCCTCTTAGTACTTGTTGTTATGCTAAATATTAATAAATCAATACATGATTAATATTATATAACATAATATTTTTATAATAATATAATATATAATAACAACTAATTAATGATTTTGGTTAACCCAAAGAGTAGTACCTGTGGAATCTACTTCTTACCTGATAGTGCCAGTAGGAGAAGGAATGGGACTGACTAGGGTCCGGAGATCCGGCTCCGGAATGTGGATCTTCAGAGGGGAGATTTGAGGGTAAAGAGGTCGAAGGGGAGATGGTGGAGCTTCTTCTTTATGGTACAGAGATGTGAACTGTATCTTTATAACCGTACTAGGAAATCGAAAGGTACATCTGCAATAGAAAAAAGAAAGGAGGTGATAAATATATTAGTCGTGTCACATAAGGGCTGATTAAAGAATTCAAATATGGAGAAAGTACCTATTGAGGAAATTTGTGATTCCTCTGAATAACTCTAATGAAATAATGTTTGCATGGTGGTTCAAGTAAACAAAAAGTAAAGGATCTTTTCTATATTTTCATCAAGTATATTTTAAAATTATAACTAGGCATCTGAGATGAGTTTGATTCTCCCCAAATAGTTTCTAAATTCAAAAATATTTATCTCTGCTTCAAAATGAAACCCTAACTGAAAGCAATTGTAAACCAAATTAGAGTGATTTCATGTACATTACATACAAATTAAGTTATCCTAAATTTTTAACTTTGGTATTGACTGAATAAATGGTAGTACATAACAGAATGCTATTAAAATAAAAATATCAGGAATAGTACCATACTAGAGGAGGCCTGAGAGGGTAAGTAACTTGCCCAAGTCTTAGATTCTGAGGCCATCTCTATTTCTCTATTCACTACAATATGCTGCCACTCTAGGATAAGTAAAATTTAATAAGTCAAAGATTGGGAGTTGGGGTGGTAGATGAGCTGTTAAGGATTAGAAGAAAATTTGCAATTGTTAAAATACAGTGCCACTGGAATTTTTTGGCTATAAAAAATTAAACTACTCTTTCACTTTAAAAAGATAAAGAATTATGAATTATGGTTAAGTTCACTTCAACCTGTATGTGTGTGTGTGTGTGTGTGAGAGAGAGACACACACACAGACAGACAACAGAGAACACATATACTCAACTCTCACATGCATAAAAATATATATAAATATATATGACAATTTTAAGAAGAGTTTCAGAATTAAAAGCTGCTTTCAATTGGAATCCTTCCTAAAATATTCATGCATTTTAGTTGGAGAGTTAAGGTTCATTAATGAGGAATAATAATGAGGTCAGAAAGGCAAAAACAGTACATAAAATCATTCAAAGCATTTACAGCATATATTTTTAAAAAATAACAAAACAAATATAGCCTACAAACACAGAGTCTTGTTTGTAGTGAGTGATTAGATAGATATGAATACAGAGTTCAATTACTATTCTATTTCTAACTTCCTTTATGACCTTGAGCTTAAACCTCAAGTTCTGAATCATAAAATAATTATAAATTACCTTGTTAAGAGTGGTATAAAACAAGGCTATATAATCCTACAGTGTCATTAAAAAGTTACTTATATGTTCCCATGAACATTACAGTATTGGCCAAGTAAATGTTATTGTTTTCTAAAAGTATTAAACACCCTTAAGCTAGTAATACCCTATAAGGCCTAATTGTTACTATTTGTATTTAAGAGGGGAAGGACATAGTATTTAACTATCAAGTTGTCCACAGAAAAGTGACAGGTCATTTCAGTAGATGTGTATAGAAAATATAATCAATTTGCTTTGAAATTGACAGATATTTAATACACTTAACTACAGAAAGGCATTCTGAATGATGCATGCCAGGTGACTGAATATTGTAGAGTTTTTCCATTGTATTACCTGCCTCAAGTATGACTTCAAGTTACTAGGCTACTTATTTCATCTTGAATGTGCTAAGCTTGGCACCAGCAATACCTAATTTAATATCCTTCACAATCTAGTCAAATCTACTCACCAGGACTAATTATTTTGCAGGCATTCTACATTTTCAGCCAAAAAAGCCTTGTTCCTCACACAAGACAGTTTTATCTCTGTTTTTGCAAAGACCACTCTCCATGCCAAGAAGGCACATCTATCAGATTAGCTAATATGAAAAAAAAGGAAAATATTGATTGTAGGAAAAGATGTGAAAAAACCGGGAAACAGAATTGTTTATTGGTCCAACCATTCTGGAGTGCAAGTTGAAATGTTGTCCAAAGACTCATTAAACTGCATTCCCCTTTGATACAGCAATACATCGCTAGGTCTATATCCCAAAGAATATCCCCCTGCCCCCCCCCCCAAAAAAAAAGAGGAAAAAAAAAGACCTATTTGTACAAAAAATATTGATAACATCTCTTTTGTTGGCGATTAAGAACTAGAAATCAAAGGGATGCCCATCAATTGGGGAGTAGCTAAATAAGCTGTAGTATATGCTTGTAATGGAATATTACTGTGTTATAAAGAAATGACAAGATGATTTCAGATAAACCTGAAAAGACTTACATGAACATAGTGAAATGAACAGAACCAGGAGATCACAGAAACAGCAATACTATTTAATGAAAACATGAATAATTTAGCTTATTCTCAGCAATACTATGATCTAAGATAACCCCATAGAATTAATGATGAAGCATACTATTTATCGTCCTCTAGAGAACTGATAGTGTTTGAATACAGACTAAAGCAAGCAATTTTTCACTTCTTTCTTTCTTTTCTTTTATTCACGTCTTACTGCACAAAATGACTAATATGGAAACGTTTTACATAACTGTACATGAATAACCTATATCTGATTGTTTATAGGCTCAGGAAGGGGAGATGAGGAGGAAAGATATAATTTGGAACTCAAATCTTATAAAATATTAATACAAAAAAAATGTCATTTTTGTTTCAGAAAGGTAAACAGCTTAAAATTCCATCTAGTTCCTTAAATTTGGGTCAGAATTTTAGAGTGCAGAGAGATAAAACTAGAGAATTTGTGTTTTTGAGAGTTAACATTTAGAGTTTCAGATAATATCTAATCTTCATCTCAAGAGGAATCTGCTCTACAGTATACAGGATAAATGGTCATCTAAACTCTCCTACAAGAGCCTTCAGTGATATAGAACCTCCCAAAACAGTGTGTGCCACTTTTGGAGCTGTCTAATGAAGAGAAAAAGCAATTGTTACCCAAACCCAATGATTTTCTATATTTTGCCAGTCCCTATATGCAAACAGGAGAAAAGATTCTAGATAGTCAAAGAAAGGGTGAAGATGAGTCAGAAGCTAGAACTTTTCTAAAGCTCTAAACTTTCCCTCCTTCAGGGCAATACAAAACACATGCAATTAGGAAACTTTCATGTGGTGGGCCAGGGACCACAAGCAATTTTCATTTACGTAAAGTCTGAAATTAGAATGTCAAGAAGGCACCATAGGTTCTGGGTTTTATAAAGCACTCAAAGAAAAAACAGACTTGGGAAAATGATTTCCAAAGGAACTTTTACATACAAAATCCCAAAATGAAAGGATACTGACAAACCTACATGAAAAAGTTTAATCTAAAATGGATCTACAAGAATTTATTCTAAATTTTAAAACAATTTCTAAAAAATGAACAAAGAAGGTGGTTACAGATGTGAAAGTATTATTGAATTATTGAAGTATACTGTTAACAACTACAACTTTTGCTATTGAGGCAATGCAAGATGGAAAAAGGGAATACACTGCAAATGAGTTAAAGGTATGAATATAAGAATACAATAATAACAATAAAACAAGGGTATAATGCAATGCAAAACATTTAAAATTTAAGGCTGTGAAGATTCAAGGCAGCAGTGTTTTCCATTGCCCCCTTAAATTTAAATAATGAATCAAAACTATCCCTTCTCAAAGTATAAAGTGAAGAATTTATAAATCAGCCATAGAAAGAACATTTTAAAAACCACCTATCTTTCAGCATGTATATTACTAGTGGTAGTATAGGCAGCATCACAGTGGAAAAGGTACTGGATTAGAAGCCAGGAACCTTAGGTTCTGGTCTCAATTGCCATTTCACAAGCTATGTGGGCTCAGGGGACTAGAATACATTGGACCTCCATTTCTTTACCTGTCAAACAGGAAATTAATCTAGAATTCCTGAGAATAAGACTAAGAAAATGTTAAGACACTGAAAAATTATAAAAACTAGCTGTTTAATTTAATGGGATTTAATTTAATTAGATACAAAGAAAAACTGTCCCTGGTTTCAAAACTATACATCTTAATTAGAGAGATAAGAACATAAATGTTTATACAAGATACACACACAGTAGATACAAAGTAGATTTATCTGGTTTGAGAAACTTATTACACACAAATAGTGATTCCACAGGACCTTAGCATCTGGAGAAAAAAAATATATGTATGCTAAGGCTAAGAGCTGATATAGTAGGAAAAACAATTTTCTAAAAGATTCCATTGAAAAATTCAGAGGCCATAGTGTGGTGAATGTAGGAACTAGAAAAGTATAGAAACACTGCTTTGAAACTTCCTGGCTTTTCAAAGATTAAATTTTGAACAATGATTCCAAAAGTTTACTACCTATATATCATGTCCTAAATTTAAAATAAAATGAAAAGCTGTGATTTAGTGTGTCTACTCCTTCCCCTGGTCCAGTTTGCAACCTCATCATATGCAGCTGAACCCTTTGCACTAAAACTCTGCCTTTAGTTCTTTTATCTGCAACTTAATAATTGTTTATTGATTGGTTGATGTTGAGTAGCATTACACTATCGTATCATGTCTTACATAATCCATACCTACTAGTTCTGTCTCTTATTCTGGCCATATTATTCTTCATAAATGTCTTTTATGACACCTCTTTTTAAGTTGCCTATTGTAATAAGCTGCAGCCTTCACATATCCACCAAGTCTTTCCACTGCTGTTTGAATTACTTGTAATTGTGATGCATTCTAAAATTATGTCCTGTGATTCACAGAGAGTGTGACGAGAAACAAACAAACAAACAAAAAACACTATTGTTTAAGGGATGCAAAAGCAGAGAGTCACTGAAAGCAGGAAGAAATTTCCCTTATGTAATACAGGTCAATCATAGGATCAAAAATGTGGATTTCAAAGGGACATCAGAAGTTAAATCCAATTCATTCAGGACAAAGAGCTACCAAGTAACCTAAAAGGCAAATATGGCAGAACAGGGATTCTAACCCAGATTTTTGGATTCCCAAAGTAGAATTCTTTTAGATCATTTAAATCTTATTGATAACTATGCCATCCATCCATAGACTAACTTTCATAAACAAAATATTGAACTCTAATGCCCTATGAACTTTTCTTTCTGTTTTAGCAAACTTCATTAACCCTATCACTGTTCTCATACTCCTTTGCTGCTACCAATATTTCTACATAAACTTGCTTCTGACCCATTTTTTTCTTCTAGCTTCAAAAAAAATTTTCAGATAAGAAAAATCACAATGGTTTTCCATACACATTATATTGTTTCCAAAGATAGCCTCAATCTCCTAGAACTTATATCATAAAACAATTATCCTATTATAGGATAAACAATTTACCAACCAGTTTAAATACTTTCTATGCACAACCATGCTAAGGATACTAAAACAAATAATAGTCTACCAACAATGTCTTCAAGAAGCTTATAAGTGAATAGTCAAAGTAAATAATTCTTGCTTGTTAGAGGCAAGAAAAGTAGAAGTTGAGCAGGCTAGAGTCTACCATTTGAACAATAAGATAATTATAAAAGACCTAATTGTAATGATGAGTTTAGCTATCAGATTCTTTCAGATCAGAATTTACTTTGGGTTGCACATTTGTGGAATTACCAGAATTGCAAGATATGATGTTTAGGCATTACAAATCTCAGTGATTATTTGATTAGGCTCCTCAAAAACTGGCATACTGCAAAGCTCACATAAAACTTATTTGCACTGGTAAAGCAAATTTTATAATATGCAAATAGGAAATATTAAGTGCTAAGCAACATCAATTACTCTGTATTCTGTAGGGAAATGTACATGAGAAACTGAAATGGAGTTGAATGATCTTCAAATCAAATGTCTATTTTAAGTATATACACATCTATGTATATAGATAGATATATATTGTTTGACACCAAAAATGATGGGAAGCAGGTTAACTAAAGTGATTTTCCCACTAAATTCATGACATAATATTGTCATTTTGTTTTCATTTCATACATCATCTTCTCCTCCTTTATAGTAGCAAATAATTGCTGAAATAAAGACAACAGTTTGTAAAAAAAGTGTGGCAAGCCAATTTGCTGGAGCCAAAATTTTTTTAAAAGCCAATAATTCATTTAAATTTGAAAATATTACTGTATTTCCTCCAGCTTCTTCTGATCTTCATTGTCAAGGATGAAACACTGTTCTTAATTATCATGCTTGCAGAATTGTATTTAAGAGTGTGTGTGCACAAATATTTAGTAAGAATCTAATTTCAGTTTCAAACCTTCTCACTGAATGCCCACGAAGTATCTTTTTTCTTTACTGTGTTCTTCCCTCTTCTAAAGAGTTTTTAGATAAAAACATTGGAAAACAATTTTAGCTTCTCTGAGAAAGGTACTTGCTTTATCAGTATATATTATTATAGAAGATGTTCCAATTTAAAACAATTCCTTTTAACTGTGAATAGATTCAACCATTCTGGAAAGCAATTTGGAACTATGCTCAAAAAGTTATCAAACTGAGCATACCCTTTGACCCAGCAGTGTTTCTACTGGGCTTGTATACCAAAGAAATCTTAAAAGGAGGGAAAGGGACCCATATGTGCAAAAATGTTTGTGGCAGCCCTTTTCGTAGTGGCAAGAAACTAGAAATTGAGTGGGTGCCTACCAATTGAAGAGTGGATGAATAAATTATGGTATATGAATGCTATGGAATATTATTGTTCTGTAAGAAACAACCAGCAGGATGATTTCAGAAAGGCCTGGAGAGATTTATATGAACTGTTGCTAAGTGAAATGAACAGAACCAGATCATTATACACAGCAACAAGAAGACTATATGATGATCAATTCTCTTGGATGTTGGTCTCTTCAACAATGAGATGATTCAAACCAGTTCCAACTGTTCAGTGATGAAGAAAGTCATATACACCCAGAGAGAGGCTTGTGGGAACAGAGTGTGGAACACAACATAGCATTTTTACACTTTCTGTTGAAATTTGCTTGCATTTTGTTTTCTTTCTCAGGTGTTTTTTTTTCTTCTTGATCTGATTTTTCTCGTGTGGCAAGATACCTATAAATATGTATACATATATTGGATTTAACATATATTGGATTTAGCATATATTTTAACATATTTAACATGTATTGGGGAGGGGGTGGGAGGAAGGAGGAAAAAAGCTGGAATAGAAAGTTTTGCAAGGGTCAGTGTTGAAAATTTACTCATATATATGTTTTGTGAATAAAAAAAACAAAAACAAAAACAAACAAAAAAACCCAAACCAAAAACAGTTCCTTTTATTGATATTGTGATGATTTTCAATATATGCTGCTTCAGATAATATACTACTACTAAGTTTTATCAAAGGGAAGAATTCCAAATTTTTCTCCTTTTGGGTACAAATTATAAGGAAAAATGTTTTATATCTGTAACAATCAGATTATTCTTCAATATCACATTTATTAAATCAATGTTTAGAAATTTATTTCAGTAAGAAATGCAGGTAAAAACAATAAATCATTTTAAAACTTATAATAAAAATTATCCTGATGGAATGTTATGATTTTTGAAAATACTATACAGAAAGGATTGGAAAAAAAGATACTGTACCACAGCAGGAAGGTACTACTACATAAAAAGATAATCAGTCACTGCCACCTCTAAAATTTGCCCCAACAATTAAAACAATGTTAATAGTTTTCAAAAGAAATACAAACTATTGGGGGGCGGAGCCAAGATGGCGGAGAAGACACACGCGACTTTCTAAGCTCTTCTCTTACCCTCGTTACCAATATTATATCGAGCCTCAAAAATAGTCTTGACTGCTACAATTGGAAAGATAAGAAGTAGAACAACTCACCGTCAAGAAAATCTGCAGTCTCGCCAAAAAGGTTGGTTACGGGGCCAGGGGGGAGTCGGCGCAGACGGGGAGAGAAATTAGGTTCCGAGGAGAGCCTCAAACCGAAAGTGAAAGCATAGATCTCATCACAAGCTCGCAGCCCCAACCCGCAGTACGGGCTTTTCCTTGGGGTAGTTGTGATCCTGCATGGCAGGAGGACACAGCCCGGGTTAGCCTCCAATCTGCACAGTGGGGAGCTCGGCTTGGGGCCATAGAGCTTTTCCAGGGCCGATTTGCATTGGGCAGAGACACTGGGGCAGAGTTCCGGGCGGTTGCGGTCTGCGCCAGCTCATACTCACAGTCCCACAAGAGGCTCCGCCTGGGGGCAGTGACACTTTCACCACTTAGTCTCTAGCCTAGGGGCAATCGATAATCCACTCAGCCCTACTAAGCCATTTGATAGCTCAGCCAGTGCTGAATCCACTTCCTGTTGGGGGAAGGGAAAACCTCACTCGAGCACTCCCATACCCTCGGAGCCGGAAATCGCTTTTAAATCTTTCCCTGCTGTACAGAGGAAGCTGGTAACCCCTTGCCTAGGAGACCTACCCTAAAGGCTTTAAAACATGAATAAAAAGATGAAAAGAACAATCGACAGCTTCTATGCAGAAAAAGAGCAGGTCAGCAAACCTGAAGAGACCTCAAACAGCAAAAAATGCATCAGACTGTCCTCCTTTACATAATGCTCTCAGAAGAGACCATTAAAAGTCCTAAAAAGAGAGTTAGAAGATAAATGGGGAAAGGAAAGAAAGCCTTACTAAGAGAGCAACAACTTCCTGAAATCTTAATTGAAAAGTTAAAAATTCTCCAGGAAGTGCAAATTGGTGAATTAGAAAATAAAAAAATCACAGGAAAGTAAGAATTGTGAATTGAAAATAAAGAATTCACTAGAAAGTAGGATCCGTGAATTGAAAAGACAAAGAACACGAAGAAAGTAGGATCGTGAATTGAAAAGAAAATAATCACTAAAAAAAAAATTAGTGAAATGGAAAAATCTCCACAGACCAAAACAATACATTCAAAACTCAATTGACATATACAGAAAGAAGTAAAAAAAGCTAATGAAGAAAATAATTCTTTTTAAAAATTAGAACTGAACAAATTGAAACTAATGATGCATTGAGACAGCAAGAATCAGTCAAGCAAAACCAAAAAAATGACAAACTGGAAAAACCATGAATTATCTACTTCTAAAATGACAGACTTGGAAAATAGATCTAGGAGAGATAATCTGAGGATTATTGACTTCCAAAACTATGATGAAAATAAGAGCCTAGATACTATTTTTACAAGAAATCATCAAAGAGAACTGCCCAGATGTAATAGAATCAGAAGGTAAAATAGGCATTGAAAGAATTACATCTAACACCTTCTGAAAGAAACCCTAAAATAAAAACACATTAGGAATATTGTGGCAAAATTTCAGAACTATCAGATAAAGGAAAAAATTTTACAAGCAGCCAAAAAAACCATTTAAATACCTGAGGTGCCACAATAAGGATCACCCAGGATCTGGCTGCCTCTACATTAAAGGAAAGAAGGGCCTGAATATGATATCTCAAAGGCACAAGAACTTGGGATGCAGCCAAGAATAAACTACCCAGCTAAGCTGAGCATTTTCTTCCAGGGAAGAAGATGGACATTTAATGAAACAAATGAATCCATTTGTTTCTGAAGAAAACCAGAACTAAACAAAAAATTTGATCTCCAAGAATAGAACTCAAGAGATGCAGAAAAAGGTAAAAATAACCTTGAGAATTGTATTTCTGTTGTGGATATACAAAAAATACATGTAAAATTTGATAGTACTGATATAACATAAAAAAGGGAAGTAGATATGGAAAAGGGATGATGGCAGAATAAGGTGGGAAGGAGGGATAAAAAGAGGGAAACCACATCCCACAAAGAGGCTAAGGAAACTTATCATATCTGAGGGAATTCTAGAGAGGGGAGGAACATTGTGTGAATCTTACTCTCATCAGAGTTGGCCTCAAAGGAAAAATAATTGACATTTGTTTTAGAGAAAATTCTCTCACCATTAAAAACGGGGAGAGGAAAAGGGAAGAAAAGAGTAATAAGGAAGGCAAGGGGAAAGACCTCAAAGGGGAGGGAGGGATTATAAAGAGGATAAGCATCTGGATACAAGAGGGGTCATAAGTTTAAAAGGGGAAAGAGGGTGGGGAGGCAAGAATAAGTAAAGCACAATCTGGGGTTATTAGGATGGCAGGAAATACAGATTTAGTAATTCTAACCGTAATGTGAATGGGATGAACTCCCCAGAAAGAGGGAGGCAGATAGCAGACTGGATCAAAAGTCAGAACCCTACAATATGTTGTTTACAAGAAACACATTTAAAGCAGGGAGATACATATAGAGTAAAGGTAAAAGGCTGGAGCAAAATCTATTATGCTTCAGGTGAAGTCAAAAAAGCAGGGGTAGCCATCCTTATCTCAGATCAAGCAAAAAGTAAAAATTGATCTAATTAAAAGAGATAAGGAAGGAAACTACATCCTGCTAAAGGGTAGCATAAACAACGAAGCAATATCAATATTAAAACATATATGCACCAAGTGGTATGGCACTCAGCTTCCTAAAGGAGAAGTTAAGAGAGTTAAAGAAGAAATAGACAACAAAACTGTAATAGTAGGAGATCCTCAACCCTTGCACTCTCAGAATTAGACAACCAAACCACAAAACAAATAAGAAAGAAATTAAAGAAGTAAACAGAATATTAGAAAAATTAGGTATGTTGGATCTTTGAGAAAATTGAATGGAGATAGAAGGGAATATACTTTCTTCTCAGCAGTTCATGGAACCTATTCAAAATTGACCATATATTAGGACATAAAGACCTCTAAAATTAAATGCAAGAAAGCAGAAATAGTAAATGCTTTCTTTTCAGATCATGATGCAATAAAAACTACATTCAACAAAAAATTAGGGGAAATAGACCAAAAGTAATTGAAACTAAACAATCTCATCTTAAAGAATGATTGGGTGAAGCAGCAAATTATAGATACAATTAATAATTTCACTCAAGATAATGACAATGATGAGACATCATACCAAAATTTGTGGGATGCAGCCAAAGCGGTAATAAGAGGGAATTTTTATATCCTTAGAGGCTTACTTGAATAAAACAGAGAAAGAAAAGAATAATGAATTGGGCTTGCAACTAAAAAACTAAAAAAGACCAAATTAAAACCCCCAATCAAATACTAAATTGGAAATTTAAAATTAAAAGGAGAAATTAAAAATATTGAAAGTAAAAAATCTATTGAACTAATTAATAAAACTAAGAGTTGGTTCTATGAAAAAGCCAATAAAATAGATAAGCCTTTGGTAAATCTGATTAGAAAAAGGAGGGAGGAAAATGAAATTAGTAGTCTTAAAATGAAAAGGGAGAACTTTCCACCAAGGAAGAGGAAATTAGAGAAATAATAAGAGTTATTTTGCTCAACTTTATGCCAATAAATTTGATAACCTAGTGAAAATGGATGACTACCTCCAAAAAATATAGACTTCCCAGACTAACAGAGGAGGAAGTAAATTGGTTTGAATAGTCCCATTTCAGAAAAAGAAATAGAACAGGCAATTAAACAACTCCCTAAGAAAAATCCCCAGGACCAGATGGATTTAATGTGAATTTTACCAAACATTTAAAGAACAATTGGCCCCAATGCTATATAAATTATTTGATAAAATAGGGAATGAAGGAGTCCTACCAAATTCCTTCTATGACACAGACATGGTACTGATACCTAAACCAGGTAGGCTGAAAACAGAGAAAGAAAATCAAGACCAATCTCCCTAATGATATTGATGCTAAAATCTTAAATAAGATATTAGCAAAAAGACTACAGAAAATCATCTCCAAGATAATACACTATGATCAAGTAGGATTTATACCAGGAATGCAGGGCTGGTTCAATATTAGGAAAACTATCAATATAATTGGCCATGTTAATAACCAAATTAACAAAACCATATGATCATCTCAATAGATGCAGAAAAAAGCATTTGATAAAAATCCAACATCCATTCCTATTAAAAACACTTGAGAGTATAGGAATAAAATGGACTTTTCCTTAAAATAATAGCAGCATCTATTTAAAACCATCAGTAAGCATCATATGTAATGGAGACAAACTGCAACCATTCCTAATAAGATCTGAGTGAAACAAGTTGCCCACTATCACCAAGTACATTATTAATATTGTATTAGAAACGCTAGCTATAGCAATAAGAGCGGAGAAAGAGATTAAAGGAATAAGAATAGGCAATGAGGAAGCCAAATTATCATCTTTGCCGATGAATGATGGTATACTTAGAGAACCCTAGAGATTCTGCTAAAAAGTTATTAGAAATAATCCACAACTTTAGCAAAGTTGCTGGTTATAAAATAAACCTACATAAGTCATCAGCATTCTTATATATCACTAAAAAAATCCAACAGTCAGAGTTACAAAGAGAAATTCCATTTAAAGTAACTACTGATAATATAAAATATTTAGGAATCTATCTGCCAAGGGAAAATCAGAAACTTTTATGAGCAAAATTACAGACCACTTTTCACACAAATTAAGTCTGATCTAACCAATTGAAAATATTAAATGCTCTTTGGATAGGGCTAGCAAATATAATAAAGATGACAATATTACCTAAACTAATCTATTTATTTACGCTATACCAATCAAACTCCCCAAAAAACTATTTTAATGACCTAGAAAAATAACAACAAAGTCTCATATGGAAAAACAAAAGGTCAAGAATTTCAAGGGAATTAATGAAAAAAATCAAATGATGGTGGCTTAGCTGTACACAGATCTAAAATTATATTATGAGAGCAGTTACCAAAACTATTTGGTATTGGCTAAGGAATAGATTAGTTGATCAGTGGAATAGAGTAGGTCAAGGGATAAACAGTCAACAAAATAGCAACCTAGTCTTTGATAAACCCAAAGATCCCAGCTTTTGGGATAAGAACTTACTGTTTGATAAAAATTGCTGGGAAAATTGGAAACTAATATGGCAGAAACTAGGCATTGATCCATACTTAACGCAGACACCAAGATAAGGTCAAAATGGGTTCATGACCTAGGCATAAAGAATGAAATCATTAATAAATTAGAGGAACATAGGATAGTTTACATCTCAGACCCTGTGGAAGGGGAAGGTCTTTATGACCAAAACAGAACTAGAGATCATTACTGACCACAAAATAGAAAATTTTGATTATACCAAACTGAAAAGTTTTTGTACAAAACAAATCTAATGCAGACAAGATTAGAAGGGAAGCAATAAACTGGGAAAATATTTTTACAGTCAAAGGTTCTGATAAAGGCCTCATTTCCAAAATATATAGAGAATTAACTCTAATTTATAAAAAATCGCTTCATTCTCCAATTGAAAATGGTCAAAGGATATGAACAGACAATTCCTCAGATGAAGAAATTGAAACTATTTCTAGTCATATGAAAAGATGCTCCAAGTCATTATTAATCAGAGAAATGCAAATTAAGACAACTCTAAGATACACTCACACACCTGTCAGATTGGCTAAAATGACAGGAAAAAATAATGATGATTGTTGAGGGGATGGGAAAAACTGGGACATTGATTCATTGTTGGTGGAGTTGTGAACTAATCCAACCATTTTGAGAGTAGTTTGGAACTATGCTCAAAAAGTTATCAAACTGTGATACCCTTTGATCCAGCAGTGTTACTACTGGGATTATATCCCAAAGAGATTATAAAGAAGGGAAAGGGACCTGTATGTGCACGAATGTTTGTGGCAGCCCTTTTGTAGTGGCTAGAAACTGAAACTGAATGGATGTCCACTCAGTTGAGAATGGCTGAATAAATTGTGGTATATGAAAATTATGGAATATTACTGTTCTGTAAGAAATGACCAACAGGATGATTTCAGAAAGGCCTGAGAGATCTTACACTAACTGATGCTGAGTGAAATGAGCAGGGACCAGGAGATCATTATATACTTCAACAACAATACTAGATGATGACCAGTTCTGATGGATCAGGCCATCCTCAGCAACAAGATCAACCAAATCATTTCTAATGGAGCAGTAATGAACTGAACCAGCAATACCCAGAAAAAGAACTCTGGGGGATGACTAAAAACCATTACATTGAATTCCCAATCCCTATATTTATGCACACCTGCATTTTTGATTTCCTTCACAAGCTAATTGTACAATAATTCAGAGTCTGATTCTTTTTGTACAGCAAAATAATGTTTTGGTCATGTATACTTATTATGTATCTAAGTTATATTTTAATATATTTAACATCTACTGGTAAAAAAAAAAAAAAAAAATAAAGGATAAATTCAATAATGAGAAAAAAAAAAAAAAAAAAAAAAAGAAATACAAACTATTAACAAACTAATGAAAGGATTTACCAAATCAATAACAATAAGAGAAATGCAAGTTAAAATAATTCTGAGGATTCATCTCATGACTCTTAGACCAGAAAAAAGAGTTCAACAACAGTATATTCTGGCCAGTATAAAGTTAAACTGGCACACAACTGGTAGAGAAATCAATTATTAGTTCAAATAATTTAAAATTATTTGAGGTTATGAAATTGTACATTATTCTTGACTTAGAAATATCACTGCTAGGCAAATACTCCTAGGTTAAGAACAGAAGGAAAGGTCCCATTTATTAAAAAAATTATATAAATACAAAAATATTTAAAGCAGCATTTTTAGTGGTAGCAAAAAGCTAGCATAAAATTAAATGTTCACTGACTGGAAACTGAGAAAACTATTATATTTATATCTTTATAAAAATTATGAATATGATGAATCTAGGAAATGTGTTAGGCTCTGTATGAATAGATATAACAAAGTAGAATTGGGAAAACAATTTACACAGTAGGAAAACTATGTTAAAACACTAGCACTCTAACATAATGATTAAACATGATCTTGGTGAACTAACAATGTCTCTTAGAAGAAAAATGAGGGACTAACGGTACAGAATGAGGCATACATTTCACACATGGTTAACATGGCTTTGCTTACATATATATATATATATATATATATATATATATATATATATGTTTTTTCGTGCAAAGGAAAGTTTTATTGAGGATTTAGGAACAACAAAAGAGTATGTCATAGATTTGGTCTTTGTGGTTTTATATCTGAAGAGGCCCCTTCAAAATCAACTCAGCCCTCAGCTATGACAAGAAGTTGAGAAGGTGAAAAGGGTGCTGCTAGCTTGGCACTGTTTTACCTTATAAGATAACCCACACAATATACTCCAAGAATCTTTACTTAAATGAATTTGTAGGTGTACATTATCTCAAATACCTATTTCTGGGAGGAGGATAATCTATATAGTGAAATCCTTTGCAAAACTCAGAAATTTAACCAGTAAAGCAATAGTATCAATATTTGTATGCATATACAAATGTATGTTTTATATATATATATGCATTATAAAACAAATATTTCTGTTTTTTACTTGAGAGCTTTCTATTTGAGATATCACTCTTGCAGTTAAATTACTTATACCAATACCAAGAATTAGTTGACATAACAGTCATTCACATGGGTTACAATTCACCTTTAAATAAAGATCTCAATGATATTTACCCAATTCAATGTCAACCAAATTATTATAATTTTGTTTTGTTTACCAAACTCAATTTTTGGCCAAAAGGCATATCCTCTTCTCTCTTCCCCCTCAAAATAATAGCTAGCTAAATTTAATTATCAGTATGCATTCAGCTTTTTATATTCATAGTACTATATAGTTAAAATCAGTGTTATGAACAAGTTTGAAAGAGGTTCTAGAATTATCAAATATAAATAAAATTTATTTATATTTAGTTGATTAAAGAAGGAAATAGAGTTGATAAAATTTTAAAATGTTTTTTGGAGAGGAAGGAGAAAGACCTTTCTACTTAAATAGGAATTTCATCAAAATAATATACTTAACTGGCCACTCTAGTTAAAGAGTTTGATTTTGATAAATATTTTGATTGAATAAAATCTTGCAAAGACTACTACCCAAAAATGATGGCCTCTGATACTATGTATGATGCATAACAATGAATTCTATCAGACTACTACTTTTTTTTTTTGCCATTAAAAAAAAATCAGATGAATTTATATTTTAATGTATTTAACATCTACTGGTCATCCTGCCATCTGGGGGAGGGGGTGGGGGGGGTAAGAGGTGAAAAATTGGACCAAGAGGTTTGGCAATTGTTAATGCTGTACAGTTACCCATGCATATATCCTGTAAATAAAAGGCTATTAAATTAAAAAAAAAAAAATCAGATGAACACAAAAGGAAAGATTTGAAAAATTGTAAGCACAAAGCAGTTATCTGGGTGTTGTAGGGAAGGGGGGGAAGGTAGAGTATACCAAACTCTAAGAATATATTTAATAAACTCTAGAAAGTCAAATGTGACCAATGTAAGTTTTATGAACTTGCCGAAATAACTGCTTTGTAACATTCTTGTTCTTCCTAAGTCATGTTTAAAAGTTCAAATGAAGAAAAGGACAATAAATAATAAAGTTCTTTTGTGATGAAAAAGAACTAGAAATTAATGGGAAGAACATAAATTAGGGAATAGCTTAATTATAATATTTAATATAGTGAAATACTGCTATTGTGAAGTAAGAAATGATATACACAGTTTCAGAGAAATCTGGGAAGACGACATCTATTTGAGTTATCACTCTTGCAGTTAGTTATATTACATATGCTCAAAATTATATTTGACATAACAGTCATTCACATGGGTTACAATTCACCTTTCAATAAAGATCTCAATGGTGATCATTTGGTGACTCAATTCAATGTCAATGAACTTATATAGGGTGAAGTGAACAGAACCAGAATAGTATACATAATAACAATACTGCAAAAGCAAATAACTGTAATCAATTCAAAAATCAATCATGATTACAGAGTGACAAGGAGGTGAGTTTTATGTGCCTTCTGACAAAAAGATAGATGGAATCAGGGTAAAAAGTGTTGTGTGTGTATACATGGCAAATACAGGAATCTGTTTTGCTTGATTATGTATATTTGTTACATGGAAGTTTTGTTTAATTTTTTCCCCTCAATGGAGGAAGATTACATTTTTACTAACTGACAAAAAGAAGAATTAAAGAATTTATAAAATAAAATATCATCTATATGTCATAGACACAAATATTCAACAAATACATGAAACGTGTCCTGTTTCTTTCACTGAACAAGCCCCCAAATTAAGCTCTAAACCTACAAATTTTGGAAGTCTCCATTCTGAATATTGATCATTCTTTGCTTTTATAAATAGACCTGCTCAAGCTAAGAAAGATCCATTTCTATTTAAAAACAAAGTTAAAAGCAATCCAATTTGATCTCATTATCTCTAGAGGTAGAAAGAAACTTGAAAGAATGTCATTTAACATATGAAACCAAACCTCCATTGTGGTAAAAATGGGAAGGGCTGTGCTGCTTTAAAAAAAAAAACAAAAAACAAAAACAAAAAAAAACCAAAAAAAAAAAAAACCAACCCAATACCACCAAACAAAAAACTTTTCCAACTATTAAAGTTCCATCTACTTAGGAAAAACAAAAACAGGAGCCCTAGATGTTTTAACAAACTGCAACTGTTCTTCAGTTAAAAAGGTATCAAATGCAACAAGCACACATGTGGCTTTTGAATCTACCAGAAATCACTTTAAGAAACAAACTTTTGTTGTGAGACCATCCTATTGAGGAACTAAAACTCTATGGAGAAAAAGGAAACAAGCAGAGAGATGTCTCTACATACAAAGAATGAAAAAGTAACTAAACTTTACTAACCACTAGTGCCAACAGGCATGGGTGTGTGCCCTCCTGTCAGGATTTTGTGCTGCTTCTACTCTCATATCCTCAAACAATTAAGTATTATCATGTTTACTCGGAGATAATACACTAGCAAAAGGCACCCAAATATAGTCTGTGGGTTAAAAGTGAAAGCCAATTAAAATTGTAGGATGATTTTAAAATGCATAAATAATTTTGCTTATAATATTACTTTTATTCAGTGGAGTTTATAGGGCTTTATATACGTTATCTTGAAGACAAAACTTAGTGGGTCTAAGTTTGCATCAAGATCAGGAATGATCCTCAGATATTCCACAAGCTGAGTCATAGAACTATAGAATATTAGATCTGACAAAAGCCTTGTAAGATTTTCAGATTTTCTAGTTCAAGTCCAATGATCTGCACTTTTATAGACAAGGAAACTGAATCTCAGAAAGATTGATTTGCAAATACCAGTGAACTATAATCAAGTCAAGAACCTACATCTCCTGGCTCACAGCAGTTCAATGTTCTCATTATTACATTACATAATTAATGTTTATAATATTAACAGGTGTTTATTTTGGTCATGGTATAAAAACACAATTTACTTAAATCACTCCCTCAATGGCATCTTTAAAAAAAAACAAAAAAAAACACCATTCCTATTAATCCTAATGAATTAAATTTTGTTTGCAATCCCAAATTGGGTAAAGTAGGCAGGTAGACTATATATTAAAATTTTTGAACCACCATACCTTATTCCTATTTTATAGATAATTAACTGAAAAGCCTACAGAGAGCCTACTTACAGTCACAGAGTCAAAAGTGGAAATAGATTCTGGGATGTCTTGAATAAGGATCTTGGTAAAATGTCCATGCAGCATTTCTGCTTAAATCATTAAATTTGTTTTGTTTTGTTTTTTAATAAAGACATGACTAAGTAGATTTTGATTAATTTTCTTACTTTAATGGTATATTTATTTTACCAGTGGATACTCTCCTTATGTACATTAGAAAGTTTTTTTTTTTTTTAATCAACTGGCTTTGGGAACAAAAGGTACAATTTATCATTCTGTTTTTAAATGTACAATTTATCTTTCTATTACACTAAATGGCTTCCTTCAAAAGGCAAAGGCCCTATTTTTCCAGCAAGGTTTAACATAAAAATTGTGACACCAAATTTAGTTTCCTAAATTAAACCCTTAAATACTATTTAAAATGAGGCTAACTAGTTCCAACATAACATCACCAAGTAAGTCCTAAAATGATGCAAGTTTTCAAATGCCTTATGTACAAGATCAAATTTCTTCTAAGCAGGGATTGCATTCAATTGGATTTAATTATCATCTCTATGCTAGTAATTCTCAATTTTCTTTTCTGGTACTAATCTCTCTACTGACTATCAGGCTCACATCTCCAACTGTCTTATTAGGCAGCTTGAAATGATGTCTCACAGATATCTTAAACTCAACATATCCTAAATTAAACTAATTCCCTCCTTTCCCTCCCAGTCCCAAACCCTCTTCTACATAACTGTTTTATTACTGTTAGGACCACCACCACCTTCCCAGTCATCCAGACTTGCAACTTAGATGTTATCTTCAATTCCTTACTCTCTCACTTCACATCTAATCTGTTGCCAAGACCTGTCAAGATCATATTGCAACAACTCTCACATCTGCCATATATCTCTCCTGTGACATTTGTCACCACCTGGGTGAAGTCCACATTACTTTGTGCTTAAATTATTGCAAATAGTTTGTTAATTGATCTCTTTTCCATAAATTCCTCCTCACTTCCAGGTCATCTTCCATTCAATTGCCAAACGATCCTTCTTAAATCGCAGGTCTGATCACTCAATGAAACTCTAGTGGCTCTTATAATCTTCAGGATTTAATATGAAAATTCATATTTGATGCTCAAAGTCCATCATGATCCTGCTTCTTCCAACTTTTCCAGCACTTAAAACTTACCTCACTCCATAAACTCCAGAATCTAGTGACACTGATCACTGCATCTCCCAACTCCCAACTCTTCACTGACTGTATCCGATACCTGAAATGGTCTCCCTCCTCACCTACACCTACTTTCTTCAGACATGTTAAAATTCAAGTGTTCAACACAAAGAGCTTGGTCCTGATTTCCATTATGCTAGTGCCTTTGGACCCAGCTAGATGGCACAGTGGATAGAGCACCAACTGTAGAGTCAAGTGGGCTCAAGTTAAAATCTGACCTCAGATACTTAGTAGCTGTGTAACCCTGGGCAACTCACTTAACCCCAACTGCCTCACAAAAATAATTAAGTGAAAATAAGGTTAGTGCTTTCCTTCTATTAATTATTTCAAATTTATCCTGTAAACAGTTTGTCTGTATGTAGCTGTTTGTATAGTGTCTCCTTGAAAACAGGGACTCTGGGTCATTTGCATTTCTTCACAAATCTTGTCCTTAGCACAATACCTAGAACACAGTAGGTGCTTAACAAATATTTACTAGCTGATTCGAAAAATAATAAAACTGGGTTTCTCATATGATGAAAATCCTTTTCTCTCACCTTAGATATCATACCACCTTGAAAATTATCTCACATAATTGAACAGAATAGTGCATCCCATCTGTCAAGTCACCTTTCTCTCATTCTAACCCAATTATATGGAAAAACCTTCTAAAGAAAAGATAACCGAGAATTTTCTGCCTCTCCCAAATATGCATGTTTTCTCTCATAGAGACATTCGACATTCCAAATCTCTCAAATGGGGGGGGGTCCCCCAAGAGGGGGAAATAGAGTAGAAGGAAAATGAAAACCAAAAAACCCCCCACCTTTTTAAAATGAAGCTTATTCTAAAATGCCATTGTTAAAATGACTAGCACTCATGTAAAGTAGCCACCAAATGTGTTATGACAACTTTGAAAACTGATTTTAGGTAGAGAGCAAGGACTATTTTTTACGTATGTTGCAATTTATATATATGACAGTAAATATTAAATGCAGATCTTTAATAATGGTTTTAGGAAATGGAGACTTATAGATAATACATTTTGCTAAATATTTTCATTAAATTTGAGAGGAAAAAAATTCATCAATAAACTCAACCTAATTTTAGGTAACAGTTCCAAATTCCATCTCAAACAAATCTTTACTCCAGCAGATTGAAAATCTTTCTTGCCATAGTACAGGTGCTTAATTGCCAATCAAACAAAAGGAAATCGGAGAAATAAGAAGCAAATGAAGCACCAATAATCCACAATATAAATAAATCAGTCCCTGTGTAACAAAGAGTTGACTGTTCAACAGGTAAAACAATAGTTTAACAAGGGGTTCTACTTAAAAGCAGCATGTTATAATGACAAGAGCTGACCTCAGAGGCAGGCAGATTTTGAATTTAGATTTAGTCCTACCTCTGACACATACCATTTCTATGGGCCCATGACAAGTCATCTGATCTCTCAATTTCCAGACTAAATCTCTAAAACAGGGGTTTTTAACCTTGCAAGTCCATAGAATCCTTGGCCGATTTCAAGGGCTCTGTGAAGTTGGATGGGAAAAAATTTATACTCCCCCAAGTAACGTCTATTTCCTTTCATTACAAATACAGATAACAAAATTATGCTGAAAAAGGATTAATAAACTTTCACTAAAAAGACTATCAAAAAAGTCCATGACACAAAAAAGATTAATGACCTCTTCTCTAAAATAATAGGTTGCACAGCAGGTGTCGATGTTCATCATTAAAAAATAGTTTCCCACTGGGAACAACTAAGCTAATGACTTTGCAGATTCTGTCCTTCTGCCCCCTTTATGCCACACTCTTCTATATTTAGCTAAAATAGCCTGCTACACTCGTTTTGTTGTTTAGTCAATTAGTCATTTCTGACTGTTCATGACATCATTGGGGTTTTCTCGGCAAAGGCATTGGAATAATTTGCCATTTCCTTCTGCATATCATTTTACAAATGAAGACATTGAAGCAAAGAGGGTAAAGTGACTTGACCAAGATCACTCGGCTAATGTTTGAGGTGGGTTTGAACTCAAGTCTTCTGACTCCACTATATCCTCTGAGTTGTCCAACTGCCTCTATGTTTCCTTGGCAGACATCTATCTTAATACACCCCACACCTTAGTAAATATTTGTTAAAATACAATGTTAAGCTATTTAATGAATGGATGTTGAAATTGGACAGTGACTCTAAAAATGCAAACCACACGGCATAAGCAAAAACCCAAACACAAAGATAAAAACAAAACAGCACCAAATACAAAACAAAACAAAGCACTCCAAATAATGACCAAACTTGGCCCCAGAGAAAATCAGAAAAAAACTCCTCTTTTCCATTTTTGCAGAAGGGAGGGATTCCAGGTATTGAATATTAAATAAAATCATTGTCAGACTAACCAGGTTAATGTGTTGGCTGACTTTACCAAATTTCTTTTCACTACTCTTTTTAAATCTTTGTTACAGGGAGTAGTTCAATGGATAAATAAGAAGAATATATTGGAAAATGAAGATGATAAAAAATCAAAATGCAATGTGAAGCTGTATTAAAGAAGGTAGTGTTTCAATGGTGATAATTTAACCCAGTCATACCATATTTAGAAAATTATGTGCACTTGTGGATGAAAAAAACTAACAAACTAGAGAACATTCTGAGGGCAATTGGGATTTAAGAGGTTCAGAAATTAAAATCAATTGAAAGAACTGGGGTAGTGCTTTGCCTTGAGAAGGGAAAACAAAGTGGTGACTGACTTCATATAATGAAATAAGAATTCGCATTTGGAAGATCAGACATTCTACTTAGCCCCACAGAAGCAGAACCATGGAGCAATGGATAGAAGTTGCTGAGAGTGCAGGACTGAAGAAAGACAGGGATAGGGGAGTATGGGGCAAAGGGAAGGGAGATCCTTCTGGCAAAGGCTGGAAGAATGCTTGTGAATGTTATAAGATAGGTTCAGATTGGAATAGATGGCCTTCAGCCTTCAAGATGCTTTCTAACTCCAATTCTATGGATTGTTGAATGTGATCACAAATGTCTCTTCATTTAAGTTGCTAATGTGTTCTATGTATAATTTAGTTAAGTATACTTCCTTCCCTCACTATATTCAATCATAAATTTTAAAATTCAAAAGTGTAAGCCATAGTCATGATTGAAAAAAACACTATAAGCTACTTTTAAAAGCAAGATTGTTAACTTAGGGCAACTACATTACATAGGATCATAGCTCTAGAAAGGAAAAAAAGGAAGCTAAGAGGTCTACTCTCCTCATCTGACAGGTGGGGAAGCTGAGACCCAGAGAGAAGTGACTAGCCCAAAATCAAACAGGTACAAAAGGCGAGGCCAAAATTTGGATTCTCCAAACTACAAATCCATGTATTATTTTCATTGTACGATGCTTCCTTCTCACATCGTTCATATAATCATTCTTAAGTAGGCAAAAATAAAGTGACAAACTTGATTATACACAACATATTATCGTTTCAGATCCTATGAAAACAACAAAAAATGAATATCACGAAAAAAGATAAACTAGTTTCAGTACTAACAGCTATGAGAAGAAAGTGTAATCTGTTTTATTCACTGTTTATTCATGCTTAGAGATCAACTAATAGATTTGGCTCTCCATGTTGGCGACTCCTGACAAGCAAAAGGATACTAAATCCCAATTCTGTCTCAAAAAAAGAAGCATCTGACTACTATACTTGCAAAGGATTTTTTTAATTTTTTAATCGAGGATACCAGAGTTTGTGTCCCAAAATGTCAATTTCTTATAATTGCACGATACTGGGGGAAAAACAAAAAACAAAAAAAACAAAAACACCTCTCCTCTAACATTTTAGAAAGAAAAAAAAAATTCAGTTGCTTGACTTCAGAGAAAGCAGATTTTTCTCCTTGGAAATCAGGATTCTATAGTAGATTATATTTCAAATCCTTCCAAGAGTAAGAATCATTCACAATGTCACATCTCTCTTTTCCAAACTACTCCAGTTCATCAACAGTCTAATAACTTGATAACCAGAAATGGGAAAAGCCCTTGAAATAATAAGAAAAAGATATAAGGTCATTTAAATTGTTTTTTTGAATTAACAATGATTATTCAGAATCCACATCTCCACTAAAGACCATAAAAGAAAATGCATCCTGGATTCCTACAAGCACTCTCCATTTATCCTGTACCCATGGTAATCCTACCATAGCAACAAGAAAATCATGCTTGCAAAGAGTATAAGTAGGTTTCTGGAGATCCAGCTGGGATGTACAGACCTTACAAGCTATAGTACAAGTGCTTTTTAGCATGCATCCAACCCTGCAAGGTTATTCAATGATGATCCTTGAGAAAGGGATGCAAATTAGGTAGGCTCCAACACATACAAAAAATTCAAGCATTATAAAGTTAAATTAAATACCCTCCATTTGGCAAATTCCAACCAACGAAGTATTTTGCCAATTTTTAAAAACAAGCACATAAAAATAACCAAACTGTTTCTGACAAGAATGAGACCACCACATATTGGTCATGGAAAAAAGTGACTGCTTATTTAACTACAATGTTGAAGATTTTCCCCTTTTTTCTTTTTAATTAAAAGAAGCTTAATGAAAACTACAAAAATCAAGAATATTTTAAAATGACAAAGTCAGAGAACTTTTAAATTATCTACATTATCTTTCTGTATTCATTCCCTAACTAAAACACTAAATAAAAGTCAGCATGGCTCACTCACACAGCAGCTAATTCTACCTACTGGGTGTTTTAGACCCCACTGACCAAATTCTAAAAGAAAAATATTCACAGAAAAACAAAGATCTTATTTATCCAATAAAATATTGCCAACGTACTGTAGAACAAAATGAGATTTTGGCAAATCATTTTTGTAGTTTACAGGATCATGGCAGAGGATCTCTAAATTAATTCTGAACACTAGCTACAAACAAAAACAAAAACAAAAAAAACAGTTTCCACAAGGAAAGGATTTGGTGTTTTTTTTTTTTTTAAGGGATCAATTTAAACTAGTTATTCATTAACCCAAACAAACAACACAACCCTCCCACCCCCACCCATCCAACCATTCTCCAACTGACTGCATCAATGTAAAACAAATACGAAGACTTAATGGGCTACTATAGTCAGTCAACTCTGGATGGTCGGGGAGTGAACAATCCCAGTCCTATCTTCTACCCCACATTCCTCTCCGTATAGCCAGGATGTCTAAGAGTATATCTGAAGGACAGAGAGGAAGTCCCTAACTACATTCCTACATCCAACATAATTTCTCAATCACCCATACCTCTGTTGTTTTCCATTAAAATAGGAATAATCAAAAATGGAATGTTTCCCAAAATTGCATTTCTCTCTGAACAATAAAATTAACATTCCAAACCAATATGCCATATTTCCCATTGAAAAATTATCTGGAAAAAAATTTAAAAGAAAAATAATCTGGATGGTACACAGGCTCATAAAACTTAGAGCTAAAAAGGTCCTTTAGAAATAATAGGGGCAGCAGGTTGGTGCAGTGGATAGAGCACCAGCCCTGAAAACAGGAGGACCCGAGTTCAAATCTAGCCTCAGACACTTGACACTTCCTAGCTGTGTGACCCTGGGCAAGTCACTTAACCCCAATTGCCTCAGCCAATAATAATGAGTGAGAAAAATGGGACCAAGAAAAACTGAGGCCCAAGGTCAACAGGTATTTCTTTTCATTCCTTTGGAAATTATTTAACCATCTGTTCACCTCACTGCCCTCAGATTGAAGTAATCTCTTAATCATCCACCTTTAAATTATATATTTTCTATTTTATTACAGTTTATTAGGTCTGCAATTGCCAAAAAAGAAACAAAAGTACAAATTCCAGTTTCAGAAACTGGTGGTCACAGCTTTTTTATAGGTTTTTTTCTTTTTAGTGAGATTTGATCTTCCATAAATCATCCACTGGACAACCTTAGGATAATACATTTAAACTGAGAGGGGACTTCAACTCATCTATTTACTCTACCCCATTCTTTTACAGAGACTAAAAGTGACTTGCTTAAGGTTACACAAGCAATGAACATGTGAAAAAACCCAGGATTAAATTTCTGATTCCAAATCCAGTTCTCTTTACTATCCAACTAGGCTCTTTTACAGCAATCATTCTGAGCACAACAGTCACTAATCTAAGTTCCCTGAATTCTCAAATGGGTGGATTTACCACAGGGGGTGTTCTTCAGGACCATATGTACTAAGTAAAAATCAAATACATTTTGTATGTCAAGATCCCTAGAGGCAAAATTAGACAATAAGCACATAATCTCGATTCTCCACCAATTAGAATACTGAACATTGCACAACTTCAATATGAAAACTATTAAACTAGAGAAAAGCTGAAGCTCAAGACCTAGAAGATAGGTCTCCCCTGAAAGCAATATCATGCAGTCTGAGGCATTATTACAAAGATAAAATTCTAATGCATAAAAATAGCAATTTGTGAAACATACACTAGGAGGCTGTTTATATTACCAAAGAATTTTGCTTACAAAAGGATTCATACCATAGGGATTCCTCTAAATAGTAAATAACCTATTCAAACGGATGTTGTTCATGAAGATCACTTTATAAAGTGGAAATATAAAAGGAAATGGATGCCTGAGAAGACAATCTGCAATGAGATGAACAAATGGCTCAAAAAAATGTTTCTTTGTTGTCTTTGGCATGCAACAAAACTAATTCCATCAAGCTGGTAGTTTAATTTGTGAAAAATCTACACAGAATTGCTCCAAATCAACTGTATTGTTTTTCTGCTTATGAAACTGGACTCTTGCTTTACATTGAGATTGAATGTTTTGTCTTGTAATCATCTAGTTCCAGGGGTTTAAGGCTTTGAGAGATAAATAAATACTAAAATATAAATACTAAATACTAAATACTACCTGTAGAAGGGCCTTTAGCAGAGCACTAAATAGCCTAGTTACCTCATGCCTCTAAAAGTTTGAGAACCACTGATTTATGCACTGATTTAGAAATAGCTACAGAAGCTGTTTTTTTTTTGAAGTATGAATTAGAGTTTTAATAGTGGTACCAGTAGACATCCCCAGAGTGGTACTTTTCATTCTGATTATAACAAATGGAAGAGGATCTTAATAAAATTATGTGACTTCTTCTTAACTTTGTCTAGGTCATGATATAGTAATGTTATTTTATTCAATATATGTATTACTATAAAGTTTTACATAGTTATCATTTTTATGGAGTAATTTAGAATATACTTCAGTTACTTGGCATTCTTTTTATAGAATTAAAAGAAAGAAGTTGTAGTCAAATGGATATAGGGGTTCTCAAGTTCTTTTTAGAGAAATAAAAGAATCGATGGAGTTCACATCAGCCTCAGATACTTACCAAATAAGATCACTTAACATTTTGTGATCACTTACCACTATAGTCACTTACTAGTCACCCTAAGCAAGTCACTTTACCTTGCCTCAATTTCTTCAATTGTAAAATGGGAAAAATGATAATAGGTACATCCCAGAGTTGTCTTAAGGGTCAAATGAGATATTTGTGAAGTGCTTAACCCAGTTTGTGGCACACAGAAAGTGCTATGTAAATGTTATTTTTACTTATTAGTGCCCTCCCCACAAAACATTTACTTTGTATTTAACATATATATAATTCACATATGCTTATTTACCTGAATGTTTTCTTCACTAATATACTTTGGTTGGTCATTCCAGACTTAATTGCAATTTAGCATTTAAATGTAGCAATTATTTCTGGACAGAAGTAATCTTAAGAAACAAATAGAACAATTGTAATAATAACAAATATTATATTCCATAATTTCAGGGAGTTTTGAAATATCCTATTTGTTCAAAACATTCATTCAAATGAATGTTTCATTCATTCAAATTTTGATTATGCTATATCCAGATGACAGTTTTTGATAAATAGTAATTTTCCCACTGGACTTTCTGTTTTGTTTTCTTTGAGGTTAAAGTCATGAGACCTCTACTAATAGGATATAAAGACGGTAGAGAAGAGCTCAGGTTTAATGCTACAACACCAATAATATAAATGTCTTGTAAAAGAAATCAGTGCCCATGGACCCACACTTAACACCGTATACCAAGTAAGATCAAAATGGGTCCATGATTTAGACATAAAGAACGAGATTATAAACAAATTGGAGGAACATAGGATAGTTTATCTCTCAGACTTGTGGAAGAGGAAGAAATTTGTGACTAAAGACGAACTAGAGACCATTATTGATCACAAAATAGAAAATTTTGATTACATCAAATTAAAAAGCTTCTGTACAAACAAAACTAATGTAAACAAGATTAGAAGGGAAGCAACAAACTGGGAAAACATCTTCACAGTTAAAGGTTCTGATAAAGGCCTCATTTCCAAAATATATAGAAAGCTGACTCTAATTTATAAGAAACCAAGCCATTCTCCAATTGATAAAATGGTCAAAGGATATGAACAGACAATTTTCAGATGATGAAATTGAAATCATTACCACTCATATGAAAGAGTGTTCCAAATCATTATTAATCAGAGAAATGCAAATTAAGACAACTCTGAGATACCACTACACACCTGTTAGATTGGCTAAGATGACAGGAAAAAATAATGATGAGTGTTGGAGGGGATGTGGGAAAACTGGGACACTGATACATTGTTGGTGGAGCTGTGAACGAATCCAACCATTCTGGAGAGCAATCTGGAATTATGCCCAAAAAGTTATCAAACTGTGCATACCCTTTGATCCAGCAGTGTTTCTACTGGGCTTATACCCCAAGGAGATGCTAAAGAAGGGAAAGGGACCAGTATGTGTCAAAATGTTTGTGGCAGCCCTCCTTGTAGTGGCTAGAAGCTGGAAACTGAGCGGATGCCCATCAATTGGAGAATGGTTGGGTAAATTGTGGTATATGAATGTTATGGAATATTATTGTTCTGTAAGAAACGACCAGCAAGATGAATACAGAGAAGCTTGGAGAGAATTACATGAACTGATGCTAAGTGAAATGAGCAGAACCAAGAGATCATTATATATGTCAACAATGATACTGTATGAAGATGTAATCTGATGGAAGTGGATTTCTTTGACAAAGAGACCTAACTCAATTTCAATTGATCAAGGATGGACAGAAGCAGCTACACCCAAAGAAAGAACACTGAGAAATGAATGTAAACTGTTTGCATTTTTGTTTTTCTTCCCGGGTTATTTCTACCTTCTGAATCCAATTCTCCCTGTGCAACAAGAAAACTGTTTGGATCTGCACACATACATTGTATCTAGGATATACTAGGACATATTCAACATATATAGGAATGCTTGCCATCTAGGGGAGGGGGTGGAAGGTGGGAGGGAAAAATCGGAACAGAAGTGAGTGCAAGGGATAATGTTGTAAAAAAAAAAATTACCCTGGCATGGATTCTGTCAATAAAAAGTTACTAAAATAATAATAATTAAAAAAAAAAAAAAAGAAATCAGTGCCATATTAGTCTCATGGTCCCTTCACTTACACACTTAAGGTGGGGATTTAAAAGCTTCACTTTCAGACATGCTTTTCTGATTATCTCCTCACCCCAATGTTTACATTTAGCTATCAGGATAAAAAATAGATTTTTTAAAAAATCACCATCTTGTCAAATAGCTAGAATGTGTCTAGTCAGATGAGTATTGGACATAAAAATTTTTCAATTGAAAGATACCAGGACATGGGATTGACTGTCAGTTATTAGTCCCCTTTCCTGTCATATTTTTCCAATGAAATTCTGTTTCAAGATTTCTAGCAGTCACAGAAACATGAGCACAATTTAAAAATAAATGCCATCTCTTGTCAATTGGAAATAAACAGAGCAGCGAAATGACCCTCCAGCACACCATCCATACCAATCTTCCTTTATGTCAATAAATCTTACCCAGCCTATTTGAGCAATGTTTAATCATAAATTAATTTGAATGCACTCAGAAATATAAACAAGAATAAATGTCACTTGCTACAAGCTTGTCCAAGTAACAGATTAGCAAGGGAAAAGGGTAACCACAAAGGGGGAAGCCAGGTAGTAGATGAACAATCCAATACATACAGACATTATTATTTTCAAAATTATTGTAATAAAGGGTTCATAAAGGTCATCACTAGTCATCTTGACATATCTTCACACTTATACTTAGGTTGCCTCTGGAGGAGAAAGTGACGCTGATGATTGCACAATTCTGCTACACTTAAATTCAATTCACTCTCAAGTCAAGATTTCCTGCTAGTGAGAGGTCACTAGACCTCTTAAAAAACAAAGAACCAATAACAGCAATATAGAATGCTGTTTTGTCGATTATAAATACTGACTTTTAAGAAAACATAATTTCTTTTCAAAAATGCAGGTTTTCACCACACACCTCTCAGATTGGCTAGGATGACAGGAAAAGATAATTTGCTGAATGTTGGAGGGGATGAGGGAAAACTGGGACATGGATACATTGTTGGTGGAATTGTAAATACACCCAACCATTCTGGAGAGCGATTTGATTCTATGCTCAAAGTTATCAAACTGTGCATACCGTTTGATCCAGCAGTGTTGCTACTAGGCTTATATCCCAAAGAGATTTTTATGAAGGGAAAGGGACCTGTTTGTGTAAGAATGTTTGTGGCAACCCTCTTTGTAGTGGCCAGAAACTGAGTGGATGTCTGGGTAAATTTTGGTATATGAATATTATGGAATATTATTGTTCTTTAAGAAATGACCAACAGGATGATTTCAAAAAGGCCTGGAGAGACTTACATGAACTGATGCTGAGTGAAATGAACAGGACCAGAAGATCATTATATACTTCAACAACAATACTATATGATGATCAATTCGGATGGACATGGCTCTCTTCAACAATAGATGAATCAAATAAAGTTCCATTTGTTCAATAATGAACAGAACCAGCTACACCCAGTGAAAAGAACTTTGGGTAATGAATGTGAACCATACATATTATTTTCAATCCCTCTGTTTTGTCCACTTGCATTTTTGATTTCCTTCACAGGTTAATAGTACACTATTTCAAAGTCCCATTCTTCTTTTGCAGCAAAATAACTGTATGGACATGTATACATATATTGTATTTAACATACACTTTAACATATTTAACATGTATTGGTCTACTTGCCATCTGGGGGAGGGGGTGGGAGGAAGGAGGGGAAAAATTGGAATAAAAGGTTTTTCAATTGTCAATGCTGAAAATTTACTCATGCATCTATCTTGTAAATAAAAAGCTATAAGAAAAAAAATTTTTAATGCAGGTTTTATTCCTTGAAGTCTCTTTCACTTGGAGCTTTTTAATAATTAAGAAATTATTATTATAGTCCACAACTAAAGTTACTGGTCAAAACAAAAATACAGAATAGTCAATTATTTTATTTTGAGTAATGCAGAAATCTGATATGGATTATTTTTAAAAATCACTGGCAGTCAAAAATATATATATATAAAGCAATCACATAACCATTTAAATTTTGGTTAAACTGCATATTTATAAAGGAAGAAATAAAATACTATAGAAAATTACTTCAAATGCAGAACTATACACTCCAGGTATTGTACAAGGTTAACAAGAAGAAAGAACTTAGCTGAACATTTAAAGTCACTCAACCCATCTCTGAATAAATAAATAAAAGCAAAATTTTACTGTCTTTTTTTTTTTAATCAGTGAATTTTCATGAAAACTTTTCAATCCATTTTATCAGAAGCTGATTGACTTTTTCCTTCTCTGAACTCTTAGCAAATTTTGTTAGGACATTTCCCAAATGCCTTAAAACTGTTATATTCCTTAAATTTTATTGCCTTGTCTCTTCAATAAGTTCCAAATTCCTCAAGAACATGAATCCTATTTTATGCTTTATCATATCAAGTCTCAAAGTACACCGTACACAGTTGCTGCTAAAGAAATATTTATTGATTGATAACATATGGTCTTAACTCTGTGTGGAACTAAGGAAGGATTCAGAGAATAGCAAGAAGCAGTGATGATGTAGTAAAGCAATAACTAAAAGGTTTATAACAAAAGGAGAACTATTCAACCAGAAGTTATTTTCCAATAAACCTTTAGCAATTTTTATATAAATACTGGAGTTATGAAATTGTAAGTTCACTTACAGTTTGTTCATGTGCTCTTCTATAGTCTAAAACAGTGGCAATATGAGTACTATGGAAGTCAGTGAGTTCAGTTCAATCAAAAACAGTATTTTTACCATTAAGGACAACAATGTATTTTGGAAGCTCAATAGATAAAGCGCTGGGCCTGGAGTTAGTAAGAATGAGTTCAAATTCAGTCTCAAATAATTTGTAGCTCTGTAACTCATGGAAATCAACTATAAAGTGGGGAAAATATCAATACATATCTTACAGGATTATTGTGACAATCAAACAAGATGATATTTGTAAGATGCTTACCACAAGTAAATGAACATTTATTCCTTTCTCTAACTTATCCTCTCTTATTTTTCCATCCCTGAAGGCACATAAGCTGCACTCATTTCAGAAGCTTGATCAATTGGCAGATGAATATAAATGATAGTAATAATTTTTCCAATCGATCGTATATTGTGTTATTGTGAACATAAAATAATCTACATTAACCATCAACAGAATTCACTTATACTGCCCTTGAATATACAAATGTAAATTCAACAAGGATGATATGTAAATGGTAAAAGTTCATTCTTTTGGAGCACTGAGTATAACCAAATTTATTTTACAAATTTAAACAATTAAGCCAACAGAATCAGAAATGACAGGACCAACTTAAATTTTAAACTCAGTTAAAAAAAATTTCCCCCTAAGTTTATATATGTATCAGAATTGAAGAAAATAGCAATAAAAGACTGGTACAAACTAAACACAACTTAAACCAAAAAAGATTTTTGTTTTGCTATACACCGAAAAAGGCTAATTTTTTCCATTAAGAATCAGAGACATAATTCAAATGGCAGAGCTAAAAGCAAGAAAAACCACAACATGCTAACCGTCCTAAGAAATGACATTGGAGAATTTCACTGGCTGTTCATATGTCAGATTATAAAAGAATTTGGTTATAAGTAAATAACAATTCATTATCCCACAATTTTGTCAAAATTAAATTCTACTAAAACCATATTGCTATATTAATCAATTTCAGATCACGCATTGCTAAGAACTAATCGCCAAAAGTCAGCATTGATTCTGCGGTATTGCCTTCAATAACAGACTGATTAATAACCACACTGGTAGAGCAGAGATCCTCAAACTTTCAAAAAAAAAAAAAAAAAAAGACATTTAAACTACTGTATGTATACTAGTCCTGGTGCAAATCCTACCTTAAAAAAAAACAAAACAAAACAACAAAAACAACTCTTCCTTCACAATCATTTCACCACTTCTTAGTTCTTAAGCCCAGAATAAAAAAGATCACTGATTTGACATTTCTGAATAGTTGCCAATATCTATTCTATGAAACCCACCATTTTTAACATACCAGTTTCCCGCCACCCCCCCCCCCGCAAAAAGCCACTAGATCTCCATTAGTTTGAGTACTTTCTCCATGCATGTAGATGAAAATCCATCTACATACTAATAAATCATGTTGTCCATGTTCCATCAACCAATCTAAGTATTTATCAAGTATTTAATGTGTCAAGCACTATCCTAAATCCTAGTGATAGAGGGAAACCCTTTCTCACACACACACACACACACACACACACACACACACACACACACACAGAGTCCCTGTGCCTCCATAAAGCTGATCTTGCTCATAGTTATGATCTTCATGATCTTAGATAAGCTACTTAATTTCTTTCTTTTTCCCTTTTCGCCGAGGCAATTGGGATTAAGTGACTTGCCTAGGGTCATACAACCAGGAAGTGTTAAGTGTCTGAGACCAGATTTAAATTCAGGTCCTCCTGACTTTAGGGCTGGTGCTGTATTCACTGCCCCATTTAGCTGCCCCCCTGCTTAATTTCTTTATTCTCAATTTCCTCATTTGTAAAATTAGGAGATGACCTATGTCCTCTAAGATTTCCTTTATGATTTTATGCTAAGTCCTACCAAGAAGTTCTATCAAGGTTAGAAGTCTTGAATGATTCTCTTCCATCACTTTTCTCATGTAATTAATCATGATCAGTGATTTTTTTTTTTTAGATAACTGAATTTCTTCCCAAAACAGAACAATGTGACCAGTCTATAAAGGGATTCTTTAACCTGGGGGATCTTATTTTATAAAGTATTTTGATAATTGTATTTCAATACAATTGATTTCCTTTGTTATCCTCTGCATTTTATTTTTTATATTAAAAACAGTGTTCTGAAAAGGGATCCATAGGCTTCATGGGATTCTTAAGAGATCTATGACACAAAAAAGGTTAAGAAATCCTGGCCTTAAAGAGTTGCTCCAAGCTCATAGAGGTTAAATTACTCATTCCATGATCACAAAGCTAATAAATGTCAGAAAGTAGGTCATATACCCAAATTCTTCTGACCCCAAGTCTGGGACTCTATATACTATGCTATGATGTTCCTTATAAAGATAGTTTACAATTTGAAGCAGCTTGCTTATGCCTATGCTCTTTGGATCATTTGAAATTATGACTTCAGAGATAACAGGGATTAATAATTCAAAGACACACAGAATATCCAAGAAAGCATCACTCTCAAAAACAAAGGTTTTTTGCAGCTATGATCAGACTAAGATCATCATAAGCATCTTCCAATTTTCCAAATATAATATAGTACAACTGCTGCCTCCTTAGTTCAAGTTTAGCTTAGTGTCCATCTGCAGAAATTATCCATGATATAAGCATTAATGAACACAATAAGTTTAAAAATACAGATTTTTAAAATTGCCATTGAGGATAGCTACACTTTGCTCTCCCAAAATCCATCTTTAATGTACAGAATTATCATTACTACTTTTGCTCAGTCCAAAGAATGTTTATAATTTAATATCGCCTTATGTAAATTGCTGTTTTTATTCTCTGCTAACATAATTTTTTCAACTATTCACTTGCTCCTGTGCATACAACATGCCATACTAAGCTTACAAAATCACTTTGGAGGATACAAAGTCAAGTAAGATTTTAAATATAGTAAAAAGATGATTAAGACTTTGAAATCTATCAGATCTGTCAACTTTGACAAACAAGGGGGTCATCTTCAAAATGTACCAATTTATTTTAATTCCTCAAATGAAAGAAAGAAATTAGTAGATAAAAAGTAAAATGTTCTCCTTCCATAATGAGAATAAATTTAATAGATAAACTAAATCCTATAATCTGCAAAGTAGGGATACTATGGCTAAGGAGATAATGTTCATATAGCAATATATCCATATATATCTACACATAAACATATATATGCATATTTTGATGACATATGCTGTAAAACCAAACTAAATGTATATGGGATTATCCAGAACATTAACAAATGTTTGTTTGGCTTTAGATCCTGGACCCTTAAATGTTAGCACATTTCCCAAAACACAAGAACAGGAAATTTTTCATTCTCACAACCTATTTAATTAAACTAGAAAACAAAGAATGTTCCTGTGATTATTGATGAGAAATCTCTTAACTGTATCCATCCATGTATAAATTGTAATACATGAGAAATTGGAAAATAAGACTAAGATTATACAAAGAAAAGTATGAAGAACTGCACTTAATGTGCAGGCTAAAGAGTTTTCTTTAATCTGTAACAAAGTAATTTTCAGAGACTGTTTTTGAAACTATCCCCTTATTAATGGAGACAGCTCCCTAAATAGGTTTTAAAACCCTGGAAGAGAAATTATCCATTTGGGGAAACTAGGTCATAAAACAGATTAATAACACTGAATAATCTCCCTGGGAGAAACATGGTTTTAGCATTGTTGCTAGATACACTAAACTAGTTTAATTGTTATGTAAATTACACTCTCTATTCCATCAATTTATCCCTAATGGTCTATTCATCACTATAGAATTTTCTCTGAAAGACGGAGCTATAATCAATTTCTTTTCAAGCTTTCTCCTTCCAAACATGTCCATCCACAAATGTCCTCAAAGTCTAAATGATTCTTGCCTTTCCATTAGCATGTATATAGCATTAATCTCTGTGATATCAAAATATTTTGCAAAAACAAAAAACAAAACTACTGCAAAATGGTAAGAAAAGGCAGCATTACTGGTCTGAAATTCGAAGGTTCCACCCACTTACTTACTGTATAGTTGCCTAGACAGGGAATGCTATATTGCTTACCATCACTGATACTTTGACACTTGAATTATTTATTAAATTAGGAAGCCCAGAAAGCTGAGTTGAGGAGGGCTTTCCATGTCAGGGGGATGAGCATGGGGGGAAGAGCAAGAACAAAAGCAATAGGATGGGAGATGCATAAGGTATATATATGAATGTAGTCACATCACTAAGTCAGAAAATTGTAGTTAGGTTAATTTACCTGGAGTGATGAAATTCTATTCATAAATATTTTATAACTATAACAAATAAATAGTTAAATAAATGTGATGATTGGCTCTTTAGTGACATTAAGTCCAATGGAAGAACTTTCATATTTTCCCCAACAAGTCAGAGTGGTATGTTTTTTGTTGTTGTTCTGTCGTTTGAGTTGTATTTGACTGTGACACTATCTTGGGGTTTTCTTTCGTTCATTTTAACATTTTTATTCACTTTGAACATAAATACAAAGACACCAAAAAAACTTCCAAAAAATCTACTTCCATGTTCATAGAGCAAGCAACATAAAAGAAGATTCAATATAAAACTATGAAATTCCATTTCAGAGTTTGATTTTTGAAAAAATAATTAATATTACACATAATTTCCAAAGCTACTCTGCTTTTCTGTGTTTCCTTTTCTTTTGTTCTCTGCTGTGTACTTTTAATTAATTTTTTCTCTCTCCTTCCCTACCCTAGAAGTTACCATTAAAAGGGGTGTGTGTGTGTGTGTGTGTGTGAGAGAGAGAGAGAGAGAGAGAGAGAGAGAGAGAGAGAAAGAGAGAGAGAAAGAGAGAGAGAGAAAGAGAGATCATGCAAACCCATACTACTTTATAGTGCTATTCATCAATTCTTTGTCTGGATGTGAATAACATCTTCCTTCATAGGAACTTTGTAGTTGATATGAGTATTTATAATACTCAAAATGACTTTGCCATTCAGAGTTATTCTTAGAACAATATTGTTATTTACAACATCCTTTTGGTTCTGCTCATTTCACTCTTCATTTTTTCATGTAAGTTTTTTGATGTTTTTCTAAAATCATTAAGCTTATTTGGAACTATGTCCAAAAGACTATTAAATTGTGCATACCCTTTGATCCAGCAGTGCTTCTACTAGGCCTGCATCCCAGAAAGATCTTGAAGGAGGGAAAGGAACCTACATGTGAAAAAATATTTGTGGCAGCCCTTTTTGTTGTGGCAAGAAACTGTAAACTGAGTGGATGCCCATCAATTAGAGAATGGCTGAATAATTTATGGCATATGAACACTATGGAATACTATTGTTGTATAAGAAACAATCAGCAAGATGATTTCAGAGAGGCCTGGAGAGACTTACATAAACTGATGCCAAGTGAAATGAGCAGAATCAGGAGAACATTATACATAACAACAAGATCATGTAATGATCAACTGTAACAGATTTAAACTCTTCAACAACGGGGTGATTTAGGCAAGTCCCAATAGACTTGTGATGGAGAGAAACATCCAGTGAGAGGACTATGGGGACTGAATGTAGACCACAACATAGCATTTTCACTTTTTTAAAATTGTGATTTGCTTGCATTTTGTTTTTTCTCATTTATTTTTCCTTTTTGCAACATGATAAATGTGGAAATATGTATAGAATTGTACATATTTAACATACTACATTACTTGCTGTCTAGGGGAAGGAAAGAAATTTTTGAACATAGGGTTTTGCAAGAGTGAATGTTGAAGATTATCTATGTATATGTTTTGAAAATAAAAAGCTTTAATAAAAAGAATAAAAAAAAATCATAAAAAAGAGAAAAGGACCCATATGTGCAAAAATGTTTGTAGCAGCCCTTTTTTTAGTAACAAAGAACTGGAATTGAGTAGATGCCCATCAGTTGGGGAATGGCTGAATAAGTTATGACACATGGATATAATGGAAAATTGTAGTTCTACATGAAATAATGAGCAGGCTGATTTCAGAAAAGCCTGGAGATTTACATGAATGATGCCGAGTGAAATGAGTATAACCAGGAAATCATGGAACACAGTAACAAGATTGTATTATGATCAACTGTAATGGACTAGGCTCTTTTCAACAATGAAGTGATTTAAGGCAATTCCAATAGATTTGTGATGGAAAGTGCCATTCAGATCCAAAGACAGAATTATAGAAATTAAATGTGGAACAAAGCATAGTATTTTCACCTTTTGTTGTTATTGCTTGTGGTTTGCTTGTTTTCTTGTTTTTTTTTTCCCCCCTTTTTGGTACAGCATAATGAATATGGAAATATATTTAGAAGAATTGCATGTTTAACCTATATCAGATTGCTTGCTCTCTTGGGAACGGAAGAGGGGGTAGGAGAAGAAGAAAAATTTGGAATACAAGGTTTTGCAAAGGTGAATGAAGGCTAATGTTGTAAACTATATTTGCCTGTATTTGGAAAAAACAATAAATAAAATCAACAAGCTCATCATTTATCATAGCACAGTAGCACAATCATATGCCACAACTTATTCAGTCATTTCCCAACTGACTGGCATTCCCTCAATTTCCTGTTCTTTGCCATCAAAAAGAGGGCTGCTATAAATATTTTGGAACACACAAGTTCTATTCCTTTATCCTTAATGACCTTGGGAAACAGATCTATATTGGTGTTTCTGGATTAAAGGATATATACAAATTTATAACTATTTGGACATAACTCCTTATTGCTCTCCAAAACAGATTCATTCATTTTTTCATATTCCCTTCAACATTTTTGTTTTCCCCTTCAATCATTTTAGAAAAAATGATAGGTATGAGATGGTATCATAAAGTTTTCACTATATTTCTCTAATCAATGATTTAGAATATTTTTTCAGGACTATATATAGTTTGATTTATCAAATCACTCCCTCTTCAAATCCTTTAGCTATTTATCAACAAAAAAATGACTCATTCTTATAAATTAGGCAAAGTCCTTTATATATTTGAAATATGAGATCTTTACCTCAGAAATTGTCTATAAAAACTTTCCCCCAATCTTATTTTTCTTCTAATCCTGGTTACACTAGTTTTATTTATACAAAACCTTTTAAATTTAATGTAATTGAAAATATCTGTTTTAATGCTCTTATTTATTTATAAATTGTCCTCCTACAAATAAATCTGATAGGTAATGTATTACATGTTTTTCTAATTTTCTTTTATCATCCTCTGTATCCATTTTGACCTTACCTTGGTAAACGATATAAGATACTGGTCTATGACCAATTTCTATGAAACTGCTTTCCATTTTCCCCAATAATTTTTCTTATCTCAAAAGCTTAAATCTGTCAAAACACAAGGTTACTATAATTATTTACTATTGTGTATTGTATATCCACTTTATTCTGCTGATCTATTTTTGTATTTCTTAGCCTATAACAGATGTGGTTTGATAATTATTGCCTTATTACATAGCTTAAAATAGCTAACATTTTTTACATTAATTGCTTTGATATTCTTGATCTTTTGTTTTTCCAAATGAATTGTTATTTTTCCTACTAAACACATTTGTATTCGGTAATTTAATTGACATAACATTGAATAAATACATTGGCTAAAATTGTTTTTTTATTATATTGTCTCTGCGTTTCTATGAACAACATTTCTCCATTTATTTGTTTGTTTTTTTAATTTTTAAAGCTTTTTATTTTCAAAACATAGCACAGATAATTTGACATTGACCCTTGCATAGCCTTCTGTTTCAGTTTTTCTCCTCCTTTCCCCCACCCTCTCCCCAGATGGCAAGCAATCCAATATATGTTAAGCATGTCAAAATATATGTTAAATCCAATATGTATAGAAATATTTATACAATTCTCTTGCTGCACAAGAAAAAACAGATCAAAAAAAAAAAAAAAACCCAAAGTAAATGAATAAGAAAACAAAGTGCAATTGAACAACAACAGAAAAGAGTGAGAGTGTTGTGTTCTGAACCACAGTCCTCTTTCTGGGTGTAGCCGATTCTCTTCATCACTGCACAAGTGGAATTGGTTTGAACCATTTCATTGTTGAAAAGAGCCATATCCATCAGAATTGATCATTGTATAGCCTCATTGCTGCCGTGTACAATGATCTCCAGGTTCTGCTCATTTCACTTAGCAGCAGTTCATGTAGGTCTCTCCAGGCCTCTCTGAAATAATTCTGCTGGTCGTTTTCTTACAGAACAATAATATTCCATAACACTCATATACCTTAATTTATTCAGCCATTCTCCAACTAATGGGCATCCACTCAGTTTCCAGTTTCTTGCCACTACAAAGAGGGCTGCCACAAACATTTTTACACATGTGGGTGGGTCCCTTTCCCTAAAAATCTCTTTGGGATATAATCCCAGTAGAAACACTGCTGGATCAAAGGATATGCACAGTTTGCTAAGTTTTTGAGCATAGTTCCAAATTGCTCTTCAGAATGCCTGGATCCATTTACTATTCCACCAACAATGTATTAGTGTTCCAGTTTTCCCACATCCCCTCCAACATGCATCATTACCTTTTCCTGTCATCTTAGCCAATCTGACAAGTATGTAGTGGTATGTGGTGGTATCTCAGAGTTATCTTAATGTGCATTTCTCTGATCAATAATGATTTAGAGCACCTTCTCATATGAGTAGTAATCGTTTTAATTTCTTCATCTGAAAATTGTTCATATCCTTTTATCATTTATCAATTGGAGAATAGCTTGAATTTTTATAAATTTGAATCAATTCTCTATATTTTAGAAATGAGGTCTTTATCAGAACCCTTACATGTAAAAATGACTTCCCAATTTATTGTTTCCTTTCTGATCTTGTCTGCATTAATTTTGTTTGTATAAACATTTTTTAACTTAATATAATCAAAATTATCTACTTGGTGTTCAATTATGAGTTCTAGTTCTTTGGAGTTCTAGTTCTTCAAATTCCTTCCTTCTCCACAGATCTGAGACATAGACTATCCTTTGTTCTTCTAATTTTCTTATAATATCACTATGTCTAAATTATGAACCCATTTAGATCTTATCTTGGTATGTGGTGTTAGGTGTGGGTCGAGCCCTAATTTCTTCCATATTAGTTTGCAATTTTCCCAGCAGTTTTTGTCAAATATTCTTATCCCAAAAGGTCTTTGGTCTTGTCAAACACTAGATTGCTATAGTTATTGACTATTTTGTCCTGTAAGCCACTGATCAACTATTACTTAGCCAGTAGCAAATGATTTTGATGACTGCTGCTTTATAATATAGTTTTAGATTTGGCATAATTAGGCTACCTTCAGTATCATTTTTTTTTTCATTAATTCCCTTGAAATTCTTGACCTTTTGTTCTTCTTCATGAACTTTGTTATTTTTTCTAGGTCTATAAAATAATTTCTTGGAAGTTTGACTGGTATGGCACTAAATAAGTAGATTAATTTAGGTAGTATTGTCATTTTTATATTATTTGCTCGGCCTACCCATGCTCATTTGATATTTTCTCAACTGTTTAGATTTGACTTTATTTGTGTGGAAAGTGTTTTGTAGTTGCGTTCATATAGTTCCTGACTTTCCTTTGGCAGATAGATTCCCAAATATTTTATACTATTGACAGTTATTTTGAATGGAAATTTCTTTTTGTATCTCTTGCTGCTGGACTTTATTGGTAATATATAAAAATGCTGATGATTTATATGGATTTATTTTGTATCCTGCAACTTTGTTAAAGTTGTGAATTGTTTCTAATAGTCTTTTAGTTGATTCTCTAGGGTTTTCTATCATCATCTGTAAAGAGTGATAATTTGGTTTCCTCGTTACCTACACTAATTCCTTTAATCTCCTTTTCTTGTCTTATTCCCAGAGCTAACATTCCTAGTACAATATTGAATAGTAATGGTGATAGTGGGCAATCTTGTTTCACCCCTGATCTTATTGGGAATGGTTCTAATTTGTCCCCATTACATATGACACTTACTGATGGTTTTAAATAGATGCTACTGATCATTTTAAGGAAAAGTTCATTTATTTCTATACTCTCTAATGTTTTTAATAGGAATGAATGGGTGTTGGATTTTATCAAATACTTTTTCTGCATCTACTGATTCCTCCAATTATTTAACTCTAACTGTATTTGTATAAAAGATGTTTTATAGTTATAAATATAATTATTTTAATATAGTTCCTATCTTTGTTTTGGTAGATATATTCCCAGATATTTTATACTGCCTACAATTATTTCTTCTCTTGGTTTTTGTTGGTGATATACAGAAATTCTGATGTTTTATGTAGATTTATTTTATATCCTACTACACTGCTAAAATTATTGTTTCCAATAATTTTCTAGTTGAATCATTAGGATTTTTCAAGTACATTACCATATTTCCTGCAAAAAGAGATATTTCATTGCCCATTCTGAATCCTTCAATTTCTTATTCTTCTTATTGCTATTGTTGTTGCTAGCATTTCTAATACAATACTGAATGATATTGATGATAATGGGCATCCTTATTTCACTCCTGAATTTATTGGGAAAGCTTCTAGCTTATTCCCATTAAAAATAAGGCTTAAATTGGTGATTTTAAGTAGCTTCTTATCATTTTGAGGAAAAGCATCCCTTTATATCGATGATGTCAAGTGTTTTTTAGTAGGAATGAATGTTATATTTTATAAAAATCTTTTCTGTATTGGTATAATCATGATTTTAGGAGGTTACTTTTGTTACTGACATAATCAGGTATATTAATAGTTTCCTCATGTTAACCATCCCTGCATATGTATCATAAATCCCACTTGGTCATAATATATAATCTTTGTACCATACTGTATAGTCTCCTAGCTGGAATTTTGTTTTGTATTGTTGTAGGATTTTTACATCCATATTCATTAATGAAATTAGTCTATAATTTTCTTTGCCCGTTTTGCTTTTTCTGGTTTAGACATAGATACTATATTTCATGCTTGACAGGACTTGTTCTTTGACTAGTATTCCACATAATTTATTGGAATTAGTTGATCTTTAAATGTTTGGTAGAATTCACTTATGAATTCATCTGGTTCTATGGCTTTTTCATAGGAAATTCATTTATAACCTGTTCAATTTCTTTTTCTAAAATAGGTTTATTAGGTAATCTATTTCTACTTCTGTCAATCTAGGTAATTTATATTTTTGTAAATATTCCTCAATTTTACTTAAATTGTTTTATTTATTGACATAAAATTGAACAAATTAACTTCTTATAATTGCTCTGATTTTATCTTCATTTGCGGTATATTTACCATTTTCATTTTTATTACTAGTAATTTAGTTTTCTTCTCTTTCTAAAATCATATTAACCAATTGTCTATTTTATTTTCTTTCAAAAAACCAACTCTTAGCTATATTTATTAATTTAGTGGATTTCTTACACTCTAATTATATTAACCTCATCTTTAATTTTGAAGATTTCTAATTAGCTGTTTAATTGAGGTTTTGTTTTTTTTTACTAATTTTTTAAATTGCATATTAAGTTTATTAGTTTATTCTTTCTCTACTGTATTGATGGAAGTATTTAGAAAGGTAGGCTTTCCTTTGATCATTGCTTTTGCTGATATTCTACAAGTTTTGCTATGCTGTTTCATTATTTTCATTTTCTTTAATGGAATACTGTTTCTGTGATTGGCTCTTTAACCTATTCATTCTTTAAAATTAGGTTGTTTAACCTCCAATTAGTTTTTAATTTATGTTTCCATGGTTCCTTACTAAATATAATTTTTATTGCACTGTGATCTGAAGGATGCATTTGAAAGTTATGCTTTTTTGAATTTAACTATAAATTTTTTTATGCCCTAATATATGGCCAGTTTTTGTAAAGATACCATGTACTGCTGAGAAAAAGGTATATTCCTTTCTAATCCCATTCAATTTTCTCCACACATCTATCATATTATCATATTAAGATTTTAATCATCTCCTTCTTTCTCATTTCATAAGATTTATCTAATTTGGAGAGAAGGCTAGAATCCCATAGTTAAAAGTATTACTATCTATTTCTTCCTATAATTAATTTAATTATTACTTTAAAAGTTTAGATGCTAAAGCATTTGGTGCATATAAGTTTAGCTTTGCTATTGCTTTATTTTATATGGTACCTTTTAACCTAATATAGTTTCCCTCTTTATCTCTTAATTAAACTTATTTCAGCTTCATTTTTGTCTGAGATCAAGACTACTATCCCTACTTTTATGCTGACGCATAATAAATTCAATTCCAGCCCTCTATTTTAACTAAGTAGGGCTTTCATGTGCTTCCTATAAACATTAAAGGATTCTTGGTTTTTGATCCATTCTGCTGTCTGTTTCTGTTTTATGGGTGACTTCATCCCATTTACATTTTTTATAATCACTAGCTGTATATTTTCAATCTCCATTTTTCTCATCAGTCTCCTTAACTCCTTTTTACCCTATCCCTCCTCACAATCTGATTTATCTCTAACCACTAATGAGTACTTTTAAAGAAGCCCCCCAATCCTCTCCTTTTACCCTTAATACTCCTTAATATACCCACCCTCAAAAAAATCTCTCTCTTATTTCCCCATTCTATTTCTTTATAAATTTAGAAAATTTTTAGTCTTCTAGATGTAAGTTAGTTTAACCCGGTTCCAATGAGAATAAAGTTCCAATGCTACCAATCTTCCTGACCTCTGATTCCTCAGCAACAGTTCTTCCATTAAACGTATCATTTGAATGAGATAATTTACCTCTATCCAATTTGTTAGATTCTCCCATCATACTGAACCCAACACCAAGCTTTCAAAGTACCTAAATGCTCTTTCAAAGTACCCATTACCCAAAGTAATGATAATATTCTTAAGAATATAGTTAATATTTTTCCATATAAGTAAACAGTTTAACCTTATCAAGCCTTTTTTTTAGTATTTACGTTATGGTTCTCCTGGATCTTACATGTCAAATTTTTAATGAGTTCTGGATGAGTTCTGGTCTTTTTGTCACAAACACCTAAAAATCTTTCAATTCATTAAATATCCATTTATATTCAATTGCTTGGTAAATCATTCTTTGTTGCAAACCCAGCCCCTTTGTACTTTGAAAAATAATGTTCTAAGCCTTTTAGTCTGTGAATATATAAGCTACTAGAGATACCTGATTGCATCTCCACAATATTTTTTGGAGTGGAGGGAACATTGGATTTAAGTGACTTGTTCAGGGTTACAGAGCTAATTAAGTACCTGAGGCCAGATTTGAATGCAGATACTCTTCCACTGTGCCATCTAGATGCCCTGCTCCACAGTATTTAAAATGGGATTTTTTCCCCCCTTGTTCCTTATAGTATTTTCTCCTTTACCTGGGAGCTTTGAAATCTGGCTATGACGTTCTTGTGAGTTTTCATCTTGGAATCTCTTTTAGGTAGTGACTGATAATTTTTTTTTTTCTATTTCTCTTTTACCTTCTCATTTTGGAAACTCAAGGCAATTTTCTTTAAGGCTTTCTTATAAATACTGCATCTAGACTCTTTCTTATCATAACTTTCAGGTAGTCCAATAATTCTTATACTGCCTCTTAGATCTATTCTCTCCAGATCAGTTATTTTTCTAATGAGATGTTTCACATTCTCTTCTATTTTTTTCATTCTTTTAATTATGTTTTATTATTTCTTGCTGTCTTATAAGGCCATTAACACTCTCTTGCCCAATACTAGTATTTAAAGAGTTATTTTTTAAAGTTTTTTAATTTCTTTTTTCCAGTTGATTGACTTTCTTTTCTTAATTTTCTTGAATTTCTTTTACTTCTTTTTCCTAATTTTTCCTCAACCACTCTTATTTGAAGCCCTGTTTAAGCTCTTTCAAGAATTCTTTTTGGGCTTATGACAATTTGAGATTTTTTTTGAAGTAGGAGGGGCCTTTTAAATTCCACTATCTTCCGAGTATTAACTCAAATGTTCTCTATTCTCATAGTAGCCATTTACTTTCTTTTTCCGTTGCTTAATTATTTTTGAGCACCTTTTTATTATAGTCAAGTTCTAATGGGGGGAGGGGGGAATCTGGGAGGGTGGTGATGCCTCACCAAGATTCTGGTACTGTTGGATTCTATACATTGTCTGGCAACCCAACTCTAGTAGCTATAAACTTCAGCTCTCCCCTTGGGCACAGAACTGAAATCAGAGGCTCGGCAACCTGCCCCACTTCTACCACACAGCTGATTGTGGGCTCCCCTTCTCAGCACAAAGTGGTAGGCCAGGACCTGCATCTGGCCAGCACAACTGGGCCCGATTTATCCAGACAAGGAAGGACCCTTCACTCTCTTCCAACCCCACACAGTCTGTGAGGTGAAAGTTCCTGAAGCAGCGCCCTCATTCAGCTGCCCCCAAGGCTTTTTGTTTGCTGATTCAGCTAAGTTCACCCTGCACTTCATTCAGGACAAACCTCTGCCCCCGAAGATCAAATCTTTCCAAAGATTCTCTCAAGTTGTCTCAGGAAGATAATTGCTTTACTCCCAACTTTTAATAACTTTTACTGCTCAAAATTCATTTTTAGGTGATATTTTATCCTGTTTGTGTGAGAATTTTGGAGAGCCTGGTATTTCCTGTCTCCCATATTCCCAAAATCCTTTTCCCCATTTGAAGACTTTCTTGGCAAAGTCAGAGTAGTTTTGTTATTTCCTTCTCCCGTTCATTTGAAGAGAAATTGCTTCAGTGATTTAATCAAAATCACACAGTTAGTACGTGTTTGAGGCCAGATTTGAGCTCAGGAAGACTATGAGTCTTCTGGATTCCAAGTTCCAGTGTTCTCTCCACTGAGCTACTGACCTATCCCCAACATGGTAAGTAGTGTCCATCAAAAACTAGAAGCAAACATTATATTTAAAGGAGAAAAGTTAAGATAACTTTCCAACAATATAATGGCTAACAGGGATATTTCTTATTACTATTATTTAATAAGAGTTCTAAAAAAAAAAAAAAAAAAAAAAAAAGACCAAAAAAATTGAAGGAATAAACATAGGCAAAAAGGAAACAACACTTTTTGCAGAAGATAGGGTCCATGCTGAACCCTAAAGAGTTAACTAAACAATTAAAACAACTAATATCTTTAGCAAATGGTTAAATATGAAATAAATCCACATAAACTATAAGCATTCTTGTTATTACCAACAAAAGCAAAACAAAGTCAATAAAAAACAGCACTATTTGGTAATCAAGTTTACACCCAGGAATGAATGAATGAAACTACAAAACATTTTTTACAAAAATAAAGATATATGTAGATAACTGGAAATATATTTATTACTCATGGATAGGTCAAAACAATATAATAAAAAATACTACTATCTATATTAATTTACTTATTTAGTTACATACCAAACTACCAAAGCAATATTTGTAGAGATAGAAAAAACAGCAAAATTCATGAGGGAAGAGGAGAGAGCCAATTATCTCAAGGGGAATCGAAACTAAAACTGGACTACAAATCAACAATAATGAAAATAATTTGATACTGATTCCAAAAACAGAGAAGATAATCAATGGGATAGATTAGATACAAAAAATAAAGAAGAGAAACAGAGGTAGATATACCCAAAGATTCCCAGCCAATGGGATAAAAACACACTTTTTCATAAACTTCCATGAAAGCCAAAAAGCAGTCCAAAAGAAATAAAAGTATTCAGATCAACGTTTGAAACCATATGCCAAGATAAGCTTCAAACAGACACATAAAAGACATAAAATCAAAAGACAATGGAAGGAATTGCCTGTTAGATGTTTGGATAAGGGGAGAGCTTATGACCAACCAACAGATAATAAGATTCACAGAAGATAAAATTGACCATTTTAATTATAAAAGTGAAAAGTATTTACACAGGTTAAACTAATGTTGCACTTAAAAATCAGAAAGTAAATAGAAAGTGGGGGAAGGAGGAGACAACCTTTACAGCAATTTTTTGCTGATAAAAATCTTATATCCAAGATACCAAGAGATAATTCAATTTATGACAATGAAAATCATTCCCCAAGAGATAAACAATCAATGAATCTAAATAGACTATTCAATTTATATATTTATATTTATATATAAGCTATCAACAACTATAAGGAGAAAAAAAAGGATACAGATCAGCAAAGCAGCTCATCAGATTGCAAAAAAAAAAAAAATCAGATTGAAGGAAAATAGGCACACTAGTGTAATATTGGTAGATGTGTGAATTGGTCTAGATCATAACATAAAATAATTATTATATATAAAATCATTAAATTGTGCATGACCCAACAGTACTACTACTACTGGCCTATATTCCCAAAAGAACAAAGAAAAAGCCTCATATGTATAAAACTATTCCTAATTCTTTGTGTAAAAACAAAAAAACCTAGAAATTAAGGGGGAGCCTCTTAGGAAATAGCTAAACAAATGATATATGAATGTAATCGAATATTATTACACCATAAGAAATGATGAAATGGACAGTTTCAGAGAAAACTGAGATCTGTTCTGAAGCAAAGGAGAAAATGAATAATGCCAGAATAATTTAAACAATAGCACTACAAAGGAGTGGAAAAATTTTGAAAGACTTAAAAATGCTGATCAATGCAATGACTGACCATGATTCCAAAGTGCCAATAACACATTTACTCACCTCCTGACAAAGAAGTGATAGACTCAAAATGCAGAATGAAACACACAATTTTGTCCATGGCCAATGTGGTGAATTAATTAGCTTTGCTTGGCTATGCGGTAACAGAGGGTTTTGTTTGTTTTATTTTTTGTCTGGGATGAGGGTGAAGGGTAGGGGTGGGGGAGATGAAAGACAGGGGAAAAGGAAAAAATGAATATTTATTAATTAATATTATTTTCTATTTTATATTAATAACAGATTATATATTACACATGTCATATATTAATATTATTTAAAGTAAAAATAGTTGTTCCACACTGAACTATATAGTAATTTTGGGTTTTAAAATGTCCAGTGAAGTAATGCTGAATAGTACTGTTATTTTAAATTTTTAGATAATTGAAAACAATAGCAGCTCACATTTAAATAGCACTTTAAGATTTATAAAATTCTTTCCTCACAATACTGTGAAGTAGGCAATACAAACTGGAAGGAGTGGTGAACCTGGATTTAGAGAACCCAGATTCAAATTCAGGCTCTGCTACTTATTATTTGTTTAATCTTGTGCAAATAACAAAATCTAAGCCTGAGCTCTAAAATGAGGGAAATGGAATCAAAGAGGCATTAAGAAGCCACAGAAGCTTTTGGTAAAGGAGGTAAGTATAATCAAACTTCTCCTATATCATGGACCTATGGAGTCATATTGAGTTCTAACTTTCTGAGCATAGGCTCACTATCATGCCCATTTTGCAGATGAGGAAACTGAGATTTAAAGGTTATAGTGACGCTCACAGATAGACAACTAGTAAATGAGAGAGTAAGAATCTGAACATCGGTATCCTAATTTCAAGTCCAATGCTCTTTTCACAATACCATATATTTCTTCATACTTGCTGATGAAACATATCTTTCAAATAAGTCTCTAGATCAAGAATCGAAATGTCCACTATTCAACTAAAACATATGACACACACATATATACGTACAATATGTAACATGCACATAGACATACCCAATACTCATCAGATCTGTGATACCACTGTGTCATCACAGCCAATCCATACCTGCCCACTTTGTGTAACTCTAGTCCACATCTCCCATAAGGAGTCCCCCCAGCAGAAAGAAGACCTTCTTTGTTTTCTCCTGACATAGGGACAGTACCAATGGAACATTCTAGCTATCTACCTATCATCCTCCTAATTCTTGAGATGTAATCAGCTCATCTTTTCATCTGAGCATGTAATGATGTCTTTTATTTTTGTTCTTCTCAGTTGATTGTTGATTTATAAGCTCACACCCACCATTCACCATACCACTGTTCTTTGTGCAACACCCATTTTCAGCTCTTTTGAGGTAGTTGTATACTATGACTAAATATGATAGTAACAGTAGTAGAATGACTCTCTAAAAATAAACATCAGTCAAGGTATAAAACAAAATGCATGCTGCACTACAAAGATGATCCAGCACAGAATCGAAGTCCAAGAAGGACTATCTGTGGATACGGAATTCCTACAGATTTTCTTGTTTACCCATGACAACTGTGCTAACTGCACCAAGCTCTCAGCATACTGCAGGGCTGCCTAGAAGAAATCTATAATTAAAACTATTTCTAATCATATGAGAAGATGCTTTAAATCACTATTGATCAGAGAAAGGCAAATTAAAACAACTCTGAGATACCACTACACACCTGTCAAATTGGCTAAGATGACAGGAAAAGATAATGACCAATGTTGGAGGGGATAAAGGAAAAGTGGGAGGCTGATACATTGTTGGTGGAGTTGTGAACAGATCCAACCATTCTGGAGAGTGATTTGGAACCATGTTCAAAAAGTTTCAAACTGTGCATATCCTTTGACTCAGGATTTCTACCAGTTGGATACTCAGGTAGGGGCCCTGCCCCCCTGAAGAAGAGGCTAATGTCTGCATTATGTGCTTGGGTAGAGACCCTATGCCAGTCCCGTATGGATGTGGGCATAGTATTTGTTCGTCTTGCCTCACCCATCCCGCCACTTGCTGTCCTGAGTGCCAGGACTTCTACTCAGGATTTCTACCAGTTGGATACTCAGGTAGATATGACCCTGCCCCCTGAAGAAGAGGCTAATGTCTGCCTTATGTGCTTGGGTGAAATGGGTGTTACTACTGGGCTTATATCCCAAAGAGATATTATAGAAGGGAAAAGGACCCACATGTGCAAAAATGTTTGTGGCAGCCCTTTTTGTAGTGGCAAGAAACTGGAAATTGAATGGATGCCCATCAATTGGAGAATGTCTGAATAAATTGTGGTATATGAATGTTATGGAATATTATTGTTCTGTAAAAAATGACCAGCAGGATGATTTCACAAAGCCCTGGAGAAACTTATATTAACTGATGCTAATGAATAGAATCAGGAGATCATTATACATGACAACAATAAGATTATACGATGATCAATTCTGATGGGCATGGCTCTCTTCAACAGTGAGATGATTCAGGCCAATTCCAATGACCTTGTCATGAAGAGAGCCATTTACACTCAGAGAGAGGATAGTGGGAACTGAATGCAGGCCACAATATAGCATTTTCACTTTTTGTTATTGTTCACTTGCATTTTGTTTTCTTACTCATTTTCTTTCTTTTTTGATCTGATTTTTCTTGTGCAACATGAGAATTGTACAAATGTTTACATATATTTTAACATGTTTAACATATATTGGATTACTTGCCATCTAGGAGAGGAAGTGATAGGAAGGAAGGGAAAATCTGAAACAAGGCTATGCAAGGGTCAATGTTGAAAAATTATCTGGGCATATGTTTTGAAAATAAAAAGCTTTAAAAAAAAATCTATAATCACTCAAAAGAGTATGTTCTGTCCATCCACACAGAATAGAATAACTAGATAAAGAATGCTTGCTGCCCAGATTGCAACAAGAGGCACCTGAGAGACCTTATAGTTAGTCAGATAGACGAAATGGGCCCAGAGTTTAAAAAGAATAGCAAAGTAGTCTGAAGTGCTTTCAAGAAATAGGGGAGGATTTTTGTTTGTTTGTTTTTAATAAATGCAAGCTCACAATGATAGCAAAAACTCATCTTTCCAATATACATGAATATAAAATAGAAAAAACTATGAGTAACCAAAACCATTATGGATAATCAAGTTTTCTGCGAAACTGAGATTATATTGAAATACCTAAATCTTTTTTTCATGTTAATGGTTTTGGATGAAAATCTTAAAATGTGTCACATCTTTCTCTGCTTCTAAACAGAAAAAAACTGAACACAAATTTCTTGACAGTTATTATTAGGAAAATTATGTTGTTAATACAGTGACACTCTCAGGGCCTAATGAGGCATGTAAAGCTATTTCCTCCCATATTAATGGTCCCAGGCCACGGTGCTTTTCTGAGTTCTTGTTTCTGCTTTATATAGGTTTTTTTGGCATCTCCTTTGCAGTCAGCTGTCATTTCTTATTACTATTAGGGTAGCTTCCTGTTGCAGCTGCTCTCTTTACTTCTCACTTGTTGTATTAATCTGCTGTAGGCTTAAAAAACACATACTTCAGCCTGTTGCAACTGTGTATAAAGTAAGAACAAACTGGCCCCAAGTCCCAGAGGTAACTTTCAGTACACGGAATGTCAAATATTATTTTGTTCAAAGGCCCTTTTTTGTTATTTCCTAGTTCTCAACTACATTTTAGAGAAATGAACTGTCCAGGAACTGAATTCCTAATAGGAAAGTCATTTTTTTTTTCAATAAATCAAGAAGCATTTATTATATTCCAGTCACTGTGCTAAGTATTGAGGATAAAAATGCAAAAGTATTATGGTCCCTGCCCTCAAACTTACACTCTACTGGAGGTCATAAGGGAAAAGTAAAGTCTCTTAAAAGAGGTGGTATTTGAACTCAGTTGATATAGAATGAAGAGTTTCAAGAAATAAAAAAAATCTATTGGGAAAGCATTCCAAAGATGGGAGAGAGCCTGTACAAAGACAGAAGTGGGGAAAAGAATGTTGCACCTGAAATGTGAAGTGAAAGAGTAATGTGAAATAAGTCTGGAGAGATAGGATAGAGGTTTAGAGAAGAGCAAAACTGGAAAGCACTCCACATACCAAACAAAAGAATTTGTATTTTATCAGAAGCAACAGAAAGTCACTTGAAGCACCTTAAACAGGTGAGCATTACAGACTTTTAAAACAATATCAATGCTGCAGCTGCACAAAGGATGGATTAGAAAAGGGAAAGACAGGATGCAGGGAAACTAATTAGGAGCTTATTACAATGATTCAACTGAGAGAAAATGAAGGAATGAACAAGATATCATAAATTTCTAAATGCTTTAAAGTGAAAACTGATTAATTCTTTTTTCTTCCTTTTTTTTTTCTCTCTGCATTAATTCTTAACTATACTGAATAATTTAAAAACAACAACAAAAGTGGATGACAAGTCTTTCATATATAGCACAATCTGAAAAATCTTGAAAAAAACTCTTCAAGCTGGAAAAAAGTGTCAAAGGAGAGGAAGGAATGGAAGAGCTCTAACAAAGCTTATGACACCATTAAGGACTATATAGACCTAATCATAAAATTCCAGAAAACTAGAACTATGAAGTGCCCCATGGATGAAACTTAAAATGGGTGAACAAAGAAAAGGAATTACATAGTAAGTTGTGAACTTGAGGCATTATCTCCAATGCTAGTACAAATAAACTCTAATTAGGTGAATAAATTAAAGGCCAAATTGTAATAAGGCAATTAGCAAATAAGGCAGAATAGAGAAAACAGGCTATAAAATAGGCTTTAAAAATTAGTAAGATGAGAAAGATGTTTCTAGGAAATAATATGTTCATTTTCTAATTTAAAGTTTGTGGATGCTTTGTCCCTATTAATAACCAGAAAAAAGAAAGAAAAGGCCTAAAAGTCCAATCGGTATATTTTTCACCATCTCCCCCCCCCCCCCCATTTTTTAGAGGAAAAAGATTCAAAATGACTACAATGAAGTTACTATCACCAATATCTCCAACTAGTTACAATTTTTCCTTTTTCAGAGAGGAAAGAAAAAGGATCACCTAGGTACCTTTGAGAAGTGCATTAGTCCTCTTAGTATTACTGCCTATGAAACCTTAGGCAAGTGATTTAATCTCCCTGAGCCTCAGTTTCCTCCTCTGGAAAATAGGAAGATTATATCAGTTGGCTTTAAAATCGCTTTTACCTTTATTGTTCTCTGAGCAACTCAGTGAAGACTCACAACTCGATTATTACCCCAATTTTAGTAGGAAACTGAAAGTTCAAAAAAATTAAGTTAAAGCTATGGTGACATTGCTAGGAGAAAGAGAAGAATGTCAAAAAATAAAAACTGTTTTTACATAAATTTCAAACTGTGAATCAGAATTATGAGTATGTCACCTGAGAGAGTAGCTTTGATCCTGATATTACGAAGTAATTTCAGAAAATCAAATCATATAGGTTCCATTGAAGATATTTTCCATAAGGGGGAAAAAACATACTCCCAAGATGTAATCCTCCATTCCCAAGAATGCATAAATCTTTTAAATACAGAAATGGTATTATCGATGTCCACTGTAGGAGGCAGCTAAATGGCCCACTGGATAAGAGAGCTAGGCCTGGAGTCAAGACATCTTTAGTTCAAATCCTCAGACACTCAACTAGCTGTGTGGTGCTGACCAAATCACTTAAAGTCTGTTTGCCTCATTCTCCTCAACTTTAAAAAAAGAAGGGGGATAATAAGTGTCCTTAACTCTTATGAGGATGAAATGAGATAATATTTGTAAAGCACTTAGCTCAGTGCCTGGTGCAATATAAATGCTATTATTGTTACTGATGCTTAAAAAACAATAGATGCCATATACAAGTTTGTCAGCCATGACAAACCATGTTTGGTCAAAACATAATCTTCTATGAGCCTCAATTTCCTTAATATTCCCCCAGTGAAGATTAACAAATAGTTGCATTTCAACTGACAAGAATTATCAGGAAGTAGTTTATAAACAAATCTTAAAATAATATATAAATATGATCTGTTATTGTTACCTCAAAACAGTCAATGCTACCACTCTTCCAGTGCTGCCACCCCTTTAAATTCCATAGCTTCTCAAGGAAATTCCTTTATATATCACAGGCATCCACCCCCTGTCATGAGACAGGAAGGAAGAATGACTGATTCCATACCAGAAAAGAATCTGGCTGGGGGGATCCAATGGGAAAGCTAAAAAACAAACTCAAACAGATCTGTGAACTCTCTCCAACAATGAAGACTGCAACTAAGTCATTGAGAAGCAGAGTTCATATCCTCCCCTAAGTTTGCCTCAAGGGTTTTACCAAATGCCTTGGGGACTTTTTCTTTCATTTCATAGATAATGTGAAGATATGAATTGCCCACAGGCTGTCCAGCCACTGCTGTCACAACGTGACCAATTTATCTTCTTTTTCACTCATATATTTCCCTGATGATATTCTTTACTCAGCCTCTCCTACTGAAATTCCAGTCACATTCATTTTTTCATTTTCTTCAGGATGATAATGATTTTCAATTCTTCAGAATTTGTAACGTTCCATGTTTCACAATCAGACCAAAACACTTAAAAGACGTTATTTAAACTAACAATCTCTTTAGGTGGCACATAAGATAAAATTTCTGGACTTGGAGTCAGGAAACTGGCCTCAGATATAAGCCAAGTGACAACCTGTTTGCCTCAGTTTTCTCAATTGCAAAATGGGGATAATAAAAGTGCCTACCCTCCCATGGTGGTTGTGAAAATAAAATAAGATATCTGTAAAGTGCTTAGCACAAAGCCTGGTAAATAACAGGTGCTTAATAAATGCTTATTTAAAAAAAAGATTTGGAGTTATTAAAAGAAGCCTGTAATATCCCAAATTAAACAATTCTTACTCCTTTGTTCAATTCTGGACCCAACATATTCATTTGCATTCAGTCCAAAATAGCCAAAGAAAAGTTCTATTAGTAAGTGTAAACGCATACCACAATTTGGTAAACAGGCACTCTCCATCAATTGTTTTTCCCTAGGTAGGGAGGGTAAGTTGATAGTGACTTGTAAATAGTTATAAAACTCAACAGGAAGAGGCTGGACTGTCTTTTTCCTCTCCTTCCTTTTTTCACTGAAGCCCACCTACCACTCCTCTCCCATAGAGGAGGAGAGTACAATGGTACAAACATTCTGAAGATCCCTTTCCCACAATCTTCCTGGCAATAACCTCTTTCCTCTTCTAACAGTGGGTGTGAACCTTCAACTGAGAAAGAACCAAAAGGCCCTCCTGGACTGCAACCCTCAGGCTTATTCTCCCCTTTTCCAATGGTCAAAAGCTGGGCCCTTCTAAGATAGTTCTATCTTCTTGAATATGGCTATTCACAATATCTGGATGAACACTGTAGTGGAAGCAATACCTTAAGGCACTATGCCAGGCAGGATAGGGTAGTTTTTTCTTTAACAGAAAATTGGCAGTGCCCCTAAGAGGTCCTCTAGGACCCAGCTTCTTAATGAGTTGTGATGCTTTCTAGGATCTCCTAACTGAATGTGAGGGTGGTGAAATTATGACATCATCAATAAATGTTTGATCTAGGGCGTTCCATGCTCTAGCAATGGAAATGCTCTAGTGTTTGGTCCCAGCAGCAATGTCAGTGCAATGTGATAACAACATGGGCCATCACAGAAGCATAATGCACTGAGACATGGAACACAACAGGGTGGTCACTGACAAAGACTACAACAAAGGTGGACCCAGTACAGCTCTTTTCTTTTTTCCCCTCACTCTATCCCAAAAGATTCTTCTTCTTCTTCTTTTTTTTTTTTACTGAGGCAATTGGGGTTAAGTGACTTGCCCAGGGTTACACAGCTAGGAAGTGTTAAATGTCTGAGAACAGATTTGAACTCGGGCCCTCCCGACTTCACAGCCAGTGCTCTATCCACTGCATCACCTAGCTGCCCCAAGGTCCTGCTTCTTGCTCCTACACACTCTGGACAACTCTCTCCCAGTAATGGTTTCGAAAGATGGCATTGTTGGGAAATGATTTGCATTATGGCAACTAGGAAGATGAACTATCTATCCAGCCCCCTATAGAATAAGAGGAGTCTAAAAGAAACCTCTAATGGGCAGAGACTTGATATACATTCCACTGTAGGACAGAGAAAAAAGTACTGGTTAGTGGATCAGATAATTCCTGACACTGGAAAAGGCTGCATAAGCAGGGATTTCTTTTTTTAGTTGCAAGCCCAATTCATTAATCTTTTCTTTCTCTGTTTTATTCAAGTAAGCCTCTAAGGATATAAAATTCCCTCTTATTACCGCTTTGGCTGCATCCCACAAAATTTTGGTATGATGTCTCATCATTGTCATTATCTTGAGTGAAATTATTAATTGTATCTATAATTTGCTGCTTCACCCAATCATTTTTTAAGATGAGATTGTTTAGTTTCCAATTACTTTTTGGTCTATTTCCCCCTAACTTTTTGTTGAATGTAGTTTTTATTGCATCATGATCTGAAAAGAAAGCATTTACTATTTCTGCTTTCTTGCATTTAATTTTGAGGTCTTTATGTCCTAATATATGGTCAATTTTTGAATAGGTTCCATGAACTGCTGAGAAGAAAGTATATTCCCTTCTATCTCCATTCAATTTTCTCCAAAGATCCAACATACCTAATTTTTCTAATATTCTATTTACTTCTTTAATTTCTTTCTTATTTGTTTTGTGGTTTGATTTGTCTAATTCTGAGAGTGCAAGGTTGAGATCTCCTACTATTACAGTTTTGTTGTCTATTTCTTCTTGCAACTCTCTTAACTTCTCCTTTAGGAAGTTGAGTGCCATACCACTTGGGGCATATATGTTTAATATTGATATTGCTTCGTTGTTTATGCTACCCTTTAGCAGGATGTAGTTACCTTCCTTATCTCTTTTAATTAGATCAATTTTTAATTTTGCTTGATCTGAGATAAGGATGGCTACCCCTTAAGCAGGGATTTCTTAACAACTGTCAAATATGCCCTAAGTGCCATTATCTTTGCTGTAGATGTGATCTTCCTGGCTATTTTTTTTTTTTTTTAACAGTGGAAGAACCACTGTTGAATTACAAAAATTCCACCTCACCCATTTCTCATCTTCATTCTCTCATAACTGAATACTCCTATAGAGGGTCATTTCATTACTGGTTTTGCTTCGTTTTTGTTTTCTTCTCTGGTTTAGTTTTTCTTTCTCCAGTGTTAACATTGGACTTCTGGAATTCTCCAGGTCAGTGTTGTCTAGTAACAATGATTTAATTGGCTCAGGGGATTAAAATTTAGGCAGTAGACATAGCTTCTAGGTTCTTGGGAGTCTCAAAAAACAAAACAAATTACCCATTGAAAGTTTCAGAATAGGGGAGCATCTGGGTAGCAAGTGGATAGAGCACCAGCCCTTAAATCAGAAGGACAGGAGTTCAAATCTTGACCTCAGACATTTAACACTCCCTAGCTGTGTGACCCTGAGGCAAATCATTTAATCCCAATTGCTTCAGCAAAAGAAAAAGAAAAGAAAAAAGGAAAGTTTGGGAATAGGTTGAGATCATTTTGGCCTCAAAACCTCTAATAATTCGCTTGACCAGATAAAATTTCGTGCCTGTGGGCGTCAGGGGTGCCCTGTCCGCTCCCACCCACCCAGGAGGAAGGGCATCTGCAGAAGGATGGGGAAAAACAGACCCACCCACTCGACCTCTGTGAGAACACCAACTATTTGCTATCCTGAGGGAAATTTTGGAGGGAATCAGCTACTAGATGGTTCGATTAGTCTTTCGCCCCTATACCCAGGTCGGACGACCGATTTGCACGTCAGGACCGCTACGGACCTCCACCAGAGTTTCCTCTGGCTTCGCCCTGCCCAGGCATAGTTCACCATCTTTCGGGTCCTAACAAACAAACAAACAAAAACCCCAAACCCATGAGGAGGTCTGGCTGCTCCTTAAAACTTGACCAGTACAGCACTGGGGGCAAGAGAGGTAGGATAGTCACCTTCAACTGAATCAACATGGTGTCCTAGTTAAGTTTCCTTGTTGAATATGTTACCTTTCCTATAGCTAAGTAAATCAAATAGCTTTTTGTTAACTGTCAAACCTTATAGGATCATCAAATTAGAACTGGAAGGTACCCCAGATGCCTCCTAGTTTAATACAGAATCACCAACTACAAAGTCTTTGATAAGAACAAAAACCAGATCTTACTATCTACCATGCCAATATACTTTCTAGACTTGCAGGGTATTTCCTGTTAAAACATGATGTATGGACCTAAGCCTCTTCCTTACGAATGTACTCTAAGGACCACCAGATCCTTCCATCTGCCTTGTAGCTGAAAGTTCCTTTATGTGCTGAACCAGATCATGAGTATACTTCTTGGCACGTAATAAGGATTTAAATGTTTTTCCATTCACCCATTCATCCTTCTTGGAAGATCTGCAATATTTCAGGACATGATGCAATGAGTACAGTATCATCCCAAAACAGAAACACTGAGAGCAGGGGTGGGGAACCTTTTTTCTGCCAAGGGCCGTATGGATATTTATAACATTTGTGGGCAATACAAAATTATCAACTTAAAGAACTCAACTAGTGGAGGGAGGTTGTGCTTAACTTTCAACCTGCAGTTGCCTTAAGGAAACAATTTGGCAAGTCTTATACAGGCCACAGCCGGATGTTCCTAACCTCTGATTTAGAGGAGCTCACAATCTATGTAGAATTCCTCTTTGATTTGGACCTTAGACTGGAACTCCTCCATGACAGTTAACACCCTTGAAAAACCTATCTTCCATTTTTTCTGTTTTCACCTAACAATAACTAGTTTAGACAAACAAGGTTATCTCTTTCAAGAAATCTTGTATAATTTAGATATGTATATAGGAAATAACTTCTTAGGGGATCCTTTAAAGTAATATTCCATTTTAATATTTTGTTGTGAATAAAATGTCTTTTTGATAACCAACAAACAACAAACAGTAAGATCCTGTCTCCTCTACATCTTTTAAGCAAATACGATAAACTATTGGTTGTTGAAACACTATTCCTTTCTAGTAACTCTATCAAGGATATCCTCAAAGCATGTCTGATAATTTTCTTTAAATTTTTATACAGACAGAAAAAGTATGTTCAGTAATTAATAATATTCTCTCATCAATTCTTAATCACAGGGTCTTAGATTTCCCCACCCCCACCCCACACACTTTATTAAGTCTTCTTTCTTCAGAAACCTTAAGAATGAGTCCCTCAACATTCTCTCAACTGTGTCACTTCCAACAGACTTCTGTGTTTATTTGGTGTAGTCCAGCTCTTCCTATCTTTGTTCTCCTCGGTGCCATTTCTAACTCTTCTATAAGAACATCAGGGGATGTGATATTAGAGTTCAAATATGGTGGCTCTGTTGTTCTTGGTGGAGAAAAGAGTGCTATTAAAAAAAATTAGCAGATTTTTTTTTCATTCTTCTGTTTGTTTTCCTCCTTGTGATTTCACTTTTAAATGCTATTGGGAAAATTTTGCCTCCTATGATCTCTTGCCCAAATTTTCTTTAAACTGGTTTTACCTTCCAACATTATATTTCAACAGCCTTCCCATTTTTTTATCTACCACCTTTCTTCATAAAATTTTATAAATAAATGCATATTCTGATGCAGTTCTCCTCTCTGTCAAGATTCTCTGCTTACCTAGCGTTTAATGAATAAGGCATTTCATATCTTTTGGTCTTATTGTGACAAATAATTTCAATCAGTTAAATGTGGGTATGAAATTAGGGGCATCAATGTACTTCATTCCATTCTTATTCCATTTCTGATCATCAACAACTATTCGTTTTAAATAGCTAACATTTATATAGCACAAAGCACTTAACATTATCTCATTTGTAGAAAAACACTACGATTATCCCTATATAATAGATGCAGAAACTAAAGTTAAGTGATAGGTTTAGAATCACACAAGTAGGAGGTATCTGAGATAGGATTCAAACAACTTTTCCTGACTACAAGTCTAGTGCTTACCCAAGTTGGCATTATTTTAACTGCACACCAAATCTTTTCTCATTTATTCCTCGTTCTAGGTATGCATTAATTTTTATCTTTATTCTTATGGTGATGTTCAAAACATATACCAACATCTATTCTGATGCTGCATTGTGGCATGGCCATCATCAGAGCAAAAGCAGACAGGTCCCAACAACAGACCATGCCCCCCCTTTTTTGGGGAAAACCAATCTAGTTAAATATGAAGAAATTCAATTATTAATAGTGTGAAACCTTGGTGATGCAAGAAACTATTTTAATGACCTAGAAAAAATAATAACAAAGTTCATCTGAAAGAACAGGTCAAGAATTTCAAGGGAATTAATGGGAGAAAAAAAAAAAAAAAAAAAGCCAATGAAGGTGGCCTAATTATGCCAGACCTAAAACTATATTATAAAGCAGAAGTCATCAAAATCATTTAGTATTAGATAAGAAATAGACTAGTTGATTAGTAGAATAGGTTAGGATCACAGAACAAAATAGTCAATAACTCTAGCAATCTAGTTTTTGACAAACCCAAAGACCCCAGCTTTTGGGATATGAATTCACTATTTGACAAAAACTGCTGGGAAAATGAAAATTAGTATGGCAGAAACTAATCGTTTATCCACATTTAACACTATACACCAAGATTAGGTCAAACTGGGTTCATGATCTAGATATAAAGAATGATATTAAAAACAAATGAGAAGAACATAGTATCCTATGTTCACCTCTCAGATCTGTGGAGGAGAAAGAAATTTGTGATCAAAGAAGAACTGGAGATCATTATTGATCACAAAATAGATAATTTTGATTATTTTAACTTTAAAAGTTTCTGTACAAACAAAACTAATGCAGACAAGATTAGAAGGGAAGCAATAAAATGGGAAAACATTTTTACAGTTAAGTGTTCTGATAAAGGCCTCATTTCTAAAATATATAGAATTGACTCAAATTTATAAGAACTCAAACCATTCTCCAATTCATAAATGGTCAAAAGATATGAACAATTTTCATATGATGAAATTAAAACTATTTCTAATCATATGAAAGGGTGCTCTAAATCACTATTGATCAGAGAAATGCTAATTAAGACAATTCTTGAGATACCATTACACAACTCTCAGATTACTGAAGATGACAGGAAAAAATAATGATGAATGTTGGCGGGGACTTGGGAAAACTGGAACACTGATGCACTGTTGGTGGAGTTGTGAACGAATCCAGCCATTCTGAAGAGCAATTTGGAACTATGCTTAAAAAGTTATCAAACTGTGCATATCCTTTGATCCAACAGTGTCTCTACTAGGCTTATCCCCCAAAGAGATCTTAAAGGAGGGAAAGGGACCTGTATGTGCAAAAATATTTGTGGCAGCCCTTTTTGTAGTGGCCAGAAACTGGAAACTGAATGGATGCCCATCAATTGGAGAATGGGCTGAATAAATTGTGGCATATGAATGTTATGGAATAATATTGTTCTGTAAGGAATGACCAGCAGGATGATTTCAGAGGTTTGGAGAGACTTACATGAAATGATGCCAAGTGAAATGAACAGAATCAGGAGATCACTGTACACAGCAACATTATAGGATGGTCAATTCTAATGAATATAACTCTTTCCAACAAGATGACTCAGACCAGTTCCAATAATCTTGTGATGAAGAAAGCCATCGAACCCAGAAAGATGGACTGTGGGAACTGAATGTGCATCACAACATAACATTCTCACTCTTTTTGTTGTTGTTCACTTGCATTTTGTTTTCTTACTCATTTTCTTTCCTTTTTGATCTGATTTTCCTTGTGCAGCAAGAGAACTGTATAAATATGTTTTTATATATTGGACTTAACGTGTATTTTAACATATATTGGATTGCTTGCCATCTAGGGGAGGCAGTGGGGGACAGGAGGGGAAAATCTGAAACACAAGGCTATGCAAGGGTAAATGTTGAAAAATTATCTTTGAATATATTTTGAAAATAAAAAGCTTTAAACAGAAAGAGAGAGAGAGAGAGAGAGAGAGAGAGAGAGAGAGAGAGAGAGAGAGAGAGAAAGAAACCTTGATGATGAATTCAACCATGGTTTCTCATGAAACAGAAAAACGTAAAATATCTCTCAGTTCAGTACAGCCTCTGCACTTCAGTAATGCAGGTGGCAGAGTGGTGGAAAAGGGAGCTGAAAGTGCTGAGCACACAGATTTATCATCTATAGTCTTTAACTTAGCAACTACTATTCGAAGTGTTACGATTGAGCTGAATAATTTCAATTCACCAAAAGGAAACCAAAAGACAGAAGTGATTAACTAAAGAGAAAAGGAGCTTAACAGATTCTTCTCCAAAGGTATAAATAAAGGAATAGATTAGATGCATTTAGTTTTATCAGGTGTTTGAAGGCAACAAGAAATACCATTTTGGGAGTTTTTGTCATCTTATGTTGAAGTGCTCCTAAATAGTATTAAGACTAGAATGAAAATAACTGTACTTTATTGCCAATATTTGTTGCAGACGATTTTTAAAAATTGGAACGGAAAGATTGTCCAAATTAAATTAACATATACTTTGATATTCAATGATTTCAAAGCAAAGGTGGGAATAGGTAAGGATGGCAAAAATTTTGTTAAAATATATGGTTTTGAAATAAGAAAAAGGAGTCAAAGACCTATACACTACATAAAAGCCTCTTAGCTAGATATTTTGAATACTTTCCTTCACAAATGGAAGGCAGAAGAAATAAGCAATCTGAATTCAGAGCTCTAATATATGTGGTTTTGTAGCAGCCCATCTTTCTACCTGCCAACATTTAAGAGGTCTTCTATTATGGTAGGAATAGCAATTTGGCACATTATTTACTGTGAGCTATCCAGTATCATTAGAAATAATATATTAATTTCTAAAAATCTACAAAATTTCCACTTAAAAGAAAACCAATTAAGTGTGGTATAACTTTAGAGCCATATTAAGCATGCATATTTAGTATTGTCAGAAATATCCCTCTTACCTAAAGGAATCTGGAAAGCAAAACTGAAAATTCAAAGTCCAGAATTGGGGCAGAAGAAGGGAGGAAGCATGTCCAAATTCCTGTCACTAACTTAGAAAGTTGATTTCATACTAAAATTTCCAAATTAGTGGACATAACACACTCTAGAATAAAGCCTACCTACCAATATAAAGAACTGCAAAATAATTTGTGAGCATAAATATAAATTATAATGAGAAAAGTAGGTGTCCTGTTCAAATAGCGAGGGCTGTACTGTCTACACAAAACATAAAAAGACATACAGAGAAGGGTCCTCAGTACTTTGCATATCTATGGAGGATCACAGAACATGGATTAAAATCATACAAAAAAGCAATATGATTTGTTTTGTTTTAAATGAAATTTTACTGATGCCTTTTGTTTTGGTTGGCTTGTTGTGATGGTGGTTTTTAATCTTAGTCATTTTTGCTTTCAACCCATAAATGAACCCTCCCATATAATTAACAAAAATTTTAAGCAAACCCAAATGACAAAATTTCTCCCTAATTCTTTAAAGAAAGTAAAGAGGCATGTTTTCATCTCTTCTCTTGGGTTTTATCGGAATTACTTATCATTTGGTCTTCCTGTTCCAAAAGCTTTGTTTTGTTTTTTAAACTTTTAAAAAATAATATCTTTGTATTTTCAAAATAAATGCAAAGATAGTTTTCAACATTCATTCTTACAAAACCTTATGTTCCAAATTTTTCTCCCTCCCTTCTCCAAACTCCTCTCCTAGACAGCAAGTAATCCAATATATGTTAAACATGTGTAGCTCTACCCTTTGACCCAGCAGTGTTACTACTGGGCTTATATCCCAAAAAGATCTTAAGGAAAGGGACCCACATGTGCAAAAATGTTTGTAGCAGTCCTGTTTGTAGTGACTAGAAGCTGGAAAATGAATGGATGCCCATCAACTGGAGAATGGCTGGGTAAATTGTGGTATATGAATGTTATGGAATATTATTGTTCTGTAAGAAACGACCAACAGGATGATTTCAGAGAGGCCTGGAGAGACTTACATGAACTGATGGTGAGTGAAATGAGAAGAACCAGGAGATCATTATATACTTTTCATTCAATTCAGACCAGTTCCAATTGTTCAGCAATGAAGAGAGCGAACCATGGCAACAGAGTGTGGACCACAACACAGCACTTAACTCTTTCTGTTGTTTGCTTTTGCATTTTTGTTTTCCTTCTCAGGTTTTTTTCTTTCTAGATCCGATTTTTCTTGTGCAGCAAGATAACTGTATAGATATGTATACATATATTGGATTTAACATGTATTGGACTACCTGCCATCTAGGAGAGGGGGTGGGGGGGGAAAGGAGGGAAAAATTTGCAACAGAAGGTTTTGCAAGGGTAATGTTGAAAAACTACCATGCACATGTTTTATAAATGAAAATCTATAAAAACAAAACAAAACAAAACATGTGCAGCTCTTCCATACATATTTCCACAATTATCATGCTGCATAAGAAAAATCAGATCAAAAAGGAAAAAAATGAACAAGCAAACAGCAAAAAAGATGACAATACTATGTTGTGGTCCATATTCAGTTCCCACAGGCGTCTCTCTGGGTTCAGCTGGCTTTCTTCATCACAAGATCATTGGAAGTGGCCTGAATCATCTCATTGTTGAAAAGAACCACATCCATCTGATCATTATATAATCTTGTTATTGCCATATACAATGATTTCCTGGTTCTATTCACTTCACTTAGCATCATTTCCTGTAAGTTTCTCCAGGTCTCTCTGAAATCATCCTGCTGGTTATTTCTTATAGAACAATAATATTCCATAACATTCATATACCACAACTTATTCAGCCATTCTCCAATTAATGGGCATCCACTCAGTTTCCAGTTTCTGGCCACTACAAGAGGGCTGCCAGAAACACTTTTGCACATGTGGGTCCCTTTCCCTCCTTTAAGATCTCATTGGGATATAAGCCCAGTGGAAACACTGCTAGGTCAAAGAGTATACAGAGTTTGATAACCCTTTGGGCATAGTGGAACAATTGCTCATGAGCATGATAAAAGACAAAAATGATAGAGATTTAACAGAAGCAGAAGAGATTAAGAAGAGGTAGCAAAAGTACCCAAAAGAACTATACAGGAAGGATCTTATCACCCATAACTTCTAGAGCTAGACATCCTGGAGAATTAAGTCAAGTGGAAGTTAGGAAGCACTGGTAACAATAAGCATTTATTTAAAACCCTAAAAAGTGATGCTGTTAAAAGTGCTACACTTAATATACAAGCAAATTTGGAAAATGCAATGATGGCCATTGGATTGGAAAAAAATGGAAGACCTCTTAAATGTTGGCAGGTAGAAAGATGGGCTGCTACAAAACCACATATATTAGAGCTCTGAATTCAGATTGCTTATTTCTTCTGCCTTCCATTTGTGAAGGAAAGTATTCAAAATATCTAGCTAAGAGGCTTTTATGTAGTGTATAAGTCTTTGACTCCTTTTTCTTATTTCAAAACCATATATTTTAACAAAATTTTTGCCATCCTTACCTATTCCCACCTTTGCTTTGAAATCATTGAATATCAAAGTATATGTTAATTTAATTTGCACAATCTTTCCGTTCCAATTTTTAAAAATCGTCTGCAACAAATATTGGCAATAAAGTACAGTTATTTTCATTCTAGTCTTAATACTATTTAGGAGCACTTCAACATAAGATGACAAAAACTCCCAAATTCTATGTCTCAATTCTAAAGAAGAACACCACAAAATCTTCAAATTATTCAACAATTATGCTCATTTCACAAGCTAGAAAGGTTACACTTAAGATTCTACAAAGTAGGCTTCAGCAATATATGAACTGAGAACTGCCAGAAGAGCAGGCTCTGGTTTCAAAGAGGCAAAGGAACAAGGGACCAAAATGCCAATATTAGAGAAATCAAGGGAGTTCCAGAAAAAATATTTATTCCTGTTTCACTGACTATACTAAAGCTTTTGATCTGCGAATCACAGAGATGGGAGTACCAGATTATTTTATGTTTTTTTTGAGGAACCTATATGTAGGCCAAGAAACAAGTTAGAACTTAAACCAACTGGAAAAGTATTATGACAAGACTGTATACTGTCACTTTATTTATTTAACTTATATTTAACTTGCATGTACATCATGTAATATGCCAGGTTGGATGAATCAGAAGATGGAATTAAGGTTGTCAAGAGAAATATTAACAACCTCAAATGTGCAGATGATACCACTTTGATGGAACAAAGTAAAGAATTAAAAAGCCTCTTGAAAAGAGTGAAAGAATGTAAAAGTTGGCTCAAAGCTTAACATTTAAAAAAAAAAACTCTTAAAACTAGGAATCATATAAAGTTAAATGTGAATGGTCAGAGTCCAAATACCAAAGAAATTGTCGGTCTTTAAACATATAGATCTATCTGGTAGCAAAATACCATAGTCTCACTTTATGGCTTTGGCCTAGTCATCTTAACCTTTATTCTCAGTTGCCTTATCTGGGCTATATCACAAAGATGCCATGAAGAATAGCCATTCTCATGCTTATAAATTCTTAACAGTGCCAAACTTTAATGAAGGTAATGACAGATTGTTATAATGATCTGTTATAAAAACAATTAAATATATGGCACTCAGAAATCAATTTTCATAAATCTCATTACACAATATTATAACAGACAACATGTCTATTGCTTCATTCAAAAATATCTATTAAGAATCCTTTCAATATGGATCAAGAATGCCATATTATTTAAACTAGCATAAGAAGCAATGAAGCAATGAATGATCATTCAAATAATTAGGAAGGATAGCAATCCATTAAAAATTTACCAGAATTAGTAATCCCAAAACAGGATCACAGAAATTCTCAAAGTCTTCCAGCAATTATTCAAAGACGTTTCTCCATCTGCTTTATTCTACCATACCACCACATGATGAGACATATTAAAATAAAAGATATATATGACATTAAGTTGTAGGTTCTTCATGGAAAGTTACCTTAGAGGATGGCATATAAATCATTAAGAACTATTTTATGATAGTGTGTGATATGTCTGAAAAGCTTTAGGACTCTCAAAAAATATCCAAGCCAAGAATAGATGATTCCATATTCTATTAAAAATTTTAATGCTATTTTTTCTGGAAGATTGTAAACATAAGTAAAACTAAAATCAAATCATATCCTGCAGATAACTTTAAAGAAAGCTTCTTCAATTCCTTTTTCAATAAAAAAAGCTACATGGCTTTAATTAAATTACAAAATTAATTTTTCTCACTAAAATACAATCAAAGGCTATAGAACACAGACATACTGAGTAATCAAACTAAATCATTTTTTATTTTTCAATTTTTTTTTCCATATCCACATAAGATAGTTTTCATCATTTATTTTTGTAATTGTGTTCCAAATTTTCTTCCCTACTTCTCTACAGCAAATAATCTGATATAGGTTAAAATATGTGCAATTCTTTCCATATTTCCATATTTGTCATATTGTACCAGAAGACTCAAATCAAAAGGGAAAAAATTATGAAAAAGAAAAAAAAAAAAACAAAAAACAAACAAACAAAAAAAACTAAGCACCAATCCCCCAAAATGGTGAAAATACTATGCTTCAAATCCATATTCAGTCTTCATAGTTCTCTCTGCGGGCATGTTCCTTCCCAAATTTATTGATCTTGAATCACAGCATTGTTGAGAAGAACCGAGCACATCACAAATGATCATAATCTTGTTGTTACTGTTTATAATATTCTCTTGGTTCTGTTTGTTTCACTCAGCATCAGTACATGTAAGTCTTACCTGACTTTTCTGAAATAAGTCTACTCATTTTTAATAGAACAATAATATTCCATTACATTCATATACCAAAACTTACTCAGCCATTCCTCAAATGATCAGATCAAATTTTTTTTAGAGCTAGATCCTTACTATACATTTGAAAGGAGATTCATTAAAATGCTCTAAATCACTACTGATGAGAGAAATGCTGAAAGGAGGGGCACCATCTCACACCTCTCAGACTGGCTAAGGGAAAAATAATGACTGTTGGAGGGGATGTGGGAAAACTAGGACACTACTACATTATTGGTGGAATTATGAACGGATCGAGACATTCTGGAGAGCAATTTGGAACTATACCCAAAAGGGTATAAAACTGTGCATACCCTTTGACCCAGCAATGCCATTACTGGGTCTGTATCCCACAAAATCATAAAAGAGGGAAAAGGACACATATGTGCAAAAATGTAGCAATTTTTTGATAGCAAAGAATTAGAAAATGTGTAAAAGTCCATCAATTGGGGAATGGCTGAACAAGTTGTGGTATATGAAGGTAATGGAATATTATTGTTCTATTAAAAATGAAGAACAAACTGATTTTAGAAAGCCCTAGAAAGATTTACATAAACTGATGCTGCACAAAACAAGCAGAACCAGGAATGCATTGTACATAGTAATATCAAGATTGTGCAATGATCAACTATGAAAGACTTGGTTCTCAGCAATTCTATGATGCAAGGCAATTCCAATATATTTTGGATAGAAAATTTCTGCATCCAGAAAAAGAACTAAGGAGACTGAAATCAACACATGCTATGTTCACTTCTTTTTTTGTTTTTGTTTTAATCGATCCCATGGTTTTTCTCTTTTGCTGATTTTTCTCTCCCAAAATGATTAAGCAATGTATACTTAACAAACAAAAAAAGATTCATTTTCAACTGACAAAACACTTAAATTACTTAGTTTATATACTACTGCTACAAAGTCCCTCCATTTAATTGAGAGGATAGGGACTGTTTTTGCCTTTTTATCTCCACTGCTTAGCATAGTGCCTAGAATAGAATATGGTCCAGATAAATTCTTAGTAAATGCTTACTAATTGATTGATTAATCTCTTAGTTTATCTTTGTAGCACTGCAGTAATATGCAAGCACCATAACAGGCCAATTCCTACTTAAAGATAATAACACATAGAGAAAGAGATTACTGAAAGGATAAGTTAAGACCTAGAAAGATAATTTAAGAATTAATCAATTTTACAACATGGTAAAGCACTAGGAACATTTTGGAGTCAAAAGCCCTGAATTTGAATTCCTGCTCTACGATCTTGACCTTGAAGAAAAAAGATTCTTAACCCCCTTGGTACATAAGTTGGATTAGAGTTGGATTAGATATCCACTAAGTTCCCTTCCAGCCCTAAATTTTATGATTCTATATGCCTTTAAATTCCTCTTAATCAGCAGTTCCAAGTATCTAGTTTCAGGAACCAATAGATATTCATGTTGGATTTCAACATATATATATATCAATAAAGTCATTCATTTGCAGAGTTCATAAAACATAAGGATAAACAGCCTTATTGCTTCCATTCTTCATTAATTCTTCAGAAAACTTTAAGTGGTTGGTTAAGGCACTCAAGATATACTAGAATTAACTTTATCAGAGAACTCAGCAAGGGGAAAAAGTGGTTTTTCCTCCTCTATTAAAATTCTTTTATTCCAAAACAACTTTAAGACTTTAGAATTCTGATCAATGCAATAATAAAATACAAATCCATAGGACTGAAGAATGAGATATACATTTTTGGACACGATCAACTTGGTAATTTGTTTTGCTGGATCATATATATTTATTACGAAGATTTTTTTTTTCATTGTTCATTTAGGAAAAGGGCAGTAAGTAGAAGAGAGAATTTATTTTACAAAAATAAATACTTAAAAAAAATTATTTTTTCCCAAACATCAAGACCTATTTCAGGTGTCACTCCTCCAAAAAGCCTTGCCTGTATTCTCTCTTACATCCACAAATGAACAAAATTTCTTCTCACTCAAATTTTCTTACTTTACCAAACCCTTGGTGGTCTCAGACACTGTGTCACCTGTCCATTCTGTCCCCTCATATACCTTTTCCTTAAAGAAAAATATTTAACAAGTTTTTATTGATGTCTTTTTTATATTTCCACAGTTGCCCACCCCCAGTATTCCTCCTCTTGTCCCTAATAGAGTGCATCCCATATAACAAATAGTATTTTTAAAAAGAAATAAAACAAAAAAAATCAGCTTAATTGATCGATATATTGAGAAAATATAAGGATATATGCAAAGTACAAAACTAGTGAACCTCCAACCTGTATAAAAAGTGTGTGGTATACTGAAACCCTAAAAGAATGATAGGTTCAGAAGCAGTCAAAATAAATTAATGAAAGGAAGACTTTTAGCCTAGACAGACTAGCATGCCTCCTTGACAAAGAGTTAGAAATTACATCAGACTGATTTCTGATTGGGAAAACCAAGAAGCTACAAGTCATTTTTCTAGTACAGAACATTTTTAAGAAAGGTCTGCTGACATTGGAGAAGGGGAGAGGATGGAAAAGGGGGACACCCCATTATGAGGTCAACAACCAGGGATTAAAAAGGAAGCTGAGACAGGTGACCAGGGAAAAAAGTATCAGAACAGAAAGAGATCCAAGAGAATTCCTAAACAAACACTTAATACAGGAATTGTTGTCATTTGCCACCCAGTTTAGGGTCACAGTATCAGGGCTGGGAGGAGTGGTCCTGAGCTAGGGCCCTGGCTATATACAGACCAAAGAACAAGTTCTAAATGCAAATTATAGCTCTATGGCTCTAATCCCAGGAGCAAAGCTACTAGTAAGTCAGATATGGACTTTATAAAAGTACTTAAATAAAATAATCAGGGCAGGGCTCCTAGATGAAAGGGAAATGAACAGTTCCATCAATCTATAAAAACTCTCAGCAATCTAATAGTGGCTGAGTCTAGCAAGAGTCTGTTGAAACCTCAAACAAGGACAGGAACTAATTCAAACCAGGATGGCAGAAAACAGACTTTCAATCTACATCATACAATTCTGAGGAGCACTGAAAGCTTTCAGGCTTCCACTATGAGCTAAATATGAAAGCAGCAGAAAGATGTAAGAGGACAGAAGCTCAAGCAATCCATCTGCTTCAGAAATACGAAGAGCCTCACACCAATGTGAAGTTTAAAATCAAGAAGTAGACTGGAAAAACAAAGAACATAATCACAAAATTATTATAGTAACAGGGAAACTCAAGATACGAACATCATAGAAAAGAATGACTTGAGAAAATCTACAGGCATAATTTCAGAAAATTCAGCTTAGAACCAAATTATAGAATTTCTAGAAATTAAAGCAAAAGCTAAAATAATATTATTTTAAAAATCAAACAAAAGCAGTTGGGAGAAAAAAAAATGGAAGCAGCAGCAAGATCCAGAGAAAAAGACATGAGCATAAGAAAATTGGACTGAATTGGACTGAATTAATTGAAAAAAAAAGACGTACAAGAAGTTACTGAAGAAAAGAATTTGAAAATGAGAATTACCCAAATGAATGTGAATGACTTTATCTTATATGAAAAACAACTGACCTGGAAAATAGAACAATAATTTAATTTATACTTTAACATACTTAACATGTATTGGTCAACTTGCCATCAGGGGGAGGGGATGGGGGAAAGGAGGGGAAAAATTGGAACAAAATTGTCAATGTTGTAAAATTACCCATGCATATAACTTGTAAATAAAAAAGCTATAATAAAAAAAAAAAAAAGAAAATAGAACAATTTACTTTAAATCACAAGTATCAAAGCCATTAAAAAAAGAGGCTAGACATCATATTTTAAGAAGTCATAAAAAAAAAAAAGATTCAGGTATCCTAAAACCAGAGGGTAAAGTAAAATTTGAAAGGATCCACTGGTTACATCCTGAGAAAAACTCTGAAATGAAAATTCACAGGAAAATTAAAGCCAAAATTTAGAACTTTTGGGTCATGGAAAAAATACTGCAAACCTCTAGAAACAAAGAATTCAAGTACCACAGAGCCACAGTCAGGATCATGCATTATTTAGCAGCCGCTACTAAAAGTAATTGTTCCATGTGAAATTCAACAAAGGTAGAGTGAGGCCCATTTTCTCTAAGCAAGATAACATTTTATTAATAGGAGCACTACCTGCCAAGAGATGGGCCAAAGCCTGCCTCAGTTTAATCAAAGTCCCAGAAATGAAGATGAAACTTCCTTTTTATAGGCAAAGGACAAAGAACATCAAAGAGTAGATGAGAAAAAAAAACAACTCTATAGCATTAGTGATATCATGGATTGAGAACCACATGATTAATTATATAGTTGAGGTATGGGGGAGCAATATGATTTTTTGGAAGCTGAGTGATTGAAGAACTACCAAAATTCCCCTCCTTCCCTCCTATAACTAAGAAGTTACTCATTATTTGAGTCCACTTGCAAGGGTCAGAGATAGTGGACCAGTCATTCTTGAAGGATAGTACAGATAGTACAGATTTCCAAGCATTTCTGATGAAAAAGATTAGAACAGAGTAGAAATTTGCCCATACAAAGGAGGAAAAAGAAGCTTTATAAAAGTAAATGAACAAATCAATCAATTAGAAATTTGATTTTAGAAAAACCATTAGCTATTTTAATTTTTTTTAATATTCAAATTGCCAGGATCAAAAATAAAGGTGATTTCACAACTAATAAAAAAAGAAATAAAAGCAATTATTTGGAGCTATTTCCCAATTATATGTCAATAAATTACAACTAAATAAAATGAATATTTACAAAAACATAAACTGTCAGATTAACAGAATAGAAACGAAGCATTTAAATAAAGCTGTATTAGAAAAAGAAATTGAGCAAGCCATAAAAAAACTCCCAAGAAAAAAACCCAGGATAAGATGGATTTACCAGCAAATTCTACCAACGATTCAAACAACTAATTCCAATATTACACAAACTGTTTGAAAAAACAAGAAGGGTCCTATCATATTCTTTCTATGAAACAAATATGGTCTTAAAGCAGGAAAAGTCAAAATAGAGAAAGAAAACTAAAGGTCAATTTCTTTCATGAATATTGACGCAAAAAATTTTAAATACAATATTAGAAAGAAGACATATCACATATGATAATATATCACAAAAATCATACACTATGACCAGACTGAATCTGTACAAGGAATTAAGGGATGGTTCAATATTAGGAAAACTATAAGCATAGCATAACTGGCTACATTAATACAAAAAGAATTTTATTATTTCCATAGTCACGCAAAAAAATGTTTTAGACAAAATATAGCACCCATTTCTATTTAAAAAACAACACACACACACACACACACACACACACACACACACGAAAACATAGTAATAAAAAACCAAGAGCTGGCATTTTTGGTAATGAGGACAAATTAGAAGTCTCTCCAATAAAACCAGGAATGAAGATGGAATGCTTATTATGACGTAACATTCAATATTGTACCACAATTATTGTAGTAAAATAATGTTATTGTACTGTAGTTGTACTTATTGCTAGCCATACCATTTAGAAAAGAAAATCAAGGAATAATAATAAGCAAAGAAATACCACTTATTTTTTAATAAATATCATGATTTCCTTAGAGAAACTTTGTGATGGTTTACTTAGAGAATTAACTAAAAAACTATTTAAAACAATTAACTTTAGTACCATCACAGGATATAAAATATAAAATAAATGATTAATTTCTATATATGAAAATGCCATCTGCATCCAGAGAGAGAATTATTAGTGACTGAAAGTAAATCAACACATGCTATGTTCACATTTTCCCCCCTTTTTCTTGTTTTTTTCTTTCCTAACATGATTTTTTAATTATTATTATTATAGATTTTTATTTACACAACATAGGCATGGGTGATTTTTCAGCATTGACCCTTGCAAAACTTTCTGTTCAAACTTTTCCCCTCTTTCCCCCCACCCCCTCCCCTAAATGGCAGATAGTCCAATACTGTTAAAGTATATGTTAAATACAATATATGCATACATATTTATACAGTTATCTTGCTGCACAAGAAAAATCGGATTTAGAAAAAAGGTTTTAAAAAAATCTGAATGATTTCAGAAAAGCCTGGAGAGACTTACACAAACTGATGCTGAGTGAAATGAGCAGGACCAGGAGATCATTATATACTTCAACAACAATACTATATGATGACCAGTTCTGATGGACCAGGCCATCCTCAGCAACGAGATCATCCAAATCATTTCCAATGGAGCAGTAATGAACTGAACCAGCTATGCCCAGAAAAAGAACTCTGGGAGATGACTAAAAACCATTATATTGAATTCCCAATCCCTATATTTATGCCCACCTGCATTTTTGATTTCCTTCACAAGCTAATTGTACAATATTTCAGAGTCTGATTCTTTTTGTACAGCAAAATAACGTTTTGGTCATGTATACTTATTGTGTATCTAATTTATATTTTAATGTATTTAATATCTACTGGTCATCCTGCCATCTAGGGGAGGGGTGGGGGGGTAAGAGGTGAAAAATTGGAACAAGAGGTTTGGCAATTGTTAATGCTGTAAAGTTACCCATGCATATATCCTGTAAATAAAAGGCTATTAAAGAAAAAAAATAAAAAAAAAAAACCTGAGAAGGGAAAACAAAAATGCAAACAAACAATAACAGAAAGAATGGAAATGCTATGTTGTGGTCTACACTCAGTTCCCACAGGCCTCTCTTTGGGTATAGCTGACTCTCTTCATCGCTGAACAGTGGAACTAGTTTGAATCATCTCATTGTTGAAGAGAGCCACATCCATCAGAATTGGTCATCTTGTATAGTCTTCTTGTTGCCATGTACAATGATCTCCTGGTTCTGCTCATTTCACTCAGCATCATTTCATGTAAGTCTCTCCAGGTCTCTCTGAAACCATCCTGCTGGTCATTTCTTATAGAATGATAATATTCCATAACATTCATATATCACAATTTATTCAGTCATTCTCCAATTGATGGGCATCCACTCAGTCTCCAATTTCTGGCCACTACAAAGAGGACTGCCATAAACATTCTTGCACATACAAGTCTCTTTCCCTTCTTTAATATCTCTTTTGGATATAAGCCCAGTAGTAACAGTGCTGGATCAAAGAGTATGCACAGTTTGATAACTTTTTGAGCATAGTTCCAAATTGTTCTTCAGAATGGCTGTATCCGTTCACAATTGCACCAACAATGCATCAGTTCCCAGTTTTTCCACATCCCCTCCAATATTCATCATTATTTTTTCCTTTCATCTTCACTAATCTGACAAGTGTGTAGTGGTATCTCAGAGTTGTCTCTCAAATTGCATTTCTCTGATTAATAGTGATTTGGAGCATCTTTTCATGTGACTACAAATACTTTCAATTTCTTCATCTGAAAATTGTCTGTTCATATCCTTTGACCATTTATCAACTGGAAAATGGTTTGATTTCTTATAAATTTGAGTCAATTCTCTATATATTTTGGAAATTAGGCCTTTATCAGAACCTTTGACTTTTAAAATGTTTTTCCGCTTTATTGCTTCCCTTCTAATCTTGTCTGCATTAGTTTTGTTTGTACAAACCTAATATAATCAAATTTTTTATATTTTGTGATCAATAATGATCTGTAGTTCTTCTTTGGTCACAACTTCTTTCTTCCTCCACAGATCTGAGAGGTAAACTATCCTATGTATCCTATAAATAAAATTTATTTATAATCTCATTCTTTATGTCTACATCATGAACCCATTTTGGCCTTATCTTGGTGTATGGTGTTAAGGGTGGTTCAATGCTTAGTTTCTGCCATACTAATTTCCAATTTTCCCAGTAGTTTTTGCCAAATAGTGAATTCTTATCCCAAAAGCTGCCTCCCAACATGATTTATAAAAAAAATATGTATTTTAACAATTAATGTACATGTATAACCAGAAAAAATGTTTTAAAAATTTTTGTATATTAATTTTCCAACAAAATCTTCTTCTTGAAATAAATTCCATTTAAAATAATGTAAAACAAACAACATAAAATACTTAGAAGTTTACTTGCAGTAATATACATAAGTTCATATACAATTATATGAACATATTTATAAAACACTTCAAAAAATAAAGATAATGGGAGCAGCTAGGTGGCGCAATAGATAGAGAGAGCACCAGCCCTGAAGTCAGTAGGACTTGAGTTTAAATCTGGCCTCAGACACTAAATATTTCCTAGCTGTGTGACCCTGGGCAAGTCACTCATCCAACTGCCTCAGGGAAAAAAAAAAACAAATCCAAATAACAGAAAAAATATTAATTGCCCTTGGGTATCCTTAGCCAATATTACCCAAATGAATTTACTTTTTCAGTGTCCTACCAATCAAATTACTAAAGTGTTATTTTATAGAGCTAGAAAAAATAATAACAAAATTCACCTGAAGGAACAAAGTTTGATCAAGAATATCAAAGGAATGATGAAAAAAAAAATGGGATGGGAAGCCTTAGAAGTACCAGATCTCAAACTATAGTACAAAGCAGTAATTGTGAAAAAATAAAAATAAAAAATACACACACACACACGCACACACACACATACACACAGATTGGTAGTGGGTTAGAAAAAGAGAAGTTGATCAGTAGAAAGGATTAGATACAAAATATAATGGAATAAATGAGCACTGAAACATTGTGTTTGATAAATCCAAAGATTCTAGCTGCTAGGACAAGAACTCTAACAAAAACTGTTGCAAAAATAGGAAAGTGGAATGGTAGGACCTAGTATATAGATCAATACCTTACACTTTATATATACCATCAGAAACTCAAATGAGCCCATGATTAATAAGACATAAAGGGTAAAATCATAACCAAATTAGTGGATCATGGGAGGAATTGCCTATTCTTATTATGAATAGAAGAAAGAATGACAAAAAAAATAATTTCACAGTAAGAAAAATAATCTAGATTACATACATTTTTTTAAAAATTCAACAAGAAGTTACATTTACAAACATGAAAAAAAAATCTTTGTAGTAAGTTTCTATGATAAAAGGATTCACTTCTAAGCTATACAGGGAACTAAGTCAAATTCATAAGAATAAAAGCCATTCACCAATTGATAAATGGTCAAAGGATATAAACATGCAATTTTTAGAGGAAAAAATACAAGTTATCAATAGCCGTATTTTAAAATATTCTAAATAACTAGTAATTACAGAAATGCCAATTCTGAGGTATCACCCTCAAGCTCATCAGACTGGCAAAGTTGACATAAAGGAAAATGACAAATGCTGGAGAGGCTGTGGGAAAACAGGTATTTTAAATGCATTGTTCATGGAACTATGACAGGTCAAGATCTTTCTAAAAAGCAATTTGAAATGACACTCAAAATTCTATTATATTGTGTATCATTTTTGCCCCAGGGATACTGCTGCTAGTAAGTCTACATTCCAAAAAAATGTTTTAAAAGGGGAAACAACCCATATCTGTAAAGAAATATTTCTATTAGTTCTTTTTGTGATGGCAAAGAATTGGATACTGAAGGGATGTCCATTAATTGGGAAATGGCTGAACAAATTATGTTCAGCCATTGAATGTGATGTAATATTGTGAGTAAGAAATTATAAAGGGAGTGGTTCCAGAAAAATCTGGGAAGGCTTGCTCAAAAATGATGTGAAGTGAAATTAAGAGAACAATTCATATTGTATGTATGTATTCCAAAGAATTCATGATGAAACATATTAACTACCACCAAAAAAAAAAAGGTGATGAACAGTACAGATTTTTTTTTCTGAGGGGACATGGCCAATAGAGAATGTTTTAGCCTGACTAAATATGATTGTAAGGATTTTGTTTTTCTTGCCTTCTCAATAGGTAAGGGAAGAATTCAGAACTGAAAATAAAATAAAACTGAATTATTTGTGAAAGGTGGGGGTGTCAAGGGATTCAAGTTAATTCTAGGATTAGCCTCAAAAGGTCCTAGGCCAAACTCTGGGGTTTTTTTCCCCTCCATGACATTATGAGATCTGCATGCCCTCATACTGGCAAGCAGAAACCAGGCAAGTAATCATTAAGCCACATTCAATTTGACATATAATACAAGTATTATCCCCATTTTATAGATAAAATTATTTAAGATTAGAAATATTAAGTGACTAGACAAAGATCACGCAGCCAAGTGTTAAATCTAGGAGTCTATCCCTAGATGAAGAGTTTGAACCCAGCTCTTCTGATTCCAGATCTAGTGTACTTTTATGACATCACAGAGATAGACATTGTGGTCATGAAGCTATCCACTATGCTGTGGATTTAAGGAGCAGAAAGGAATACATAAGAAAGTCAATACATCAGATTGGGATATACTCAACAGAAATGTTCACTGTCAAAGCAGAGGGAGATACTTAACTATGATGAAATGCTAAAGGAGATACAGAAAAGAATGGAGGAGAGAAATCCAGCATGAAGATGAAGATATCTGCATAAGAATATCCACACAAAAGGAAACAAGGCAGTTTGACTTTTAGGAAGTAATTCTACTTACTCCAAGTCTCAGTTATCTGAGGAAGTTTGGACTAAATAACTTCTAAAGTCCCTTTTAGCTCTAAAATTCTAAGACTATTATTTGTGTATTCATCTGTATGACCATGTGTGCACAATATGTACTAGATAAAATGAGGCAGAGTAAAAATATAGCTCATAACTTCAAGGAGTTTACCATATGGTGGGGGCGGGAGGGGGGGAAAGGGGGAAGAGAGCATACTTATTATATGAAACATAGCCCTATCTCTTTCTGGGTGCCTTCTGTTGAAATAGTGTTGCTTATTCAAATCTTACTGATTCCTCAAGCCTAGATCAAATGTCACCGTCTCTAAAAAGTTTTCCCTAATTTATACTCTATCCCCGCCCCCCCAAACTGAAAGCAAAAATCTTTTGTCTGATCTCATAGCACTTTATGATAATCTTATGCGCTTAACCTATTTGTGTACTTCTCATATTTCTTCTACTATAACATTAAATTTCTTAAGAGCAGTAAAACATCAAATATCTTTGTATCTTTTCTAGCACAACACATTACATATTACAGGTACATGTTTGTTAACTTAATAAAAGATTTTTTATTATGAGAGACTATACATACATTTAAGATTCAGACTGTAGACACAGATGCTGAGACAATCATAAGCTTATCTAGGCTGGCCTCAGATAACAGTCATCAGCAGACCCACAATCTGAAGCGCTGTCAGCTTGTTAAAATCAGTAAGAGTAAATGCTCTACTAACATACCCTACCAAAGCAAAGGATCAATCCCACAATACAATGAGGCATCAAAGAAGAACTTTAGTGAAAGTAAATCTAACATTATTTTCATTTTTCTAGCTTTGTTAGTGTACATAGTTTTGTTTTTAGATAGTAATCATGTGTGCATTTATTGTCTTGCTTGTTTCTTAATAATATTCCTCATATGCAGTTTCATGTACCAATATAATCACTTGTTAAGTTCTGGACCAGAAGTCTTCCTGCTCCTGCTTCCTCTCTGTTTCAGAGAAACAAGTCCCCAGCTAACCTGGATGGACCTGATAAATTCCTGAAATTTAACTATGAACACTACTCTAGACAGTAATTCAATTATCAAATTACATATTTGGACTGGATGATCTCTAATGACCTTTTTGGCTCTAAAATCCTAAGAACATATATTTGTGGGTATATCTGTATATGTGCACAGTACTATACTAGACAAAATGAGATACTGTAAACCGCCCATACTTTCAAGGAGTTTACAATTGTAAGATGGTTGGGAAAATAGAGCAGAGATGAAGGATCTCATCCTTTAAGACCAAGTGATCTCACAATAATTATTCAACTAGACCAAGATTACCTCTAGCTATAGTTTCATTTGCCCCAGCTGGGATGTAAACAACATGCCACTTTCAGATTCACTTGTGAAGCCATCTTCTAAGTGGTCCTTTCTATCAGCTTTGCATGTAAAAATATTTATTGTATGTTGACAGATTACTCACCAGAAAGACTGAACAAATTTTCAGTTCCCTTGGAAATGTGTGTTAACTGTACCTGTTTCTCCACAACCCTAAGAATAAGCTTCACAATCTTCATTTTTACTAGTTTTATTGGCATGATCTTTGAAATTCTTTTGATTTTCATTTCTTTAATTACTAAGGAACGTGTATCAGTGTCTAAAAACTGCCAAGTAAGATAAAATGCTGTATTTTTCTCTAATCCTTAACTTATTTTATCTAATTGCCCTGAATTCTAGCTTGTATTCAAGTCTTCTGCAAAGTCAGTCTTCAACCTCTGAGTTGGGCTTGAAGTCAGAGCACTTCAGGCTACTTATCCTCATGAGCCAGAATACAATCTTCACTCTCTCAAACACAAACTGTTTATCAACAATAATGGGAAAGCCTCAGTTTTGTTTTCAATCTGCTGGCAATGCAAGCTACTACTTTTTTTAGGAAGGGGGGGAGGGAAGATAAGTGGAAAGAAAAGGATAGACATCCTGTTTTTTGTTGCTTTGCAGACCAATCAGTACAATCAAGGGGTACTGTCTCACTTTAAATAGGAGTAAAAACAGTTCTTCCCTCACCCTTCCCTTTTTTTAGCCAGAGCTAGTTATCTTGTCTATAACTGTGAAATTATAGTAAGGAATTCTGGGTATTCACTAGCAACGGTTTGAAATAGCTGCTTCAATTCTAAACTTTATTCTAAGGAATCTATTATCAGAATACAAGATCTTGAATAGAATTTAAATGTTTCTTGAAAAGTTTTAAATTAATTTTATGAGAGGATAAATGTGATCTCTGGCTGAAAGCTTAAGGAACTTGGGTAAGGATGTACTGGCAATACTGAAAGGAAACTTTTTTCATAATGGAAGATGAAACAGACATCTTGAGTTTAAGGTGGCAAGCAAAGTATCTATCTTTCTAGGTATGAAAGCAGTAGTTGCTGGCATCATAAATTTGAATCAGAAGACTTAAATGGCCCAGTGGATAGAGTGGATAGAGAGTGGATTGAGTTCAAATATGGTCTCCAAAACCTATTGGCTGTGTGACCCTGGACAAGTCACTTAACCTATCTGCCATAGCTTCCTCATCTATCTAATGGGGATAATAATAGCACTTCTCTTCCAGGGTGGTAGTGAAGATCAATGAAAAAGTCATTGTAAAATGCTCATTACAAAGCATGGTACACACTGTCGTTATAATCCAAACCCACCCTCCTCTCATCATTATCAAGGAGGACAATGAAATGCAAGAGCTTAAATGACTGGCTTAAGGTCACTTCAGTACTAACAGGATCTCTTACTCCAGATCCAGAATTATTTTTACACCTTCCGGATTATTCAGTGACTATACAATCCATCCCACATGTCCTATCATTATAGACATATAGGACACATAGGGGTCTGTTTCTTTAACTTTTCCTAATCCACTAGTCCTATTATTTCTCTCCTCTCTTTTGTATTCTTATTTCTGATTCACTCATTTCTTTTCTCTGGCTTCAGAAAAAGAGAATTCTTTAAGGAAGAATGGCCACAATCTAGTGGTTTTGTGGCCCTCCAATTCTCAGGTGTTGGCTTTTTAGAGATAATTAGGCTATAATAAAAACTGGCTCAAATCCCCCAAACTCACAAAGTTGATTTGTACTGGAAAGTAATGTAACAATCTAAAATGGGAAATATTAACTGCACAACAATCAATGTCCTTGGTAAGGATACTCAAGAAATTTAAGGAAGACAAGATTTTTAGTAAATCTGTGATTAAGGAAAAGTAGACTTCAATTAAAAAACCTACACTTACTATCTTAAGGCATATCTTCAATTATAGTAGCCAGAATGTTAGAGCCAGAAGGAATATCAGAATTCATATTACTCCAACTCCTTTATTTTATAAATGCAAAAATAGGCTCAAAAAGATAATGTGACCTTTTGGGTTAGCCACAACTGGAGTCTAAAGCATCTGACTTCCAAGCCAACACTTTTTCCATTATACCATGTTGTCTCCCACTCTATGGACATAAATCCTCTCTTTCTACATTGAACTCCAATGGGAACATCAGTCGTACTAATGAGACAGCAAACTAGAATGGTTAGGAGAAAAAGCCTTCAAAACATGCTGGAAAAGCAATGATCTACCACCTCACATGGGTAGTTAGTGAATAATACTTTTGTAGTCAAGAATTGACTATAAAATAATTTGTTTTTTTAAAGCTACTTACTAAATTTTACCAAATCATATCACAATATGCTAATCAGGCTAATTTCATAACAAGAGATTAAACTTGCTTATTATTTAGTTCTCCAAAAATAAGCTGTTCCACGACAATTTAAAAGTAAAAACATCACCATATCATGATGCTTTTTTCCTCTGGAAGATTGAACAAGGAAAACAATATTTAGTACATATACATATAACATTAAAGAGGGGAAAATATTTTTTCTTCTGATTTTTTTGAGGCAAGGGGCAGGGAATGCTAGTCTTGAAAAGTTTATCCGGGACAATAAGAGTAAACAAGAACAGGTGCCACAGTGCATAGAATGAATCCCCCCCACTTCCCAGAGTCAAGATAACCTGATATTATCAAATCTGACTTCAGACACTTACTGGGAAAGTCACTTACTTCATTCATCCTGTTTGCCTCAGGTTCCTCATCTATAAAATGAGCTGGAAAAGAAAACAACAAACAACTCCAGCACCTGGCCAAGACAACTCCAAAGAGGATGATGAAGAGTAAAAGCATTTCAGGTTCGCAGTTAATATAATGAACCCAGTTCTTCCTGACCCTAGGCCAACTCTTTTGATCATGTCATGCTGCCTTCTCTCTGAAAATTTTATTCAACATGAAAACCACAAAAATGCAATAAAAAATTAAAATGCCATATTTATTCCTCCTTTCCAAAGAAATTGTCTATCTCAGTTAATTTTTTCTTTTGGTCAAAATATCAGCTTAAGTCATTCCATGTGTAGACAGTAAACTTGGAGCTACATAATAACACCGACTCCCACAGATCTTCCTATCTAGCAATCTCAAAACACTACAAAAACTACTTCTCCAACTTTGGCAACAGAGACAACTAAGTTTCAAGAATAAATATAATGCAAAATCATTTCTCAGAAATGCAAGCAATAATTAGCCCACATCATGGAAATTGTTAAGAGGGAACATCCAGGGTCTCTGGAATATCATAACTTGGAGATGAGGACGCATCCTCAGTCACTGAGTGATGAAACTGTTTTAAGTGACACTTCAAAAAACCAAAAGTTTCTTACACCTCATCCAGATTATAAAATACCCATCTTCCTTCTGAACTTTTATTGGTTAGCTTGTTTTATTTTTTGTAAATGTTGGACAACACGTTTACAAATATTCTCTATTTATTAGCAAGAATATCTAGAACATTATCAGCATAACATTTAATAGACTAATCTACACAATTACCAAGGAAAAGATAAAAGTACTCTTTATATTTTAGAAATCAGTCAATTGAGGCTAAAAAGATAATTTTAAATAGGTTCATCTTATCAACATTACAGTATAAAATGCAAAAGATGTAATTTTCCTTGAACATTATTCAATAATTATTAAAAATAAGGATCTTCATATCCTGCTACATATCTGTGAAATAAATTTACATAACCTTTTTTCTATTATATTTTATCAACCAACATTGTACCTTGTATATTACAACTATGAACTCAAGAATGAGCTTACTGTAGAAAAAAAATAAATTTATAGGAGTAATGAGAACTAGCTTCCAAAATCTCACAAATTTTATTATAAGACTATTTTCAAGGAATTAAAAGTAAAATTATTTGGTATAACCTCACTTTAATATGAACTATTTTAAATTTAGATTACGGAAGTTAAACATTTGATCATCTCAGTTATCATTAATATGACAAGTTTCCTAACACTCAAACTCTGCAACTAATTACTTTATCTTCAAATCAAATTTAAAATCTTGTGTTGACACAATTTATCTAAGATCATTAAAAAATATTAAATATGACATTAGTAGCCCACATCATGTACTTAGCACCTACAAATTCTATTTATCCCTTTCCCAATAGGAAAAAGGCTTTCAACTATTCACTCTGAAGAAAATAGCACATGATCAATGACACGCACCGCACCTTATACAGAAGATGGAAAATATTTTAAATTTTCATGGTTGTTTGGAAAGCCCAAAAACTTGAGATGAAGTAGGTAACAGAAAATGCTATAAATTTTTAGCATTATTTTTACTGTAATACCTTAATTTGCCATACTTTCCAAAAAAACTTAAAAAAAAAAAAAAGTTGCTGCTGCTGAAAGTTTTTAAAAAAAAAAATTTTTTTAACATCATTTCAGGTTTAGCTTCCAGCATACAGGAAGAAAAAATAAAGTCTTTCAAACAGCAACTAAACTTACCAGAATGAAGACTTGATATTTCAAGGAAGCTCTACAATTAAGGTTTTTATTTGTAGCTACATGCTGAAAACAAAATACTCATCTCTCTCTCAGACAACCTGGCTCTGACAAACTGGTTCCTCTTCCTAAATTTCCAATCACCATCAATAACATTCTCTCCTGGTTCTTGAAATTTAAATAATTTGATTCACAGTGCCACACAATTGTGGATTTGGAGCTGGAAGCACCTTAAGAGGTCACCTAGTCCAACCCCTCTCCTTTAAAGTTGAACAAATTATTGTGTAGAAAGAAAGGTAAAGTTGTTTTTTCCAAAGGTCACAAAGGTGATACACAGCAGAGTCACTGTTTATACCACCCTCTCCCATCCTTATGGCTGTCATCTACTAATTTCAAAGTCATTTCCCCAATACTCTCAAAGACTTTGATTCTAGGCTGATGAGCTTCCTCTCTATTCACTCTGCAAGCCTAAAAGTGATTCACAAACCTAATGCACTATATAAATGTTAGCTATTATATTATCGTTAGCAATAATAATTATAATAACATTGAATCTTAGAATTTGCAGCCCATCACCTTTGTCCTGGACATCCTTAAAGACACAAAGTTTGATCAATTCATCCCTACCAAAAAACCTCTAAAATTCATCCCTGGAAAAATTTCTATTTGCAATATCATGCACAAGTAGATTATTATAATAGTCACTAAATTATTACCCCTGCTTCTAATCTGATACCCATTTCAATATGTAATAATAAATACTGCAAGATTTAATGCTGTTTTCATATCTCCCAATATGCTATCATGTTCCCCTATTGCTTATGTATGAAATCCCAGTTTCTCAGTCTGACTGATTCACAAAGGCATTCCAGCTCAGATTCAACCTCATCTTGCACAAAATCTACTGACCCTTTGATCCAATCTGACCTTAGCTTGCTAATGATCCTCCTCCTGTGTAAGTTCCATTCTCTTCACCAATCTAAATTCTCCAAATCCTTCCCCTCCAGGAAGTCAACCATGCTTTCCCCTTCTTTGAATCTTTGTATTACTTGCCTATATCATGCTAGTACTTGGACAGATATATATATATATATATATATATATATATATATATATCTGCCAGAATGGTGAAAACAAAAACACATGAGAAGTCAGCTTTGGGATTTTAAACATTTTCCAGAAAACTTCAAATTCATTCAATCTGATGATTAGTTAATGGTTATTTATTTGCTCATCTCCAAGTGATTCGTTATAATCTAAAGAAATAATCAATACCTCAATGTTCCTTTAAATTGTTAAACTGTATTCTGTCATTTACACATAAATACTTTGATACAGTATGATTCTTTCTACAAACTGAAATCCACAGAATTTGCCATTCATGTGTCTTTCTGGTGAGTAATTAAATAAAATCATTTGCACAGCATAGGATAAAATAATAGGTTCACAAGCATCAGTATGATTGTGTACAAAAGTAAAAGTTAAGTTCCAAGTTGTATATCTTTTGCCTCTTTCATATAAGAAATCTAACATGAACAGAAACGAAAAATATATCAAAATATAAACATATCAGATCATATAAATCTATCAGAACACAGAGCTAGTAGAAGGCCCTGGAAGCCACTTAGTACAATCTCTGTTTTTTTTTTTTTTTTTCCCCAGATACATGAGTGATTAAAAATAAAGCACATAACAGCACTTGCTAGTGAGTCCATTTCAGGAAACCAGACTGAAGCAGTCACTTTTTCTCCAATATAAATGGTTAATATCTCACCTATATCTGTAGAGCCAAATGGAATCCTAGAGAACTGATCAAATAACACTATGGCAACACTAAAAAAACATTAAACAAGTCAATACTAGCTTACCCAGTCTATTATTACACTCCTATCTTTAGTGATCTACTAGAGATTGTACATATTTGGTAAGTTCTGAATAGTGGTCAAATCCAATTATTGCAGTTACTATGACAATGAAAAGAAAAGATTTCCAAGCTCCAGGCAATGGTGCCCCATGTATTGCAAACAATATTCAATAAGACAAAAGAATCTGGATAATTTGCTGTAATGGAACTCAGGAGTCCAAGCACTGCTGACAGAACTGTTCATCATTCATCAGCAAATGAGGGAATATATATACTGAAAAAACACAGAAATAATAACTCTGAAACCTGAAAACTCAGATTACTGCCTTTAAAAAAATCTGCTAAATTTTCCTTTTCTTCCTGAAGAAAATTGAAAATTAAAACTTTGCTGTCCTGAAAAAAAAAAAAAGGCCATTTCAGTATGGATTTTCAGTAAAGATTACAATACTTTATTTTGAATAACATTTCTGAGGTCCAAATTTTTAAAATGAAAAGATATAAAACTCAGTTGCTAAATAAATAGCTCCACTATCTTCCATACTACACCAGCAAAACAACATCTGTTGGTACCAGAAGAAATGAGTACCCTTTTCCCTCATATGTTTGTTCTCTGTTATCAATTTTACTTTACTGACACCAAGAATATTGCTCAGAACCATTGCTGAAAAAAACTGGAAGCAGACTGGCACATTGGACTAAAGTTTACAATTGCAATAGCAAATAAGGAAATGATCTAATGCTTAATCCATCAAAAGTAACCATATTTCTTTAGGAGATATCAAATAAAAATACAAGTCTTTGGAGGTTATATACATTTACAAAGCACCACACACCTAAAGACTTTTAAAAATCACAAATTTGGATCATGAAGTGAGTGATGAAAGGAAGCACAAGTATAACTCTTTTCTTTTGAGTTACAGAAACAATATATGAGAATTTTACCTTAACGTTTCACTTAAGATTCAGTACAGAGAGGAGGCATGTTTTAGAAATATTAGACCTGAAATCAGGAAGACCTGTGTTCAAATTCTGCCTCCAACACTTGCTGTGCTGTCAGTTCCTAAATGTATCACTATAAACTTGTCATTTGAACTCTCCAAGTCTCAATTTCTTCATCTCTAAAATGTCTAACATTCTATGGTGCTTACCTCAAACAGTTCAGATAATACTATGTAAAATGTCCACAAACTTTAAAATGCTTCAATAAATATGTAAGCCACCTGCAGGCAGAAGTCTATTTGTTTCATGACTAAGGTAAGAAACGCTGAAAAAACAAGACTGTTGATGAAAGCACTTAAAAAACACAAATTACAAAGTTGTCTTAACAGAAACAGATCTCAAATAGAAATGTAAGGGAAGATGAACAACTGTTGGAAGGGGCAATTCACAAAAAAACTAAAAGCAAATTATGTCATGAAGAAGCTTCATAGCCTGCAGTAGGGGTTTATCTAAAAAGATAATATAGAAAAATAAAGCATGTAGTAAAGCTATTTTATTTTTCAAGATTTCTCAATTTTGTGACATTGTTCCTTCCCTAAACCCTAAGGAAAACAAAAGCATGTTCTCTTAATAGTCATAAGTAGAGGTGACAGTAGCAGCTCTTTCTAGACACTTGAAAATCAATAGCCTAAAAAATTAGAAATCAAGTTTACATAAACAAACTAGAAAGCCTTAGGGCTAAGAGAACAGAAAAACCCTGAGCCAAAGGAATTACAACAACAACAAAACAACAACAACAACAACAACAACAACAACAACAACAACAACAACAACAACAACAACAACAACAACAACAAAGAAAGATTAGATAGTTAAAAGACAACTCTTTAAAACAAGAAAAAATCCAGCGGGGGAAAAGTGGAATGTTTTAAGTTATTACATTAAAAATATTTTAGGCTGTCAAGAAAGCTTGGGCCATGCTTCTAGAGTTGTAGTAAGTAACTGAACACTTAACTATAGATAACAAAAGGTAACTTACTGCAGAAAGCAAAGGGGGTTGGGGGTATCCAAAGAACACAAGAAATACACTAACTGGTATGCGCCTGAAAAATTAATCACCGACTCTCTTTGCCAGGCAGAGATGGGGCAGAATTTGAAATGAAAGATTTCTTACATGCCTTGGCCTATCAGCCTAGCTATTTCCTCCTTCCTGACAGAAGGGTTAATAACTGTTGTTGCTCTATGAGGCTTTTCATGAACACTTTGTAACTACTATTTAATTAAAACTAATATCCCTTTGCGGTATGGAGGCCGGTATTATTTTTATTATAGCCATTTTAAAGGTACATAAATTGAGTTACAGCAAGCACTTCCTATGCTAGCTGCCACTAACCTCCCCTTCCTCCCCAAGGATGTGAAAACAATATCCCTGCTCCAGTTTCTCGGACTTGCCTCCCTCTCTCCCTCCCTGAAGCCAAAGCTCTCACTTGGCCTTAGGTCCCTACCCAACAGGTAGCACAACACTCCCTTACCCATAACTATCCCCCACAGCTAACAGCGTCTTCAGGGACGTTCTCTTCCACCTCCTAAGAATTCAGCCTCCTAGGCAGGTTAACACCCTCCCCTGGGAATGGAACTCTCTCTCAATCTTTCCAGAAAGAAGCTGCACCCTTCCCTACCAGCTACTCTCAGGATCCAATAGACAGCTCTCTTTTCCTGGAAAAACCATGACATATTTCCCTCCAGGCCCCCTGGGGCTGAGACTGACATTACCCAGCCTTCCACCCCCACCTTCCACACTGACATTACCTTCCCAACCAAGAGAGGTGATGTTTCATCTGCCCAAAGCAGCCTCCGCGTGGAGGGAAAACTGTGTGTGTGTGTACGCTGCATGTCTCTGTGTGTGTATGTGTGTGTATATGAGGGAGGAAGGAGGAAGAGGAAGGTCAACAGCCACGTTTCACACCCCACGCCGGGCTCAACCCCTACCCCGCTGCTCCTGGGCCTCCCCGCCCCCAAACGTGTGTATGTGTGTGTGTGTATTGGGGGTCCCATGGATGCTGGGGCGTGGGAGCCCCCGCCCGCCCAGCCTGGCGTAGGGGAGGGGGGCAGTCCCCGGGCCCCTCCCGCGCCGCCCCGGGCGCCGGTTCCTACTCACTGCTTGGGGAGCTGCAAGGCCGGGGCGCCCCTTCGCTGGAAGGCCCCGTCCACGAAGACGCCGTTCTTGCCGAGGCAGCGCAGGTAGAAGTGCGGCTCCTGGAAGCTGAGCTGCAGGTGGCGGCGGGAGATGAAGCTCGAGTGACCCATATTGAGGTCTACGGAGCCCTGCGACGAGTTGCGGCCGATGGTGACGGCGGGCTGCCGCATGAGGAACTCGAACTCGCGGCCCTCCAGCCGGGCCAGGGCCGGCCCGGGGCTCTGCCGCACCGAGGCCGCCGCCGCCGCCGCCGCCGCCGCCGCCGCTCCCCCGGCGGCCGGGCCGGCCGGGGCTCCCCCCAGGCCCGCGGGCGGCGGCGGCGGCGGCAGCGGCAGCGGCAGCGTGGGGCGCCGGCTGTTGGGGCGCCGCCGGGGAGCGGCGGACGCCGGCGGCGGCGGCGGTGGCGGCGGCGGCGGAGGCGGCTGGGGCTGAGGCGGCAGCGAGGGCGCCGGCGCCGCGGGGAAAGCGGCGGCCGCAGCGGCCGCGGCGCACAGCACCGGGCTGCAGGGCGCCGAGCGCAGTGCCAGCAGGGCCCGGGCGCCCGTGTCCTCCCCGACTTCAGCCATGTTCGGAGCTGCGCGGATCGGCCCCAGGCGGCGGCTCGGGTGGAGGGGAGGGGGAGGGGTAGGCAGTGAAGGGAGGGAGGGAAAGAGAGAGACACAGAGAGGAAAGGCCGGGCCGGGCCGGGTGGGGGAGGAGGCAAGCGTAGAAACCCGGAGCGGATCGCGCTGGCTCACGGAACGGAGCCACGCCGAGCCCAGCCGCACAGCCTCGGTGGCCTAAGCTCCGCCCCGCCTCGCCTCTCCTAACCTTTCTGGGCCCATCTAGTTAGGCGAGCCGCGGTACCCTGGGCTGGGGTTGCCTGTGGAGCTTGGGGTGCGGCCTTGGGGACTGGAGGGCGGAGATGCGGACCGTCCGGCCTCGGCGTGCAGTCGTAAGCAGCCCTTTCCCGATCGCAGTAGCCCACGCGGGACAGCCATGCTGGGCTGGGCTGCGCTGGGCTGGGCTGCGGAGGAGAGGAGTCCGCGTGCCACGAGGCACCCTGTGTGACACCCACAAGCAGGCCGGCCTCTCGGCAGCCCTGCGGCCCCCCGTGCTTTGTGGGCTCGGCCTCCTCTCCGTCCTGGCTGCGATCTGTAAACCACATTAACTGAAAGTCACAGGGGGAGTCTCCAAACCAGTTCCAACAACCCCCGGGAAGGGAAAAGAATAGGGACTACCGAGAGCACTTGTTCTCTACAGCCCAACCCAGCCCCGTCTCTCAGCCGAACACTGAAACATGTGGCGTCCTGCGCCTGTGTTGTCGTTGCAGTCGTAGCTGACTTTGGCGTGCCGGGATCAAACAGAAGCCTTTGCCAATATTGTTATTATCTTCCTCCCAACTCCCCTGGGAGTGAATGGCTATGTTATCCCTATTTTTTAGGAGAGAAAACTGAGGTAGACAAAGGTCAAATGATTTTCACAGGCGTATAACTAAACACAGATAGCTCCCTGGGGCATTTCATTGATGACCTCTTTACCATGTTGACGGTGAACCAAAACAATCCGATTCTGCCCAGCCAACCATCTTAATTCTGAATCCATCTAATCCACATCCGAATGACTAACATGAGATTTTTAAAAAAGAAATTTTAGGTAACCTATATGCACAATACAGTGGAAGTTAAATTACTTGCCCTTTTGGTTTTACAAAGTTAGAAGATCAGGAATTTGAACCCTGAGCAAATAGTTGGTCTCATTGCCAGGCTTTTCCCAACTAATATCTGCGACTTGTGGGGATTTTCTTTTTTTTTTTTTTTTTTTAACTTTTTATTTTCAAAACGTATACATAGATAATTTTCAACATTAATCTTTGTAAAATTTTGTGTTCCAAATTTTTTCATCCCTTCTCCCCACTCCCTCCTCCTCCCCCTAGATGGCAAGTAATCTAATATATGTTAACTGTTCATTTCTTTTGTACATATTTCCACAATTATACTTCACAAGAAAAATCAGATCAAAAAGGGGAAGAAAAAGAGAAAGAAAACAAAATGCAAGCAAATGTCAATTAAAAAGAGTAAAAATACTATCTTGTGATTCACACTCAGTCCCCACAGTTCTCTCTCTGGGGGCAGTTGGCTCTCCTTTTCACAAGACCATTGGAACTGGCCTGAATCATCTCATTTTTGAAAAGAACCACATCCATCAGATTTGATTGCCATGTACAATGATCTCCTGGTTCTGTTCATTTCATTTAGCATCAGTTCATGTAAGTCTCTCCAGGTCTCTGTGAAATAATCCTGCTGATTGTTTCTTATGGAACAATAATATTCTATAACATTCATATACTATAGTTTATTCAGGCATTCTCCAACTGGCATTTACTCAGTTGTGGGGTTTTGTTTTTTTTTTTTTTTTTAGCAAAGCTACTACAGTGGTTTATAACTCTACTACATATACTACAGCAAACAGGATGAAGTGACTTGCTCAGAATCATACAACTAGTTAGTATCTGAGGCCATATTTGAACTCACAAATATGGATCTTCTTGACTGCAGAACCAGTACTCAATTTGCTTTAATGCCCAGCCTGAACCAGAGCCTATCCCATTTATGAATCCCTGAATAGGGTAGAAAACTTAAAGGGGGGGAGAGGAAAGGATTTTTATGTGGAACTTATGGTCTATTATTTAAACTGAATTCATAGGGACTATGTTCATGTCACAAGCTTTTAATAAATCTTTCCCTGGAATAAAGTTTTCCTAGAAATGTCAGAATGTGTTTTATGTCTAGATAGCTAAATAAAAATGTGTATATATATATATATGAAAGAATTCCCAGACCCCATGAAACTACTGATGATTAAAAAAAAATCAAAATAATATTAATATTAAATTGACAGGCACTGTTATGGGCTCATTCTTGAGTTTTCTCCAATGGGCCTCCACCTCTAGGAAGCTATATAATCCTTCAGACTTAACAATACTACCCTACATGGGCTTTGCTCTCCTCCCTTCTTCCTCCTTCTTTTTCCTGCCCCCACAACAATCCTGAAAGGAAAGGATTTGGGGGTCAATGGAGAGTCAAACAACTGTTCTCCTATCCCCAGATATACCATTTCAGAAGGGCTTTACTCTTTTTGAAGACTCCTTTTTTAAAGTGACCTTTTGCTCTAGAACCATGACTTTTTATTTTCTTAGTGACATCTGTTTTGTAACAGGAGGGCTATGTGTATGCTCATGTATCCCAGAGCTGGCTGAAGAGCTGAAGTTTAAACATGCTTGATTATATCATTGACAGAAAGCTAGACAAAAATTCTCTCAGGGTATAAGAAACTAGGTTTAGTAATGATAAAAAGAGGTCATGAGCCAGAATCCTTATGACCTTACAGTTATGGATACCCATTTAATTGCTTGCTGTTTTTGTTTTTGTTTTTTTCTTGAACAGTAAGTTGTATATATTGACAGTGTGAACAGAAGGACAAGGAAGAGACTGTGCCAAGCTATTAAGGAACCAAATTGTAGGAAACTGAAATCCATTCTCGCCCTCCCAGGTCTGGACAGCATGTTAAAGCTGACTCAGAAGACACAGTCACAGGGAGGAAAATGAAAATAAGTACCACTCAAAAGGAAGAATGATGCAGTGGTGACCAGTTGGCATTCCAATACCTGGGCTTTGAGTTTGATGAGCCAGTGGAGCTGACAGCAGGGGTTAGTAGTGACAGCCTCCAGGCCCCCAGGAAGAGAATCTATACTAAATTTGAAAGCTGTTATTCATAGTTGTGTTAGATGCAGGCTATGGAGAGAGAGCAAGGATGTGGAGAACCTTAGCATGGACTCTTTGCCTTTGCCTTGTCCCATCAACCAAACTAAATCAAAAGAATTGTACTTACCAGTGTGACAATAAGCATGTTTTCAACAGCTCAGTCCTTCTGCCCTCTTACCCCATTGGCAGTGGTAGTATAAAAAGAACACTAATTCTAGTTAGAGAACCTGGTTTCAAATCCTATTTCTGATCCTTACTTCCTGTATACACTTGGATATGTGAGCTTTGAACTTATTGTTCGGATCTCCTTGGCACTGGCAGGATGGATGCCCAGAGTATAGTTACTACTACAATCTCCAGAGTTAGTCCTGAGATGTTGGGAATTGTCAATTAATAAACAATGATGTATAACCTGCAGGTGGATCAGGCTTCCTTCTCCAACCAACGCATCCTCCATTCAGCCATCAAAGTAATTTGCCTCAAGTATTACTCTGACCCCCATCTACCCACTTATACTCAGTAAACTTCAATAGCTTCCTGTTACCTTCAGGATCTGTTTAGCGTTCAAAAAAACCTTCATAACCTTTCCAATTATCTACCTTACTCTCCACTTTCAATTCAATTTAATTCAATATAGTGACTCTGGTCTTGATATTTCACAAACATACTCCATCGCTGAGCTCTGGACATTTTCTCTGGCTATCCTCTAGGTCAAGAATGCTCTCTATCCTCATCTTTACCTACTGGCTTCCTTTAAGTGTCAGGTAAAAATTCCATCTACTGGAAGCCTGCTCCAACCCCTCTTAATTCTAGCACCTTTCCTCTACTATTTCACATTTATCTTGTATATAGATTATTTGTACATATTTGTTTGCTTAGCTTGTGAGGGCAAGAATTGCCTTTTGCCTCTTTTTATATCCCCAGTGCCTGGCACATAGTAAATGCTTAATATTTGTTTGTTAACTGAGTTGGTTTTTTAATGCTATGGCTCACAAGCCCCTAGTTTCTTCCATAATTATACATTGATATCAATTAGTCAACCAGATATAATGAGTTTTTAAGGAAAGGATATATGATAGTACAATTGGTACAAAGCATCTTTCTCCTCCTCACCCAAGACTGTAACAAAGTACCTACAGAGTACAGGGCTCAAGCTTAGAAAGTACAAATAATCAAAAGAGTGCTTTTTTTGGAGTTCTCAATAAACTATCCTTAGGTATGATGGTGCATTTCTGCTAGAGTTTTTATAGAGCCTTGAGTCTGCTTTTTTCACCTTTTCTAATCTGTTCTTGGCTCCACACAACCCTCAGAGGATGCTACTAAGATGTTAATGGTAAGATGGGAAGTCCAAAATCCCCTAGCCCTTTGAAATTTACAAAATCTGTTCTCCAGAGGAGGAAATGGAAACTGAGGCCCAGAGCTATACTTTTTCTCTCCTTGCCCTGGAAATCAATTTCTTCTCAGGGGTGTAGTGAGAATATTCCCTCAGAAATTATGGAATGATCAACCTTGATGGACTTGACTCTTTTCAAGAATGAGATGATTCAAGGCAATTCCAATAGACTTGTGTTGGAAAGTGCCATCCAAATCCAGAGAGAGAACTAAGGAGACTGAATATGGATCAAAGCATAGTATTTTTCACCTTTTAAATTGTTATTGTTTACTTGCTTGTTTGATTTTCTTTCTTGTGGTTTTTCCCCTTTTTGATCTGATTTTTCTTGTGCGGGATGACAAATATGGAAATATGTTCAGAAGAATTGCACTTATTTAACCTATATCAGATTGCTTGTTAACATGGAGAGGGGGGAGGAGAGGGAGAAAAATTTAGAACACAAGATTTTACAAAGGTGAATGTTGAAAATTATCTTTGCATGTATTTGGGAAAATAAAATATTATTAAAATTTTTAAAAGAGGTAACCCTCTCCTTTCTCCTGCTAGGCCCATGAGACTGAACTGGATCAGTTTTAAAATAGATTGCCCATAGGGTATGACCAAGTTTTCTGAACCAATCTGAACACATCTCCTGTAAAACATTACTCCAGTTAATCAAGGACTTTTATGATGTATTAATTCAATAGATAAGTGTTTTCACCTGATTGAAGAATCAGGGTTAAATGGAATGGGTTGATTTGATTTATTTATAAAACTGACTCCCCTTTTATACTAAATAATAATGTCTAGCATTTACAAGCACTCTAAGGTTTACAAAGTGCTTTACCAATATTATTTGATACTCCCAATCCTGAGATATAAGTGCTATCATTATCCCCATTTTACAGATGAGGAAACTGAGACAGAATTTAAGGAATTTGTCCAGGATTACACAATAAATATTGAAGGATGGATCTGAAATCAGGCAGGTCCAGTGCCCTATCTCCTGTACCACCAGCTGCATTGATCATCCACTTAATTAAATATCCCCAGACCTGAGTTTCCTCACCTGTAAAATGAGGAGACTGAACTACTTGGCCCCTGAAGGCCCTTCAAGCTCTAGATACATAATCTTCTTCCTTTCCTCTGAATACCTTTTCCTGCTTACCTTTCTCTCCTCCTCCCGCCATTTGTCGTTTCTAATGTTACATTATCCCATGAACAAAATCCATGATGTTTTTGAGTAAAGATATTGGAATCATGTGTCATTTCCTTCTCTGGTGTGTCCCCACTTTATAGATGAAGAACTGAGGCAAATAAGGCTTAACAGTCTTACTCAGGGTCACACAACTATTAAGTGTCTGAAACTGACTTTGTGTATATACACACCCACATATGTTACATATATCTATATACATAATACATGCATATGTACTCCCATATACTCAGATACATCTATATGTATATGAATTTACTTGTAAGTAAATATGCACTAAAACAGTAATATAGCTGACATATAATGTATTTTTCTCTCTTGATTGAATCTTTAAGATTGACTTTATATGAGATCAGTGATTACTAGTCCTTTTTTATTCCTAGTAAATTCTATTCCTGATCCTTATAGTGTTTCTGTATATCTCTTATTTCCTATCCGTCGAGAAAATGTAGGAATAATAGTAATGATAGTTTTCATTTGTAGAGCACTCTCAGGTTTTATATCTCTTTCATTCCTCATGACTCTGAAGATGGTGGAACTGGTATTATTGTTACCTACATTTTACAGATGAGGAAACTTAGGCCCAAGGACTTAAAGTGATCGTATAATAATTAGAAGAGACTAACCTGGAATTCTTGCACCCAAAGGAAATATAGTTGGTGATGGAGGACATTGGAAGGCGGCTGTAAGAAGACAATCTAACCACAAATTCAGAAATTTTGGAAGAGAGGGGAACTCATTCCTTAGAAAATCTGATCCCTATCCTTACCCCATAACTAACTGGACCTTACCCTCAGCAAAAAGAAGACTGGATTTGCTCTCAGGGAATCTGGGATTGAATCCTGGTTATTTACTATCTGTGTGATATTGGCCAAATTATATAATCTCAACTTCAGTTTTTTCATCAATAAAGGGTGCGTTTTAGATTAGTTGGTCTGTAGGACCTCTTCCAGCTCTTGATCTATTATGTGTGTTTCCTATGAGCCCTCAGGAGGAGGCAAGGAAAGAAAGAAACCCAGCGAGTTGTGCCCTGGAATCCTAGGGCTAGACAAGGAAATGGGGGTTGTTATGTAATCCCCCAAAGGTTAGTGGAAGGCTGTTAGGAGGAAACACAATCTCAAACATGTCAAAGTCTCAGTTGCTCTCTACCTTAATTGCAACTTTAGAATTAGCATTTGGACCTCGCTCTTCTAGTTCAAGTCTAGTCCTCTTCCAGTGTGTGTGTGTGTGTGTGTGTGTGTATGTGTGTGTGTGTAAAATATAATCTGTGATGGCAACAAGAAACATTGAGACAAACACACACCATTCGTTCAAACTTCTTGAGATAGGATTAGTGTTTCTTCTATATGGCCAATTCTCATATACAAGGATGTCATACTACAGTTCTATATATTTCTTAAGCCATAATTCAGGAAAAATATGTCTAGCTCTTAGATCACAGAAAATCTGTGGAAATCAAAACACAGTTGATATGTAGCTTTGATATAATACTCTGAGTTTCAAAGTTAAAGAAAGGTATAAATGCTGCAGGCTGGGTACTGATGCTTGACATACTTATCCAGGAGTCAAACCACCAGATCCAACAATGGAAAAATTCTTAATAAGCCCAGCACTGATCTGGCAGAAGAAAAGAAATAAGATGGATGAATAATAGAAGCAGTAATAACTTTTATAATATAATGGAAGTAAAGTTCTTCCTGTTAAGTTAAATCTCTTCCTTTTTCAAGTATATTAGGCCTTTCAGATAGGATTCTGTAGGACATACATCTACACATCATGAGACTGGAGATGACCACTTGAAATGAAGTCCCATTCAGATCTTGAGACTCAAAATACCTAAACAAAATACAGCAAGAAGAAGATAGAGATAAATATTTCTTTTTTTAATAGCTTTTTATTTACAAGATATATGCAGGGGTAATTTTTCAGCATTGACAATTGCAAAACCTTTTGTTCCAATTTTTCCCCTCCTTCCCCCCACCTCCTCCCCCAAATGGCAAGTAGACCATTACATGTTAAATATGTTAAAGTATATGTTAAATCCAATATATGTATACATAAGGGATAAGTATTTCAGCTAAATTCCTTCACCAAGAGATTTTTGTGTGTGTGTATGTACCAGATTTTGTTTATTTCTTTCTGGTGTCCTTGTCTCAGACTGGAAGTTTAAAGTCCTGACACTCTGTCTGGGCATGGAAACTTTGGCCCACTCCATATGCAACCTTAGGCAGTTTTTTGCTTCTTCTCCGAGCGCTTCCTTAGACTTGTGGACATCCAATTGGCTTAGTCCTACTGTTTAGTCTCCAAGTTATCCACCAACCTCATCCTCCCCAGTTTCAAGGACTATAGGCCTGGGTCCCAGCCTGGCATAAGGAAATGCTCTTTTGTTCTCTCCTTTCCTAATTCTCCTTCTTTTTCTTGTTTTTATATCACAACATCCTTGTACATAGCCTTCCCTTTTCCCTCATTTCCCACTGGATCCTACCTTTTAACAACAACAACAAAAAATAAACTGTTCTTCAGAGACAATTCATGCAGCAACTTTGTCTGACTGTGTGCAGCATTCTGCTCCTTCGTCTTCAGTTTTTTGCCAAAAGAAGGGTGCTATGTTTTATTCTCCACGACTATGATTCCTCAGAGTTTGGCTTCCTTTTAGGGTTACTTTTCATTCACATTATCATGGTCATTGTGTTGCCAAGAGATTTTCATTCCCACCACTCCTGGCAAAGAAAATAAATGGTGGAAAAATAGTAACCCTTATTCCCCCTATCTACTTCCCCTTGCCAACTTTATACATGGTTGTGAGGCTACCCAGAGCATACTTAAAGGAATTCTCAGGAACCTACATCCAGTTCTGAATGCATTCATTCATTCTCAAATCTTAATGTACAAATGCTGTCCAACATGACAAATCAAACAGACTTGCTTCCACTATTCAGTTTTCTGGTCCCTAACTCTCCAGTGCTTTTCCTCTGAGATTACCACCCATTTATACAGTATATGTATGTATGTATGTGCAAAACATTATTTGCATGTTTTCTCCCTCATTAGGATATGAGCTCTATAATAACAGTGACCATATTTTTGCCTTTCTTTGTATCTCTGACACAGTGCTTGGCACATATTAAGTAATTAATAAGTATTTGTTCTGACTTTTTCTTGGCTGTTATACAACCAAATAAATAAGATAATCTGGCTATATGGTATTCATACTATACTACATTTCAACAAAATGATCTTAAGTTCAAAGTTTTAAAATATGATGCAGGTCCTCACATTACCATCTGTCATTATTAGAAGATGCATCACTCCAGGTCATAGCATCAGTGCTTAGAGATAGAGTTTTTTTCATGTTGTCCTAATAGGTCAAAGTTTTGATATCCTTTTTGTTGTTGTTTAATTGCTTTTTAATCACATCCAACTTCTTCTGGCCCTATTTGGGGTTTTCTTGGCAAAGATACTTGAGAGGTTTGCCATTTTCTGCTCCAGTTCATTTTCCAGCTCCAAATGAGGCAAACATGCTCAGGTGACTTGCCTGGGGTCACATAGCCAGTTACTGGTAAGCCACATACAAATGGAGGAGGACAGGTCCTCATGACTTCAGGAATTCCATTCACTGTGCTACCCAGGTGCCCAAGCAATATACAAATGCCATTTATTATTATTATTCCCTGATCTTCCTCCATTATATAAGTGAATCCTCCATTATATAAGGAGGATTCTACCTCCATCAGATTAAATTACAAGTTTTTTGTCTTTTAAAAAATCTTGTAGTGTTATATATAATATGTGTAATAATGCATATACATAATATTATAATCTTATTTATAAGAAGGCAGGAAACTAAAGTTCAAGTCCCAAACCTGTCTTCTCCCGACCATTTATTAATGTTGCCTAAATTAGTTGTATATGGCCTTTGGTAAGTCAATTAATCTTTCTAAACTTTGGCTTCCTCATCTGTAAAATCCATTCTCTTCCTTGTCAAATAAAGATCTTTAATCTATCCTCTTAAAAGCTGATTTCCCTTTAAGAACCAAATTTGTTGTGTTTAGCATATTATTGGGCAGGGGAAGGGGGAAGCTTGGAGTTCTTTTGAGACCTATCAGGTTATATCAAAGAAAGGGTGTCAGAAGTAGCAGAGTTAAAAAGATGGGAGAATTTCATTACCATGCTCTTGCAGCCCTTTTCCCCCTTGTAGGTTGAAGGGAGAAGAAACCATCTGAGCTAAGGAAAGTAATGCAGGCAATTTCATGAATGCAGAAGAGGCCACTGACAGCAATATTGAAGTCTGCCAAGCCCCTTTTAAGAGGAAAAGCAACCCTGCCGATTGGGGGTTTCTAAGCACAAGTCCAATTCAATTCAAATTGGCTTGCTTCTCTGTCATGGAAACAAGATTTAATCAACTCATCCTGGATCATCCTCTTTTCCCCAAATGTTGCCTATGGAAGGGCCATTTCTCATAAAAGAAAGTATTTAGATCTGATCTTGTTTAATTTAATTCTGACAAGGGGAAAAGACATTTGTTTTCATTGTTTGGTTTCTGTCCTAGGATATTGATGCTCTAGTGCCCAGTTTTAACATTTTTTCTCTTAATCACACATATTTAGCATCAATTGTTGCATCAAATGAAAAACTAAATTAGACGAAATCCAAGCCTCATACAAAGAAATACTGGCATGTAGAAAGATTGGAAAATTTGCAATAGAATCCAATTATCAATCAACAAACATTCACTAAATGCCTACTATGTGTCAAACTCTATGCTAGGTCCTGGAAGTACAAACACAAAAATAAGATAAACTTTTCCCTCAAAAAGCATATATGGAGCTAGAAAGAATCCCAAACAATATCTATTAACCCAGGGACCCCATGTTACAGATGAATAAACTGAGGACTGAAGTAATTAAGGGACTTTCCCTGAGTTTTCACAATCTTGCTTACAAGTGGCAAATCTGAGATATGAACTCAGGGTCTCTGATACTGAAACTAACTGATTCTACCAAATGTTGTAGGGCTTGAGTTCAAATTCAGCCTCAGACATTTACTAACTATGTGATCTTGAGCAAGTTACTTAATCGTGTTTGCCTCAGTTTCCTCATCTGTAAAAATGACCTGAAGAAGGAAATGGCAAAAACCATTCCAGTATCTTTGGCAACAAAACACCTAAGTAGGCTCACAAAGAGTGGGAGAGGACTGAAATGACTGAGCAAAGAGCATGTTATACTGCCCAAAGAGTTTTTACATCTGCCATCTCATTTATTTTCATTCTCGTCAGTAATCCAATCCTGAGGGTTTTTTTTTTTTTGTTTGTTTGTTTTGTTTTGTTTTTGATGAGGCAATTAGGGTTAAGCGACTTGCCCAGGGTCACACAACTAGGAAGTGTTAAGTATCTGAGATCAGACTTGAACTCAGGACCTCCTGACTTCAGGACTGGTGCTCTATCCATTGAGCCATCTAGTTGCACCTCCAATCCTACTTCTTATTTCTTCCATTAGACCACAGCAGCTACTCACCTTCAAAATATACTCTACACCAGTTTCCTCTCAGAATCTCCATTTTAAGAAAAATGCCCAGACCAATCATTACTCTCTGGCTCTCCTTTCTACTTCCTATTCTTCTGAATTTTCATCAATATTCACCACCTCTTTTTATTCTTTTTATGTTTCAGATAGGAATTGTCTTCTTTTATGCTTGTATTTTTAACACCAAAGCTTAGCACACACACACTGCCTGGTCATATAATAAATGCTTAGTAAATATATATATATATATATATATATACACACGTATTAGCTCCACCCCAGCTTAAAGCAGGGGAGGTGTCATTTTTTATCTTGTGGGCCCCCCACACTATATGTTATACATAGAAAGAGCTTAATAGATGATTATATTGAATAAGTATATACCAGAACCAAACTCATTATCAATAAGTAATTCAGCTACTTTGCAATGCAATGGAAAGACTAAAGAACTGAGTTCTAGTGCTGATGTGAGCTTTGTGATCTTAGATAAGTAATTTTATATTATTATATTATACCATTATATTATATGCAATGTGTCATATTATGTTATATTATTATGTATTACCAAAATGAAAAGGTTGAACTGCATTTTCCATAAGGTCCCTATCCAGGATTATGAGGCCTATGAATCCTTATTCTTGAACTTAACTTGAAAGAACTGGTTACATAGAAAAATAGGGACAGAAATACTGATTTTAAAGTAAAAGAAATCCAAACTGTGTTTCAATAAAGAAAATGAAAATTTGAAAATGATGGCCTTATACAGGAAAGGTTTGTTTCTACATATTACTCCAAGTTATATTTATATATTTCTTTGCATCAGGGATGAACTCAAGCATTTTCCATGGAAATGGACATTAGCTTTGGTGCCTTTCTGTGTAAACATGAGCTCTATTAGACATGATACATGTAGATGTAGATCTGGATCAATGCTCTCATGGCATCCTCATCTGTGTGTGATCTCATATCTATAGTACACAGGAAATCACCCCATTTCAATTAGTCATCCCTTCTTCAACAAGCATTTATTAAGTGCCAACTGTATACAAGGCACTGGGGTTAGATGCTAGAAATAAAAAGATAAAAACAAGTTGCAGAGAAAGTGCTGATGGGAAAAAAAGAATTTATAATTTCATTGGTATAAAGAACTCCCAGTGAGGAAATGCCCTTTGATAATATAGATCAATGTGTGATTTATAATTTATAGTTTTTAGAGAATTACTTTAGTATTATGGTCTTAAAGAGGTAGCAGATATTAAACTGGGCATACCCTTTGACCCAGCAGTATCTCTACTAGGCCTGTGTCCCAAAGAGATCATAAAAAAGGAAAAAGGACCCACATGTGCAAAAATGTTTGTGGCAGTCCTTTCTGTACAAGGAACTGGAAATTGAGTGGATGCCCATCAATTGGAGAACGGCTGAATAAGTTATGGTATATGAATGTTATGGAATGTTATTGTTCTGTAAGAAATGACCAGCAGGATGATTTCAGAAAGGCCTGGAGAGACTTACATGAACTGAAGCTAAGTGAGATGAGTAGAACCAAAAGATCATTCATTATACACAGCAACAAGAAAACTATACAATGATCAGTTCTAATGGACATGGCTCTCTTCAACAATAAGGTGATTCAGGCCAGTCTGAATAGACTTGTGATGGAGAGAGCCATTAGTACACAGAGAGAGGACTGTGGGAACTGAATGTGGATTACAACATAGTCTTTTCAACTGTTTTTTTTTCTTTCTCAAATTTTTTTTCCTTTTTGTTCTGATTTTTCTGGTGCAGCATGATAAATGTGGAAATATGCTGAGAAGAAGTGCATATGCTTAACCTCTATTGGATTACTTACTGTCTAGAAGAGGGAGTTGAAGGAAAGGAGAGAAAAAAATTTGGAATACAAGGCTTTGCAAAGGTGAATGTTGAAAACTAACTTTGCATTTATTTTGAAAATAAAAAGCTATTATTTAAAAATTACCCATGCATATAACTTGTAAATAAAAAGCTATAATAAAAAAAAAAGAAAGAAAAAGAAACTTACCTACTCTTACTGCATTGTGTTAATATTGACTGTCCTTTTGGATATTAAAAAATAATTAAGTTTAAAAAATAATAATTTTTCAGCATTGACCCTAGCAAAACCTTCTGTTCCAACTTTTCCCTTTCCCCCCACCCCCTCCCCAAGATGGCAGGTAGACCAATACATGGTAAATACATTAAAGTATATGTTAAATACAATATATGTATACATGTCCATACAATTATTTTGCTGCACAAGAAGAATCGGACTTTGAAATAATGTAAAATTAAACTGAGAAGGAAATAAAAAATGTAAGCAGACAAAAACAGAGGGATTGGGAATGCTATTGTAATGGTTCATACTCATTTCCCAGAGTTCTTTCGCTGGGTTCTATTCATTATTGAACAATTGAAACTGATTTGGTTCATCTCATTGTTGAAGAGGGCCACATCCATCAGAATTGATTATCATATTGTATTGTTGTTGAAATATATAATGATCTCCTGGTCCTGCTCATTTCACTTTAGCATCAGTTCATATAAGTCTCTCCAGGTCTTTCTGAAAGCATCCTGCTGGTCATTTCTTACAGAACAATAATATTCCAAAACATTCATATACCACAATTTATTCAGCCATTCTCCAATTGAGGGGCATCCATTCAATTTCTAGTTTCTGGTCACTACAAAGAGGGTATGGATCAAAGGGTATGCACAGTTTGATAACTTTTTGAGCATAGTTCCAAATTGTTCTCCAGAATGGTTGGATCCATTCACAGTTCTACCAACAATGTACTAGTGTCCCAGTTTTCCCATATTCCCTCCAACATTCGTCATTATCATCTTAGCCAATTTGAGAGGGGTGTAGTGGTATCTCAGAGTTGTCTTAATTTGCATTTCTCTGATTAATAATGACTTGGAGCATCTTTTCTTATGGCTAGAAATAGTTTCAACTTCTTCATCTGAAAATTGTCTGTTCATATCTTTTGACCATTTATCAATTGGAGAATGGCTTGCTTTCTTATAAATTAGAATCAATTCTCTATATATTTTGGGAATGAGACCTTTATCAGAAACTTTGACCATAAAAAGTTTTCCCAGTTTATTGTTTCCCTTCTAATCTTGTCTGCATTAGTTTTATTTGTACTAAAGCTTTTAAATTTGATATAATTAAAATTTTCTATTTTGTGATCAATAATGATCTATTGAGATGATCACATGGTTTTTGTTAATTTGGTTATTGTTATAGTCAATTATGCTCATAGTTTTCCTAATATTGAACCAGCCCTGCATTCCTGGTATAAATCCTACTTGGTCATAGTGTATTATCCTAGGAATGATTTTCTGTAATCTTTTTGATAATATTTTATTTAAGATTTTAGCATCAATATTCACTAAGGAGATTGGTCTATAATTTTCTTTCTCTGTTTTCAACCTACCTGGTTTAGGTATCAGTACCATGTCTGTGTCATAAAAGGAATTTGGTAGGACTCCTTCATTCCTTATTTTTTCAAATAGTTTATATAACATTGGAGTTAATTGTTCTTTAAATGTTTGATAGAATTCACATGTAAATCTATTTGGTCCTGGGGATTTTTTCTTAGGGAGTTGATTAATAGCTTGTTCTATTTCTTTTTCTGAAATGGGACTATTTAAGCAATTTACTTCCTCTGTTAAATTGGGCAGCCTATATTTTTGTAGGTATTCCTCCATTTCACTTAAGTTGTCAAATTCATTGGCATAAAGTTGAGCAAAGTAACTCCTAATTATTGCTCTAATTTCTTCTTCATTGGTGGAAAGTTCTCCCTTTTCATTTTAAAAACTAACAATTTGGTTTTCCTCTTTCCTTTTTCTAATCAGATTTACCAAAGCTATTTTTTTTCATAAAACCAACTCTTAGTTTTATTTATTAATTCAATAGTTTTTTTACTTTCAATTTTATTATTTTCTCCTTTTAATTTTAGAATTTCAAGTTTAGTATTTGATTGGGGGTTTTTAATTTGCTCTTTTTCTAGCTTTTTAAGTTGCAAGCCCAATTCATTGATCTTCTCTTTCTCTATTTTATTCAAGTAAGCCTTTAAAGATATAAAATTTATCCTTATTACCGCTTTGGCTCAAAGATAATTTTGCAAAATTTTATTTTCCAAATTTTTATCTCTCCCTTTTCTCCACCCCTCTCCCCTAGAAAGCAAACAATCCAATATAATTTAATCATGTAAATTATTCTAAACATATTTCCACATTTATCTGATGTACAAGAAAAATTGTATCAAAAAGGAAAAAAAACAAGGAAGAGTGAAAAAAAGCAAGTAAACAACAACAAATGAAAATATTATATTGTGATCCACATTCAGTCCCTACCTTCCTCTCTCTGGATGCAGATGGCTGTCTCGATCACAAGTCTATTGGGATTGGTCTGAATCACATCATTACTGAAAAGATCTAAGTCCATCACAGCTGATCATCAGATTCTTGTTGCTGTGTACAATGTTCTCTTGGTTCTACACACTTCACTTAGCATCAGTTCATGTAAGTCTCTCCAGGCCTCTTTGAAATCATCCTGTTGATAGTTTCTTATAGAACAATAATATTCCATTACACTCATATATCATAACTTATTAAGATATTCCTCAACTACACAAAACCCAAATATGTAAAAGGTCCTGATAATACTCGTTTGTGTTCAAGATTTGACTTTAATTACAAGGACATAATTGAAGAATTTAAATCCATAATACCTAGTCTCATCCTCCAGAACAGGAAATTAAAGAAACCCATTTTGGTCAATTTGGGATAGTTCATTATCAGGTTAAAGAGAAACATCATGCAATTCTGATGAATGTGGCTCTTTTTAACACAAAGTGATTCAGGCCAGTTCCAGAGACAGAACTGTGGGTCACAACATAGCATTTTTACTTTTTGTTGTTGTTTGCTTGCATTTTTTTTCTTTCTAATTTTTTTCTTTTTGATCTGATTTTTCTTGTACAGCATATTTGTGGAAATATGTTTAGAAGAATTGCAAGTGTTTAACATATATTAGATTACTTGCTGCTTAGGGAAGAAGGTAGGGGAAAGGGAGGGAGAAAAAATTTGGAACACAAGGTTTTGCAAGGGTGAATGTTGAAAACTATCTATGTATCTGTTTTGAAAATAAAGAGCTTAAAAAAAATAAAAATAAAAAATAAAAGATATTCCTCAACTGATTAATAAGGGATTTTTTAATTGCCCAGGATCTAGCACAGCATACTTTATAAATATTTGTTGCTTTGAGTTGAAATAATCTTAACTTGCCATTTAGAAGGCACTTTTTTAAAACAAGGGATTTTTTTGTAGTGAGTTTATTTTTAAAACATGTCGCTTTATGAATAATGTTGAGAGAGAAAAATCAAAGCAAAAAGGAAAAAACATGGGAGAGGAAAAAAATACAGAAAAAAGAAGTGAACATAGCATGTGTTGATTTACATTCAGTCTGCTTAGATTGGCATTTTCTATCCAAAGTCTTGGGATTGCTTTGGATCACTGAACCACTGAGAAGAACCAAGCCTTTCATAGTTGATCACTACACATTTTTGCTGTTATTGTATACATTGTATTCCTGGTTCTCCTTGTTTTGCTCAGCATCAGTCCATGTAAATTGTTCCAGACCTTTCTATAATCAGTTTGTTCATCGTTTTTTATAGAACAATAATATTCTATTACCTTCATCTACTACAGATTGTTCAGTTATTCCCCAATTGATGGGCAAAAGGATTGTTTTAATAAGAAGCAATTGCTACATTAAGTCTTGTTAAAAAATCTATCAAATTCTATTGCCATTATTCTAGAGAAATAAATATCCACAAGCAAATGTCTTTGTTGCATGAAAAGTCGAACCCCCAACAGCACTGTTTAGTGCTTAGTCTAATAAGTAAATACATATTCCTGGCACTGTAGACATGTTACGACCATAACCATATGGACACACTGGATGTGCACACTCCACAGCAGTGCCAAATTTTTTAGAGTTTGATGTTCTGCAAAACTGTAGGAGGAATCAGAACAGAAGTGAGTGCAAGGGATAATGTTGTAAAAAATTACTCTGGCATGGGTTCTGTCAATAAAAAGTTATTAAAAAAAAAAAAAAAGAAACTGTAGGAGAATCTAGTAAGTACCATTAGTTAGAAACAAAATAAAACAAAAAAAGATCAAAAATCAAAAATCCCATACACACACACACACACACACACACACACACACACACAAAATTAAAGATGAAGCTTTACTTCCCTAGAGGAGATACCTGACAAATGGAACCTTCTCTCACAAAAGATAGTGTGTGCTTTAGTGATAGGTTAAATCCAACAAATTGTACAAATTGCAGTTTCTTTCCTAATTCAGTTTCCCTTTGCTTTAAAAAAAAGGTTTTATTGACATAATTTGTTTTATATCTAATATATCATCTTAAATATCATCTCAATTTCCTGCTATAATTCTCTCCCTGCCTCCTCCAAAGAGTCATTCTTGTATCCAGAGAGAATACTAGGAGGACCGAACATGTATCACAATATAGTATTTTCACCTTTTTTTGTTTGTTTTCTTTCTCATTTTCCCCTTTTAATCTGATTTTTCTTGTGCAATATAAATGTGGAAATATGTTTAGAAAAATTGCACATGTTTAAACTATATTGGATTACTTGCTATCTAGGGAAGGAAAGAGGGGAAGAAAAAGGGAGAAAACTTTGGAACACAAGGTGAATATTGAAAATTATCTTTGCATATATTTTGAAAATAAAAAGCCTAATTAGTATAAAAGTGAAGAAAATTTTCAAAAAGAAAAAAAAAACCCAACAACCAAAGAGCCATCCTTAATAATATGAAACTTTTTTTAAAAAAAGAAGAACAAAGGAAAAGGAAAAGTTCCATAAAACTATCCATTATGTCAAACAATTCTGACATTATTTGCAGTATTCCACAGTTATTTCCTTTATCTTTAATATCACAGTCCTTTTTGCATGGTATTCCTCTTGCACTAAATGTCTATACAATTGACTAGATACTTATTCACTGCCTTCCTGGTACATTGTACTTACTCATCTATGTATGTATCATCTCTATTACTTAACTGCATCTTCCAGGAAGTCAGGTGGGACCTTTGCATTCCACCAAGACACCTAATACAGTGCCTTGCATATGATGTATACTCATTAAATATTACTGGAATCATAAATCAAAGTTGAGGATTACTCAAAAGGGTGATGGAGAGATTATGGTGAGTGAGAGTGGGCTAGAACACATTACAAGTGAGGAATTAATTATACCAGACAAGTGGTGGAAAGGATTCCATCAGAAAAATACCCATCTAGGAAAAAGAGGAGTAGGTCATCACTTAACATCCCAGGGCTTCAGTTTCCTCATCTGTAAAATGTATGGGTTGGATTGTACAGTCTCTGAGATTTATTCTAGCTCCAGCTCTATGATGTTATGATGCTATGCAGTAAGAATGAGGGATAACTGGATAGACAACCCCTGTGCTCAATAGATATCCAAGCAACATTAAGAAAATGAGAGGAATTACAGTGGCAGATTTTGAGAAGACATGGACAAAATCCCCACCAACATATCTATCAGTAAGTAAAAGTATATTATAGGCATTATGCTAAGGATTGGGAATAGAAAAAAAAAAAAAAAAGACAAAACAGTTCCTGCTTTCAAGAGTGCATATAAGTAAACAACTAGATAAATGACATAAAAGTCGTGAATATTGGGCAGGCACAGAAGAATAGCAATCTGTGTTACTGGAGGAGGTATACAAGTAGGTGAGATTGGAACAGCTACATGGGGGGTTAAAATACAGTTCTGGAGTCAAAAGGACCTAAGTTCAAATCCGGTCTCAGACACTTAATAATTCTTAACTGTGTGACTGGTCAAGTCAATTAACCCCAACCGACTCTCAAAAAACACACAAACAAATAGATGATATCACAGATCTGTTGGAATATAATATTAAATAAGAGTTTCTGGGTGCCCAAGAGCTGAATGAAACAAAAAATAGAGTCAAAAATGAGTGGGGAATGGGTATCTGAAAAACCACCCAAATCAATTTTAGTAGTTCACCAATTAAAATGATAAGATTATAGGACTATGGGCTACTTTATGGAGGCCTAAAAAAGCACATTCTTTTTTTCTCCTCTCCTTCCATTTTGTCTTCTCCTCTTTTGTGCTCTTCTTTTCCTCCTTTTCTTTTTCCTCTTGTTTTGTCTTTCTCTTCTCCACTCTTCTTTTTCTTTCTCCTCCCCTGCCCTCTATCTATATTACCTTCAATTCCTCATTTATCAAAAAGTTTAGGTACTAAATTTTAAAAGAGGTTTCCTGATGCAGGATATTCCTTGGAGAAGGATCATCTTGAGAGTTTCTGCTAAGTGGTGCAAGGGATGGAGTTTGGGATCTGGAGTCAGGTCCTGAGTTCAAATATGGTCTCAGATATTTATAAACTGTCTGACTCTGGGCAAGATATTTCACCCTGCTTGCCTCAGTTTTCTCATTTGTAAAACAAGTTGGAGAAGGAAGTGGCAAACCACTCAAGTATCTTTGCCAAGAAAACTCCTAATAGGGTGATGAAGAGTTGAATACAATTAAAAAACTAAATGATTCTAGTTGGGAAATAAAACAAGTGAGTTACTGGGGCAATGCAAGTCCAATTGAAAAAAGTTTTGAGTGCCCAACAGCCAAGTATATTTATATTCTGGAAGAAGTCTATACCATAGACTAGTACTCTTAATCTTCAATCTTATGAAGACTATAGAGTGTAATTAGGGGCTAAGGGACTCATAGTAATGTCAGAGATTGATGTGACAGCAACCCAAGATGAATTCCCTTCTCTAGAGAGCTGATATGAGTGCTTTTTGTTTCTGTGTTCAGGAGCTCTTGGGAATCCTTTGCATCTTACACATTTGGGGCTATGTGTGTGAAAAAAAATTGTCCCAAATTCAGTGCCAATGTTATACATTGCGCTACTTGGGTGGGAGTTTATCCACATTTAAGCAAAGCTCTAACTAAGCTTTATTTAGAACTATTCCAGGTTTTTTACTTCCAGGTGAGGGCAGTGAACCAAAGAAAGAAACTAATCTTTTAGGATCAAGATCCCAATATAAAAATTGGTTGTGGTGAGCCCAGGGTCCTTGAGGGACTGTAGGCCATAGATTATAGGAAACTAGGAAACTGATTTGAAAAAGGATTTCAGCGATCATTGAATTAAATCTCCTAATTTTATAGAATAACATAGACCCAGAGAGGCAGAGAATTGTCCATAGTTACACTGGTAGCCAAAGACAGAGTTAGGTTTAAAATCTAAATCAATCAATCAAGCAGCAAATATTTTTTAGGTATTTACTATGTGCTCCTAAGTTTTATTTGTTCACTTTTTCTAATGGCATGTTGCCTCTCAGCAGTAAAGAGTTGAAAATCTGTACTCCCACTTACATCCAAATTTCCTCTGTAGAGGCAGAGCTCTCAAAAGCTAAAAGGATATTAGAAACCAATCAACCTCTTCCCAGCCCCCAGCCCCTGCCAAGATAATCCCTGGCTGCCAGCATAGTCAATCAGGAAACAGGGAAAGGAAATTTGGTGAAGAGAGGGCAAGAGTGAAGGTCACGTTTCTAATAGCTGCTCCCACAATGAATTAGAATTTAATTTTTTCTGTCAGTTCTGTCCTAAACCAAGGATGGATCAGTTTTCCCTGTCCATCTGAGTATTCTGTCTAGTTATTTGTTACTAAGATGTTATATGAAATGGCCCATATGGCAACCTATGCCACAAAGAACCATATTAAACAATTAGATAAATCAATAATTGACATATATGGGAAAATAAAGATGAGTAATATTCAATAATAAACACTGACTGCAAGTTACTGAATCTAAATAGTCTTGGGTTAAACAATATATTTAGAATTATACACAATTTTTGTTGTGTATAAGGAAGAAAAGGAAATCTACTGGCCCGGACATGTAATAAATCTTTTTATCTTCTCTATTCTATGACTGGATATGAAGGTAGAGAAAAAGGACTGTGATTCTTAATAATGGTATTGTCTTTATTGATGAGATCTAGACTCTAAGTTAAGGGTGCCTTCTCTCACACAGTAATATATGTGTTAACAATGTATTATTGTACATTGAACTCATGAAGATGAGCTTGACTCCAAGCTCAGAATTCTATCAACTTTAATTGCCCTATGCTCAAAATGAGTGAACAAATAAAAGAGTTTCCAACCCTTGAGCTGAAATTGTTTTACCCTATATTGTTCCCCAATGCAGTATTAGTAATATATGTATACATATATATATATACACATACACAAAAATACACGCATATTTTTTACATATTGTTAAATTTTTAAAGTTCCCATTTAAAAAAAAAAATGTCATCAAGCAACCAGGAAGCTAGTAAGAAGCGAAAAGAATTAAAATGAACAAATATATCATAATCAGGAAGTTCAGGTAAAGAAGCAGAAGAAATGATCTGGCAGGAAAATATATTAGAAATTTGCTTCTTCCAGATTATAAATAAATAGAGGAACATAGGATAGTTTATCTCTCAGACATGTGGAGGAGGAAGGAATTTGTGACCAAAGAAGAACCAGAGATCATTATTGATCATAAAATAGAAAATTTTAATTATGTCAAATTAAAAAGCATTTGTACAAACAAAACTAATGCAAACAAGATTAGAAGGGAAGCAACAAGCTGGGAAAACATTTTTACAGTCAAAGGTTCTGATAAAGACCTCATTTCCAAAATATATAGAAAATTGACTCTAATGTATAAGAAATTAAGCCATTTTCCAATTGATAAATGGTCAAAGGATATGAACAGACAATTTTCAGATGAAGAAATTAAAACCATTTCTAATCATATGAGGTTCTCTAAATCACTATTGATCAGAGAAATGCAAATTAAGACAACTCTGAGATACCACTACACACCTGTCAGATTGGCTAAGATGACAGGAAAAAATAATGCTGAATGTTGGAGGGGATGCAAAGAAAACCGGGACACTGATGCATTGTTGGTGGAGTTGTGAACGAATCCAACTATTCTGGAATTATGCCCCAAAAGTTATCAAACTGTGCATACCCTTTGATCCAGCTATCCACCCAATTCCTATTGGGCCTATATCCCAAAGAGATAGTATAGAAGGGAAAGGGATCTGTATGTGCCAAAATGTTTGTGGCAGCCCTTTTTGTAGTGGCTAGAAACTGGAAACTGAGTGGATGCCCATCAATTGGAGAATGGCTGGGTAAACTGGGGTATCTGAATGTTATGGAATATTATTGTTCTGTAAGAAATGACCAGCAGGATGAATACAGAGAGGCTTGGAAAGACTTACATGAACTAATACTGTGACATATTTAACATGTATGAGACTGCCTGCCATCTAGGTGAGGGAGTGGAGGGAAGGAAGGGAAAAATCAGAATAGAAATGAGTGTAAGGGATAATGTAAAAAAAAATTACCCTTGTATATGTTCTGTCAATAAAAAATTATAATTTAAAAAAAAAAAGAAAAAAAAGAGATTTGCTTCTTTACAGTTTTGAAAGTAAGATCAAAAGTTCATCTGAAAAAATATATATGTTTAGTATAAATCTACATATGCAGCTTCTCTCACTTCAAGTTTAAGTTTGAACAAAAGGTTTAGATTCTTCTGAGCTAGTTGATCTATCATCTATCTTGGTGATACATTTCCACATCAGAACTCTGAATTTTTATAGGGAGAACAAATTCAGGGATTGGAGTTTCCCACCATAAAGCAAAACCCTGACCTTTCAGATCATTAGTAGAATTATTTTAACACCAGCAATTGATTTGATGAGTACTTCCTGTGGATTAATAACCAACTTGAGCCTCTTATGGAGCCTGCTGATTAAGTCCCAGGAAGTGTCTTATATTCATTATGATCAGATATAAAGATACTTTTTAAACTAACGATAAAAAAAAAAAAAATGGCAAAGGTCCAACGTCTTCTGGAGCATGTGTTCATGCATGCGTGTGTGTGTCTGTGTGTGTGTGTAGTATTTGCTACTGTTCTATTACATTCATTGAACATTAATCTATGCCAGATATTCCAGAAAGACACACAGCATGAATTAATTCAATTTAATTCAATGAATTTTCTCATGAATGACAACTGATGGAAGGACTATGTTAAGTAATCCAATTTTAAAATTTGTTTCCCTGGGTTGTTTTCTTTCTTCTTAAAAAAAAAAAAAAACCATTAGTCTACTGGGGTAAAATGTTAGGTTTTATTATCTTACCTTATGTGTTATCAGGTAATAGAATCTAAAATTTCTTCTCAAAGGAAGAATCCTTAGAGAGTATTTTGTAGAAATTCTTTATTTTACTGATGAAGAGACTGAAGTGAAGAAAGGTTTAAATGACTTGTCTGAAGTCACACAGTAGAAAGAAGTAGAGCCAGAACTACAACTTAATCAATCAGTAAATCAACTCTTTTATTTGTTCACTCATTTTGAGCATAGGGCAATTAAAGTTGATAGAATTCTGAGCTTGAAGTCAAGCTCATCTTCATGAGTTCAAATCTGGCCTCAACACATACAAAGCTGAATGGCTTACAAGCTGATTAGTATGAGGTAGAATCTCAGAATTGTTCTAATTTTATTTTCTCTGTTTACTAGTAATTCGGAACACTTTTGGGGGAGTCATATAGCTATAAACAGACAGGTAGTTTTCTTCCCTGATGAACTGCATTGATATCCTTAGGCCATTTTTCAGTTGAGGAATGACTCTTATTCTTATACATCTGAATCATTTCTTTATATATTTTGTAAATGAGACCTATAACAGAGGAATATGCTAAAGAGATGCCCCCCACCCAGTTAATTGTTCTCCTTTTAATCTTAGCTTTATTGGATTTGTTTATATAAAAACAATTTAATTTTATTTAAATAAAATTATCCATTATCCATTATCCCATTATTTTCAGGAATTTTGATAAAAATAAATAATGGGAGGAGTTAGATTTAGATCAAGACTTCACATTTATACCAAGATAAGTTCCAAATGCATATGTGACTTTTATATAAATAAATCAGAGAAAAGATCATGTTCAAACAAAGGATAGGATCACAGGAGATTAAAAATGGATAATTTTGTTTAAATAAAATTAATCTTAATAATTTGTTCTGAAAAAAATGGGCAAAAAGTATTTAGGTACTTTCCTGGAAACCAATGGGTAAACACTGAAGTTTTCTTTTTGTATCTTACAGTTTCTGAAAGATTGATTATTATTCTGAAAGATTGGTGTGAACCACCTTCAAAGATCTCAGGTCCTAGCTGGGGAAGTAAATCCAAGAAGAGTAGCTGGGAAGAGAGGAGAGGAGATGCAACTTGGAGAGCGAGTCAAAGTGTGAGTGAGATGAATTGGCATTGGCTTTTCTTCTGAAATAGCAATCCCAAAGGAAGTCAGCACTTAGGAGACAAGGCCTTAGAGATAAGTTTTCTCCAGGGTAAGAAAGTAATTACAGAAGAGTACTGAAAAAAAAGTCAGGAATGTTAAACTGGGCCTCTGATTAAGTGACTTGTTTAGGGTAACACAGCCATTAATTGGTAGAGTCAGAATTTGAACATAGGTCTTTTGACTTTATATATGACTACAACTCTGAAAATTCATTGAAGAAGTTATTTTATACATCACTCATTAAGTAGATGTCCATCAACTTGGAAATGATTGAATAAGTATACATGAAAAGGTATATGAAAGTAATGGAATATTATTGTTCTATTAAAAATGATAAATAAGCTCACTTTAGAAAGGCCTGGAAAGATTTACATGAGCTGATGCTGAGAAAAATAAGTAGAACCAGGAATACAGTGTATACCATAATAGCAAGGTTGTGTGATGTTCAACTCTGAAAGACTTGATTATTCTCAGAGTTTAGTGATCCAAGGCAATCCCAATAAATTTTGGATAGAAAATGCTATCTACATGCCAAGAGAGAACTGTGGAGAATGAATGTTATCATCACATGCCATGGCTATTTTTTTTCTTTTTCTTCTGTTTTTTTTTTCCAATTATGGCTTTTCCCTTTTGTTCTGATTTTTCTCTCCCAAAATGATTCATAAAGAAATGTGAATTAAAAAATTAATGTTCATGTATAACCAGAAAAAAGAATAACAAAACTGAAAATTAAAAAAATGACACATCAAAAAAATTTTAATTACTCCTTAAATATGCATGTATGTTAGAGAAGGAGAAAAGAAGAAATTATTTTAAAAACGTACTCATTAAGAAATATAGATGCTATACTTAACTTATACCATGAATTTCCATTTTCAAATGTTTCCTGTTGTACAACTGACTTAATCATATTTCACTCTTTATGATCCCATTTGGGATTTTCTTGGCAAAGATACTGGAGTGATTTGCTATTTTTTTTTCCCAGCTCATTTTACAGATAAGGAAACTGAGACAGTTAAGTGACTTGCTCAAGCTTTTGAGTCCAAGTCTTCTTAACTCCAAGCTGGGCTATTATTATGTCACCTAGCTGTCCATAATTCCAAATTAGTATGAGCCAAACTAATAAAGTTTCACTGTAACACCAGTACTTGTGTTCTACTTTACTGTAACTAAAAAAGTATCATTTTGCAATTAGGTCAGAATCCATGGATTCAGTTACAAACTTTCACTGTTATTTGACCCTTCCCAAATGTATTCTTTTTTTCCATTGGTATGATAGCTGTCTTAGATTTCAAATCCTCTAATCAATCTCTTATTAATGCTATATTTCACATGGTATTACTTACCCAGTTCTGTGGAGGACAGTGCCTCTTTCCCTCATGGCTACATACTCATTCATTCTCTAGAATGTATTTCTCTAGAATAATCCCTATGCCATTGGTCTAGATTAAAATCTCTCCTGAAAGGAAAATATTTTTTTTATTTTTCTAGAGGTGAAAAGTAATACATTTTTGTTTAAAAACAGAGAAATCCATGATTGCAATTCCTGAAACTGTGATATTCTACAGCATTCAAGAAGGACAATCATTCATCTCTGCAACAAAACATTGAAAACAAATGCATAAAGATAACAGTGTTTGTCCCTTTGATGATATTGGACTTGTCTGGAGGAAATGATTACATGCTGCTTTTGTTCAAATTTTTTTTTTTTTAGGCAACAGAACTTTATGTTTATAAATAAATGTATAATGTAGAATTAGCCATTGGCAAATGTGAAAAAAAATTGCATCCAGAATTAAAGATGCAAAGGATCAGGGTGAACTTTACTTTGCAAAATCATTTTCCAGTAAAGATTGCTCAAGAAAACAAGGAAGACATGGTTTCAGTGAAAGAAACTCACCCTCTCATTTAATTTGCTTTAAAACAAAACAGAGGTATTGTTATAATCTTTTATATAGTATATATATATTTGGTCAACTTAGACTTCAATTCTTTAATACTTCTGTTCAGATGGTTATTATTACCTGTTTGGATGAGTCTAAATTACAAAGATGTTTTGCTAGGATTTTTTTTTTTTTTTGGCAGGAATGGGGGAGTGGGAGTTGAAGACAAACTCTTTAACAGTTATTCTTTTTTTTTTTTTGCAGTCTTTGTATTAGTATTTTTTTTTGCCTCTGAATCAACAAAACAAAACAAAACATACCAACCCCTTGAGTGATTAATAGAGATCGAATCAAAGATTTCAGTGAAACAGTAGTACTCCCTTCCTTTGACTTCAAAGTTAAACAGAACACAAGTATGCAAAAATTCAGTCCTCATTTATGTCCTTTGAGAATCTATGGTTCTATTTTGCATTTTCCTTCTGTCTCTCTTCTTTTCTCTTCTTCCCTTCCTCCCCCCTTCCTCCCTCTCTCTCTTTCCCTTTTTTTCCTCCCCTCCTCCTTTCTTAATTGGATTGGGGTATGGAAATTCCCTATCTTATACAAATCCTGTAACTTATCTCTACATTAAAATCTTAGTTGCCTGGTGTGCTAAATCAGGCCACTTAACTGCTGCACTTTGAATGAATCTTATTTCTGGGAGTTCTACAAGTATTTAAAAAATGAGATTCAATCAGATTCTCCTGTCCATTTTAGTTCCTGAAAATTATGGCACAGGACTTTCCAAATGAGTGATTATGAAGTAAATCAGTGTTTACACTTAAGGGGAAGGAGAAAACCCACATATAAGACTTTCAAATGCAAGAAAGATTTATTAAAGGGTATTCTATACAATTGAGATAGGACTTAGGAGTGCTAGAAATAGGAAAGATGTTATGACCTTTCAGGTCTGTATAGATATTGGATAAGTGTCTCCTTCTAAAGTGATTTGCCAACTTTCCCCTTTTTAAATAGGAAAAGCCCTAATTCTGACATATGTTAGGGTAATCTTATATATATATATATATATATATATATATATATATATATATATATATGTATTTTGGCGGGGAACTATGATGGTAACTGGTTAGATAGCAAAATAATATTCATTATTTCCATTCTTAGAGCTATGCTTTATTATTTTTGAGCATTATAGTTGCTGAAGAGGCAAAGAAAGGAGAAAGGGAATGGGGTAAAATTTGAATAATCCTAATGTTATCTTTGGTACTATCTTTATAGAGAGTATTGCCTGTAGAAATGGTCACAACTTCATACAAAGAAGAGATTAATTCTGAAGTTTGTTCATAATATGAATATCTAATTTAATTCAATTACCAGGTGGTAGTCTCTAGATTCTAAAGATTCTATAGGTACCATTAGCAAGTTACATTTACCTGTTTTTCAGTCATGTCTGACTCTTTGTGACCCCATCTGGAGTACACACACACACACACACACACACACCCAATAAAGATACTGAAGTGGTTTATCATTTTATTCTCCAGTTCATTTTATGGATGGGGAAACTGAAGCAAGTAGGGATAAGTGCCTTGCCCAGGATCATACCGCTAGTAAGTGTGTGAGGCCAGATTTGAACTCAGGAAAATGAGTCTTCTTCACTAAAGGTGCAGTGCTTTAATCTGTTGAGCCACCTAGCTATTCTTAACTAATGTTTACTCAGGGGCTTTAGTTCAATGTTTCATATATTATGATGGCTTACCTTTATGAGATGGGGCAGCAGGCAATGTCCAGGGCTAGAATAGGCCTTCACACAGGCACTAAGAAGTATGCTTGTATTTGTATTCTCAGAGTTTAGCACAGTCTCTGGTACATAGTATCCCACTTAATAAAAACTTTTTCATTCATTTATTATCTATCATCTATCCAACTATCTAGTCTTGTCTAGTACTTGATACATAGTAAGTACTTTATAAATGCTTTCATTCCTTTATTCATTCATGGGACTTGTCCAGGATAACATAGCTAGATCATGTCAGAAATAGGATTTGTATTTCTCTCTTTCTATTTACAAATTTACATTTTAAATATTCTTTTTATATCCACAATCTGCATTCAAGTTACTATATATTGATTGGCTAAGGTTGCATATTTCATATGCATGTCATATCACACTAGCAACTAGCAACTGTCTAATGATTTCTTTATCAGTTAGTTCACTTCTGCAAATTGACGACATGCTTATTATGTTTCTCTTTTTTCTTGAGAGTACAAGTGGGTCCACTCTCAGGCAATCACGCCCACTGGAGTGTGCATTAGAAAACTATGACATGGCTGTGCTATTGTGCTGAGGTTCATTCATAGAGGCCTTTTCATTCTTTTGTACAACTCTCCATGGTGTCTGCAAATGCGAGCAAAGGTGAGAGGGACAAAGCTGGTGATTTTTCAACTTTGGGGTGAAAGGCTTAATCTGTTGTATTTCCAAAGGCAGTACAGCTAACAGATTTCAGAAGGAAGACAAGTAGAATAATATATTGAGGTGAACAGATACACTCTACTCTCTGCTAGACTTTCATTAGCTTCTGGGTAGACTCAGCAGGCACTCTATTGCTGCCTGGAGACGAGGGCAAAGTTTGCAAGCCACAGTAGAGGTGACAAGACAGTGGAGTTGAAGTACTAATGAAAGGGACAGTCAGCATGTTCAGGCCCTGGAAGCTACCTCCACTGTGCTTTCAAAACAAGTCTATGGAGTTCTTTCTCTATAATACAGTTCCCACATTTATTTGATGTTTAACTTTGGCAGCATTTATATGCCATGAAGTTGAATTAGGAAACCAGAGGATTATTCCTGTAATGCTTAAGATAAAATTAAATGGGGGTGGAGGTATGGGGGGAGGGGTGTGTGTGTGTGGAACTTCTGAAAATTCTGCTTCTGGTAGGAAGGGATCATCCTTTGTAGGTTCAAAAGTCATTTACTTCTGAATGATACTAAAAGAAATCTGATGTAGTAGACCTTAAATCTTGGAAAGCTTGGAATATATTAATCATTTAATCTCTTGGTGCCCCAGCCAAGTCTGAAAGAATATAAATTATGGTCAGGACTGATTTACTTACTAGGATTGTTATATTTTTGTATTTTGTAGACATTAAAGCACTATCTAACTGTTGTTAATTGCAAGGGATAGAAATAGAGAAGTAATCTGTAATTTTATTAATATAGGGAAATCCGAAAGAAGGAAGCTCTCCATCCTGATGCAGATTAGTGTTTCTCTGCAATTTAGTGTTTTAGAGAGTTGTCTGGGATGCTTAGGTTAAATGACTTGCATAGGATCATGCATCCAGGATGTGTCAAAGGGAGACCTGCTACACAGGTATTCCTAATTTTAATATTGGCTTTCTATCCACTATATCAAGAGTCTAACACAGCACAGACAGATAGAAATTAGAGTTAGGTAAGTGCAGCAAAGACCACAAAGTGCCATAAATTTAAATGATGGGAAAACCCCATCCAATAGGCAGTATGCTAGGAAGGCTTTATGTAGGAGAAGGGTAGTAGAAAGAGTGTTGATCATTAATATAATACAAGCTAAGTACAGAAGTGCTGAGAGAATGCAGAATAAGGAGAATGAATGATTAAATGCAGTTGTTTATAAAGGTCTTGAGTGATGAAGGCAGAAAACTATAAGTATGAATGTATGTTTGAATGAAATTAATATCAAATATTTGTTGTTGTTTTTTTGTATCCCAAATCTTCAAGACCCATTTGGGGTTTTCTTAACAAAGATACTGCACTGGTTTGCCATTTTCTTCTTCAGTTTGTTATACAAATGAGGAAACTGAGACAAATAGAGTTAAGTGATTTGCCCAGGGTCACACAGCAAAAAAGGTTTGAACTCAGATCTTCCTGTCTTCCTACCACTGAACCACTTAGTTGTCCCATGTCAAATATACTGTTAGAGAATGTCACTGTATTATTTGGATAGTGCTTTACTGTTTTCCATTGTTAAAAGAAAGAGTTCATTTGGGGGAAGAAGGGGAGGAACAGTATCATATCTGGAAAAGACTGTGATGTAAAAACAAAAGGAAAAAAGAAAACTTGTTTTAGAGGCATTGTGGGGTAAGTAAGTTGGGATTTAAATATTCAAAGGGGGTAGAAGACTTCTGTTGCCAGAATAAATGATTAATGCTATAGTATTTGTGAAAGTAAGGAGCAGAAATGAACAGATGATATCAGAGGGTCATAGAATCATTTGCCCAAGGTCATAAGGTAATAAATATCAGAGGTGGGACTGGACTCCAAAGTCATAAGGTAATAAATATCAGAGGTGGGACTGGACTCCAAAGTCATAAGGTAATAAATATCAGAGGTGGGACTGCACCCCAGATTCAGTCTCTAGAGAAGACAATATGGAGCAGGGGGAATGATCTTTGAAATGGGGCTCAGGAAACATAGGTTGGAGTCCTGGCTCTGCCATTAACATATCATGTAACCTTAGACATGTGCATTACATTTCCTTCTTTCCATTTCTGTTATGACCAGATTGGATTAAATGATTTTTGAGGTTACTTTCAGCTCTAAGGCTTTGGGCTGGTTGGTCCACATTGGCAAATAAGAGAGAAGATGGGGGCAGGGAACTTGGTTGGTAAAAGACAAGGAAATTTGGATTGCATTTGATCCATAACAGGGTACCATTGTTTTGGTACTTTTTTTGTGTGTGTGTGGTACTATTTGTTTTAAGTAAATTGTTATCATCAAGCAGGTAAATTTACTGAGTGACAGCAACTTTTCAGACCACTGGCCTTCTAGTAGGCAAGCTCCAGCATCTATTATCCTGGGAAACAAATGGAGATATAACCAGACAAATGCTTCTACAGATGCTGCAGCTCCTGCTTTCTCAGCAACCAAAAATACTGAAGACCCAGAAAAGAAATTTTTGCTCACAAAGTTTTTGTATCATCAAATGACTCAATATCAGAAATGTGTTATGGTTTTGTCAGTAAAAATGACATTTTAAAAGATTCATTGCTATCTGCTTTTCCACCGCATGAGAAGTTCAATGGAACTTTTCCATCTCACTTATGGTCGAAACCTCATCTTCCCCCTTTTGAGATCATTGAAAAAGAGAACCTATGACTGTCTTTCTCTTTGTAATTGCAATGCTCAACACATAGTAAGCACTTAATAAATGCTTTTTCATTCATTCATTTACTAAACTTCCTCCCCAAAAACATTGCTTACTCATTCTTGTGGTTTCCCTTTGCCCATTCTATACCCTACAAATTAAATACTATTCCTGTTCTCTTAGCCATGCTTTCTTCTTGAAAGCATGATCTCTCCTCTGTGTTTTTATCTGTTTTGTCTATCAGTGCCCTACATAGAGAAGGCAGTTAATAAGGTTTTATTGAATTGGATCAGTTTGTGGAGGGGCTTAGATTCCAGGCTAAGGAATTTGGATTTTATCCTGAAAGTCATGGGAGCCCAAGAGACCCTTGATCTTGGGTAACATGATAAAAGATACTTTAAAAAGATTAATCTGACAGTGGTGTGTAGGATGGTTTGATGTGGAAATGCCATCTCTGTCTGCGTTACCACAGCTACAGATCCACAGGGTTTCCTGTTAGCTCTATTTTCTAGTGCTTCAGGAGTGGGAGCCTTAGAACAAACTCCAGTTTACATAACTATGGAACCATCTGGCATAAGAGCACAAACCCAACTATTATATGCCATACATGAGCAGAGCTGGGGAGATAATATGCTGTTTGGAAAGGGCACTGGACTGAATTGGGGGAAAATGTATATTTCTCTGTCTCTGTCTGTCTGTCTGTCTCTCCATCTCTTTATTTCTCTCTCCCTCCCTCTTGTACCCCCTCTCTTTCTTCTACTATTGGCCTGGATTCAGGAAGATTCATTTTTGTGAGTTCAAATCTAGTCTCAGATACATCTTAGCTGTGTGACCCTAGATAAATCACTTAATCCTGTTTGCCTCAGTTTTCTCATCTATAAAATGAGCTGGAAAAGAAAATGACACACCATTCCAGTATCTTTGCTAATGGGGTCACAAAGAATCAGATATGACTGAAATGACTAAACAAACAAATACAAAAATTAGTTCTGGTATTAGTGAGCTACGAATCTTTCAGTTATGCTCTGGATCTCACTATCCTTAACAATAAAATGAGGGACTTGGACCAGATCAGTGGTGTCAAACTCAAATAGAAATAGGGGCCAGCAAACTTTATATAGGGATCTCTAAGGGCCACATATCTACTTAGAAAATCACATACTAACATTATCTATGGTTTATTGTATTTTTATTTATTTTGTTAAATATTTCCCAATTTGCCAGTGTTCTGCATGCTTAACAATTCTGCGCTAGTTTACTTGTAAATATCTGGTATCATAGAAAGAACACTGAATTTGGAGACAGAGAATGTAAGTTCAAATCTTGTTTCAGCAACTTACCAGCTGTGTTGTCTTTGGCAGGATACTTCAGCTAAAAAAAAAGAAGCTTTGGACCAGATAACATATAAGGTCCCTTCCTCAGAGACAACTAGGTGGTACAACAGATAGAGTGCTAAGGGTAGAATTAGGAAAAACTGAGTTTAAATCTGTCCTTATACACTTAACTGGAGAAGGAAATGGCAAACTACTCCAGTATCTTTGCCAAGAAAATCCTAAATGAAGTACAAAGAATCAGATAATACTGAAACAATTTAAAAACAATAAACTATATAACTCTGGGGAAGACACAACTGTGTGCCTGAGCTTCCTCAACTATAAAAAAGGGATAATAATAGCTTTTACTTCAAAAGTTTGTTGTGAGGATAAAAAGAATTAACATTTGTAAAATTATTTAATCAGACTTGACATATAGTTAGGTATAATATAAATGCTTATTTCCTCTCTCACTCTTCTTCCCAACTCCCTTCTCTTCTCTACCTCTTGTTTTTCCTGGTTTCTTTCAAGATTCACTTCAAATTCCACCTTCTGCAAACTAATTCCTTTCCTTTGAGATTACCTCCCATTTATGTCATATTCACATAGCCTTTGTGTGCATAGTGGCTTGTGTGTTTTCTGTCCTTTAGACTTTTAGCTTCTTGAGGGCAGGGACTGTTTTTTCCCTCTTTTCTTTTCCTTTCCTCCCTCCCTCCCTCTTTTCCTTTCTCCCTCCTTCCCTCCCTTCCTCCTTCCCTCCCTCAATCCCTCCCTCCCTTCTTCTCTCTTTCTTGTTTCTCTTGCTCTTTCATTTTTTTTTTTTGGGGGGGAAACCTTTAGGGGTTCCAAGAGGCAAAGGCTAGGAAAATGAGCATGTTAGGAACTGGGAAGTGTCACATTTTAGAATGAAATTTAATAGGAGTTCATGTACATTTCTACAATTGGGCCAAAAAAAATCAGCTGCACAAACTTAGTATAGAGAAAGTATGACTAGAAAACAATTCACTGGAAAAAGATACAAGGGGAGGAAGGAAGGTTTAGTGGATCACAAATTCAATATAAGTTAACAGGGGAGCAAGACTGCCAAGATAACCAATGAGATATTAGTCTTTATGGAAGCTTAAAGTCTAGAGTATGGGAGGTAATAATTCCACTCTACTCTTCCTTGTCCCACACCTGGGACATTGTGTTCAGTTCTGGACATCATATTTGAAGAAAGAAATTGCTAAATTGAAATTAACCTAGAAGAAGGAGACCAGGATGAGAGAAGAGGCCATGCTATATGAGGATAGGTTGAAGGAAGAGAAATTTAGAGGGGTTATGTAAGAGATTGTTTGATCCTGTGTTGAGGGGCTAATGTGTAGACTGACCTAATGTTCTTCCCTATCTTCCAACAGATTAAATGGTAATATCAAGATTTGAACCTGAGTCTTCTGTTCCCACTGATCTTCCATTGCACTATTTCAGTGTTTTATGCCTGGGCCAATGCAGGTTTATGCTTTTTGAAGGGAGAGCACAAGTCCTTTTGTTTTCCCTCCTTGTACAAAGGAAGTTAGAAGTAAAAACAGGTTTCAGAACAGGGGTTCTTAACCTGGAATCTGTGAACTTTGTTTTATTTTTAATTTTTAAATAATATATTTATAACTATTACAATATTTCAATAGGTTTTCTTTACAATTCTATTTTATATTATGGTCAGGATAGGATAAAACATATCCTATTTATTTAATTACATATTATCATTTTATATCACATCATATTTATATATATTTTATATTTTTGTAGTAGTAAGAACTACCCCATTGGAGATGTAACTGAAAATAGAACTTTGCTTTGCTTTTCTTCTTTCCCTAGGTATCACACCCTGACCCTGGGGTGTAAAGGAATGTAAATTTTGATGACTGAAATCTTGGGATTTACTGGTTAGATTTCTTTCTTAAACACAGGACCCTAAACCCAAAACACTCTGACTTTCATTGGTTGGCCTGAAAAAGGTTTTAGGCCAAGCCCCACTTGATCTTTGTTTGGGCCCTAATTGGCTCAGAGTGAAAGTAAATAGCAATTGTTTCTGTTTTCACCAGAAACCCTGAGGGTCTTCCCCTCCCAGATTATCTCTGTTAAAGACCTTAGTTTAAAAAGGCCAAAGTCTCGCACTGCTTTCTGGGCCATCTCCAGTAGTCCTGATCTATATCTTGCTACTGGAAGAGAAAACGAGGCAGGTAATTTTGCACAGCCCTCCCTCACTTAGATCCAATTCACTTGAATGTCATGGCATCAACTTCCTGAAGTCACAGTCTTGTTCAGGAAGAAGGACAAACAACATATTTTTGCAGTTGTTTAATTAGTTGAGTCTGACTCTGTGACCTCATTTGTAGTTTTCTTGACAAAGATAGTGGAGTAGTTTTATTTCCTTTTCCAACTCATTTTACAGATGAAGAAAGAGACAAACAGGGTGAAGTGATTTGCCCAAGGTCATACAGCTAGTAAGTGTCTGAGGTCAGATTTGAACTCAGGAAGATGAATCCTCCTGATTTGAAGCTCTAAACTTGATTCTCCATGTCACTTAGCTGCCCATATGTATTTTGTAATAATGCATTTAAAAACATATTAAAAAATCCAAAGGCTTTAGGGGCCCATGACACAAAAGAGGTTGAGTCCGTATTGATCAGTGGAACAGCTTAGGTATACAACATGTAGAAGAAAAAGTATCTAGTATCCTAATACTTGATAAATAAAAAGAACTCAGCTCTGAGATAAAAACTCATAATTTGATTAAAAAAAAAAAGGGGAAAAAAAACCCCCAAACCTCAAACTTCTGGAAATCATGGGAAATTAGATTTAGATCAAGACCTCACATTTATACCAAGATAAGTTCCAAATGAATATGTGATTTAGATATAAAAAATCACATCATAAACAGATTAGAGGAACATTGAAAAAATCACCTTTTATATTTATAGAAGAAAAGTTCATTACTAAAGGATAGATATATATAATGGATATTTTTGATTAATAAATTGAATGGATAATTTTGATTACATAAAATTAAGTTGTTTTTGCAGAAACAAATCCAACAAAGCTAAGATTAAAAGAGAAACAATTAGCTGGGAAGGGGGGGAAAATCTCTTTAGCAAGTTTCTCTGATAAAAGGTCTCATTTACAAAACATATAAAGAAATGATTCACATGTATAAGAATAAGAGCTGTTTCTCAATTGATAAGTGGTCTAGTAATATAAACAGTTCTTAAACGTGACTACCTATAGCTAATCCCTCACCTCCGAAAATGTTCTAAGTCACTAATAAACAGAAAAATGCAAATTAAAGCAGTTCTGAGATTTTACTTTATATGTAATCAGATTAGCAAGGATGACAGGAAAGGAAAATGACAAATATTGGAGAAGCTATTGAAAAACAGACTCATTGATGCATAGTTGGCCTGGGAAGCAATTTCAAATTAAGTATGAAAGGTTAATAAATAATGCATGCCTTTTGACATAGATATACCCAAAAGAAATCAAAGAAACAGGAAAAGGCTCAAGATGAACAAAAATATGTATAATAACTCTTTTATGGTAGCAAAACAATGGAAACCAAAGGGATGCTCATTAATTGAGAAAAAGATGAATAAATTGGGGTATATGAATATAATACAATACTATTTTGCTGTGAAAAAAAGATGATTTTAAAGAGATATAGAAAGATATATGAACTAATACTGAGTAAAGTGAAAACCTGAACATTTTACTCTATAACATTAATATCATAAAAATGAATCATTTTGAAGGCACAAGTTAATGAAAAGTGAAAGGAGCAGAACAAGGAGAACAACGTGTGCAATAAAAGCAATATTGTAAAGACAAACTACTTTGAAAGCTAAGAACTGTGATCAGTGCAATGATAATCCCATGAAAGCAGAGGACCAATAGTAAAAGATCGAATCCATCCTCCTGACAGAGGGGATGGATCGCAAATATGGAATGATATATGTATAACTATAGTTACATATATTTATATATTCATATATACATATATATGTGTATCTCTATAGATTTATATATAGGTACATATATTTATACATGTCTATACGCATATACACTAAGTATACATACGTGTGTATGGATATTTCTCTATAGATGTGTATATAGCTATATTTATGCTATCTATATTTGTTCACAGGTTTTATATATATATATATATATATATATATATATATATATATATATATATATACACACATACACACAGGCAGCTAGATGGCACAATGAAGACAGATTTATCTTCCTGAATTCAAATCTGCTCTCAGATACTTACTAGCTATGTGACCCTGGGCAAATCACTTAATCCCATTTGCCTCAGTTTCCTTATCTATAAAATGAGTTGGTGAAGGAAATGACAAATTATTTCAGTATCTGTCAAGAAAATCCCAGATGGAGTTACAGAGAATCAGACATGACTGAAAAAAATGACTTAACAACAACAAACATATATTATAGTACACACACACACACACACACACACACACATATAATAGAGAAGGAAATGGCAGACCACTCCAGTGTCTCTACCAAGAAAATCCCAGATGCAGTTACAGATAATCAGACATGACTGAAAAAATGACTTAACAACAACAAAAATACATACGTAGTACTTACATACATACATACACACACATAATAGAGAAGAAAATGGCAGACAGCTCCAGTGTCCCTGCCAAGAAAATCCCAGATGGAGTTACAGAGAATCAGGAATGAATAAAAAAAAGACTTAATAACAGTCACAAAACATACTACATACTACATACACACACCCACACACACTAAATAGAGAAGAAAATGGCAAACCACTTCAGTATCTTTGCAAAGAATATCCCCAAAGGGGAGGGAGGGCCACAAAGAGTTGGACATTACTGAAACAACTCAATAACGGCAAAAAATATACAACTATCTATACTTATACACGTACAGGTATATCTATGTAGATGGGTAGATCTATGGTAGATCTATGGTAGATCTAGATATACACACATATATACATACATGTTATAAATCTATATAGATGTATATATTTACATATGCATATATATATGCATATATATATACACATAATTTTCATGTATATGAGTATATATTTCTATCCATGTCTAGAGATGGACACACATGTACATCTATACATATAAGTATATATACACGTGTATGTTATATATTGTACAATGAGGGAATTTGTTTTACTTGACCTTTTATATTTGTTACAGCTTTTCTTTCATTTTTAATGGAGTAGGAGAAAGAAAATAGGTTTCTGTTAATTAAGAAAAACTTTAGAAACAGAGAGGTGTGAGAAGCAGTGCACTTTCGGATGAGACCACTGGCTAGTTTTACTTAATTGTCTTTTGTTCCTGTTCTCATGGTGGTAGTAGTCTTGAACAGTTTGTAAAAACAAAACATGTTAATGAAATTTAAAACAACTTTGGTTGAGGCTCATCCTTCGCCCCGAGGACTAATAGACAGAAATGAAACCGTGCACATTTTCACGCATTGTGATAAAGAACTTTCTAGAATTTAAAGCAGTCCAAGAAAAGCCCGAGATGCTTCCGAACTGAGAGAGAGAGAGAGAGACGTTCGGGTAGGTGTGGAGGCTGTGCCAGGAAAATTTGTGAGGGGGCTGAGAGGGTGGTGGGGGTAAGGGTTTGGATGGCTGACTCCCAGGTCCCCCTTGCGCTTGGATATTCTGCAATCTCCTATGACTGGTTTGTAATTCAGGCTTCTTTCTCTTCCCCCTGCAAGTCACCAAAGGCAGCACATCTTCCTTCATCACTTGCTCCGGAAGGCGCCTAGGGGGCGCTGTTGTGGCACCACAGAGCGAGGGAGTGGGCCGTGGGGGAAGCAGTTCTAGGAATCCGGACCACGTGCGAACCACGTGGCGTTGGTGCAGACCCGGCCCCGGGAGGTGGCGCAGGGGCCTGCCGGGTGCTGCGGCAAGGCGAGCGGGAGACAGAGAGTAGCAAGTTCAGTCACGCCCGGGGTCGGCCCACCCGGGGCTGGAAGGAGGTACCAGTAAAGGGTGAGGAGGACGCTTCTCCTTTCGGGCGACCTCCGACCCACTACACCTTTAAGGTCGCCGCTTTTCTAGCTGCGCCTTGTGTTTATAAACAGAGAAGATGGCGCGGGCAAAACCCCGGAAAGGTGGATTCTCCGGGCGGGATCTGGAGCCTCCAGGCGCGCATGCGTATGACTCTCTTCCTAGCCCCCACCTCCCCGCCCATCCGAGCTGGGGGAGCGCGCGCTGAGGTTGAGCTCCCAGGAGAGTGGGGCGTGTCTTCGGCGCTCTCCAGCCTCCTCTAGTGTTAGGCCTGGCGCTCCGCACAGGCGGAGACTAGTTGCAAGGGAAACGGGGCGGATGCTGGGAAAGCCTCCGAAGGAAAGCTCCAGGAGGGCTGGGCTGGTTAGGAAAACGCCCGTTCCGGGGTGAGAGCAAAGGTCCCCTTCACCCAAATCAAATGAGTTTGCAGTCTTTCCCGCTGCAAACTAGGAAGCGGTTAGACTCAAGGTGGAAGAGAGGGTTTTGTTCCCTTGTTCAAATAAATGCTGCTCCTCCATTACACAAAATAGCAGACTGTTAGAATTGGAAGGGGCCTTGAAGATCATTTACCCCCTACGTTAACAAAGAAAACTTGTCTATTTCAAAGTCATTTATTAAAACATTTTAAACACTAGCAAATTAACAAAAACATATTAAAACATTAAAAAAAAAGCATTTATTGAAACATCTGCAAAATGCCATTTCCTGGGGACAAGAAGACAAGTAATGAATCGGTCATATCCCTTGTGGAATTTTAATGTCTATTATGCATAATCTAAGTTGCACAAAAGAAGTGTATGCAAACCATTGCAAAATAAAAGCACATTTGGGGGTGGTTTACGTTGGTGGGGAGGGGAGAAGGGGTGTGCACGAGAAGGAAATGTCTTGCATAATAGGCGATGTTTGAGTTGGGCTTTGGAAGAAGCTTGGGATTCCAAGAGCTGGAGTGGGGAGGGAGTGCAGTTAAGACTTGGGGGGCGGGGAGGGGGGAGGTGGGTGGAGACAGGACAGGGCGGGCAAAGGTAGGGAGGTGGGAGCTGGGCTGTGACGGGAAAGGAACAAGAAGTCCAATTTTGCTGGAGTAGAGAAGGAAGAGAAATGTTTAGCAGCAGAGCAATTCACTTTACATTTCCCCTCCTCTCTCCACTAAGTCTTTTGACTGAACCTAAAGTGCTTTTGGTCAGCTACTCCCCCATGGCTGCTGTTGCTGATAAATAGCATTTATATAGCTTTAAGGTTTGCAAAAAGCATTACAAATCTCTCACTTGATCTTTACAACAATCTTTGGAGGTTGGTGCTGTTACTATTCCTATTTTAAATGATCCAGTATGTTAAATTCAGGATTTAGAGTCAAGAAAATCTGAATTAGAATGTGACTTCAGACATATATTATTAACTGTGTGATTCTGGATGTCATTTTACTTTTGCCTCAGTTTCCTCTGCTGTAAAATGGGAATAATAATAGTATCCACAATCTCCTTCTATCTCCATTACTATAGAGGGCAACGCTTTTCTTCCAGTCCTTCAGGATTGTAATGTAGGGGTCATCCTTAATTCCTAATTATCTCTCACCTCCCATAGCCAATCTACTGTCAAGGCCTGTCGATTTCCCTTTTGCCACATCTCTCCAATAAGTCCTTTCTTCTTATCATCACTCTAATCCTGGGTTATTGCAGTAGTTTGTTGGTGCCTCTGCCTGCCCCAAGTGACCCTCCAATCCCACTCCAATCCTTCTTCAACCATTAAAGTGATTTTCCTAAAGCATAGGTCTCATCATTTCATCCCCTTCCCCCCTCTCCCCACTCAATTGCCTTCAGGATCTGTGGGGTTTTCAAAATACTCTTCATTCCTTCCCTATCCCTCTTTTCTCCAGCGCAGTCTTTCTACATCTTGGTCTTGCTGTTTTACAAACAAGACACTCCATCTCTCTGCTCCTGGCATTTTCTTTGCTCTTTTCATTTCTACCTACTGGCTTCTTTAACTTCTTTTAAGGCCCATGTAAAATCCCTTTTTTTATAGCAGGCCTTTCTTAATTCCTCTTGTGCCTTCCCTCTGCCATTTCCTATTTATCCTGCAGATAATTTGTTTATGCTTTTTTCCTTTTTTGCTAGTCTCCCCCATTAGATTGTGAGGAATTTAGGAACAAAGTGTCTTTTCCCTTCTTTGTTGTATTTCCCCAGTGCTTAGCAGAGTGCCTGGCATATAGCAGACACTTAATATTTTTTGAATGACTAACTAAAGTGCTTAGTACAATTCCTGGCACATAGTGGGTACTTAATAAAAATGCTTGTTTCCTTCCAGGTGAGGAAACCCAGGCAGAAGTTAAGTAACCAAAAACCACACATCTAATAACTGCTAGAGACAGTATTTGAACTCAGGCTTCTTGATAAAAGTTGATCCACTACACTACCAACCTTTTCTCATTTCCTGGATACAAAAGAAGTAATTGGGAAAATATGTGACTAAAGGATTCTTGGATCATACTACAAAAATTTTGAAACAGAAAAAGACGCCAGATGAATTCAGCCTTGTCTGTCCCACTGGTCCTGACTTCTGGTAGAAGATCTCAGACAGCTCTCAAAAGTCACTCCTGTTGCATTGTAATGTCTGCTGAAGCTTGCTGTTTTGAGTATATTAGCAAAGATCACAGAAGACAAGGATTGATCCAGTGTATAATTAGAATATGTTAGTCTTAACAATTCAAGACAATTTTCTGTGGAGTTACAGATAAGCTGAAACAATAATAATTAAAGCATTGTAGTCACTCCTGACACCACAATTAATATTAAGAAAAGACATTTTAATTGATCTATTAAAAAAAACCTAACAATTCCCCTAGAAAACCTATAATTTCTCTGAAAATTCCAAAGCTCTTCTTCTGATTTTTTCTTTCTTCCATTTTTAAGTTTGGAGAAGATCCATGCAGCCATTTATAATTATTCACCATGAAAAAGTACAGATTTCTGTATTTTAAAGGCCCCTTTTATTAAAAAAAAAAAAAAAATCCCACAAAAATTGGCAGCATGAATTGTAAATTGAAATTTCTCTATTTACTTCAAACAACAGTAATGTTCTCCAATTTTTGCCACACATATGGATATTTGCGTAATTAGAATGCTTAATATGTATTTATAATCTCATTCCTTTCACATTATGACATAAAGCACTTTTCACCAACTTTGGCTCAAATACATAGCAATTTATCATTTGTGAGTCAGTAACCACCAAAAGGTGAGGCTCTTGGAAGGCTGCCTGTATCTGAGTAGTAAAGGTACCAGGTGTAAAACGTCCAGCAATAGGTGTGACTTATGGCACCAATGGCAACCAAATTTCAAAACAAGGTTTGCTGGCCAGCACTCCTAGATTAGCTAACATTCCTGTCAGTTAGATTTTCAGTGGCAATGATGGCTCAAGCTGCAAGCAGAACCTTTCCCCAAGTCCTTTTTAAATTTATGAGCTAGATGCTATCATTGTTCCTTTTGTAAGTTTACTGTACTATTTAGAAATTCAGAAGGTTCCTGTACCAATATTTTTGAAGACATTTTCCACTTCTGTCTCCAAGACATGTAGAATTCTGGGCATGGTAAAAGTATTTTTTGAAGGTTAAGAAACTAGGCACAGTGCTGTATGAGACCTTGTTCTGGAAAGCATAAAAAAGTGATATTCTTTGTTTTTGTATAACAAATTCTTTGTTTTGTATATAACTCCTCCTTTTTTCCCCCAGTTTCTTCTCCCCAGCAAGAACTGAACCCGTTCTTGTAAAAAAGAAAAATAGATTTTTAAAGAGTAATATATGGAAAGGAAAGGAGTAAGCAATTATATAGTGCCTACTATGTACCAGACTGGGAGCTAACACTTTTTATAAATATTGTCTTACTTGAAAATAGTAATCAAGTCTCATAGAAGGCAATAGAAGTCTCCTATCTCTACTGAAGAGAGTTATGTTTCTATTCTTTAGGATCAAGACTGGTTATTTTAATTACTCAGAATTCAGTTTCCTTTTAGTATTAGTATTCCCCCTCCCCCCCCACCTCAGGCAATTGGAATTAAGTGACTTGCCCAGGGTCACACAGATAGGAAGTGTTAAGTGTCTGAGGCTGGATTTGAACTCAGATCCTCCTGACTTCCCAACTAGCTGCCCCTAATAATTTGTGACCTTTTTTTTTTTTGGCTGAGGCAATTGGGCTTAAATGACTTGACCAAGGTCACACAGCCAGGAAGTATTAAGTGAGATCACATTTGAACTCAGGTCCACCTGACTTCAGGGCTGGTTTTAGCCACTGCGCCACCTAGCTGCCCCTCCTTTTAGTATTCTTTTAATTTTCATTACTATAATAATTCTCAGTCATTCTTTTTGTTCTGTTAGGGACTTTTCTCACTGTTACTCCTAATGTTCTCTCTCTTCAGTTTCTCTTCCTATTTTCTCTGTCTCCTTTGCTATATCACAATCCATGCTGCATCACTTAAAATTATTATTTTACTCCAGAGGTTGCTACTGCCCTCTTTTCTTTTCTTTCTTTTCCCCTTCTAGTCTCTTTTCTACTCTCTTTCTCTCTCTTTCTCTTTCTCTCTCTATCATCTCATCAGATCCCATGTGTTCAATTATAAACTCAAGCAGATGACTCCCAAATCTCTCTCTCTGTATATGTATATATATCTATGCAGGTCTCCCATAGGATTACAAAGGAGGAACGGCCAATAGGGACCCAGTTCTTTGAACATGTATAATATGTTTTGCTTAGTGCCATCCTTTGTGGATAACTGTGTAGTTTGCTTCTGGAAATGTGTGATGACACAGAAGTGGAGGGGCCTTGTCCCCAATTCAGAATGCACAAAAATATTCTGTGATTGTTCATTGATTGATTGGTGAAGAAGTCTTTTAATTGGCTTCTGAGCCAGAATTGACTGTGAATATAAGAGGAAGAACTCAGTTTCTCTTTTTCTTACAGTTATCAAGTGAAAAGGAAGAAATGCTGTGGATATTCATGAAAAGAGGTAGCACTAGCATGAGTGGCAGATGCTGCTGAGACTGCCTTCTTTCCCCATCTGGTTCTCTATGTGAATGCACAGTCTTGCTGTTCTTCTGTTCCTGTTGTGCTTATTCTTTCCTGATCCCAGGTGAAGGGGTATTGAAGATAGAGTGACCTTGTGAGCTCTGAAATATTTGAATAGCATCTAAAAATACAATAATGGAAGTCCGTGGTAATAACCACCATAGCCATAAGGCCTGAGCCAGATGAAGGAGCCAGTATAGTCCAGAGGAATAACATGTTGGCCCTATGTGGGACCCAGAACAGAAGTGATTTTTTTCAGCAGCTGAGATTCCGTGTCCTATAAGCAAGGAAGTCAAGTGAACTTGGTGGGAGCAATATTTGTAACATCTACTTAAAGTCTGAGTCACTTTCTTCATGGACCAAGAGATAAAAGGGAGAGTGTGTTCCCGTTTGGACATGATGGGTGAAAAGGGTGTAGTGGTTTTTGTTTTTTGTTTTTTGTTTTTTTGGTATTTCTGTTCTTACTATATCTTTTCAGTAAATGACCTCCTGAGTTCAAATCTGGCATCACACACTTGCTAGCTGTGTGATCTTGGGCAAGTGACACTTACCCCTGTTTGCTTCAGTTTCCTCATCTATAAAATAAGCTGAGGAAATAAATGTCAAACTACTTTAGTACCATTGTCAAGAAAGTCTCCAAATGGAGACTTGGACACAATTGAAATAACTTAATAGCAACAACAACAACAGTTTATTGATATTGTTTCTTGATGTTTTAAGGAAATAATAACTGATAATTGGTAATGGGGAGATACTGATTGTCACTGACAAATGATTGGGACATTAATCACTGGTAATAATTTTGGAAGAGAAGACCAGGGTCTCAAGGTGATAGCACAGGAAGACCCCAACCCCTCAGGGTTACCCCTACATCTCCAAGGGAGAAATGTAGATGAACTCTAGGGACCTGACTGGCTGTGGCAAGTGAAATGAGGATTGGGAGATGGAGTCCCAGAGTCTGCAACTGTTGTAGGATCATAGATTTGGGGGTATAAAGGACCTGAGAGAGGTCATCAACTACCACCTCCTAGATGAGTACCTAAGTAGTAACTTTTACTAGAAGTTAAGTGATTTGCCCAGGATCACATAGTAAGTAAGCTTCTGAGATGAGTTTTGAACTCAGATCTTTCTGACTCCAAGTCTAGTGCTTTTTCATTATACCTTGCTGCTTTAGAACATCCTATTCAGTATCCAACAGGTAGTTAATAATGAGGAGTGAAGTCTAAAGGAAAGATTGGGGGTAGATTTATAGATTTGTGAGACATCTGAATAGAAATAATAATTATATTCCTTGGGGTGGGGGGGGGAGAGACAGAGAGAGAGAGAGAGACAGAGAGAGAAGAATAGAACTTTGGAGAACTCTTGTTTAAGCATGTAATAAGGATGAAGAGCAAGCAAAGGACCCTGAAAAAGATGGAAAGACATGTAAGAAAACTAGAAGAGAGTAACATAAAGCCACATCCAAGAGAAGGTGCTCATCAGTGTATGATTCAGCAGAGAGGTCAACGAAGATAAAAAAAATGAGAAAAATCCATCAGATTTGATGTTTAAGAGATCACTAGAAACTTTGAATAGAAACTTTTGTTTTGCTTTGACCACCACCAGGTGTTCTTTTAAGTTGGAAAGCTCTGGACAAGAAACTAAGTTCCACTCACAAGGCTATGAATCAAAGTTGTCTCAATATTACTGTTATCTCTCTCTGTCACAGTTACAGTTTACTGCATAGCCATTGGTATAAGTATTGAGATCTCCCCATACTATTTCTGTAGTTTCCCTGTGAGGGGGGAGGCTTTGGCATATATGTCCTTGTTTGCAAGCTATTTTCCTCACTTTCAAATTAAACTTCTTTTTGATTCCTGACCTTCTTTTTGACTCTGGCCATCCACAACTTTGAGGCTAGTTTGGTCCAGTTGACATTGGTTTCAGAAATGGGATTGGACACAGAACGGGGCAATTGAACTATCCTGTACCAGTGGGAATAGACTAGGTAGCAATGGAAATTTATCTTCAATTTCCCCTCATCAGATGAATTCTCTGCCCCAGTCTCTGCTGCAATCCACTAAGCTCTAATCTTTGTTGAGTTCACCATTCTTTGTGAGGAAAACTCCAAGGGCTTTCTGGTGATCCACTTTATCTTGGATCACTCTATATTAGGATATCCTTCTTAAATTGCACTTCTGTTAACTGGCCTTTCTATGTGCCTCTGCTGCTTTTTAAAAATTTTTATTGCACACCTCTGTAAATTGTAACTTCATGCCACTTGTTCCTCTGTGTACCTATGTTGTTTTTTGAACTGCACTACTTTCTAAAGATGAAATTGCATTCCTTGGAAACCATGTGCTTCTTTATGGACTGTGATTGTGCACTTTGTTAAAAAACCTGTTTGTGTCTGTTTGCATCTGTCTTGTTCCTTTGTCTATGTCTGTGTCTTTGTAAAATGTTAAATGTCTGTTATATTTGTGTTGTGAGGTAGATTCTATTACCTTGAAAGATTTAAAATGCAGCCAGCTAGAAAAATGTCTAAGGGTTATATCCAAAGAATTTAGGACATTGGGAAAGATTAATAAAGTTTCATGCTTGAAGTAATTGTCCCTGTAAGAGGGATTAACTCCCAGTGTAGACTTTCTGTGGGAAATTAAATTATAAAAAAAGAGAAAAAGAAAAAACCCACAAGACATTTATTTCAACTTTGGCTGTATCCGAAGTATAGAAATAAAGCCAGATAATGAATTTGTGAATTAATTTGTGGAACTAATAAGAACATTTTAGCAAATTAAGGAGTTTGAAGATTAATTCTTTTAAGATTGCAGGGGAGAACTCCTCAGATTACTCCTGTAATTCCTGGAACTCACTCCCTTCTGAAATATCTTAATAACTTTTGGGGTACCACTCTATAGAATTTGTTTTAAGGAAAAAGAAGCACTAAATTCTAAAAGTTTTAAAAGTAAATGGCACTATTAATAGCCTTATTGTTCTAGGGCAATGAAGGAAGACAATGAAGAAAGGAAAAAATTACATAAAAGGTTTGCACTTTATAACCAAATCTGGTTAATTCTTTTTTGATCAAAGACATTTTCCCTCTTATTCCATTAATTCCTATCATCTCAGTTACAGGTACTGAAATAAAGGAGCTGGAAAAAACAGCTGGAAAAATGTAAGAAAGCATGAATTCCATTCCAGTTGAAATTGTGGTTGCAGAAATTTATTAGGCAAATTATCTTATCTCTGTTTGCCTCAGTTTCCTGATCTGTAAAGAGAAAAATAATAATGTTAACCACCTCCCGTGGTTGTTGTGAAGATCAAAATGATAAAATTATTATAGAGTGCTTAATAAATGACTGCATTATGCTAAGCACTATTTTATTAATTCCTTAATTGAATGTGATTGTTCCATAGTTGATAATTCTAAAGTAATTTTAAAATGTCAAAGATCGGTGATTTTTATATGTGATAACTAGGAAATCCAATTAATGTTAGTTTATTATTTGTTTTATTATTGTATTTCTAATTTCTCTTATACTGTAGAATTTGAGATACCATTGTAACAGAAATGCTATTAGGCAAGATGAGTTAATCGGGATGCTGTTATACATGAATTGGGCTTTTAAAAGGATGTGATTTTATCATATAGGTATTTGAAAACTTAAATATTTAATGAGGTATATTTTGTTATAAACCAAATAATATATGATAGCAAATTTTCATTTGAAATTATTGGCTATTATGAAAATGTATAGAGTATTCAATGATGTATCTTTGACATATCTATGATGAGTCAGTTATCAGGTTATTTGTTGTGTGTCTGAAGCTCCAGAATATGTTTAGTTTTAATTTATAAGTAAAAGAGTAACAAAATGTTAACTGTTAGGAAAATATCAGGAAAGATATTTAAACCTTAATTGTGATTAGTGAAATTTTGCTATTTAAGATAAAAATTCCTGGCCTGTAATTTATTATTATTTTACAGCTTTGATTATTGGGATAGTTGTCTGAATTGTCATGAAGCCAATATTAGAAAATGGCATTTCTACAGACTAACTGCTAAAGGTGGATATCTATGCCTGGGAAAAGTTTTGGGGACAACCTTGGTATGGCCTAGAGATGATCCTCCTAACTATTGTACTGTTTCCTTTCTGAAAAGAAAAATTCCCAACTGGTCAATGCTGAACTTTGTTTTTAATACTCTGTGATTCATGATTGACTGTCATGACTAATGTCCAGAATCAAACACAATTAAGGGAGGTTCCCCCTGTGTTATAAGAAATCACATTTTTTTCTTTTTTTCCTTTTATGGCAAATTTTTGTAATCAAGAAGTTTTGTAAATACAATACTAAATCTATTATATTTTTTATTACTATACATTATATATTGCATATTATATAACCTGTGTTTGTGGTCGAATTATATCTTCCTGAGAGTAAAATGATTACATAAGAATAAGACAAAGATGTAAAAGGTTTTTCTAAATAAATGGAATAGTAAATTTTGAGAAAGCAACACGATTAGACTATTTTCTCTAACAGCTATATACTTAGCATATATGATTGATCTCTAAATTTATTTATCATGGAAATTTAGGCTTTGAATATGTCTTAGTAATCAGTTCTCAAAATTGCTAAGGAATTTTTAAATTAAGGATTAAGGAAGATACACATAATTGATGATAAAGAAAGTGAAATTATTTTTCTGTTTTTAAGACATCTGTCTGATAAAGGGCAGAAGTGTTCATTTTGCAGTTGGATCTTCATAAATTTTCAAGAGATTCTTATATCAGGTACAGGATTTAGGGAAGGATAAAAAAAAAAACAAATGCAACTGAACTGAACTGAAATTCTCTGAAGTTTCAGAATAATCTAGGAATCTTTGTAGAGCTTCTTTGAGAATAAAACCTATTGTCCAAGAAAAGATCCAGGGTCCAGAAAACTATATGAGGCATTTGGGACTGAAATATAATAACTAAATAGATATTGAGAATGGGTTACTAGAATACAAGAAGACTTTATATCAGTTAATATTGGTGATACCTATTGTATTCTTTCGTCTTTTATTTTAATATGTTTATATTTAAATTTTCTTGGTTACCTTGGTGAATGTAAATCTCCTTTTACAGAACTAGTCCTTTGTGATCCCTCTAAGTAGTTTGATTTGTACTTGGCTTAATGTAATTATACAGTTGTGGGAATTGTGAGAAAAACTTTTTGTGCTGTTTGAAACGACAATAACTCTGTATGGCTGGGAAGCTGGGTTATCTCAGATCCAAAGATTGAGGTAAGAAGTTTTCTCACAATTGAACATCTCAAGCAACTCATATGTTGTCTGAGGGTCCCTATCAAGTCCTTCTGACTACTCCCACAGCTGTTAAACTTGTGAGTGTATACGCCTGGGTTTATCTGAAGAAAGTCCCTGCTTCTGAGTGAATGGCAGAACCCTTCAGGGACTTCACGGTTTATCTAATATGGACCCAGAAGCAACTGATATCCAGATGAAACAGCTGTTCCAAGATTTTGGATGAGAGTTGAGCATATTATCCTTGTTTTTTTCTTTCCCTTTTCTTTTTGTTATGTGCCCAGCCATCAAGGCCATAATCCAAACGTGTTAGCATTTTCTCCTTTTGCATTCTTTTCTTTTCTGCTTGTAAGCAAATAGTGGCTAGCAATGATACCTGGGCCATACTTTCCCAGTAGGTCATCTTAAAGAATTGACTGCCTGAGATGAAAATGCTCATCCTGGTTTGGCTTATCCATGCCTCTCTTTTATTGACCAGAAGGATAGGGATTCTTTCAGACTCCCTCCCTTTGGCCAAAAGGGGAAAATGCCAAGCTATTAGGAGATACCCCTGTTTTCCAGAGCTGAGGTCCAGCTTGCAAACCGTCTCCTGAGCTTGTGGGGAGCCGGCATTAATCTATGGCCACATAAGGCCACATTCCAAAAGACTGCCCTAACCTTGAATAGAAATCTCCTAATCACATCATGGAGGAATCTCCTAATCACATCCTACATGACCAAGCACTGCCCTAACTTTGAATAGGCAGATATCTAGGCATCCCCTAATCACATCATAGTGAGCAGCTCATCCTTGGGCGGGATGCCAACCCTTTGTCTAGGACCCCCACCCTGTACTGTGTTTGCACAATCCTGCCTCCTTTCCTACAGCTATATATATATATCTGTACTATTGCACCCATTAAAATGAGGCTTGATCAGATGGTTTTGTCTTGTCTCCATTCTTCTGCGTGTCCCCTCTCTCTTGCCCTTATTTTTTTTCTTCCAGAGTGTACTCTGCCTTGCGGGCTGAGGCATGAGCTCAGCATAGCAACAATCTTGTATTCGCTCTGAAAATGATCTCATCCTCTGGCAAAATCTCACATAATTATTGTATTGCTTTGACCAGCAGCAGGTGTCCTCTGGGCTCGGACAAGCACCAGACAAGAAACCAAGTTCCAGTCATGAACCCCTGCTAAGAATCAAACTCATCTCGTTGTTGCTGTTACCCCTTGTGTAGCTCTGTGAGGGCTACAACTCACTGTATAGCCATTAGTATAATCTTCCCACAGTCTCAACCTCCCCCCACCATGAAGACAAGCCTGGAATGTGTCCTTGCTTGCAAGCTGTTTTCCTCACTTTGAAATTAAATTTCTGTTTGATTCCTAACTCTTCTGTTTCTAGCCTGTTCTATTTGGCTGTAGCCATCCACAATTTAGAAGCTAGTTCAGTCTAGTTGATAGGCTTTTTTGAATCCTTCAGCAGTCCAGTGTAGTCTATGGACCCTTTCTCAACATAATGTTTTAAAATAAAACAATAAGATTACAAAGGAAACAGATTACATTGAAATGCAGTTATTAAACTTTCAAAAAAGTTTATGGACCCCAGGTTAAGGACATCTGTAGATTTTTTTTTTTTTGGTTCTTTTAGCCCTCTATGGTCTAAAAAAAGAAGAGTTGGAAATTCATATCTTGTTCCAATTCTATCAGATTTACTAAATTATAAATTCATTGAGGCAGGAACTAAGCTTTTGAAAAGTATATTCATTTCCTTAGTCTCTACCATCATGTTTTATGTATGAGAAAAAGAAAAAGAAAGATAGGAAGAAAGAGAAAGGAAGAAAGGAAAGGAGGAAAAAAAAAGAAAACCATCTGAACCTATGATTTCACTGTCATAGGGAATACTCTATGAGGAGACTCATTCTACCAATTCCAATTGGCACTTTGTTTTGCAATTTATAGACTTAGACAGTTGCCTAGGACACTGGGAGATTAATTAACCTGCCCATGGTCTAACAGCCAATATGTATCACTGGCTGGACTTAATCCTATTTACAATGAGGCCAACTCTACCATTCTATCATTCATGGGGATTTTGTTGCTGTTGTTCAGTTTCAGCCATGAGTGACTGGACATCACCCCATTGAGATTTTCTTGGCAAAGATACTGGAGTGGTTTGCCACTTCCTTTTCCAGTTATTTTTACAGATGATGAAATTGAGGCAAATAGAATTAGGTGACTTATCCAAGGTCACCAAGCTACTAAGTGTCTGAGGCTGAATTTGCTCTTAGGAAGATGAATCTTCCTGATTCCAAGCTTTTGAGCTTTGTTATAATGGATGACTAATGATTGTTTGTTGAACTGAATTGTCCTTTAACTTCCTAGGTTTATTTAACCATTTAAAGGAAAGGTAGAATAATAATTAATAAATATTTAAAAGGTACTTTGACCTTTCCCAGGTCAAAAATAGTTATTAGGGTAATTTTGTATTTCTCTTCATTTTGAAGACCTTTAATTATCATGTTCCATTTTTCATTGTACTGTAGATGGCACTGTAGGATGAAAATTGCAGTAATATGTGACTTAGGGAGAAAAGGAAGGATTAGGATATCCAGTTGTCAAGATGTAGCTGAGTCTAGCCAGAAACTGTTATTGTCCCTCATATAGCTATCTCATTATTTAATTAATTTACCTATTAAATATGGGTGTAATTATACAAATTTAATGCTGTAAAAATCATTAGATCCATCTCTAAGGTTAGAAAGGATGGTTCTTTAGAGAAAGAAATGTTAGACTCTTTGTAAATTCTTATTTTGGTGATTTTGGGGATTATTTTAATTTAGATACTGGAAGAAAGGAGGATGGAAGAGAGGGAAAAGGGAAAAGATCAAAGATAAACTTAGATTTTTTCAAAACTGTGTCTCTAGATTATATTTATTGAACTGGGAAGAAACTCTCTTTCACTGAGTCAGATCTAGATCAAGAGCAGTTAAGTCCAAACCCCTCATTTCAGAGATGAAGAAATTGAAGTTCAGAGAAATAATATAACTTGCTCAGTCACACAGGAACTGTTAAGTGTCAGAAGTGGGATATGAAAGTAAGTCCTTGTACTTTGAAGCTAGTGTGGTTTCCATCATGCTAATGCTATCTCCCTTTTCTACCCTTCTCTACTCTTCTCTCACTCCTCTTGAAATCTAGAACTCAGGCCAGAGTGAAGAGACTTAAGAGTTTGCAGTGGATAAAATGGCAGGCCTTAAATCAGAGACTTTTCTTCTAAGTTCAGCTCCAGCTTCAGACATTTACTTGCTGTATGACCTTGGGTGAATCACTTAGCCCTATTTCCCTCACTTTCCTCATTTGTAAAATGAGCTGAAGAAAGAAATGACAAACCATTCAAGTATCTTAAAAAAACACACATTAAAAAAACCCCAAACCCAACCAAATTGGGAGTTGGATATGACTAAACAAGGACAACAAAGAGTTGGAAGGGCCTTTAAGCTATTGTATGTCAGAGTTGAGACAAGAACCCAGCTATCCTGTTTTCTAAACCTGCTCTATTTCAATCATATGTGTAATATAATGCATATTTATTGAGTGTTTAACATTGGCTGAGTACCATACTGGGTAATTAGAAAATAAAAAACCTAGAAAACACATGGATTTAATTAAAAATTTTTTTTTCTCATTAGGAATTTACAATCTTTTAGGGGATAGGAGAGAGAGAGAGAGAGAGAGAGAGAGAGAGAGAGAGAGAGAGAGAGAGAGAATTATAATCTAGTATTGATTGTATTCAGGAAGATCGTGTTCATATCTCAATTCTGAAGCTTACTTTGTGATTTTGGGAAGGTGAATTAAAGTTTCCAATTTTCAGTTATTTTATCTATAAAATGAAGTAGACTCAATGATTTCTAGGGTTCTTTCTAGCTCTCAATTTCTGATTTTTTGGTAGCATTTGTCAATTTCTGGGATATGTGAATTAAAAAACACAATATTGCATACTAAGTACATTAAAGAGTTATAAAACAAAGTGCTGCATGAGATTTGGCAGACTAGAGGAGATATTGCCAGGAAAAATTTCTAAATAAGTCAGTCATTTGATTCACTGACACAGGCAACTGTATGAAAAGAGTTCTTAAATTCACCAAAGTATCAGTGCCATAATTGATTATATTATGGGTTAAATAAACTTTTCTTTTGTATTGACTTATGAATGAAGCCACCATTTATAACAAGTTTTCTAGAGGAAAATTTGTTCTGTTCAACACTTAGAAAACATGATGCTAAGACCTCCATCATATGGAGTTCTAAAATTTATTTCTTTTATCAGAGTCCCTTATTCTTCCATCCCTTCTGCCTCATTCTTCCTAAGTCTGTTCTTTATCCTCACTGTAACTTCTGACTTCTGCTCCCATTTTTGTCTTCCCAGTTTATCTTTTGCTGGCCCCTCTTTCCTTTATAGTCTTGACCCTATGAATGTCTGGTTCAACTAGGTAAATATTATTAAATCTGTTATATTCAATAGAGACATTTTGTCAAATCCCCTTTGGGTTCATTTCTTTTGTTTCTGTTCCTTTGCTGATAAATGCTACTAGAAAAAGTCGTGCAATAGTGCTAAATGGGTTCATTAAAATTTATCTTATCTTAATGGATCTTCATGGGCTAGGGCTATCATTTTATTCTTTCCTTGGTCACATTCTCCTGTGTGGCTGTTCCAAAGCATTTCTCTCCTTGAGATGTCATACACTGTCACTTTTCCTTTTCCTATGATCAGAGATCTTGCCTCTGCATGGTACTGTGCTAAGAAATTACTCAGAAAATAAAGGCTATGAGCTCCTACTTTTCCCCTATTCAACACCCTAAACCCTTCCACATTATTCCATAATCTTTTAATGGTGTTTGCCAAGATTAACTCCTCCACTTGTGTCCTTGAACTCAGGTGTTTTCTTCTATAGGAAATCTTTCTTGACTGCTCCTCCTTACCCCCAATTCTTTATATTTTCTCCTCAAATCATTTTGTATTTTCTTACCTACCAATCTTCCCACATTTTCCCAGTAGAATATCAACTCTTGAAGGATCCCCCAGTACAAAGTACACAGTGTGGCATCCTTAAGGTTCTTAATAAATGCATGCTAGTCTGAACTGAATTATAAACAAGTTCTTAGAAATCAACTCTATGCATTAGGAACGCATTGTATATCCAGGAAACACAATGACAATTCTGAATAACAAATATTGGGGATGACTACCTCCTTGTAAACTTGTTACAAAACATTTGCCCTTGTTTGTCAAAAGACTTAATGAGAGCAAGAATTGCTCTAGCAATCCAGACTGTGTTTTGTTTCAGTGTTTCCAAATCTCTTAGATGTTGGATACTATTCTTTCTCTGAGATGCCTTGACAGGAAACAGTCAAATGACAGCAAAACTCCAGACTGTTATGTGAGAATGTTTTTGCTTCTTGTAAGTTTCCCAAAGAACTTGTTGAGCATCCTCACTATTGAATTTATAGTAGAAGCGGTTGTCCCATCTTGCTGAAACCACAAATCTCACCTGTCAGCCTCTAGCATGGTGATAAATTGTAGAATGATCTGCTGATAGCTTTTAACATATTCAGTTTCAGGAAAAGACAAGAGCCTAACAACATTCCTTTTTGTGGAGGATTTATGGGAGCATATGGACAAGAATTGCATAGGTTGAGGAAGCATGGATGATTTGCCTTTGGCACCAGTGGAGGGAGGATTCTTCTGGATGAGACCCATTTAAAAAAAAAAAAATATATATATATATATATATATATATATATATATTAGTACTACAGAAAACTACAGTCTTCTATTAGGGAATGGGAAGAGGATAAGAACACCTATTTTATAGATTTGTTGTGAAGATTAAATGAGATAATGCATGGCAAGTGTGTTGTAAATCTTAAAAGTACTATATATATGTTAGCTATTTCTTTTCTTTTTATTAAAAAAAAATTCTTGGGTGGGGGGAGGCAATGGGGTTAAGTGACTTGCTTGGGGTCTCATAGCTAGTAAGTGCCTGAATCTGAATTTGAATTCAGGTCTTTCAGATTCTGGGGTGGTGCTCTATCCACTGAGCTACCTAGCTGATCCTATTTATCTTTTCTAATAGAATATAATTCCTTGAGGACAGGAATTTTTGTTTGTATCCCCAGGATGTAGAATAGTGCTAGACACATAGGTGGGACTTAATAAATACTTGTGAAGTTGAATTGAATTGAACTGTTTTCCATATGAAAATATTTATAACTCATGCAGCCACTGCTAAAATGAAATCAGCCATCCTCTAAGAAAAAATGCAGGTTAAAATTTTAAGGCTGGATGCTTGTAGTGATAGCCATGTAATAATTAATGTTTTACTCACATAACATGCCTGTTTTCCTTTGTCAAGCTTGTCCATATTGTTTCTCTCCACTCATTTTTTCCCCTCTTATATGCTCCATGAGGAACATGTATTTGTTGGAGGTCTCAGAGCCATCAGGAGAAAAGCACTACTACAGTCTCCTGTGGTCTGACTTCCCCTTCATTCTGTGACCCCAAACTTTTTGAGAGTAAGCAGAGATTCTCAAGGACAACTAGTCCAAATCCCTCATTTTACAGGTGAGACAATGGAAGGTTAGAAAGGTCAAGAAATCAAAGTCACTTAGCCACTATTTGTCTCAGTTTCCTCAGCTATAAAATGAGGATAATGACAACTACTACAGAGTTGTGTAGATCAAATTTTATAATATTTGTAAAGTACTTAGTACAGTGCCAGGAACATAGCTGTTGTTCCTCCTTTATTTTCTAAGAGATCAATGATATCATGGAGTGGTATCTTGACTTGCTCATGAATTGGGTTTAAGTAAGGCAGCAAAGTTGTCAGCCTCATTATCTTCCATAATCATCAGAGTCCAGGGGTAATATAAAAGTCAGCATGACTGGCAATAGCCCAGGATGGCGTGGAGGACCTTGGTGTCTTCGATGTCTGTCCAAGCTCTAAGCACTCCACAGAGTCTGCTTTACCTGCTTCATGGAACTTTGGAACAAATTATTCTCATTCTCCAATCATGCTGGGGTAGATACCCTCCTAACTCACTTATGGATTGAAGATTCTTTGGTTACCCTCAACAATTTACTAAGCCAGTTTTACCAGCTTGGAGCCACGAGTGGGAGTTAGGTGACAGGTGGACACCAAAGGTGAAGGAGCAGCCTTGGAAAGGGCTAACCAAGCCTCATACAAGAGAGAACAGGATGTCTCTGGGTCCCCTGTAGAAAGCAATTTGCAGCTATACAAATACACAAAACATTTTAGTATGGAAATGAAACCAACTAAAATAGCAACTCTATTCTCCTAGATCACTTTGGTAAGCAGAGGCAGCAGATGTGTAGTAGATTTGTTGTTGTTTTTAAAATTAAAGCTTTTTAGGGGCAGCTAGGTGGTATAGTGGATAGAGCACCAGCCCTGAAGTCAGGAGAACTTGAGTTCAAATCTGGCTTTAGACATTTAACAAGTCACTTAACCCCAATTGCCTCAGGAGAGGGAAAAAAATTAAAGCTCTTTATTTTCAAAACATAGATAATTTTTAGCATTCATCTTTGCAAAACCTTGTATTCCAAAAGTTTCTCCCTTTCTTCTCCCTCCTCAAGCAATCCAGTCAGTTGAACATACAATTCTTCAAAACATATTTCCATATTCGTCATGCTGTGCAAGAAAAATAAGATCAAAAGCATGAGAAAGGGAAAAAGAAAACCCCAGCAAACAAACAAATAACAACAGCAACAATAAGGTGAAAATACTATTCTTTGATCCACATTCAGTCTCCATAGTTCTCTCTCTAGGTGTGGATGGCTTTTTCCATTCCAAGTCAATTGAAATTGGCCTGAATCACCTCATTGTTGAAAAAAGCCAAGTCCATCATAATCGATCGTAACATAATCTTGTGGTTACTGGGTACAATGTTCTCTTGCTTTTGCTCACTTTATTCAGTAAGTGTTCATGTAAATCCAAGCTTTTCTGAAATCAGCCTGCAGAACTTCTGAGACTTTCAGTGGCTTATGATTGAATATTAGTGGAACACTCAGGCTCTTGAGCTGTTACCTTTGATTTTTCCCACATGGCTAATCCACCTCATTTTCTGAATTTTTGGCAATCATATGCATCCTCAATCAGGATACTTAACTCTGTGTAATCTTGGATAAATTCTCAACTTTGTCTGTCTCAATTTTTCCAGCTGTAAAATGGGGACAATAATAGCACCTACCTTCCAGGATGGTTGTGGAAATCAAATGAGACAACATATAAACTCTTTATAAATTTGAACGTGTTGTAGAAAAAGTAGCTGTTATTATTGTTTGATTATTTGGAGCCATATAGCATCATTCGAAGAATATTGGTGTTGAAAAGATGAGCTTTTGTAATGGGGAATAGGCTGCAACTCCTGATAAGCCAGGAACAGTTTGGCATCATTGAAAATATTGCCTAATTTCCCAAATATGATTAAGTCTTTTCTCTTCTTCCTATTCAGCTAGTTGTCCATCTGTAGCACTGGTTTTCATCCAACTGCATATCATAATCTATGCAATTATCATTCTTCATCCACTTGTTTTTCCCTGTGTAGATGACTAAATCACTCTAATCTCTTTTGAATATCTGAATAATTCTAAAAAGACAGGGAATTCTAATTTTGGAGAAAGATCTAAAAATTTGTATCCATAAATTTCTTCCCCCCTATAAGTAGCAAAGTAGATTTGGCATTCTAAATGGAAAATAGGACTAGAATAACTCACCAAGGAGGAAGGACACAAGTTAGGACAAAGGAAATTAGATTGAATAGCCAATTGTTATCACTCAAGGGGACCTTAGAGATTTTTCTTGTTCTCTTTTCATTTTACAGTTGAGGGATTTGAAACTCAAGAAATGAGATTATTTGTCTAAGTAAATGGAAAAGTTGGGCCTGAAAATTTTAAGGTTCTTTTTAGTCCATCATCATGTTTTGGTGCCAAAGTTACAGTCTTAAAAAGAAAAGATCCCTTATTCTCTGGGTAGTTTTCACTGGATTGACCTAAACTGAACCCAGCTCTCCCTCTTTCTTTTTACATATATTAACTAATTTAGGCTAATAGACACCTCCCCCTCCCCCATACACACTTTCACTTTGTTAACCCATAAACTTGATCAGTTGCTAAGCCCTATTTCTTCTTTCTTAGAAATTTTCATTGATTCTGGTTTTTCTTTTCAATTCCCACTGCCATCACCTTACTTCAGGTCGTCATTTCTTCACTCAGTCTGTTGAAATACAATCTCTGAAGAATTAAAAATAAATGTCACACAGAGGGCAACAGAAAAGCTTGTGGTGGGTGGGAACAGGCTACAACATCTAACAAACTAGGAACTTCAAAGGAGAATTTAATATAAAAGATTGTCAAAGAAATGTTTATCAGAAAAGGAATATAGGCCAGTTATGTGGGAAGTGTGTGAGATAACTGGAGGATAGCTTGTGAGCTCCACTGCTATTTTCAGAATGTCAGAAGACCTAGAGAGAGATCTCCAGACTGTTGAATGAAGCTCCTCTGGTGAATTTATGGAAGAACATGGGTAAGAATTATACGAGATAGTTGCATAGATAGGTTGGTAAGAACATCCACCATACTGATGCATGTTCATTGTTAAATTTTCAGTTAATTTTTATTAACAAATCAGCAGATGTTGCAAGCCAGGACTTGATTTATTATTTTGTTGATTGATGAGACTTAAGAAATGGAAAACATGTTAAATAACATATATTAAATTTTAAAATGCATTGTGTAATTTTTTTTTTTACAAGTTTTTCATTGTTAATGACTAGGCACCATGATGATCCTTCCTTGCTCTTGGGGCCCATCTTCTGCCTTCTCCTGATAGTTGTTTAGTTTATCATTGAGGGATCCCACCCCTGTAAAAGAGTTGATCCTGGGTACCAGAATCCCAAATTATTCCCCTAAGTGTCAAGAAATAAATATACCTTTATTGGCCACAAGTCATATTTTTGACTGGCTTTTTCCTAATCTGTATTCCCCCCCCCCCCCCCCCCCAGTTCTTGATTTATCTTAACATGAATCTCAAGCATTTTAAAGAAATAAATTTTATCAATGAAAGACTGGTCTACTGGAATATGATCCTGAGAGATTTTTTTTTTTGTTGGGATAACATTCTATATTTCATGTCATTAATAATAACAATACTAACTCATTTTATTATTATCCTCACTTCATAGATGAGGAAACAGACTCACAGAAGTTGACTGACTTACCTGGGGTCATATAGCTTGTACATGTCAGAATCAAAATTTTAACTCAAAATTTGACTCTAAGGTTCAATGTTCTTTCCATTATATCTTGAAAGAAAATTACTTTTGCCAACACTGATGAAATCCACTCCTTTTTCTCAATGTACCAAAACTGGAGTGAAATATAGGGAGCTATGGCATTTTTGACACGCTCTATTTCTTGTGACAAAGGTCACATGTGCCATTTTCTGTCAATTAAATTTTTTTTTTGCTCTTTTAATGACTGATTTTTGCAGTGTATATTGGATAAACTGTAGAAATGGTTTAGTTTCACTTGTCAATATGACTAAAAACACAAGATCAACCATTTTTCAATGTTCTTTTTCACTGTTATGGTAGATGTCAGAAGAAAAGACCAGGCTTCAACTAATAGTAGGTGCAGAACATAATTAGAAATTCATGAATTAGGATATTCTTTAGATTTATATTGTTAAAGTTTGGTACTCTACCTTAATTAAAGTCACTGGTGACTCTTGGTAAAATTAAAATGTATTTAAACTTGCATAAGAATTCCTTGGGCTGGATGACCTCTACTAATTAAGTGATCCTAATTAAGCCCGTGATTATAAATTTATGTGATATCTATCTATCTATCTATCTATCTATCTGTCTGTCTATCCATCTATCTATCTAGAATTCCACTTTAGGATAGCTAGGTGGTGCCATAGTGTTCATAGTGCTGGAGTTAAGAAAACTCATCTTTCAGGGTTCAAATCTGGCCTCAAACACTTATTAGCTGTGTGACCCTGGGCAAGTCATTCAACCCTGTTTGCCTCAATTTCTTCATCTATAAAATGAATTGAAGAAGGAAATGATGTCAGTATCTCCATCAAAAAAATCCTAAATGGGGTCACAAAGAGTTGAACATGACTGAAACAATTGAAAAACAACAAAAAAACCCCCTACTTCATGACTTTCCCATTTGAAGACAAGATCCTAGTATCAGTCAACACTTTCATATACTAACACTTGAAATTAAGGTGTAAATCCCACACTAAGCCAACAAATGAATATCCTTTGCAATAAAAATGGAATAAAAATTCTGCTTTTCTTTTTTTTTTTTTTTTTTTCAGTATTATAAACTGCTTGTTCTCAGACACTTAACACTTCCTAACTGTATGACCCAGGGCAAGTCATTTAACCCCAGTTGCCTCAGCTAAAAAACAAAACAAAACAAAAAAAACTGCTTAGCATTTATAACAAATACCAGTGAATAAATATGAAATAAATGTATTAATAAAATCCTAAATTTAAACTAATGTTTTGTTTTAGAAAAAATTAATAATTTACTGTGAGACAATAGGATATATAATTTAACATATGACAATATAAAATTAAAAATGAAAATAGCTAGATGTGGTATAATAATTAAGAGCACTGGAATTAGAATTAGGGAGACTTGAGTTCATATCCAGTCTTAAATATACTTGTTAGCTATGTGACTCTGCAAGTTTCTTTACTTCTGTCTACCTCAGTTTTTTTATTTGTAAGATGAGTGCAATAATAGCACCTTCTTATAGGTTTGTTGTATCAGTGAGATAATATATGTATAGCACTTTTCAAACCTTGTTATTACCATTATGCATTTGCTTTGTGTTTCCTTCTAGATCCTTTATCATATTAATAAAATATTTTGTCTTATTTAAAAATGTGCTTTTATTCAAAGTATATATTGTGCTATTTATTAGAGTTAGAAGGGGAAAGGAAATACCTACAATGTGCTGGGCCCTTTGTTAAGCACTTTACAGATGTTATCTTATTTTATTCTTACAACAATCCTGGGAGGTGAATTAATTAAGGCAAACAGAGGTCAAATAACTCATCCAATGTCATGTAGTTAGTAAGGTTTAAGGTAAGATTTGAACTCAGGTCTTCCTATTTTCTTTTTCTTTCCTTTTTTTTTTTTTAATTATAGCTTTTTATTGACAAACCATATGCCTGGGTAATTTTTCAGTATTGACCCTTGCAAATACTTCTGTTCCAACTTTTTCCCTCCTCCCCCTTCCCCACTCTCTCCCCTAGATGGCAGGCAGTCCCATACATGTTAAACATGTTAAAGTATATGTTAAATACAATATATGTATGCATATTTATACAGTTATCTTGTTGCACAAGAAAAGTAGGATTTAGAAAGAAGGTAAGAATAACCTGGGAAGAAAAAACAAAAATGAAAGCAAAGAACAGAAAGAACAACATAACAAATGCTATGTTGTGGTCCACATTCATTTCCCAGTGTTCTTTTGCTGGCTGGGTGTTTTGCTGGTTCTGTTCATCACTGATCAGTTGGAACTGATTTGGATCCTCTCATTACCAAAGGTAGCCACTTCCATCAGAACTGATCCTCATATAGTATTGTTATTTTTTATTATTATAGCTTTTTATTTACAAGATATATGCATGGGTAATTTTTCAGCATTTTCAACTACAAAACCTTTTGTTCCAATTTTTCCCCTCCTTCCCCCCACCCCCTCCCCTCGATGGCAGGTAGACCAATACATGTTAAATATGTTAAAGTGCTCATATAGTATTGTTGTTGAAGTACATAATGATTTCCTGATTCTGCTCATTTCACTCAGCATCAGTTCATGTAAGTCTCTCCAAGCCTCTCTCTATTCATCCTGCTGGTCATTTCTTACAACGATAATATTCCATAACATTCATATACTATAATTTACTCAGCCATTCTCCAACTGAGGGACATCCATTCAGTTTCCAGTTTCTAGCCATTATGAAAAGGGCAGCCACAAACATTTTTGCACATATAGGTCCCTTTCCCTTCTTTAATATCTCTTTGGGGTATAAGCCCAGTAGTAACACTGCTGGATCAAAGGGTATGCACAGTTTGATAACTTTTTGAGTATAATTCCAGATTGCTCTCCAGAATGGCTGGATGTATTCACAACTCCACCAACAATGCATCAGTGTCCCAGTTTTCCCACATCCCCTCCAATATTCGTCATTATCTTTTCCTGTCATCTTAGCTAATTTGACAGGTGTGGTGGTGTCTCAGAATTGCCTTAATTTACATTTCTCTGATCAATAATGATTTAGAACACCTTTTCATATGAGTAGAAATAGTTTCAATTTCATCATCTGTTCATATCCTATTCATATCAAATCAGGTCTAGATTTAACTCCTTGCAACTTCTCTTGGTTCTGTCCTCTGGGATCAAATAGAACAAATCTAATCTCTCTTCCATGTGACCGCCCTTCAGTAGTTTAAAATAGCTATTTGTTCCTTCAGCTGGTTCTTATATAATATGGGCTTAGGCTCTTCTCTATTTTGTTCAATTTTCCGTTATTCATGTTTTCTTCCCTTTCCATCTCCCTTTTCCACATTTGCACTAAGAAAGGAAAAAAAGAAAAAAAAAACCTTTGTATAAATATGTATAGCAAAACAAAATAAATGTCCATGTCAGAAAATGTATGTCTTATTCTACACCATGAATATCATCTCTTTTTCTGGAGTAGGGTACCATGTCCCATAACTGGACCCTGGAATCATGATTTGTCATTGAATTGATCCAAGTTTTTCAGTCTTTCAAAGTTGTTTGTCTTTACAATATTGTTATTGCATAACTCTTTTTATTGGTTCTGCTTATCTCATGCTGCATTAGTTTATATAAGTGTTTCAGGTCTCTGCAACTGCCCCCTTCTTCATAATTTCTAATAGCATGTTATTATTATTATATATAATTATTACTATATTAATATATTTATTAACATATTATTGGATAATATATATTATATACTGAATATATTTATATATTATAATTTATTTAGCTATTCCCTAAGTGATGGGTACTCCCTTATTTTTTAATTCTTTTTCAATAAAAAGTCTTCCTATAAATATTTTTGTACATATGGATTCTCTCCTTTCTTTGATTCTTTTATTCATGGAACATTAAAACAATCTAGAGGAAGGCTAATAAAAATATTAAAAATAAATCAGAGGAAGACATGTATGATGGACAGTTGTTTTATGGAGGATTGATGGGGAGAACAAAAATTTGCACAAGATGAGAAAGCATCTATGTTTTGGACAGAGTATCCAGATCTTTAAAATTGCGAATTCTCTGGAATGTTAAAGTAGAATTCTAACAATGGGATGGTTAGGTAGAAAAAGAAAACAAAATGCAAGCAAACAACAACAAAAAGAGTGAAAATACTATGTTGTGGTCTATATTCAGTTCTCACAATCCTCTCTCTGGGGGAAGATAACTTTCTTCATCAAAAGACCATTAGAACTGTCCTGAATATCTCATTGCTGACGAGAGCCATGTTCATTAGAAATGATCATCATATAATATTGCTGTTGTCGTGTATACTGATCTGGTTCTGCTCATTTCACTGCGCATCAATTCATGTAAGTCTCTCCAGGCCTCTCTGAAATCATCTTGTTGATCATTTCTTGCAGGACAATAATATTCTATAATACCCACATACCATAACCCACATATCATAACTCACTCAGCCATTCTCCAACTGATGGGCATCCACTCAGTTCATGAAAATGTTTTGAAAAATGTAAGACACTTAATTGAGTGATGTGGAAAGCAAGAAATAGGAAAAGGAAGGATTCACCCTGAAGTCAGAAGGATCTCAGTTCAAATTTGGCCTCAGACACTTAACACTTCCTAGTTGTGTGACCTTGGGCAAGTCACTTAACTCCAACTGTCTCAGGAAAAAAAAGGGCAAAGAATAACATCCGAGTTTAAATTCTGGAACTGATATGATCTGGAGAAAAGATTAAAAGATTAACTACCTGGTATTTTTTCTTTCTAATCAAATCCATTTTAAAATATATATTTTTAATTTATTAGAAGGAATGAAAACATTTCTTAGCCTATGAAAGGAACATGTTTGCATTATATGAGAGTAACTGTCTCTGAAATTTGGAAAATTTCCTCTGAAGAGCAAAATTAAGATGATTGTAAAGGTGATAAATTTCAGTACGTGTCTGAGCAGCAACATGTCACAATGTGGGTATTGGACAACACTTGAAGATGGACAGACCTTTGGGAGTAATAATAAATAATGGGATATTTTTAAAGATAAGTGCAAGGAAAGACTGGCAGTCTAGAGCATTAGCAATGCATGGTAACTCTTTCTAGGAGCCTTAGCTGAATCTTAAATCAGGTGGAAAGGGCTCACAGGCACTTAGTCATTGTTACAGTACCAGAATTGTTATGGAGATTAACTTCTTGAAGAGTGACTTGAGAAATACATGTGTCAGGGAGATTGGGTCTATCTCCCATCAAATTGTAATAATTCTCAAAAACAGAGTGGGAGGGGATAAGGAGTGCCACAAAGAGGGGGCTGGATATAGCAAACAGTCCAGTGAAAAATCATCTTTGGCACACATGGTTTAGGATATCGATCCCAATTCTAGCCTAGACTAGAAACTCAAAAATTTCCCTGTGTTAATTTGGGACTGTGAGCAAGTCAGGTAATCAATGATCTTGTGCCTTAATATGACTATGTGTAGTAATGAATCATTCAACAAACATTATCAAGCAATTGTTAAGTACCAGTCACTTAATAGACAATGGGGGTACAGAGACAAAAATGATGCACTTGTTAACCTCAGGAAACTTAACATTTTTTTTTTTTTTTGAGGGGGAGAAACAACATGGTCCAATGTCCTTATTTTGAATATGAGAAAATTGAGGTTCTTATTAAGACACTTGTCCAAGTCAAATAGTAAATATCTGAGAAAGAGATTTGATTACTCTATTAGGGATAAATGTAAAGTTTCATAGTTGGGTACAAAAAAATCAAGCCCACAAGTATAAGATGATTAGATAGCAGATGGTCTGCAAAAAAGTAAACCAATATGAGTCAGCTCTGTGGGGTGGCAGCCAAAAAGATAAAATGATTTTGGGCAATATTGAGAAGAATAGCTTCTATGAATAGGGAAGTGGTACTAAGCCCATAGTACTCTGCCCTTGTCATATCTCATTTAGTATATTGTGTTCTATTCTGGGAAAGGATAATGACAAATTTAAGAATATCCAATGAAGGGTAAATAAAATGTTGAAAGGCCTTGAACCCAAGCCATTTGATGATCAGCTATATTTAGTCTGGAGGAAAGAGGACAGGATTCAAGACAGGGCAAAATATCTATATTCAAATATGGGAAGAATTGTTCCATAGAAAGAAGATTAAATTTGTTCTATTTGATTCCACAAGTCAGAGCTAGGAACAAGTTGTTCAGTTGTGTCTGACTCTTTGTGATCCCTTTTGGGGTTTTTTTGGTAAAGATATTGGAGTGGTTTGTCATTCCTTCTTCAACTCATTTTTACAGATGAGGAAACTGAGGCAAATAGGATTAAGGACTTGCTCAGGGTCATACAACTTGTATGTGTCTGAGGACAGATTTGAACTCAGGGAGACGAGTCTGACTCTAGGCCCAGCACACTGTACATTATAGCGCCATTTAGCTGCCAGGAACAATAGGTAGAAATTGCAGAAAGAACAATTTTAGTTTGATATCAGAAAAAAAAAATCAACCTGATTATTGGAGTTGTCCAAAAGTAGAACTGGAGCTTTAAAAAAGTAGAACTTAAAAGGAGGTGGATTCCCTCCTTTTCCTTGGAGGTTTTAATGAAAAGGATGTATTATCACCCATTAATTTGTTATATGGAGATTCCTTTTGTGGGCATGTGAGAATTTATGGCCATTAAAGTGTCCACCAACTTTCAAGTTTTGTGATTCTGAATTCAGTGGTTTTGATTACAGGAGGGTTCCTCTCCACTGTATACTACAATGGTAGTGTACAAATAAGTAATATATATATATGTATAATATTAAAAAAAAGTATACAAAGATAAATTCAAAGTTTTTTTGGGGGGAGATGCAAGAAGATTAGCTACTAGGAGAAGAATCAGAAAAGGTTTTAGGCACAATAAAGCCAAGGAATTGGAAGTGAGGAGGAAATGCATTTCAGTCAGAGGGACAGCCAAGGCAAAGGGATGGAGGAGAGAGATAGAGCATCACGTGTGAGGAATAGTAAGCAGGTCGGCACAGTGTATGGAAGGAAGTAATGCTGAATAAGCCTGGAAAGGGAGATTGGAGCCAGATTGTGAGAGGCTTTAAATGGCATACGTCCTTATTCCTTTCCAGAGTACCTCAGTGGGAATAGAAAATGTCTATAAAGGATCTTGTGTTTCTCAGACAAAAAGGCTCTGCTGAAATGGAAGAGATTATTAATACAGTACTGTTCTAAAAATGATGATCAGTGCATTGAGAATTAAGGCATTATATGAATGCAGTGAGTGTATATTTTAGAACAAAAATAAAAGAATTATCAAAGAAGACTAAATTGAGGGGCAATTCCATAGGGAGGGAGTGAAAAGGAAATTGAGGAATAGAAAGTGACAAATGAAGCAGGAAAAATATATTTATGTTCATAATTACTATTTTAGGTTAGAAATTTTGGGAATATGATAGAAGTAAGGAGAATTTCAGCTTGAAATTGCAAATGTCCACTGCTTGGGGGAGACTGTATATTTTTTAAAAAAGTAATTTACTCTTGATTTTTTTTTAAAAAAGAAACTCTTCTTTTTACCTTCTTCCCCGCAGACGAAATTCTTTTCAATAGAAAATTGTGAAGATTAGTTAGCTATTTTAAAACATGCTTTGGGAATTAACACTATATAAATATTTGGAAGATAGTACTGCAATATTATAATTTTTCATTTATTTGCACATGAATCCCATGTATAATTAACCAAAGGCATAAATGCCTTTCCTTATCATTTGTTAAGGAGTTCTTGGGGAAGTTGGGTCCAGGAGCAGATCATACTTTCTTTCTTTCTTTTTTTAAACTAAAAATATCAAGGAATAAAAACACAGGATTTTGAAAAACAAGTTCATAGAATTTAGAGTTAGAAGGGATCAACCAGTGTCTTGGTCTTGACAAAAGCCTTTCTGTACCTCATCTGTAAAGTTTCCTTATCTATAAAATTCAGCATTTATTAGATACCTACTATGTTCAGGATATCATTCAAAAAACCTGAGGTGGAGCTGCAGGGAGCAAATATACTAAGAGGCAATAAAGTTCTTCTAAGGGGGTCTGTGAATCTTCGTACACCAGGCATTACTATTTTGATCTTTATTTCATATGATTATTTTCTTTTTTTTTCTAGTAAATTTATTTTTTAATACACATTATTTTATGAATCATGTTGGAAGAGAAAAAAATCAGAGAAAAAAGGAAAAACCATGGGAGAGATTAAAAAACAAAAAAACAAACAAACAAAAAAAAAAGAAGTGAACATAGCATTAGATTTACATTCAGTTTCCTTAGTTCTTTTTCTGGATGTAATTGGTATTTTCTGTCCAAAGTCTATTGGGATTGCTTTGGAACACTGAACCACTAGGAAAAACCAACTGTTTCATAGTTAATCATCTCACATTCTTGTTGTTATTGTGTGCAATGTATTCCTGGTTCTGTTTGTTTTGCTCAGCATAAGTTCTTTAAATCTTTGCAGGCCTTTCTAAAATCAGCTTGTTCATCATTTTTTATAGAATAATATTTCATTATCTTCATATGCCACAATTTATTCAGCCATTCCCCAATTGATGGACTTCTACTCATTTTCTAATTCTCTGCTACTACAAAAAGAGTTGCTACAAACATTTTTGCACATATGAGTCCTTTTCTCTCCTTTATGACTGCCTTGGGATATTGATCCAATAATGGCACTGCTGGGTCAAAGGATATGCATAGTTTTATAGACCTTTGGACATAGTTCTAAATTGTTCTCTAGAATGGTTGGATGAATTCACAATTCCACCAACAATGCATTAGTGTCTCAGTTTTCCCACATCCCCTACAAACATTTCTCATTATCTTTTCCTGTCATCTTAGTCAATCTGAGAGATATGAGCTGGTACCTCAGAGTTGTTTTAGTTTTCATTTCTCTAATCAATAGTGATTTAGAGCATTTTTTCATATAATTTCATCATTTGAAATTGTCTGTTCATATCCTTTGATATGGCAATAATGTTTTGCTCTATACTATAATTTTATGCATATATATATCCAACCTCCCATTTTATATATTTGTATCTGTTATCTAGATAGAAAGTCTTCTTTTTGTTACACATCCACACCTAACTACCCACCCACACATTTAAAGGATTCTTAAACCAAAGCTTCATGAAAGACTCTATTCATAGATTTTAGGAAATTCATAAACATGAATTAGAAAAATACGCTATTTTTTTTGGAAGGAAACCTTTGGTTTCCTTTGCAATTCTATGTATAATATTTTATTTTTTGCCATTAAAAGTACTCTGGGAAGGTCACTATAGGCCTCATCAGATTGCCAAAGGGATTCATGATATAAAAAAAGATTAAGAATCCAGTCTGATATATATATATATATATAATATATATATCATATATATTATATATATATATATAAATATTTTTGTGACTAATAAATGCAGTCAGTGATGAACTCAGGGACATGGGAAATGAAAGAAGATATTAGGAAGTCCTAAAGATATGATGAAAATGAACTGTGATTTTGATATCATCCAAAAAATTCACTTTTGTTTCAGGCATTTTCTCAATACACCAACAGTACTGAAATAATGGGTATTGTGCTTTTGAATTCCAGCTCCTGCAATCCTCCTCCTCTATAACTCCTAACTTCACCTTGAGGAAACTGTCTAATTAACTATTCCTTCTCCATTTCCTTACATATGAGGCCTGGATGGATGAACCTTTGCATTTATCTTTGACAAAAGAAACACGTAGTACTTTTCTATTATAGGATCTTAGTGTGATTGTATACATCAGGAGGATTCAAGTGACAAGATTGAGTGGCAGTAGCCAACCTCATCCCTAGATGGTCTGATGAATTGATAGCCCAGCACATCTATCACTCCTTTCAGCTGTCAGGAGCATTCCCAATTCTGGAAGATTAGTGTGTTTTTCTTTTATGGTATTGAGGGAACAAAAAAAATAAAAAGAATGAAAGAAAGGAAGGAAGGAAGTGAGAAGCTCAACATTAGGTGTTAGTTTGGAATCTGCTGGGGAAATGAAGCTTTGAAGTATTATGGAAATTAATATGCTAAAATTGAGAGACAGCTCAGGTACAGAACAAATGAGTATCTAATACAAGAAAGACTCACAGTGTGCTAGAGGGATCCCTATAAAAGATGATGCAGCCTCTTTGAGTTCAAGGCTTGGGAATCATTCCAAGATACTGACTTTATTGGGAGTCAGATAGTGAAATAAGTAGAAAGCTTAGGCTAAATCAGACCACAGTTTCCAAAACCATTTTCCCCTATACCCTACAACTGATTAATTCTCTACAACAAATTAATCAACTAACAAGCATTTATTAAACACCCATTAGGATCCAGGTACTAGGCTAGATGTCAGGAACAGAAATATAAAGAATTATACAATTCCTATTCTCAAAGAATTCTTATTCTAATGAATGAACTTCAGGAAACAACTAGATCCTTAGGTCTCATTTGTTCTTTGCCAATCATCAAAGTGCACTTTAAAGTTTATAAACAACATCTTTAGAGCAACAAATAATCTAGGGGAACAAATGCTGCAAATTTGATTGAAAAAAAAAACAGGGCATCATGGCATAGCTATATTCATTCACTGACATTGATTTTAAACTACAACTTTAAGTCAAAGTCTGCCTGGATAGTACTGCTGCTTGGCATATAGCTTTGTTGCTTTGTCATTTTAGTTGTATCCAAATCTTCATGACTGTACTTGGAATTGTCTTGGCAGAGATACTGGAATGGCTTGCCATTTCCTTCTCCAACTCACTTTACAGATGGGGAAACTGAGGCAAACAAGGTGAAGTGACTTGCCCAGGATCCTATAGCTAGGAAGTGATTGAAAGCAGATTTGAACTCATGGAGGTGAATCTTCCTAGCCAGACACTCTATTTGTGATCCACAAAGGCTTTATTCAAATCAATGAAGTAGACTTTTTTTTCCCCCTGGAACTCCTTTGCTTTCTTTATAATTCCATGAATGTTGGCAATTTGGTCTCTAGCTCCTCTGCCTCTTTGAAAATCAATCTGCTCTTCTAGTAATTTTTGTTTCATATAATGCTGAAGCCTAGCTTACAGATCTGAAGCATAACTACATGTGAAATGAGTGCAATTGTTTGATAATTTGAATGTTCTTTGCATTTCTTATTCTTCTATTGACTGAGGGCTACTTCATTTCTTCTAAGGGATTCTTACCCCAGTAGTATATGTAGTGATAATATAATTAAATTCACTCATTCCTGTCCACTTAAGTTCACTGACATCCAAGATACTGATTTTTAATCTTTCCATCTCCTGTTTGACCACATTCCACTTGCTTTATATTATAGATCCAGGTTCCTATATGACACAGATCATTTTCTTTTATCACTAAATGCATCCATGACTGAGCTTCTTTTTGGCTTTGGCTCAGTTGCTTCATTAGTACTGGGGCTACTTGTCTTCCCGGGTATGGTATTGATGGAATAAAGCTTCTAGGGAGGTCCCCCTGACCTTAGAGTGCTACTGTTTTAATAATCTGTCTGTCAAGGATTGTAAAAGTCTTCTGGTTTAGGAATATAATATTTCTTCTCTAAGACTTTAGGGAAGATATATTAATGATTCCAATACTCTCTAAATTTAGAGTGTTATTATTCTGACCATGTCTGTCAAAGATTCTAAAGTCTTTTGGTCTTAAGATAGTCCTAGATCTGCAAGTCAGTGAAAAACCAAATTCCTGAGACCACTCCTCAGTTCTACCTTTAGGCCATGAAATTAGCATATCAATGACATAAAAAACTGGATAAATTTGTCTCCTTGCTCCTGGTTCTTTGCTAAATCCTTTTGGAACTTAGCTTGCTTTAGTTGATATAACAAATACAATAAACTTTGCCCCTTGATTTGGGTTCAAGTCGACAAATTCTTTTGAGAACCTTGTGACATCAGTCTGTGACTCCCAACCTTTTGGGGTCCTTTCCCAATCTCAACCGTAGTGGATACCTCCCAACCTGAGGGGCTCATCTAACAATGTCATCTCTCAGCACTGAGCATGGAATTTTCTTGGCAAAGATATTGAAGTGGTTTATCCTTTCCTTCTCATAAGCCTCTATGCCAGGATAAGGCAGTGATCCAGTTGGGTGACAGCAACAATTTACTATGTACTAAGAAATGGGAATACAAATACAAGTAGAAGAAAGGCAGTCCTTGCCCTTACGGAGCTTACATTCTAATGAGAGAAGATAACACATTCCAGGTGTGTGTGTGTGTGTGTGTGTGTGACAGATTATTTTTAAATTAAATTTTTTATTTACATATTTCCATATGCATGGGTAATTTTTCTTTTCTTTTCTTTTTTAAAATAACTTTTTATTGACAGAACCCATGCCAGGGTAATTTTTTTACAATATTATCCTTTGCACTCACTTCTGTTCCGATTTTTCCCTTCCCTCCCTCCACCCCCTCCCCCAGCTGACAAGCAGTTTTATACAGGTTAAATAGGTTACGAGTAGATCTTAGATACAATATATGTGTGCAGAACCGAACAGTTCTCTTGTTGCACAAGGAGAATTGGATTCAGAAGGTATAAATAACCTGGGAAGAAAAACAAAAATGCAAGCAGTTTACATTCAATTCCCAGTGTTCTTTCTTTGGGTGTAGCTGCTTCTGTCCATCCTTGATCAGTTGAAACTGTTAGATCTTCTCTTTGTCGAAGAAATCCACTTCCATCAGAATACATCCTCATACAGTGTCGTTGTTGAGGTATATAATAATCTCTTGGTTCTGCTCATTTCACTCAGCATCAGTTCATGTAAGTCTCTCCAGGCCTTTCTGAAATCATCCTGCTGGTCATTTCTTACGGAACAATAATATTCTATAACATTCACATACCACAATTTACTCAACCATTCTCCAACTGATGGGCATCCATTCATTTTCCAGCTTCTAGCCACTGCAAACAGGGCTGCCACAAACATTTTGGCACATACAGGTCCCTTTCCCTTCTTTAGTATCTCTTTGGGGTATAAACCCAGTAGAAACACTGCTGGATCAAAGGGTATGCACAGTTTGATAACTTTTTGAGCATAGTTCTGTGTGGTTCAGACAGCATTTAATAAAAAAAAAAAGCTGGAGAGATATCTAGAAGCAAAGCAAAGTTTATTATACGTTCTTGCTAGAATGGGCGACCCTCCCATCCAGCAGACAATCGAAGGGAGGAAGCACCGTAGGGGGCAGGGTCAACACTTTTTATCCCTAATGCAAATACCCCCTCCCACCACTGACCCTCATCCTTATTGGCTGAGGATCTTACATTCTAAACGAGGGAACTACCCAAGAAATTGAACTTGACCAATAAGTACATAGTTGCCCATATTTGACCTAAACAGAAAGACACTGATGTCATAGGAGGATAACAAGGGGACTTAAGTATGCCTTTAGGGGATAGCAGGGAGGGAATTTAAATATGCCCTTGACTTGATGCTTAAAGTCCTTCAGGCCTACTTAAACTTTGAAATAGATGAAGCCTTACTCGATTTTCACAACTGTCTTGAAAGATCTCACCTCATCTCGTTCACTATTATTTGGACAAAAACATTCCCAAAGTAAAGTTGAACATTACATCAAATCACCATAGATCTATGAAACTATATTTCAAGAAAATTTTCTATTATAATTCTATGACCTTTTGATGCAAACATCTGATGAGGTTCTGGATCAGGGTGCTTTTATCTTTTTTTGTCTCATGGATCCCTTTGGCATAAAGTCTATGGACCTCTTTTCATAATAATAGCTAGCTAGAATTTATATAGTACCTCAAAGTATACAAAGTATTTTCCATATACTTTCTCATTTGATTTTTACAACAACCCTGGGAGACAGGTTAACTCATTTTATAAAGGAACAAAGTGAAGTTGAAAGAAGTTAAATGACTTGGCCATAGTCACACAGCTAGTAAGTGACTACAGATTGAACCCAGATTTTCCTGATCCAAGTATAGTATTCTATATTTATGCCACTTACCACATAATATTTTTAAATACAAAAAAAAAATACAAAAAAAATTCACAAAGTAAACCAATATTATTGAAATACAGTTATTAAAATATTAAAAAACTCATGGATCCAAGTTAAGAAACCCTGCCCAGATGAACATTTAGTAAGTCTGTGTCTTTTTCCCTTAATTATCTCTTGTTTCTTTCTTAAAATTAAACTAAAATGATAGCTTTTACTTTTCTATCACTTTCATTTCTGAATATATTCTCCTCTAGTTTTCTGCCCAACAAATAAAGAATTTTTAAAAAGGAAAAAAAGATTTGTCAAAATCACCTTGATTGCCTTCTTAACGGAAAACTCTTTTGCAAACCTGTAGTATTAAGTTTGGATATTTTAAGCAATCTTTGCAATTTTAGATACATCTGATACTGAAGCCATTCTCTGATATCAAAACCCCTCTTTTGGTCTATTCCTTTGGTCTATAGCTGTTTGCATATTGTTTTCCCCATTAGATTGTGAACTCTTGAAAGCAAGAATTTTTTCCTCCTTTCTGTCTTTCCTTCTTCTTTCCTTCCATCCCTCCCTTCCTAACTCCTTTTCTCCATAACCATCCCTACTTCTCCCTTCCCTCCTTCCTTTCTTCCCTTCCCTCCCTCCCTCCCTCCCTCCCTCCCTTCCTTCCTTCCTTCCTTCCTTCCTTCCTTCCTTCCTTCCTTCCTTCCTTCCTTCCTTCCTTCCTTCCTTCCTTTCTTCCTTCCTTCCCTCCTTCCCATAGATTGGTAAAGGTAACAACAACAAAAAAGAAAATGATAAATGTTGGAGGACCTAGTAGAGGATAGGTACACTAATGCACTGTTGGTAGAGTTTTGAATTGATTCAACCATATTGGAAAGCAATTTGGAATCATATCTAGAAGGTCACTGCCTATTGCTTGCCTTAGTCATACCACTGTTAGGCATATAACCCAAAGAGATTAAAGAAAGAAGAAAAAAATATATCTTTAGCAATTCTTTTTGTCCACCAACTGGAGAATCACTGAACAAACTATGACATAGAAATACAATGCAACACTATTGTGCCCTTAGAAACTATGAAAAGAATGTATACAGAGAAACCTGGGAAGATTTGTATTAAGGAGTACAGAGTGAAGTGAACAGAGCCAGGAGAATAATGTATACATGAGTTATAACATGGGGAAAGTAAAAAAAATGTATGTGCCTTAAGGACTATGCTAATTGTCATAATCAATCACTTTTCTAGAATATTGACAATGAATGATTTTGTGTTTCCTACCAAACACAAAACGACATTTTGAGTGATAGACTGGAAATATAGAATGACATAGATTTTTTATATAGTCAATGTGCAGATTTATTCTTTTTGATTCTTATTTTTAACAAGGAATAACTTATTTTTTGAAGAGGATAATTATAGTTTTATAAAGAAAAGATACAAAGCCATTTTATGAAAAGTTAATAAAATACTCAGAAGAGAACAGAAGGAAGTTTAGAAGAGAACACAGACAAGAAGGCAGTGTTAGAAATACTATGTATAACTATATGCTAAGTTAAGTACACTTAGTCACAAGTACCCATATAACAACATATTTAGAGCATCAATTTTTATAATACCAGATAGTAAAGCATTAGTAAAGTATCACTAAGGTATACATCTAAAGAAAGCAAAAATAAATTTAGCATATACTTAAATAAACTATGTAACAGAGATTCATGATTCTATATACAATTCTTTTGTTTTTCTGCTGATATGACACTGTTCATATTTGTTGTTTTTAAAATTCATAATAAAGGAAATAAAACTAAGGCAAAGTATTAGTGTGCTTTTCTTCTTGTTATCCTTCCAAAATTGATTATTTGGATTTCATGTCATCTTTGCCAGTTTTTTAAGTATAAAGTGAAAACTCAGAGTTGTTTTAATTTGCACGTCTGTTACTTTGTGATTTAGAACATTTTTATGTTTATTGATAGTTTGAAACTATTCATATTTTTTTGGCCAACTGAAGAGTGAAGCCTGTAATGGGCTGAAGTTTGAGTTGATGCACTGAGGTCCCAAGTACATGAGGCTAAATAGTAATTGGACTATACTCTATTAATATACATGATTGGATAAAGAATGGTCCCTGCCCACTCTCTGTGCAAGTCCTGATGTGTTGTACAGGAAATGACGATTTTGGTGGGTGGAGGCAGAGAAAGGAACAGGAAGAGAAGCTGGGAGAGATTGGGCCTGGAGTCCATTCTCCTGGCTGCTGGTCGTGTGGCTGTGGGTCTAGCTAGCTTCTTGACTCAGCTGCACACATTGCTATCGCCGATTCTCTTCCACCTCCCATCCTTCTTCACTGAGAATAAAGACTGACGATTTTCCCCTAACCTGAACTCCGGACTGATTTTAAAATACACGATCTTCACAGAAGCCTCTTTGTCTTATAGTGTTGATTTCTTATAAGTCTTCGGTATTAGTTGTATTTGAAAAGATTTTTTCCCCTCGATTGTTTCTCTCCTTATTCTGGGTGCATTGATTTTGTTCTTGCAAAAAAAAAAAAAAAAAAAAAACTTAAAAAAAATCATACAGAATTGAAATTGTTTATTTAAAAAATAATCTCTTCTGCCTCATGTTTGATTGAGAACTTTGCTTTTACCAATAAATTGTTAAAGGCACCTCCTTTCAGTTTCTTTAAATTTACAATGGCATATTTTATTAGCAAATGATTTACCCTGAATAGACCTGTGATTGGACACTTTCATTCAGCTTAAATGATTAGGGCTGTTTATGGCTAAAAGGAGAATTTGTTTTGCTTGACTGTGCATATTTGTTACAAGGGTTTTGTTTTTTTCTTTTTTTCCAGTAGAGGTGACAGGAGGGAGAGAAAATAGATTGTTGTTAATTGGGAAAAAATTAAGTTAAAATGAAAGAGGAAAGGAAAGCAATTATCTGTCTAAAAGTGGAATGAGCTTCATCAGATGATAATGGATTGTCTTTTCCTTGAGGTTTTCAGAAAGAGACTGGATTCACACTTAGATTTTTAGGGGATTCTTTTACCAATGTGTATAGAACTAGATGGTGTCTGAGTCCCTTCCAATTCTGAGATTTTGTAAGTCTAAGGATAGGACAGTGGATTTGATAATGAGTGATATAGTAGAGAGTGGTAAATGTCAGGCATGAATTCTAACTCATATAGACTAAAATAAAACAAAACTGCTTAATGTAACTTTATATAAAATCTAATGAATTTTGCCATTATGTCTTATCTGAGGCAGAGTTGACCCTATGGGTAATTAGGCAAATCCATTGTTGGAGGAAAGACAATTTTTTACCCAGAGAGAGAGGCAGAGTCCAAATTAGAAAATCAGTAAGCATAAGCAAGAAAGCTGGGTCTGCTTAATATTAGAGTACATGCAGACTGCAAGGATCTAAAGGCATAAGTAAAATGGTTTTATGTAAAGGGCTAGAAACTCCAAAAAGGTATGCTTGAATCAGACAACCAAGCATTTAAGTCTTAATTACCTATTCGACAATGACTCTATTAGCATATGTTTGGAAAAATGACCCTTCTTACCATTGGTGCTGGCTCAATGTTTGATGTTAAGATAATCGTAGGCAAGGATTAGAGGGTGGGGTGAGAGAGGCGAGACTTCACTTGGCAGCAGGATCAAGAGGAGAAAGGTGGAGATTCTGGACTCCAGAATCAAGAAGAGATCTTTAGCAAAACTCCTGGCAGTTTGCCTGATTCTCCCCCTAAAGACCAAGGACTTTTACTTATCCTGACTCTGGCTGATCCTGAGGCCTCCAGGGAGCTATCCTGGATTTAACAGTTTTAAAAACTGGTCTCTGGATCTAACTTACATTAAAAATTAGGCAGCAAACTTCAGAGAGTACTAGAGAACTGACTGAGTTGACCAATCTCTCCAAAGTTTTAGTTCTTTTAGAGACTGTTGGAAGTCCCTGTTCTACTCTTGTGAGCTTGTATTACCAGGAGTGGGATCTGTTTTGCCTTCTTTGGACTTAGGCAAAGCTATCACACCTTGAGTCACATACACATATTGATTATGTGGTATTGTAGCAAGAACTCTGGATTTGTTATAAAAGAATCTGGCTTTGAATCCTTTATTACTGGGTGAAGTTGAACAAGTTACCTAAATTCTCTGTGTATCACTCATCAAATTAGACTTCATTATTTCTATGGTCCCTTCCAGTTCTAAAATTTTATAATAACTTATATGTCTTTCCTGCTCCCATGGACCTCCTTAGACCCTGATGTCATAGCTTGGTGAGCTGGCACAAGTAGCAGACCTATAATTCCAAGTCACATACAGTATGTTCTGGCTCCTGTGTCTTTTCTTGGGCTACTATAGAAAACCCTCTGGTATTGAAGGCCCTTGGATTGCCTCCTTAAGTTAAAAACACTCTTCTGGTCAATTCACTCAGGCAATCATTCACCCTTTATTAAGTGTCTACTATTTGTAAAGGATTATGCTGACAAAGACAAAACTACTTGCTCTTTGTTGTTCTTTTGGGCACCAAAATTAATGTTGGTGGGCAAACCATTTAAGTTCTAAGATTTAATGTCCTCATCTGTAAAAAGGAAAGGGGGAAATAATAATCCCTGATTTGCCTATCTCTGAGTATCATTGTGAGGATAAAGAAATTTGTAGAATACAATATTTGTTGAATTTTTATTATTATTTTATATCCATATTGTGCTTTTGATGGGTTGGGTCACATTGTAGTTATATTTCAATTTGATGGCTTTCTCCCCAGTAAATTACAATAGCAGCAACAGCATCAGTAGCAACAACAACAGACACAAACATTTGAAGTGCTTTGTGCTGTCTTTATGAAGTCTGGAGAAAATAAACCTTTCCACTATAAAAGGCTGCCCAGTGGAACCCATGACCCAGATGGTTTTTCTCTGGCTGAATGGATCATTTTCTCCTCACCTGTAGCCCAAGGATGTGAGGAAGGCTATAAAATGCTGAGAAATTTTTGCTTTTGAGTTTCCCCACAGTGAATACTCCTGGATTTCCTTGGGTTGCTGTGGCCTCTCAGGGAGCTCAGTTCATTGAAAAGAGAATTTATATTTGTTGATAATAGGTGAGGTTATATGCTACAGGCTTGGCAGCTGGTGTCCCTAGTCTCTGGCTGCTAATACCACTTATTTTTCATTCAAACAGGACCCAGGCCAAGGAGCAATATTGGCAGAGTATTATGTGACTGATCTGCTGCTTCTCATGTTTCTTGCCAGGCAATAATAGCATTTCCTAGAGTTGCCTTGCAGTTACAATAATAAGAGATCAAATACCTAATGATTTAAAGTTTGTGAAGTAGTTTTGTACACGTTATCTTGTTTGGACCTTGTAACAGTAATGAGAGTAGGTATTATTATTATTTCTATTTTATAGATGAGGAAACTGAGTTTCAGAAAGGTTTGAGTGACTTGCACTGAATCACACACCTCCAAAATAACTTTGGTGACATTCAAGCCCATGACCTTTTGATTCCAAGTTCATTTCTACAATATGCTATGTCTTAGAGGAACTGACACAAGGCTATATATCCAAAGCATGGTATAGGGTTGAGTCATCAGGGACAGCACTAGAGAACATCTCTTTCAAGGCTTTGTGGTTGGCAGTAGGATGATACAGAGAGGAACAAGACAAGATCCTTGACCCCAAGACACTTAATGGTCTTCTCAGAGAAACAGAACATAAGTCAAGTCAATAAGCATTTATTAAACACTTTCTCTAGGTGAGACACTGTGTTAAATGTTGATCACAGCACAAACATAAAACACAAACATAAAAAGGGATCTAAGAATATCAGGCACTATGTGGAGGTAGTACAGAAAAATGTTCGAATAGGCAAAGGAAAGAAAATTCACTCTGGGCTGATGCTGATTGATGTTCTGTCATTTCAAACTCTTTGTGACTCCATTTGGGGCTTTCTTGGCAAAGATATGGGAGTGATTTGCAATTTTCTTCTCCAATTCCAGGCAAACAGGGAGAAGTTATTTTGCCCAGGGTCAAACAGCTAGTAAGTGTCTGAGGCTATATTTGAATTCAGGTCTTCCTGAGTCCAAGCCTGGCACTTTGTGAACTGTACTACCTAGTTACCCATGTGCTGATGGGTAAAAATCAGGTCCTTGAAGGACAGATCAAATTGAAATAAGTGATGGCAGCATTCTAGGCACAGAGAATAAATAATATAAAAGCAAAAAGGCAGGAATGTACATTAATTTTTTTTTTTTTTTTTTTGGCTACAGAGCTGGGGTGGAGGGTAGATAGTTAAAAAAACCTTAGACTTGCGTTATGAGTCCGAAAAAACTCAGAAGTCAGTCATGAATTTGAAACCCATTCCCCCCACTTGCTATCTAACCTTGGCTAAGTGGATTCGTTTCTTCTTCTCGATTTTCTCATCTGTAAAATGGGTGAATTAGACCAAGTGATTTCTAAGGTATCCTATAGTTTTCAATCTATAATCTTCTGATTTTTTAAGGTTTGTTTCCCCTCTACCTCTTTCTATTTTATTTAGTGTTGAAAGATTAAATTTCCATAACTATCAAACAAATGGCAGAGTCAGAATTTGAACTTTGCTTTTCTAGCCTCAAGTCCAATAATTATTGTACTTATACTAATCTGCCACCGGCTGGTGCTAATGATCCCTGAGAACAAGGAGTAAGTGCATTCAAATTCTGCTTAATACCTGTAGGTCACATTTTGGGGCTCAGTTTCCTTATCTATAAAAATAGAAGGTTGATGAAGTGATCTTCAAGGTGTTTTTTAGCTCTAGATCTATGATCATATATGTAGGATATTCTCCATCTGATTCTGTATGAATATATCAGAGACTGTAGCAGATACAGCACTGGATCTGGAGTCAGGAAGACTTATTTTCAATTCAAATTCAGACTCAGATACTTATTAGTTGTGTCCCTGGGCAAGTCACTTTACTTTATTTGCCTCTGTTTTCTCATTTGTAAGATGAACTGGAGAAAGAAATGGCAAATTACTTCAGTATCTGGTAAGAAAAATCCAAGTGGGATTCAAAGAGTCAGATCTGACGGAAAAATCACTGAACAACAATAATAAATATATCCTATTTATTTTGGAGGATTGCGATCTCTAGAAAATGAGTCTTTTTTTTTTTTTTTCCCCTGAATGAGATTAGACCCATGGAAGCCTTCTCACTTATCCTTCATTAAATCTAATTGTTGCATGCTCTCAGTTTCTCCCTTCAAAGATTTTAGAGCTAATATTGCCATATTGAGTTCTGATAGGGGGAAGGAGAGATGAAAAGTCTTAACTATGAGGGAAGCAGTCAGCAGCAGAGGTACCTGAGCACTTCAAGGGGGAGGAGTCCTGTGAAGGGAGATAAGGGCAGAGCTATGTAAGAGGTGCAAATACAAACTTCATTTGCTCCAGAGAGCAGGAACCAAACAGAGAAAAGGGAAAAAATAGAAAATTAGCTTGAAAAAAGTGTGGAATACAATATGACGAAAACAGAAAGGATGCTGAAGGAAAAACTAAAAAAGAATGAAACAGAAAAAAAAAATTAGCCTTGAGAGGGAAGGCAGAAAAACTGTTTTCACTAGAACCAGTCTTCTTGATTGATCCAACTTCTCATGGGTAGTGTTTAGTTAGCATTTTAGACTAAACTTTCAATAAACAGAAAGACCCTGAACCTTACTCAGAAGGTGAATAAATTCAGACTTTGCTGAAATAACAAAGTTGCCCATTACCACAAGAACTCTTAAAAGTTAAATCTCAGAACTGGATCCCTAAGATTCCAGAGTTAATTCTAGCTGTCAGCTTGTACTTAGGGAAAGAGAAGTTCTATTAACTCCTTTTCCTTGGTGGCCCTCGGGTTGACCAGGAAAAATGAGGATATAAAATTCTTCCCTGCCTTAATTCCTTAATTTCCTAAACTTGTGCTTTTGTGCACTAATATCACCTTGAATATATTGACATTTATTAAATTTATATTTATGCTGTAATATATCTGATTTGTGTTTGTCATCTCCTCCATTAAAATGTAAACTCCTTGAAAGTAGAGGTTTCTTATTTGTACTCTGTACTCCAATGCCTAGCACATAATAAATACTTGTGCCCAGCTCATTAGCTAGTTTTATCTTCAAACCCAATCCTCTGATTTACAGATAAGGAAAAGGAGACCTGAAGAGCTGGAATAATTTGCCCAACATTACCTAAGTGCAAAGTGGATAAGCCAGAGTTTGAAGCATTTCTGATTCTAGATCTCCACAGTACCATGCTGCCTCCTAGGATTTGGGGTCGTGGATTTGTTAGGAAGTTGTTACATTGAGGGACATCAATTCATCCATCATCAATTCCTCTTGTGTCAGATGAAAGGGTTGGACCTTGTAATCAACAGATAACTTTGCCTTTAGATCAGCTGTATGGGAATTAGTGAGTTCAAGGGTTATCTAGAAGAAAGAGGTACAGACTTTTCGCAGGTGGCAAGAGAATAGAGTAATTGCAAATTTAACTCATGCTTATCATGTTGTCTATACTGTCTTTGTAAGTATTTAGGGGTTGTGGTTTGTAGCAAGGTCACAAGCAGGTTCCCTAAAGCTTTCAAAGGGAAAAACCTTGGAAGAGATAAAAAAAAGAGACTAAAGAAGTGAACATAGCATGTGTTGATTTACAGTCAATCTCCATAGTTCTTTTTCTGGATGCAAATGGCATTTTCTATCCAAAGTTTATTGAGATTGCCTTGGATCACTGAACCACTGAGAAGAACCAAGTCTTTCATAGTTGATCATCGAACATTCTTGCTATTATTGTATACAATGTATTCCTGGTTCTGCTTGTTTTGCTCAGCATCAGTTCATGTAAATCTTTCCAGGCCTTTCTAAAATCAGCTTGTTCATCATTTTTATAGAACAGTAATATTCCATTATCTTCATATACCACTTGTTCAGCTATTCCCCAATTGATGGGCATCTACTCATTTTCCAATTCTTTGCTACCACAAAAAGTGCTATAACATGTAAGAATTGAAGGGATCTGAGAGCTGAGGGGCACCTCAGAAGCCACTGCATCTAACCCTTCTTATTTTGCAGATGAGAAAATAGAGCCTTAGGGAACTCCCAAAATCACACAGGAAGTTTAGATTTTTAGTCTTGATGGCAACCGTATTCTAGAAAAGCGTTTAAGCTTTTTCCACTCACAACCTGTTTTTGCCCCCCAAATTTTTATATGACTTTGAACATATAGGTATATAAAATAGGCATACAAATCAAATATTTACTGATAGTAAATGATAATTTCATGACTTCCACATACAGTTATAAGACCCCATATAGAGTTATATACCCCAGTTTAGGGAACTGGGATGTAGAGCTCTGATGCAAATCATATTAGAATTGAAGGGATCTTAGGATATTAAAAAGAGTAATAGATCTGAGAGGGACCTGAAGATATTTGTTATGAATTTAGAGTGTCAGAGCTGAAAAGTTACCAAAGATCATCTAGTCCAAACCTTTGATGTTTAGAAAGAAGGAACTTGGGATGTAAAGAGTGCAAAATGATTCAGCCATATAGTAAGTTAGTAGAAGGGGCAGAACCAGAATCCATGTCTTAATTCCTATGCTAAAGAAAGCTCCTACAGAGGAGGGATTGCTTCATTTTATATCCCCAGAATCCTGAAGAGCATTTGGAAATAAGAATTTATTTAATAAATGCTTATTGATTGATTTTCCATAAAACTATGTCGCCTCCATTTATTTTTTTGCTGTTTAATCAATTAGTTCAGTCCAACTCTTTGTGACTCCACTTTTTTTTTTAATGGAATTTTATTTTTCCAAATACATGCAAAGATAGTTTATAACATTCACTTTTGTAAAACCTTGTGTTCCAAATTTTTCTCCTTTTATTTCCTTCTCTCCCCTCCTCAAGATAGCAAAGAATCTTATGTAGGATAAACATGTGCAATTCTTCTAAACATATTTCTATTTTTGCTATGCTGTGCAAGAAAAGTCAGATCAAATGTGAAAAAAATAAGAAAAAGAAAAAAAATAAACAAACAAACAACAACAACAACAATAAAACAGTGAAAAATACTGTGCTTTTATGGAGTGGTTCGTTATTTTTTTCCTCCATTTTGCAGATGAGGAAACTGAGGCAAATATGGTAGTGATTTTCCAAGAATTACATAGCTAGTTAAGTATCAGAAGTCATATTTGAAGTCAGGTCTTCCTGATTCCAGCATTCTTTCCACTGCTACCTAGATGGCTATCATTTATTTATGCTGACTCGTTTAACACAGATGAAGACAATTAGTGAAGAACTTCCCTTCAATCACTTATTGTCTCTAACTTCCAGACCTGATAGTGCTGGGTACTAGCAGACAGATGTCAGCAGGATGGCCAGTGGCCTCTGAATATGGCAAGAACAACACAGATGAGAATCTGCACAAGTCTGGAATCATGTGGCCTCAGTGGCCACAAGGAGGCAATATTGACACATCAAAAGGTTCTGACCTAGCAAGAGGTTCTGATTCTGGCAAAGCTGTGGAATAGTGAGGTTTGTTTGATTCCTGCACTTTCTTCCATATCTCTGGGGGCTCTTTTCTCTCTTCTCTGTCCTTTAAGTTTTCCCATACTTCTGCTGCTGAATGCTTTCCTTATCTTCAGATCATTTCCCTTTCCCTCCTCTTATTAGAATTTACCTGTTCTATACCCCATTCTTGAAGGACTTTATTCTCTACTATCTGTCAAGGAGAAAACTAATCTTGCAGAAGGTGCTGATGGCTAATTATGACTCAAGTAAGGTAGTACCTACAGGAATATTTGCATTTTAATAGGTGAGGAATAGAGATAGGATCATAACTCTAGATCTGGAAGCTATCTTAGAGGTCATTTGGGATAACTCCCCCATTGTGGAGATCAGGAAATTGAACTGAAAGAGGTTAAGTGATTTCTGAGTTCACACAAACAGTCAAGTGTCAGAGGTAGGATTACAACTCTAATCACTTTAAGTTCATAGTTCTTTCTATTGCTCTATACATAGCAGCCTTGCATAATGAATGGAGTCAGCTGGACCTGGGTTCCTGTCCCGACTCTGATATATATTAACCATGTGAATCTGGGCAAATTTCTTAACTTATCAGTGCTCCAGAAAAGTCAATGACTATAAATTGCCACTTAGTATTGCTGAAGAGAGTTTCCTCACTATTGGTTTTACATATATTAGGTGACAGATTTGTACAAAAGAAAGGAAAAAAAGAAGACAGAAGAAGAAGAAAGAAAGAAGAGGAGAAAAACAAAAAGAATAATAAAAAAAAAGAAGGAGAAGAAGGAGGAGGAGGAAGAAGAAAAAGAGAAAAAGAAAGAGAGAAAGGAGAGGAAGATGAAGGCGAACAAATAATAATAATAATAATAATAATAAAGGAGGAGTCGAAGGAGGAGAAGGAGAAGGAAGAAGAGGAAAAATAAGATCATAGGACTAAACCTGAAACACCTTTGTGATCAAGTACGATCTCTCTGCCCTATTCATCCTCATCTTATTTTAGTTGAATGAAGAAACTGAGGCAAAAAAGGAGTTAAATAATTTGCCCAAGATCACAAGAAGAATAAAAGGTATAATAGGAAATAAAACCTAAGTCTTCCATCTCCAAATCTAGTGCTCTTGTTATCACACTGGACTTGACTTCTTCTGGAAACATAAATGATGTCATAACTCCAGAGAAAGGATCAGGAAGTGGGAACTGCTTAAATAATATGAAAGATGACAGTATACTCTGACCATATAGGAACAAAAATGGCTTTGCCCAGCAGTGCAAGAAGGCATTTGACTTTTCAAGGTGGACTCAATCCAATTATGCTTTTGTTTTGCATATTTTAAAACAGAAATAATGCTTGTCTCTTTTCCTGCAGGGCATTTGGAACCCCTCTATCCATAAGGATACCATAGGCATAATAATAAGAATAACTTACATTGCTAAAACTTAAGTTTACAAAGTAGTTTTTCCAACAAAAACTTTTGAGCTAGGGAGTGTGGTTATAATTCCCAATTTCCAAATGAAAAAACTGAAGCTCAAGGAAGATAAATGATTTGTCCAAACTGAGGGGTGGCATAGGAGATTCAAAATGCTGAGGCTTCAAATCTAGTATTGTTTCAACTATACAATAAACTAATTTCTTTTCCTGGTGAGCGAACATGGAACTTTCAAGAACTACCTCCTACCCCTAATTCCTCTTTTGAGCATAAATTTAATCTCTTACTAGCTTATCCTTATATAATGGGATAGAGAAGTCTACTGAGTTAATTTTGTTTGGTTTATCAAGTTATTACTTGCTAAAGCTGGTAGGAGTTGTTGAATAAAAATAAAAGGTGTTTCCTAGAAATACATTTGGCAAAGAAAAGTAAGCTGGAACACTTAACACTCATCCCTTTGTACATGTTAAGGCAATAATCATTCCTGCCCCTTTTTCTTGAGGCAGCATGGAACAATGAAAAGCACATTCAGCATTATGCCATTTTCCAGCCATATCATTTCTCTGACATTTATCTTGCCTTGGATTGGAATTTTTATTTTATGTGGATGTTCTATTAGCTCTGCAGAGGAAAGCTTTTTCATGGCAGGGACAATAACTTACCTTCTTTAGATTCCATGTGACCCACTATAGCTATGCCCCCACATGCAATAGACCTTCAATGAATCTTTGTTATGTGAATGGAGTGTTGGGCTTTTGTATTATTGCAACATTTTGAAATCTAGAAACAAGAACATTTAATAAATTGAAGCAATCTGATGCAGTATCCTGAGCTAACATAGGATCATATAAGACAGATGGATTTGTTAGCTCTTAAATGAGAGGTTATAAAAGTTAAACTACGATGTAGAGTCTGGTCTTCTTTTTATCATCATTGTCACTTAAAGTTGATGGCATTTAACAAGTGCCAGGACCAAAAATTTCAATTAAGCACTTGGAGATCAAGGTTCTAGTGCTATGCTTGAAAATTAGAGAAATTTTGCTAGTAAAATTCATCCAAAATAAAAGGGGCTAAATTGAGTGTATCCCCAGAACCTGAGGATAAGGTTAGAAAAGACAGGCCATTGAAATGGACTTCAAATAAATACTTGCATAGAATTAATGAGATTAACAATATAATGAAATAACCTGTTCTGTAGACTTATAATAATGTACCATGGGCATTTCCAGATCTTACTCATTTAAGTGCAGTTACTACATTATACCGAGGCATTATCCTATTTATTATTTAGCTGATGAGCCCCATTGTTTGGCATTAAGGATACTTCTTTGACCACAAGTAGATTCTCTGACAAGACATGAAGCTGTCATAGATGTGAATTTGCCTTGGTTATTTGTGGGTCTATTAATACCATAGATCTCACTTACTAATGGAAGTCCATGGCTAGTAAATACTTACATCTAAGCTATACCCTTGGTCTTGTTTTTGAGAAGAGCTATTTATGAACTCCAGAGTCTACAGAGCTGGAAGGAGAATGATTAAATAGAGAAAACAGAGGTTAAACATAGAAACATGTACACTTGATTCCTTAGATGAGGGCCTAGACATCCACTTGGTCCCTCTAGGGAACCAAGTCTCTCTTCCTTCAGGAGAAAAGGAATGAAGCGTCCTTATAGTCACTGAGGGAATTGTGTGTCCTTGTAGGGAACCCCCAAAAGAGAGTATAGGGAAGAAAGACAGAGAGGTAGAGGATGTCTATTACACCCAATATCAAATATAAACTCATCAGTTTCTCAATTAAAGATTTTGGTAAACTAATCTCTGTCTACTTTTCATTTCTTATACTTTTACTCCCTTCTACCGTAGAATCCTCTGACACTAGTCTACTTGTCATTCCTTGGATAATACTCCTTTTCTCATCTTGATGTCTTTGTACTGACTGACTTTTTGGTCTGGAATGTCCTTTTCTTTACTTCCGACTCTAAACTTTCCTGGCTTCCTTCAAAAATCAACTCCAATTCTACCTTCTTCAGGAGGCTTTTCCTATTCTAGCGCCTTCTCTGAGATTTTCTTCTATATACTCTATATGTTATCTTGAATGTACCTAGTTATTTACTCATTGTCTTCATACTTAGATTTTAAGTTTTTTTCTTTTTCAAAAGTATTTTATTTTTCCAAATACATGTAAAGATGGTTTTCAACATTCATTTTTGCAAAACTTTGTATTCTAGATTTTTCTCCCTTCCTCCTCCCTTACTTCCCCCATCTAAAGACAGCAAGCAATCTGATATAGGTTAAATAGATACAATCCTTTAAAACGTATTTGTCATGTTGTACAAGAAAAATCAAACTAAAAGGGAGACAAAAACCATGAGAAATAAACAAACACACAAACAAAAAGATGAAAATATTATGCTTCAATCAACATTCAATCTCCATAGTTCTCTCTTGAAGTGGATTGTTCTTTCCATTTCAAGTCTATTGGAATTGCTTTGAATAACCTCATGTGTTGAGAAAATCCAAATGCATTATTGTTGAACATTATATAATCTTGTTACTATGTACAAAGTTCTCCTGGTTCTGCTCACTTCACTCAGCATCAGTTCATGTAAGTCTTAACAGGTTTTTCTGAAATTATGAAATTATATTCATATATCATAATTTATTCAGTCATTCCCCAATTGATGGACATCCCTTCAATTTCTAGTTCTTTGCCACTACAAAAAGAGCTGCAATGAACATTTTTTGCACATGTGGGTCCTAGATTGTAAGTTTCGTGAGTGTATATTTTTTTCTTTCTTTATATCTCCAGTGCTGCTGCTATTATTACTACTATAATTACTACTGCATAAGTGCATGTTCTCTTACTTTTCCTTTCATCACTGAACTTACTTGAGAAGGGACAGGGGCTTTATATCCCAAAGAGGAATGGATGGGAATTCATTATTAATGCTCATAGGATCTTTGTCCTTGTTTAGTCTTGTACAAGACCCCTTGGGGGAAACAAGAGGCCAAAAAACTCCCCAATCTTTTGGCAAGAAGGTTGAGACATTTTGTCTTATCTCTGGGAGCTATTAAGAGCCAGGGATGAATGGAAACCTACCCACAAAGGGGTTTTCGTCTCAGACCTTCCAAAAACAATACAGGGGCAACATTATACACAGTAACAGCAAGATTATATGATGATTAATTATGATCTTATGAAACGAGATGATTCAGGCCAGTTCCAATGGTCTTGTGATGAAGAGAGCCATCTACACCCAGAGAGAGGACTGTGGAAACTGAGTATGGATAACAACATATTATTTTCACTTTTTTCCCCCACAACTTGTTTGTATTTTGTTTTCTTTCTCATTTTTTTCCCTTTTTGATCTGATTTTTCTTGTGCAGCATTAATATTGTGGAAATAAATATAGAAGAATTGTACATGTTTAATATATATTGGATTACTTGCCATCTAGGGAAGGAGTTAGGGAGGAATGAAGAGAAAAAAATTTGGAACACAAGGTTTTGCAAAGGTGGAATGTTGAAAATTAATTATGTATATGTTTTGAAAATAAAAAGCTTTAATAAAAAAATCTTTTCTTGATCCATACTGATTCACAAAAATCCCTATCTGGAATTTTTACTCGTTTGTGGGAAGGAGAGATTGTAGTCTAGATAGGGAGACTAAACAAATCTTTATATAATAATTTAAAAAGCTAATTCCCAGTCACTAAATGGTCAAAGAACACACAGGCAGTTCTCAAAGGAAAAAATCCAAACTATTAATAGCCACGGGAAAAAATGCTTCAATTCACTAATACTTAGAGAAATGAAAATTAAAGCAGCTTTGGGATTTTACCTCACACTCATCAGATTGATGAAGAAGACAAAAATTGTAGGGGCAATATGATTGCATTGTTGGTGGGGTTGGGAATTAGTATAACCATTCCAAAAAGCAAATTTGGATCTAAGTCCCCAAAGTCATTATCCTTTGACTTAGACTATTACTAGGCTTATGTTCTAAAGAGTTTAAAGAAAGGAGAAAAAGTCCTATATGTACAAAAATATTTATAGCAGCTCTTTTTTGTAGTGACAATGAATTGGGAACCAAAGGAAGGGCCCATCAGTTGGGGAATGGCTGAACACATTATGGTATATGACTATAATGGGATACCATCAGACTGTAAGAAATGATTAAAAAGATGTTTTTCAGAGAAAGCTGGGAAGATTTTTAAGAATAGAGAACAATGTGAAAAGAAGCGGGGCAATTTATATAATAATAACTTAGTTGCAAAGATGACTTTGAAAGACTTGAGAACTCTGATGAATGCAACTCTGTGATTTCAAAATACCAATGATGCATTGATACATTTGATATTACCCATCTCTTGAAAAGAGGGATATGGATTCAGGATGAAAAATGAAAGAGACATTTTTAGATGTGGTCAATGTGGGAATTTGCTTTGTTTAATTATGCATATTTGTTATATGGATTTTTATTTTATTTTTTCATTTGGGAGGATGCAAGAGGGAGGAAAAAATACTTGTTAATTGAGAAAATTAAAAAAAAAACTTTCTAAAATAGCTAATTGCTAACTAGAATTATCTCCCTCTTCATTTCTGCCTCCTTGCGTCATTCAAGTCTCAATTAAAATTCCATCTTCTACAGACTTTCTACAGGCTTTACTACTACTAATTTTAGTGCTCTCTCTATTAACTATTTTCTATTTATCTTATAGATAACTTTTTTGAATATATTTATTTGCTTGTTGTCTCCCCCCATTAGATTGTAAGATCCTTGAATACTCATTGATTGTGCAATATAAACTGTAAGTGCTACAATAGAGTTGGTTGGGGATAAATATTTTGTATAGCAAGAATGAACCTTTGTATAGCTAGGTAGGCTTACATTTTATTTTACATTTATTTTTAATTTTTTTAGTGAATATTTTTAATATCACCTATACTTCCAAATATATTTTGCTCATTTTGTTCTGCTAGTTTTATTTTGCATCTTCCCATATTTCTTTGAATTCTTCATATTCATTAATTCATAAAACACAGCAATATTTCATTACATTCTTGTGCTATAATTTGTTTAGCTATTCTCCAATCAATGTGCATTTACTTTGTTTTTTAGCTCTTTGCTACAAAAAGGGCTGCTGTAAACATTTTGTGTACATGGAACTTTTCTTTCTGTCTTTGCTTTCTTTGAGGCATATAGTCAGCAGCAGGATCTCTGGGGCAAGAAGCAAATAGGTTTATGTCATGTAATTGGAGGAAATACCAGATTTCTTTGACTAAACCCTCTTCCTTATTAGCCTCCTACCACCATAAATTCTTAAATAGCCATTCCTTTAGTTCCAAGAATTATATCTTTAAGTCTATGTCAGAATGTTAATATCTTATCCAAAGAGATAATAAAGTCACACTTCTGCATCAATATTTTAGGAAGAATTGATTTATCATAACTAAAAATAACTAGTGCAGTTAGGTGACACAATAGCTAGTGTACATGGCCTGATATAGAGGCTGCAGTGAATGGTATTACAGAAGAGACCCTCTAATTCCTCTGGAATACTCCTAAGACCTTGAGGGAAGATGTAGCTGACTTTGTTCTGGGACACTGAAGCCAGAGACTATTTACTAAGGTTTTGTCTGACCATGTGATTTCTCTGCTCAAAAAGTTCTTTGGTTTTCTATTGTCAACTGAATAAAATTGTTAGGCATTCAAGATTTTCTATAATGTGGCCCTAATTTATTGTTCCAATCATTCTTCCCTCTTCATACTCTTATTCTTTTTTTTAGTTTACTTATTTTTAATACATGTTATTTTATGAATTCTGTTAGGAGGGAAAAATCAGAGCAAACAGGAAAAAGTATGGGAGAGATAAAAAAAACCCCAGAAAAAAGAAGCGAGCATATCATTTGTTGATTTACATTCAGTCTTCTTAGTTCTTTCTCTGGTTGCAGTTGGCATTTTCTGCCCAAAATCTATTGGGATTCCTTTGGATCACTGAACTACTGAGAAGAACCAAGCCTTTCATAGTTAATCATTGCACATTCTTGCTGTCATTGTGTACAATATATTCCTGGTTTTGCTTGTTTCTCTCAGCATCAGTTCATGTAAATCTTTCCAGGCCTTTCTATAATCAGCTTGCTCATCATTTTTTATAGAACAATAATACTCCATTACCTTCATGAACCACAACTTGTTCAGCCATTCCCCAATTGATGGACATTTTCTTCTTTTCCAATTCTTTGCTACCACAAAAACAGTTGCTATAAACATTTTTCCACATGTGGGTCTTTTCCCCTCCTTTATGATTTCCATGGGATACAGACTCAGTAATGGCACAGCTGGGTCAAAGGATATGCAATTTTATAGCTTTTTGGGCATAGTTCCAGATTGCTCTCCAGAATGGTTGGATCGTTTCACAACTCCACCAACAATGCATTAGTGTCCATACTCTATTCTTCAGCCAAATGAAACTACTGATTGCTTGATGAACATATCCTATATTTTCTTACCTTCAGTGCCTTAATTGTACTCCATTCTTTCTCTTTTTTTCAGTAGTATTCTATTTCTCCAAATATATGCAGACATATTCATCCCTGTAAAACCTTGTGCTCCAAATTCCTTTCCCTCCCTTTTCTTTCTCTCCTCTTCCAAGAACAGCAAGTAATCTGATACAGGCCAAATATGTTGCACTCTATTCTGTTAGCCTGCAAGGTCCTCCCTCCCTGTCTTCACTCATTAAATCTCTACTTATCCTCTAAAAATCAGTTCAGATGCTACCTCCTCCATGAAACCTTCTTTAGTTCTTGAGATTGCTAATAAATTATATTTTCTTTATTGGTTCTCACATAGCACTTCACTTTTCATTAGTTGTACCCACTTATCATATATCATTTAGTATTATATTTGTCAGTGTATGTTTTAGTCCATTACTTAGGAAGCTAGGTAGTATAGTGAATAGAGGGGCTTGATTTTAAATCTGGCCTCAGACACTTACTAGTTCTGTGATATTGGGCAGGTCATTTGATCGTGTTTGCTTAGTTTCCTCAATTGTAAAATGAGAATAATAACAGCATGGTTATTGTGAGAATCAAATGAATAATACCTGTAAAATGCTTAGCACATTGATGGTACATGCTTATTTGTTTTTGTTCTTTCAAGAGTATAAAAGCTCCACGAGTAAAGGGAAATATATATAATGTAAATATTGTGACTTCTCCAGTAACTAATACCACTGCTATGCATGTATCATTGCTTGTTGAATTGAATTGAGATGAGTTAACTGTGTTAAATTTTATTGGATTATATATCAAAATCTATTTTTTCATCCATGATTTCCTTGGATAGATAGCAGCATAGAGAGGATGGTTGCTATGGATAACTCTATATTATTAACTGGATACTTGTATTTATTTCTGCACTTAGAGACTTTACAAAAAGGTAGCATGTACATTTTTAAAAACCAAACTAATTAAGAAATAGATTAATTAAAAATATAAAGATATTGATCTAAAGAGCAAAGTAGATGGGTAAAGGATTAATTAAAGTGGAACACTGACAAAGGACTGATGGGATTCCTAACTTAGTTCTGACATCTGCTGTAAAACAGAAGTTATTGAAAACATAATTAAATTAATCTTTCTCAAGGAGTTGTTACCATGGTTGCTCTTTATAGAGCTGCTTTCTCTGGAGTACAAGAAACCCTCTGGATTTGAGGATTTAGAATTTTTGATTTTGAACATTTGAGTTAATAGACCTAGGGACCATGCCATATAGGAATCAGGTGGAGGAGCTAGAGATGCTTAGTTAGAGAAAGTAAAGATTTTGAAGGATATGATAGCAACATTCAAATATGCTAACCCAATGATTTCTTTCCCATCTCTATTTTTCTAAATAAATGCTGCTCTATTCCCCCCTCTTTGAGTGCCAGGTAATTAGGATATTTTGTGGCTGACATTAAGAGAGGCCAGGAAAGTTCCTTGTATAGCTTTTGCTTTTGAGAAAGCAGCTGCTGATCAGGGGCTACTTTGGGACCTTAGGAGGTAGGCTGATTGCTTGAGTGTGATAAAATGTAGTGGTTGGGAAGCCTGACCTTGATGAAGAGAGAATGACAGATAGGTTATTTCTTGTTATACAGAGTAGGTGAATTCTAGGAAGGAATGGAAGGTGCCAGAGATGTAGCTATAATTGTCAATACTCAGCTGAATTAAAATAAGATCCAAGAAACCTCTTGGTTGAGACAGTGCATTATCCTTCGTTTATATGAGAGTTTATCTGTTTCCAAAGGACTTTTTATTTACATACCTAATTTGATCCAAATCAGCCCGAAATAACATCAGTATTATTAGCCCTATTATGGATAAGGACTCTGAGACTAGGTATAGTGACTTGCCTAAAGATTCAGAGCAATCTTTCAATAATACACACATCCATATATATGCATCTATTTTGTCTTTTTGGACCATCTGTAGAACTTCCTTATCTTTCAAAATTATCACTGCATGCTCCAATTTCTAAGAATTAGAGTATTTTATGCTTCCCATAGATTGAAGTATTCCTTACATTGATGGCTATCTTTATTCTTTATTTTAATTTTCATAATCTTAAACTTTATTTGTCAATGTATCTATGTATCCATCATCCATCTTCCATCATCTATCATCCATCATCCCTCTCTCTCCCTCTCCCTTCTCCTCTCTCTCTCCCTCTCCTTCTCCCTCTTCCTCTCTCTTTTTCTCTCCCTCTCCATTTTTTCTCCCTCTCCTTTTTTTCTCCCTCTCCCTTTTCTTCTCTCTCTTCCTCTCTCTTTCCTTTTCTTCCTCCCTCTCTCCCCCCTCCCTCCCTTCCTCTGTTTCTCTCTCTCTCTGTCTCTTTCTCTTTCTCTCTGTCTCTCTCTGTCTCTGTCTCTCTGTCTCTCTCCCTCTCTGTTTCTGCTTCTGGCTCTTTCTCTCTATTTCTCTCTCTGTCTCTGTCTCTCTGTCTGTCTGTCTGTCTGTCTCTCCTCTTATATGGACAGAAAAGGGTCATGATGGCAAGTTTGAGAAATATTATAAAATCTCAGGAACTTCACTATTGAAGAAAAGGAACAATACTCAAAATCCAATAAAATGCCCTGTTTCATTTGTGTCTACTGTCTTAAAAAAATCTCCTTGTGGTGCCTAGGGCCTCATTTAGTCCATATTAACCTCTCAAATCATTCTCAATTGTATTAATTTGTATTTTTTCTTTTTGCGGTTAATTGAGCCAATAATGGTTAATCTATTTTGTAAATTTTTCAAAGAAGCAATGGTAGGTTTTATTGCTTAATTCTCTTGTTTTTCTCTTTTGTTTCTTTTTAAAACCAGGCTTTTATTGATATCTTTTGTTTTGACGTTGCCTAGATTTATTTCCCTGGTATTTCTATCTTCCCTCCAGGAAAACTATCCCTTATAATAAAAACTAATTAAAAAAAAAAAAAAGAAAAAGGTAGAGGAAAAAAATCAGCAAAACCAATCATTAATGTACTTTGAAAAAAATATGACATTTTATGAAATGTTTCACACTTGTGTATTCCCTAATTTTTTAATATCTAACCATTTAATATTTTTCCCTTTGGACTTACTTTTAGCTTATATCTTTTTTCCTTTTTAAAATTCTTTAAATCAAGATTTAATGGATCATCTTTTCCTCTTTGTCATTTAGAGAAATAATTTCTGCTAAATACTGCTTTGGTAATACCTGACATTGATATGTTGAGATGCTATATTTATTTTTTAATTGATCATAAAAAATTATGTTGTGGATATCTTCCTTAACCCAGACATAATTAAAATTATTTTTAGAGCCTTCATACATATGGTAAATGTCTCTACATATGTATAAAAAAATCAGATCCAGTTTTATACATATATATGCATATATAGGAACAATATATGGAACATATAACATATTGCATATATGCATACGGAAAATGTTATTTTGAATACTTTACATAGGCACATATTTCTACATGTGTGTATATATGAATAAATGTAAAATTCAAAACAACATCTTGTTTCTATGGAGTAAATTCCACCCAACAATCCAGTAGTCACTCATTGTCTGCATAATGATTTCCTCATCTTCATCTATTCTTGTAAAATGACATTGTTACCACCAGAATTCATGGCATGTGAGGTGCCAGCTTATAATTATTTGGGGAAAACCATTAAGTTTTCATTGTGAATAGTTACACTTTAGAAATTGTCAAATGCTAGAAAACAGAGCTTGATTTATTATTTTGTTGATTATCTAGATGTAATAAAATGTTGGAGAGAATATTAGTAATTCTGATTAAATTAAAAAATTTATTGGGAGTGCATTTTTCCTCCAGAGGGCTGGTTGTTAAACATTTACCAGCACATCCCTTCTTAGACTCTTTATAAGATCAGATTATTTTGAACTATATTTTATCAATTTATATTTTATGAACTTATATTTATGAATTTATGTTTTATCAACAAGTACAGCAAGGTGGCAGAGTGGATAGAGAGTACTAGGCCTGGAATTAGGAAAACCATCTTCCTGAGTTAAAATCCAACCTCAGACACTTACTAGCTGTGTAATCCTGGGCAAATCACTTCATCTAGCTTTCTTCAGTTCCTTATCTATAAAATGAGCTAGAGAAAGGCAAACCACTTCTTCAAGAAAACTCAAATGGAGTCACGAAGAGTTGGACATGACTGAACTGCAACCACAACAAACATTATCAATACATATGTACATATGTAGAAAATCTCCAACAAATTCACATACCACAGGTAAGAAATCTGGACTTAGAGTAATGTCGTATATAAGAGGTAGGGAAGTGAAGGCTTAGAGAAGCTGGCAGTAAATTAGCTGTAGCAATTTGAGCATTTCCCTTTCATATATAGCAATATTTCCCTTCCCTTCCTCTGTATAGCTTTTATTGCCATACTTTTTAGAAAAGGCAGTTAGGAATTTATGCACCATGTCTGGACATCTGTGTAATGCATGACTGGACTGTGCTTGGGGGGTTGGGGCATGGAAGAAGGATCAGAAAGTTGCAATGACACGTCCTGTTGATTCTACCTGAGGCTGATCATATATTTCACTTTTCACACTCGAGCTCAAACTCAATCACTATAGCGATTGGCCTTGGGACAGTTGTTCATTCTATTGGATACTTTCTGTTGTCAACTGCTTTATCAGATGGTTAAGGATTACTGTCATTCTATCTTGTACTTACTTGTGAAATGGGGGTACTAATACTTTGAAGTAGCTGTTTGTCCTTTGCTCTTGAAGAGGACCATAACATCAGGGAGGGGAAGCCATGACATATAAGTGGATTTAAGTGAGAGAGGGCTGTAATCTGCCTCACTTTCCCCTCCAGAGCCATTTGGGTCCAGTGGCCAGATATAGATCAGGATACTGAAGATGGCCCTGGTTGCAGTGGCAGACCTGGGTCTTTGTAAACTAAAGTCTTCAGCAGGACTTAGTTTGACCGAGGCTGCACCCATTCAGTGATTAAGCTAGGTAACAATTGAAGCAAAAATCTCCACTTTAGTTTAGTCTGAAAAATCTAAATAAATAAATAAGTGAATGAATGAATCTGGGGGTAGAAGACTCTCAGCATTACTAAACAAAGCAGTATCAGGATGAACCTTGATTTCAGTATTACCTCTGACACATACTGCTCCTCAGGGTGTTTTTAAAAAATATATCAGTTGTAGAATGGTGGTTAATCCATTAGTAGAGGGAATTTTTCCTTAACTGGTATCACTTTACACAAATGAAATCATAGGGGATTCAAATAAGCACCCCCTCCCTCCAAAAAAAGATCTTTCTTCAGTGTATTATAAATACTGTTGCTTGTTATTCAGTTTATTCAGTCATTTTTCAGTTGCATCTGACTGTGACCCCCATTTTGGGGTTTTCCTGGACAAGATACTAGAGTTGAATTGCCATTTTTTTCTCCAGCTTACTTTATAGATGAGGAATGGCGGCAAACAGGGTTAAATGACTTGCCCAGAGTCATGTAGTTGGGAAGTGTTTGAATCTTGATTTTAACTCATGAAGATGAATCTTCCTGATTTCAAACCCAGTGCTTTATCCTCTGCCCCACCTAGCTGCCTACATTACATAATTATAAATACCAAATAAGAGTAAAAACCGGGAGGCAGTTAGGTGGTACAAGTAGGTGGCTGCAGTATGGGACTAAAAGAGTCAGAAATACCTGAGTTAAAATACTTCTTCATGTGCTAACTATCTAGGCAAGTCATTTCACCATTATTTGCCTCCATTTTTCCATCTGTAAGATGGCAAATCAGTGGCAGAATTATTGCAAGGTCAAATGAGGCAACATATGTACAAATCTTTACAAACCTTAAAGATCTACATAAATGCTAAATAAAATATTATTTTTATAAGATTATGCATATAAAATGCTTTGAAAACCTTAAAATACAGTGTTTTTTCCCCCCACTATGATGTAAAAATTTTAAGAGCAGCGACTTTTTTTTTGTCCTTATAACCCCAGGGCATAGCACACTTTCTTAAATAGGCTCCTAATAAATGTTGGATTATGAGGGAGATGAGCTCCTCAGAGATATTTTCACATCAGCATCTTTTTTTTCCCTCAGAGTATCTACAAACTTTTTAAAAGTCACCACCCCAAAATGGAAAATAGTCTCATCAAAAATAGGATCTCATCTCTTTTCCAAGTTTATCTCAAATTAAAGCAATCAACATGTTGAACTGGATCTTTTATTTTGTTTTGTGACTGTTTAACATAGTAACTATTGTGGTTTTCTTGACATTATAGAATTTTTAATCATTATTAAGGATGTAGAATTTTATTCAATCAGTCACTCAAACAAATTAAGACAACATTTATGCATCCAAAATTTTCTAGATTTTTGGTAATCTGTGTATATTTTTCCCAGATAACTTTGCCTCCTTGTGTCACAAGCCCATCTCACTTAGATTCACTATGATGACAGGCCCTTTGGTAATAACATCCAAATCTATATATTGTGGGGATGAGGGATTCTTTTTTTACAGCAAGTATGGGTAAATAAAAAGTTGCTTTAAGTTCAGAATGAGCCTTCTTAAAACAAAACCTATTGACGTAATAAATCTTTCACATTTTAGATGTTTTTGAGTAAAGTCATACTCAACAAAGCAGACTTCAGTAACCATTCTCTTCCAAGCTTTTTTCTCTTCAATGGATGAAGAACCTTTAACACTTCTATTTTTCCCTGGGAACTTCCTATTTACCAGGTTTTTCTTTTTTGTTTCCATTTAATCATTTTGAAAAAGATTTTGGCTTGGGACTGTCTTGTTCTGTCCAGTAGAAATTCAGGTATTGCTCCCTGGGAAGTTTTTTTCATCATTTATATTTCTGTTTTCATGCATCTTTATCATCCTTTTCATCTGAATCTTCTCTATGTTTATGGTAGTTTGGATTTTAGATCAATCATTTTCTTTGCTTTCTTTGAATGTTCATGAATCTCTTAGATTTCCTTCTTTCTCTTTTCCTCATGGTAATCCAAGTGATAGCCATACTATTTTTGGTGTCATTTTATATCTTCATTCGGTGGCATGGTTCACAAGAGCATTTTAATTAGAACCATGACATGGTTTATCCCATAAATTTTCACCTATTTGTTGCTTCCCATGTTCTATGACTAGAAAATTCCTATATCTCAAGATGCCATTGACGTCCCAGAACTTCAGGATTTATATTGACCAACTGGAGACACCAGTCTAATACAACTTTTTGACTTTTATTCTTCTTCAGGAGAATATTTATCAAGGCCAGAACAAATGTCTTAAAAACATGTGGATGACAAGGAAAACTTTTACCCTTTGTAACTGAGACATTATCAATGCCAGAAGAAAGTAGGGAACAACCTGGATTCAAGCCAGTGCTTTGGAGTTATTTAATGTTTTGGGATTGCCTAGCCAAAATAAAACAAAATGAGACAGAAAAATAATTCCTTTTTCTAATATCTCTTCAGCAGTCTGCCCTATTTAGTACATATTCTCCTTTGAGTTCTTATTCTATTGTACCTTCTGAATTCCTTTTCTTGCTCACAAATTCTAATTTGTTCTATATCTTTTTCTTTACTCCATCTTTTGTTGCTTTCTAAAACTTGACTTTTTCTCGAAGATATCCCATCCCTTGCCACTGTCTCTAAAGCTTCCTTCTCTCATAACAGATCTGCCTTCCAGATGGTAGATCTATTGCCAGGACTATCTTAGTTCAGGGTTAATGTAGGGATGAAAGGAGATATTTGAAAGCCATTGAACATTTAACACAAGGACATTGTCTTTGCCCCTAACACAGAAAATATAGACAATGAGGATTTAGTGATTCTTGGCTTTTCTGGTCAAAGTTACATTCATTTCCATGTGAAAATGTGTATGGTCAGTAGAGCAGTTTAAGGTGACTCCTGTGGGTTCAGAAATTTTTCAAGTTTGAGGGACTTGGGACTTTGAATGCTTTTAGTTGATCAGGAAGTTGCATTAGGACATCCCAGGCAAATCAGGTGCCAGGACAGCTTGTTCTCTTTTAGGGAAAGCCTCCTCCCTTGTTTTTTGGGTCAGAGAAAAGAAGATACAGCAGGGAATTTCTGGTTTTATCCCCTTACCTCACCTTACTTTCAAAAACACAAAGGGCCAGATTGAAGAGTCAGAAACTTCTTGCTCTCAAAACATTTTCTAAGTCTTCTCTTAGCCACAATCACTCAGAAACTTGTCTTCTGAAGAACACTTTATCTAATTTAACAGCAGCAGATTCATACTACTGGCATTTACTGATCTCTAGGTCCTTTTCTTTCCCTCTTAAATAAGTTCAGTACCTGACTGAGTCTATCACTCCATCATGTCTCCTCAACCTCTGCCTTCTTTGATGACTTCCATAGTAACAATATTGACCTTTCAAACCCCTGATCTCCCATTTTTTTTAACTTCTTCAACCTCTCATTATCTCTGTTTCCAGTTTATTTTGACTTCACAGAGGGATGCTCATATTTTAGATTTTGTCATCACCAAAAATAGTTTTTTTCCTCCAAGATCTTGACCTCTGAAATTTCTCTTATTGGCTTCCTGTTGTTCTTCCTCTCCCATTGCCCCATTCTTTCTAAACTTCCTTTTCATCCTAACTTTTATTAAGGGCTTTTCAATATTTCCCTATTGTCCTAGTCTGTCCATTTTCTATATCCCCTTCACAGTCTTGATCCTTTGGTTAATTAATAAAGCATTGTACCATACTCTAAATGTCCTGAGTGTGGTGTAGTAGATAAAATGTTATATTGGGAGGCAGGATGACCTAGGTCCAAATTCTGCCTCTAATACTTATTAGCTGTATGGCCCTGGACAAGTCACTTAATACATTTGTTAGTTTCCTAATTCTATAAAATGAAGATAACAATAGTATCTACCTCACAGTATTGATAGGAAGATTAAATTAGATAACATGTATAAGGAGCTTTGCAAAACATATCTGATGGAAATGTGAACTATTATATAATTTGAAAGTTGAAAGTGACTTCAGCAGTCATCTCATCTGAAAAAGAAACACATCTAAAAGGAATCTTCAATATATATATTTGACAATCATCCATCTTCCACCTGGAGATCTCTAGTAAGAGGGAGATTCAGTACTGTTGTGATATGGGAGCCACCTGCCAGTGGTTGCTGGAGGTCTAACTCAGACCTCTACAATGGATCTCTTCATGTGAGAGGATGATTGATGATGATGATGATGATGATGATGATGATGATGATGATGATGATGATGATGATGATGATGATGATGATGATGATGATGATGATGATGATGATGATGATGATGATGATGATACAAGGAGACTGAGAGGCAGTTGCGTTTCCTAACCTCTCTCCTCTCCCGCCTCCTCCCCTAATTTATTTCATTCCCAATTGACAAGGAACATCTGCGTCAAAGGCTGCTTTGCAACTTCTTTGACTGTTATGATTCACAGCTGTGGAGGGTCTAGGATAATTGACCTACCCCTTCACCTAGGCATGGTCTTGAACATAGTACTTTTTGAGGCAGCCCATTTCAATTTTGGAAAATTTTCTCCACATCAAGTCTGATGTTTCAATTAGTTGTAAACATTTATTAAAAGTGTGTTATATGCTAATCACTGAGTTAAGTATCTAGACTATAAAGATAAAAGTGAAAGAGTTCTGGCCTTTAAGGAGTTTACATTTGAACAAAAGAGACAACACATACATAATAATACTGGTATATAAAAGAAATGTACAAATCAAATACTGGGCAGCCTTATTTTGAAGGGGAAAACACTAACAGCCAGGAAGATAAAGAGAGACTTTTTACCAAAGACAGTGATTGTCTTTTTTTTACACCTTGATAATTTTCAATCTTGTGCCATTCATATATTAGCCTTTTGCACCCTTGTTCTCAAGTTGCTTATCCTGCTGGAAGAAGTACATATTACAAATCTATACTACTTAACTTTAACTGAATCTTCACCACTGCACTGTACTTTCATTAATTTCAATTGATTTCCTATCTTATACCCTACAGTACTTGGTCCAAATTTTCTGTCTTCAAGTACCCAGTTATACCTCCAACCCTTTCCCTTTCAGATGATCTTGCCTTTAATTTACTGAAAATTTGAGGTCATCCATACTGAGTTCTCTTTTCTCCCCTATTCCATGACTCAAAACTACATTTTCATGAAATGAAATGGATGAAAATCTATATTTTCATCCATTTCCTCCTTTTGTTCCATGTTCAGAAGATGGTTTTTCTTTTGAAGGTTCTGTGTCTTTAATCCCATCCTTTTCTATATCCTTCAGGATATAAATTGTATGCATTTCATTTTTTATTTTTTTCCTTTTTTTTTTTGATTCTTCTCTATTGTCTACTTAATTATTGCCTTTATTTTTGATGCCCAGAAGGTTGTTTATGGGTCAAAGACATATGGTGTATCTTAACTACTCAGTGCTGATGAAACCATATTGATTAGTAATAAGGACATGATCCTGGACAGATGGGTTGAACACTTCCATAGTATTCCCAATAGACTGTCATCGAATCAATGCTGATACCATTGACCATTTACCTCAGATTGAAGTCAATCCCTCTCTAGACAAATTTCCAACTAAAGCAGAGGTTTTGAATACCATTAGGCTCCTCTTCTGTGGCAAAGTACTTAGTTCTGATTCTATTTTAGCTGCTCATTATTCATACAAAGCTAACTAAAAATTTCCAGATTATATGGCCAGAGTTGGTTATCTCTCAGGAATTTAAGGGCATCTTCATTGTCCATCCCTATAAAGGCAAAGGAAATAGATTATCCTGTGCTAATCACAGGGGAGTCTCTCTCTTAGTTATTGCTGGCAAAATTCTTATCAGAATTCTCCTTAATTAGCTGGTCTTTCACCTGGAATATAGTAATCTACCTGAGAGCCAGTGTAGTTTCAGAAAGGGCTGAGGAATAGTTGATATGGTTTTTGCTGCCTGACACCTCCAGGAGAAATGCCAGGACCAAACAGAGGTTTGTACATAGTGTTTGTTCATTGGACCAAGCCTTTGATGGAAATTATATCAAAATTTGGTTTCCCAGAGATGTTTGTCAGTATTGTATGTCAATTTTAGGATGGCATGTTTCCTTGGGTTCTTAGAAAACGGATGATGCTCTTGTGCTTTCCCAGTCATCAATGGAGTGAAACAAAGGTCTGTACTTGCTTTGATGGTTTTTAGCATGATGTTTTTAGACATGTTATCAAATATCTTCAATGAGGTTGAATACACCTTTAAGGTCAACTACCATATTAATAATAAATTACCCAATTTGAAAAAGCTACAAGCCAAGACTAAAGTTGAGGGAGTGTTGGTGCATGATTTTTTGTTTGCAGATAATTGTGCACTCAATGCAATACCTAAAGATGAGATGCAACTGAGCAAGGATTGATTCTCTGCTGCTTGTGCTAATTTTGGCCTAACAATGAACCACCAAGAAAACACGGATGCTCCACCAGTCAGTATGACACCATAGTGAAACCATTAATTATAGCAAATTATAGCAAATAAAGAAGTTTTGAATGCTGTTGCTTAGTTCACTATTTTGGCCATATATTTTCCACGGATGTACATGTCAATAATGAGGTTGACACACACATTGCCAGTGATAGCTCAGTGTCTGGGAGGCTCCAAAGGAAAGTGTAGGAAAGAAAAGGTATTAGACTTCCAAACTGATGGGCTACAGAGCCATGTACTGACTTTATTGTTGTATGGCTGTGAAACCTGGATAGTATACTAGCACCATAGCAAGAAAATGAATAGCTTCCATTTGAATTGTCTTAGGAAGATTTTGAAGATCACCTGGAAGGATGAGGTATCAGACACTGAGCTTCTTTCTCAAAATAAACTGCCAAGCATTCAGACTCAATTGCAGAGTACTCAACTCTGCTGGGCTGGCACACAATGCTAAATGTGTGCTTCTTTAAAACACTATTTTATGGAGAACTCACACAGGGCAAGTGTCCAGATGATAGACAGAAAAAGTAATACAAAGGGAATCTCAGAGTCTCTCTTAAACAACTTTAGAATTGATTTTGTGACATGGGAGACACTGGCATAGGATGCCTCATTAGCTAAAAAGAAGCACAAGATGTGCAAATTTGGAGAATCTACCTCAAATGTTCCCATGGACTATTTGTGCCCATTCTGTGCTAGAGTATTGAGAAGTCTTATTAGTCTGATGAGTCACAATCCAATATGATGTTACTTGACTCTAACATAGTGATGTCATTCTGATCCTTTACAGGAATTAAAGACACCAGCCACCCACAAGACTGCTCATTATTTTCACTATCTTAAAAAACAAAGAAACAAACCCAACTTCTTTTTGACCTTTCCTGTTACTCTCTGAAGCTATTATCTTATATCTCTTGTTTCTTTCACTGCTAAACTCTTACTTAAACTATACCTGGTGTTTTCATTTTCTCATTACCTATTATAGCCCCATATGATTTGACTTCCAACCCCAGCATCCTACTGAAACTATGCTTTTAAAAGTCACTAGTGATGTTTTCTACTTTTTTTTAAAATGGTAATTTCATTTATTTTAAAGTATATTTTATTGACTTTTTTTTTGTTTTGACATTGCTCAGATTTCTCACCATGTTTTTCCTTTGTTCTCTCAGAGTCTTTTTTAAAAGAAAAAAAGAGAAAAAGAGAAAGAAGAGAAAAAGAAATCAGCAAAACCTAAAAAAAAAATCGTACAACATATGCACTATTCCACATTTGTGGACCTCTCCCAATTCAGAAAGAAATGGGGAGAGATATCCTTTCGTATCTCTTCTTTGGTTCCACCTTTGTAATTTTATAATATCCAATTTTTATTATCTTTTTGGACTGTTCAGTTACATTGTTTTAATCATTGTATGTATGCACACACCCGTAGGATATATATGTATATATATCATATATTTTCCCCTTGATTCTGCTTAATTCACTTCAAAATAATTCTTATAAACCTTTCTATGTATCTCTGCTTATTTGTTGTCTATTATTCAGTAATATTCTGTTACATTCCTGAACTACACTTTGATCATTGTCCAACAGAGAGGTATTGCTTTGTTTTCAATTCTTTTGCTACTACAAATGTGTGACTATACACATTTCAGTGTATATAGGATGTTTCATTTTATAAGTGATCACCTCGGGGGTTAGTAATGCAGTTTCTGGGTCAAAGGGTATGGGTATTTATCACTTTACTTGCATAAGTCCTAATTGTTTTCCAGAATTATCAAACTAATTTACAGCTTCACAAACACCAATACATTAGTGTGCCAATCTTTTTATAACTACTTCAACATTGGCTATTCCAGCCTTTTGTTAGATTTTCCTGTTTTCTGGCTGTGAGGTGAAAGCTCAGTGTTATTTTCACTTGCATCTGTCTCATTATTAGTTATTTGGAGCATTCTTTCATGTGGTTATCAGTGGCTTGCTATTCTTTTGAGAATTGTTGGTTCATTTCCTTTGTCCACTTATTTATTGTGGTATTAGAGACATTGACTGCTACATGTGCTGCTTTTTTTCTCAGTTCTGATTCTTTTTGATTTTTTTTAAATTTTTGGCACTGTTGACCATTTTCTAGATAATTTCTTTCCCCTTGGCTTAAGTGAGTCTGCTTTACCTTGGATCTTTTTTTTTTTTCTTACAGCTCTTTCTCAGTTTTCTTTGCTGATTTGTTCCTTTGTTCTATTCACTAATTTTAAATGAATAGTCCCTTATTCATCTCTCCTTAAATTCTTTCCCTTGATGATCTCATCTATTTTTGTAGATTCAATTATTATCTCTGTGAAAATGACTTCCAAGTCTATATCTAGCCCTCCTGGCTCTCATCTCTATCTTCTTGCTCTCATCTCTGACTTCCTGGCTCTCATCTCTGACTTCCTGGCTCTCATCTCTGACTTCCTGGCTCTCATCTCTACCTCCTTGCTGGCCACCTCCATCTTGTTGTCTCCCTAAGACCTCAATTATAATACTTCAGAATCAAACCTATCTTTCCTCCTATAGTAGCATTTCCTCACAATTTTCCTCTTCGCTTCTAGCATCAGATACTTTCATTCAACTAGGCTTGAAATCACAAAATCTTTTACATATGTAATACTATATATTTTACAAAGCATTTTTATTTAAGTGTATAAACTCCCCCAGAAGGGAAATGAACTTGGGAATTGCTAGTAGAACAATCCTTTGACATTCCAGGGAGCCCATATCTCTCTCACAGCATCTCATATCATCTCCTTTGAACTTGTAAAAACACCCTTTGGTTTAGCAATCTTTTTCTTATTGGTTCTTTATTGTTCACATAATTCATTTGCTTTGTTTTTCAAGTAGGAAATTATGCAGAAACTATGCACACAATGTTTTTCTTTCTCTAAGTAGCACACAGATTTAAGAAATTCACTTCTCTATCTAGAAGGTCCAAACTTGAGAATACTTAATTTTTGAACCCTAGAAATTGGGAAATTTTTCCAAACCCCTGAGCCAATTCCCAAAGCCAGTTCTGTTTAGGAAATCTCCATTCTTTGCTTAGAATGATAAAATCTAGGATTACCCTAAGATATCCAAAATTTCCTCTCCACACAAAAATTGGGATTAATGAAGAATCTCAAATGACATGCACATATATTCCTACCTATGCCATGATTTTTAGTCACAAGTCACAAGATACTACTGGGAAAGAGTATGTATATAAATTGTACATGGGCACAGGTATCCCTAGCTGTGTTCTGGTCTATTTTTTCAAAGTTCAGGAAAGAATAAATCTATTAGCCTCCATAGACTATGAGGCAGGGAACAGTTCTTTCTTTAAGAATTGATTCTTCTTAATCATATCACTGTCCTGGAATTGTTTGAGTCCCATCAACAGGGAGCTTTAGAGTACATGCCCACATTCCATGGGAAATGGAATGTACCTCTATGGCACAATATCCCTCAGATTCCTCTGTACAAAAATTTCTGCCCTATAAACTTATCAGGCTAATTAGATGAACTCATTAAGTTGATCTGAAGTTTCCCTGCTCTACCTCACAGGGAAAAAAATACCCAATAAAAAACTTTACAAATTGTAAATCTTTGCATGGATGTTAGGGGTTATTAACCACAATTTAATTAACATTGTTCTTTATTAACTTTCATATCGTCTCATCTCTTTAACATCTCTGTATTATTTCTTTTCCTTCTCTCCTCTGGCCATTCTTTATCCCTTTGTTCATCTCTTTTCAGATCTTTTTGGCTCTTTAAAGTGATCATTTCAGCTTTGGGATTTGGTTGACAAATTGTTTCAGAACCTCAAGCTTTTGAAATGTTTTCCTTTTCCCTTCAAAGAGAAAAGTTGTCTTGGCCTGCATTTGATACTTGGAGTGATAGTTCCATTTTCAATTTTAGTTTATACTAGATCTTTCTCCAAACTGTTCTTTTCTTCAAAGTCAAAGGAGCAGATAAGTCAGTATTTTTAAACTTTCCCTTTATTTTTCTTTGCAGTTTATACAAACCTGCCTTAGTCTCAAAGCTTAAAAGCCAGACAATTTGATTTTCCAGGAAGATATTTTTTTTCGAGAATTGCTTCTAAAGGGGATTCTGTGGTTTCACTATTCATGTAAATTACCTCCCCCTAAAGAATATTTTCTTTAATTTTTACTTGGTTATTGTTTTCTTATTTTTAGGTATGATTACTCCTCTTGACATCCTGATTAACTGAAGATTGGATTTCATTTATTGATAATCCAGAAAATTTATTTTGACTTCTTTGTTCAATCAAATAGTCAAAGAAATATATTTAAGTGTTTATTGTGTATCAAATCCTTGGGATACAAAGAAAAGTAAACATAACACTGTTCAAATAGATTACAATCTAAAAGAAAAGATGACATATCAAAAACTACATATGTGTCAGCTAGATCCAGAGTAGATGGCATATCAGTGACTTCTCTTTTCAAATGTAATTTTATTTTTCCAATTAAGATTATTTTTTTCTCTCTCTTTCCTTCCCTGACCCTACATGTTAAAATTCTTATGACAAATATACAGTCAAGTAAAACCAATTTTCACATTAGCTATGCCCCATTTTTCTCACTCTGCACCCAAATTCCAGCAAGTCTGTCAGGAGGTGATAGCATGCTTTTTTATGAGTACTTTGGAATCTTGATTCATCATTGCATTGATTAGAGTTGTTTGTCTTTACAATAATGTTATTGAATGAATTATTCTCCCCATCTGTTCACTTCACTCTACATAAATTCATGGAAGTCTCTCCAGGTTTCTCTAAAACTGTCCTTTTCATTTTTTTTTTAAAACATCATGATAGGGTTTTAATATATTCTGAAGCACTCAATAGAACTAGTTATCTTTCCTCCTGGAGATACATTCACCTTTCTTGGTTTATTTTCTCTTTGTTCTCTCATTCTCTAATCTCTCTTCTCAGTCTATGGAAGTGATTCATAACATTTCTTTCAAAAATTAAAAATGTATATTTTTAATTTATAAGAAAAACTATTATTTTCATAACAGAATACAATAAAAAGATGATTTGTGCATAACACTGCAAATCTGTTGTGCACAACTTGCTATTGCTTTCAAATATGTAACAAAATTGTTAGGTAAATTTCTTTCTGCCCACACCCTGCACTAGAAATAACTACCATTAGACATACACGCATAAATGTAAAATTATTCTATATATACTTCTATTTACCAGTTCTTTCTCTGGAGGCAGATAGCATTATTCTTCTTATACCTTTACAGTTAATTTGAGTATTTATAATAGTCAAAATAACCTCTCCATTCCAAGTCATTCTTAGAATAATATTGCTTACGGTATATACAGTGTTCTCATGGTTCTCATTTTGCTCTTCATTATTTCTTGCAGGTCTTTCCATATTTTTCTAAAATCATTAAGCTTATTATTTCTTACAGCATAGTAGTATATCACTACAATCATATACCAAAATTTGTTTGGCCATTCCCCAGTTGATGGGCATCCCTGCAATTTCTAGTTCTTTGCCAACACAAAGAGAATTGATATAAACATTTTAGAATAAACATATAATTTCTTTCCCTTTTTTTCATAATTATCTTCAAAAATAGATCAAGTAGTGATATTGCTGGATCAATATAGGTAGTTTAACAATTTTTTGAATACAATTCCAGATTGCTCTCCAAAATCAGTTCACAGTTCCACCAACATTAATAAATAAGTGTCCCAATTTTTCCACATCCCCCTCAACATTTTTCTCCTTTACTTTTTATCATTTTAGCCAATCTGGGAAGTATAAAATGATATCTCAAGATTGTTTTAATTTGCATTTCTGTAATCAATAATGCTTTAGAGTATTTTTTCGTGACCCTAAATTGTTTCGATTTATTTACTCCATTCCATTCCATGTTCATATCCACTTCCCTTTGGGTAATGACTCATATTCTTATAGATTCGACAACGTTTTTCATGTATTTTAGATGTGAGACCTTTTTCTGATAAACTTTCTATAAAAATTTTCCCACCCTTGCCAATTTTCTGTTTTTCTTATGATCTTGGTTACATTTGCTTTATTTCACAAAACCTTTAAATTTTATGTAATCAAAATTATCCATTTTATATCTAACATTATCTATTGATAATTCATTATAAATTGTTCATCTATCCAAAGTCTGAGAAGGAATATGTTCCCTATTTTAATTTTCCTGTAAAACCTCTCTTTATGTCTAAATCATGTATCCATTTTGCCCTAATTATGGTAAATGATATAAGATATTGGTCTGCTTTCCATACTACTTTCCAGTTTTCCCAATAATTTTTGCAATCAAATAATGAATTCTTATCCCCAAATTTTAAGTCTTTGCACTTTGCAAATATAAGGCTATTATGCTGTAAATTGTATGTCTACTCTATTGAGCTAGCTTTCAATTTCTTAGCCAGTACTTGAGAGCTTTGGTAATTTCTGCTTTATAATATAAATTCTGGTACTGCTAAACCTCTTACCTTTCCTCCATTATTTCTTTTTGATATTCTAGACTTTTTGTTCTTTTAGATGAATTTAAAAATTTTTTTTCCAATTCAGTAAATTATTTTAGGCAATTTAATTGGGGGAGCATTGAATATATAAATTAGTTTAGCTAAAATTATTATTTTTATCATATGGGCATTGCCTACCCACAAGCAATATTTCTTCAATTATTTAAACCTAATTATATTTACATAAATTTTAAAAAATAATTTTTAAAAATATAATTTTTGGGTTTGTTTGGTTAGATGTACTCCCAGGACTTTATATTGTCTAGAGTTATTTTAAATGGTGTGTTTATTTATATTTCTACTATCTCTTCTTGCAGAATTTAGTTTGTGACATATGGCAATGATGATGATCCATATGGATTTCCTTTAAATGGCTACTTTGCTAAAATTGTTTCAACTAATTTTCTAATCGAGCCTTTTAGGTTTTCCAAGTGTATCATCATATCACCTGTAACAAGAGATAGAATAGTACCTTGGTATTCTTTATTATTGGTTTCAGAAGGCAAGACGAGTGGAAAAGATTTTGAGTAAGGAACAACTTTTTCCCATAAGGAGAACATCTCTAGTCCTCAGTCTAACTATCCCTCCTTATTTAATTCCACAAAAGGGCAAGTGAGGCTTTCAATTGTAGAGAAACAATCCAGCTGAGCTCAGCTTCTTCCTTCTTTATTCAACATTCTTTCTAGGAGGAACCTTAACTTTTACATTCTTCTTCCATGGCCAAGCTTCCTTGGGGGTGGAGTCTGGATGTGGAGGTGAAAGCTATGAATTTCTCAGTTGCCTAGAGCTCCATCTGCAGCCTGAGGGTTGGGGTGGCCAGGAATCCTGGGTTCTCCACTGTCATCACTGCCACCTCTATCTGGGCTCCTGCTGCTGCTGCTTGAATTACCACTAGTACTCCTGTTCCTTTTGCTTTTCCGTTGACGAGTACAACAGCCATTCTGTCTCCCTTTCAGTACTACTATTTAGAAGTTGGGAATTGTATGCTGCCACCATATCATCATACTACTGGAACTGCCTTGCAGCCTACCACTGATGTGTATAATCTCAGTATCATGGGCTCCACCCTGACAGTCCTATGCCCTACCACCTTAGCTGAGAAGAAGCTGTCCAGGTGAGGGCAATAGCAGCAGTGCCAGGGGCTGGGCAGTATGCCTGGCCAACCTCTCATCCTTACTGCTTAACTAAAATAACAACCAGTGCAATGAATATTCAGCAAACATCAAGTGTTGAAGCATTTTTTTTCCTCCTCAAAATATATTGAATATTGAATTCAACAAATTTCAAAGCAGATGAATGCTGACGTATCACTGTAGTTTTATTATTTCATTCTCTATTCTGATTCTTTTATTTCTTTTTCTTTTCTTTGGTATTACTAGGATTTCCATTACAATACTGAATAATATCAGAACAATGGACATCCTAGTTTGTCATTACGAATAATGCTTACTGATGGTTTTAGATAAATGCTTTTTATCAATTTAAGGAAAAATCCATTTAAATTCCAAAACTTTCAATTATTTTTATTTTTAAAATAAAAATGGGTGTTGAACTTTATCAAAACTTTTTTCTGTATCTATTGATTTAATGACATGGTTTTAGAACTTTTATTATCTTCTTTTACACCAAAGGAGCTATCAATGTTTGCGTTCTTTTTCCTTTACTTACTAATTTTTAGTTTTAATTTGTATTATTTTATTTTTATTAGTTTAATATTATAATGCAATGCCAGAGAAACTTAGGCAAGATAGAGATTAGAGCGTATTTAATAATTTATTTGAAAGGGAAAGATTTTCCGGGGCCAAATGGATCCATGGTTTGGTCCCAGGGCTGAATGAGACTATCATCTCCAAGAATCCAGCAAATAATCTGAATTCTCAATGACATATATACACGTGGCTCAGACACAGGAGGTAGACTGAGGCAGGGGCAGAGTCAGGGTGCTGAGAGTGGGAACAGGACTCTGACAAGGTGGGGTGAGCCATTGGAGATGGCAGAAGGCACCCTGGATATGAGGAAATGCATCTTGATAAGACAGTATCTGATATTCTAATAGCTTGGGATGGGGAGAGGCATTCTGATATTTTAAAATATAAGATCTTTTATCCTTATCAAATATTCTGATTAAGAGGGAGGGGTGGTTTTGCAGGATTGAGCAGAACAATTATAAACTGAGGCAGAACAATTTAGGGAAACTGAGTTAGGATAATTAGGGAAACTGAGTCAGGACAATAAAAGAGAACTGTGGCATAACAATAATAGTTTTAATCCCAAATTGTGTGTAATGTTGCTCTGGGCCTCAGGTCATCCTTACTGTTATTTTCTGAAATCTATTGGGGCGGGCTGGGGGGGGAAGGGGGGAGGGCTCAGCTTCAGGGACTTTCTTCCTTCCCTAACCCCTAGTCAAGTTATCCCCCAAATGTTCTTGCTTTCTGCGGTATAGATATTACTCTCACAAGATTTGTGCTCACTCACCCTTGTCCATAGCCATAGCCAGGGATCATGTCTGAGTAGCTCTACTAAGCCTGGATTCTGGAAACACTCAGCCCTCTGTTGCTTCCTAGAGGAACATTTGTAAGAAAAAAGTCCATGAAGTTAAAGAAAGTTCAAGGCTGGGAAGTAGGACTTCCTGAGATAAAATTTCTTGAGGCTGTGAATGAAGTGAAATTTCTCAAGGCTTAGTTTGTTTCCCTCAGGGTCTCCTGTTTGTTGATTCAGTAGTTCAGCAAGAGGGGTTTCTCTACTTTATTCTGGAAATCTCACCCTAGGAGACTTCCCTGAATCTTCTCAAGATGTCTTAGGAGGGCAACTGCTTTACTCCTTTATTTTTGCTGCTGTATGTTCATTTTGTGGTGATTTTCTGTCTGTTTGTGCGGAAAATCTGGAAAGTCTGAAAATTTGTCATCTACTCTGCCTTATTCCCCAAATCATAATAATTCACTCACACCCTGAACCAACCAATCAACCTGCACTGTGTTAAGTACTGACAACACACACAAAAATGCAAAGAGATGTCTAAGAGGAAGTTAAGAAATAAACTATTTCACTGTTCAATCATAAATTTTAGTAAAGTTGATTTCAAGGATGGAAGTGCTCAATAACCAATCAGTCAAGCATTTATTAAGTGCCTACTATGTGCTAGGTATTGGGTGTACAAAGACAAAAATGAAAAAAAAGCCCACGTTTCCAAAGAGCCTTTCAGTCTACTGAAGTAGACATAAGTGAATAGTATTATATATAGAATAAATTTAAAAGAAATACAATATTTGAGGAAGAAAGGGCACTAATTGTGTGTGTGTGTGTGTGTGTGTGTGTGTGTGTATAGTTAGTAAAAGTTTCATGTACAACAATGATAATAGCTAGTATTTATTTGATATTTTAAGGTCTGTAAAGTATGTTATAATTTTGTCTTGTTTTGTTTTCACAATAGTTGGATGCTGTTTTTATTCCCATTTCATAGATGAAGAAATGGAGGCAGAAAGAATTTAAATAATTTACCCAGGATCATACAGCTGGGAAATATTTGAGGTAATATTCAAGCCTTTCTTGAGGTTCAACACTCTATCACTGTGCCACCTGCATTGAATGAGGCTTGAAGCCTGTCTGATGGTTTAGTTGAGCTGTAATTCTGCAAGGTGGAGGTGATAAAGGAGTTCTTGGAGGACAGATAATACAAAAGCATAGAGATGGGAGATAAAATGTGGGACAACGAAGGTCAGTTAGGCTTGATCTCAAAATTCAGGAAGGGGATAGTGTATATAGAGTCTGGAAAGATAGGATGGGATTAGGTTATAAAGGGCTTGAAAAACCCAATACAGGGGCTTACATTTGATTCTAGCAGTATTTAATTTTGATACCAGTTTAGAACACATAATCTATACTTAGCATCATACCTAGCACATAGTAGGTGCTTAATAAATGTTTATCCACTGATTACAGATAAATTTCACATGTGTATATATGTATATGCAAACATATTTGTTGTTTTTCAGTTCTGTCTGACTCTTTGTGACCCCATTTGCAGTTTTCTTGGCATTTTCTTTGCCATTTCCTTTTCTATCTCATTTTATAGATGAGTCAACCGAGGCAAACAAGGTTAAGTGACTTGCCCAGGTAGTAAGTGTCTAAGGTTTGATTTGAACTCAGAAGAGTCTTTCTGACTCTGGACTTGCCACTCTCTCCATTGTGCCAATGAATTGCCCCATAAAGAAGATAAAAGATAATCTTGAAAATGAAGATATAAAAAGAACTGGTGGTGTCATGTGGGACTAGGGCTGGGAATGCGACCAAGAAAGGTCTCATGCAGAAGGAGGCACTTGAACTAAATCTTGAAAGAAATCAGAGATTCTAAAGTAAGTGAGGCAGGAAAGTCAATGCAATTGTACCACTATAGAAAATGAGATTTAGTCTAACAATAGGTAAGTCAGTATGGATGGATTGTACTGTGTGTGAATCAGAGAAATGTGTAATGTGTAAGAAAAAGGTAATAAGCAATATATAATAAGGTGGAAAGAGATAAGATTAAGTTTTTTATACCATATGGATGAGTTTATTTTTATTCCTAGAGTTAACAGTAAACCATTAGAGCTTTTCAGATGAGGAAGGGTTAGTGACATAGACAGGTGTGTGCTTTAGAAAAAGCTCTTTGATGACTATGTAAAAAATGAATTGAAGTAGGGAAAGACTTGATTCTGTAATGCCGGAGAAACTGAGGCAGGAGAGAGATTAGAGAGTTTTCAATAGTTTATTAATTGGAGAGTATAACTGACTGGACAGGATTCTCGTCTCAAATGATCCAGTCAGATAGAGATAAAAATGTACTGGGATCAAGGAAACCATGTTGGTTCTAGGGCTGTAATCCAGCAATGAATGGGAGTGACCCAATTTCTTAAATACTCTTTAGAAACAAAGAACCAAGAGGATGGGGGGAGACCATAAATCCTAAAAGCCCAGAGACAGGATGTCTGAATACCCAGAGATAAAGATGTCAGTGAGGTATCTTGGAATATTTAATCCATTCTGCTCATCGCTTCCTCTTTATGGGGGAGTTTACCCCGTTCACATTTATGGTTAAAATTACCAATTCTATATGACTTGCCATCTTGTTAACCCCTATTTATGCTTTTCTCCCTTCTTTTCCCCTTACCTCCCTTCCTAGTATTAAACTTGTGAGCACCTCTTGCTTCTCACAGCCCTCCCTTTTTAGTATCCCTCCTCCCCACCTTAGAGTTCCTCCCCCTACCTTACTCCTTTCCCTCACAGTTTCCGTATTCCCTTCTGCTTATCTTATTCCTTCCCTTTTCACTTTTCCCTTCTCACTTTTCAATGAGATGGGAGAAGTTTCACCATACATTGAATATGTCTAAAATTTTTTCTCTTAAAGTCAATTCTTATGGCAGCAAAATACCCACTATATTCATCCCCGTCCATTCTTTCTTTCAGATATAATAGGTTTCCTTTGCCTCTTTGTGAGATATAGTACCCCCACTTTACCCTTTTTCTGATACAATGTCCTTTCCACCTGTAATTTCTAGAACAAGGTATACATGTATTTTTTATACATCTTTACAGCAGAAATATAGTTCCCAAGATTTCTTTTTACCTTTTTAGGTTTTTCTTGAGTTCTATATTTGTAGATCAAACTTCTTATTAAGTTCTGGTTTTTTCACCAAAAATAGGTGAAATTCACTTATTTCATTGAATGACCATCTTCTTCCCTGGAAAAAGATGCTCATTCTGGCTGGGTAAGTTATTTTTGGTTGCATACCGAGTTCCTTAGCTTTTTGGAATATTATATTCCAGGCCCTTCGATCTTTTAATGTTGATGCTGCTAGATCTTGGGTGATCCTTATTGTGGCTCCTCTATATTTGAATTGGGTTTTTCTAGCCACTTGGAGTATTTTTTCCTTTGTTTGAGGGTTCTGGCATTTGGCCACTATATTTCTTGGTGTTTTGATTTTAGGATCCCTTTCAGTGGGTGATCGATGAATCCTTTCAATGTCTATTTTACCCTCTGTTTCTATGACTTCTGGGCAGTTCTCTTTGATAATTTCCTGGAAAATAGTGTCCAGGCTCTTTTTTTCATCGTATTTTTCTGGGAGTCCAATAATTCTCAGATTGTCTCTCCTAGACCTGTTTTCCAGGTCTGTTGTTTTCCCCAGAAGGTATTTCACATTTTTCTCCATTGTTTGGTTTTTTTGGTTTTGCTTGACTGATTCTTCTTGTCTCCTCGAGTCATTCAATTCCATTTGTTCTATTCTGATTTTCAGTGAAGTGTTTTCTTCACTCACTTTTTTTATATCTTTTTCTAATTGTCCAATTTGTTCTATGGAATGTTTTTCCATTTCTCCCATTTTATTCTTTAGTGAGCTATTTTCTGTTTCCAGTTCACTAATCCTGTTTTTCAAGGATTTTATTTCTTTATCCACTCTGTCTTTAAATGAGTGAGATCACTTCTCCAGACTCTCTTGCCAAGGCTCCCTCTCCTTTTCCCATTTTTCTTCTAGCTCTCTTGTGAGAGCCTTTTTAATTTCTTCTATGAGATTCATCTGTGCTGAGGAACAGATGATCTCCTCCTGTGGGGATTCACCTGAGGATAATCTGTTTTTAGTCTCCTCAGGGTTTAGAGTCTGTTCTCTGTCTGTATAAAAGCTGTCAATCGTTAAGGTCCTTTTCAATTTTTTGCTCATTTTGTCAGAGAAGAATCAGAGACAAACTAGCAAAGAAAAAAAAGGAAAAAAATCCCAAATGGAATCTGCCTTTTTTGGGGGGAGGGGCTGGGTGGTGTTACTGAGCTTCCTCTACAGACTGAGGGGGCAGCAGTGAGGCACTAGCAGGATTGTGCTGCGCCTGTGCTCTGAGACTCTGAGAGCGTGCTGAGACGCTGTGGGGGAAGGGTGGCCGGTCCCAAGGAACTCCAGCTGTTTGGGGTTGTATTCTTCACCCCCGGTGTTTTTAGCTTCTCTGCTGGGCTAGTGACTTGCTGCCAGGGCAAAGTATCCAATCCTGTAGTGAAGCTCTCCCCGCAGAGACGGCTGAGATCACACCCCAACCCCCTCTGGTCTGCTCGGCTGTGAGCTGTCTGCCGAGCTCCCGCTGCCGCTGCCTGCCCTCAGCCTGTGCCCGATCTAAAACCGTCTCACCCTTGAGCAAAAACAGACCTTTCCTGGTGAATCTCAAGGATGTCTTCTCTTGGTAACTGATTGTGGGTTTTTTTTTCAGTCAGGCATTAATTCAGAGGCTTGTAATGAGATGGATTCTGAGAGAAAATGCAGATCTTACACAGCTGTGTGCCTCCTCGCAGCCATCTTGGCCGGAAGTCGTATCTTGGAATATTTTAGAGGGATATTGTAAATTCTTGAGGACAGGAGGTCTGCTCTTCTTGTTTATCTTGCTAGCAATTTATAACCTTAGAGTAAACGGTTCCCAATCTTAATGGACCAGAGTGGGTTTTTATGACTAAGGGGATTTGACAGAACAGTTAAGGAAACTGAGACAAAGGAAACTAGTTCAGGGAAACCAAGTCAGAACAGTTAAAGAGAACTATGGCATAACAATTCAGAAATGACAATTGGGAGGCTATTGGATATTACCAAAGGAGCAATTGATTTGGTAAATATGTCATAAACTATGAAGTGAAAGAGAGAGATTTCGCATAGCCAATCTTTACCTTACAGAAACATCTGGTGGTTTTAATAATATCATTTATTTAGTGATTTTTAGGAGCATAATTCTAAATTGTATTCTAGAATTATTGAACCATCAAGTGGTTATCCTTCCATCATCCCTTCCAACAAAAATCATTTTTACCAGTCTGATACATGTGAAATGGAATTGCAGAGTTGGGTTTTTATATGATGATCAATATGATGATCTTATTTATATCCTTTGACCATTTATCTAATGGGGAATGGCTCTAATAACATTTATATAAAATGTTGTGGCATCCTTGACAATAGATAACCTGAAGAGGAATGAAAATATGAGGTAGTTTTTATTGAAAGTAGACGGAAGTAAAGGATGATAGAAACAGAGAATCTAGCTAGTGGGAAGATAAAGGACAGCTAATACTATTTCCTTTTTAAGTCTTCAGGTGAAGTTGGCTTTTTCTAGTTTAGGAATATAGAGATTATACATCAGTAGACTTTAAAAAGTTTTACTGTTGCCTTTTGTTTTAATATTATATCATGCCTTCATCTTCCTTTCCTATTTGCTGATCAATTCTCACTTATACTTGTTATCCCACAGTCTCCTTGAATTGTCCTACCTCAGTTATTCTGCCCCAATCCTTTCCCTCTTAATCATCAGGATGTTTGATAAGTAGAAAGATCTTTAATCTTACACATCATGACCCAGACCCTCTCTACTTATCAAAATGTCCAGTGCCTCCTCCCCACCCCCATTCTGTCATTGTTCTTCTTGATCCCAATTTATCAGAATGTCTGGTGCCTCCCCCCACCCTGTCAGAACCGGATTGATAGTCTGTTCTGACTCTCAGTGCTCTGGCTCCGCCCTTGCCTATATATGTCATTGAGATCTCATTAGCTACTGGATATTTTGGACATCAGCCCTGGCATGGTCCCAGCACATTCTTTCCCTTTCAAATAAAATATTAAAAACTCTCTAATCTCTATCTTGCCTCAGTTTCTCCAGAATTACATAACAAAGAAAAATGCTAAGCAAAATCATCCAATTCTATGACCCAGCTGATAACATATATTATATTCCACATCTATATAATACTCCACTTTTTTTTTTTTAATTGAGAATCCTAGGGACAATTTTGTTATAAGTTTTCAGAGACCCATATTTAATTGTAATAATTAATGCAGCATCCTATTACAATTTGGTGTTGCTTTCATTTGCATCATTGCTATAATAGTGGCTATTTTCATAGATATCTTTACTTTGCTCTGTACCAGTTAAATTAGAAGAATTTATAAGCACTCTCTATATGCCAGATACTATGCTAAAAGCTAAGACAAAAGCGAAACAATTCCTGCCTTTCAAAAGCATATATTTCAATGATGGTGACGATATGTACAGCTAGAAGCATATATAAAACATGTATAAAGCAGATCCAGTTTAACATTAGATGGGAAGATACTAGCAACTAAAGAGATCAGGGTGGATTTCCTGTTGAAGGTGTTATTTGATCTGAGTTTTGAAGGAATCCAAGTGAAGTGGTAATAAAGGTACCAGGAATAGTAATATAGAGTAGAAATATTAAATAGATTTGGGAGAGCATAATTGTAAAAGAATATTATAAAAATAGTGTAATAGAGATTTAGTTTGTGACATGAAACAACCTTCACAGATAATAGAGATTTTGTTATTTATTACTTGAATAGCACATGGTTTCATACAAATGAGACTGCACTTATTTAGTTTAGGGGGACATGACTCTGAAGTCTCTGGGGGATGATTGCAGGATCTAAGGAGCAAAGGGAGGAACCAGGGAGGGGTGGGAAACAGTCTGGGAGGGATTAAGGAAGAGTTAGGTGTGGCTGAAGGTCCCAGAATTGTGTAAAGATGTGGTAATCAAGACTGTCTCAAAGAATATAATTTGATTAAAAGTTTCATCCCTAACTCCATTGTTAAAGAAATCTTTCAAAAAGTAGGTGGGGGTGCTCCCTAAACAGGAGGGAATCTAAGAAAGTAAAACAAGTTTTTAGGGGTCAAATCCAGATATACTTACTCTATAACTGGAAGTGAAATACAGTGGCCTGTGAGGAGGAAGTATTACCTAGAGAAACGCAAGCTAAAAGTTGGTGATACCATAGAGGTACAAAGTTGCTTACTAGTACACGATAGTGGAGATCAGCACAGTCAGTTTGCTTCTACATCAACACTGGGTGATAATTTATTTGCTGGTTCCATTTACCCCATCACAAAAGATTCGGTGAAATGGAAAAAGCATATAACTCCTCACAAAATAGATCTGACAAAATAGAAGAAGAAAACAACTCATTGAAAAACAGAATTTGTAAAATGGAAAAAAAAATCCATTGAACAAAATGACTCATTTAAAAATTCAATTGGCCAAATACAAAAGGAACAAAAAAAGCTAACTGAAGAAAACAATTCACTAAAAATTAGAATTGAACAAGTGGAAGTGAATGATTTAATGAGACATCAAGAATCAGTCAAACAAAATTTAAAAAAAAATGAAAAAATAGAAGAAAATGTTAAATACCTCATGGGAAAAACAACTGACCTAGAAATAGATCTAGGAGAGACAATCTAAGAATTATTGGACTTCCTGAAAATCATGACAAAAAAAAGAGCCTAGATATCATCTTTCAGGAAATCATCAAGGAAAACTACATTGATGTTCTACAATCAGAGGATAAAATAACCATTGAAAAAATTAACTGATCATTTCCTGAAAGAGACCCCAAAATGAAAACTGCAAAGAATATTTAAAATTTCATAATGGAAAGTTAGGATGGCACTAAGTAGCAGAGAGCTTTAAATGTCAAACAGAGCAGTTCATATAGGTGTCCTCATTTAATATAATTTTAAAATAATATTGTAGTGTTGAGGTCTAGATTTGGGATATTTAAATGAAATCAGGGTTTAGTTAGGCCTAGTGGCAGGTTTGGAGTACAGGGAGTCAAACAGCGTTCCCCTGCAATCCCCTTGGATTTGGCACAAGGATATGGCGGTATATGAGGTCTAGTAGCAGCGCGAGGCCCCAATAAAAGCATTTATTAGCCCAAGAGCTAGATTGATAAAAGAGGTTTATTATTGAGTTTAGAAGTAGGAGATAGGTGAAGGTAGAGATAAGGAGGACACCGGACAGAGGGTCCAGGGGACAGAGGGTCCTCACATGGCTGGCATGTTTGGAAATCTCTGCAAAGAGGGGTTCCCAGCGTGGCCCTTTTGTAATAGGAGACTTAGCTTGAGGGGCTTTTGGGTGTAGCTCCAAAGTTGACTCAGATCCGGGTGGGGCTGGGACAGGTCCGGATCTTCTATTGGAATTCAAAGGGACCAGGATTTGTGAGTCAAAGCATAATTTAATTTACATTAACTAGGGGGGGGGTTGGGAATCAAAGATTGGAATCTTTCCCGCATCAGTAACATTATGTTTTTATTAATATATTGTTTTTATATCACTTTAATTTCCAAATACATCCCTCTTCATCTCCTTTCCAGTGAGCCATTTCTTATAAGAAAAAAAAGAGAGAATTAACAATTTGGCAAAACTAACTAATATATCAACTGAATCTGACAGTTTACTCCATGATCCACACTCATATTTCCTCTTCTCTGAAAAGGACATTTAATATTTTCAATATGAAATAATGGTCAATGAAGTAGAAACACTGATGGATAAAATTAATGATATACTTGCTGACATTCTCAGTACAAATAGAAAAAGGTGAATTCTAATAGTAACTTGAAGCATGAATGCTTAAAGACCTACAAAGGAATAAACCTACTAACTATAAACAGGTATCTCCACTTTTTATAATAAATATTAAAGATCAGCTAGGATTAATGTCTTTACTTAGCTCTCCTACCCCCACCTCCCCATTCCTATCCCTCCTACCTGAATTTAGTTGACTCCAAAGGAACTCCATATATTGGGATTTTTTTTTGGACAGAAAGAAACTTTGAGATTTCAGAGATCAAGATTTTGATGATCACAATATTCTGTATTTGCTATCTTTTTAATTCCACTTGTGGTACAAAGTCTTCAGTACTGAAGATACGAGTCATAAAAGAAGGTCTAGAACATATATGATAAAATACAAGGAACAGATTAGGAGCAATCCGAGGCATAGAAGAGAGGAGAGGAGAGCAGAGAGAAAGTAAAGGAGCTGATGAGAGAATGATCATGAACAGTATTCCAAACTTTGGTGCTAGAACTTGGACTCTGATGATTATCTTCCTGGCATTCATTTTTCTGTAAGTGAGAGCAGTAAATTCTTCCCTTCTCCCTTTTCAAAATACATTTTTTCCCAAAAACCTATGCTTTCCAATAAAGCAAAGATAATAGCAGTTCCAATCTTCCAGGCTATACAGCTAAAATAATTATGTGAAAGTATCTTAGTACAAAATATGATTTAAATGTCAGGAACTGTTATTTTTATATTATTTTTAATGATCTTATGTTGCTCCCTTGATTAGTTATAAATGACTGTCAGATCTTTATTTCTTCTCACTAATTAGCTCTCTTCATCCCTAGGAGCATTTATCAATAGAATCACTGACAATGTTAGAATAGAAGCCCGTTACGGTCAGGGGATCTTAAAATTATTGCTATCTCCCCTAGAAGCTATATTATATCATTTCCCCTCTTAAGCAGTTCTACCCCAAATTCATTTGGGACAAAAAGATGTAAATTTCATCTTCTGGAGCTGGTTTATGCTGATAAAGGGTTTAGAGCTGTCCCTGTCTAGTGGGATCCAGACTGAGGAGGGGAGGCACATGACTTCAATATGGTGGCAGCAGTATTCAGAGGGATGCTGAGTGTCAGAATCAATTAGCCAAGGGTATTCAGGGTGAACAAAAAATAGTTGGAAGTTCATAGCTTGGAGTCTGAGGAAACAAATATACCAACAGAAATATTAGTTCTCAGGAGTTATGAAGAAACTTCAAGGAAGGCGGTGTAGAAGCATTATGAGTGAGTTTATCAGAATAGTTTTGGAATGGATATCCTACAATTATCCTTTCTGGCAAGAAAATGGGATAGTTAGTTTAAAGTTATTACCCTGTTGGGGGGAGGAGGGAAGGAAGTGGGGAGGAGGTGGGTGGGTAGCTAGTATAAATGGGGTGGCATCCAGGGTGAGATGGTGACATTTGGGAATGGGGCTTTGCAAATAATGCATTAGGTTGCGTATGTGGGTTACCTTGAGGATGCTGATGGCACACCCAACAATCCTGAATGCCCCCCCCCCACTGTCCATGAAGCCTAACTGAAGACAAAAGAGTTATCTCCCCACTGGTAGGGGCCCACAGAGTGACACCAAAAGAAATGAAGAGAAAATACTAGGAGCAAAGATCACATCCTTGGAGTGTTGTTAAAATCACACCTGGAAAAAGAATAAAATAACAAGAAATAAAGAAAACTAGAGTGAGGGAGAGAGGGACACAGGCAATTTCACCCCTCTCTATCCAGTATGTTTCCAGTGTTTCCAGTAGTTTCAGTTCCTCTATGAATTCACAGGAATATTCACAAATGTCTGAGGGAGAAGAAGTACCAAGAGTAGCACTTTTAATTCTAGAAACTCAATTTTGAGTTTGCACCAATTCTCTTGAGTCTCCAGACCCAGTTTAGTAAGGACTTGCTTGAGGATGTGATTCATTTTTTCCCCCTTCCCAGAAGACTGAGACCACAGGCAGGGTGGAGATGATAAATAATCTTAAATTCCTCAGCTACTTTTTGAGTTATTTGAGAAGTGAAGGCTGGTGACATTGTCGCTAGGCAAAGAGCTGGGCAGGCCAAAGCCAGATATGATTTCTTTTAGCAAACACTTTGGTATCTCCTGAGCCTTCTCCGTTTTGCAAGGGAAGGCTTTTACCCAATTAATAAAGATGTCAACAAAAACCAAAAGCAGTTTGAAGTCCCTTGAAAGGGGGTATATGTATAAAATCTATCTTCCAGTCCTTCCCAAAATTGTATCCTTCCTTCAGATAGGCTTCAGGAGAGAGGGGTGGGGTTTATAGCCCTTTTACAATTTACTTGGGCACAAACTGGGCAGACCTGACAGATCTATTTAAATTGTTTCTTCTAGCTTGTGAACAGTGAAGATAGGTTTCACAAGGGATTGGAGAACATTTTTTCCCAAGCTGATAGCTTGATATAGGCCAAAAAGAAGTTTCCACTGACTTGCCTCTGGGATTAGAAACTGGCCTGAGGGTGTTTGAAACTACCCAGAAAGAGAATGGCCATGTCCCCTTCCTTCCAAAAAGAACTATATGAAGGGGTAGAAGAGTCAGGGAACTGGGGAATTAAGAGTTCATGGTCAGGGGCAAATGGGCAGCAGCATAGGCAGCTAAATCTGTAAGCCTGTTCCCCTTGGCTTGATGTGAATTTCCCTTCTGGTGTTTACAAAACATAACAAAAACCTCTCTAGGTATGTGGACAGCTTGCAATAGTTGTAGAATTTCCCTTATATATTTAATAGGAGAATTTTTCTTGGGGGGGGGGAGGAAGGGGAGGAGTGGTTTAGCCTCCAAGGTGCTATTGAAGGTCATCACAGAATAATCTGCCTTTTTTTCCCACAAAGGTTCAAGGAATGATTAACAAACTGATAGTCAATGATGGGCCTTTAGACAAAGACACTTCATAGCCCTGCAACACAAAAGGGATAGTGGAAGTTAGGAGTTTGTATAGCTGCAGCCAGAGAAGCCTCTTGAGTGGACCTGCAGATCAAGATATCATCTGTATACTGGATAGCCAGGGCCTGTCCAAGTATGTGAGGGCTGTCATGGAAGCCCCGAACTACCTCCATGTTATGGACTTGACTGTCCATGTTCATTGGTGGGGGGTTATGTTCCCCTGCATTTGCCCCTTCAAGGGCAAAAAGAAATTGTGAATCTTTATACAATGGTATGCTAAGAAAGCATCTTTAAGATTTAAGGTAGAAAACCATTTTGTCCCCTGGGATACTTGGACTCATGGCTTCTACTCACCATTTGCTCTAATTATAGAAATTTGCTATAAGAGAAAAAAGCAGGGACATGATTATAATAGCATCAAAATAGGTCCTTCAGGCATCAGTCTGAGAGTCCATACATGACAGGATAAATAATCCTTAGGTCTGTTTGACAACTGATCATGCAGTAACAATTCCACCTCATAGTCAGACTCAGGAATAATTAGGTGGAAAACAAAGAAACAGAATTGGGAAACTGAGTCAGAATGTTTCCACCTTAAGCAGAAGTCAAGGTTGTCCTCCCAACTTTTATCCAGATAAGATGTCTGGGAAGACATTCCTCTGAGTAACTTATGACATTTCTCTTGAATGGTGGGTTACTGACTTAATGATCAGGCTCTGGAAGTCTGCCTTCAAATCAAATTCAAAACTTAAAAAATTATCAGTTACAGTCCCAAGAGATTTTTATCTCTAATAGCAAATTCTATTAGTCACAGCTTAGCGCTAGATACATTATTTTAAAAGTTTACCAGTTACTAAACCCATAGGAGATTTTGTTTAACATGTTTTATATGTTTAAACCTCTCAATGCAAAAGATCAATCATTAAGCAAGCTTATAGATTCTTAGTAAAAACATTCCTTTTTTGGAAATATAAATCCTAATCAGGCTCATTTCTCAGAGCTGATGACCTTGCTTACCCTGATGGTTTCAAGAAAACTTGCAAGTTTACAAATTAAGAGGAGTTGACAGAGACTCCAGAGAAGGGGCTGAGCTTGCTTTTGCCCACCCTAAATAATTTTAGTGTTTTTGTGGGTGGTACTGTTTGATACCTCCTTCCCACTCTGTGAAGGGGGAAAAGGATTGCACACCTCATATTGGAGCTATACTGATAAGGCTTAACATAATGACAATAACTCCAAGTAACTTAGTTAATAATTTTAGAATTTTCCTATGTAATAGTCAAATAGTTTTAGCTATAATTTCTATTCCCTTAAATATTTCCCTATTGTTTTAGGGAGAAAACAAAACAATTCTTAAAACTGAGATAGGACAGATTTTTAAATTGACTTAATTTAGTCAATGAGATTCCCTAAATTCTGATGAAATGTTCCAGATAAACTGAATTATCAATTATCATCATCTAGAATGACTTTAGATAACTTACAAGCAGGTTGTTTGGGTAGCCAGAGTTTTTAAAGTAGTAGCAAAATGCTTTTCTGTGTTTTTGAAGTTCCCAAACTCTTCTGTTAACACTCTCAGTGCAAATAGATTACAATTTACATTTTCCTTTAGTGATCTTTAATTAGAGATCCTTTAAAACTGATTTTACTGTCATATCTCAGACAAATTTCCAAATTACTTTACACACATATAGAAATCATTTATCTGTTGGTCACATCTAAAAAACACATTGAGTTATCAAATATGAAGACATTATATCCAATAAAGCAGTTAACATTCATATAACATGTTTTTTGCTAAGCACCTACAATCATGTGATCTTCATAAAAACTATTATTTCTCTTTACAAATCAGAAAACTAAGCAAAGAGAAAATAATTTGCCATAAATTACATAGATAATACACATCCACAACTGAAACAGAGAATGGTGGTCTTATCAAATGCAGAGGCTGACTGGCTTTCTCACCTTACACTCCTATGCTGGGTACTTCCAGGGGTACCCAAATTCTTTCCAGGCAGTTCCTGCACAGAACCTTTTGAAGACTGGAGTGACTGGTGCCCGGATATCCCTTTGATGGTAGTTTCAGGTACCAGGGCTCAGGGAATGCTGACTATGGAACCTGATCCCCACTCCATCCCCATTCCCCCAAGCTGGGTTGGGAGATGTTTGAGCAAGATTGTATGGGATCCTCATGACTGCTTCCCCTATTTCTAAAGGTGATGCAGAATTTGAGTTTTAATCTTATCTGAGATGAGAGGAGTTAGCAAACAGAGGGACTTGGGCTATATTGATCTTGTTAGCAATCCCCACAAATGAGATATACTCAGGATCACTCTGGGGAGTGGAGTGGAGAAGGGCCCTTAATACTATCAGTAGCACCAGATTCTGTCCATATTGTCCTGAATACCTCTTCACTGTTACCTCTACCATATTTCTACTTGGGTCTCTGTCTCTTTGTATGTATTTAGAAAGAAGTCTCTTATTGATCTCTCTGTTGTCACTCTGTAGCTGTTATTGTTCTTATCTGTGGCATTTATTTACTCTTCTTACATTTCTTTTATTTAGGTATTCAGGAGGAAAATTTTTTTCTTTTCCAGTTTTCTTTCTAAAAAATATTTCAAATCCTTCTTTATTATTGAAACTCCACTTTTTTATTTTGTATGGTTAAGCTAAGATTTGCAGTATAGGACAGTCTAAGCTCTATTGCTCTTCCAAACATGTTCTATTTGCTTCTCCTTTTTGTAAAAGTTGTAGAATAGTCTTATTCAAATGTCCTTTTCTTTGTGTTTGGAAGTCTTTCTCTTGATAGTTTATAGAGAATTTTTGTTTTTGAATGCAACAGTATTTTATTTTTTCCAATACATGTAAAGATAGCTTTCAATTATTATCTATGTAAGATTTTGAGTTTCAGTTTTTTTTCTTTCTCCCTCTCCCACCCCTTCCCAAAGACAACAAGCAATCTTATATAGGTTATACATGTATAATCATTTAAAACATATTTTCATATTAGTCGTGCTTTGGAAGAAAATTCAGAAAAAAGACTGAGAAAGAAAAAGCAAACAACAAAAACATCAACAACAAAGGTAAAAATAGTATGCTTTGCTCTGCATGCATTCTAAGTCTATTGTAATTAACTTGGATTAATATATTGCTAAGAAGAGCCAAATCTAACATAGTTGATGATCACATAATCTTGCTATCATTGTATGCAATATTTTCCTGGTTCTGCTCACTTTGCTCAGCATCAGTTCATGTAAGTCTTTCCAGGATTTTCTGAAATCAGCCTGATCATCATTTCTTATAGAACAATAATATCATATTGGATCATATACTATAACTTATTCAGTCATTTCCCAATTGATGGGTACCCACTCAATTTCCAGTTCCTTGTCACCATAAAAAGGGCTGTTATAAGCCTTTTTGCAAATGTGTTCTTTACCTTCTTCTATGATCTCTTTGGAATTCAGACTCAGTAGTGACACTGCTGGATAAAGATTATGCACAGTTTTGTAACCCTTTGGGCGTAGTAGAATTTGTTTTTGAATTGAATTGTTAAATTTAACCAGTATATGTCTTTGAGTTTCTAGGCTTGAAGGCTTTATTTATTTATTTAATGGAGGCAAATTGTGAATTCTTTCAGCTGGAATGTTTTTTTCTATGTTCAGAAATTCCAGGCAGTTTTATTCTAACACATCAAGCAATCCATGAGTTTCTGGACTAGAAGTTTGCTTCAAATGATTTGAGTGGTTCCTAGCTGGGTGCTATTCTTTTTTCTTCAGGATTGGTGGGTACTACATAGTATACTACCTGGATAGTGTCCTACTCTGACGACCCATCCTATTCCCTCTGTTCCTCAGGTCTCTGGCCTGAAATAGACAGTTCAGAGACTATTTTCACAGACACTAGCACTTCAGAACTTTTCAGAGCAGCTGCTTCTAGGCAACAGCCACAGTAGCTTTTTGCATCCAAAGGAACATGGTTAATGTAGGTACTGGAGCCAGAGTAATGACCTACCATCTTTATGGCACTGGAAAGAGGGAGGTGGGATTAAGATACAGGAGTGGGTTTTAATGTAAACTTGTATCATGTTCTTAGATCTGCTAGTGCAATTTTGATGCCAGCAATGTGGGAATTAGGGGATAGGTGCTGAGTGAACTCAGGATCAGTGATGAGTTTCTGATTATATATATATATATATATATATATATATATATATGTTTCTTTTAGATTTTGTCTTGGACACAGCTTCAGGTCTTGGATACAGCTAAAGTTGCTGTATCTTTGGTGCATAATTTCCATTTTGGAAAAATGAGATGTTATGGAAATCAGAGAAATGTCTAATCCATCATTGTTACTCAACTTCATAATTTTTTTCCCTAGATTGTGTTAAATTTATGTCTTTTTTTCTAATTCTGAAAACATTGACTTTTATTTTATTTATTCAGATTTTCATTTTCTCTTTCATTGTTTTTCCAAGTATCAGTGCAAGTGTAATAGAGAGAATATAAGCTTTGGAGTTGAGAAGAATTGGATCTGAGATATGCTTCTAAAACATACTAACTAGCTGTGTATCTATCAAATCTATTTTTAAAAGCATCCTTTTCAATTCTGTAAATTTTGTTATTTATCTTTCTTTTTGACCTATTCCATAGAAAGAGGAATGTTTAAATTTCCCACCATGAGAGTCCTTTATCTATGTCTTTTTTAGAATTAAAAATTTAACTTTTCCCTTAAAAATTTAATTGATGTAACATTATGTAGATGTATGTTTGATATTTTTAAACTGTTAATGATTTCCTTAGTTATGATGTAGTTGTCATGATCACTTCTCTTAAAGGTGTCTAATTCAAAATCAACTTTGATGAAAATTTTGATTTATTGGAAAGAAGTTGATGCATTGTAATTTTTCTTTCTAACCTCTCATTTTAATTCAATAGTGTATTTTTATTAAATATATATCCCATAGGCACCCTACTGCTATATTGTGTGTGTTTTAATACATTTAATAACCTACTTCCTTTGTATATACAATTCAATCCATCTTTGTTCAATGTTTTAATTTTTACATTTTTCCCTCTGTCATGTTGTTAGTATCATTCTTATCAGTAAAAGTAAATTTTATCTTATTTCCCTCAATTCTAGTCTTGTTTACAAACACATAATGACAACCACTCAAAACCCTGGAGATAATTCATATATTAACTATTATAAATATACCCAAATATTCACCTTGTGAAACTTGATATGCTGGTTCTGCCAGGGACTCAAATTCAGTCAGGAGTGAAGCTTCACAAACACTATTTATCATAATGCCTGAGACCAAGTTTAGGCAAGACCAAAGAGAGCCCTTTTCACTTACTTGGGTACTGAAAGGTCCCATTAAATTGCTGGCAAAGCCATGTCACAGCTCTCCCTGGGTTACAGGAAAGAAAAGTTACAGACTGTATGTCAATGGTATGGGATCATCCTGTTAAAGCTACCATAAGGTCATTTTGTGACTTCCCTTGGGCAGAGTCAGATGGCCTTGCCTGTCCCTCTTATAATCCTTTTCTTTACAAAATACTACTCCCACACATACTTATGGCACTGACTCTGGTTTCTAATTTGATTCATTTGTCCCTCTTTCTCTAAAGATCATTTCTTTGAAGATGATTCATTTTTTACTCTCTGCCTTTGGCCATGTTTATTCAATATTTGTAGTATCTACAATCATAATATCATGGATCAGAGTTGGAAGGAATTTAAAAGTCATCAAGTCTGCTTTACTTTACAGATGAGGAGCCTGAGAATCAGAAAAGTGACTTGCCCAGAGTTACATAGCTACTAAATAATATTTGAAACCAATTTTTCCTGACTTAAAACCATCAAAAAAAATCTCTTCTTGATCCTTCCTTGTTTTTTTTTTCCTTTTGAAAAACTAAGTATAGATGTCTGTATATAACAAATATAAGTATATATTTGTTAATTCATTTATTTGCTTCCCATTTCTTTCTAGCTCCATTTGTAACTTACAGGTGCCTGCCAAATTGATCTTGCTATGGGACACTTATTTGCATTTTGTTTTCTGTTTTATATTGGAACCTTCTTGAAGACAGGCTTTTTTTTTTTTTTTTGTCTGTCTTTGTTTCCACAGTGTTTAGCACAGTGCTTGGCATATAGTAATTGTTAAATAAATTCTTGAATTATTGATTCATAAATCCATTCTGGAATTTTGTTTATCTTGACTAACATTCTATTTCTTTCTCCCTTTCCTCCCTTCTTCAACTCTTTGAGGAAATTTCAGGTCAACTCTCCACTTCCATTGTTGCTTTACTTGTATAATTTTTATTGAAAATTTTCTTCTGTTAATTTAATTAGCAAGGATTTTACCTGATGTTCATTCTTAATTTAAATTCTTCTATATGCAGCATTTACTGATACTTTCTGCTGTTAATATTCCCTCTCTAACTTACCTTGTAACATAGTCTGTGTATTTGTATACAATTTGTTTCCTTTGGGGAAAGGAATGTTTCATTTTTGTATCATTAGCACTTAGTACAATGCCTGTCACATAATAGATGCTTAATAAGTGCTTGTTGGTTTATATGGGGTAAATTCTGATTTTTTATAAATAACATTCTAACTTTTTCTATCTGCCTTAATCCTTAAAAAGCTTTGGTATGTTACTTTTTTTTCTTAATTATAAAACCCTCTCTTTTTAAAATGAAGTTTTGGAGTTGATGACATTATACTAAATGAGTCAATTTTAATATTTATTTTTAAAAGTGTTTGATGAATTGTATCAATTTATAGGCTGCCCCTTGGTCTCAGTATTTCTATTTAGTTTTCTTTAATAGTTTCCTTTAAAAATGATTAGAATTTTTATTTAAATCTTCAGGTAATTTAGTAATTCTTAAATGATTTCTCCAAGCTCTTCTAATTTTGCTGTTGTAGTTTGTATAAGTTCCACATCTCTTTTTGGATGAATTTTCTTTTTATTTTGTTTTGTAACATTTTCTGCTATTTCTGAATACGTATCATACAGCACTTTATTTCTCATTGCTTATATTTCCTTATTCAGATTTTCCACATATTAAAAATATTGACTTTTGCTATTGATTTTTTCATGTTCTTTTATTATTAATGCAAGATTGTCATTATGGATAGATCACATCATTCCTTACCTGTTATGGGCCAGAACTCTGAACTTGAAACAAAGGATTCTTACGAGGTATTAAGTCAATGGAATTGATAGAGACAATAGTTATCTAATTTATCATGGTTCAGTATGATTGATTTAATCCTACGAGGAGATGTTATGGGTCAGAACTTGAAACAAGGTACTAAGTGGAATTGAGGAGAGGATGGTAAAATCTAGTTTAGCATTGATTTAATCCTACAACAAATAATGGTTTCCTAATGATATAATGATTGGTTTGTACTCAGTGTGGAGCATATAAGCTAAAAGCCTCAGCCAGGGAGATTAAGAGACATTTGGAGAAAAGGCAAAGGACTGACTGCAGGAGTTTAAGCTCTCAGAACCAAGGGGCACTGGAGGCACTGAGTGGTTAAGTGACTTGTGTAGGGTCACACAGTGTCAAACTTTTGTTTATAGACATCATACTTGTCTTCATTTTCTTCCAAACACTTATTATCTAATTGAATTTGCCTTGTGTCATGATTAGCATTGTTTTTTGAGCCAGTGAAGCTAATTTATTGATTTTTTTTTTTTTTTTTTTTTTGGTGATTTCTCTTCCAGATGCTTTAGCCTTAGTATCTGGGCTGTAGTAGTGTTTGTAGACAATGGGGAATAGTGGCATTAGAATTTAGGGTGTAGGACTGAATTTAAGAGACAGGAAACCTGGGCCTTAATCCTGAATTACATATACCACTTATAAGTGCTGTGACTGGACTAATTATTAAATCTTTCTGGGTCTCAGTTTTCTCATCTGTAAAACGGATAATAATGGCACTCACTTTATAAGGTTGTTGTGAGGAACATCTTGCAAACCTTGAAGCTTAATATTAATTATTATTATTTTCAGTGTTTATTGCTAATGCTGCTCTTCCTTTTCTAGTCCTTTCCCTTTTCTAATCTGAATGACTGATTTTGAAATGCCTTTATGTGCTTCCCCCTCCTTTCCTTTTTTTAAAATTTGTTTGTTTAGAGTGACCAAGACTTTGCCCGAAGGTGCTGATATTTAGGAAATATTGACAGCATTAATAGTCCTTGATCACTATAGAAACAATAGCACTCACCACTTCTTTGGCAGGAAAAATTAGGTAAAATAGGAAGTCACTGTGTTCCTCTCTTCCCTGCAGTGACCACATTCCAAAAGAGCTTCTGCTTATCTCGAACTCTTTCTACTTCAAAAAAAAATCTCCCCAGCAATGACTTGAGGGCATATTTTGTGCTGCTTACCTTTGAACAATTTTGTGCTACTTTTCTCAAGTAGAAAATTCCTTGTTATGGCTCTGTACCTTGATGACTTGGAAGCCTAAACTTAGTTGTTTAGTGCTAAATCTTATTTGTAGGCTGCTTTTATTGCTTAGGAACTAATTATTAAAATTGAGATGAACAAAAATATTAGTGTATTTGTCACAACTTTTAACATTTACATTTTTTCTTTTGATTATAGATATAGAATGTTCACCCAGGTTCTTTAAGAATTTGGGGATTAGATCTACACTTGTGCCTTTCTTTGGAACTATTTTAGCTTACTACAGAGTAAATTAGATTTCTCTTTTACCCTTCCTGGGGGGAAAAGTCATATTTACTCTCTCAATAGAAACCTGTTGTTTCCCCAAATTTCTTTTTAATCTCACTCCTAATATCTCACACTTTCAAAGGCTAGACTACAACCCTGTTCCCCTTTATTTACATATACCAGTGGCATTAAATTCAAATAGATTCAGGGTCACTAATTTATACATAAAGATCCCCATGGGTTTGTATTGACTTAGTTTTAAAATATGTTTCTATATTTTATTGTCTTTTTACTTTAATAAATATTTACCATTATATCTGAATCTGATTCAGGCAGGATTGTTAAGTATTGTAGGCTGCATATACCCTACATTTGCAATGTACATTTGTACATTTGCTGTAGGACCTTCTTTTATAGAGAGAGGGACATCATTAGCAAATGTTAAGGACTGAATATTTTGCACTAAATTCTGCTTGTATGTGTGTTTGTGGTCAGAATCATCGATCTTTTGTGAAGGATTAGCCTATTGATGAGAATTCCCTAGTGAATTCTGATGCCCTAATAACATGTATATTTGTTTCCAGTTATTGATGCCTGGGAGGAACCAACACAGATGTTTCTTAATAAGATTTAGTGTGATCTAGTGTACAGAGCCTGGACTTAGAGTTAAAGACCTCCTCCTTGCTCTAGTGCTTGCTAGCATCATGATGGCTTAATTTCTATAAGCCTTGAATTCCTAATCTGCAAAATGAAGGATAATAATATGCGTTCATTTACATAAAAATATTGCAAAAGACCAAATGAAATGATGAATATAAAATGTATTTTGTAACTGAAAATAGTTATATAATGCACCAGTGTAGAGAATGCTAAATGTGGAATTGTGAAGAACTGTATTCAGACATTCCCTTTGACACTTAGTAGCTCTGTCCTTCTTTAAATTATGAGTTTCTTGTAAACTAGTAAAATTATAATAGTAGCAAGCTAGGAAAGCAGGCAGGATGTTTATAAGATTTATCTTTCTTCTTTTATATTAACTTAGGATTTTGTTGTTGTTGTTGTTTTCCATAAATTGTATATGAGCTATTACTTCAAATTCCCAGAAAGCAAACTGATTCATTATTTGACAAGTTAGATTAGAACTGAATTCTTTGAAAAATTGGTCTGACTTCTAGGTTATTAAAATCTGTTTACCTAATATAATGACACTGCCTTTGAAGTTGAAGACCTTCCTTCCTTCCTCCCTCTCTTCTTTCATTCCTTCTTTCCTTCTTTCTTTCTCTCTTTCCTCCTTCCCTTTCTTCTTCATTCTCTTCTAATGCCCCTTTCTTCTTTCCTTCCTTCCTTCTTTTCTTCCTTAAGTTAAGGTTAAGTGATTTACCCAAGTTACACAGCTAGTATAGATCACAGAGTACTTAGACCCCAAAGCCATTTTTTTTTTTTTGAGAGACATAGTTTTGGGGTAATTATTTTGTTAATCATTTCTATCAGCTGACTAATAAAGGGGGGTTAATGGGACTCTGAAATACAGAGGCCTTTCATCAACCCACTCAATACTTGGAACCCTTGGAAGAATGGGTGACATCAACTCTGATTGGTTAACATTAGGAATAATGAATATTATAATGAGAAGTGGGCACATTCTAATTAGGGGCTGAAGGATTTGACTTTGATAATTCTTGCTCCCAACTTTGAACAAGTTAGACCAAGACTTCTTAAACTTCTACCATATCTGAAATTTTTCCCCAGGAAATTTTTATGGGATTCTGAGTATAGAGGTATAAAATAAATATGTAAATTAAACATTTACTGATAATAAATCCTAATTTCACAGCTTTCATATGAAGTTGTGACCTACAGTTTAAAAAGCTTTGATGTAGACAAAGGATCTACCACTACCCAAGCCTGAGTAGAGCACAAAAGGCCAGAAGCTTCTCTAAGTGGGTGGAGTCTCTCACTCAGGATCCAAAAGCATGCAAGGGGATTTGGACAATCTCATCCATCAACAATGTCCTTAATCGCTTTCAGGTTTATGAAAATAATCTTGGTTCTAATTCAATAATTAATTATTAATGAGATAAATAATTATTTCTCTCACCAGACACTGTGCACTGGGCCTTCTGTATCCTGGACACTTCTGTTTTTAGTGTGCTCCTTTGGACCCCAGGATTAAGTAGTTTTACTACTTAGGATAGATTCAGAGGATTCTCTGAAGATTGATTTGAGAATTGATCATTGAGAATGTTTCTAATTTTGCAATCCCTCACTATTTTAGAACTTCTGTTTTTCTTAAAGGAGAAAATTGTTCTCAGTCAATTTACATTTTAAAATAAACACTGGACAAGTGGTTGCTGGTTTGCAAGGCACTGAAGTAGAGCTGGGAAAGAGTGAGTAGAAGACATAATAACAGGAAGAAAGAAAATTTAAAGTTGTTACTTTAACTCAGGAACAAATGAGAATTTCTTTTAACTTGACTGGTTGCTACTTGTTTCTAAATACTTAACTGCTTACTCAGGGAAAATTGTAGGGGGAGGGGCAAGGGAGGATCTGCATTAAGGTAGGATTACTTTGTTGAATTAAATTTGCTGGATTGAACAGCTGCTGACTACTACCCTTGCAGCTGGCCCAAGAAACCCAGAGAATTCTCAAAGTGCAGAGGATCATTGAATTATGACTTTAGAGGTAGGAAGGACCTTTGAGGTTAGGTCACTCAAATGAGGGTCAACTCCATCATTTTACAGATGAGGAAAATTAGTCTCAGAGATGTTAAACTACTTGTACAGAATAGTAAGTGACATGGCAAAGCTATTATTCAAACTCACGTCCACAGAATCCCAAATCTAATAACCTCTTCATTGCAATCCTGTTTTCCCTATTGATTGGTGTAATTCATTTAAACAGGCTTATTAATTGCTTTATGTATACATGTTATGTATAGAGACTGTGTTATGATCTGTGTGTAGAAAACTGGCCTTGAAACAAAGAAGATGATGTAGGTATGATACATACTATGTGATCTTGTTGCTCTAAGCAACTTGCTAAGAATATGAGTTATAAACAAAGTGCTGACCTTTGTTGGGAAGAGAAGTTTCCTTATCTGAGAATATTCTCTCCCACGTTCAGTCCAAATCCTTAAGAGAAGCAAACTATATTCAAAGGTCTTAAGGAGGTATGAAGATAAATAAGATTATCAGGGATTTGTTATATGTGTAGATAAAAATTATATACAAAATTGGAATATGATGAGTACTATCAGAAGGCAGATAGATGACACAGTGGATAGAGTATTAGACTTCAGGAATACCTGAGTTAAAATCCAGCCTTATTAGCTGTGAGACCCTGAGCAAGTACTTTACCCTGTTTGCCTCAGTTTCCTCATCTGAAAAATGAACTGGAGAAGGAAATGACAAACCACTTCGTTATCTTGCTTTTTTTTTTTTTTTTTTTTTTTTTTTTTTTTTTTTTTTTTTTTTTATGCTGAGGCAATTGGGTTTAAGTAACTTGCCCAGAGTCACACAACTAGGAAGTGTTAAGTGTCTGAGGCTAAATTTGAACTCTAGTCCTCCTGACTTCAAGGCTGGTACTCTATCCACTGCTCCACCTAGCTGCTCCCACTTCAGTATCTTGCTAAGAAAACCCCAAATAGTATTACAGATGTGTAAAATGACTCAGTGAGCACATTGAAGTACCAAGAATTCTTTGTATTATATACTGTATATACTGAGATCACATGATGATAACAATGGTTGTGTGATTCTTCAAGTTTTACAAAACACTTTGCACATGTGTATGTTCTTTGATCCTTATAAGAATCTTATTAGACAGATGTTATTATCATTCCTATTTTACAGATAAGAAAAATGGGATTTGGAGTGAATAGATTACTATGGCAAGATTACACAGTTAATAAATGTTTCAGGTAGGATTTGAGCTCTTTCTAGTCTTCTTAACTCTCAAACCAGAACTATTCCGGCTGTACCAATTAAGTGAGTGACAGCTATTTTTATCAGTAGAGATCATGGCAAGCTTCCTGGAGGAGATGGCATTTCATTTGGACCTTGGAAGGTCAGGTAGGATGTCAACAGGTATAGACAAGTTGAGGAAGTGGTAATTTTAGGCTTAGGGTAAAATAATGTAAGAATAAAGATAGTAAATACTACTACTTATATTTCCTTTATATTTTAAGAAAATAGTACTACTACTACTACTACTTTTTTTTTTTTTTTTGTTTAACTGTTCAGACATGGTGGATTTATTGTGAAAATACATGAACTGCCTGGATCCACTGAGGATAAGAGAATAAAAACACTTGAGAATGACCTCTTTCAGCTTGTCTCAAATTGGTGAACATTGACTCCTCTTTTCAACAGTGAAAAGGTGATGCTCATCCTCTCCTAGGAGAGCCTGGAAATTGAGGGCATCTTGGAGTGGGTTGAGAATTCTTCCAAAGAGAAATAATCAGATAGATGAAAAGTGGCAAGCACAAAGATGAGAATTGACTGAACAGATAGTCATAGGAATAGCTTTTGTTCCTGGAGTTTTCCCCTATAACATGTTCCATTTCTTATTCAAAATGTTTCATAACTTAGTTCTCACTGACCTTTTCAGTAATCTTACACTTTATTCTTTAATCTCTCTATATATTTGATCCATTGATGCTGAACTCTTGGATGTTCCAGGAATAAGATATTGTATCTCTTCCATTTTTCATTTTGGGGCATTTTCTCAGCACTTCCCCATGCCTGAAATGTTCTTCCTCCTCAGCTTTGCCTACTGATTTCCCTGGCTTTTATTAGATCCCAACTAAAATCTCATGCTTTTCAAGAAGCCTTTTTCAGACCTTCTCAATTCTAATGACTTCTCTATGTTAATTATTTCATGCCTGTAGTGTATATAAAAATCTCTGTACACGTTTGTTGGCATGTTGTCTTTCCTATTAGACTGTATGCTCCTCATTCTCCTCCTCGTTCTCCTTCTACTATACTTCTACTACTACTACCACCACCACCACCATCATCACTACAACTATTACTTTTTTCTTTCTATTTCTTCTTTCTTTCTTCTTGTTCTTCTTCCTCCTCTTCTTTCTTCCTCTTCTTCTTTTACTATTGTTACCATGATGACCATAACAACAACTATTAGTATCACCACTTGTTCCTTTTCTATATTTGTTCTTCTTTTTCTACTACTATTAGCACCACTACTACAACAACTAAAACTACTATTACTACAACTACAATAACAACTACTCTTCACTTGTTGCTGTACTACTAAGACTACAACTGCTAATGTCTCATTTTAAAATGCTTCTTTTAGGGCTTTGTGAACTTTGATGTGACATATTTTTAAAAATATGGCAATACTTGAGGGTGAATATTTCAATAAATATTTCCATTGCACAGTCAAATTTCTGTGGTGACTCACCCAGCAACCTGATTATTCTGACCTACAGATGCAAAGAGAGCCTTCAAACCATCCATGCATGTTGATTTATCCCCCAGTGAGCTGTTCTTCCTTAGAGACCAAAAGGTTCTATGCAAGTTTTCAGTCCCTACCAGCAGTTTCTTTGAAATAGGATCTGAGGGATATAGGATCTGATGGTCTGGAAACTTTTGAAGTAAATTCAGCTACAGGACTTTCTGCCAAAACTGAAAATTTTGCAATAAAGCCAAGGATTTCAAATCAAAATGGTCAGATTTATTTATGTAATTTCCTTCGACTACTATTTATATTCTACTTTAATCTCTTATGCAAAAGAATAAGACTTTTTAATTGACTACATTATCCTCTTGGATAATTTTGGCTGTTGGCATCAGTCCCCTAAAGTTTGTGAGAGCTGATAAAGGTGTGTGAATAGATTTATTTGAATCCTTTGTGCTGACAAAGGATGCTTAAATATCTTTTGCGACCATCTTAAGTTTTCAGAGCCTTTCTCTTAATGTATGATGGGAGAGTATGTAGAATAATGGAAAGAACACTTTCTTTGGATTCAGATTCTGCCTTTGATACTTATTACCTGACTGATCTTGGACAAGTCATTTAACTGAATTGGGATTCAGTTTTCTTAATTGAAAAATCAGCATTTTGGAATAGTCTCTGAATCCCTTCTAGCGCTATATCTATGGCTGTGCTAGATCTAGCTTAAATTTGTTCAAAAGAGCTGATTTTAAAATTTTCAATGCAGCATTTATACAGTGGAAATAAATTCAACAATCTTGATTTGTTTTGTTGATTGTTTAGATTTAAGGAAGTAATGGAGAAAATGTGAATATTGTAAATTAAACTTTAAAGTATGTCATGAGAACATTTTCTTTTGAAGAGGTGGTAAATATTCACCAGCACACCCCTGTGCATGTATGTATGTATATATATATATATATATATGTATGTATATATGTGTTTATGTGTAATTCCATGTAATCACTTTCCTCTCTCCATTTTGGGGGATAGGTGGTAGTGAATCATGTGAATACAGGATTAACTTGATTTTGCCAAAGGATTCAAGAGTCTTAAGAACAGTATCAACAGGCCTAGCAAAAATCTCCCTGATATTCCTTCCCTTGATTCTTGGGGAGTTTGCTATGATCCTGTGATTGGCAGGACTCCACTTTGACAATCTAGCCTTTCCTGTCTTAGGGGTTATGAGAAGTGGAAACTGGAGAGACTTGATAGCTGGAGGAGAGGAAGTGGAGGAAAGGAAGTAGCACCTTGAGATTGTCAACACTGGACTCTAGGCCTGGGATTATATGATTAGGTTAGGCAAGAAGCTGGGGAGGAACAAAGCTATGTGGTTTAAACCCTATCAGACTGCATACCCTAAGGGGGTGATTTTTCATTTTCTTTCTCCCCTTGAACTCATCTCTCTCAATGACAGATAAAGAAAAGTTTTTTCTTTCTTTCTTTCTTTCTTTTCTTTTCTTTTCTTTTCTTTTCTTTCTTTTTTTTTTTTTTTTGTTAAACATCTTTTTTTCTTTCTTTCTTTTTTAATTTGTGGAATAAAACAAGCATTTCCACAACATAACATAAAAATGATGACTGCACATAAAATTGCAAGTCTGTTACATGAAACTTGCTCTTCCTTTTAGATGTATATTAAAGTTATTGTGTAAATTTCTTTGTTTCTTTTTTTCTGGTTAGTGGATGGTTAGTCCCAATTATTCTTTGAACAAATATTGCTGTCACTGTATACCACCATCTTTTGGTTCTGCTTATTTTGCTCTTGTTATTGTTGTTTGTCTTTCATTCTCAAAGAGGACCAAGACATCAGGGTGATGCTAAGATATATAAGTGAGTTGTATCTAAGTGAGGGAGGTCTGGGCAAGGTCACTAGCCTCATTTTCCTCTCCAGAGCCATCTAGATCCAGTGGTCAGAGATAGATCAGGATGACTGAAGATGGCCCTGGATGCAGTGGGAGACCTTGGCTTTTTTCAACTAAAATATTCAACAGGTCTCGGTTTGACTGCAGCAATTGCTCATTCATTGATTAATGCCAGACTCAAGTACCAATACCTTTATTAAGGCACTCCAGATGACTGCAGAATATTTGTGCAAGTCTGTCCATGTTTTTCTAAGATCATTGAGCTCATCATTTCTTATAGCACAGTAATATTCCAAAACTTTTTTAACCATTCCCTAGTTGACGGGCATCTTGATAATTTCCAGTTCTTTTCCACCATAAAGAAAATTGCTAGAAGCATTTTAGAATGTATAGGTTTTTCTCCTTTTCCCCTAATCATCTTTGGAAATAGGACTAGTAGAGATATTGTTGGTTCAAAAAGTATAGATAATTTAATGATTCTTTGGGCATAATTCCAAGTTGGATTTCAAAATGATTGGATTGGTTCATAATTCCATCAACAATGAATTTTGCCCATTTTCTCCATATCCTTTCCAACATTTGTTGCTTTCTCCTTCAATCATTTTAGCCAATTTGATAGGTATAAAATAATATTTCAAGGATAGTTTAATTAGCATTTCTCTAATCAATAATGATTTGGAACACTTTTTTTTCAGATGCCCCCAAATTGTTTTAATTTCTTCATCAGAAAATTGCCTCTTATATTCTTTGACCATTTATTGATTGGGGAATGATTTGTATTCCTATTGATCTGATCAATTTTCTGCTTCCCTTTTGGTCTTGGTTATATTTGTTTTATTTGTTATAAAACCCCTTTAATTTATTATAATTGAACTTATCTATTTTATAGCTCATTTTGTTCTTGTTATGAATAAACAAACACTTTGGTTATTCATAAATTGTTCACATCCATAAGTCTGATAAATATGTTCCATGTTCTTCAAATTTTCTAGTAATCTCTGTCTTTATGTCCAGGGCATGTATCCATTTTGACTCTATCTTGGTAAATGATATAAGATATTGGTCTATGCTCAATTTCTGCCATACGGTTTCCAGTTTTCCCAACAATTTTTACCAAGTAATGAATTCTTATCCCCAAATGTTAAGTTTTTATCCTTATCAAATACAAGGTTAGTAGATTTATTTGTTGATGTTAATTGCATTTCTACTCCATTCCAGTAATTTGATTTTCTATTTTTTTGCATATACCAGATACTTTTGATAATTACTGCCATATGATTTAAGATCTTGTGTTGCAAAACCTCCTATCTTTACATTTCCCCCATTAATTTCTTTGATATTCTTGACTTTTTGTTCTTCTAGATAAATTATTGGTTTTTTAAAAAAAATTAGTAAAAAAATATTTATTTAATTGGGATAGCATTGAATATATAAATTAGTTCAGGCAAAACTGTCATTTTATTACATTGACCCCACCTACCCATGAACAATTAATATTTCTCTAATCATTTAAATCTGATTTTATTTGTATAAACTTTTTTTAAAAAACAATTTTGTTTATGTAGTTCCCAGGTTTCTTTTGGCAAGTGTACTCCCAGATACTTTATACTTGCTAGTGTTATTTTAAATGGGGTATTTATTCTCTCTTCTTTCAGGATTTGGTCTGTGATAAGTAGGAATGTTGATGATTTATGTGGATTTACTTTATATCTTGCTACTCTACTATAATTATTAATTTTTTTAATTAACTTTTTTATTGAATCTTTGGAATTTTTCAAGTATATCACCATGTCATCTGAAAAAAAAGAGATAGTTTTATTATTTTATTCCCTATTCTGATTCCTTCCATTTCTTTATCTTCTCTTATTGCTATTGCTAGGATTTTCAATATAATATTTAATAATGTTAATTACAGTGAGCATCTTTACTTCACATTTGACTTTACTGAGAAGATTAGCTTATCTCTACTACAAATAAAGCTTTTTGATAGTTTAAATAAATGCTTTTTTAAAAAAGTTTATGACTATACTTTCAGTTTTTTTTTTTAAACAGGAGTGTCAAATTTTATTTTCTATTATTTCTGCATCTATTGATATAATCATATAATTTAAAAATTTTTGTTATTGATATAATCAGTTATGTCAATAGTTTTACTTAAGTTTAACCATCCCTGCATTCCTGGTACAAATTCTACTTGGTCATAATGTATAATATTTATAATGTGTTGTTGTATTTTTTAAGCTACTATTTTATTTAGCAGTTTTGCTTATATATTCATTAATGAAACTGGTCCATTATTTTCTTTCCCTATTTTTACTCTTCCTGGTTTAGATATCAGTATCATATTTATTTCTTAAAAGGAATTTGGTGGGATCCATTCTTTGCCTTTTATTCAAAATAATTTACTTAATATCAGCATTAATTGATTTTTTTTAAACATTTGATAAAATTGACTTGCAAAGGGGTAGCTAGGCGGCACAGTGGATAGAGCACCAGCCCTGAAGTCAGGAAGACCTGAGTTCAAATCTGGTCTCAGACACATAACACTTCCAGCTGTGTGACCCTGGGCAAGTCACTTAACCCTAATTGCCTCAGCAAAAAAAAAAAAAAAAAAAAAAAAAAAATTGACTTGTAATCCATTTGGTTCTTGTGATTTTTTCTTAGGAAGCTCATTTATGGTCTGTTTAATTACTTTTTTCTAAAATAGGCCTATTTACATATTTTATTTCCTCTCCTGATAATCTGGGAAGTTTATATTTTTGTAAATATTCTTCCATTTCACTTAATTCTATTTAACACAACTTTATTAATTCAATGGGTTTTATACTGAATTTTATTACTTTTAATTATTTATCTCTACATGTAATTCATTTGACTTTTTTTTTTTTTTAAATCCAGATGCTATAGTATTTGGTATACATGGTGTCAGTATTGATATTGCTTCTTTGTCTATGGTACCTTTTATCAAAATGTAGTTGCCCTGTTTATCTCTTTTAATTAAATCTATTTAAGTCATAATATTGTTTGAGATCATTACTGCTATTCCTGCATTTTTTGAATCAGCTGAAGCATAATAAATTGTACTTTAACCTACCATTTTAACTCTGTGTATATTTCTTATTCTATTTTGTTATTAAATTTTATTTTTAATTTATGGAATAAAATGAGCATTTAACTCATTTAGTACTCATGAACTATTTAATATAGCACTAATAAAAAAGATGATTGCACCTGAAACTACAAATCTATTATGAACAACTTGTAATTCCTTTCAAATATACAACAAAATTATTAAGTAAATTTCTTCTTTTTTCTTCCCTCCCTCTCTCCTATCCTAGAGTTGGCTACTGTTAGACAAATATATATGTGTGTGTACACACATACACATATATGTACACACACACACACATATATATATATATAATTCAATTGACCACTTCTTTCTCTGGATGCAGATAGTCTTTTTTCCTATGTCCATTGCAGCTAATTTGGGCATTTATAATAGTCAAAATAATGTATTCATTCAAAATCATACTTAAAACAATATTGTTATTTCTGTATACCATGTTCTTTTGGCTCTTCTCATTTTGATCTTCATTATTTCATGCAAATATTTCCATATTTAAAAAAAATATTGATCTCATCATTTCTTGGAATTTCATGGAACACAGTAGTATTTCATCACAATCATAAAGCACTTCTTCAGTAATTTTCTTATGCCAGCAATTTCTACTTCATTGCCACAACAAAGAAAGCTTCTATAAACATTTTAGAACATATAGATTCTTTTCCTTTTTCTCTAAGCATCTTCTGAAATAGACCTAGTAGTGCCATTGGGTCAAAGGATATAGGTAGTTTAATGACTCTTTGGGTATAATTTCAGATTACTCTCCAAAATGGTTGGATCAGTTTACAATTCCACCAACAATAAATTTTTGTCACAATTTTTTTTTCACATCCCTTTCAACATTTATAGTTATCCCCTTCAATTATTTTAACCCATCTAGTATATGTAAAACAATATTTCAAAGTTGCATTTCTCTAATCATAATAATTTAGAGTATTTTTATATGGCTCTAAATTGTTTTGATTTCTTTACTGGAAAATTGCCTGTTCATATCCCTTGATTTATCAATTGGGGAATGACTCATATTCATAGATTTGGCAAAGTGCTTTATATATTTTAGATATGAGACCTTTATCTGATAAACTTGTCTAATAAAATTCCTTCTAACCTCCACTCAATTTTCTGCTTCTTTGATCTTGGTTACATTTGTTTTATGTATATAAAACCTATTTAATTTAATGTAATTGAAATCATCCATTTTATACCTAGCTTTGTTTCTCACATTCTTAAATATGTTTCTTATAAAGAACTTAATGTTGTATTCTGATTTTTAATCTATTCTGCTATCCATTTCCATTTTATGAGTGAATTCATTCCATTCACATTCCAAGGTTATTATTATTTGTGAATTTCTTTCCTAGTTTTACTCACAATTGTCCTTCTCAGCCTCTCTTTTTGCCCTGTCTTTACTACTTTATCTTCTTTGTTTAATCTCCTATTTCTTATTTTATTCACTCTTCTGAGTCTCTCCCTTATTCTCTCATGAGTCCTTCTAAATTTTAATCTACACACCTTTCTAATATTTCTCCACATTGTCTTTAGTCCTCTCATCTCTCTTCAGAATGCTTCTATATCCTTGTTGTATATGTTATTTCCTCTTCAACTCAGATCTAATGAGAGGAAGGTTTTAAAATTACTACTCCTTCACCCCCACCAACTTCCTCTTTATCAATTCTCCCTTTCATGCCTCATTTTATAATTACTTTTTAATCTTTTCCTACTGTTCGTTTTTTAAAATGATCCCATCATACACGACTGTGCCCTGACCTTTCTTTCAAATTATCCTATTAGTGATGACAGTTTAAAAAATACTGATAATTTTTTTCACATATAAGAAATAAACAATTTCACTTAATTAGTCCCTTTAAGTCTTTAATATTTTTCTTCTATTTCTTCTGAATCTTCTATATCAAATTTTTATTGAGTTCTGGTTCTTTTGTCATAAATATCTGAAAGCTTTTTAGTTCCTCAAATTTCCCCTGTTTTTTTTTTTTTTTCCATTCAGCATTATATTCAACTTTGCTGGGTAAATTATTCTTTGTTGCAACTTTGGATCTTTTGCTCTTTGAAATATTATATATATATATATATATATATGTATATATTACATGTATATGTATAATTGATATAGAAGCCCTATAATATAGATAGTGGGAATTTATTTATATATATGTATATATAACAATGCATATGCATTATATGTATTATTTACACCTTTTATTGTATGTATTATATGTATTGTATATATTTATATGCATACATAATGCATATGTAAAATATTTACCTATGATATCTACCTCTATCTGTATTTCTGTCAATCTGTCTCATTGTCTAGTTATAAGGACACTCTATCTAATATTTATATAGTATTATAAGGTTTACAAAGTACTTTATATACTTTATGTACATTACAACTCTATATGGTATACATTCACATTTCATATATGAATATGAATTCATATAGAGTTGTAGTGTACATAAAGTATTATATATACTATATGTCATTATCCATATATGTTTTCATCCACAACAAAGTATACGTTATCCATAAAATATATTGGCAGTTAGGAGCACAGTTTATAGAGTTCTAGGGCTAGAGTTAGGAAGGCCTGAGTTCATCTGAAAGGCATTGGCTCTGTCTGTTTTGCTTCTCTTCCCAGCTACATGCCAAGTGTCCTAGAACAGATAGTCTATTAAAGTCTCAGATGGTATTAAAAATTTTAGAATACCATCCTGTTCACATACACGCACTCACATATACCCATGCTGGTGATTCAAAAGTTTAGCAAAGCTTACAACTGTTTTTTGGGATACTTTAAATACATGTTCACATGTGTATACACATATGCATAAAAACACATTTGACAACTTTCAAATACTTTATAAATGTGAGCTACAATTATTAATGACATAATCCAATAGTGAGAGCATGTCAGAACTTACAAACTTTAATTTTGCCATATGGTCTAAATTATTTCTGTTTTGGGGACAGATGTCAGACAGCCTGTCCTGGCCATCACAGATCCAGATACTATAAAAAAAAAGTGCCCATTCTGTCTTCACCAGTCTATGGGTAAGTGACAAGGTCTTTATATAGATACACACATATGTATGTGTTCATATATATGTGTATGTATGTACACAATATATACATGTTATATACACACACAAATACATATGTATGTATGTGTGTCATTTATCATCTGTCTATCTACATGTTAAAGAGAAGTAGAACATATGAAGGCCTTTCTTTCTTTTTATTTTTCAAAACATATGTGTGGGCAATTCTTCAACATTAGCCCTTGTAAATCTTGTGTTCCAATACCCCCTCTCCTGCCACACCCTTCCTTAAATGGCAAGTAGTCCAATATATGTTAAACATGGTAGAAATATATGTTAAATCCAATATATGTATATATACATATATATTTATACAATTATCATGCTGCACAAGAAAAAAAAGAGAAGCAAAATAAAATGCAAGTAAACCACAACAAAAAGAGTTAAAATGCTATGTTGTGAATCGCATTCAGTTCCCATAGTCCTCTCTCTGGGTGCAGATGGCTCTCTTCATCACTGAACAATTGGAACTTGTGATGACCATGTATTTTAAAATCAGCTGGAGTCAGGAATTCAGGTTAAGGGAAAATCTTCAATCTTTATTCTCAGTAGAGGTGAAGAAGGATCGGAGGTGAAGGGGGAATCGTGATAGCAATGTGAGCAACTGCAACAAGAAGCCAGCCAGCCCTCTCTTTCCACTTCTCTCTCTGCCCCTCTGCCTCCACCCACCAAAATCATCATTTCCTATACAACACATCAGGACTTGCACAAAGAGTGGGCAGGGGCCATTCTTTCTCCAATCATGTATATTAATAGAGTATGGTCCAATTACTATTTAGCCTCACGTGCTTGGGACCTCAGTGCATCAACTTGAGCTTCAGCCTATTACAGGAACTGGTCTGAATCATCTCTTTGTTGAAGAGAGCCACATCCAAAAGAATTGATCATTGTATAGTCTGGTTATTGCCATGTATAATGATCTCCTGGTTCTGCTCATTTCATTCAGCATCAATTCATGTAGATCTCTCCAGGCTTCTCTGAAATCATCCTGCTGGTTGTTTCTTACAGAACAATATTATTCCATAACTTTCATATACCATAATTTATTCAGCCATTCTCCAATTGATGGGCATCCACTCAGTTTCCAGTTTCTAGCCACTACAAAGAGACTTGCCAGAAACATTCTTGCACATGTGGGTCCTTTTCCCTCCTTTTAGATCTCTTTGGGATATAGGCCCAGTACAAACATTGCTGGATCAAAGGGTATGCACAGTTTGATAACTTTTTGAGCATAGTTTCAAATTGCTCTCCAGATAGTTGTATCTGTTCACAATTTCACCAATAATGTATGTGTCCCAGTTTTCCTACATCTCCTCCAACATTTGTCATTAGCTTTTCCTGTCATCTTAGCCAATCTGACATATGTGTAGTGGTATCTCAGAGTTGTCTTAATTTGCATTTCTCTGATCAATAGTGATTTGGAGCACCTTTTCATATGATGAGAAATAGCTTCAATTTTTTCATCTGAAAATTGTCTGTTCATATCCTTTGACCATTTATCAATTGGAGAATGACTTGAACTATTATAAATTTGAGTCAATTCTCTATATATTTTAGAAATGAAAGCCTTTATTTCTTGCCTTATTATTCACTGAAGTGTGAAAACCTTTAGTTTTGCCTCACTACTCACTAAGTGTTGTATGTCCTTGGTTTCCTCTTCTGAGAAGGTTAATCTCCATTCTGTCTGAGGTCCCTTTTAGTGCTAACATTCCATGATTTTGAGATGGAGATTTTTCAAGCAGTTGGGTAAGGATAAACATGTCTTCAACTTGATGTAATGAGAAGGGATAAGTAGAATAACTTAACTGTCTCGTATTTTTCCTCCTATAAGAAAATAATGGGAAAAAGAGATCTCCTATGAAGTTATTTGCTTCATCAAAGAAAGTATTGGTTTTTTATTTCTTTAAAAATCAGTTAGTTGGGTTCACTTTTTCTGTAGCATGATTACAACAAGGAAATAATGAGAATTTGTCCAATCAAATTTGTGAAGGAGAATTTTGGTATCTTCCCTATCTGCTGTTTTTTTTTTTCTTCTGTAACATAAAATATTTATAGTATGTAAATACCCTGTGCTATTCATAGTAATATGAATACTCTAAAATTTATGTAGTACTTTAAAGTTTACAAAGTACTTTGTAAATTTTAAAGTACTACATAAATTGTACTTTATTGTATATAAAGTATTAATGTATTTCTTACAAAGTTATAGTATATATAAAGTATTATATATAATATGTTATATATAAATAGATGTTTTCATATATAACAAAATATATATTATCCATAAAGTATATTAGCAATTAGGAGTACAGTTTATAGAATTCCAGAGCTGGAATCAGAAAGACCTGAGTTTAAATTCCTTTTCAAACATTTGCCAGTTGTATGGCATTGGACAAGTCATTTATCTTCATATGTCCCAGTTTCTTCACCTGTAAAATGGGAATCATAATAGCACCCATCTCTCAGAATTACTTTGAGGGTCAAATGAGAAAATATTTGTAAAAGCACTTAGGCAAGTATTATGTAAATGCTAATTATCCTTGTTATTTCTTTTGAATCTCACAATAACCCTGTGATATAGGTATTTTTTGGTTTCCCTTTTGCAGATGAATAAATTAAGGTTCAGAGAGTTTAAGTAATTTGGCTATGGTCATAAATAATTATTAGAGTCAGCATATGAACCCACTTCTTTCATTACTCTACTGCATTTGGAATTGGAGATCATAGGCTCATACACCTAGAAGTAGAAGAAACCTAAAATAGTCCAACCCCTGCACTTTACAGATCTAAGAGCCAGACCAGTTAAGTATTTGCCTGTAGCCACATAGGCAATATTTGAACTCTGGTCTTATGATTCTAACTTGAGAGTTCTTTTACATTATGAGACATCAGCCTTAGGTAATCGTCACTCACTTCTCAGTTCTTGAATTATTATTTAGAAGTTTTTATTTCTCTCCATTCTCTCAACTATTAAATGAGAGAGTTGGATTAGATGATCCTTTCCTATCATTTCCTACCATTTTCTTATTACATCCTATTATCTTCAGCCTCCAATCTGGCAATTCTAATAACTTTTGATAAGGTATCAGATAAAAAGGAAGGGGTTAGTTGAGTAAGGATTTAAGATGTGAACTACTTTCAATGGTGTTTGAACCTTAACTGAGAGGGTTTTGTTAGTTGTCAAAGGCAAATTAGTTCAATGGAAAGAACAACTTATTTTGGATCCAGGCCTCTGTCACTTACTATATATGTGATCTTGGGCCAGGCATTTATCTTCTCTGAGTTTCAGTGACCTCATCTAGAAAATGAGAGGGTTGTACTAAATCATTCTGGGAACTTTCCCCTCTCCCTCCATCCCCCTTTTTAAAAAAACTATATGTATGGCGAATTCCAGTGCTTCATTCTTTGTCAAGGCAGCTCTGAATTCTGAAGATTATGCCAGTGAACCACAAGCTTTAACAAGTTTTACTAAGGTGTGGGTCTGGCAACAGATCATGTGCTTATCATCAAAATATTCTGGTTGGCTCAATTTTCCAGCTATAGAAAGGAGAGAGAGAGGATAGAGGAAAGAAGGAAAGGAAGAAGTAAGGAAAGAAATAAAGAAAAAAAAGAATAAAGAATAAAGGGAAGAAAAAGGGAAGGAAGGAAAGAAATAAAGAAGAAAAGAAAAAATAAAGAAGGAAAGAAGGAAGGAAGAAAACCAGCATTTATTAAGTACCCACTATGTGCCAGGCACTGTGCTAAGGAATTTACAAATACTGTCTTATTTGAGTCTCCCAATAACTCTGGGAAGTAGATACTAGCATGATCTCCATTCTACATTTGAGAAAACAGACAAATAGAGGTTGTGACTTGCCCAGTATCATGTAGCTAGTGAAGGCCAGAAGTTAGATTTGAGCTTATGTTTTCTTGACTTCAGGCCCATCACTCTATTCATTATGATGTTCAGCAGCCTCCATTAGCAAACTCTCTAAAACCAATCAATTAAGGTATATAGGAAGGTCACAGTTGGGGGAAGGGCCCTGCCAATGAAATCACAGATCCCTGAAGTATTAAGTTCATAATAAGTCATATCCTTATTATATTTTGAGATTTTAAAAGGGCCCTTTCAACTCACAAAGTCCTGTAAAGTTGTCAAGGAAGGATTGTCAGGCTAATTTACACATTAGGAAAAGGAATTCAAGTGAGATGAAGAATCACACAGCTAAAAAATGTTGAGACCAGAGACCATGTTTTCTGCTTCAAGATGGGTGTTTTCCTCTTATACCAGAAGCTCATTTACTAGATTTCTTGTCTCTAGTCTAGAGATAGGCAATAGCAAATGTAGCACATTTTGGTCTTTTACTTTTGTTTTCTAAAATGTTTGAGCAAAGGGAATTTTGAGTGCTGGAATCTTGTTTTTTGAAGATGAGCAGTGCAATATGTGAATAGTGCTGTCACCAATATTATCTAGTAGAAAACTCAAGGAAACAAATGAAAACAAATCAGAAAATAGAAGCATGAGTGTGGGAGTTGTTTAATACCTACCCCTGACTTATTTTTCCAGCAAAGATCTACTTACTTTTGAGCTTGAGCCTTCAAAGAGAGGACAATACATTTATAAAATGCTAAGGGGCTTCTCTAGTTGAGGCCTGAGGTACAGAGGATCAGGTCATTCTGTATATCTATGCTGTCTTTTAAAAACAACTAAAATTTTTATTTTATTAAAAACTTTATTATGTATAGCTAGATGGCAGAGTAGGTAGAATACTGGAGTTAAGAGTACTAGACAGGAGAAAGACCTGAATTAAAAATCCACTCTTATATACTTACTAGTTATGTGACTCTTTAATAACAGTGTCTGCCTCACAGGTTTGTTGTGAGTTTAAAATAATATTTGTAAAACATTTTGCAAATTTTGAAGTGATATATGAATGCTAGCTTTTCTTCTATCTCCTATTCATTCAAATGAACTCTGTATAGATAATGTAGAAAGCACAAATATTGCCCATATATTTCCATTTTGTATTTTCCTTATCCTGGAGCATTGGGAGGACTTGAAGAGACAAAGAAAGAGAAAAAATCATAAATACATTTAGGAGTTCTACTTGAGGAGAGCAAATATATCTCAGAAACTAAAGTTGGTCAAAGTTGGTAAGTAATATTTGTCAAAATAAACATTTATTTAATTTTGTTTAAAATTTTTAATTTTTCAATTTAATTTTTTTATTGAATTAAATATAAAATAAGAAAAAAAAAAACAGAAAAAAGAAAGACAGAAAAGAGAAATAAAAAATAAAACAAAACAAAACATTGTCATGTGCCCAGCAAAACATCAAGGAGGATTTAAAATATAAAAAACAATAAATTTATATTTCAAGAAAGCATATATAATAATAGAAGAAATTATATTTTTAAGTGTTCATCTTTGCTTTCTTGTAGGTTGTTCTTTTGTTTTCTGCTGAGCACTTTTTACTTTATTCTTTTTCCCCTTTCATCCTCATCATTTCCCCCTAATAGACTAGAGTTAAGCACAGATATACACACATATAGATAAACACAACCATTACATTCACAACCATCCCTAGACTCACGCACATATACATATACCTATATACACACATACACAGACCTATATGCATATATACCCACATATACTCAGACACACACATATATGCATATGCATTTACAAATGTCTAAAATAATAATAATATGGCTGATATATAATGTAGATTTCTCTCTTGATTGAATCTTTAAGTTTGAGGTTACCTAAGATCAATGATTACTATTCCTACTTGTTTTTCTAGTAAATTTTACTCCAGATCCTTGTTATAGTGTTTCTGTACATCTCATTTCCTATCCCTGCTACCTCTTCTACTTTAATTCTGCTCCTCAACTTACCTTGCTATTACTCAAACTCCCTTCACCCATGGATCCCTCCTTAATCTTATCCACCTACCCTTTGCCCCCTCTTTTTCCCTTGCTCATTAATCTACACATCTTGTCCTAGTGCTATAAATCTACACATCCTTCTATGCCCCACCTTATCCTATTCCCTCTCTCATGTGTCTGCGTTTCTTTATAGATTTTGGAAGGTGTTATGCCCTTCATGGTATATATATATATGTAGTGTTGCTTATTCAACCCATTCCTGATGTAAGTAAGCTTTCAGAACTACAAGCCTATTTCTCCCCTCCAATGCTTCTGCCAGTTCTTCCGCTGTATCTCATTTGTATAACATAATTATTATTTTTACCTTTTCCTAGGAGATGTTTTTTAAGAGTCAGATTGTGCTCAACTCTGCCTCAGACTTTTTTTTTTTGAGCTATCCAATTATTTATGTCAGTCTATATGGTATATGGTATACATTTCCATGTGAAAACATAAACAATTTGTCCATGTTAAATTCCTTGAATTTAATGTTTGATATTGGCTCTCATATGTTAAGTTTTCTATTGTGTGGGTTTTATTGAGAGAAATTCTTGGAAATCTGCAAGTTTGTTGAATGTCTATTTTTTTTCCCATTCAATATTATGGATAATTTTGCTGGATATGATATTTTTGGCTGCAGGCCAAGTTTTTTTGATTGCTCGTATATATTATTCCAGGACCTGCAGTGTTTAATAATGACTGCTAATAAGTCCTGTACAATTCTAATTGTAGCTCCAACATGTTTAAATTGTTTTTTCTTGTTCATTGCAAAATTTTCCCTTTGATCTGGGGGTTTTGAAATTTGGCAATAATATTCCTATGTATTTTTCTCAAAGAATCTATTTTGAGATATTGATTGGTAAATTTTATCTATTTCTACTTTCCCCTCCTGTTATAAGTTCAGGCCAATTTTCTTGGATTATTTCTTGCATTAGTGTGTCAAGGTTCTTTTTCTGGTCACAGCTTTTAGGTAGTCCAATTATTTTTACATTTTCTCTTCTTGATTTGTTCTCCAAATCTGTTGTTTTTCTTATATTTCACATTCTATTCTATTTTTTCATTCTTTATATTTTGTTTTGTTATTTCTCTTTTTTTATAATTTTAAATTAACTTTTTTTCATAATTTTTTGATATTTCTTGGATAGCTTTTATTTTTTTTTAAAGTTTTTCTTCCATGTCTCTTATTTCATTTTAAAATTAATTTTTGAATTCTTCTATAAATTCTCTCTGTCAGGGAGCTACTTAACATTATTCTTGGGTCCTCTTCTTCAGTGTCCTCCTCTGAAGATGAACAGTCGTTTCCTGTTCCTATAGTGAGTTTGTATGATTGAGTTTTTTTTGGTTCATTTTTTTTTTTTTTTAAATAAGAGGTATTAGTGTAAACACCTCTAATCCTCCAATCATGAAGTGCGGGTGGTGGGGCTTCTAGCTTTACTTGAGCTCTCCCCTCTGACAGGGACCCTCAAACCAAGAGCTCCACCCTCTTGCAAATACTGGCAGCCATCTGGGTCCCCGATCCATTGCTTCTGCCCTCCCAGTATGCTGGTTCCTTCCCCCCCAGGGCTACTTCTCTGCAGCACACTTGGGTCTGGTGTTCCCAATCAGCTGAGGGTCCCTCAGTCATCTGAGACTCAGACCCCGAGTCTGAGTCCCATCTGGGAGGTGAAAGTATCTGTTTCTGCCAAACTAGCCTGGAGGTGTTTGCACTTCACATGGAGCCTTTCTTCAGGTCTTATTAGGTTGTGCCATGAGGATCCCAGTTCTGCCCCAAATCTTTGTGTTTTACCAATCCAAATTTACCTTGAGGCACAAATTTGTTCTATTTGTGAGGGAAATCTGGAGAATTTTGAAATTTACTGACCTATTCTGCCATCTTTTCCCCCTCAATAAAAATTATTAAGTGTCAACTATTAATGCAATGGATAGAGTTCTAAGCCTTGAGTCAGAAAGATATGAGTTCAAATTCAGCTTTAGCTTACTACCTATGTGACCATGAACCAATCATTTAACCCTGTTGCCTCAGTTTCCTCTTGTATAAAATGAGTCAGAGAAGGAAATGACAAGCCACTCTGTATCTTTGCCAAGAAAATTCCCAAATTGGTGATGACAAGTTGTTTATGACTGAAATAAGTTGATGAGTATTCATACTCTATCTCCAATCCCATCACGATTCTCTGAGCAATACAGAAGAATATCAAAACTAAAAGATATGTGTAAAAATGGATTTATAAATAAGCAGCTACTTATATGGTCTAATTTGGGAAAGTCTCCTAACTCCTAAACTATCTCTTTTAATCAACCTAGTTTTCATCATTATAGAGTCATTCCAGTTTCCAAGAGCCCCTGTTAAAATAGAAATTTAGGGTAAAATCTTTAATATTTATCAACTAAAACTATAGCTTTCCAACTCTGATAGATATTTATTTGAGAGAATATCTAGGATTAAAATAGAAGAAAATGACTTTGGGAAAGAACTGCAGTATCAGGAATTGGGAACAAGGAAGTAAGGAAAATGCAAAGGGGTACTTAAAAAAAAAGAATTTGAAAGATCTCAAAGAAAAACTTTGATGACAACAATTTTGTCTGAGACAAGCTCTAGGATTTCAGTTGGTTCCTTTTTAAAATAGATTTTTAAATTTTTTTTCATTTAAAAATTTTAATAGTATTTTCTTTTTAAAAAATTAATTAATTAATTAATTTTTTATTATAGCTTTTTATTTACAAGATATATGCATGGGTAATTTTCCAGCATTGACAATTGCAAAACCTTTCGTTCCAACTTTTTCCCTCCTTCCTCCCACTCCCTCCCCCAGATGGCAGGTTGACCAATTCATGTTAAATATGTTAAAGTATAAGTTAAATACAATATATGTATACATGTCCATAGTATTTTATTTTTCAAATAACATGTAATGATAGTTTTCAACATTCATCTTTGCAAAACCTCGTGTTCCAAATTTTTCTCCTTTTCCTCCCACTCCCTTCTCCAAGACTGCAAGCAATCTGATATTGGTTAAACATGTGCAATTTTTCTAAACATATTTCCATATTCATCATACTACACAAGAAAAATAAGATCAAAAGGGAAAAAAGGCATGAGAAAGGAAAACAACAATAATAACCAAGCAAACATACAAAAACAATATCAATAACAAAGGTAAAAATACTATACTTTATTGATTCACATTCAGTCTCCATAGTTCTCTCTCTGGATGTGAATAGCCTCTCCATCCCAAGTCTGTTGGAATTGCCTTGAATCACCTCATTATTGAAAAGAGCCAAGTCCATCACAGTTGATCACCATATAACCTTGGTAACTTAATTCCAAGAGTACAACTTTGAAGAGAATTGATTAAATTGAACTCCACTTAATTCTAGTAGAGGATAAAGTGATGCTTTTGTCATTCTGATCCTAACTATATTGATAAGCTCAAAGTAGTCACTTTTAGAAAATAATAGCATTGAATACTAATTTATTTTTGGTAGAACTAAGAAATTTTACTATACCAGCAAGTAGAGAAATAGTGACCCCCCTACTTTTCATAATTTAATTAATGACTATTTTTTATAATTTTTTTCAGAAGGTATTATGATTGTTGTTGATGTTGAAGTTGTTTTTTAAATTATATTTGGTGACCATAGTTATGATTAATCTGCCACAAACTGAGTTTAAATAAACAAGGATTAATTCTAGTTTATAGCTTTAATTTGTTGAAATTTGTTCTTCTTCCCCACTCCCAGTCACCTCTGATGCTGTAAAATAGATGGAATACCTAGACATAGGAAATGTGCAGGCTATTCCCCATAGTAGGTAGGTGCAAAGTCTATATGAAAACCATTAAAATCAATGGACTGATCATTTCCTAATCCACCCTATGTCCTTTATCATGATCTAGAGTGTTGTTCAGAGCCAGTAGAGTTCTGCCCTGAAAGGTACAGATTTTATTCCTTGGAGAAGTGAGAATTAATCTTTTTCTCTTCTGTGTACTGGTCTTATGAGATGTGTATTCTGGGATCCCTGGACTGAGATCAAGTAATTTATCAGTAAGTGTGTATTAAGTATCTACTATGTGCCAGGCACTGTGTTAGATGTTAGACCTTTCAGGTAACATGATCATGAGTTAATAGGTCTATATTTGCTGGTGAAGGGGAGATATTTCTATAAATTCTGGTAAATGGACTTCAGTATCTCTTTGTTTTATTATTCCCTTAAGATTTAAAGTAACTAGATTCTAGTGTCCTTTAAAATACAAAGTGCCTAGATTTGAATATTTATTTGTTTTCTAAATGCATGACTGTATTTATATGAGATTGAGAAGGTATTTCTTTTGTTTTGACTTAATCTTTTTGTATATGATGAAAACATTCTTTAATTTAATTGGAAATCCAGTTAGATAGAAACCTTTTTCCTCTTTTATCAGTCTAGAAGAGGGTTTTCTTTCTCACTCATGAAGCCTGTTCATTGGGTAGCAGAAGGAAAGAAAAAGAAAGGAACTCTTGTGTAGTTAGTTGTAAACATCAATTAACCTAGCTATGGTCGATTTAGAATGAGTGAAATTTTCAGGAAAAAGATATCTTAAATTTCCCATAAAATTAATTATTAAGCTCTATTTTGAATAGCTTTTAATCTCTTTTAATTTGGAATTTAGGTACTAAGTAAGGAAAGAGTAGAAAAGAGAATTCACATAGGTGGGTATCTCCCTTCTTCAGAGATACTCTTTTGAAAAATGAACAATTAGGAAGAAAGGTTTATTACATATAATAATACCTATTCCATGAGGAGGAAAACCAAAAATAAATTAATCAGCTGCAATTGCATTTATAGAATCCAAATCTTTCTTTCTTTCTTTCTATCCATTTATCCCTGTATTGAGGTGTTAAATTAGGGGGAGGAAGTTGATCATTATGAATATTATATTAAGACTTTCTGGACTATCACAAGGGTAAAATTATGAAATATGGGAGTATCTCAAATCTTATGCTGCCTTTTCTTAGATAGATAGGTGTATTTTTGACTTTCCCTTGGCACCTTCAGAGTGTCCCACTAAGAATACAGATATTTCTAATATCTACTATCCTTTTGAATTCTGGTCAATTTTCATTTGCTATTTTACACTAAAAAAAATCATCATTGTGAAACAGTAGGAGCCTTACATATTTAAGAAGTCACCAGCTAACAGGAATTGGAAATGCTTATTCAGACAAACTCTATACTTATCATATACCAGGATTGCAAGACCAAGGTAAAACTTGTTTCTTACTTTTTGTTTCATCATATTCCATTGTAGAAGCTTCTATAAAAAAGGCAGATTAATCAGCAAGTGTAAAATTGATTTTCACTAACCCAAAGAATGGCATAAACCTTAAATGAGACAACAGGGATTGGGCAGGAGCAATCACCGATACATCTAGAGTTGGAGGGGGATTGAGAGGCTTGAGTAAGCATTCAAGCATAAAACCAGAGAGGTCACTGCCACCTCAGTCATGATGGCCTTCATATTATTGGTGGTATTGAGATATGCTGACATCCGGACTTCATCTAGTCAAGGCATGTCAGTTTCTTGAATGAATGCATAATGCATTCATTCATTCATCATTCACTCATCAGGGATGATCAGGGAGAAGGGTAAAGACTCTTACTGAAACATGTTTGATTGGTTTCTATGCTTAGGTGTTCAGTCCACATTGATGTTATTCTTTTCTGAATTTCCACAGTGCTTTAGCACTCTGGTCACTCATTTATGTCTTTGTATATTATAATTCAGTTATATTATTTTTTAATTATTTCATGTATGTTAGGCCATTTTCCCAAATGGATTATAAGATTCTTGAGGGCAGTTTTCATGACTTGTACTTATCTCCAATAAACACCAACATTTCTTTGTAGATTATTGCTACCATATAAAAGTGTTAACATTTCACTAAATTATTTTATTTTGTCTTTCTTAAATCAGGGCCAGTAAGGAGAACAAAAAGCACATCATCTCCTATGTATATGTATTTGTATTTGGGATGAGATTCATGCTTATGAACATTAAAGTTGCCATTGGCCAAGTATTATAGGACTTTTCTTTCAGAACTTGTCAAGAACTATAAATCAGGAAGCAAAATTTATGCTTAAATATCTATAATTTTTTACAATTGAGATTATTTTATTTTCCACTTGGACAAATTTAATTCAACAAAAATAATTATATGCATATTATGGGCAGAATATTTATTTTCTTTGTTCTTTATAAATGAAACATTTGACTACATATTGTATTTGAAATCATCTATAAGATTCTAAATAGAAATGGGGCTTTAAGATATGCAAAACACTTTATATATGTTATCTCACTTGATCCTTACAATTACTCTGGGATATGGATGCTATTATTATCATTCCTATTTTACAGATGAGGGAACTCAAATTATATTTATCAAATTGTTCAGGGTTTTAGGATATAGTAATATATGTGATCTGAACTTGAATAAGATTAAAAAAATTTTTTTTCTCCTTACAATAGATATTGTTGTTCAGTTATTTCATTTCTGCCCTATAGTTTGTGACCTCATTTGAGGTTTTGTTGGCAAAGACACGAATTGTTTGCCACTTCCTTCTCTGGCTCATTTTGCAGAGAAGAAACTGAGGCATCATGGTGATGTGACTTGCTCAGTGGAGTAAGTATCTAGGGATGAATTTGAACTCGGGTACTCCATACTCCAGGACTGGTGTACTATGAACTGCACTACCTCGCTGCTCCCACCTTAACTGCATTTCTGTTGCCTCTCCATTTCTCCATCTCCCGCATATAATTTTATTTTCATTTCAAGTCTCAAGCTCTTCCAGAAGCCTCAAGTAGGAACCCTTTAAGGTGAGAAACTTTAAGCATATAGAGTTGCCTTATCTATGAACAAGGGCTAGGCAGGGAGCAACTTCTGATTGTTCCTGTCAGGAGAAAAAAATAATCCATCACTTGGAAACAGTCAATTCCCCAAATCAGATCTTTTCCACCTGAACTCTATGTAAGCATATCTTCTATATACAGAGTTATTTATGTGCTGTCTTCTTCAATAGATTGTGAGTTTCTTGAGGTCAGGACACTGTTTTTGCCTTTCATTGTGTCCCTTCCTGTTAATACAGCTGCCTGCCATGGGGCAAATACTTAGGAATGCTTGCTGGCAGACTATCTGAATAGAAGCAGAACAAAAGAACTTCTAGAAAAGCTTCAAAAAGGTTTGAATAGACTGCTTCTTTTTTTTTTTGGGGGGGGGGAAGCAATTACTATAATCTTCCCCCAAGATAATTTCTAAAGAGATACTTAATCAAAAAGGGGGTTAGCATAGCACCACCAAGTGGGTAAGATGGAGTCAGAGGAATATGGAAAAAAAGAATAGAGCAGTTTCTCTGCTGGAAGAAGAGTCTAGGAAGCTAATCAAACTAATCAGATAATCAAATTAATTAAATAATTTTGAATGGCTATATCAATTACTATTTAAACAAACTTGATTGAAACCACATCCATACCTCATTAGAACTTGAATTCAAATTTATTTGAGTTCTAAGGGACCCATTCTTTTAGCTGTCCACATGCCAGTTATCCAGATCCAGGGGTGTGTTGGTAAATGTTTAACATTTACCTACATCTTGGGAGGGGGGGAAGCATGAATGAAATCTTTAAATTTAATCTGAATTATTAACATTTTCCCCACCACTTTTCTTAAGTTTAGACAATCAACAAAACAATATATGAAGTGCTTATTTCTAGTATTTTTTTATTTTCAAGGTGTAAATGCTCATACTAAAATTTTAACAATTTTAGAACATCCTCTCCAAATTCTAAGCCTGTCTTTGGTCCATTTGATATTGTACAAAACCAGCCTTTATAGTCAATTCTTGGGGGATATATGTGTGTGTGTGTGTGTGTGTGTGTGTGTGTGTGTGTGTATTTTCTAACTTTCTAGTTGTATCTCTTACTGGTAATATGTATGTTATCTCTAAAATAATCAGCATGGTTTGAAACAGTTTAATGTTTTAGAGGATCTTATACACTTATTCCCACCGAGAAGGGTTTTTTTTTTTAATCTTTCAAAACTTTATGGAGCTTTTGGTGGTTCTATAAATTTTCTGTTGTAGTCTTGCCTATGATTTAAATATGAAACTTTTCTTAGGAAAGTTATATGATCTTATTTCAGATTTTATATAATTTAAACTTAAAGGTCTCATTCCATTAATAGAGCTGTGCTTTAAAATAAATTAAAACTATATCTATTTTTCCTTGTGAAAGATATTTTAAAAACAAAATTTTAAATGACATTTAAATGGAAAAATATAATATTGATTTGAAAAAGATTGTAAACATTCTGTTCTAAAGTATAGATCTGAAGAATCAAAGACATGATGATAAAGTTTATTTCTGTTAAACTTTGCATTGTTTAATTAAAAAAAATCCCCCACTTTCCTTTATAATCAAGGCAGTTCATACTTATTGGGTTCTAAATATTCTTCTCTTATTTTTGTAGATTCTCCTGAGGTTGGGAAATAAGCAGCTGCTTATAACAAAAATATCCATTGTCCTACAGGTTGTACCAAGATAACAAAGGGAGATAAACCACCTCTGTGTTCTGCAAGGATTTCTTTGCAATGTTCCAAATATATCCTTTCTCTGCTAAGATTTCCATACTGTACTCTGGAGGCATTATATCATGGGAAGCCAGAAGTAACTTAATTTACATTTGAAGCAAGCATTGGAATAGAAATGAGTTTCCTTTCTGTGGTGGATAAATGGTTAGGAACATCAGTTGATTTTTTAAGATATTTCTATCTGAAGAATATTCTATAGTATTCATGAGAGATTAGGGGTTAAACATACAGGTCTGTTGGATCATGTTCTAACAAAATCAGCACATTTTTATTTCTAGGATTTAGAAGAATTCAGTGAATGTACCAAGAATGTTCATAATTTTCCAATTGATGGAAAGGCAATCTGACATAAAGACTAGAAAGCTAGCTTTGGAGTCAGGAAGTTCTAATTTCAGGTCTGCTTTTGATAAAAAATGGCTAGAAGAGCCTGAATAACTTATTTCACCTCTTAATACCTCAGGCATTTCTCTAAAATAAAAGTTACAGAGGAGGTGCCAATATACATTGGTTGAGGACATTCATTATTGGGAATTCACTATACTCAGTAAAAAAAAAAACAAAAAAAAACTTGGTACAAAAAAAATTAGTTGATGATAATGGACTTAAAATGTCAGATTTTTTTGGGAGGTATAGGGTAGAAAATACTTTTTGTATTTAATGTTCTGAAGGTGGAATATGCTTTTTATTTAATATTCTAATGTTCATAATTCTGTTCCAAATCAATAAAAGCATTTTATGAATTTTATTCTCTTGTATAGTATATAATAAAATCATATTTATATAATAAAACTGTAGAATAGTCATTTTTATCATAATAATTATAGGATACATCACAACTGATAAATTGATGATTTAAAGATTCAATTTAATTGATAGCTGAATCCATAGGTGATGACTAAGTGTCTTCTTCCTTATTTTGTTTTCCAATTCCATTCTCCTCTAAGTATTTGAATACATACTCATTTTAAGAACTTGTGCTAAGCATCATAGCTGTACTATGGTGATAATAAGACTGAATTGAAGATATGATTCCTCTTATGAGTCAATTACCTTTATCTTTTCTCATGACCACAGGCCATAGCCCTAAGGTTGGCCAGATACCTCCCATATATGAGCAACTGGTTAAAAAGAGAAGCAGATGAAAAAGTACAGATAATTCACAATGCTTTTATCTCTAGCAATGACCTCTCTCCAAAGCAATTGGCCTGAATCTCTTATCTGTTTTTTGACATTTCCACTTAGATGGCCTGCCTTCACCTCAGACTTAATAGATATAAAACTTAATTTTTCTCTGCCTGTCTCTGTTACTGTCTCTCTCTTTTTAAATTTCTCTGTCTTTCTCTGCCTCTCTCTCTCTCCCTCTCTGTCTGTCTCTTTCTTTCTCTCTGTCTCTGTCTCTTTCTATCTCTCTCTCTCTGTCTCTTTCAGTGTGTCTTTTTCTGTCTCTGCTTCTTTCTCTGTCTCTCTAGCTTTTTGTCTTTCTGTGTCTGTCTTTTTCTATCTCTCTCTCTCTGTCTGTCTCTTTCTATCTCTCTGTCTCTTTCAGTGTCTTTTTCTGTCTCTGTCTCTCTATCTCTCACTGTCTCTTTCTCTCTGTTTCTCTAGCTTTCTGTCTCTGTTACATTAAAACTCTTCTCATTTCCTGAGTTCCTGTTTATAATTTAAGAAATCAACAAATGTATAGGGCTTTCTAGGTGTTCCTCACCATCTGATTTCCATCAAGGCATCATTGCTATCATGTTCCAGAGTACAACTCTCAAAGGGCCTTTACAAAGATGGCAGGAGACATAGGTTCATGTACATTATGTTCTGGCACTCAGTTACTCAAGTGACCTTGGGAAAGTAATTTTACTTCTGGGAGTTTCAATAATACATAGAAATTTTATGATCTTTAATTCTTTTCTAGCCTTTCCTTCAATAGCTACTCAGTCATCAAATACCTACTTCTTCCTTTGTAATGTTTCCTATATCTTGCTCTTTTTGTATTCCATTTCCACCAATTTAATGGATCATCTTCTGACTTTTCCAACTGATTTCTCTAATTCTTGTCTTTTTCTACTCTAACCCATCATTGTTTACTACCCAATTAGTTTTTTTTATTACTGCTTTTATTATGTCACTTACCTATTTAAATTTTTGAATATTTTCTTTTCCCCCAGTTACATATAAAATAACCTTCAATATTTATTTTAAAACATTTTGAGTTCAAATTCTTTCCCTTCCTCTATCCTCTCCTCCTTCCCTGAGACCTATTTAAAATTTCAAAAATCTTTCTATTATCTCCAGAACAAAGCTCCAACTCCTAGTATTTAATATATTTCATAATTAGAACTCTATCTACCTTTTCTACTTTGTTGTTCTTTCATTTCTGTTGTGTTCAATTCTTCATGACCCCATTTGGGATTTTCTTGGCAAACGTTTGTCATTTCCTTCTCCAGTGGATTAAAGCAAACAGGATTAAGTGACTTGCCCAGAGTCATACAGTGAGTAAGAGGTTGAGGGAGGATTTGAACTCAGGTCTTCCTGACTGCAGGTCCAGTGCTCTATCCACCGAGCATTATAACTGGGTAAAGTTGTCATGGTACACATCTCATTCTCTATTTCCCACTATCAATTCTCTTGTTATCATTCCCCTCAACCTTCTCTTCTCCTTTTACTCCTACCATTGTGCTTTCTGAAATGCCTGCTCCATGGTTAACATTTTTGTATTTATCATAAACCTTTCCTTTTTCACTTCTTCAATCTTTTTTCACTTATTGAAGCCTCCTTCCTTCCTGATGACATATAACATCTGTCTACCCTTTTCAGTACTACTTGCAATTTTCACCTATATCTCCTGATTCCCTAGTTATAATGGGAAATCAAAATCTTCTGACCTTTCCATTGCAACTTCCAGACTCTCCTCTGCTCCCATCTCTTAGCAACCTCTCCTCCTTTGAGATTCATTCAATCCAAATCTGTCACCTAACCAAGATTACACCCCTGTTCCACCATATCTATTATTTCAGTGCCTTTGGATTGGCTATTCCCATGCCTAGGATGCTCCTTTACTTTGCCATTTTAAACTTGTTTGTTCTTTGCTCTCAAAGACCAATGGCATCATGAGGGTGGTGATTTGCATGTGAACTGGTTTAGCGGCAGAACGGTGTAAAGTTATTAGTCTCATTCTCTTCTCCAGAAATCCAGAGGAAAGAGAAATGTTAAGAAACTTGTGATTGCTTGGGATGCAGTGGATGACTGGTCTTTAGAACTTTCCTTGGCTTTCTTCAACACTAAGGTCAAAGATTAGGGAATAGCTAAACAAATTATAGTACATAATTTAATAGTTAGAAATTTAAATTGCTTGGGACAGGCTATTTTTGTCTTTCTTTGTATTTCCAAAGTTTAGCACAATACCTGGCATACACAAATCATTTAATAAGTGCTTAATAATTGACTGACTTTACAATTTATAGTCTTGAGGAGTTTCCTGGGACACTTAGAATTTGAATAACTTGCCTAGGGAATCAGACAGTCTAGTATGTAACTATGTAACTGAATAAAACTTGGTCCTGAGTTTTTCTGTTTTTAGGGTCAGCCTCCAGATTATCTTCAGAGAAATATTGGTATTAAAAAAGATGGTCCTTTGTTTCTGGAGAATCTTGAGATCCTTAAAGGTGTTTTGTAATTTCCTGAAGGCTCTTCTTTTTCAATTCTGGGACTGATTCATTGACTATATAATGTTTATTCCAGATCTGATACACACACACACACACACACACACAGGTCCATACAGTTGGGAGGAGAAGCTCTATAGGCTGCCATCTAGAATGGTTACAGATTTCTTTTAGTAGATTCTATGGTATTTCAGGACTTGATGTTACCACAAGAATTTCAATTGCAAAAAGGAGTATTGGAAAAGTTTCATCATGCACAGAAAATCCTTCTTTAACTTGGATTCTGTGCAGTGTTTCCTCCATCAGAGGAGCAACACATCACTTTTCAAACTCCTTAGCTCCAAAGATTTTCTCTTCTAATCCTTTATTTAAGCCATATATCTTAGACTTTATCATCTCACACTGTTTCAATTTTAAGATTCTAAATTTTTCCATTTCATTTCAGTTCCTGATCTCACCCTCTTGTCCTTTGACTTCTCACTTTCCTTCATTCAAAATAAATCTTCTTTCCATTATCATTGTGAAGTCCTTTGAATCTTCCTAATTCTTTCACTTTGTCTTCCTATTTTGAATATCTTATTGTTCAATCTGAATAAGATATTCAGAATATTTTGCCTCCATTTTTATCTTTTTTTTTTTCTCTCTCTCTCTCTTTTTTTTTTTTATTTAATAGCCTTTTATTTACAGGATATATACATGGGTAACTTTACAGCATTAACAATTGCCAAACCTCTTGTTCCAATTTTTCACCTCTTACCCCCCCCCACCCCCTCCCCTAAATGTCAGGATGACCAGTAGATGTTAAAATATATTAAAATATAACTTAGATACACAATAAGTATACACTCCATTTTTATCTTAACCTTGACATGTTCTGCCACCTTAAACATTCTTTGACCATCTTCCTAGAATCTTTTGACTTCTGAGCTTCTACATGTCGTGATATAATATTGTGCAAATTACTACGTTAAAAAAATTAAATATGTTGACATATCATAAACCTTACTGGTTTTTATTTCTTAACTTTTGAAAAATATGCAATATGTCTTCCTTTTGTTGCATTCACTTGTTTTACACAATTTGGCATTGAGTTAATATGATTTTGACATATATTCTATAATTCATCATCATGAATCTACATTTTTATCACACTGGATATAGAGTGCCTTTGATGAATAGACCATTTTTTCAAGTCAAGGCTTGACAATGGGATATAAATCAGGGAAGTTCCCAGGCCATTAAAACATGCTTATCTCTAGCTCTTGCATAAATTTCTTAATTTTTTGTGATTTGTGGTATGATACAAGGTTGTGTTGCAGTATTCCATCTCCATTTGGGAATTTCTGTAATTCTGGAGCAATTGCTCTTCCAAGCATACCAATATATATCAGAGTTTATCATTCTCTCAAAGGATATGAGACTTCTAGATTCACTAGACATAAAAAATAGCCCAAATATTTTTTTGGGGGTGGATGTTTTATAGCATAATGAAGAAACCCAGATTTTATAAGTTCAAATGGACCTTTCTGAGAATTGTTTTGGCCTAGCTTTGAATGAAAAAGTGAGTGTTATCAGTAAAAATGACCTTTTCCATCTTTGTATTGTCTTGCTCAAGACAAGCATTTTGTCATAGCAATGGTTAGTGTATTTTTTAAATCTTCTTTCTGTCTTTTCCTTACAATTTTAAGAAGCCTATGCTCTACTGTAGAGATGTTAGACTTATTGACTTCAAGAAGCAAAGGTAATTGGGAAATACTTAACAAAATAAATAAAAATACAATATACCATAGATAATATTAATTTGTGGTTTTCTAAGTCAATGTACACTCTGAAAGGATTTGAGTTGGACATCATTTTTTTTAGAGGAATTGGTATCAACTCTTCTACCTGCCAGGTTCCTTTGATGAATTCCCCCCCGAAAATGAAGTAGGCTATTTTACAGAAAAGTTTGTAAGTTTTTACTTTTACTTTACATTTTTACCTTCATTTCCTTTGCATGTTGGTGTCACTGATCTGGTTTTATTATAGATTGGAATGTAGCAGTTGCTACAACATCTTTTCACAGTTGGCATGTTTCTTTGTTGGAATAACTAGTCATTCTTAAAAAAAACCCAACTGAAAAACCAAATCCCCACAGGATTAAAAACACAATCAATGAGAAGTTGTATGGCATGAAGGCCAGCATTCAATTGACAGAAAATTAAGTTGGTGGAGGTACTAGTTTCATTTGATCAAGGTCAAGTGTTTTGAGTCAGCCTAATGACTATAGAAGTATTTAGGCATGAATAACCATTGTGGTCGTAAAAGAAAAATAAATTAAATGATTGCTTATCCCATGTAATTCACACATCATTGAGATCTTTGTCATACTTCCTACCTCACTGGGTTATTAGAAGGAAAGAGCTTTGCAAACTTTAAAGTAAGATGTAAATGTGAGGTAATTATTATCACCATCTAGTCTTTTGTCAATCCTTAGCAATTTGTCTGTTGACTTTACCTTTACTGAAACTTCTTTCACAGGTCATGAGTGACTTCTTAATCACTGATTCTAATAGCCTTTTTTTCTCCTTCAAGACTTATTCTTTTTCCTACCTCTTCAGCTTGTTATACCTCTGACCTTACTGTGTCCTCTGTCAATCAATCAGCATTTGTCAATCACTTTCTATATGTCAGGCAAGGGCAATTAGGTAGTGCAGTATATAGAACATTTGAGCCTAGAATCAGGAAGACTCATTTTATTATCTGTGTGACTCTGGAAAACTCACTTAATCCTGTTTGCCTCAGTTTCCTCATTTGTAAAATGAACTGGAGAAGAAAATAGAAAACTACTCTTATATTTTTGCCAAGAAAACCCCAAATGGGGTCATAAAGAATTGGACATGACGGAAAATTACCAAGCAACAACAAAAATGTGTGCTGTTAGGGATAGAAAAAGTGACAAAAGATACTCTCTGCCTTTAAAGGGCTCACAATCTTATTAGCAAAACAGTTCATTTTTGGCTCTTTTTTTTTTTTATCATTTTTATTATTCATTCTCTATAGTCTTCATGACTTTATATTATCGATTCTCCACAAGATTCTTTACTTGGGAGTTCATTTCCCCTCTCTCTCTATTTTTCCCTTTAATAATCTCTTTCACTGGGACAGCTAGTTGGCGCAGTGGATAGAGCACCAGCCCTGAAATCAGGAGGGCTTGAGTTCAAATCTACCCTCAAACACTTAACACTTCCTAGCTGTGTGACCCTGAGCAAGTCACTTAACCCCATCTGCCTCAGGGGGGAAAAATCTCTTTCATCGTCATAGTTTCAGTTTTTGAATTCAATTTATTAAGACTCTACTATGCACCAGGAGCAGCTAGATGGTGAAGTGGATAGAGTGAGAGGCCAGTGGCAGTGCCAGGATAGTGTCAGAAAGACTTCAAATCTGGTCTTAGATGCTTATTAACTGTGATCCTGGGCAAGTCACTTAAAGCTGTTGGCTTCAGTTTCCTCCTTTATAAAACGAGTTGGAGAAGGAAATGGCAAATTATCCCAGGATCTTTGCCAAAAAATGCTCCCAAACCTAAATGAGGTCATGAAGAGTTGGACATAATTTAAAAATGACTCAACAACAATGACAATACAGCAATGTATCAGGCAGTAAGTCATGTATTGAAAATAAAAAGGCAAAATACAAATGATTCCAAGAAGCTCACTTATTGTTGTGGGGAAGTAATATGTACACAGACAATCAACTACAAAATATACATACAAAGTAAATACATATGGGGATAAGGATCCAGAAGGACCTTGTGTAGGAGTAGGTGGGGAGATGAATCTTAAAGGGAACTAAGATGAGGAAGAAAAGCATTAGAGGTAGGTTGGACAGCCAGTGAAAAAGAAGTAGAAGGGGCAGCTAGATTGTACAGAGGCTAGAGCACCTTCACTGGAGTCAGGAGGACCTGAATTCAAATTCAACCTCAGGCACTTAACATTTACTAGCTGTGTGAATTTAGGCAAATCACTAAACCCCGATTTTCTTGCCAAAAAGAAAAGAAAAAGGAAAGGAAGTCAAAGGAATATCACCTCACATCGCATCTTCTGCAAGAAGCTGTTCCCTATCACCCTAAATTCTAGTTTCTTTTCTCGGTTGATTACTTCTAATTTATCACATATATCTTTTGTTTTTACATGGCTATTTGCTTGTCTCCAGTATTAGCTGTGTGTTTCTTGAGAACAGGGACTCTTTTTTTTTTGGGGGGGGGCTTCTTTTTATATTTTTAATGCATGGTCCAGTCCCTGACACAAAATAGGTCTTTAATAAATGACTGTTGACACTATTTGATTTGAAAAGCGAAAGAGGTCCATGGGTCTCTAATATGTAGAAGGTGAAATGAGGTGAAATCAATTTGTGAAGAGCTTTAAATGCCAAGCAAAAGAATCTCTAGCTTTGATTTCTGTTCTGAACTCTAGACACACATTTTTAGTTGCTTATGGGAAGTATCTCTGTGTCCTTCTGGAACCTCAAGATCAACATATTCCAAATGAGCTTTCCCCTTAAATCTGCTCCTTTTTGGAATTCTGTCAGTAGTAATCATAAGTCTAACAACTAACAACTAGTCTAACTTCTAGTCTTCCATATCTGAAAATTTTGTATTAATTATATTAATTTGTATTAAATTAAATTGTATTAATTTGCTAATGCTGGTCTCCCTAGTCAGGTGTTACAGAGGGTAAACCTCTCATGGGAATAATCATAAATGTACAAATTTACTCTCCCTACAAGTGGGAAACATAATTTCTTGTCCTCAAATGTTCAGACTTTGGGGAACTTTATAATTTAGCATACAACAGTTCTGGGTTCCAAGTCCAAACGCCTCTCAGACTGGAGTCCCAGGTACCCTGACTTCTCTCATTTGAATTTGCTCAGGGGTCATACAGTTAGTAAATGTTAAGTGTCTGAGGTCAGATTTGAACTCAGGTCCTTCAGAGTCCAGGGCCAGGATTCCATTCACTGTGCCATATAGCTGTCCCAAGCTATAATTCAGTTCCAGGAAGATCACTTCTGTACCTGAAATAGAGACCAATGCCACAGAACAGAAACAAACATAAATATTCTGCCTCATTTTTTAGAGTTTTATAGACAGCAAATTCCAAACAATTAGAGGAGGTGTTCTAGCTCTGAGCTGGAGATACTAAAAGAGACATAATCTAGTCCCTGCTGAATGAGCTTACAGTCTGAAGGAGACAATAAGCAAGCAAAAATGTCTGAGTAAGCTACATAAAGAGTAAATTGCTAAAAAAGAAACCATTAAGAGGGGTGGATAAAATCTTCCTGTAGAAGATGGGATTTTAGTTGAGCCTTAACAAAATCTAGGGATGTCAGTAATTGGAGTGGAATGACACACAATGAGTGTGATGCACAGCCCTCGCCAAATGCTTAGAGCTCAGAGATGCAGCTAGAAGTCAGTGTCACTAGTGTAAAGAGTAAATGTTAGAGAGTAAGGTATAAGAAGACTGAAAAGAAAGCAGGAGGCTAGGTAATGAATGGCTCTGAATGCCAATTGAATATTTTGCATTTGATCCTGGAGGTGATAGGAAGCCACTAGAGTATATTGAATTAGAAGGGTGGTGATGGTAGTGACATGATTGGACTTGTATTTTAGAAAAATAATTTTGAGGACTGAGACCATTAAATGGCACAGTGCCAGGCTTGGACTCTGGAAGAACAGAGTTCAGATCTGGCCTCAGACATTAGCTGTGTGATCCTGGACAAGTAATTTAAAAGCCTTTATTCCCCTCAATTTCCTTATCTGTAAAATGGGGATAATAATATCATTGTCACTCCAGAGTCGTTGCGAGGTGGAAATGAGGTAATAATTATAAAGCACTTAGCACAGTGCCTGGCACATAGTAAATGCTATGTATATATTATTATTATTATATTGGAATAGAGAGAGACTTGAGATGTAGGCAGAACTTCAAGTCTATTTCAATAATCCAAATGAGAGATATAAAGTCTGGAAAAGGGTGGTAGTGGTATCAGAAGAGAAAAGGAGACATTGGAGAGATGTCACAAAGATAAAATTGACAGGGCTTGGCAACAGATTGGATTGGAAGGGGGTGGGTGGAGATAGAGTGAGGAATTGGGTTTGATATGTGGGTTGCCACTCTGGGGGACTGGGAAGATAATGGTGACCTTGAGAACAATAGGGAAATATGGAGTGGGAGTGGCATTTAGGGGAAAGATAATGACGACACAACCAAATCTAAGCTTTCTGCAGGTTATCTAGTTTGACATATCTGCAAGGTAATTAGACATGTGAGATTAGAAGTCAGGAAAGCAGTTAGGGTAGGATAGGTAGATTATAGGAGGGCTTCTTAAACTTTTTCCACTTGTGAATCCCCTCTTGCCTGAGAAATTGTTATATTACTCCAGGTATAAAGGTATATAAAACAACCATTTACTGATAGGAAATTATAATTTAGCAACCCCCTATTTGGGGTCAGATTCCAGTTTAATAAACTGGGGATTAGAGAATAATCGCATGGACATGATATTTAAATTCATGGGAGCTGATATAACCAAATGAGGTTGTACAGGGGGAGAAGAGAAGACTCCCACAGAGTCCTAGGGGATATCTACAATGGATGAGAAGGTATTAGCTGGGTAAGAATCTCACAAAGGAACCTGGGCAAGACAACAGCCCAGGGAAGAGATGATGAAGATCTAGTGTAAGAATGACAGTTGTACATAGCATTTTCACTCTTGTTGTTGTGGTTTGCTTGAATTTTATTTTTTTATTTTTTGTTCTGATTTTTCTTGTGCCGCAAGATAAATGTATAAATATGTAAGCCTATATTGGATTTAACATATATTTTTTTTTACTATGTTTAACATATATTGGATTATATGTCATCTAGGGGAGGGGATGGGGAGAAGGGGGAAATGGAAACACAAGGTTTTTCAAGGGTTAATGCTGAAAAATTATTCTTGCATATGTTTTGAAAAAAACTTCAATTAAAAAAAAAGAATGACAGTTGTATGGGTGGAGAAAATGGGAGCAGTGCAAGACAGGCTGTGGAAACAGGACAAACAAGACTTGGCAATTGTTTTGAATATGAGGGGTCAGGGAGAGTTAAATTCTAGGATGTCACCAAGGTTTTCAACCTGGGAGACGTGAGGAGTTTGTGATGTCCTTGATAGCAATAGAGAAGTTTGTAGAGAGGTAGATTTGCTGGTCAAGATAACGATTTCTGTTTTGGACATATTGAAGTTGAGATGCTTATAGGATATCTAGTTCAGCTTAAAAGGATTCCCTGATTGCTGTAGAATCCTCAAAATTGTTTGAAGTGTTCCTAGGTCCATCTAAAAACTTTGCTGTAATTTGCAGCACACAGTGTTTGACATAATCATTTTTGGCAGTAAGTCTGTGTTTGCTTTTAGTTGAGTTTAAAGAAATAGAAGACAAGTTGAGCTGTTATTATCCTTTCTCTTCACCTTCTTGCATTTAAATAGTTAGACTGACAGGAGGGTGCAGATGACAATACCTGTGCACGTAGGATTCCTTGAAATAGATTATTTGAAGGGACTGACCCATGGGATTTGTCAGATCTTACTGCTCAACATGTTGTCATATTCTATAACAGGAGTCTGCTTTACTGAAATACAAAAGAGATGTCATCAAAACTTGTCTGGATTGTTTCCATCCTGCCTTAGCAAAGGCAAGACAAGAACGTCTAGAAAAGCATTTGAACATTTGTTTGTTCTTATTCTGTGTTCATGACATTTAGTTTTTGCTAAGAACCACATGTAGGTGGACAAGGTGTGTTTCGATCCTTCTAATTAAGGTCTCTGGGGGACTCTTTTGGCAAGAATAATAAAATTGGGTTATCTATGTATGAAATGTTCCCAGAACATTGAAAGATTTTGCAATGACTTATCTGCTAGCCCCATGTAACTAGATTACCATTGCGAATAAATGGCTTGGTGTCTGGCTGAAATTAAGACAGGTGAAAGAAAATGTGGTGAAGTCAGACTGTGCCCTAGACATTTGAGTTTTGATATCCACTGTGGCCTTGTGGGGAGAGCTTTCATGGTGAATTTTTTTTTTTAATCTATTAGCAGCTTAGTGTACTAATCTGTGAAGCTGGGAAAAACAGCAAGCCTCCTTTCTCTTATTCCAAACTCCTGAAAGAGAGAGGACAGGGGCTCTTCAGAAATAGATTTCAAAACCCTGGGGATGACCAAGCTCTAGTGTTTGAATGAAAGATCTGGGGACAGTATGGATGTCACAGCAACTGTTCTAGATTGGCTCTGAGGTAACAGAGATCTGTGGTTTGGGGTTCCCATCAGGAAGATCTATTTCTCTGCATAGAACTACAGATATAGGAGATCAGTTCTCTCAGAATTTTAAATCTTTATTTCCCACTAAAGTCTTATTCTGAATTTTAGGGATTCTTAACCTTGGGTTCATGGTTAAATTTTGGGGAATCTATGAACATGAATAGGAAAAATAGATCTTTATTTTTACTAAATTTTAACTGAAATGAACTTTTAATCCAGTTATTTTAAAATCCAGAAAACTGATTCACAGGTTTTTTTCAGACTGCCAAAGGAATCCATCTATGACACAAAAAGGCCAAGAACTCTTGCTTTCTCTCATTAATCAACTAACCAGAAATTATGAAGCACTTATTTTGTGGCATACACTGTGCTTGGTTCTGGGGATACAAAGATAAAAACAAATCAGTCCTTGTCCTCAGGACACTTACATTCTAATGGGGGAAACAATATACATATATATATATGTGTGTGTATATATATATACACAGCTGAGTGCAGTGAGCAGAACCAGGAAATAATTGTACACAGCAACAGGAAGATTGTGTTATGATCCACTATGAAAGATGTGGCTTTTCTCAGCAATTCAGGTAATTCTAATAACCTTTGCATGGAAAATGACATCTGCATCCAGAGGGAGAACTATGGAGATTGAATGCAGATAGAAGCATACCATTTTCACCCATTCTTTTGTTTTTTTTTTTTCCTTTCTTGTGTTTTTTTCCCCCTTTGTTCTGATTTTTCTTTCCCAACATGACTCATATGGAAATATGTTAAAAATAAATGTACATATATAACCTATATTGGATTGCTTGTGAGTGTTGGGAGGGAGGAAGAAAAAAAATTTGGAACTCAACATCTTACAAAAATAAAAGTTGAAAATCATCTTTACATGTAATTGGAAAAATAATATGCCATTAAAACAAAGTTTAAAAAAAACATGGCCAGAATATATACAAAGTGCAGACAAGATGATTTTGGGAGAAAAGGCCCTAGTACATTTCAGTCATGCAGGACAGCCATTGCCTCATGGTATAGGAGAAAACCAGGATTTCAAGGGCTATCCTGATGGTGTGTGGACTCTAGCAGACTCTACTAATCTGGAAAGACTTCAAACATAGGTTGGTGATATTTCTGTCTTGTCTAAAGATTAAATGAGCTAAATTTGGAAAGGTTCTAAGATCCAAAGGAGATATTACCTTCATTGACAGAGGGAGTGCCTATGTAGCCAAACTGAGCTCCTCTCACATCTCAATAAACTCTGAAACTGGTGTATTTTTGTTTTCTGGGATTGTCATGACACTCCTATATCTCTGGGTGTGCTGGCAAGTGTCTAAGACCAAGGTGCGAAGAAAGTGCCAATCTGCTTTGGTAGAGGATGGCACCTTAGCCAGAGTCCCCTATATCAGGGCTTCTTGAACTTTTTCCAATCCTGACTCTTTTTTGCCTGAGAAATTTTTATGTTACCCATGGATATATAGGCAGATAAAATAGGTGTACAAATCAAACAAACATGGTAATAAATCATAATTTTGTGACCTCTATATTCAGTTATGCATTTAGGTCATGATCGATCCACAGTTTAAGTAAGAAGTTTTACCTATATTACTGAAAGCAGTTTGTCCTTATTCTAATTATCATGCCTTCAGAGAGGACAAGATGGAATAAACATCTATATGGCACCTACTATAATCCAAATTCTGTGCTAAGGTGTTTCTTACAAATAAGTTCATTTGATCCTCACAACACTGCGACATAGGTGTTGTTATTACCTCCATTTTACAGATGAGAAAATTGAGGCTGACAGAGATTGCGTGACCTGCCAAAGATCACATAGTTTGTAAATGTCTGAGGCTGAATTTAAACTCAGGTGCTCCTGAGCCTGGAGTCAGACACTCTAGCTAATGTGTTACTGACTGCTTGGTATTGAAGCAAATGCACTCTGGGTACAAATACCTCTGCTATATCTTTCCAATAAGCTTACCTCAATACCAGCATCATCTAACTTGCTTCCTTTTTGTAAAGAAGATATCTATCTATTATGACACACAGTTTTTCTCAACAATTCAGTGATCCAAGGCAAGTCAAAAAACTTTGGATGGAAAATATCAGAGAGAGAATTATGGAGACAATGCAGATTGAAGTCCCCCCCCCCTTTTCCCTCTTTTATTTTGTTTTCTCTTTCTTATGCATTCTCCCTTTTCTTTTTATTTTTCTTCCCTAGATATGGAAATATTAAAAATGAATATATACACATAACCTAAAAAAATTAAGTAAAAAAAATTAAATCAACGGGACATTTTATCTTGGGAATGGGACATTAAGGGTTTAGACAATGTAAACTTGTTTCTAGTCTTCTTCCAAATACCTCAAGGTCAGCTGTGAAATGGGGGGATGTGTATATAGCACATGGCAAAGCATATAAGAGGATAACAAAGAAAAACTATTTATCTCAGATTCTACAACCCAAAGGTACCCAAAAATATTTTCATTAAGGAATCCTCTGAGACTATAAGCATGGGAGATCACCCATGTTAGAAGAATGACCAAATCATCTTCATAAATGATAAGGTCTCTGCATTTGCTGCTGCATAGTAAATGTTCTTTGGGTCACAGCTTCAATTTATTCACAACCTCAAGTAGACTTCTCTTCAAATGATAGTCCCAGAGAGTTGCCAGGGACTGTAAAATATTGTGATGGCCCACAGATACATAGGTTCATGTATCTATCAGCTGCAGGATTTGAAAAGCAAATAGTTCAAATCTGTCTATTAAAAAATTGAACTTACACATCTTTGAAGCAAAGCATGCTTTGTAAATTTGAGGTTATTTGTCTCTATGATTAGTTTAAATACTACCTTATTAATTTAATGAAATACCTAATAGATTGTACTTTCATGCGTTCTCTCCACTTATATGACTATACCTCTAGTCCTCATCACCACTTACATGAACTATTTCAATAGCCTTCTAGTTGGTTTTCTTCCCTCAAATCTTTCCCCATTCAATCCATTCTCTACAAAGTTGTTAAAGTGATTTTTCTAAAAAAACAGATTTGCCTTTCTTTGTATGTGTACTACATATCAAAGATCCTGATATTCAGTAAGAAATTAATAAATGCTTATTGACTGATTAACTCTGTCATTCTTCCTCTCTTCCAATAAATTCTAGTGACCCCCTATTACTACTAGGATCAACTATGAATTCCTCATTTTGGCCTTTAAAGCTCTTTATAACTTAGCCCTTTTCTACTTTTCTACTTACATTTTACCCTCTTTCATATACTCTTATGACCATAACCATATTGTTATTGGTCATATTGACAATATTGACCATACTGACACATTTTCTGTTCCTCATATAGGACACTCCATCTCCTATCCCCATTCTTTTGCACTTGCTGTCTCCCATATCTAGAACACTCTCTCTCTCTTTAATTCTGCCTCTTGAAATTCCAGCTTCCTTTAAGGTTCATTTCAAATACATTCTGCAGATCTTTCCCTGTCACTATGACACTTGTCTTCCCCTTTAAGGTTATCCTTCTTCTACTCTATATGTACCTTTACAAACTTTGTTATATGTTATCTCCCCCATTAGAATGTAAGTTCTGAGGGTAGAAACTGTTTTTTTTTCTTTAATATTCTTAGAACCTAATATAGTGTCTGGCATATAATGGGAGCTTAATAAATGCTTGTTGATTTATTTGCCTAGAATTAAAATCCTCTTCTCCTTTGAATTATTCACACCATCCTTATTTCATTTATATACTCAATCATGGTTTATGGGGGGCGGGGGGAGGGAGGGAGGAGAAGGCAGCTAGGTGGTGCAATGGTTACAGCCTTGAAGTCAGGAGGACCTGAGTTCAACAGGCATTTGACATTTCCTGGATGTGTGGGCAAGTCACTTAACCCCAATTGCCACAGGAAAAAAAAATCATGGTTTATCTTGGACACCCATTTTATCCTCCTGCCTATTTTGTAAGCCCCTCAATGACAAGGACATTCTAATTTTAATCTTTTATTCTCTACAGAGTCTTCTTGTACATAGTCAATATAAATATTTGTTAAATTGAATTGAATTGAGGGAGAGGCAAATAAGGAAGAAAAACCAGGAAAACCAATGACAGCTGTGAATAAGGGAAAAACCAGATCATCGTTTTTAGATGGAGCTACCTGAACAATCCTGGAATCTAAAAGAAAGATGGGGGTGTGGTGGTGGTGGTGGTGGGGCTAATGTTGGGGATTTTTTGATGCTTTGCTGTTTAATTTCCAAATTTTGTCATTTTTACTTATGTAACATCCCTCATATCTGACCCTGTTTCCTTACTCCCAGAGCTACCACTTTAGTTTAGACCCTGTCACCTCTTCCTTACATCATTAAAATGACTTTCAAATTGATCTTCTGTTTTTCAAGTCTTTCCTTTTTACAATATATCCTCTGCCAGCTGCCAAAGTGATTCTCCTTATGTGCTTATCTGACAATGACACTCTCCTACTCATAAATTCCAGTGTCTCTTTATTGCCTCTGAGATGGAATATAAACTCTGGCTTTTAAAGGCCTTCACAATCTGGCCCCAAACTACCTTTCTAGTTCCAGGATACACTACTCTTCTTGCATTCTTGTTCCTGACACATGACATATTGTCTCTCATCTTCATGCTTTTGTACTCACCCACCCATCCTTGATGCTTGGAATGCACTACCTCTTCACTTCCACCAATAGAATTGCTTATTTCTTTTAAGATTCACCTTAAGCACTGTTGCATGAAGCCTTTCCTGATCCCCTCAATTACTTGTGTTTTTCTTTCCCATTCTAACTTGTATTTATAGTTATATCTCCTACGTTACAGGAGTTAGGAGCATGATGCTCCTGAATCTGGAAAATCTGCATGAAATTTTTTGGCTCTCTCCTCATAACAGAGAAGAAGCCTGAATCTTTTTTTCTTTTTCTTTTTCTTTGAGTGTTTGTAATACCTAACCATAAAATTTTGTTAATATTATATAATTCTATACATGTTTTATTCATTTCTGAGTTCCTAAATTTTCCTATGTTCTCTTCCCATGTTATCTATGGCTTTTGAAAAACTTCCCCTAAATTCTTATTTAATCTTTTGTGCCAACCTATAATATGTTAACATAATGGGTAAAGATGCAAAGTGGAAGGGATAAGCATATTCCCCACATACCCATGTATGTAAATATCTTCCGTGATGGTATATAAGGTCTTTAAAAACAAGGATAGTTTAATTTTTGCCTTTATATCATCTTCAGTGCTGAATACAGTTCTGGTACATAGATGGTGCTTAATAAAAATCTGTTTATTATTGACATTAAATCCTAGTTCTTTTTAATTCTTAGTGAAAAGATTCTATTTACATTGCAAAATCAACATAAGTAGGGTTTGATGCAGTATCACATTCAGACTTGAGGTGTTTGAATTTAGAAGTAGAATAGAACTATTCTGGTCAAGTTCAGCAAATTATAAAATTTATTGTATTTATGACTGTAGATGCTATGGACATTTAAAGGGCTGATGTTCTTTTTGAATAAGATTAGAAGTTCCATTCCCCAGCCAGAAAAGACTTCCACTAAAAAAAACAAGTTTTAAATTTAAAAAGTATTTTAAGATCTTTAGAGAATGTTCTTTAATATCCATTAACACTCCATCAGTTCTTTCTCTGGAAATAGAGGACTTTTTTTTTTGTTGTTGTTATGAGTCTTTCAGAATTTTTTTTTATTATATAACTTTTAATTTACAAGATATATGCATGGGTAATTTTTCAGCATTGACAGTTGCAAAACCTTTTGTTCCAACTTTTCTCTTTCTTCCTCCCACCTCTTCCTCAGATGGCAGGTTGACCAATACATGTTAAATATATTAAAGTGTAAGTCAAATACAATATATGTATACATGTCCATACAGTTATTTTGCTGCACAAAAAGAATCGGACTTTGAAATAGTGTACAATTAACCTGTGAAGGAAAACAAAAATGCAGGCGGACAAAAATAGAGGGATTGGGAATTCTATGTAGTGGTTCATAGTCAGCTCCCAGAGTTCTTTTGCTGGGTGTAGCTAGTTCAATTCATTACTGCTCTATTGGAACTGATTTGGTTCATCTCATTGTTGAAGAGGGCCATGTCCATCAGAATTGATCATTGTATAGTATTGTTGTTGAAGCATATAATGATCTCCTGGTCCTGCTCATTTCACTCAGCAGGTCTGTAATTTCTTAAGACAAATGATTACTCTCTTTTTTTTCTTCTGTGCCCATCTCATAATCCAGCTTTGTTGTCTATCAAAGATATATATATATATATATATATATATATATATATATGAGAGAGAGAGAGAGAGAGAGAGAGAGAGAGAGAGAGAGAGAGAGAGAGAGAGAGCAGTTCTATGACAGGCTGTCCATGCAACAGCATACCAGAACTGGATTATAGGCATTTTTCATCCGTTTGGCTTTTCCTTTGTGGATTGCGAAACTGAATGCATTTGAATGACTATTGATCTCATTCAGGAGTCTCTGAAGTAAGCATTTCAGAACTTAAATGGAAACAGCACAATGTCATCCTGTTCTATAGAACACTACAATCTATTGGGAGATCACTTTTTCATTTGAATTCTTTTCTGGGCATCCTTCATGATAGCTGTATGTGAATATAAAAATGTGCACGCAAGTGTTTATTCATTCCAAGACAGTTGTCTTATTTTATCTTGCAGTTCAGCAGTCAGTTGACATTTGGCTTGCTTTATTATGTGGGTAATAGATAGGTTTGTATGCATGCATGTTGGCCATTGTTCTAAAATTTTACTTGACATATCCTGACATGGGCACTAATTCCCTCAGAAAAAAGGGTCAGTGGAAATGTTCACAGGGAATGTGCTGACACCCTGGCTCATGCTCTACCCATTGTTAGGGTTCTGATTTGATTGCATTTGGTACTTTTCCCAGCAATGATTAGATGCACTTCCATGAAGTGGTTTTTTGACAGTACTCTATAGCTCAACTTGACTGAATCCTCTTTACAAGTAGAATGATTATTGACTGTATACCATTGAATTGGCCTGGATTTACCTTTAATCCTTGGGCTTAGTCACAGCTTCAAGTCTTCATCTGTGGACTGAAGAAAGATTCCTTCCTGGCTGAACTTAAAGCGCCTTCTGTTGGTTGTTCCCAAAGCAGAGTGCTCGCAATAGAGAAGAAATGACATGGTCTGCAGAGGGATAACCCAAGGCAAGTGGTGAAGATTTTTGATGAATTCTTGAAAAAGCAATTTATTAAATTCTATGTAGAACTTTATACTAAGCGCTGGGGAAATATAGAAAGGTAGTTGCTACTCTCCAAGGTCTAACTTTAGGGCCAATGTCAAGGTCAAGGAGTCATTAGACTAGATAACCTCCTAAAGTCCCCTCTAATTCTGACTCTATGATGTTTATATTTATTTATTTATTTAATAGCCTTTTATTTACAGGTTATATGCATGGGTAACTTTACAGCATTAACAATTGCCAAACCTCTTGTTCCAATTTTTCACCTCTTACCCCCCACCCCCTCCCCCAGATGGCAGGATGACCAGTAGATGTTAAATATATTAAAATATAAATTAGATACACAATAAGTATACATGACCAAAACGTTATTTTGCTGTACAAAAAGAATCAGACTCTGAAATATTGTACAATTAGCTTGTGAAGGAAATCAAAAATGCAGGTGGGCATAAATATAGGGATTGGGAATTCAATGTAATGGTTTTTAGTCATCACCCAGAGTTCTTTCTCTGGGCATAGCTGGTTCAGTTTATTACTGCTCCATTGGAAATGATTTGGTTGATCTCATTGCTGAGGATGGCCAGGTCCATCAGAACTGGTCATCATATAGTATTGTTGTTGAAGTATATAATGATCTCCTGGTCCTGCTCATTTCACTCAGCATCAGTTCGTGTAAGTCTCTCCAGGCCTTTCTGAAATGACTCTATGATGTTTTAATGTTTACCATTTTGGTATTTTTCTTCCCTGTTTCCCTCAGTTCTGCTTTTTAATGTCTCTATAGATTTGGATAAGTCATTTAAATTTTTTTGTACCATAGCTTTCTCACCTAAACTGATGAATTTAGACTAGTTGATGAGAATCATCATCATAATTATTATAGATAACATTTATATAATACTTTAAGGTTTAAAAAAGTTCTATAAATAAATATTTCGTTTTATCTTCACAATAACCTGGAAGTGAAACTATTATTTCCCTCATTGTAAAGTGATGAAAACTGAGACAGAGTTTAAGTGACTTGTCCAAGACTAGTATCTAGTATCTGAGACAGGATATCATCCTGACTCCAGGTATGGCACTATATATCTACTGTCTTATTCTATAACTCAGCACTTCTAGAGTTCATTATTTTTTTGGGATTCTTTCAGATTCTTGCTTGATATAGTTTTTTCTCAGTTCCATGTTGCTTTCTATCAAAGTGTCAAGGCTTCAAATACCTACTTAGGCGGCAATCCAGAGCCTTAGTGATCACTTGCCTGCATCAAAGGCAGTTTCCCACACATGTGGGAATAGTTTTGTCAAGAAGAATATGACTTCAAGAAGAGCAGTACCAGCAGGACTGATGATTTCATCATTCCTGTGAAATAAGGGTGGCTCTCACATGGCAGAAGACACTTTAAGGCTTGACCATTTCTAGTAGCACAGCTCTCTCTCCCTAACAAACTCATGCATTAATATAAAGCACTTTATATATCTTCTCTCATTTAATCTGGATAGCAATCCTGCAAAGTTATGTAAATACTTTTTTTTTTTTCATCTCCATTTTACAGATGGGGTCAAAGGTTTAAATGATATGGAATCATAGAATTTTAGAGTTGTCATCTATATCCTCCCTTCCAAGCTAAGTAAGGAAATAATAAGAAAGCATTTATCTTGACTTAAGTCCCCTGTTCCAGATGAATTACATTCTGTAATAATGAAAGCCCTGGTGAATATAATTAGTAATTTCTGAAAGATTTTTCTTTCTGTAGATTTTTCTGTAGTCTGAAAGGACTACAAGGATATCTGTTGGTCCTGAGAACCCTATATTTATTGTTCAATTGTTTTTCAATTGTGGCAGTTTTCATGGCCCCTTTTGGGGTTTTCTTAGCAAAGATACTGGAGTGGTTTACCAATTTCTTCTCCAGCTCATTTTACAGATGAGGAAACTGAGGTAAACATGATGAAGTGATTTGCCTAGGGTAATACAGTTAATGTCTGAGGCTAGATCTGAATTCAGGTCTTCCTGATTCCAAATCCAGTGCTCTATCCACTGCACCACATAACTGCCCTATGATGAGTTAGAGAAGTATAATAGAACTGCCGATATGTGTGTGTATATATACATATGTAGAAAACATTTGTGTATATATATATCATATATGATATATATATATATAATAAGAATAATAGAGGAAAAATCAGAAAAAGAAATAATAATGAAGCAAAAAATTTATGAAAAAAGATTTAACATCTTAGTAAAAGAAGCACAAAAGTAACAAAGAAAATAACTTACTTTATATATAGACATTATAAATACTAAATATTAATAAAATACATATAATATAATACATACAATAGTATTGCAACATAATAAATACATAATATATAAAATTTAAAACCTTATATAATACAAATGTAAATATAACAAATAAATAATAGCATATATATAATTATATATGTATATGCACAGAATATATATATGCATATATAGTGTCCTAAAAGTCTAGTGCAGTTTTAAGCTTTAATAATTTCAAAGACTAAAACTACAAACTTATAAAAAGCAATATTTGAAAGGTTGTCTTTTTAATACAATTTTAGTGTATTGATAGATTTCTTATGAAAATTCAATATAATAACAGTGTTGCTTTAATTAATCTTTGTACTTTCTAAAAACTTTCATCAGCTGCTACTCAGTGACTAAAAGGATTGCATTGAAACCCTAGCTTTAAGACAATCCAAATAAAGAGGTCTTGATGTATTTTTGACAGCTTTGATGTCAAAATAAAGACTACTGGAGATCAGGTGAATGAAGTAACCAAGCAAGGAAGACATCCTTTACCTATCCTTTGGCTTGAAAAAGTATTGTCCAGAAAATTAAAATAAATAAAAATTATTTTTTCAAAATTCACAGAGTTCAGCAAATGTAAAAGAAATTTATATAAAATTATACTTTCAATGATATTTGCTGTAAGTTCTAAACACGTATATATCTGATGTATAGGTATAGATATGGATATGGGCATTAGATTGTAAATTCTTTGAGGGCAAAGAGTGTTTTTAGCCTATTTTTGTATCCTTAGAGCTTAGCACAGTACTTGGCACAAAGTACTTAAAAGATATTTATTTATTGAGGATTAAAGCTAAAACCTGAACTAAGACTTTTGAGACACCTTACATATGCCAGTGAAGGATCATTCTATGTGTAGATCCTATACTTTTAGTGTTTCAAATTTTTTTCAAAAAAGAATCTACCATATTTATACTAGGTTTAGGAGAAGAAGAAAAAGAAGAGCATAAATCCTTGTTGTATATCTATCTTCTATATTCCCAGAAGTGCATTGGAATGAGATTTCTTAGATAAACATTAAAGCTTCTCTTAGGAAAGTGTCACAGCACTTCTCCTTTAAAACTTTTAAGAGCTACAGTAAATGATGCCATTCTTAATTTATGTATAAATTTCCATAATTTTAAAATTAAGATGATGTTATTCTTAATTTTAATAAGTTCCTTATACCCTAGGAACAAATTCAGTTAAATACTTATTAATTATACTTTAATGAATACTTATTAGTAATTATACTTTAATTAATTGATACTTATTGAGAGGCAGCATAATATAGTATGTGAGAAGTCTCAAAATAGACTAAGATGATAAAAATATGGGTATTTAGTTGTTTGGAATAATCAGTCCTTTTTTTTTTGAACACTATCTTGCTTTATTAAAAAAACCAAAAACATAACTATTCAACTTCATTAAAGGGCTGCTACATAAACAGTCGTAGTAATTCATACAAGATTAAATCAGCAGAAGTGTGAGGTAATTCTTAAAACTCCCTTCCTCTGGATATTGCAAAAACCATCAAATCTTTCTGGAAGCCAATGAAGAATTCTTATTTCATATTTACAGTTTAAGCAGGCTACTTCTCATGTAAAAGTAAGTATTTCAGATTTTGTATACATGAACAATTTTTCATGAACTTCCTTTGACTCTGAGGAAACAAAACCAGAACTTTAGTCTTTTTTAAGTTGAAAAAAAAAAGTCCTTTAAGACAAAAAGAAAAGAACTGATGTTCTTTTGAACAAGTTCTCTGAAATAGATTGCCTGAGAAATTATTATCTAACCCAAGGGATTTCTGGGCGTATGGGCCACTGTGTTAAGTCTAAACTGGTGGCAGGTAAGAAAGAAGAAAAAGCTATGATAATTAGGATCATAGATCTAAGGAGGGAAGAGATCTTGGAGGCCATGCAGTCCAATGCCCTTAATCTTTCAGGTGAAGAAACTGAGACTCCCAGAGGGATTTACCCAAGTGTTTAGCACAGGCTTAATGATTCCTACTATATCACCAGCTACCTATCAGCTTCTAAAAGAAATAACAATTGCCTTACCTCCCTGGAATGAGGATGCTATGACCTCAGGTTGCTGTTGCCTGAAACATGAGTACTAACCTCAAGAAGATCACAGTTTACCATTCTCCTTTGTTCTGGGTCCAATAAACACATTTCAAAAACTCCATAACTAAAATTTATAATTCCTATTCTCATATTTGTGTTTCTTTGTTTTTGCATGTATATAATCTCAACCTATTTATTTTTTCAGTTAGTATTATATGAATTTTAAAATATTTTAAAGTCTAACTTAAGATTTTAATAACTATAAATTAAAACCAAACAAACCTGAGTTTTATCCACTTTAATTGATAGTTCCAAGTGTAATTATTATTATCAATATATTTTTTTCTTGGCAAAACTTTGTGTGGCTATTTTTTTTTTTTTTTTTTTTGACTCGTGGAGTTCAAAGTTGGTTCGGAAGCTACCATGGTGAAAGCTCCCTTGGCCAAATCAGGCTCAATATTCAAGTCAGGGAAAAACTGGGTAAAATCCTATCTCTGACACTTGGTCTGATCAAGTTATTCAACCTTCTAGCTCCCTTAGCAACTAACACCATGACCTGGAAATTCCCTTCTATGTTGGTTTCTTATTAGCTTTAAATATTTCTCTCTTGTTGCAGAACTTCTTGAAGTTCAGCCAATAGATGATACTTGGTATGGCTATACCTAATGTCCTATAGGTCCAACACCAAAAGCCTGATAGAAGGACAAACTGAAACTCACAATCTTTCTTCTCTGTTCTCCAAAGACATTACATCCAGGAAGCCCAGAGTGAAAATCTATGTTTTGAACCAGTTGTAGAAACAGAGATGTAATCTCTGACTATATGACTGAAGGGCCAGATATATTACACATTAGAGGGATTTCAGTGCAAGGGCAATACTGGATAATTCTTAATGGAGATAAAGGATAACACATATGGATCCAGTTTCCCCACTGTGCTATTTCCTTTTTAAACAGGAAATTTCCTCACTTGATTAATCCTGGGCCTACTTTTGAAACTTTGTGACTATGTAATTGACTATCAGATATGACTCATACATGAAAATAAACAGAATTGAGGAAGTTTTTTTCTCTATTATATATCCTTTTAATTATGCCCTTCCTTTCCTTTTCATAGCAAATTTCTCTAATTAGGACAGGTGAGCAGCAGAAGTTTTGTAAGTACAATATTAAATACATTAATTAATAGATTGATACTGGAACATCATGTGTGAGTTAATATAACAGGATGCAAGTATGAAAAATCTTACAATTTTAATCTGCATTTGTGGCCAAATTATAATATTGTATTGCTTTGTACTTTTGTTTCATGGTGCTTTTGTTTATGTTTAGATTTTCGTGATTACCTTATTGACAATTTTAAGAAAGCTCTTTGCAACAATCTTTGGATTTGACTGAATTTCTGATTGGTATAACATAGTTCCTTCTAAGAAGCAGATGGGGTAGTTTAGTTTCCCAGCCATATTGAGCTGGGTTCAAACAATAAAATAAGATTTTCTCCCAGTTCCCACAATTAAATAAAGCTTTCTCAGAAAACATAACTTGGACTAGTCCCATAATTGAATAGAAAGGGAACTGAACTAGATCCAGATTGTGACACAATATGGAGTCACTATGGTTTACACATTTCCCACAAATAACCACTTTCTGTCCTTATCTTCTCAATTCCTTCAATTTCCTTTTTTCTTCCTTTTGATTTATGGGTTACTGGGCAGCCCATTACTCCGATGGGCTCCAATGTTCTAGAGGTCAACTTATAATATTTTTTCATATTCTCAGCTTTCTTAAAATTGTATATCTCAAGCAACCCATATGTTTTATCTGAAAACTGGCCTCATCCTGATCAGTCAATTATTATTACCATATTCTTTTGATTATTTAAGACAATTTGGGGTATGAGACTTCCTTCTCTGATGTCAGGGAATTGTACCTGTTCATTCTTCCCCTCCCAACTTGGAAAGTCACTAAGCTTTTATCCAATTAGAAATCAGATTATTAATGCTGTATTGTTTCCTTTTAATTAATTGGTATTTTTGATTATTTTTAATGTATAACAGTCTGTTTCACAATGTAATTGTGGTCCAGCTGAGGAAGGGGCTTGGTCTCAATTTGTTTGACAATTGTCATGCATTGATAAATAAACCAATATGCTCAGAAGATCAAAACCTTGTTTTCCTTCGTTATTTTATCTTTCCTCTGTCACAGGCTCAAATAGAAAAAAATCCAAGTGAATTGGCTCCAGAGTGATTCAGTGAATGAATATATGAAATAGTATGAATGAGAACGAGTGATTGTTCACTATCATATCTACAATGTTAGTCAAAATTTACAACTGTACTGAATGTGGTGACGTCGTTTGGTGTGGGATGGGCTTTTTTTTTTTTTTTTTTTTTAACATTCTGCTACAAACCAATAAAGGAATTAAATAAAACTTCATTATTTGTTGCAACTATATTGTACATCTGAATGGCCAGGACATAGTATTTTGCTATCTTAATTTGTTCTGTTGCATCTAGTTGAATTACAGATGGAGTCTTAATATAGCTTCCTTTAGTAGTTTGATTTTGCTACAATCCTCTTCTTTTTCCTTTTATAAATACTTGAGTGCAACTTAAGGTAGAACCTAAGCTCCAGATTTACACACCCTGAGTTTAATCTGTGGGGCTTCTCACAAATCACTCTGTTGGTTTGTATTCTCACCCAGCATTTTCTTTGGAAGTAACAGAATTTGACTTGTATGTAATTATTTACAGAAAATCTTAGAGTCCTCAGTTCTCAGGTAAGTATTTAGGCTAACAACATATTAATCATAAAACAAGTTTAATTTAATCCAACAAAAATGCAAAACAGAAAGGACTTACTCTGAAATTCTGAGCATGATTAATTTATTATTACAGCATGAATTTACCTATAAACAGGATCTCAGCTTTTCCCCAAAGCTAAAAAGTACACAGTACTATTTATAGTTTTGGGGAGTCTAGAAAATAAAAAAGCTAGCATCATAGATGAGAAAAAATATGATTGGATGGAAGTTAGCCATAACCCCCCTCCTTCCTTCTGTGACTAAAAAAATGTTCATTGTTTGAGGCCAGCTGCTTCTGCAAAGACAGAGATAGCAAACCAGACTTCTTTGGATAACAAACCAGGCATGCTTGAAGGATAGCTTGGTGGTATAAAGATACTAGACCAGATTCCCTGGTGTCCACCTGCTTCCTTTGGGGTTAACAGATTTCCCTGACAAACGAAAAGAACTGTGATTAACAGGAGAGCTGGATTTCTAAATTTAACTCACAACAGGCCTGCTAAATTTCAGAATTAAGTTCTGAGAGAGAATCACTCTAAATATTTCATCCCTAAACTTATAGTCAAAACAATTATTCTTTTTTTTTCCTATTTTTCTCAGACTTTATTGTTGAGGGTCTATCAGTAAGGGAAAGCATCTGGGATCAATAGAGTGTTGACCTCTTCTTCCTGCTATGAGTCTACTTTCATCTCCAGAATTATAGCAATGTACTCTAGTTGAACCCTCTTGAAAGTGGAAAGTATTTGAATTAATGGAGAACAAACCATTTCTCATGTTTTTTCCTTTTGACCAAATCTTTATGACCATGCCCCAAATCCATTGAATTCTGACATAAATAAGTTTCCGTTGATGACCATTAGCTCTTTTAATTATTCATTATGTGGGTACTTGAAGTTTTATTTGAGAGCTTTATTAAAGACTAAGATAGTGCTTACTTATATTACTCATAAAATAATAGGGATAGGGCTAGGTTAGATGATCTTTCAACTTAAACATTCTACATTTTCCTTTACTTCCTATTTCTAATTAAGAGTTTTCTTAGTTCTTCCTTTAAAATGTTTTTTTTTTTTGTAGTTGTTTCTCCATTATCATATCATTTGACACGTTATGCTACTCCTGAAATATTATAGTAGCATTTTTTTCTAGTCTCTCTGGCTGGTCTACAGGCATCTGGGTGATATAGTGGATAAGTGAGTTGGATCTGTAGTTAGGAAGACTTGGTTAAAATAAGAATAAGAAAAGTTATAAGGTATGTAAACCTAGTCAAGTCACTTAACTTCTCTTTGCCTCCATTTCTTCATCTGAAAATGGGAATAAACAATAATACCTACCTTCCCAAGGGTTTTAAAGTATAAAATCAACTAATATTTATAAAGCATTTTGCAAACCTTAAAGTGCTATGTAAATTATTCTGATTAATCAAGTCCATTCTAACATAACCAAACATATTAATCTTCCTAAAAAACCTCTTTTCAGTGTGTTTCTTCCCTGTTCAAAATCCTGTTATCTTTTTATTGTCTTTGAATCCAAATGCTTGACATTTAATTTACTTACTCCAATTTACTCCATTACTTACTTAATCTGGCTTCAAATAACCACTTATCTGCCATTGAAAAGTGCTAAATATACACATTCCTTAGTAGATGTTCAGTTTCATCATCTGTGGATCATGAATATGTGATTAAATGTAAAAAGAGAGCCCATGAACTCCGTGACCACTGCCAGGGCAAGCCACTTCACTTTTCTGGGTCTCAGTTTCCTTATCTGTAAAAAAAGGGTTAGGCTTAATGATCTCTGCTATAAACTAGAGTTTATTCTATGCTGCCTTAACCCTCATTTATTAGTGTTTGCCTCTACAACTCCCATAAGTGAACTGAATGCTAGAGAATGGAAGAAACATAGTCAAGCAAATTGAATGCACACAATGTATGATTTTTTCACCACTATAAGTCCATCAGCCCTCTGTCAAGAGGTGATTAACATGCTTCTTCACAGGTCCTTCTGAGACATGGTTAATGTTTACTTTTATTAGAATTCTTAAATCTTTTGAAGTTATTTTTTCTTGAAAATTTTGTTGTTTTATAGGAATATTTTCCTGGTTCTACTAACTTTACTGAGTTAGTTCATACTAACCCAAAGTCTCTGAAATAATCTTTCCTCATTTTTTATAGTGAAATAATATTCCATCTATATACTATAACTTGTTCAACCATTGCCCAATTGATATGCATCTCTCTTAGATTCTGTTCTTTGATTATCTCCCTTATCTTGTAATTCCCCCTTCATTCTCAAGAAATTTGTTTTGCTTGTGACTATTTTAGTATCATACTCCCTTTTAACTCTGTCCCTATATCCTACCTCTACTTATTTTTTGAGTTTGATGTATTTCTTTACCAAACTCTTTATCACTGTATATGTCCTTTCTTCACATTTGTATATTCTTCTCACAAATCCCAATTATGAGAAATAGCAAATTCCACCCCTTTATTCCTTCTTTCTTTACTGATATATTCCTCCTTTTACTGTCCCTTTTCATCCCATCTTCAGAATCAATATGAGGATCTTCAAACAAGATAATTCCCCCAAAAGAGTCAGATTGTCCAGCTTTCCCATACTCACATCCACAAAAAACCCTGAAACTCTCACCATACTGAATAATTATCAAGAAATCCAATGAAAACTACTGGAAGTGACTTCTTCATCAAGATCTGCACACACACACACACACACACACACACACACACACACACCAGAACAGAATCAAACCACTTCTAGATCTCCAGTTTTTATTTAATTCACTGAATGCCCTTTGAAAATATTAAGACTCTAATGGGATACTTATTTTTTCTCCTTTTACTGTAACGTTAGCACTATATCATCATAAAGATCTTTTCAATTGCCCAAATGCATGTACCTATCAAGGTTTTGTGTTTGTATTTCAAAGTTCCTACTTTGCTCTAATCTTTTTATCAGAATTTCTTGAAAGCTTAAGAAAAGTTCATTAAAAGGGGATATTTTTCTCCTATGGGATTTTTATTCAGCTTTAAGGGTAAGTTATTTTTGGTGTTAAGCCTGTAGTTTGCCTTTGGTAACATTATATTCGAAGATCTCTTCTTGTTTATTCTTAAAAATGCCAAGTCTTATGTAATCCTGAATGTGGATCCTTGATTCTTAGACTTCTTTCTGCATGCTTGTGGCATTTTTGTTTTGATATGAGAGCTCTGGATTTTGGCAATGATGTTCCTGGGACTTTTTCTCATGTTTTTTTTTCTCAGAAGATGATCAGTAGATACTTTTAATTTTTCCTTTAGTTCCTACAGATGCAGGCAGTTTGAAAGGAACTTCTTGAAATATAATGTTTAAACTTTTTTTTTTATATCATGTTATTCAGAGAGTCTTCTTCAATGATCATTCTTCTTTTTGATATTAGATAGTTTATATTTTTTCCTATTCTCCAATCTTTTAATTACTCTAATGTACCTTGCTATCCCATGGAGGCATTGGTTTCTGGTTTCCTTTAGTTTTCAGGGATTCCTTATAATTTCTATGAAGTTTAGCATTTTCTAAACTATTTATTTACCTCAAATTTTTCCTCTGAAGGTTTTATTTCATTTTTTTAATATCTTGTTTTATTTTTTTCCCTAGCTATTCATGCAATCCTTGGGGAAAATCCTTTTTTTTTTTTCCTTTTGAATCTCTGCTTGCAGATATAATCTTTTTAATTTAAGTGGGTTTTTTGATGCTAGTAAATGTCTTTTTTTTTAAATTTATTCATCTTGGTAGTTTTAGTTCCTAAACTTGATATTTGGGTCAGTACTAAGAGTCAACTCCTTATTTTCTGAAGCTTTTAGGTGGAGGTGGTTTTTCTTGGTCTCAGCTTAGGACTTCACATGAGTTCCTGCACTGACTTCTATCTTTTCTAACATGTTAATTTCTCATGAATACTTGACATTCATGATCAGAGCCCTTTATGGTTTCTCAGATCAGAATTGTAGGAACCTAAAAGTCCTTAGGCTTTTGGACTGTCTTAGTTCTTTCTAGAGTCCTGCTTTGGGACTATCTCTACTTTGGAGCTCTCTGTCCACTGTGGGACTTTCTTAGAGGGTAGGACTTGTTACCTCTGCTACATGTGTATTTGCCTTATCTCCACCTGTGCTATGCCAGTTTGTTTGCTTGCACTTACCTTGACTTTGCTATAGGCCCCATTTGTTATTGCCCTTAGGCTTCTGGATGATGATGGTCATGTGAATGTGTGAGCATGTGTATGTAATACAGATCTTGGTTTGAAGAAGTCACTTCCAGTACTTTTCAATGGATTTCTTGATAATTATCCAGTATGGGGAGAATTTCAGGTTTTTGTGGACATGAATATTGGATATCTGGACCAGATGGAGCACATCCAGTGAAAATGCAGAGTTAATAGATGCAGTTAAGTATTATGTGAGGAAAAAAAGGAAACCAGTGTCACTGAATCCCAGAGGAGAGTAAGATTTAAGCAAACTGGAAAAGATGTAATACAGATACACTGGAGTTTATTGAATGGGGAACAGGGAAGGTGATGTTATTAGACCTGAGTTCTAGAAAGATTGCTTTGACAGCTAAGTGGAGAATGAACTAGAATGGGAATAGATTTAAGCCATGGAGAGCAATTAAAAAGTTATTATTGTTATAGTATAGTTGTGATATGATGAGAGCCTGTTCCAATGTGATTGGAGAAGAAAAAGGAGAAAAAATATATGACAGATATGAAGATAAAATCAGTAGGCCATGGCAACTGATTTGATATGGTAGATGAGAGTGTGAATTTTTGAGGATTACATTTAGTCTGCTGGACTGGATGAATGTGAGAATGGTGTTATCCCCAACAGTAATAGGGAAAATAGGAAAAGTGGAGGGTTTTTTTTGGAAAATATAATGAGTTCAGTTTTATTCATGTTGAACTTAAGATGTCTTTGGGATATCTAATTTATATCTATAATAGGCAATCAGAGATCTGAGAGGCTAGGAGAGAGAATAGGGTTGGATATGTCAATTTTATAATCATCTGCATAGAGATGACAATTGAATCCAAGGGAGCTGATGAAATTACCAAGTGAAATAGTACAGAGGGAGAATAGGATCTAGGCAGAACCTTGGGAGCATTCACAGTTGGCATGAAGACAGCAGAGGAAACTAAGTAAGAGGAGGAGTGGGCAGATAGAGCAGGGGGTGAATCAGAAAGAATGATGTCATGAAAACCTGAAGACAGGAAAGTATTCAGAAGAAGAGGGTGATCAACAATGTTGCTCTCAGGATGCTGATATGACAAGAAAGATGAGAATTGAGAAAAAGCCATTGGATTCCACAATTAAAAGATCATTTGTAACTCTGGAAAGGATTGTGTCAGTTGGATAACAAAATGGGAAGCCAGACTATAGAGAATTAAAATGAATATAAGGAAAAGAAATAGAGGCTCTAATTGTAGCTGGTCTCTTCAAGGAGCTTAAATATATATAAAAAAATGAAAGCTAGAGGGGATGGAAAGATAAAGTGAAGATTTTGAGAGGATGGGAGAGACATTGTTATATTAGTAGGTAATAGGAAAGCTGTCTTTAGATAGGGAAGGATTGAATATAAGTTGAGAGGTTGGGATAATAAAGGAAGCATTCTTTTGAAGAAGTTGAGATGAAAGGCTATCATTTGTGCATGTGGCTGGTTTGTTTGGGTAAAGAGCAAGGTCATCTCTTTATATGAGACGGGTAAAGGAGGAGATAGTTGAGAAGGACATTTGAATGATGTGAGATGAGGAGAAGGGAAACTTTAGTGAATGACCTCAATTTTTTTTTTTAGGGAAATATGAAGCAAATTACTCAATTAAAAGGGTTGGGGAGGAAAGGTGATAGGAGGTTTGAGAAGGGATAAAAATATTTGGAAAAGCTGCTGTGGTAAGGAGGATAATGAATGGATTAGGGAGGTTTAAAAGAATTGCTTTCAGGAGGGCCCAGCTGAGATTATTTAACATAAATTTGTAGTGGATTCAGCATATTTTTATTTTTTCTACCTTTGTTCAATAGTGTTTGAGTAGGGTGTAAGGAAAAGAATAGTGTGAATAATCACAGGCTAAGGCTTGTTCAGGTAAAATTGGGGGTAAGATAAGGGGTCAAGGGACTTGAAGAAAGAGGAGAGTGTACAGTTGAATTGTTTCACCAAAGGATTAAGATAGGAAAGGTAGGAGAGTGGGTAAGAGTCAGTGGTGATGGCATGGGAGAGAACTGACAGAGAGAGGTACTGGAGGCCAAAGTAAGGATGAGGAATGGGATTACAAAGTAAAGGGAGGAGTGGAATGTCAACAGATTGTGATAAGATAAAGGAATTTCAGAGTTCATAAATGTGGAAGTGGTGAATTTGTGGCTTATGTGAGATCAAGGTAAGATCATTGGTGTATGTTACTGAGGTGGAATAGAAAATTAAGTCATGGGAAATGAGTAAGCTGATGAACTCAAAGCCTAAGGTATTTGAGGGAGTATCAGTATGCATGCTGAAGTCCTCTAATATGAGGGCAAGAGTTGGTGAGTAAGACTGAACCAGGTACTAAATTCGTTGGGAAAAGGAGAGTGCATAAGAGTTTGAAAAAGGGGCTGCCCAAACAAGTTGGAAAAGAAGAACCCTCTTTTTAGAGACTGATATATTGTTGTTGTTTGGTCATTTCAATTTGGTTTGACTCTTCATTATCCATCCCATTTGAGGTTTTCACGGCAGAGTAGCTTGACATTTCCTTCTCCAGCTCATTTTACAGATGAGGAAACTGAGTCAAACAGGATTAAGTGACTTGCCCAGGGTCAAATAAAATGTTGTTTCTATCATGAGTAAATCAACATTCATTTATTAAAAGCCTAGTGTGAAGCAGGCATCATACTAGAAAGTAGGGAAATATAGAATGAAACAATCTCTGTACTTATGGCTTATTTTTAAGGAGGAGAAAAGTATGTACATAAGGCTAAGGAAAAGAAACAGTGAAATACAAAGCAGTTTGGGAGGGAGGGTAATACAACATGGGGGAGGCAAGGAAGGTTTTGTATAGAAGGTGGTGTTTAAGCTGCTTCTTAAAGAAATAATTTGCTTTTAACTTTAAATTTCATTTTTATTTCATTTTAAGACATTTCAATGTCTTGAAAATAGAGCTGCTAGTGGTTATGTCATGATACCTATCAATTTTTCCTCTCTCCCCCTTCTTCTCTATTTTATTATTATTTATAATCATTAATATTATATAATATTATCACCAAATTAAGTAATTTTTGCATGATTTGTGTTTATCCACAAATTTGTGTGTGTAATGAGCACTTTGTTATTTTTTTCTCTTTGTTTCAGATGTTATGGTTGTGACTTTTAGAATGTTTTAGCTAATGAGGGGCACCCATATCATTATGATTTTCTCCATTTCTTGGAAATCCTTCTGTAGTGCTTTTAAATGCTCCTTTCCCTTTTCTTGCTAACCCTGTGCCTTTTTACCCTGTTTATTTATTTATTTTTTACTATATTTTCAATCAAGTAGAATGGTTTGGTGGTTAGAATAAGCCTTGTGATCAAGAATATCCAGGTACAAGTTCTATCTCTGGAGAATACTGGCTGAGTGATTCATTTGGGTAAGTAAGTCACCCAACTTTTCAATGGCCCAAGTAATTTTCTAACACTATAAATTAGAAAGAAGATGCTACCCCTTTACCAGTAGATGTAGTTTCCTTTTCTTTCTTAGTGTAGGGGACACGCAAAACTCTGATCTAGAAAAACTCTGACCTAGCTTATGAAAAATTACTAACATAAACGTTTTCTACAATCGCTGAATTAAGTATGTTTAGACTTGCAGCCTTACAGAAGGAATCCTTGCCCCCAAAGCTATTCCTTGACCCCACAAACCAAATTAAACATTAGTATGTTTGGACTTGCTGAGTCCATTGAAGGAACACTTGCCCTGTAAACTGCTCCTTGAACCCAGGTAACTAAGTTGCTGTTTTGACTGTTTTTAACATATCCTGTGGCTAGGCTATTGTCTGAAAAAGATTCTGTTTTTAGCAGGGTTTCAGCTCAAAATGTTGGTATAAAAGCTTTCCAGCCCCTGCCCCTAATTTTTAATTAGTTGCCCATGCTATTTAGTCTGTCCTGTTTGGTGAAATAAAGCTTTGACTTAAAGAAAATCCACTGTGAGTGTTCTCACTCTTGATTTACTATCAAATATTCTCCCACAGTATTAGAAAGGATTTTAATAAAAAAAAAAATAACTTTATTTTATTTTCAGTTCCAGATTCTCTTTCTCTGTCTGTCCCTGTCTCTCTCTTTCTCTTTCTGTCTTCTTTCCACCCTTAGAGAAGGCAAGAACTACAAAGTCCATCATAAATACGAAACTATGTAAAACAGATTTTTATATTAGCCATTAGAGGGAATTTTCTAAAGTGGGAATTCAAAATACTGATGAATCCCAGGTATTGTCATTACTTCTCTCAACTGAATATACTATTTTAAAAAGTATAGTATGTCTGTAATTTGATCCAGATATCTAGAATTTTCTTTAATTTTAACATTTTAAGCAAGTCTCTAAGAGTTAGTTCAGAGACATTTGTGTTTGGGATTAGCTTGGGTTCATATTCTGGATTAACTGAGTTCATTTGATCAAAATCTAAGCATACAATTCATCTGACTAATTGAATGAATTGTTCATTATTTGGCAAGGCTAGTCCTAGTTATACCTTATGTTTACATTTTCATCAAATGGTCACATGGCTTTACTAGCAACATAATCAATGCCATTACTAGCAGTGAACTTGCCATTATAGCAAATGGCACTCAGCATTTTATTTCCTCCCTGTGACTGCCATTATTGTCATCCATGGTGCCCCCATTCCCTTCAGCTCCCAGGGTTTGCAACAATGAAATTGATTTGAACTCCCCTCCTTTCTTTGCTCCCCACATGAATTTCATTAGCAGATCTTGCTTGCTCTTTTCCTTTACCGACTTTCAGACGTGCCCCTTCTTTTCTGATTCAATAGCCACCTTTAACCCACACCTGGACAAATGTTTCAGTATCTTAATGGCTTTCCTGGCTTCCATTCAATCCTCTCTCCAGTGCATTTATCATTATCTACAAAATGGTTTATCTCAAACATCACTTTCACTATGTCAGTCTTTTACCTAGCAGATCAAATCATATTACACAGTTTGGCATTCTTGGTTATCTACCGATGTAAGACAAGCATTTATTTATTTTTCAATAGTATTTTATTTTTTCAAATACATATAAAGTTTTCAACATTCCTTTTTGTAAAACTTTTATGTTCTAAATTTTTCTCCCTCTCTCCTTTACCTAGTCCTTCTCCAAGACAGCAAGCAATCTGATATAAATTAAATATGTGCCATTAAAAAAAAATATTTCCATATTTGTCATGTGTGTAAGAAAAATCAGATCAAAAGGGAAAAAATCAGGAGAAAGAAAAACAAACAAACAATAATAACAAAAAAGGTGAAAACACCATTTTTTTGATCCACATTCAGTCTCCATAGTTCTCTCTCTGGATACAGATGATATTTTCCATTCCAAGTCTATTGGAATTGCCTAAGGCAAGAATGTATTAACACTTATTATGGGCCAGGCACAGAAACAGAAGCAGGTGAAATATAGATTGGTTTGCTTGGTTTCTTCCCTAAAAATGGAGATCCTAGGAAGAATTCACTAATGGAAGAATAAGACTAGCATGGTGGAGTTATGTTCCAAGGTGAGAAATCTTCAGGAAATGGGTGAATATTTCTGGAAAAGAGGCCCCAGGTAATCAGGAAGATCCTAAGGAGAAATTCACAACAGAGATCAGAAATTCAGAGGCAGAAGCAAGAGTGGGAAAGGAATGCCAATTTGTCCCCACTTCTTTGTGACATTCCCACTATGGCTTTCCCATGCCATTCTTTTTTGTCCTCTCATTTTATTATGACTAATTCCTAACCTCTCTGATTTTGGTCATATAATTTCTACATATAGAATGCCCAATTTCTTGTCCTCAACCTCTTGCTGGGTTTCCCTACCATTATTCCTTCATCTATCCATCCCCAAGGGAAAGCTGTATTTATATATATTCATATAGCTGGTATATCATTTACCCGAGACAAGATACCCAGTATATGTGATATCCCTACCCCAAACTAGGGAAAGCAGCTTTATGTGCTCTCATGATTGTCTTCCATGTCTTTCTAAGTGCAATATGATGAATATTAACCACTGCTTCTTACTATCAACTCTTCCCCCCCTTAGTACACTGAGACTTTGTTTCGCCACAAATTACCAGATTATCACTGAGGTATCATTTGCTTGCTACCCAAAAATGGTAACATTGTTATTCCAGTTATAAAGTATGGATAAATAGTCTAAGAGAAATGATTCTTAACAATCAATGCTTTAGGTAGATCCAGATTCCCTTTCCCTCCATTCCCCTCCCCCCCCTTTTTTTTCTCTAAAGTCCTGATTTTAAAAGTTCAGTCTCTAGAAGGGAATTGCAGATAATGAAATTGAACTAATACTCTTAGTGGACCCCATTCTCATGGGTTTGCTATTGTGTTCCACTCAGGTTTGGGTGGGGATTAATTCTTTGAATAGATAGAATAGTTAAAACTTGGAAGTTTCAATTAGAAGTAAAAGACATTATCCAAGTTTAGGTCCAGCCCTTCATTGTAATATTTGTTTTCTCCATAATTATTAAACAAAATTGATTGCCACCCTGGGGAACACACCTCTTCAAAAAGAAAATATAAGACATGAGCCTACCTCATCATGATTGTCTTTGGTATAAGATAGAAGGCCAAATAGCCATCCTTTTATTAAAATGCTGGCAATATCAATAAAATGATTAAATTGCTCAGAAATTATGTCTTTCCAATCCTTTTAAATGCCAAAAGTCTATGAGGGCAAGAAGCAAGAAACTATTGCCAGTATCCCAAAGGGATGTTATATTCTTAGCTTGCTTGTAATCATCTTAGAAAAGAACTAGACTAGGTTTCTTGTCTGAAGTTCCTAAATTAGCCCTTACATTTCTGAAAAGACTACATTGAGAGGAATATGAGCTGGAGAGCCAGGTGTTTTTATTTTGTGGCACAGAAATCCTACTCTTGGGAATCTGTTAACCTAAGTGGCTTTCCCAGTTGGTCTGTATGCTCTTGTGTATTGGTGTTCTGGAAGAACATCTAGTACAGTGTGCTCACCAGCCACTGATTAGTCATTAGCAAGCTCCTACTAAAGACAAAATAATATAATATTTTAACTTCTCACATTTAAGTTTCTTATATAAAGGTGTATTTGCAGTTCATCTTGTACATTAATAGAGGCATCTTTGTTATTTTGGCTTCTTATGACAGATCTTAGCACAGTGCAGCTCAGCAAATAATTTTATATTTTAGCCATAACAAATATGTAAGCGAATAATGATAATGCTTAACATTTATATAGTACTTTTGCTGTGTACCAGATACTATACTAAGCCTTGTATAATTATTATCTTATTTGACCCTCATAACCCTAAGAGGAAGATGCTATTATCCTCATTTTACAGATGAGGAAGCTGAGATTAAGTGACTTGCTAAAGGTTACACATTAGTAAGTGTCTGAGACTGAATTAGAATTCAGGTTCTGTCCTAGCTGAAGGTAATATCTGAGGGAAGGCATAAAGTTTCAGGGTAGGCTGAGGGGGGGAGTTATAGGATTAGACAGGTAAAGTGGGATTTAAAAAGAGTCTTGAGCAGAAGGCTGGGAAAGCCAGGAGGCAGAGGGGAGAACATTTTAGGCATGGTGACAGCTGGTAGAATAGGCATGGAATCTGGAGTGTTGAATGTGAGGAATTGCAAGTAGACCAGTGTCAGCAGATTGTAGATTATATGGAGGGGAATAAAATGTAACAAGACTAAAAAGATAGGAAGGAACCAACTTGTAAGGATTTTAAAAGCCAAACAAATGGTTTTATATTTAATTCTGAAGGTAGAGAACCACTGGAATTTATTGAGTAGGGAAATGATGGCACTTTAGTTAACTGTGATTCTGACCCCAGTGTACTCCATTAAAAATTAACCCGCAGAGTTCCTGGAGATGATTCTGACAGGATTAGGCAGGCAAATCTAGATCCCCCTGACAATATCTAACCCTCAAAGGGATTTGGGGAAGAGGAAAGAGGGAAGGAAGTATTTTATTCTAGCTTAAAGGTGTCAAATTTGTGGTCCTATGTCTTGGCTGTTTTTGTTCAGTTGTGTCCAACTCTTTATAAACCCATTTGAAGTCTTCTTGGCAAAGATATTGCAGTGATTTGGTCTTTCCTTTTCCAGCTCATTTTACAGATGAGGAAACTAAGGCGAAAATAATCAAGTGATCTGCCCAGGTTTATACAGCTAGTAAGTGTCTGAGACTGAATTTGAACTCAGATCTTCCTAACCTCAGGTTCAGCTAAATATCCATTGCACCATTTAGCTGCCCATCCCCTTAGTGGGGTTAAACCAGATTAAAATGTAAGTGGGAAACATTTAACAAAATAAGTAAAAATACAATAAAGCAGATAATATTACTACTACTTTAAAACTAAGTGGTCCTATGGTTCTTATGAGAGCCTGGTTTCTATTTGAGTTTGACACTATTACTTTAGTAATATTTGATATTGTCAATTGTTCACATTAATTTCCTAAATTGAATTAAAATCCAGGTGAATTAAAGAATAAATCAGAGTAAATATTTTTAGTATACCAGTCTACCTAGGCTGACATTAATGAACTACTATCTGGTCTGCTGCCCACTGAGTAATAGATAGCACTGTGAATAATTGCTAATTGATTATATACCACATCTCCAGAGGACCAGTCTTCTGGATATGTACCAATGGCTTCTTAATGCTTTTCTTAAGTTAAGTCCTCCCTGCATTGATTGAGGTTGAATTGATGCCTAAAAACAGAAGTCAGTCAAATATCCTTCTAATGATCACAGCAAACCAATTGGCATTCTCAAAAACAAAAATAAAAAAAAAATCCTATTGCATTAATCCCATTGTATCACAAACAAAATATCCAACCAGCCAATCAACCAACCAACTCCATTCCTCTTCCCCCAAACAAAGGAAAACATTTAAATATGAAAAATCAATGGGTTTATGGGGGGGAGGTGACAAAGTCAAAGTATTTACTGTTATAAAACTTCCTTTCAAAAGAATGCTATAAGAGCAAAGTTCTTAACCTGATGCCATCAACATTTTTTCTAATATTTTGATAACTATTTCAAAATAATTGGATTCTTTTGCAATCTTATGTACTTAAAAAAAAAAAAAGATATTCTGAGAAGTATCCAAAAGCTTTAGCAGACTGCCAAAAGGTACAATGACAAAAAACAAGTTAAAAACCTTTTGAATTAGAGAGTATAAAGCAAAGCCCATTGATGAGATCAGTGTATCAGCTGGGCACTTATATTTCAAAGGAGTAGAAATAATAATAATAAAAAAGAATTCTTCCCAGGCCAAACTTATGATTCTGTAAGTTCAAAATGAAAAGTTTCACTGAACAGCTTTACTGAAACCCAGCTATAATTCTAAAAGGCCACCACCAACTTTCTGTGAAAAAATAAAATAAAACAAATAAAAAAACTATTGGATACTTGTAAAATGAGTGCCTATCTCATCTACAATGATCCAATAAATGCCAATGACAAATCAGATTCACTTGATCTTTCAGCTTCCCTTTTCCTGAGCTCCATATTCCTTTGATTGTGCCTGGAATTTTAGGCATCTTTCTAACTGATTTGGATGACTCATCTTCTGTTTTCCTCTGATTTCTGTAGGAAGTCCTGGCCACAGCAGATACGGTTTGGCAAGAAACACTGAACTGAAGTCTATCAGTTGTCTTACTCTTTTCTTGTTTCAGCACAAGCACATCTAGTTAGGAACGAACATGCTTTTATCCTCTGGTTTGCATTTACTGGGAAGGAAGCTGCTGTACAAATTGATAGAAGAAATAATAATGTAATTCTAAAGGTTCTTCTTGATCTACCCAATTCTAATGTTCTTGTGTTGATGGCTGAGTTACTGGCAATGTATCCTAGATACAGCTCTTTCTCATTATTGAGAGAACAGCTGAGACAGGACCTGAAGTTCTTTTGGCCAAAGTGACTTTGGGAAAGAGAAGGGCAGGAAAGGGAAAGGAAGAAAAGAGAAAGAGAGGAGAGAGTTCTTTGTTTCTTTCTTCCCCAGTTTTTCGCTTTCCTTCTAAATTTGGTCACATTGCTTTTGTTTGTGTAAATCCTTTTAAATTTAATTTAATCAAAATTATTCATTTTACATCTTTTAATGCTTTCCCATTTGGTCATAAATTCTTCTGTTATCCATAAATTTGACAGGTAAACTATTCCATACTCTCCTTTTTAACTTATGCTATCACCCTTTATATTTAAATCATGTAATTTGATCTCATCTTGGTATACAGTATGAAATGTTGATCTATGCTTAGTTTTTTTTTTTCCAAACTGCTCTCCACTTTTCCCAATAATTTTTGTCAAATGGTACATTTTCCTCCCTACTGATTCCTTTGATATTCTTTACCTTTTTTTCTTTCAGATCAGTTTTGTCATTATTTTTTTCCTAGCTCTATAAAATAATTCTTTGGAAGTTTGGTTGGCATGACACTGAATAAGTAAATAAATTTAGATAGCATTTGAATTTTTTAACTCAGTCCAGTTTGTCTGTTAATTTGGTTTCACTTAGGTAACTTGGATTTAACTTCCCAGAGGTCTGTTAGTGTCTCTTATTATATAGCTATTATGCCAAAATCTGTAAGACTGATGCCAGAGGGGGATCTGACACAATATGGACAATATATTTTCATTCTTAAAGTCTCATCTGAAAGTTGCACTAAAGAATTATAAACAATGTAGATATCAATCGATTGGAGAATAGGGAAACAAATGATAGTACCTGAATTATTTAAAAAAATTTTGATAACTTTTGTTACTGCATAATCAAAATTTCTCTTGGTGTTCCTTTCCTTTTCTTGAGAGGTGTCCAATATGATTTTAAAAATTCAAGTAAAAAAAAAAAGAGGACAAAAAGTTGGAAAAGAAAAAAAAAACAGAAAAATTAATCAATACATTAAAAAAAGTCTGAAAATATTTTCAGTATTTCACACTTAGTGAACTTCTGCAAGTTACTTCTTACTTTTTCAAACTTCTTACTTCTGCAAACCCAGGGAAACTTTAGAATCATATATCATTCCTAAGAAAATTTGACCTTACTCCTACCTTTAAATATATTTTATTGATCTACTTCCAGTTTATCCATATAAACATGTTTATATGTCCAAATTCAACTAAGGTTGCAAGCCGCAAAAATGATACTTTTGGGCTTCCTGTTAGGATCCCCTGATTCTTATTGGTTCTTCTATTGTGTTAGTAATGTTTGTAAAGCTGTGAACACGTGCCTGACACATAGTAAGTCAACAGGTATATAGTAAATGCTTACCTCTTCCTTTTTCTTTCTCCTTATTAACACCCACCTCATTCCAGTAAACTACACCATTCAAGAAAAAATTCTCTCCCATTGTTGGATCTGTGTCCAAATTCCTCTAATGTAAGGATTTGTTTCCTTGGGAGCTCTGTTAGACCCTAGATTTCTGCTGGAACCACAGGCTTCATAGCTAGAGACATAGCTTAGGCATAAATGTCTTTAGGTATGAAGCTTGTGCTATTTGGGAAACCAACATAGTCTAGAGAGCTTTGGGGCAGCTCAGTGACACAATGAATCAGAAAGAACTGACTTCAAATCTGGTCTCAGACACTCAATAACTTGGGCAAATCACTTATCCTTAGTGATGCTCATCTGTAACAGGAGGAGAAAATAGCACCTGCTTCCCAAAGTTGCAATTATCAAATGCATGAATATCTGTAAAATGCTTAGCACAGTGCGAGACCTATAACAGGTGCTGGGCACATGACATGGCAGTAAATGCTAGCAATTATTATTAATGAGCCATATTCTTCAGTATTGGTGCTCTCTTATACTGCGGGGATCTTCGATGTTATGCAAACAGTGGTGTAGACCTGAAAGTTTGTCACAATAAGGTAAGTGTGATAAAAATATGGCATTCCAGAATTTAATAAAAATTTTCTGCGGGGTAGTGGGGTTGTCAGTAAAAGGCAATTCATGTATAATATCTATAGCTCTACAAATGCAAGATGGGATTATGTATATATATATGTGTATACTACACACATATAAATATGTATATATGTTTCTATATGTATATGGATAATATTTTAATAAAAAAGATCTGTAAAATGAATAAAGTGAAATAGCACATCCAGAAGATGCAATACAATGTTAGAACACTAGGTGGTGGAATTAAACACTAAATTTGGTTTTGGGAAGATCTGCGTGAAAACTCAGATTCTACCTTAGACACTCATTAGCTGTTGGACTTTGGGCAAGTCAATTAATCTTTCTCACCTTTGGTGTCCTCAGCTACAAGATGAGTGTAATTATAACACCTGTGTCATAGAGTTGCAAGGATCAAATGAGGTAAAATTAAAGTATCTTGAGAAACTTTATATACATTTATATAAAATTTATATGAAGTATTTATAAATACTACTTATTACTATTATTTGACAATCATCATCATCATCATCATCATCATCATCATCATCATCATTCTTACCTTAAAGAATTATTGTGACCTGAAAGAAGAATATATGTTTTGCTGAACTCTACTTTGGTCCAAGTCCATAAGGAATATTATGTTCAGTTCTGGGCACTACATTTTAGAGTGGACATTGACAAACTGTGCAGAGAAGAGCAAACGACTGGTAGGATTACTGAAACTATATCACATAATGTTTAGTTAAAAGAATTGAGTATATTTAGCAATGAAAAGAAAAGACAGAGGAGAGATGTGTTAACTATCTTCAAATATTCAAATATCTGTCATGTGGTTTAAGCTTTTTTTTGCTTGGTACCAGAGTGAGTGAAGATTTAGGACCAATGGGAGAAGTTACAAGGACATAGACCTAGGTTTTATGTAATAAAAATCTTCCTAATAGATATATTTTAAGTGTGGAATGTAGAAAAGCCCACCTTGGATGATTCTATCCCACTGGAAATCTTCAAGCAAATGGTAGATGACTTTTTTTAGGGGGTATCACATAGGGAATTCCTGATCGTGCATTAGTTGGACATATGACATCTAAGGTCCTTCCCAAGTTTGGAATTATAGGAATTTAAGTGACTATCATCATGGGGCTGGATGGATAAGAATGAGCAGAATTTGCTCACTAACTAGTTTGAAGTTGGCAGTGAAGGCTGAATCCAATCTTTCTAAGTTGCCGTGTAAAGGTTGCTCAGATCCTAATTAAGTTTTGGAATTTGGCCCCATGAGGTTTCCTTAGAAGTTTTCCTATAAATGGTGACAGATGCCAATGAAGAAAGCATACAATGCCAGTTTTTTTTCCTATTCCTTCTTTTTTGCTATATTTGACATAACTTCATAGACTAAAATCAGTTTTAGAAAAAACTGATATATACCACAGTGTTTTAAAACTTGTAAAACATCATACAAATTACCTACTTTGAGCTTCACTGCAATTTTTTTAGGTAGATACTATATGTATTATTATTCCCATTTTAAGGTAGAAAACTGAGACTGAGAGGATAAAGAATTTGCCCATAGATGTGGAAAAATTGGGACACTAATAATATGATATGATATGATATAATATAATATGTTATAATATATAAAATATAATACATCATTGGTGGAGTTGTGAACTGATTCTACTATTTTGGAGAGTAATTTGGAACTATACCCAAAAGGCTATCAAACTGTGTATACTCTTTGATCCAGCAATGTCTCTACTAGGTCTGTATCTCAAAGAGATCCTAAAAAATGGAAAAGGATCTACACGTGCAAAAATGTTTGTGGCTGCCCTTTTTGTAGTGGCAAGAAACTAGAAACTGAGTGGATGCCCATCAGTTGGGGAATGGATGAATAAGTTATGAATATGAATGTTATGGAATATTATTGTTCTATAAGAAATGATCAGCAGGATGATTTCAGAAAGTTCTGGAGAGACTTATATGGACTGATGCTGATTGAAGTGAGTAGAATCAGGAGAACACTGTACACGGCAACAATAAGATGATCAACTCTGATGGATTTAGTTCTTTTCAACAATGAGATGATTCAGGCCAATTCCAAGAGATTTGTGATGGAGAAAGCCATCTACATTCAGAAAGAGAACTGTGGGGACTGAATGTGGATCATAACATAATATTTTCACCTTTTTTTTGTTGTTATTTGCTTATTTTTATTATCTTTCTCTTTTTCCTTTTTGATCTGATTTTTCTTTTGCAGCATGATAAATGTGGAAATATGTATAGAAGAATTGCACATATTTATTATTGAATTACTTGCTGTCTAGGGAAGGAATGGAGGGAAAGAAAGGAGAAAAATTTGAAACACAAGATTTTGTAAGGGTGAATGTTGAAAATTATCTTTGCATATATTTTGAAAATAAAAAGTTATTATTTGTTAAAAAAAGAATTTGCCCATGGTTACACAGATTACAAATGCAATAGGCAAGAGAACTCAGCTATACTTCCTCCTACTCTATCTTCCCTCTATTCCATTATTATATATATTTTAATAAATATTCCCATTGCAATTCCAAATTTTCATAGTGAACATCTTTGCTCCTTGATCCAGATATGATGCAATTCCATTTCCAAAGAAAATCATTCTATGGTCCAAGTCTTAGAGATCTGTTCTGTAGGAAAACAATTAACAACAAAACTAATGAATAATAATACTTTCAAAGATCTGGCTAAAACTTAATATAGTTGGGGAGGGGAAGCAAAAGTAAAAAAAGATAATATCATTCAAGATGATGTATAGGAGAGATTCCTTGTGTTCTGAAACCATGATGATAGCTGAGAAGATCTCACGCAAACCTCAAATGTCTGGTCATTTGGTTTTTGGTAATACCATGATTCATTTAATACCCTGTCCAGTATGAGATATTTAGTCAATAAATCTTAGAAATACATGGGAATGGTATAGGTTTTTTTTCCTTTTCAGGACTGTATTGATGATCAGGTTGATATAGAGATAAGTACAGTAAGTAAACATTCCATTTTCCTTTTCCTTCCAGTTTTAAGGATCCTGGCTTCTCCATTTTGTTCTAGGAACTTCTTCATCTTGCAAGATCACTTAGCCTTGATCACACATTATCAATATTTTCTGACCATGCAGCCCCTCCCTCTACCAAAACGTCCATTTATATAGGGCACCTTAGCCAGGCATGTCATTTCTCATCAGCTGCACTCTACTGAGCTTCTCCACCATGCCTCCATATTCTGGGTATCTTTCTTCCCTACATCCTTTTCAGGTATTTTTTGTGAGTTGTTTTCCCTCCCATTAGATTGCAAGCTCCTTGAGGGCAAGGACTGTCTTTCTTTGTTGTATTTATTTCTAATGCTTAATACAATGTCTGGTATATAGTAAGTGCTTAATAAATCTTTGTTGACTTTACTTGATTTCACAAGTAGGCAAGATGCATTGGAATGAATCAGAACTATTTATATTCCACCTGGAAATTCTTTGGTGCAATTAAAGATGACCACTAGAGTGGGTAGGAATGGACCAAAGTTATCAAGTGGCAGAGAAATGTTGCATGAAGTATAAGTAAAGCATTTGTCAAATGATCCCATGTTTCTTAAGATAAAAATCACATATTGTTTACTAAATGATACCAACACTGTGACCCTTCTAAGTATATAGTTCAACCACTTATTTATGTATTCTACTAAAAGCATTCACAGCTTATATTGCTCAAAAAAGATCTATAAATGCTTACAAGAAAACAATATCTTGGCTGAAGAGCAAAACATGTTTGCTAAGAAGTTTAAAGGGTATAAAGAGCTATTCATTATCAATTCAGTTATTATTGATGAATCTCCCAAAAGTGTTATAATATTTATATCACCTTTATTGATTATCATAAAGTATTTTCTATATTTATAACTTAATCACATATTGCAATTATATAAAATAGAATGAAGCATAGGATCATAGAATATAGCTCTGGAGCTAGAAGTAAACTTAGAGACCATCTTCATTTAATAGAAAAGAAATCTGAGCCCTAAAGAAGTTAAAGTAACTTGCCCTACATCATGCAAATAGGAAGCAACAGAGGCATGATTCAAATCCTTATCATGTGATTCCAAAGGAAGAGCTCTTGCCACTGTGAGAATACTAGAATAGTTGATATTCAAATGAAAAATAATTCCTTATTTCAAACATGTCACCAATATGATCATATAAAGAATAATTGTTGTAAAATGTATGATCCTCAGGTTATTGTTTGAGCTCTTTATTATTCTGTTGGGTACAAAATCCATCTTCACTTTAACATAAAATGAATTTGACTTTCACATCAAAAAAAGGGTTATATCAAAACATTGTATTAATCAAAATTTACATAGAAAGTTTCAAATCATATGGTTCCAACAAGAGCACAATATACTGGTGATTCATCTTATAGAATTTTGCTTAAATGATGCAAAGAAAAATGTCATTTGTACTTGATAGATACAAAATTAGCTTTTTAAATAATTTTTTATTTACATGTGAACAAAAATTTTAAACATTAATTAAAATGTTTTTGAGCTCCAAATTCTTTTCTTCCTTCTCTCTTCTGTTCCCTTCTTGAGAAGGCAAACAATTTGATATAAATTAAATATGTGCAATCATGCAAAACATTTTCATATTAGCCAAGTTGCAAAAGCGAACGAGACTAAAAAAGAAACAAATAAACAAATCCAAGAATAATAAAGAAAGTGAAAAAAAAGTGCTTCAATCTGCATCCAGACTCTATCAACTCTTTCTATGGAGATCTATAGCATTTTTATTCATAAGTTCTTTGGAATAAATGTAAAATTCTTAATGTGTACTAGAGCAGAAGAGATTAGGGAAGGCTTTAAATTTTAACTTGAAGGCCAAATTGAGTCAATGATGCAGATGATACTTATAAATACCTTGGTCTTTTTCAGGTAAGACACAACAAACCTAAAGCTATCAAGCATAAGGCTGTAACTGCAAAAATTTTCTTTTTCAATATAATTAGGGGTTAAGTGTCTTGCCCAGAATCACACAATTAGTAAGCATTAAGTATCTCAGGTCACATTTAAACTCAGGTCCTCCTGACTCCAACTCAAGTGTATCCTAACTTGAGACTGGATTGGGACTCAGGCAGATCTTTTTGACTGTAAGCTCAGTGATTTATCCACTGGAGAACAAGTGTCTAAGTCATGAAGATTTATTTACAGAAATGGAAGAGTTAATGATAGCAATTCAGTATCAGGTCACTGCTACTCAGAAATTACAGAAAGGTTGTTCTTAAGGAGCCTAGACTTATTAACCAATGCAAATTATGCAATGAAGAGTGGAAACTGTGCAACACATCATTATACAAGCAGCAAAATAAACTAGAATAAATCAGTAATACCAATAGCCTAATTGCTGGAAATATTTTAGTGCAGAGGATGTTGATCACTAAAGCAGGCAAACCATGAATGCACATGAAATGGACCAAACACTTAAATGTTTTCATTATGCACCAGTACTTCATCATAACAAAGCTGGAAACAGAATTTACTAGTTTCAGGCAAGGGCTTCCTATTGCTTTTTGTCAAAGGTATATTCAACTCTAAGTCACACAGCAATATATTTTGATCAGTTCAGGGCAATAGTAGGAAAAAAAATTTCATCCTTAAGCTTATATTAGACAATATGAAAGATGAAATTGAAGTTTTATTAAAATCTGAAGAAAAACTAAGGATTGTTGAAAATTGACATTTAATGCAAACTCCAGAAATGCTCTTAAAAATCAGATGGATGACAGAAACAATATTGATGTCTCAAATGATTTGGAAAAGAGAATGTAGTTTCCAAAAATATATTTCAATGCTATGAATCCACCAACCAGATCATCTCGTAAAATGGAGAATAATTTTAAAAAGCTAGGATTTGTCATAGCTTTCATGAACAAATCAGGTGACTTACTCACATGGTAAAATACATAGGAAGAAATACATGGAATTGTAAAGGAATACCCCTAAGGACAGATGTCAAAACAGCATCATGAGAGAAGCAGTTTAAGAATCCATCAAAGATCTGTGGAAGGACTTTGTGAGATTATAATATCTGGCTGGTAGCTGGATTAGAAAATTGAATTCCACATCACTCAATTAAAGACAATAAACAATTACATTTTGAATGTAATCTGGAAAATAAAAATGTATCAGAAATTCCAAATCCTTTTAATCAACAAATGAAAGCAAGGGTTAACAATTTATGGTAACCCAAAAAGTCAGGGTAATACAGAAAACAAAATAACAATTCAATGTCTATCAAAAACTTTTGACTACAGTGCTTTGGGAAGCAAAGAGATTAGAGAGAGATAACATCTTAGAGAAGAAGCTGTGGGAAATTGTTGATCATCCTTATGGTCAAAGGAAGGTAAATAGAATAAAAAACAAAAGTGAGATCAAATAAGAAACTACTTATACCCTGTCAATATGATAAATGTTAGTACAATTACATCAAGGGAGTTGACTGAAACTTTAGCTTTCTTATAAAACTGGGTAATAATGGGGCAGGATAAGATCTGAAATTATTGCCTTAAACTATTTACACATGAATTACTGGCAAAACACTTTACCTGTTTTCTCCCAGATGGAAGCTTGATTCCATCTCTTAAGAGATAGTATTGCATATACCTAATTATGCATATTTGTTAGAAATTTTTTAATGGGAGGGGTAGAAGATAAAGAGATTTTGTTAATTAAAAAAATAAAGTTAAATTTAAAACATAAGATAAAAAGATAAGACATTACACATTTACTAACCAAAGGGGTAAAAACCAATAGACCTTTAAAATATTAGTCAATTATGTTTACGTGCTTTACACAAATTATTCATAGTATCAAAGGAGATGATCCTATTAATATGCCTGACACATAGTAGATGCTTATTAAATGATTATTCCCTTCCCCTGTTTAAAAAAATACTTAAAAGCAGAAAAAAATTGTCCAAGGGGCAAAAATGGTATGCCAAAATGTTATATGAAGGATAACTTATTATCAAATTGTACTAAGTGCCTTGTCTTCAAGACTACTAAGACTACTACAAGACTACTAAGCCTTGTCTTCAAGAAGATTTAATTTTTAACACTGCCTAGTTGTGTAACCCTAATTGCCTCAGCAAAAAAGAAGAAGAAGAAGCAGCAGAAGCAGCTTACATTTTATTGGAGGAGACAACATGTACACATATAAGTATAACAAACTAGAAAGAAGGTGATCTTGATAGGGGAAGAGGAGTAGAGCCTGGGTCTAGATATTCCAAGAGATGGTGTGTAGTAGGGAATGCATTGCAAGCATGGAGGACAGAGTCAAAGGTGGATAAAGATAAGAGTTGGAATGCAACATATGAGCAACAGAGAAAGCCAGTTTGAAGAGACCTGCATCAAGGGGAGTAATGTGTAAAAAGATTGGAAAGTTATATTTCCATGAAGCATTTAAAGTGTTGTAAATGTCAAATAGAGATTTATATTCAAATCTAGAGTCAATAGGGAACCACTAGAACTGTTGAAAAGGGGAGTGACAGGGTCATATCAGCACTTTAGGAAAATCACTTTGGCAGCCAAATAAGAGGATGAGTTGCAATGGAGAGAGATTTGAAATAAGGTGATTAATAAGAAGACTATTGTAATAGTTTAGGTGAGAAGTGATGAGAGTCTGAATGAGGATGGTGATTGTGTTGGTTTAAAAAACAGTCAGTCATAAGAGATGTTACGGAAATGGCAAGATCTGGCTATTGATTTATTATGTAAAGGGAGGGAGAATGAACACTTGAGAATAATGCCAAGATCATGAACCTGAGTGACAGGAGAGATAGTGTGTCCTCGAGAGAAATAGGAACGTTCAGAAGAGATGGGGATTTTTGTTCCTGGAGGGGAAAGGTGAGGTCTATTTTGGGTATATTGAGTTCAGAATGTCATAGAGACATTCTGGTAGGATGGTACTGGGAATGCAGGTGAGTGACTGGAGTTGGAAATTAGAACTCAAAGTCATTTGTATAGAGATGATAATTAAAGTGATAGGAGCTTGCTAAGTGAAAAAGCATTGAGAGAAAAGAGAAGGGGGCCAGGGGCTCTAGGGTACACTTACAGTTAGAGGGTATAATAGATGTTCATCTAACAAAGGACACTGAGGAGGAATCGTCAGAAGATGGTCAGATAGGTAGGAACAGAAACAGGAGATATAATATCAGAAAATCTCATAGAGGAGAGAATAGGAAAAAATGTCTGATATCTCAGGGAAGCATGGATGACTATTGAGAAAAGGTCATTAGATTAAGCAATTTAGAAATTATTGGAAATTTTAGAGAGAACAATTTCAGCTGAGTGATGAGGTTAGAAACCAGACTGTAAGGCTTTGAAAAATGATTGAGATATTAGAAAGCAATAGTAGTAAAAAAATTGTTTAGGGGTTTGAGTGAGAAGATAAAGAGATGTATTGAGAAAGATATAGGATAACAACTAGAAGGAAGTGTGTAGTTTAACGAAGACTTCTTTTTTTCTAGAGAATAGGAGTGACTTGTATGTGTTTCTGGTTAACAGAGGAGGAGCTTTTTGACAGGGAGAAATTACAGGGAGAGCAAGCATGATCTTAGAGAAAGCAAAAACAAATACAGATCTAATTAAAAGAGATAAGGAAGAAATTCATATATTATTAAAAGACATTATAGGCAATAAAAATAACAACATTAAATTTATATGCACTCAATGGTATAGCATCTAAATTTTTAAAGGATAAATTAAATGAGTTACAGGAAGAGACAAACATAAAACTATACTAGTGAGGACCTCAATTTTCCCCTCTAAGAACTAGATAAATTGAACCAAAGAAGATAGGAAGAAATTAGATTAGATTAGAGATAGGTATTGAAGAAAGATGATTTTGAGGGTAATCTACTAGAAAACATGAAAAGGTAGACAAGAAAGATCATATATTCATGACATAAACATATTTCTCCAGGCCTTTCTGAAATCAACCTGCTGATCATTTCTTATAGAACAATAACACAGCATTTTTAAACAAACTTTTAAACAAGTAAATACATTTACTTGTCTTCTGTGTGTTAAAGCAGTATGTTAGACTGTCAATGTCTGCCACAATGGTTAGCATAAAGATTCCAGTACCATATTCTTCAGAAGGACACTCTTGTCAAAGGCAGCTAATCTCTGTCACAAAATCACTGGAATTGGATCAATCATCTCATTGTTGGAAAGAATCACATTCATCAGAATTGATCGTTGTATAATATTGATGTTGCTGTGAAAAATGATCTCCTGGTTCTACTCATTTCACTTAGCATCAGTTCATGTAAGTCTCTCCAGGACTCTCTAAAATCATCCTCCTGATCATTTCTTATAGAACAATAATATTCCATAACATTCACATACCACAATTTATTCAGCCATTCTCCAATTGATGAGCATCCACTCAGTTTACAATTTCTGGCCACTACAAAAAAGGCCACCACAAACATTTTTGCACATGTGGGTCCCTTTCCCTCCTTTATTATTAGTCCAATAATAGGGATATTAGTCCAATAGTAACACTGATGGATCAAAGGGTATGCAGTTTGATAATTTTTCAAGCATAGTTCCAAATTGCCCTCCAGAATGGTTGGATCTGTTCACAGTTCCACCAACAATTAGTGACCCAGTTTTCCCACATCCCCTCCAACATTTGTTATTATCTTTTCCTGTCATCTTAGACAATCTGAGAGGTATGTAGAGGTATTTCAGAGTTATCTTAATTTACATTTCTCTGTTCAATAGTGATTTAGAACATCTTTTCATATGAAAAAAAATTTAATTTCTTGATCTGAAAATTGTTCATATCCATTGGCCATTTTTTAATTGGAGAATGGCTTGAATTCTTATAAATTTGAGTCAATTTTCTATATATTTTAGAAATGAGGCCTTTATCAGAATCCTTAAATATAAAAATGTTTCCCCAATTTATTGCTTTTCTACTGTAGAAACTTTTTTCAAAAGCATGGTGTATTTCCTTTGATGTTAAAAGGCAAAAATGTAGGAAGAAACTATAACTGAACATCAAATTTTATTGGCAAGAAATGAGACATCTCAGAAGCTTTTTCCAATCTTGAACAAAATTCTGAAATTGGCAATATTTGTTTCCATTTCTAACAATTCAGCCCTCTTTCCCCTATTTGAAGGCACCTTTCTTTCTTCTCCACTTATTCCCCAACTGTCCTTTTCTTTCTTTAATATAAAAAACTTTTTCATAGGCTCTCAATTCAATTCAATGAATGAGTTGTGATTGTTAGCAGTTTAAAAGGTTACAGGACCCAGGGGAATAAGCATTTTGAAATAGATCAGAGTCAGAGAACAGGTAAAGGAGCATTGAGTAAAATATGACTTAACTTTCACTGGTTTCAGTTTCCTTATTGAAAAATGAAGGAGCTGTACTACATGTCCTTAGAAGTCCCTTCTTGCCCTTGATCCCACATCCCATTGTATCACCTGTTGGGCTCACTCTCTTAACCCCTACTCATATTTCCCCAGAGGGCTCCTAATTTATATATAATTTCTTTTAGGATTCTAGGGACAATCATTATAGTTTAGAAATATTTTTTCTGCTGTTATCAATCATAAGCCCCCATCTGGCATGCCCCATTTTGGTTATTAATTAGCTAGCCAGAGTTAGTTTCTAGGAAAGGTTATTACTAAAGAGGGTATAGCAAGGACAATTGATACAGAAACATCCCTCTGAAAACAGAGATCCATTCTCTCCTTTTACATATAATATCTAAATTTAGTTTAAACTTCAGGAACTTATAAAGCTAAAGGATGAACTCACAGCTCCTAATAATACAAATCATTTTTTTTTGCTTTATAGAATTTTCATGAGGTAAATTTATATAAGGGGAATGTTGGAAGCAACTCTTATTGTTTCATGAGTGTCTATTGTAAAGTGTTCAAGGTCAACATTTACACCTTGAAAATTGGCAAACACTATAAATCAGGGCTTGATTTTTTTTTATTGATTGTCTGGACATAAGAAACTAATGGAGATAATTCTATAATGTAAATTAAACGTAAAAATGTATTATAGAGACCATAGAGCTAATTGTAAAATATTTACTAGCATATACTCTTGCCCCAGGTAAAAGTCTCTGCTGGGTTTCATAAATTAGTGCATTTTTATTACCTCATTCCCTATTCTGATTGCTTCTATTTTTTTCCTTCTCTTATTGCTATTGCTAAGATTTCTGATACAATATTGATATATGTAGAATTCTGAAGCTGCCTTTCTTTGTTAGCTGTTCTACCTTTATTTGTTTCTGAGTGTCATTAGCCACTGTTGCTTGGGAATAGGAGTATCATTTTTCAGGCCAGATTTTTTGAAATCTATAAGTTTATCACTCATTAACAGAGGGAGGGCTGTCTACTACTTCTCTCCACTCTTATATATGCTTAAAGATTTGCCTTCTTATAAAGAAAGAAATTTTTGAATTCCATTCATTATATACATTATATATAGGCCCAGCAGAAAATCTAGGTCTTTTATCCTATCCCAATTCATTTCTAATGTAATATTATCTTATTTCACCCAATGTTTCTCAGCACTTCAATCCTGCTGAATTGATTAAAGGTTTGTTTACACTGGGTTTAGACCTTTGATTGATTCAATAGATGTCTGGGATTTGTTCATGATTAGTTTATATCTTTGATTGATTCTGTAATTCAGATACAAACCTCTTTTTTTTCCCTGGAAAAACAATTCCTAGTATCATAGATCATAGGACTATAAATTTAGAAGGGACCTTACAAATCCAATTCAAACCCTTTATTTTATAGATGAGGAAACTGAGAAAACTCATTAAAACTCAATGATAAAATTAACAGCATTATCTCTGTAGATATAAGGAGTAAAAAGAATTAGCAAGGAGAATATATCTATATCTATACCTATAATATATTTATCCTAATGAGTTAAAAACTTAACAATAGTTAATTACTAGGGCAAGTGATGTAAAGGTCAGACTGAAATTCAAGACTGAGCATTCTTTCATTTATTGATTTAACAAATATTTACTGGGTGCCTACTACATACAAGGCATTGAGTTAGAAGGCTAAAAGAAGAATAAGACAAGGTCTCTATAATAATGCAGTTTAGGATTTAGTGGGAAAGATTAGACATATGGACAAACAACAATAATGCAAATTGGAGAGTGAATAAATATAGTATAAAGTATTCTGGAATTTTAGAAGAATATATAAAATATATAGCTTTTCATCAGTAGCCATGTGGCAATCTGGATAGTTTGCTTACATTGAAATAGTAATATTTGAATTCCTTGGATGCACTATTTGTGTGACTCAGGGAACTTCTCAGTCTCATTTTATTCATCTCTAAAATGGGGATAATGATAGCATCTACTGTTGTGATATGGGAGCCACCTGTCAGTGGCTGCTGGAGGTATAACTTAGACCTGTAGAATGGATCTCTTCATGTGAGAGGATGATATAAGGAGACTGAGAGGCAATTGTATTGTCTGGCCTCTCTCCTCTTCCCTCTGCCTCCAAGTTATTTCACTGCCAATCCACAAGCAACACCTATGTCAATAAAGGCTGCTTTGCAACTCCTTCAGATGTTGTGATTCACAGCTGTGGAGGCTTTGGGAGAATTGACCTGCCCTTTCACCTAGGCATGATCTTTAACAATCTACCTCACAGGATTGTTGTAGGAATAATTGAGAAAAGATAAAGTACTTGAGGAAGGCTAAAGTGTTATATACTTGTTAGTGATGATTTATAACAAATAAATTTATAACAACTATTATAACATAAAAAATCAAATAAATTGGCACTTGAATTGGATCTTAAAAGCAAGATATGAGTCAGTCACAAAGTTGGTGAGTAAGGATACTCCAAAATGGGAAAGCACAAGGTGATGACAGAGAAATAACAAATAATCTCACCTGTAGCATAGAGTGCATGAAAATATGTGACAAGAAATGGAAATTATACACCAACTATAGAGGACCTTGAAAGATATACTGATACATTATCTAGTAAATAAAAGAAACTCACTGAAGGTTTTTGATAAGGGGTGTCATGATGAGAATTGTGCTTTAGGAAGACTAATGTGGTGGACATAGATAGGAAAGATGGAAGAACGAAAAATCTGGAAGTAGAATGATCAGTTAGGAGACCCTGATAATTATTCAGATGCCAAATAATTAAAGTCTGCTTTAAGTTGTTGGTGGTAAGGAAAAAGAGACAAATTCCTGGAAGAATCTTTAAGGAGCTTGACTTTCCAACTGGTAGTACAAAGTATGGACTCATGAGGAGCAATTGAAAGCATCCTGTGTAAATATGGGAGAATAGGTGAGATTCTCTTTCCTTTTGGTTTGGGAATAGAGTGGATCTTCTCTTCTCCAATATTCCACAATATTGCCTAGGGTATCATCAGTAGAGTAGATTATTCTTTTTTATCTTGGTCTTCTTTTCAGAGATGAGCAGAAAAATATTAAAATAGAAAAATGAAGCAAGCCTGGCCTATCTTGGGGGTGAAGGGTGTTGCCTCCATGGACCCTCAAATATTTCCTCTTTAATTTTTTCAGGTGGTCAAAAATGGTCCATAGATTTGATCCTTGAGGTTCTTACAGAGGCAGTTGATGGTACAGTAGATAGAGCACTAGGCCTGGAATCATGAAGACCTGAATTTAAAACATTTATTAGTCATGTGACTCTGAGCAAGTCATTTAAATTTTCTGTCTGCCTCAGTTTCCTTAACTCTAAAATAATAGCACCTACCTTCCAGGGTTGTTGTGAGGATATAATGAAATATTTGTAAAGTGCTTAACACTTATCTAGCACATATGGCTACTTAATCAATCATTTCTTCCTTCAATATCTATTAAAATGTAAATAACTCTGGGAAGGTTACCATCTTAAATTTTATCAGCTAATTCCATTTCTTGACAGCAATGGTGGCTAGTTGAAAGTGAGGAATGGGATATAATATAGTCACCATGGTGAAAGAGAGCTGGAATTCCTGGAGGATGGAGGAGATTATTTAAAGAGTGATGGGTGAGCATACCACAGGAAAGCATGGATGGCTAAAGTTTGTCTAAAGCAAATTCTGGATTTGTTCATTATTCTGGTTGGGAGAAATGAATGGAGGAGATCAGGTGTGACTTTACTACCACTGCTAATAAGGTGTCTGTCATACACTTTACTAAGATAATCCTTACTCTAGTGAGCAGCTAAAAAATAGCTTATTTTTGGAAATTATTAAAATAAAATGACATTCACCCTCACAGAACTAAAGAATTTGCATTCACTTTGAATACAGATAATGAGCCCAATTTTCCACCAGTTCAGTAATGAAAATGATCTTGGGATTGTGCTCCAGAAAAAATATTATTGTTTTATCTGGGGATCAATGCTGCAATTAGATTTCCCCCTGATTAAGTTGGATATTGAGCTGGCCAAGACTTGTTTATGTATATCTCATAAGATGTATATTTTGGGGTCTCTGGATAGAGAAGAAAATTTTTGAACCATTTCTTTATAAATGTAAAATCTGTTTTCTACTTTAGGATACATCCTATAACTTCATATGTCCAACTAGTTGGGTTTTTTTGGGGGAGGGGCGGAGAGATATATTTCTTGTCTGAGGATACTTCTCTTAAGACTTATCAAGCATAACCTAAAGGTAGTTTCATGCCATGTATTTTGACTTACAATAGCCCTTTAATGAAACCCTTTATATATGTGCTATAAGAGGTCTAGTCATTAGAGAGGGATTATGGGCACAACTTAAACCATGCAGAATTATCACAATTCTTACCCAGGAATTTGACAATACCCCCACTGGGTTTGGTTCCTTCATTCAACCAGATCTGACTCTGGCCCACCTAAGCTCCTAGAGACATACCACCATCACACAATTACACTCACACTTTCTCAGGTTTCAACAGGTAACCCTGTTGAAAGGAAACCCATTTCTCATGTTTACCATTATAATTCTTGAGCTTCTAACCAAACCACACAACCAGTCACTCACAAAATTATATATTTATGGAGCATGTGATATTAACACAATAATTTACAGTAATGATACTGTAACAATAAGGCAAAGGAAATAATGACACACTAATATAGCTACTAGCTTATTACAGCAAATACATAAATAATATATTATAGCATTATACACATTTAAACCCAGATAACATTCTCTCCTCAATGTACCCAATAGCTATTGTAAGGAATGGACATAAACTTATAAAAACTAATAGGGAGGCACACAAGGGAGAAAAACTCAAGCTCAGTGTGACTTTTAATTCTCTTCTGTAGACTATTATTGGTACAATCTGGAACATTTATCCCTTATGAAACTATTTTTCTGCTCAACGTTTGACTTTTGATCCTCACTGCTGCAGTAGATTGAGTGCTAGCCATGGAGTAAAGAGAACCTGAGTTCAAATCTGACCTCAATCAGATATTAGCTGTATGATTCTGAGCAACCCACGTCATTCCGTTTGCCTCAGTTTCCTCATCTGTAAAATGAGCTGGAGAAGAAAATGGCAGATCATTCCAGTATCTTTGGCAAGAAAACCCTAAATGGGGCCATAAGAAGATTAAAACAATCCACCTCTTCAGCTGGAGGGAGATTCTTTTCTTTTCTTCACTTAGACATAGCTTTTGAAAACTCTTTAAATAATTGTTCCTTTTAAAAGGGAGATTAGGAAGTCTTACCTTTTAATGTGAATAGTGGTTTGTATTAAGCCAAAGAACTGCAAAGCTCATCAAACTGACTATCACTTGGCTATGCAGACTATGTAAATCAATTATTTATTCATCTGAAAGCAATGCATTTCAATCAGAACGGAGTTCATTTCAACACAGCTCTAGCATACCTGGATATCAAAGATGCAAAATTTCTGTATTTCCATCTCAAGTCAGATATGACAATGGAGAAATGATTTTCATCTTTCTTCAACTTTAGGTGGCGCTAAAAGGCAATAATGTCCCTGGAACCTGAGCAAAAATGCAAAATCTCTCTGATCTATCAGAAACCACTCAACTAAAACCGTCAATCAACTGATTGATTCTAACTGTTAAAGCATCAACAAAGCAGCCTTTCAGCCCTCTTGCAGTGTCTTTAATTTTTTTTTCAGGTTCCTCTTCCCCTGCTGCTGTTAGTGTGTTCAGTGGCTTAAATGAAAGCCTTTTGATTCAGTTACTTGCTTTTTTCTTAAAAAACCACAATTCTCCAAATTCCCCTATCAAATCAATAATGCTTTAAAAAAATCCCACCTCAGTCTCCAAATATATATATATGAGCTTTCCATATTTCTAGTTGTATGTAGTTCTCTTTGTATTCTCTTTGTATAGTTTTCTTTGTATAGTTGTATGAATTCTCTTTAGTCAAAAAATATACATGCAAATTTGCTGATATATTATCATGTTCTGCAAATTTCTGTTCTGTCTGATTTTCTAAAAAACTATTTCTTTACACTTGTATTTCCTTAATAATTATTTAAATAATAAAATTGATAATAATAATTATTTAAATAACATATTTGATAATTATATTTAATAATAAAATTGAACTGTTCCCATACAACTGAAGCATCACTCCACAAAGAAATCTGAGTCCTAAATTGTATAGATTATTTTCTCTCCCAAACAATCCAAATTCCATCTGAAGACCTTGTTTTTTCAGACACATTTTAGCAGTGTATATTAAAATTATTTTTTTGCTCATATCAGTTATCAAAATATTTACACATAATAGTGGAAATATCTTTCATTCTTTAAAATTAATGTAAATCTTTCCCTTCATATTAAGGTTTTTTCCCTGTTCTTTTCATCATTAACTTCTTATGAAAATGGTCTTAAATAGTGTATCTTACCCAGTGATATAGATATTTTGATACATTTGATCCTATATGATCTACTCTCATCCTCTTGTAAAGGACTTTTATGCTAGAGATAATCAATAGGAAACATTGGTTCTATGAATTCAATACTTCACAACTACTGAAAACATTTATTCTTAAATATCTCTTACACTTTCCCTCCTTAGAAAGCATGGTCAAGTTCAGATTGGTAAACCCATTCCTGAGCAGACTAAGTTTTGTGGAGTAACCAAACTGGCTTCATAAAAAATGAAGAATGCCAGGCCATTTACATTTTCTTTTATTAGATAACAATAGGCAGTTAAAGAGAATATAAATCAATATAACCTATCCAAAACAAGATTTTGATTCTGCCTTACAATTGACTAAGATAATGGGGTTTTCTCAAATAAAAATCATTTCCAATCCTGATTTTACAATAGTTACCTCCTGTGAAACCATTATGTTGACACCCACATCAATTTAACACACAGTTTTGTGCCATTAAAGGTATTCTATAATTAATCCTTAATTAAATCAATCACTAATGATCTTTTTGATCATATCAAGAAGGTCATCATTCCCCGTTGCACACACTGAGTTTTTGAACCCACATTCATGTCTCTGCAACCTTGCCTCTGATGGACCTTGGTACCTATAGCATATAATTAAGTGCCTAAGATTTCCAAAGGAGAACCTTCTGCATCTTCCCCAATCAGAGTATGGTATAGTGTTAGTTCCACAGTAGACAGTCAGTAAATTTTTTAAAATTTAAAGCATAAAAATTCATTAGTTTTCATTTAAAAAATCTGACACAAAATGCTTTAAGGAAGTGTATATGTAGAATAAAATTAAAATGCAGCAAGGTTTTTTATAGGTAACAAGGTATCAGCACCTTGCTTGAATTTCTGATGGCTCAAAGGAGGAAAAAAAAACCCCACAGACATGTGGATAGTCCCCTCATCTCCCACTTTTTTGGAAGTTGTTAAGAGGGAGGAAGTAGATATAAGAACTACATATTGGCATTTATTCAGTAGAGTATTGAGAAACATTGAAAAGTACCTTCAAGACTAATATATGTTGATTAGCAACTTGGGAGATTTGTCTGTGAATTATAAGTGAAGTAATGGGAAAAGGCAGAGAAGCAATGGCAGGAGTAATTGTGTGTTGTGGGTACAGTATTGTGAGACTCACATGAGATAATGGATAAAAAGCACTTGCCAAACATTAAAGCCCTGTATAAATGTCATTTACAGTAACAATAATAATGCTTCCAACCAGCAGGCCTCCAATCTGCTGATGACTTTGTTCTCTGAGTCTCCTACTTCTACTGAGAATAAGCTTATTTTTATATAGCAATATAGGGGTATACTGATAAATGTTTAGCAAATAGGTCCTGTGGAAAAAAATTATCCATATGCACTTTAAAGTTTAATATACATTAGTAATTAATGCTTTCTTTTTAAAATAATGTTTTTATTTTATTTTCTCAATTGTATGTGAAAATATCTTTTAAGATGGAGCTGAGATGGCAGAGAAAAGGTTCACTTGAGCTTTCCACACAATTCCTCTAAAGACCTCTAAATAAGGCCCTAAAACAAATTCTAGGGCAATAGAACCCACAAAAGGACAGGGTAAAATGATTTTTCAGCCCAAGACAACTTAAAAGGTCAGTAGGAAAGATCTATCACACTGGGGTGATAGTGGAACTTGCTATGCCAGCATAGACTAGGTCCCAGCAAATCAGGAGCAGGTCTTGGGAGTGACTGAATCAGCAGTGGTGGCAGCTGCTTCCAGAGTTCTCAGTCCACAGATATGAAGGGGGTTGAATAACTGGTAAGAAGGAAATTACAGGGTCTGTTTGTTGGTGCTGGGGCCAGGACTCTGTTGCTTTGCCCATGCTTAGATATGGGATGCAGTCCTGGGTGGCAGTCACAGGGCAAGGAGGAGTATTATTATACTAAAGCTTGTGGGTGCAGGGGAGCAGGATCCTTGTCACAATTTCAGGGCAGAAAAAAGTTCTATGTTCACTCACAGATCAGAGCATAGGTTCAGAGAGTAATAAATACACTTCTTCTTAGATCATACCACCTTGGAAGAACTGAAAACTTACAGGTCCCTAGAAGTATCTCTGAAAACATCTGGTCCTGGGGATTTTTTCTTAGGGAGTTGTTTAATTGCCTGTTCTATTTCTTTTTCTGAAATGGGACTATTCAAGCAATTTACTTCCTCCTCTGTTAGTCTGGGAAGTCTATATTTTTGGAGGTAGTCATCCATTTCACTTAGGTTATCAAATTTATTAATAAAGTTGAGCAAAATAACTCTATTATTTCTCTAATTTCTTCATTGGTGGAAAGTTCTCCTTTTCATTTTTAAGACTACTAATTTCATTTTCCTCTCCTTTTCTAATCAGATTTACTAAAGGCTTATCTATTTTATTGGCTTTTTCATAGAACTCAACTCTTTAGTTTTATTAATTAGTTCAATAGTTTTTACTTTCAATATTTTTAATTTCTCCTTTTAATTTTAGAATTTCCAATTTAGTATTTGATTGGGGTTTTTAATTTGGTCTTTTTAGTTTTTTAGTTGCAAGCCCAATTCATTAATCTTTTCTTTTTCTGTTTTTATTCAAGTAAGCTCTAAGGATATAAAATTCTCTTATTACTCAGCTTGTGCTGCATCCCACAAATTTTGGTATGATGTCTCATCATTGTCATTATCTTGAGTGAAATTATTAATTGTATCTATAATTTGCTGCTTCACCCAATCATTCTTTAAGATGAGATTGCTTAGTTTCCAATTACTTTTTGGTTTATTTCCCCCTAACTTTTTGTTGAATGTAGTTTTTATTGCATCATGATCTGAAAAGAAAGCATTTACTATTTCTACTTTCTTGCATTTAATTTTGATGTCCTAATATATGGTCAATTTTTGAATAGGTTCCATGAACTGCTGAGAAGAAAGTATATTCCTTTCTATCTCCATTCAATTTTCTCCAAAGATCCAACATACCTAATTTTTCTAATATTCTATTTACTTCTTTAATTTCTTTCTTATTTGTTTTGAGGTTTGATTTGTCTAATTCTGAGAGTGCAAGGTTGAGATCTCCTACTATTACAGTTTTGTTGTCTATTTCTTCTTGCAACTTTTTTAACTTCTCCTTTAGGAAGTTGGATGCCATACCACTTGGTGCATATATGTTTAATATTGATATTGCTTCGTTGTTTATGTTACCCTTTTAGCAGGATGTAGTTTCCTTCCTTATCTCTTTTAATTAGATCAATTTTACTTTTGCTTGATCTGAGATAAGGATGGCTACCGCTGCTTTTTTGACTTCACCTGAAGCATAATAGATTTTGCTCCAGCCTTTTACCTTTACTCTATATGTATCTCCCTGCTTTAAATGTGTTTCTTGTAAACAACATATTGTAGGGTTCTGACTTTTGATCCAGTCTGCTATCTGCCTCTCTTTATGGGGAGTTCATCCTATTCACATTTACGGTTAGAATTACTAAATCTGTATTTCCTGCCATCCTAATAACCCAGATTATGCTTTTACTTATTCTTGCCTCCCCAACCTCTTTCCCCTTTTAAACTTATGTACCTCTCTTGTATCACGATGCTTACCCTCTTTATAATCCCTCCCTCCCCTTTGAGTTTTTCCCTTCCTTCCCTTATTACTCTTTCTTTTCCCTTTTCCTCTCCCCATTTTTAATGAGGCAGAGAGAATTTTCTCTAAAACAAATGTCAATTATTTTTCTTTGAGCTAACTCTGATGAGAGTAAGATTCACACAATGTTCCTCCCTCTCTAAATTCCTCAGATATGATAAGTTTCCTTTGCCTCTTTGTGGGATGTGGTTTCTCTTTATCCCTCCTTCCCACCTTATTCTGCCAACTATCCCTTTTCCATATCTACTTCCTTTTTTATGTTATATCAGTACAATCAAATTATACATGTATTCTTTTGTATATCCACAATAGAAATACAATTCTCAAGAGTTATTTTTACCTTTTCTGCATCTCTTGAGTTCTATGGTTGGAGATCAAAATTTTGTTTAGTTCTTGGTTTTTTCTTCAGAAACAAATGGAATTCATTTGTTTCATTAAATGTCCATCTTCTTCCTGGAAGAAAATGCTCAGCTTAGCTGGGTAGTTTATTCTTGGCTGCATCCCAAGTTCTTGTGCCTTTCGGAATATCATATTCCAGGCCCTTCTTTCCTTTAATGTAGAGGCAGCCAGATCTTGGGTGATCCTTATTGTGGCACCTCGTATTTAAATGGTTTTTTTTGCTGCTTGTAAAATTTTTTCCTTAATCTGATAGTTCTGAAATTTGGCCACAATATTCCTTGGGGTTTTATTTTAGGGTTTCTTTCAGAAGGTGTTCGATGAATTCTTTCAATGCCTATTTTACCTTCTGATTCTATTACATCTGGGCAATTCTCTTTGATGATTTCTTGTAAAATAGTATCTAGGCTCTTTTTTTCATCATAGTTTTCGGAAAGTCCAATAATCCTCAGATTATCTCTCCTAGATCTATTTTCCAAGTCTGTCGTTTTTGCAAGTAGATAATTCATGGTTTTTTTCCAGTTTGTCATTTTTTTGTTTTTGCTTGACTGATTCTTGCTGTCTCAATGAATCATTAGTTTCTATTTGTTCAGTTCTAATTTTTAAAGAATTATTTTCTTCATTAGTTTTTTTACTTCTTTCTGTATATGTCCAATTGAGTTTTTAAATGAATTGTTTTGGTCTGTGGAATTTTTTTCCATTTCACTAATTTTTTTTTTTTTAGTGAATTATTTTCTTTTTCCAATTCACAGATCCTACTTTCTTGTGAGTTCTTTGTCTTTTCCAATTCGCAAATCCTACTTTCTTGCCAGTTCTTTATTTTTTCCAATTCACCAATTTTGTTTCCCTGCACTTCCTGGGAATTTTTTAACTTTTCCAATTCGTATTTCAGGAAGTTGTTGCTCTCTTGTAAGGCTTCTCTTTCCTTTCCCCATTTATCTTCTAACTCTCTTTTGAGACCAGATGGATTTACATGTGAATTTTACCAAACATTTAAAGAACAATTGGCCCCAATGCTATATAAATTATTTGATAAAATAGGGAATGAAGGAGTCCTACCAAATTCCCTCTATGACACAGACATGGTACTGATACCTAAACCAGGTAGGCTGAAAACAGAGAAAGAAAATTATAGACCAATCTCCCTAATGAATATTGATGCTAAAATCTTAAATAAGATATTAGCAAAAAGACTACAGAAAATCATCTCCAAGATAATACACTATGATCAAGTAGGATTTATACCAGGAATTCAGGGCTGGTTCAATATTAGGAAAACTATCAATATAATTGGCCATGTTAATAACCAAATTAACAAAAACCATATGATCATCTCAATAGATGCAGAAAAGCATTTGATAAAATCCAAACATCCATTCCTATTAAAAACACTTGAGAGTATAGGAATAAATGGACTTTTCCTTAAAATAATCAGCAGCATCTATTTAAAACCATCAGTAAGCATCATATGTAATGGAGACAAACTGCAACCAATCCAATAAGATCTGGAGGAAACAAGGTTGCCCACTATCACCGTACTATTTAATATTGTATTAGAAACGCTAGCTATAGTAATAAGAGCTGAGAAAGAGATTAAAGGAATAAGAATAGGCAATGAGGAAACCAAATTATCACTCTTGCCGATGACGTGATGGTATACTTAGAGAACCCCAGAGATTCTGCTAAAAAGTTATTAGAAATAATCCACAACTTTAGCAAAGTTGCTGGTTATAAAATAAACCCACATAAGTCATCAGCATTCTTATATATCACTAACAAAATCCAACAGTCAGAGTTACAAAGAGAAATTCCATTTAAAGTAACTACTGATAATATAAAATATTTAGGAATCTATCTCACAAGGGAAAATCAGAAACTTTATGAGCAAAAATTACAGACCACTTTTCACACAAATTAAGTCTGATCTAACCAATTGAAAATATTAAATGCTCTTGGATAGTGGCAGCAAATATAATAAAGATGACAATATTACTCTAAACTAATCTATTTATTTAGCGCTATACCAATCAGAGTCCCAAAAACTATTTTAAAGACCTAGAAAAATAACAACAAAGTTCATATGGAAAACAAAAGGTCAAGAATTTCAAGGGAATTAATGAAAAAAAATCAAATGAAGGTGGCTTAGCTGTACCAGATCTAAAAATTATATTATAGAGCAGCAGTTACCAAAACTATTTGGTATTGGCTAAGGAATAGATTAGTTGATCAGTGGAATAGATTAGGTTCAAGGGATAAAACAGTCAACAAATATAGCAACCTAGTCTTTGAAAACCCAAAGATCCCAGCTTTTGGGATAAGAACTTACTGTTTGATAAAATTGCTGGGAAAATTGGAAACTCAATATGGCAGAAACTAGGCATTGATCCATACTTAAGCCTGACACCAAGATAAGGTCAAAATGGGTTCATGACCTAGTATAAAGAATGAAATTATTAATAAATTAGAGGAACACAGGATAGTTTACCTCTCAGACCTGTGGAAGGGAAGGTCTTATGACCAAAGCAGAACTAGAGATCATTACTGATCACAAAATAGAAAATTTCGATTATACCAAACTGAAAAGTTTTTGTACAAAACAAAACTAATGCAGACAAGATTAGAAGGAAGCAATAAACTGGGAAAATATTTTTACAGTCAAAGGTTCTGATAAAGGCCTCATTTCCAAAATATATAGAGAATTAACTCTAATTTATAAAAAATCAAGCCATTCTCCAATTGAAAAATGGTCAAAGGATATGAATCAAAGGATATGAACAGACAATTCTCAGATGAAGAAATTGAAACTATTTCTAGTCATATGAAAAGATGCTCCAAGTCATTATTAATCAGAGAAATGCAAATTAAGACAACTCTAAGATACCACTACACACCTGTCAGATTGGCTAAGATGACAGGAAAAAATAATGATGATTGTTGGAGGGGATGTGGGAAATCTGGGACATTGATGCATTGTTGGTGGAGTTGTGAACGAATCCAACCATTTTGGAGAGTAGTTTGGAACTATGCTCAAAAAGTTATCAAACTGTGCATACCCTTTGATCCAGCAGTGTTACTACTGGGATTATATCCCAAAGAGATTATAAAGAAGGAAAGGGACCTGTATGTGCACGAATGTTTGTGGCAGCCCTTTTGTAGTGGCTTAAAACTGAAACTGAATGGATGTCCATCAGTTGGAGAATGGCTGAATAAATTGTGGTATATGAATATTATGGAATATTACTGTTCTGTAAGAAATGACCAACAGGATAATTTCAGAAAGGCCTGGAGAGACTTACACGAACTGATGCTGAGTGAAATGAGCAGGACCAGGAGATCATTATATACTTCAACAACAATACTATATGATGACCAGTTCTGATGGACCAGGCCATCCTCAGCAACGAGATCAACCAAATCATTTCCAATGGAGCAGTAATGAACTGAATCAGCTATGCCCAGAAAAAGAACTCTGGGAGATGACTAAAAACCATTACATTGAATTCTAATTCTATATTTATGCCCACCCGCATTTTGATTTCCTTCACAAGCTAATTGTACAATATTTCAGAGTCTGATTCTTTTTGTACAGCAAAATAACGTTTTGGTCATGTATACTTATTGTATATCTAATTTATATTTTAATATATTTAACATCTACTGGTCATCCTGCCATCTAGGGAGGGGTGGGGTGGGGTAAGAGGTGAAAAATTGGAACAAGAGGTTTGGCAATTGTTAATGCTGTAAAGTTACCCATGCATATATCCTGTAAATAAAAGGCTATTAAATTAAAAAAAAAAGAAGTATCTCTGAAAACAGCTGCACAAAACTCCTAAAGCTTGGGTCAGTGTGCCTTCCACTCTGGAAGAAGAGCCCCACTTTAGCAAAGACAAGCAATGGACTAGAAAAATGATCAAACAGAAAAAAAAGTTCTGACTATAGAAAGATATGATGATGACAAGGAAGATCAAAACACACCCAGAAGAATACTGCAAAGTCAAAACTCCTACATCCGGTCATGAAAAAAAAATTGATTTGGGGCATAGTGGATAGAACCCTGACTCTGAAGTCAGGAGGACTGGAATGCAAATCTAGCCTCAGACATTTGACACTAACTAACTATGATCCTGAGCGAGTCATCGCCTCCTTTCTCCCATAAAAAAGAGCTAATTTTTTTTAATTAGGCAGAGAGGCAGAAGAAAAATTGGGAAGAGAAATGAGTCAAGAAAATCATGAGAAAAGAGTCAGGAGCTTAGTAAAGGAGGCACAAAAAATACTGAAGAAAAAAATACTTAAAAACCAGGATTGACTATTGACAAGAGAAATGCAAATTAAGACAACTTTAAGATACCACTACATACCTCTCAGATTGACTAAGATGACAGGAAAAGATAATGATGAATGTTAGAGGGAATGTGGGAAAACTGTTGGAGTTGTGAAATGATCCAATCATTCTAGAAAACAATTTGGAACTATACCCAAAGGGCTATAAAACTGAGCATACTTTTTGATCCAGCAGTGTTTGTACTGGATCTGTATCCCAAAGAGATCATAAAGAAAGGAAAAGGACCCACATATGCAAAAATGTAGCAGACTTTTTTATAGTGGCAAGAAACTGGAAACTGAGTGAATGCCCAATAGTTGGGGAATGGCTGAATAAGTTATAGTATAAGAATGTTATGAAATATTGTTGTTTTATAAGAAATAATCAGCAGGATGATATGAGAGGCCTGGAGAGATTTACATAAACTGATGCTGAGTGAAGTGAGTAGAACTAGAAAAACATTGTACACAGCAACAAGAAGATTATGTGATGATCAATTCTGATGGACTTTGCTCTTTTCAATAGCAAGGTGATTCAGACCAGTCCCAATGGTCTTATGATAAAGAGAACCATCTGCACCCAAAGAGGGCTGTGGGGACTGAGTGCGGATCAAAGCATAGTATTTTCACTTTTGTTGTTGTTGTTTTTTGCTTGCATTTTGCTTTTTCTCATTTTTCACTTTTTGATCTGATTTTTCTTGTGCAGCATGATAAATGTGGAAATATGTATAGGAAGAATTGCACTTGTTTAACATATATTGGATTACTTGCCATCTGGAGTTGAGGAGAGGAAATAAGGGAGAAAAAAATTTGGAAAAGAAGGTTTTGCAACCGTGAATGTTGAAAATTATCTAGACATATGTTCTGAAAATAAAAAAGGTTTAAAAACCAAAACGATACCCTCCCCCACAGGATTGATCAAATGATAAAAAAAGGTACATACATTATCCCTCTCCTCCCCCCACATCCATATATATATATGTTTAAACATACATATACTTACATATCTATGGTTAACTGTAGCCTGCTTGGAGGGGGTGTAGGGAGGAATAAGAGGGAAAAAAAAGAATAAAGTAAAAAGTACACAGTAGAGAAAAAAAGAAAATCTACAAGGAAGCAAAGAAAAGATGGACAGTCATAAATATAATGTCTTCTATCATTCTAAATGCTTTCTTGACATAGAAATTTATTGTTACATATTTTGAATCATGACAGTATTTTTTTTGTCTTTCTATTTTGTTTTTTCTAATTTTGCACTTGTTTTAAATAAATAAATAATGTTCTGTCAAATTTGAAAAATCTTGACTCAAGTAAAAATTGATATTCAAAATTAGCAAATTTATTTGTTTATTCCTCTCTCATCCATCCCACTGGTTTTTTGTGTGTGGTAATTGAAGTTGTGACTTTCCCAGTGTCACATAGTATCTCAAACTAGATTTGAACTCATGTCTTCCTTATAACAGGCCCAGTGCTCTTATCACTGTGCAACCTAGCTGCCTTTCTCTATTTTTTGAAATCTAGTTTTAATTATGAGTAAACAGCTATATTTGAGTTTAAATTAGTACAATATTTGAAAATAACAAAATCAAATCAATAAGTCAATACACATATTTACACATGTATATATATAGTTATCGTTAAAAAAATTTTGTAATTCAGACTTTTTCGTGATCATTTAAATGATAAGAAAACACTGACATTTTGTCCTAAAAATATGACAAAATGGCACAACATTGTTTGCCTGTCTTCAACTATTATCAAGTAGCTTGATCAAAATAAGGTAGCTTGAAACAATGATACCATATGACAAAAAAAGCAATCAGTCCAAAAATGCCAGTATTTCAGGAAAATAGATATGATCCAGAGTCTTGGTTAAATAGATTTGGATTTGTCCTGGAACCTATCCCTGGATTGACCACTTACTAGTTGTGTGACCAAAAAAGTCACCATCATTTTCTATAAATGAAGAATTTGAACTAGAACCTCTTTATGTTTCTTTTTATCTTTAAAATTCTGTAGTTCTGAGGTAGAAGGAAGTATATATGCAGTCATAGCTTGAGGGGATGTCTAGTAGTTAGAAAATGAGAAGTTTGGATAAAGAGATATAGCAAATGGGAAGGGGCAGTTAGGACAAACTTAAGGGCAAAGAGGAGAGGTGCAATGTGGAAGAAATTTAGAAAAAAGAAAGGGACCAGATAGCAAAGAGCTTTAAAGGTCAAGCAAAGGAGTTTTTATTGATTCTAGACCTAACAAGTAGCCAGTGGAGTTTGTTGAGAAGAGTGATGACATGGCCAACCTGAATATTTGAAAAATATCTTTGATGGATAACAGATTCAATCCAATGAGACTTGATGCGGGGAGATAAAATAAGAGGCAATTGCAGTAATTCAGGAAAGATATGAAGGGAGCTGGAACTAGGGTTGTGGCTCTGTGAATGGAAAGATAGAGATGTATTTGGAGATGCTGTAAAGAAAGAAAAAAGACTTGATGACTTTCTGGATATGTGGAATGAATGAGGACAAGAAATAAAGGATGATGCTAAGATTTTGAAGGTTTTTACCTAGAAGGGTAGTGGGTGATTTTGAGAAAAATCGTGACTTTAAAAACATAGTACATTAGGAGTGAAAGGGGAAGATAATTTTTGTTTTGTACAGGTTGAGTTTGGGATGCCTATGGGACATCTAGTTTGAAATACCCAGGAGGCAGCTGATAATGAGGGACTAAGACTCAAGAGAAAGGCTAAAGCTGGAGATAGAGATTCATATTTGTATAGTGTTTTAGGGTTTGCAATGATACTTACAACATACCTGTGAGGTAGGTGTATTGCTTTTCCATTTAACAGATGAGGAAACTGGGATAAGAATTAAGTGACTTGCTCAGGGTCACCCAGCTAGTGAATGCTTGAGCCTTGCCAACTCCCAATCTAACACTCTATTCAGTGCACCAGATATAATTTGTGTGATGTGTACCTATGAAAGTTGATGAACTCAAGTGAAAGAAGAGACAAGAAGATGCATACAAAATCTTGGAGGATACATGGACATTATACTTACATATGCATACATACACACATAATGTATATATACATGCATTTTTTTTCCTGACCACCCTGAGAACACTTCTGTAAGAACTCTCCATAAAATAGCCTTTTTGGCAAGCATACATTTAACATTCGAACAATGTGGCTAACCCAATACAGTTGTACTCTGCAATAGAGTTGGAATGTTTGGCAGCTTAGTTCAAGAAAGCACCTCAGTGTCTGATATTTTATTCTGTCAGGTAATCTTCAGAATCTTCCTAAGAAAATTCAATTGGAAGCAATTTCATTTTTTGCCATGGCATTAGTTTACTGTCCAGATTTCACAGGCATACAACAATAAGGTCAGCATAATGGCTCTGGAGACTCTGATAGTCTAATACTTCTCTGCTTCCATACTTTACTTTTGAGCCTCCCAAACAATGAGCTAACTCTGGCAATACACGTGTCAATCTGATTATCACTGTGGACATCCCTGGGAAGTATACTGCCAAGGTAAGGAAACTTATTCACAGCACTCAAAACTTCCCATTTGCTGTAAGTGATGGTTCCACATATGGATGTGTGGTGCTGGCTCATAGAATACTTACATTTTCTTGGTATTACTTGTTGATCCAAAATTAGCATAAGCACCACAGAATTGAGCCATTCTTTGCTGGATCTTAGCTACAGAGGCTGCATTGATTGCAATCAATCTGCAAAGAGAAAAAAATCACACTCTAAGTCTCTCTTAAGAACTTCAGAATTGATTGTATGCCATGGGAGACACTGGCACAGGACTGCCCAGCATGACATGCCCTCATCAGAGAAGGTGCTGTGCTCTATGAGCAAAGCAGAAGTGAATTAGTTCAGAAGAAATGCAAGATGTGGAAAGTTAGAGAATCCCCCTAAATGTTCATAAGGACTATTTGTGCCTGACTTGTGGCAGAGCATTCCTAGTTTGTATCGTCTGAAGAGCCACAGTCAGATACACTATAAATTGACTCTAACATAGTGATGTCATTTTGATACTCTCTGAGATAAGATAATAACCAATCAACATATGCATACATGCATACATATATACACACATCTTACAGACCTCTCAAACTCAATCTATACAGAACAGAAATTATCTTCCTCTTTCATACTCAATCTATGACTTTTCTGAAATTCAGCATTACTATATGAAGGTAATGGAATATTACTATTCTATAAAAATGATTAACAGGCTGATTTTATTTTTTATTTTTTTATTAAATAATTTTTTATTGACAGAACCCATGCCAGGGTAATTTTTTACAACATTATCCCTTGCACTCACTTCTGTTCTGATTTTTCCCCTCCCTCCCTCCCTCCGCCCTCTCCCCAAAGATGGCAAGCAGTCCTATACATGTTAAATAGATTACAGGAGATCTTGGATACAATATATGTGTGCAGAACCGAACAGTTTTCTTGTTGCTCAGGGAGAATTGGATTTAGAAGGTATAAATAACCTGGGAAGAAGAACAAAAATGCAAGCAGTTTACATTCATTTCCTAGTGTTCTTTCTTTGGGTGTAGCTGCTTCTGTCCATCTTTGATCAATTGAAACTAAGTTAGATCTTGTCTTTGTTGAAGAAATCCACTTCCATCAGAATACATCCTCATACAGTATTGTTGTTGAGGTATATAATGATTTCCTGGTTCTGCTCATTTCGCTCAGCATCAGTTCATGTAAGTCTCACCAATCCTCTCTGTATTCGTCCTGCTGGTCATTTCTTACAGAACAATACTATTCCATAACATTCATATACCACAATTTACTCAACCATTCTCCAATTGATGGGCATCCATTCATTTTCCAGCTTCTGGCCACTACAAACAGGGCTGCCACAAACATTTTGGCACAAACAGGTACCTTTCCCTTTTTTAGTATCTCTTTGGGGTATAAGCCCAGTAGAGACACTGCTGGATCAAAGGGTATGCACAGTTTGATAACTTTTTGGGCATAGTTCCAAATTGCTCTCCAGAATGGCTGGATGTATTCACAATTCCACCAACAATGTATCGTGTCCCAAACAGGCTGATTTTTTAGAAAAGCCTAGAAAGATTTACATGAACTGTTGCTGAGCAAAACAAACAGAATCAGGAGAACATCGTACATAGCAACAAGTTTGTTTGATGATCATAGTTGATAAACTTGGTTTTTCTCAGTGGTTCAACAATCCAAGGCAATCCCAGTAAACTTTGGATAGAAAACGCCATCTGCAGACTGAAAGAGAACTATGGAGATTGACTTTAAATTAATAGATGCTATGTTCACTTATTTTTTCTTTTCCTTGTTTTTTTTCTCTCATCTTTTCCCCTTTTGTTCTGATTTTCCTTTCCAAACATGATTCATAAGGAAATATGTAAAAAATGAATATATGTATAACAAAAATATTGTTTTTACATGTAGCTGGGGAAAATAAAAATAAATTTTAAACAATTTTGGCATTAAGGGAGAAAGCTGTAGTTGCTTTACCCAGATGAAGTAGCTCTGATGAGAAGACAAAATACGTAATAGAGGCATGCATCAATAGAGTTAAGTAATGTAATACACAAAACTTATGAAAAGTTTACCTAAAGCACAGAAAGAAAAAAAAAAATGAAATTCACCATTACTCTCAAAAGCACCCACCAACCTCTAGGTTTAAAATTTAGATATTGTCTTTGATTGTTCACTCTCAATCACTCTACATACTGAATAAGTTGCCAGATTTTATATTTTCTTTTCCTATTTTTTTTTTCTATCCACACAGCCACCACCATCATATATATAATTATACATAGGCACATACACATATACACACATACCTTATATTTCTGTATAGATGTGTGTATATATGTATATGTGTATATACACATATTTATATATGTGTGTATGTGTATACCAGTCAGAGAATGGGACATGATGATGATTCAGAAAAGGAACAGAAAGAGAGATCATGAAGGGATATTGATTTTTCCAATATCAAAGAAGGAAGCTTGGATTTGAAACCAGATTTCCTGGCTCAAAATCTAGGATTTTTTCTTTAAATCACATGAACCACATGAATTAATTTAGCTCTAGTAGATCTCAAATTTCTCAATTGTAAAATGAAAGAATTAGTTTAGAACTTTAAAGCTCATTCTAGCTACAAATGGTCATTACACTTGTTCTGATGTCTGGATATTTTTCTGCTTCGTCCTTGAAAGAAAAATGCAACAATCTATACTAAATTAGAGAAATACAAATTTAGGTTCCATGTAAGGAAAAATCATAGCAATCTGATCTGTTTAAAAGTGAGGGAATGTGGTGGCATGCTGACAAAATAGCATGAAAAGAAAATGGTGGCAAAGGAGTTAAGAGGAATGACTTCCTCAGACAATGGTGAATTTTCCTTTACAGAGGTCTTCAGCTTAGGCTGACTGACCACTTGTTGAGATACTGCTGGAATATATGTAATACAGGGGACAAATCTCCCATCCCACAGTAGTGTGAGGAGCTGCTACTTGTACCTTCAAAATCTAAGAATAATCTTGAGAAATTGGGAAGATTGTCTTTTCTTTCTAGTACTACAGCTAATGAACCCCATCAATGTATTCCTCATCTTATTTAGCTATGTCTATCAATTAGTCAGTTAGACTCAAGTAGCTTTGAGAAATGAGTTGGTATAATTGGTTCAAAACACCCCCTTCCCAAAATCTGCCTTCTTCCCATCAATATATACAGATTACATGGGATGCTGAGTTCTAGCTTAGAAAGCACATGAAATAATTTTGCTGAAGTCCTCAAGATTTTTCTCTTAGGTATAATGTATCTTTTCTTTTGGATTCCCTAGTTATTTGTCCTTGACTCCTGTCTAGACATCTGAGGTCAAGGCTGAGGTGCTCTCTCCCAACTCCTTGCCCCCTAAGCAATCATTTTTCATGATTTTAAATATGTGAACACTCTCTCATTTGCTTTTTGATTGAATCCCTAAGTTCTGAACTGACTGCATGATCAAATTCCTCAATTATTCAGGACAGAAATTTTGTTTGCACCCAGGGATATCCAGGGGATATTTTCATACTGTTCATACTCAGTGAACATCTGATGTGTATAATCACCTGTTTAAGTTATCAATGTTCTACCTTGTCACTAGCTTATATGAGATCAACTGAACTAATTATTTATGCTGCCATTCTTATATCATTAACCCATAATAGGATGCTAAATGATAACTTAGGTATGACCCTTACCAAACATATTCACATTTGAATGTGGGGTTCCGATTAGCAAGTTTTCTGAAATCGTTCTATGCATATATTCCATACATATATATTGAATAACTATTCTTTTGTCTGATAATAGGACTATGGTGCTTTGAGATTTACAAAGCTCTTTTGTCCCCAAACACTGTAAGCTTAATAGAACAAGGATTTCTTTACCTGTCTTAAAAATTAGTAAAATGAGACTAAGTAATCTGATCGTGGATTTAGAACTAGCAGGGATGCCAGATGTCATTTAGTGCAATCCTCTTCTTTTCTAGATTAGGAAACTGGCATTCAGAGAAGTTAATTGTTCAAAACCACATAAGTAGTAAATAGCAGAGTTAGAATTAAAAGCTAGGTCCTATGACTTCCAATGACAATATCCCTGCCACTATTTCTGTACCCTTATGATTTGTCAGGGGTCACCCAGCTTCAAGCTCTTGGTCCTTTTTATTCCAAGACCAATACTTTCCCCTTGACTCACAATGTAAGCAAATTTCCTGGATTTCTTAAGTCTCTGGAAAGATTCAATAATATCATCGTTAAGTGAAGCCTTATTTTTTATATTTGTTTCCTAGATGTCGACTCTATCAGAAAGTTTGGATTTAGCTATCTCAGTTGCTGAGGATGGATAGTGGAAGAAGATTCAAATAATTTTGTCATCATCATTCACTAGTGGAAAACTCAAAGAAGTAAAAATAATGACCATGGTCAAATTCCAGATTGAATGAACCAACTTTACTACTTTTCAAGTGAAAGCTTAATTATTATCCAGATAAATTTGAAAGGGTTCCTCTCATTTCCCCATAAATCTCAGAAAGAAGATAATACATTTGTAAAATGTATTATTGCTTCTCTATAATTTGGCAAAATTGAGTTATTTTTGGCTGATACCTTCCATATTACATTCTGGTTTTGCATTTACATGTTTTCCATACTAAAGAAAAATGGAAATATTTTTTCTTTCTTTTTTTATTATAACTTTTTATTGACAGAACCCATGCCAGGGTAATTTTTAACAACATTTTCCCTTGCACTCACTTCTGTTCCTATTTTTCCACTCCCTCCCTCCACCCCCTCCCCTAGATGGCAAGCAGTCCTATATATGTTAAATATGTCGCAGTATATCCTAGATACAATATATGTGTGCAGAACAAAACAATTCTTTTGTTGCATAGGGAGAATTGGATTCAGAAGGTAAAAATAACCCGGGAAGAAAAGCAAAAATGCAAACAGTTTACATTCATTTCCCAATGTTCTTTCTTTGAGTGTAGCTGCTTCTGTCCATCATTGATGAATTGAAACTGAATTAGGTTTCTTTGCCAAGGAAATCCACTTCCATCAGAATACATCCTCATACAGTATTGTTGTTGAGGTATATAATGATCTCCTGGTTCTGCTCATTTCACTTAGCATCAGTTCATGTAAGTCTCTCCAAGCCTCTCTGTATTCATCTTTTAATAAAGAAAATACAGAAGGAAGCAGAGGAAGGCAAGCTTGTAACTGTGAAGGACTAAGTACAGGATTGTCTTGGCATGAAGGCATCACTGAGGATCTGAAGAATGCCAAATGGTTTTTCTAAAACTCTACTTTGTATCAGCTTGCTTTAGAGAACTATTTATTTAAAAATTTTCCTCCTGGATTTGTAATTGGTAAATTTTGTTTATCAACATCTAAGAGAGATTGTTGAATGTATAGGGCACCTGATTTATTCAGAATATCTCAATTCAAATAATTAGAAATTGACTAATTGTTACAAAAATAAATGGCTTTGGATACATCCCTTAAAGTGTTTGTCTCTTTTTATCTACAAATTTCTGTCCTATAATGATTATGAATACCAAAGGCGAGAATCATTTTTTAAAAAGTGCTTTAAAAAGCTTAAAATGATATATTATTTAAAAGCATTACTTATTATTGCTCCTAGAAGGCTGCTGCTAAAAATGGTATTTGATGCCTTGCAATGGAAGAAAGGAAGATTCTGATTGGAGAGGTATCCTTTTGCTTTTTTCCATGAGAAATGGTAGTATTAGATTAACTTTCTTGTTTCCCTAATTGCCACTGTAGAAATTCTAGTCCTAGAGAGAGTTTGAGGTTATAAAAATCAATGGCAATACTAGAGGAAATAGAAGGAACATTGCAGCTACAGGCCAAGGGAAGAAGCAACTTCCTGAATCACTAGATTGGCTTAATGTTGGCTTGGCCCAGAATAACTCCCTTTTGTGATTTCCATGATTTCTATTTTAGCAACCAATTTTTCTTTGCTGTTAAAATAAGGTCCAGAGTAAAAGTTATCTTTACTGGCTCTACTGCCTTTTGAAAGATAGTATTATCATTTAACCAAGTCAAGAAATTATTAATAGTGCTGTTTTGTGCAGGGAACTCTAGCTGTTGTCAGGATAATTGAAGTCTCTTTTATTTTATCATACTTCTGTACCATGCTTATAATGTTTCCCAAACACCTCATCCATTTCCTTTTCCTCTGATATAGATGGTTAGAAGCATAGACTTAACAGTATCACTTATTTTTCTCCCTCTATTGATTCTTCACCCAAATCTTGGTGATTTATGAATTTCCTTGGGATAATAATAACAGATAGCATTTATATATCTTTTGAAGATTTAGAAGGGCTTTTACATATTAAAAATTGGTGCTGTTAATACCCCTGTTTCACAATGATGGAACTGAGACTGAGAGATATTAAATGATGCCTGCAGTTAACCAGCTAAGTGATAGTTTGAGGTGAGAATTTGAACTTATGTTTCCTTGATTCCAAGTTTGGAATTCTATCTACTGAGCCATGTTTACACATTTTATTAATTACTAGTTAATTATATAAAATTAATTATTACTATTAATATTACTTTTCCCATGTCTTCCCAGATAAACACAGATAGTTCTTTTAATCCAGATCCATACTCCAATAGGGGATTTTTTTCCAACCAAGTCTTGGTAACACATATGTTAAATCTGCCTCTTTACATCTGGATTTTTAATATAGTTTTCTTGTTATCTACACATTGTGCATTTGTACATAGGCATCTGAGAGTTTTATTACTGAAGCTTTTTTTTGACTCTGTGTCCTAAGAATTGCTGAGTGTCTCTATTGATAATCTTTCCCTTAAACCATAGATACATTCTGTGTATATTGATTTTCTTAATTCTTTATAAAATCCTCTGCCCTTCAGCTAGAAACTTTTTTCCACCTGATAAGGATCCAAAAACAATCACTGGTTTTTTCTACTTCTATAAGTCTGAGGCTATTCTGGATGTAAAACTGATGCAAAAAAATTAAACAATCAAGGCTTTCTTAGTGGGAGGTCATTTTCAATTGTATAATTAAGTCATAGGCAATTAAAGTTTACATGAAATAATGAAGTGAATGAAAGCCCCATCATCTCCATCCCCTCCCTCCCACTTTGAGTGTTGTGAAATGACTGAAACAGGACATCTATGTTTGAGCTACTTTAGTGTGAGATAATCTCAAAGGTGTCTTCTAGAGCTGATATACTATGGCATCAGATACTACAGATTATATCTACAATGTAGGAAGGAGAATGTCAGTAAAGATACCCAGAAATTTTTAGGTCTTTCCTGACAACTCAAATTAACAAGTGATGATGTCATCCAAGATCTTATCACTTGCATGCTCTTGCTAGCTTTCATTCATTCATTTATCAAACATTTGTTCAATGAACCAACCAATGAATCCTTATCAAATTCTATATGTATAAGGATACAACTCTTGAGTAGAGGAAGAAGGTACCTAAAGGTGGATTCAGTTGGTAGTCTAACAAAATCTCATCCAATAGATTCTACTGACAATTATTTTGGTTTCTTTTAACTCTTTGTATTTGAATTTATAGCAGCTCTTTTGTGTTTGAAGAGGAAATGTCTTTTCTGTTTTCTTTCTCTTTTCAGCTTTTTTGAGATCTATAGTATAGAAGGGATTATAAGCACATTATTAGGAATGAAAATGGAAGCTTTAAACTACTAGGACAATCCCTTTCTTAGAGAGGTCAATAACTATCAAAGTTCAATTTTGTGGACTTGTGGATATTTTTTATTAGATGTTTATTCCTTTTCCCAGAATGTCCTAGTTAGAAACCTATTGGTCCTGATATTCTCCAAGATATTTCAATAAATACAAGCTTAGAATTTCAGTGAATTGAATTCTGTATCTGTTATCAATGAGTAAGAGTGAGATTATTTTCATGGGGTAATTGGTCATAGCTCTTCAGTGGAATTAGTTGCTGATAAGATGGCCTAATGTAGCTTAGGGGGTCAAGGATGGATCCATGGATACAAGGGTTTGTAGATCAGTTTACCTGGTTTTTGAGAGAAATTTTGAGCCATTATTTGGCTCTTAAAACTCTCACTAACTCACAGGCAGTGAATTCAGAAAGGAAGTAATAAAGTTATGTACTAATTTATAATTTTGCGCCTGCTTCCCATCTGAACAAAATCAAAATGATACTTATTCTAATAAAATTATGCCTGTTCATGATGATTTTCCTGTGTTTTTTTTCCAGTAACTTTTTCATTCTTTAGGGTTTTGTTTTAGAAGATATTTATATATCTATATCTATTTCCAAAAGATACAATTGAATTAAGTTAATAAGAATAAGAAATAATTGAAGAATTGAAAAAGATATCCAGAAGGTAAATCTGACTTTCTAGTGTTTCAAACAATACTAATTTTACATGTGAAATGGGAATATTTTTCAGACATGCTGATAGGGGAAAATATATTGCATTTAAACTTACTGCCTTTTATATTCAATTCAATTTGGCAAACAATTATTGACCATTTAATTGTCACAAGATTTTTCTAAGGGTCATCAGTGTAGACAAAGATAAATATGATACTTGTTCTTATCTTCAATGAATTTACAGTTTAGGAAATGGGATGAAAAAATACATAAATAATTTTAATGTTTATTAGAGTTTTAGAAGTCCACAGGGGAGATACAAAAGTACTATGAAGGTAGTAATTACTTCAAGCTAACAAGGTTTCATAAAGGGGGGGTGATATTGGAACTGGATCTTGTTCTGACCAATCACTACCAATTACCTTCTCCACGCCTATAAAATAACAGAAAAATAATTAAGGAAATCAGCTTAATACTGCGATTGTGACTTGTATATGTAGTTTTCCATATTGATAGTTTATCATTGACAGAAAGTAAAGATGCTTGTTTTAACTTCAGTAATTTGGAATCAACATAGCATATGTCTTTGACTGGAGTTTTGTTTCCTTTCAGTGTTATCTTTAATTATAACATTGTCTTTCTTAAGAAGAGTTGAATGCAGATCTGTTGATATGTCTTTACTAGGGCACATTAAACACTTAAGTGTTTAGTGTAGATGAGGTAAGAAATAATAAATGCTGTCATTTATTATGTAGGGACTGTCACTTCCTGTTCATACTATGCCTTTGATTAACAGTTTGGTGTAGTTGAAAGACAGCTACTCTAAGTATCAGGAAAACATGGGATTTTCCTGACTTTGACACAAATACATAATTCAAAATAGATGTTAACATTCTTTCCTCCATCTGGATGGAGCTCCTCTAGAATAACAGATTACTGAGGTTTCTGGGGGTATGTTTTGGTTGTATTTCTTATTGATATCATTACTTATACTTATTATTTTCCCTAAAAGTAAGCTATTCTTGCATCCTTAGTAGAAATTGAATTTGCTCATTTTAAATAATATTTGGATATATTGCTATTGTTTCTTTGCTAATATTATATTTTAAATTGTCACCAACATTTATCAATTACATTAGCTTATAGTTTGCTTTCTCTACTACTTCTTGTTTTGAGTGTTAAGATAACATTTTCTCATAAAAGGAGTTTGGCAGAATTCTCTCTTTCATTTTTTTTGTAAATGATTTATGTAGTATTAGCATTAATTGTTCTTTAATTATTTGATGAAATTCATTCATAAGATTTTTTGGTCCAGTATAGTTTTTATTCCTTTGGGGATTAGATTCTTTATATACTCTATTTTCTCACTTGTTAATTTGGATATTTTCCATTTTTATATTTATTTATCCATTTACTTTAAATTATCCATTTTGCTAACTTATAAATGGATATAGTATATTTATGAACCCAGGCATTTATTATTTCTTACCTCATCTACACTAAACACTTAAAAATGCCCCTCATATCAGATATGCAAAGTTAAACAAAACAAATTTCTACATTGGTCATGTTCAATGCAGTATAGGTACATCATTTTGTATTTTAAATCCAACATTTCTCTGCTAGTGTTTTTCATTTTTGTACTTCTGGAATTATTGTGGTTGATTATTAAAGTTTAATCATCAGAACATCACTCGAAGTTCTAAAACCTTTCAAGGTTGCTTTTCTTTATAATGTTGCTGTCATTCTATAAAGTGTTCTCTTGGTTCATTAGTTCATTGAAATCTTCCAACTTTCCTTGTCCTTTTCATCATTTCTCATGGCACAATATTAATAAAATGCCATAATTTGTTTATCCAATCCTCACTGGAAAACTCCCTTAGTTTCAAGTTTTGGGCTAAAGAAAGAAGGGCTGTTATAAATATTTTTTGTAAATATAGTTTCTTTTCATCTTTCTTTGAATTCTTTGGTATAAGCCTAATTGTTATATTACAACTGGAACACCTAATTCAAAATTATTTTTCTGAATGGCTACGTCAATTCACAGCTCCACTAAGTGTACCAACATATCTTTTTTTCGGCAACCCGCCCAATATTTGCAATTTTCTTCTTTTGTCATTTTTACAATTTAGTGAGCATGAAGTAGAATTTTAGATTTGCCTTAATTTACATTTCTCTGGTTATTAGTGATTTGGTGCAATTTTATAAGATTGCTATTATCTTGCATTCTTATCTTGATAAATAAATAAATCACCATTTATCTTTGACCATTTATCTTTTGAGGAATGGCTCTTCATGTTATCATTTGGGTCTATTCCATATAGATCTTATATATGAAAACTTTAATAGAGAAACTTGCTGCAAAGATTTTCCCCAGTTAATTGTTTTCTTTCTAATTTTAGTTATATTTTTATGTAAAACATTTAAATTTTATATTATCAAAAACTATCAATTTTATCATCTGTGATCCTCTCCATCATTTGGTCATAAACTTGTCTTCTATTTTAGATCAGAAAGATAATTTCTTCCTTACTCCTTTAAACTGTGTTTTATCATATATTTAATCATGTATTTATTTTCAGTTTATCTTGGTATATGGTTTAAAGTGTGGTCTATAACTAATTTCTGCCAGTCTACTGCCCAGTTTTCTCAAAAGTCCTTTTAAAATGAATCCTTAACTCAGTAGCTCAGACTAGGCTAATGAGTTCACATATTCCACTATGTTGTGTGTCTTATTTATTTCACCAATTAAGTAAGCTAATTTAGGTAGAGTGGTCATTCTGCTAGATTTATTTAATTATTTAAGTCTGTCTTTTTCTGCAAGGTAGAGGTTAGAGCATTCAGAATTGAATTATATTAAAAATATGGTCAATGAAAATTCAAATAATGCAATGATTTCACAGGATTCGTTGTTTGCTCCAATCACAAATAATTACTTTCATATGGTTTCTATCTTAGTAAGTATGCTGCCAGGTATATACATTTTGTAGTTATTTTGAATTAAATATCTCTTTCTGTTACTTCTTATGTATTTTGTTAATTATATTCAAAATATTGATGATGTGTATAGATTTATTTTGTACCTGAAACTGTGATGCAGTTATTATTTCTATCAATTTTTAGTTAACTAGAATTTTCTGTGTAAATCTCATATAATCTGAGAAAATTAATAATTTTCTTTCCTCTATGCTACACTTAACATTTCTAGAACTAGATTAAAAAGTAATTGTATTAATGGACATCATTGCATTACACTATGATATTTTTGATAAAGTCTCTGATTTATTCTGATTATATATAATATATGCTTTTAGTTTTAGATAATGTTACTATGTTAAAGAAGGGTCCACTTATTCCTTTGTTTTCTAGCATTTTTTTAAAAAACAGAAACATATCCCAATACTTTGTCAAAAGTCTTTTCAGCATTGAAATAATCATATGATCTTTATTATTTACATTATTAACATGGTTTGTTATGTTTATAGTCTTCCTTATATTGAATCAACCTATATTTCTGATACAACTCAAACTTGATGATAGCATATAATACTTATTTTCTCTTCAATTTTTGTGAATTTTTCTTTTTAATTTTTGTTGCAATTTGCTTTTCAAAAAAACCCCCCAGATATTCATTTATCTCTTTACAAAAAGTTAAAATATCCCTATTTTATATATCAACTCAATTGTATTGTTCCTTTCAATTTTATGATTTTTTTTTTTTTTGATTTTCAAAGTTTCTACTTTATTTTTTAGTTACAGGGTTGTTTTTTCTAGTTTTTATTTTAGTTACATGTCCAAATTAATTGATGTTGCTCTTGATCTCTTTTGTTGTCAAAAGTATTTGAATTTTCTTCTAAAGGATTCTTTAATATATCTCAAAATATTTGCCATATTTTCTCATTTTCATAATTTGATCTTTCATCCAGAGGTTCTTTAGAATTCAATTGTTTGATCTCTAAGAATTCTTTTTCAAAAAATCATTTATGGAATATATTTTTATTAGATTTATCAGTAAATTATATGTTTAGGACTTTTGAATTTTTTACAATTTTGGCAAGGACTTTATATCCAAATAAATATATATTTTAAAATAAAGGTGCTATTTACAGCAAAATAATATGGTAATTCCTTTGTATTACCATTCATTAATCACCAAAGATCTACCATTCTTCATTTTTCCAAAGTTGTATTTAGATCTTGAATATTTTCCTCCACTGTTATAGATTTATCTGTTTCTGTCAGCAATTCAACTAACTTTTCCTTTGGTAATTTTAATCCTAGGCTATTTGTTGCATAATAATGTACATACATATATACATACATATTACTTATATGCATTCATTATGTATATTGATTTTAAGTATAGTATAATTTTCCTACTTATTTTTTTAAATCAAGATTATATTTGCTATAGTATTCATCATAAATTATGATCATTACCTCTGCTTTTTTGAGTTCAGATTAATCATAATTAATATTGTTTCATTCTCTCATTTTAACTCTACATGAATCTTTATAGTATAATTGGTTTTTTTTTTCATTTTCTTATTTTATTTTCTCCTAGTTACATGTAAAAACGATTTTTAACATTTGTTTTTAAAATTTAAGTTCCTGACTATCCTCTTTCTTCCCTTTCCAATATGCCTTATTAAGAAGGCAAGCAAAATATTATATGTATAGTTTATATGTGTATATATAGATTGGTATAGGTTATATGTGTATAATCATGCAAAATATTTTCATAATGATCATGTGAAAGAAAACATTCCTCCCCTCCCTTCAAATAATTCAAGAAAAATAAAGTAACAAAAGGTATGCTTCAATCTGTGCTCAGATACCATCAGTTCTTTCTTTGGGTACGGATAGCATTTTTCATCTTAAGTCTTTCAGAGTTATTTTGGATGATTGTATCATGGAGGAAAACTAATTGTTCACAGTTGATCATCTTACATTATGGCCATTACTTTGTATATACAGTACAGTTCACTTTGCCTCAGCTCACAGAAGCCTTTCTGTTTTTTTTCTCAGAGCATCTCGCTCATTATTTCTTATAGCACACATATATTCTATCATAATCTCATAGTACAATTTGTTCAGCCAAACGTTGATAGACGTTTTCTTGATTTTAAATTCTTTACTGCCAGAAATGAGCTGCTATAAATACTTTTGTAAATTAAAAAAAAACTCTTTTAGGTTACAGACCTAGTAATGGTATTACTAGTTCAAAGGGTATGCATGATTTTTATAGCCCTTTGGGCATAGTTTCAATTTGCACTACAGAATAGTTAAATCAGTTCACAACTCCACCAACAATAATTTTTTCTCCACACTCTCTCCAACATTTGTCATTTTCCTTTTTTGTTCTATTAATCAATCTAATAGGTATGAGGTAGTATGAGACAGAATTGTTTGAATTAGCATTTCTCCAAACAATAATGAGTTAGAGCATTTTTTTTAATATGGCTATAGACAGCTTTTATTACTTAATCTGAAAATTTCATATTTTTTGATCCTTAATCAATTGGGCAATAGCTCTAAGTTTTATAAATTTTATTCAGTTCTCTAGGCGTTAGAGAAACGAAGCCTTTATCATAGAAACTTGCTTCAAATTTCCTCCCCCCCCATTATTCTTGCTAACTATATTCCCCCCATTTATTCTATTCTCCCTAATTTCACCCTGTCCCTCTTTAAGGATGTTTTACGTCTGATTCCTCCCTCCCCCAATTTGCTCTCCCTTGTCCCCTACTCCTCTGACTTTCCAGTAAGGTAAGAAAGATTTCTATTCTCAGATGAATGTGTAAGTTATTCCCTCTTTGGGTCAATTCTGATGAAAGTAAGGTTCACTCATTCCCTTTTACCTTTCCTATTTTCCTTCCACTGAAAAAAGCTTTTTCTTCTCTTTTACTCCATTCTACATCTTCCTTTTCCTTTTACATTTTTCTCTCCTTAATTTTATTTTTTAGATATTGTTCCTATTATCATTTCACACCTGTGCCTTCTATTTATGTATATACTTTCTAACTGTCCTAATAATGAGAAAGTTCTTATAAGTCATAAGTATCATCTTTCCATGTAAGAATATAAAGTTTAATTTTATTAATTCTCTTATGATTTCCCTTTCATTTTTGCCTTTTTATGCTTCTCTTGAGTTTTGTATTTGGAAGTCAAATTTTCTATTTAGCAGTGGTCTTCTCATTTGGAATGCTTGGAAATTCTCTGTTTCATTGAAGTCATTTTCCCCCTTCATAGATTATACTTGGTTTTGTTGGGCAGGTGATTCTTGGTAATAATCCTAATTCCTTTGCCTTCCAGAATTTTATATTCTAAGCCCTCTTATTCTTTAACATAAAAAGCTGATAAATCTTGTTTTATTCTGACTGTGGCTTCAAGATAGTTGAATAGTTTCTTTCTGGCTGCTTGTGGTATTTTTATTTTGAAATTTCTTTTAGAAAACATTTAGTGGATTCCGAACTCTTTCTCTCCCCTTCCCACTTTCAATTTGTTCTCTGTTTCTAAGAAATTTGGGTAATTTAAATTTATGCATTGTTGAAATATGGCACCTAACCCCCTCATTTTTATGTAGTTCAATAATTTTTAGATTGACTTATCTATGGCTTTCTTCCTCTCTTTTTTGGTCTGGAGTTTTAGAGGGTACACTACCATGCTGAACTCTTGCCACAGGACTCAGATATGCCCTCACTTTATGCTCTTAAGTTTTTCTCTTGTGGCAGGACTCTAGGATAGCCCTTTTCTTGGACTCCTCTAGGAGCCCATCCTCATTGCCACTGATTTACACTGCACTTTTCAGCTATTCTTAATTTTCTATTTCAGAGTGTTTGGCTATCCTTCCCTGAACTGGGTAGAGGAATATACATCTGATACTCATTATTCTTTTTAAAATGGTGCATTTAAGAATTTAACTGAAAGTATTTGCTGGGTATCTGGATTCCTTTAGATCCTAAAACATTATCATCTTTTCAAAATCCCTCTATAAAAGTTTCTTACAATTTTTATCTATTGTGTGTGGTGTTCTTTTTCCAAAACACAGCCAGGTGATAAAAGTTCAGATATTTTATAGTGTCCTTCAATATAGCCCAGTTAGCTCAGGCCTATCTCTCTGCTTGGTTCCAAGAGCTCCCTCCGAATGTCTCCAAATAAAGGTTTGTCCTTCAGACTCCAGCCAGCACCAAGGTGGAAGCTGCAATGAATCTCTCTTGCCCCAAAGATAGGGCTTGTGGGCTTCTTCGCAGAGTGCTCCTCTCCGACCCCAGTCAATGTTCCCAAGTAACTCCCTCGAGTGGCTTACTGGAGCTGTATTTATGCTACTTCTCGGAGAGTGGGATTGTGGGATATCTCCCAGCATGCTCTCTGGCACTAAGAACTTCAAGGGAGGTGTGAATTCCGATATCTCTTTCTAAACCCTGAAATCTCCCAAACATGTGAACTCCAATGAGTACTTAAATATTTCTTGCTTCTATGAGCTCTCTAAAGGTGTGAACACAAGCATCGGTTCTATCAGTTGTACTTAGTACCTTGTTTCAAGTTCTGGCCCAAAATATCTCCTTCTAAGATCAAATCAATCATATTGAACCATGCTGAATTAGATAATTATTGTCTCTATCAACTCTAATGGCTTAACACTTTGTAAAGATTCCAACAATTGTGATTTTTCATTTTTTAACCCTTATTTTTATTTTGGTAAATTGATCTTCTCTCTCTTTAAAAAATAAATTTAGCTAATACAACAATTTTGATTTTATGTGTAAAATCATAGTTCTTTGCTTTTTCTTTTTTACTAGTTCATTAGCTTTTTTGTCTTCAATTTTATTTTTCTTTGATTTTCAAAGTTGTTTTGCTTATTTTGGTTTTGATAATTTGTTCATTTTCTAGCTTTTAAAAATTTAATGTTGAATTCATTAGTCCTTTTTTTCTTTTTTACTAACATACAATTTTATTCTGACTGCTTTAGTTATATGCTCCAAGTTACTGTTGTCTCACTATCCTCTTTAACAAAATTGATTTATTGTTTTTATGATTTGTTCTTCAATTTGCTCATTATTTAAGTTGACATACATTATTTGGACTTTTAAAAGGAGTATATATTTCATCTTATTTCTTATGTTGAACATTATTTTTAAAATTATGTTTTGGTCTATAAAAATGTGTTTAAAATTTGTGGCTTTCTTCATTTATTTGTGATTTCTTTATGCTCTGGTATGTGCTCTGTATTTTTAAACATGCAATTTCAAAAACTGAGTTTATTCTCTAATATTTTCATTGCCAATTGTCATGAGTACATTAAATTGAGTATTCCAAAATTATAGTAAGATATAAAATTTCCTTCTTGTTTATCTTTCTATTAGATTTATGAAATTTGAACAGAACAATATTGACATTAATAATGATCATTGTCTTATTATTAGTGTTCTTTTGCATTTAAGTTAGTATTTCCTTTAAGTACTTGAACACAGAACTATTTAGTTAATACATAATTAATAGGGATATAGTTTCATAATGTTTTATTTAAACATATTAAAATTTCTTTGTCTTTTTTGAGAATTTAAAAATTTTTTAATCTGAAATCATGATTGTAACGCCTATGCTTTTTATAATCAGAAATACAATTTTCTTTTTAAAATTACAAACTCTCATTTTAACTCTGTGTGTGTGTGTGTGTGTGTGTGTGTGTGTGTGTATGTGTGTGTGTTTAGGGAGTTTCTTGCATAGTCATATTGTTAGCTTCTGTTTTCTAATTGTGTCATCATTATATTTTATTGATAGTCCATGTGAAAAACAATTCCACTCTCCAATGCTTTTGCAAAGATAGGGATTTCTTGTGTGTGGATCATTACATACAACAGTTGTTTTTTTTTTTTTTTGATTACCTAATTGATTTTGCTGAAATTTTTTTCTTCCATTTTCCCTTTTTAAAAAATGTTTTGTTTTAAGCGATGATTCTATGGGAGAAAAAAAGAGAAAATACAGAGAGAAATCCAGATGATGTAAAGATGAAAGATATTTTGAACTTTATTAAATATTGCAAACTGCTTTCTACAGAGTCATTAAAGAAGGCAAATCAAGAGGAGGGATTCAATAAAGATGTTGTGTAGAGATTGATGAATGCTTTTTCAATGTGCCCTCAGTTCAGTTTCTATCGCTAGCTAATCCAAGAAATTTCTGTCCACTACATATTATGTAACTGAGCCAGTTTCTGAGTATCCATTTTCTCTAAGAGACTTCTATGAAATGTCCTCATTATTCTTTAGATGAAGGTTTCTTAGACTATTCCTTTAGGGAATTAAATCTGTTACAATTGAAATAATTAGAGAGATATTAATTTGTCACAGATAGGTCAAATCAATACTAAAAAAAGAGAATGCTACTTAAACTAATTTACTCAATTCTGTACCATACCAATCAAATTACCAAAGCATTACTTTATAGAGTTAGAAAAAATAATTACTTAATTCATCTGTAATAAAAAAGTTAAGAATTGCAAAGGAAGTAATGAAAAGAGTAAAAGAACAGAACTTATCAATATCAGATTTCAAATTATCTTATAAAGGATTAATCATTAAATGATTAAATTAATAATAATTAAAATTATTTGGAAAACTGATTGTTTGACTGAAATTCTGTATACATAGAAATTGCACACCATGTAGCAAGTTAAATTCAAAGTGAATATGCAACTTAGACATGTGGTGACATTATAAGCAGATTAAAGGAGCAAAGAAAAAAATTACCTTTCAGATCTATGAAAAAGGCAAAAGTTTATCAAAACAAATGATAGAAGATGCAGATGATAGAATGAACAGTTTTGATTATACAAAATTTAAAAGATTTTGCATAACTAAAATAATATAGTTAAGATTAGAAAGAAAATAATTAACTGCGAAAGATCTTTGTAGCAATTTTGTCTGTTAAAATTTTATATTTGACATATATAAAAATAGATTCAAACTTATAAGGCTAAGAGCTATTCCTCAATAGATTGATGGTCAAACAATATGAGCATGCAGTTTTTATAAGATGAAATCCAAGATAACAAAACTCATATAAAAATACTTGAAATCACTAAAGAAAACAGAAATTAAAGCAACTCTTAATTAAAGAAATTAATAAACTGCATGTTTATCAGACTTCCAAAGATGACAATAAAAAAATTTATAAATGTTGGAGGGATTGCAGAAAAAATATGCATTAATATATGTTAATTGGCTCATCCATTCAGGAAAACAATTTGTAATTATCTGTCCATCCAAAGTCATTTAACTATACCTATTCTTTGACCAATAGTACCCCAACTATTAGATTCATACTCCAAATACTTCAAAGAACTAGGAAAAGGAACTGTATATGCAAAAATATTCATAGCAATTCTTTTTGTAGTGGCAAACAATTGGAAACTAAAGGTGTGATGATGAATTAAAAAATGGGTAAATGCTACAAGAAATTACAAAAGCATTGGTTTTAGATAAACCTTATAAAATCTAAGTGAAATGATACAGAATACAACAATGTTTTAGTATAATAAACAAATCTAAATACTTAAGGACATTATTCAATTGCTAAATATAATTCTTCAGAATCTGGGATGTAGCAACTTCCAATCCCTTGCCAGAATTGAAGGACTTACAATACAAAATAAGATATACACAGCCAATGTGGAAATTTCTTTTGCTTTATCAATAATTACAACTATAACACATGTGTTAACAATGTATCATTAATTATAATAAACAATTATTAATAACCAATAAATATTAATAGTTATTAATAATGATTGATTTTTATGTATATTTAAAATAGTTTTCTATTTCTTTTCAGCAGAAGGGAGAAAGGAGAAGAGAAATTAAGTGTTTATTAACTGAAAAAAAATTTTAAAAGAAAGATAGGCTAAATCTAGAGCAAAGGGCATCTAGAATTTCAGTATAAGAAGTTTAGATTTTGAGAGAAAATGAGGAATCAAAGAAAATTTTTTTTATTTTGATATATATATATATATATATATATGTACATACATACATATAGGATATAATGTGATTGGATCAGGATATTTTTTTAACCACACTTATGATTTCATTGGTATAAACTGTTGAATCAGGCATTCATATTATGAAAATGAATATTGTTTCTCCTTCAGTTTTGAAGATCAATGACATCATGAGGATGATGTCTTAACTTGCATTTGAATTGTATTTAAGGAAGGTGCAAAGTCATCAGTCTTATTCTTTTCCCTATAATCATCAAAGTCCATATGTAAGACAAAAATGAAGACAACTGGCCTAGGTTTGGAAATTGAATAGAACAATGATGAATAGATGGACTGCAGCAGAAGAAGATGGAGATAGGGAGACCAGCAACTATATTGCAGTAACAGGAAATGTGAGAGGTAATGAATGATGGAACCAGAATGGTGATGGTGGAAAAAGATTTACAAGATTTTAGCGTGATTGGTTTGACAAAAATTGATGATTAAAAGTGGGAAAGAGGTAAGTGTCAGTGAATGATTTTTTAAAAATTTGACTGACTGTAAAAAAGAGATTTTATTACTAGAAATAAACAAGGAAGATAAGCCTAGCTTATTTATACTTAAGTCACAACTTGAATATTTGTGAAAGAGGGCAATCTCATGTAGATATTTTGGTTTATGTGTCAACAACAGGTTTGCTAAACATTTGAGTTGACAGTGAGCTCCATGAAAGAAGGGGACCCTAATTTAAGACTAAGTGATTCTGGGCAGAATTCTAATACTGCCACTTAGCTGTTGCCTCAAAGGGTTTCTAGTAATTAAGTTTTTAAAAAATTAAATTTTGCTTTCAAAGATTAGGCTTCTTTCCCTGCCATTTTCCTCTTTCCCTCCACTGATAACACAAGAACCATCTCCCCTTTACAAACATGAATAGTCAAGGCAAACAAAATTTCTCATTGGTCCTATCTAAACAATATTTGTCCTAATTTGTGTTCTGAATTCATTTCCTCTCTGATTGGTGGGGGTGGCATTCTTTCTCAAGAGTGCTCAGGAACAGTGGTTAGTCATTGTTTCTAAGATTTTATTTTGAATATACATACACACATATGTATATATACACATATACACACATAAACACATACATACACATATATGTTTTCATCAGGCAAGATCCACCTTTCCACCCTCTTACTCAACCCCTGCAACTAATTGACAACATACACAAAAAAGCCATTAATCACATGTGTAGTTAATCAAAATAAATTTCCATGTTGACTGTGTCCTAAAACTAATTTGTCTCATTTTGCATTTTGAGTCCTTTGCCTCTCCATCAAAGGGTAAAAAGTATGCTTCATTTTCAGTACTCTGGAATCTTGATGGGTCATTAAAATCTGATAAGAGGCTGGTGTAATGGATTTATAGACCATAACTTTTTTTATCCATTTCTTAATTTATAGGGACCATCTCAGATTACTTTTCTTTGCCACCTCAAGAAGAATATTTCTGTACATTTTTCAATATGTTTTGCTTAATCAGCCTCCTTCTAATCCCCCCTTTTCTTCTTTCTCTTCTCTTTCATTGTTGAGTGAAATGTATTTCTACACACTCAGCTCTGTGAGTGTGTGTGTGTGTGTGTGTGTGTGTGTGTGTGTGAGAGAGAGAGAGAGAGAGAGAGAGAGAGAGAGAGTGAGAGAGAGTGAATGAGGGAGAGTATTCTTTCTTATTCTGACCAGTTTAGGTGATAGTCAGGTTCAAGTAGCAATTGTTCCACCCACCCCCTCATTATTTGTACAGATGTCTATCAACATTATTTTAAATAATTTTCCCTCACCTTCCTTTCTATTCTTCCCACATGCCATCGAATGTATTTCTCTTCTTCTCTATTTTTTTCCATAGAAAAATCATCCCTAAGCCTTGTCTAATTAGACTCTCTGATGCCGGATCATTATAAGTATTAGAGAAGATTAGAGAAGATCTCTCAATATTTGAACATAAGCGGTTTATTTTTGTTTATACTTTTATCATTTCCATTCATGTTTATCTTTTTATGTTCGTCTTAATTCTTGTATTTGAACTTAAAAGTTTCTCCATAGCTCTGGTCTTTTCATCAACAATACTTGGAAGTACTATATTTCATTAAAGTTCTATTCCCTTCACGCGCTCCCATCAACTCTGGCACACAGCATTCCACTCAGTTTTGCTGGTAAATTTTTCTTCATGATAAATTTATATTCTTATTTTCTGATGACTGGCATATTATTTCTATTTCTCCTTTTCCTTGAGTTCCATTTTTGATTATGGCATCTGAGGAGTGTATTAATTCTTAACTTTTTTCTCCTTGAGCTGTCTTCCATTTAAAAAAATATGAGACACCTTACATTATCTTCTATTTTTTCGACATTTTGACTTTGTTTTAATATTTTCTGTGAATTCACAGAGTCATAAGCTTCTATTTGATCCACTTTGTTTTCAGGGAGTTTGTTGCTTGGGCAAGATTTCTTTAAAATCTTATATAAAGCTGATAGTTCTCTTTTCAATTCTTTCTTCCATATCTCTCACTACTTTTCCAGTTTTTTCCAAGTACTCTTATTCCATTTATAAAAAATTTTAACTCTTAAAAAACCCCAAAAGCCTCTTGATTCATCTCCTCCAGGAATTTTAGTTGTCTTTTGTGTTCAGGCAGTTTTTCCCCCTAAGGTAATGCTGGTAGATGCTTTAGAATATTTCTCTTCAATATTAATATGTTAAGTGTCTCTGCTAACATAATAGCCTGTTATAGTGAACTTTTTTTATGCCCATTCTTCCAGTCTACTTCCTCACTTCAAACTTGGATGTTAAGGCTGGGTTTTGTAGCACTTCAGAAGATATATTCTGAGCTATCCTGTTTCTGAAGTCGGGTATTGGATCTTGTATTACTCTATGTTCTCAGGAATGGACTAGGAGCTATAAATCCCTAAGAATGGTCTGATCCAGAATATATTCTGGTTGCCATCTCTTGGTATGAACTCTGCATGCTGAATTTAACCTGGATTTGAATCATAAGCAAGAGAACACTACTGCTGAACTCTGCCCCTATCAATCATCTAGAAAGCTCTGTTGCTTCCTTATTGTAGAACTGAAGATTCCCCTTTGTCCTGGGATTCCCACTCTGGTTATTCTTCTGTCATAAGACCCAGTTTTGCTCCTAAAACCTGAACAATAGCACTGTTGTTACTGATACTGTTTCTGTCAGCTTCTGAACTTCTTCCTTTCTTTATATGCTATCAGCCTTCCCCAGCCTCCCTCCCAATGTAATCTAAAGTGGTGCTTTACATTGCCTCTTAGAACATTGGGGAATGCCTGAAAAAATTGTGGTATATGAATGGAATGGAATATTATTGTACTGTAGAAAATGATTAAAGCCATGATTTCAGAAAGCTCTGAGTGATTTGAGCTGATGTGGAATGAAGGGAGCAGAACTGGAACAATTTTTACAATAATAGCAACATTGTAAAGAAAAAAAACTTTAAAATATATATCTCTGATGAATGTGACGGCTATTCATGTCCTGTGATGAAACATGTTACCCAACTCTTGTCAGAAAGATGGTGGGATACAACATGCAGAAAGAGACATCTTTTTTTGACATGTCCACTGTGTGGATTCATGTTGCTTGATTATATTATTTGTTGCAGCTTTTGTTAGTTTTTCTCTTGGTTTTTAATCAGAGGGAAATTTGACATGGAATTTAGCAGTGGCCATACCAAAAAAGGAGAGGGTCACTGATAAATTGTTAAATGCACAGAAGAGAACAGAATTCCAAAATGAAGCCCAAAGAGTTCAGTGTTGAAATATAGAATTTATCATATACTTTAAAAAGGCTAGTGGTATAAAATGATGATTGAAAGTTTCATAAGAAATATTTATGTGTTCTACTATGAGTATGAAAATCTCATTTTTGGTGTTAATGTTAAGAATTAGAATATAAAACATTTTTTCAAGAAAAGAATGGTGATAATTATACTTAGAGTACCTATTAATAATAAATATATAGAGTATATATGTAATAATAGGATTAGAGTTAGGATTAGGATGTTAGTTTAAGGTGAATATACAATTATATTAATATTTTCTAAGAATGAGAGAAACTGGGGCATATTGTGGGCAAAAAATAAGAAGCAATCAATAGGGAGAGATTGAAGATGGAAGTAGGAGATGGAGAATAATCAAAATTGCAAGTTCTCAGGAAGATAGGAAAAGGAATCACAGTCATAAGTGATATCTTGGCAAGGAGAGCAACTATTTCTTCACCTCAGAGTAACAAAGTGATAGGGAAATTAGGCATGATGTTAAGGAATTTTGAACACAGAAAAGAAGTAGTTTATGAGGAATTCTATTCTAGTAATGGAAGTAGTGAGGTCTTCTGAGATGTATAGGAGAGAGGGTATGATGGAAGAAGGCCTAAGGAGAGAAAACAAATTTTCCAACAGTTAGAATGGATAAGATCATATTATGGACACTATCATATTATGGCAGAATAAAAGAGTTGTGTCAGAAAGAGCTTGGCTGAGATTACTTGACATAAATTTGTGGTGTATCTAGTTACATGGCTTCCTCTATATTTTTATGTATTTTTTTTCTATGTCCAAGCTGATTAGTATAGTATTACCTCTATATAGATAAGCAATTATATACTGGGATACTTAAAACTTTTTTTTTTTGATAGTTTGGAGACCACTGGTATAAGACATAACCTTAAAAATTGAGCAATTACAGAGAAATATTCACTTCTATTGTAGTGCTCTGAATTATTTTGATGAATTTTAAAGAACAAAGGAGCGCTAATTTTGCAAGTATGAAGGTGCCAATGTGAGGTTTCAAGAGGGGCATTGCCTCCCTGATCCTCATAATGGTTCTTCCCTAAGCCCTTCATTTTTCCTAAATTCTATCATCAAATGAATGAATGGATGGAAAAAATTAAGTGCCTAATATGTTCCAGGCACTATACTAATCTGGGAATACAAATACAAAGAAAAAATAAACAATCTCTGCTCTCACAGAAATTACATTCTAATAAATAAAGACAATAGATTTAGAGGAATAGGGGACAAGGAAGGAAGCTTTGGTTTATAGAATTACAGGGATAGTGAATTGATTCATAAGGCAGTGAATCAATATACCCTTTCCAGAAGATGCATTCTTTGAAGTCTTTATATTTTTCAAGAGCTCCTATTAAAATGCAAATGGCCTTGGGTAGGGTAACATCATAAATCATTATCAGCTAATATTATAGCTTTCCAATTACTAATGTCTAACTGAAAATGAATCTGTAGGAATGGGGTACAAAATAGACATCATGGTAAGAGAGCAGGGATGCTGGAAAGAGAACATTATTTAAAAGGATGATAAGCATTCAAAGAAATAAGGGAAAGACCCATATGTTCAAAAATATTTATGGTATCTCTTTTCATAGAAGCAAAATGAAGTAAAGGGGCTGTTGATCTTTGGGGGAATAGCTGTACAATAAGAAATGTTGAAATGAATGGCTTCAGAGAAACCTGTACACTGAAGAAAACAGAAACAAAAGAACAATTCACATAATAACAAAATTATTAAAAACTTTGAAAGGTTTAAGAACTCAGGTCAATGCAATTATAAATTGTGATTTCAAAGATATGAAGATGAAATATGATATCTACCTTATGACAGAGAAATGACACAGTCAAGATAAAAAATTAAGAATACATTTTTGGCCATTATGGGGATTTGGTTTGATTGACTGTATATATTTATTAAATGTCTTTTCCTTTTCTTTTTTTAATTGGGAGAAGAGGAAAGAAAAGGGAAGACAAAATACAAGTTTTTTAGTTCACAAAATAAAATAAAAATAAAAGTTTCCATAGGAATATAAAAACATTAGGCTTGGATTTTTGTAGAGGATAAGTTCTAGATTTGAACTTTAACCTGGTTAAGAGAAGAGAACTAAAGTGATCAGGTATCATTTTATAACTCCTTCTAGTCACTTTCTGATTCTCAGATAACTCTGATTACAATAATAAGTTCAAAATGCCTTTTTTAAATTAGAAACTATGAAGATGAAATGCAATTCTGTATTTGACAGAACTAAAGAATTTACATTCACTTTGTATGCAGATAGTGAGCCCAACTTTCCACAGGTTCAGTAACAAAAATGATTTTAGGATTATGTCTAGAAGGTATTATTATTATATTTTGGGGTCACACTTGCAATCAGTGCAACTCAGTGACTGCTATTGAGTTGAACATTAGATAGGTAATCTCAATTTTGGAATCTCTCTCTTTACCCAGGCTCCAATCACATATGATATTGTGATACAGATGGAATATTTAGTTATCATGGTGAATTAATCACTAAGTCTGTTTCCCATAGAACCACGATTCCAATTGTTGCTAAGAAAACTGTTGAGATCAGTGGACTATTTCCAGGGGGTGGTGGCATCAGGCCTAATCTATGTTCTTTAGCATGATCCATAGTACAGGCAGAACTAGAGGCGTCCTAATTGTATAAATTCTTTTATTAGGAAAAGTGTAGTGATGTCCTGGAAAGAACAACAGATTAAGAGTCAAGAGTATCTGCTTTTTGAGAAAGCTAATTAATTTCTTTTAGGATCAATATTTTAGGGTGCTCTCATCTGTAAAATGAATGAGCTGAGCTACATTTTTTCCAGCGTTATTTCTAGGTCTAAATTCTATGATCTTTTTCTCTGTTAACACCCTTTTTTTTTGTGGGAGTAATTAGGGTTAACATACCAGGGTCACACAGCTAAGTGTTAGGTGTCTATTTGAACTGAGGTCCTCCTGATTCCATGGCTAGTGCTCTATCCACTGCACCATTTAGCTGCCTCTGTGTTAATATCCTATAAGGAATCTATCTGGGGATCCCTGGATGGAAAGGAATGTAAACATGTTATCTTTATGAATGATTATTTTGCAGATAAAAAAAAATCACATGACATTTTTGTTTACTTTAGGATACATTTTTGCATTCTATATTTCCATGTGCTGAACCTAGTTATCTCAAAGATACTTATAAAAGTACTTGGGTATTGCTAAAAGCACCAAAGATAGTAGTGTCAAAGGTCATAGAGGAACTCAGACAGAGGTGTTGTGAGGCTCAAATGAGATAATGAATATAAAGTGATTTTCAAGCATCGCATGATTATATAAATTCCATTTATGATACATTATATCATAATCATAACAATAACAATAAACCATTAACCTCAGGCTTCTAGTACAATGATGGCTTCATTTCTGAGTCTTTTGTTACATTTTTGCTAAATTCAAGTAATGTTTATAGAACAATAGAAAGATGTGTTGCTAATTTTTAATAATCTTTCTTTCTCTATGGGGAAAAGCGTTTGCACATGCACTTAAAAATTTAATTTGATCTATTAATGCTGTTTTATTAAGCAGTCAGGTGGTGCAGTAGATGGAGCACCAGGGCTGGAGTTAGAAAGACATAAATTCCAGTATGGTTTAGACACTTACTAGCTGTGTGACTTTAGGCCAGTCATTTAACTCTCAGTTTCTTCACCTCAAATGAGCTGGAGAGGGAAATGACAAACTGCTCCAGTATTCCAAATCCCAATGCCAAATGGAATCATAGAGAGTGGAAAACAATTGAAATGACTGAAGAAGAACAACATTAATAATTGTCTTTATTTGATACAACCCACAAAACAATATCCCAACAAAACAAAAGCCCTGATTTATAGATGGAGGATTTCTGAGTTGTAAATGTTCACACTGAAAATTTAACAATGAGATCTGGAAAGATGGTTAGAGTTGACTCTAGCACATAGGAAATCCAGATTTCCTAGGTATACTTTAGCAATTGAACTATAAAAAGACACCAAACTGAAAAATGATCAGGAAATTCAAATAGAAGCATGTATAAATCCTTTCATCCAGCCTAGGACTGTACAAAGAGAAATTCAGAAATTGTAAGTATTTAAAGAGAATAATTGGGAGAAAAAGGAGATGTAATGACAGTAATGCCAAAAAAAAAAAAAAAAAAAAAAAAAAAAAAAAAAAAAAAAAAAAAAAAAAAAAAAAAAAAGAAAAAAGGAAAGAAGAAAAGAGTATCTTTGAAGCACTTAAAATACCCAGAAGAGATTGCAGAGGAGTTTAGAGGACAGAACAGACAAGAAAAATTTTTTAGAACTAATGTTCTGAATTGATTATATGTTTTGTTAAAAAAAAAAAGGAAATTTTTATGTAATATTTTTGATCTGTCTTTTCTGCCCTTTCTATTTAGAAATAACCCATCTTGGTGTTTGTCAAGTTCATAATAATGAAAAAACTTTAAAATATGTTTAAAAAAGATTTATCAAGGATATAAGTATTCCTAATGCATACATTACATATGATCCCATATAGTCTGCCCTTGACCTCTTATATCAGGAAAAATTTCTTAAGAACTTTTCTGTTTCTGGAGTAATCAATAAGGAGACTCACCACTTCACAAAAGTTGAACATATTTATTACTAAAAGGAATTCATCCTCTCCTAGGAACTCAAGGTCATACTCAAGGTCAAGGTTAGGCTTCTGACTCTTTTTATAGGTAAGCTGTTGTTTTCCCATAAAACTTGCAGGATCAGACAAATATAGTATGAATTCATTAAGATATTTCTTTTTATCACCTTATTATAAAAAATGAGATTCCTATAGTGAATGGAATCATAAACTGAGTTTGCAGAGGATAAATTTGCCTTACTTTCAGAAACCCCGATATAAAAAATTCCCAACTCACAAAACAACTCATTAAAGGAGAAGTTATACACATTCTTTGCTTGATAAAGCAAAGACTTTCTTTAAATAGCTGTTTGTCCTTATTTGTCTTTGGAGTACTAATTAGTTTTCCAGAATTAATTTATACAAAGCCAATAACATATCTGCTTCATGAAGGGAGGCACAGAAGGAAGAAAAGTCCTCAAGAGTAGGGGCCATATCTTTTATTTGTATTTCTCGTGTATACCAATAGTTATTTAATGTTTGATCAAATGCTCCCCCATTAAAGGGTTTGATATATACCAATAATTAAAGCTTCTATGTGGTGATCTGAAACATGCATAAGATTTGGAAATAGAAGGGACCTTGGAGATCCTCTAGTCCAGTTTTCTTATTCTATAGAGAGAAAACTGAAGCCCAGAGATTTAACCAAAGTTTTGAAATTAACAAATTGAAAAGGCAGTATTTGAATTTATATCTTCTGATCCTAAATCCAGTGTTTAATACCTGCCTTTGATCTTCTTTCTCACTAACTTCTTTTCTCCTGCCATTCTGAAACTAAAAAAGAAGGAGGGTATCAAACTCCATGCTAACCTGTTCTTTAGTACTGATTCCTGAAATTGCCTTGGAAGGAGAGTTAAGCTTCTGACCATAAAAGTTGCTATTGGCTAAGTCCTGTAGGAATTCTTAATGATTTATAAAGAATTACCATTGAGAAAGCATGTCAGGAATACTTAGGATTTTTTAAAAAATCAAAATAATTTTGAGAAAGTTCCTATGTCATGTGGACAAATTCAATTTTAACAAATATTTATTATGTGTCTAGTAAATGCTTAGTTATCATTAATATAGCAATTTATTAAATATATTATTATTATTATTATTATTGCTACAAACTACTTACAGAAAGGTTAACAGACTAATACTAGTAACATTCTTGGCTACATAATTAACTTGAAGCAATCTCTCAAAATACTATGTTCTAGGTAGTAACTAATGTGGCTTTATGAGAATCAAGAATGCCAGATCATTTACATTTTCTTTTATATGAAAAAAGTGTTAGAGGAGATATAAATAAACATAATCTGTACTTCAGTAAATTTTAAATTTTATTTCATAAGAGCTAGAGATGATAGGTATATGATACTCACTATCTGGAATACTAATCTCTAGTCCTGGTATTATGTTATTCCCTTGTTTTTGAACCTGTATAGGGTCTCTGTAAGTCATTTTATTCTTTTAACATTTCTTTTCTACCTTCTGTAGAGCTTCAATAAGTATTTTTGTCTGTGTTACATATATGTATGTATTCTTTTTCATGCAGTGACAACTGCTACTCTTCAATGTAACCTTCAATAACAACCTTCATTAAAAGCTAGGTAATGGAATTATTGCATAGGTTTCCAGTTCAAGACCAGATTTTCTCCAGCTTTAGAATCATTGGATTAATAAACTAAGGCAGAAATTCTTCATTTTTGTTTTGGATATACTAGATGCTTTTTAGGAGTCTGGTGAATCTTCTATGAACCTTTCCTTAGAATAATGCTTTTAAATGCATATGATAAAATACATAGGATTTGGCAGAAAACTAATTATGTTGAAATATAGTATCAGAGGTAAAAAAAAAAATGCAAGTTCATGGACAGTTTAAGAATTCCTGGACTTAAACTGATCTTTGGAATTATTTTAAACAGTCAAAACCAGAAATTAGATAGCAAAACTGTAATCCTCTATACTAGAGAGACTGTATTCAGTTACAAGATGGAAAAATATGTTATTGGAAGAATATTGTGCTTTAGCAAAGATACAAATACATACATATGTGTATATGTATCTATATGTATCTATATGTGCATATGCACATACAAACACACATATGATATGAAAGAGGAGATTATTATTGAAATCTTTAGTCAAAAAAGACATTTTTTGGGTTTATTTTACATAGTACCCTGAAAGCACCAGAAAAAAGTATATACTTTATGACTATTATAATAATAGAAGAAGACAATTTACTCATAAGCAAAAGGAGCTTAAACCAAAAGGAGCAAGGTAAATGTGATTGTAATCAAAGTTGTTTAAGTTTTGATTTAAGTGTTAATGATAATAATGTCAAAAAAACAGAGGGCCAGGGGCAGCTAGGTGGCGCAGTGGAAAGAGCATCAGTCCTGAAGTCAGGAGGACCTGTGTTCAAATATGACCTCAGACATTTAACACGTCTTAGCTGTGTTACCCTGGGCAAGTCACTTAATCCCAATTGCCTCAGCAAACAAACAAGCTTCCCCCCCCCAAAAAAAAAAACCCAACAAAAAACAGAGGGCCATTGTAACTTTTTCTAAATGCTCAGAAGAGTTTAACAGTAGAATAGTCAGAAAGAAGCACAGATAAGAAGGACTATTTTGAAAACAACTTGTAGAATTTATTATGTACTTAAGAAGAAAAAGCAAATGCTAAAAAAAATGGACATTTTGGCTTCATAGAAAATCTTCCCTTTGTGTTATGCTATGTAAATGGAAATATATCTTTTTTGGTGATTAAGTTAAATTGCAATTTAAATAACCTCTCTGGAATACTGAATTTAATAAACTGTTGCACTCCTCTAACTCCAGGAAAGCTACATTTTAAAATTTTGTGACTTATGAAGCCTTTTATCTTTCATCTCCATAAACTGCTCTTAATAAGTATTTATTTCTTGAGACAGCAATACACAGTTTGAAACCTGAAATGAAGTGTCTCCAATGATAAATGAGATTTTCTAGTTTGACTTTGGATAGGGTGAATTAAAAAATTGTCTATATAGCAGCTTCTAAGACAAATGAAATTATTTAAAAAGTGTATATGAACATGACTAAGCTCTGGGTGCTGTAGAATTGAGAGGAAGACAGTTCCTTTCTTAAACAAACATTTTTTCTCATCATCCCCAGGAAGAAGTGATTGAAGAGGAGAGCCAGTGATTATAATTTTGTGAGGACTGTGCTGGTTGTTTTATGAATTGATTATTATTGGATCATTGGGTGATAGAGATTTCAGAGGCCCTCTCATCCAACCCTCTTGTTCTGAAGTTGAAGAAAATGGGTCCTAGAGTAGTTAAATATTTTATCAAACATTACACAGTAAGTGAAAAAGGAGAGATTTGAAGCCAAATGCAGTGCTTTCCCCATTGTATCATGGTTGTCTTAGACATTGGATCATTTTAAAAAACAAAAAAACTAACCATAAAGCTGTTTGAATATGGTTAGAGGGGACTGGGTGCTATATAAGCAAGGATATAGAATGAAAGGCATTGATATCTGAAAGAATATATTATGAGTCTGGATTTCTATGAAGAAGAGAATGAGGAAAGGCAAAGGATGAAATGGATATATATTTTCAGGAGTGATTGGGAAGATAAAAAGTTAGAGAAGATGGGTATAAAGACTGAGGCCCAGTGGAATTTGTCATGGCTCACCTTCCTTGCATGGATGTTATAAGAGTATGTACAAAGGACCTTGTAGCTAGTACTTCTGACATAGAGCATAAACCAACTCTCTTCATAGAACGAATGAGAGTGAAAGATTGGGAGGTCAGATTTATTTTCAGCAACTTACCAGAATCTCAGGCAACTCCTTTAGGTTTCTGCGTCAACCTGTAAGGACAATTTTAAAAAGCATTATCATGTAAATTCATAATCTTTAATCCATGATTTGAAATGTGTTATTTTACCAAAATAATTAAAAAATATTTTCTTTTGTATGGATGTGAATTATAAAAATACATAGTTTCAAAATTTTCCCTTAAGAGGTCATAAATATTCTATTTACAATGTTTCTTTCTATTGTTGGCTATTAATTATTTAATAGATTCTAGTTCAGGAATTCTTAAGGTTTTTGTGTTGTGGACATCTTTGACACTCTAGTGAAGGCTATGGACCATAAGTTCTAAAAACAAACACATCAAAACCCCACAGGACTATAAAGAAAAACATTTATATTGAAATAATTATAAAATATATATTTAAAAACCATTCATTTACCTAAGATTAAGAACTGTATTTTAAATATTTTTTTCTTACTGTTGTAGGTTACCCTGGAGTGGAGCAGTAACTTCTTTCTGCCACTTACAAAATGCATTTTCCTGTAGGTTATTTCAAGAGCTAAGACGATAACTCATTTCTAACAGTCCACTCTATTCCTTAACACTTACTACTTATCAATTACAGATTTTTGTATTGTTCTCCAAATATACTGAAACTAGATTCAAGTCCAGAAGCAACTTATTTTACTTTTTGGGGGCAAACCCAGAAAAAGAGAATTTCCTTAGTGCAGAGGATAAATGGTGAGAGATTTCTGTTGGGTGTTTGGAGATATCAGTGCCTGAGAAACACCATGTAATCTTTAGTGATTATCAGGTTTTAATAGATAAACATTTTAAAGAATTGGTATTTTTAGTCTCTGGAGTGATTCATTGAATTGAGTGACTGATTGACAGTATTAGTTCATAATTAAAATGAAAATAAATGAAGGGAGGTTACTTATCTTTAATATTCTGAAATTAAGTAATTATGCTACTATAAATTAACAAGGACATTTCAGAAAACTTGATATCAGGTGTTTGCTATATATTAAAGTGATATTTATAGTATAATATAATTATCAAGGTATAGTTCTTGATCATCATTAATATTATTGGATAACAAATGATAAGACTGATCTTATGGAGATCTAATTTAATTATAAACATAGATTATATAGTACTTGAATTAGTTCCCCCTTTCATGTTCTTTTCCTTCAAAAATATCAGTACAATCCAGGGCATACAATGAAAACTCTGAGTTTACATAGACTAGATTCAATCCCAAGAACTACATTATTCTTTCTGTTTCCATTTAAAGCTTTCCCTGGGAACATAGCAATTTTTCCTATATCTTGGTCTCTATACAAATACCTAAAGCATTCTCAATTTATAAATAATCAAATAAGCCCAAAACAAGAAAAATGTAAAAGAGAAGAGACTTGGACCCAAACACATAAACAGTTTTAATTACTCACCTTCTCTCTCTCTGCTGGACCTCTATTTTCTCTAGTATAGTAGGAACATTTGTTTCAGGGACTGGGCTAGTTTCTCCTTAGAAGGAAAGGGAAACCATCATTGAGACTGAGGGATCAAAGTTCCAGCTGTTGATATAGTTTCCTGAGCACCCAAAGTGTAAAAAGCTCAGCCTATATAAAATTGACATTCCTCAGTTTAGACACATTCTCTACTACCATGTGAGTTTATCGTTAAATACATTTAAAATCATTTGCTATATGGTTCATGAATATTTCATTGAATTTTAATCCAAAGTCTGAAACATTGTATTGATCTGAATTAGGCCTGACTAAAAACATTTAGCATAGTCAGAAGAATTTGATATAATGATCTTATGATTGATTTTGTGATCAAAGAAGGAGACATGTATAGGAATGGTGAACTTTGGTGACTGGATGGCAGTGGTTCTATAACAATTGGATTACCAGTATAACAGAAATGAATGTAAAATATTTTTGTACATTTGGCAACTAGAGACATATCTGAATGCACTCTGAGATTTTAAGGATCATGTCTAATGGCAGAGAGGTGAATTTTGCAACAATGCAAATAAAAGGAGCTAATACTGATAGGATTGGGACTAATAGACTGCATGCTAGAAGTATGGTCTTTGACTCAAAGGTCTCCATGGAAGACCTGCTGATTCCTTTGAAGATTATAGTTATAAGGGAAAAGAATGGGAGTAATAATGAGGATGAGGCCTGGGAACCTGACTTGATAATAAAAGATCATTAGTCTCACTTGGTAGGAAAGTATAATTCCTTCTATGAGAGAGGGGAATTGAAGAATAATCTGGCTTTCATAATCAATGACCTTGGGAGAATACTGGAGTTTAACTAATAGTCTGATGAGTTTCTGTAGCAAAGATTGATGAAACATAGCTTAGTTTAAGTTGTAGAGTTCCATTGGCTTCAAAATCTCACAAGCGATTTTTATAAAGCCATCTAAACCTTTTGGAGGTTATAGATGAATGAGAACTGTCTTTGGCTTTTTTAAATGTGTTTTGTTAAGATATTTTTAAATATGAATTGATTCATAGTGAAGAATTGACCTTTTTTTTGTTACTATATTAGTTGCCAAGAAAAAAATGGTCATTGAATGGAAAGAACAAAATAAAATTGTTTAATTGAGAGTACGTATCCAAGATCTGAGAATAAGAAAACACTAACCTGTTCTTGTTGAAGTTAAGTCACTTGGCTTAAATTGCATGATAGACTACGAAAACCACGGACAGATATGATTACTGAGCTATGGCCAGTGATAGTTAAATTACTGTGGAGGCTGAGAGCGGTAACTCAGAATTGCAGGTGTGTCCTGATTCATCCCATTCACATTCATAGTTAAAATAACTAATTCTGTATTTCCTGCCATTTTATTTATCCCAAGTAATGCTTTTCTCTTTCCTTTTCCCCTTCCTTCCTCTCCAGTATTTTGCTTTTGAACACCTCCCTCAAACAGCTCTTTCCCTTTACAATCCCTCCCCCGTTTTTGTACTTTTCCCCTATTATTTCTGTTTTCCCCTCTATTAGCCTCCCTTTTTCCTTTCTTCTTTCCCCTCCCACTTTCCTGTAAAGTGAGACAAGTTTTTCTGTGAAACCAAATATGTCCAATAATCTCTCTTTGAGCCAAATCTGATGAGAGTAAGATTCACACAGAGACAGATCTACTCTCCACCATCTTGGCTCTGTTCCTGGGTTGTGACTTGAAGAAATGTTCATATCTGAAAACTCTCTGTTCTTATTCTTTGGCCATTTATCAATTGCAGGAATGGTTCTTTCTTTCTTTCTTTCTTTCTTTTTTAATAAATTTGACTCAATTCCCTGTATATTTGAGAAATGAGATTTTTATCAGAGAAATTTGCTATAATTTTTAAAAATACTACTTCATTGTCTATGGTGCCTTTTAGCATAATGTGGTTTATCTGATTATTTCTTTTAATTAGTTCTATTTTTGGCTTTTCTTTGTATGAGATCATGATTGTCATCCCTGTCTTTATTTACTTATTTATTAAAGCTTTTTATTCTTCAAAACATATGCATGGACAATTCTTCAATATTAGCTCTTACAAAACCCTGTATTTCAATTGCCCCCTTCCAATATATGTTAAACATGGTAGAAATTATATGTTAAATCCAATATATGTATACATATTTATACAATTATTCTGCCACACAAGAAAAAAAAAGAGAAGCAAAATAAAATGCAAGCAAACAACAACAAAAAGAGTGAAAAAGCTATGTTGTGAACCACACTCAGTTCCCACAGTCCTCTCTCTGGGTGTAGATGGCTGTCTTCATCACTGGTTTGGAATTGGTTTGAATCATCTAATTGTTGAAAGCCACGTCCATCAGAATTGATCATCATATACTCTTGTTGTTGCCATGGATAATAATCTCTAAGTTCTGTTCATTTCACTTAGCATCAGTTGATGTAAGTCTCTCCAGGCATCTCTGAAATCATCCTGTTGGTCATTTCTTACAGAACAATAATATTCCATAACATTCATATATCATAGTTTATTCTAATCTCCAATTGATGGACATCCATTCAGTTTCCAGTGTCTTGCCACTAAAAAAAGGGCTGCCACAAATATTTTTGCACTTGTGGGTTCCTTTCCCTCCTTTCAGATCTCTTTGCACCTTTTCCTTTTTACTTTAATAAAGCAGAATAGATTTTGTTCTGGCTCTTAAAAAAAAAACTCTCTGCATATATCTTTCTGTTTGAAGTGTGTCTCTTATAAATAACAAATTGTTAGATTCTGGCTTCTAATACATTATGTTATCACCTTCCATTTTATGGATGAGCTTGTCCCATTCATATTCATAATTACAATTAGTATGTATTTCCTTCCATCCTATTTTCTTGTTTATCCTTCTCTCTCTTTTTAAAAATCTTATCCTTCTTCAAAAGTTTGTTTGCTTTTGACCACTACCTCTCTTCTCCTCTCTCCTTTTTATTATTCCTTCCCATCCCTTTCTTATTCCTTTTGATCATATTTCTAGGATGAATAAAAGATTTTCATACCCAATTGAATATGTATATCTATATATGTTTATCTACAGGTATCTTTCCCTCTTGGAATCAATTGTGACGAGAATAAGACTCAAAAACTTTCCATCACCTTTCCCCCTATTTTCCCCTTCACAATGGAAGCTCTTCCTTGGAAGTCTCTTTTATGTGAAAAAAAATTCCCTTTTATCCTCTTCCTTTCCCTCTTCTGCCAGTGCACCCTTCTTTCTCACCTCTTTATTTTTTGGGGGAGATCATTCCAATGTAATTAACATACATACAATCCCTCACTCTATGTAGATGGCTTCTAACTGCCTTAATAAAATTCTTAGGAAGTAAATATGTGAAATTCCCATATAGGAATTCTAACAGTTTAACTTTATTGAGTTCTTTATAATTGCTCTTTCATCTTTTTCTTTTTTATACTTCTCTTAAGCTTTGCATTTGAATGTCAAGTTTTCTATTCTGTTCTGGTCTTTTCATCAAGAATGCTTTAAATTCCTCTATTTCATTAATTAACCATTTCTTCTCCCTGAAGGATTATGCTCAGTTTTGTTAAAATAGGTTATTCTTGCTTATAATTCTGATTCCTTTGCTTTCCAGAATATCATATTCTAAGCCTTCCATTACTTTAATTAAAATGTACTAAATTTTGGGTGATGCATATTTGAATCATTTTTTCTGGCTGCTTGCAATATTTTTCCTTTACCTAGAAATTCTGGGATTTGGCTATTATATTTTTGGTAGTTTCCATTATCTTTCAGAGGACGATGATTGGTTCATTCTTTCAATTTCTATTTTATCTTTCAGATCCAAGATTATTGGGGCAGTTTTCCTTCATAAATTCTTGAAATATGTTGCCTATGCTTTTTTTAGGGGTGGGGGCAGGGATTCTTAAATTATCTTGTCCTTAATCTATTTTTCTTGATTTGTTTTGCCAGTGAGAAATTTCACATTTTCTTTTATTTCTACATTCTTTTGCTTTGATTAATTTTTCTTGTTGTTTCATGGATTCATTAACTTCTATTTGTTCAGCAAAAATTTTTAAGTAATTATTTTCTTTAGTGATCTTTGTACATAGTTTCTTATTTGTCCAATTCTTTTTAAATAATTTTTTTTTCTTCCATGTATTTTTGTATCTCTTACTATTTAGGCCAATTCTATTTTTTAAGATTTTTTTCTTCAGTTATTTTTGTGCATTTTTTACCAAACTATTAGTACTCTTTAAATTTTTAAAAAAATTTTTAATAGCTTTTTATTTACAAGTTATATGCATGGGTAATTTTACAGCATTGACAATTGCCAAACCTTTTGTTTCAATTTTTCCCTTCCTTCTTCTCCCCACCCCCTCCCCTAAATGGCAGGATGACAAATATATGTTAAATATATTAAAGTATTAATACTCTTTTAATAATTTTCTTGTATCACTCTATTTTCTTTTCTCATTTCTTTTTTGAATTCTTCCAGAGATTTTTGTTGTTCTTGTATCTAATTAACATTTTTCTTTAAGGTTTTGCTTGCAACTGTTTTCTTGTGGTTGTTTTCTTTTGTATTTTTGTGTTGGTCTTCCCTGCCAACATAATAGATATTTATGGTCAAGTTTTTTTTTTTTTTTTGGTTGTTGATTTTTTTTCTGGTCTATTTTTTGACTTGGACTTTGATTTTATGTTAAAATTGAGCTTTGTTTACCTGGTATTGGGAAGACATTGTCCCAAGCTTCAATATTTTTTTTTTGTGTTGCTGTTTTCAGGGCAAGTTCTGGGGTCTGCAATTTTTAGTATTTCCAACGTGGTGTGATCTTGATAGAGGTGTGGTCACTGATTTTCTGGTCTGAGCTCCTGTCTTTAACCAGGAAGGGTCCCATTACATGTGCAGTGTTAGTACTTCTCTAAGCCCTGGGATTGTGACTAGATTCCTTGTTTTCCTATAGCCACTAACACTGATTCTCCTCTCTACCTTGGAACTGAGACCAATGTCTTTATTCCCCTTTGTCTTCAAGGACCAGAGCTTCTCTTCACCTCCGATCTGCAACCTGAACTGGTGTATGGGCAATGCAAAATGGTCTTGCACCTAGAGCCATTAAAGGACCCTTTGTAATTTTTTCTTTCTCTTTTGTTAGATCAAGTTTATTATTATTACTATTGTAAATATATTTTCATTTTTTCTATTTGTATCCAAAGATAGTTTTCAACATTTCATTCTTATAAGATTTTAAGTTCCAATTTTTTTTGCCCCCTCTTCTCCCTCTCCTCCCCAAGATAACAAAAAATGTCACATAGGTTATATTTGTGCAATCATGTTAAACATTTTTTCCACATTAGTCATATTGTGAAAGAAATAGAATGAAAGGTAAAAAACAGGGAAAAAATAAAGTGAAAAGTGTATGTTTGATCTGTATTCATACGTCTTAGTTCTTTCTCTGAAAGTGAATACCATTTTACCTCAGTCTTTTGCAATTGTCTTGGATCATTATACTGCTGAGAGGAGATAAGCCTATCATACTTGATCATCACACAATATCGCCTTTACTGTATACAATGTTCTCTGGTTCTGCTCACTTCTCTCAGCATTAGTTCATGGAGGTATTTCGAAGTTTTTCTGAATTCTGCCTGCTCATCATTTCTTTTAGCACAATAATATTCCATTCAATCCCTATGCCACAAAACTTGTTTAGCCATTCTCCAGTTGATGGGCATTCCCTCAATTTCTAAATTTTTTTTGTCAGCACAAAAAGAGCTGATATAAACATTTTTGTACATGTGGGTCAAACCCCTCCCCCCCTTAATGATTTCTTTGGGATACAGACTTAGTAGTAGTATTGCTGGATCAAAGGGTATGCATAGTTTGATTGTCCTTTGGGCATAGTTCCAAATTGTTCTACAGAATGATTGGATCAGTTCATAATTCCATGAACAATGCATCAGCATTTCAATTTCCCACATCTTCTCCACTATCATTTTTCTTTTCTAATTTGATAGATGTGAGATGGTACCTCAGAGTTCTTCTAATTTTCATTTCTCTAATTAATAGTGATTTAGAGTATCTTTTCATATGACTATAGATGACTTTGAATTTTTTCATTTGAAAACAGCCTGTTCATATCCTTTGATCATTTATCAATTGGGGAATAATTTGTACTCATAAATTTGAAGTTATCTAATTTGCATTTCTATAATGTTCTCTGTCTCTTGTTTGGTCATAAATTCTTCCCTTCTCCATAGATCTGACAGGTAAACTATTTTTTGCTCTTTTAATTTGCTTATGTCATTATCCTAGAACCTGGAATCTTTGGGTTTTTTCAAACAGTGTACTACTATCTAATTTATCCACTATTCTGTTTCTTAGCCAGTACCAAATGGCTTTGATGACTGGTACCTTATAGTATGGGTATCTGATATGTCAAGGCCACCTTCCTTTGCATATTGATATTCTTGACATTTTGTTCTTCCAAATGAATATTGTTATTTTTATTAAAATTTTTTTTACTAGTTTTCAAATCCTGGGCTGAGAACTCCTGAAGCTCCCATTGTCACTATTCCATGTGCCTCCAAGTCCCAATCCTTGTATACTCTTGGTCAAACCAAAATCTCATGTTACAGATATCTACTGCTTATCCTCTATGTTGTCTTGGACTGGAAAAATGTCTCATCCCGATCTTTTGTCTCCTATACTGCTTCATAATTTGATTTGAGACATTTCTTTAAAGTTCTTTGGAGGGGAGGACTTGGGGATGGAATATTTATCACAACATAGTATTTTGACCTTTTTTCTTGTTATTTGCTTGCTTTTTTTCTTTCTCATTTTTTCCCTTTCTGATATGATTTTTCTTGGGCAGCATGATAAACATGGAAATATGTAATGAAGAATGCACATATTTAACCTATATTAAATTATTTGCTGTCTAAGGGAGGAAGTGGAGGACAGGGAGGGAGAAAAATTTGGAACACAAAATTTTACAAGAGTGAATCTTTGCATATATTTCAAAAATAAAAAGCTATTATTAGAAAGATACTTGTCAGCTAAAAGTGCCCAATCTTATTTAATGATAGAAAATTATCAACATTTTCAGATATTATATCAATTTTGAACTTTATACATTTTGATGTATGGTGTTAAAAAGTGGTCTAAACCAAATTTCTATCAAACTACTTTCTAGTTTTCCCATGGTTTTTTTATTAAAAAGATTTTTTTTGTAATTTATTTTTTAATTCATTAAGATATTGGTTCATATTTTCTATTAAAAATAAAGTTCTTTGGAGGGGAATGTAGAGAAAGAGTTTGGCTTCCCTCTTACCTCTGTACTCTGAATTAATTTAAATAAATTAGGTAAGCATTTATTAAGGATTTACTATGTGTCATGTACTGAATTTGGTGTAAAAACAATCCCTGCCCTCAAGAAGCTTATATTCTATTTAATTTCAGTCTATTTTTGAGAATTATTTGATAATGACTTTCATAGTATTTTTGCAGAGAAAAGATAGAAAGATGTCAGTTCCATTAGAATACAATTAGATAGGTAGAAAGAGGTAAATGGCTAGAACAGAAATAGTCAACTTCAAATTAAGCTTCCAGTGGATTGCCTTGGATCTTAGTGTTTGATCTTTTACATTTACTATTTCTAAATATATCTTACTGTTGGGCAGAGGACTGATATTCTCCCCTATCTGACTCCTAAGAAGTATGTATATCTGCCTGGAAAAACACATTCTTCCTTCATCTTTTAACAGGTGAGGTGAAGGGGGAAGAAAAAGTGAACAGTGTCCTCAAGGTATAATGAAAATTCCTTTGAAGCAATCAAGACAGAAACTGGAGAATTTCCTAAAGTTTAATGCCTTCATTGTTGCTGTTGAAGCCATCATGATTGAGGGAGGTCTGAACTATGCAAAGAGACAGAGCTCACACAGAAAATGCTGTACTAATCTTTGATTGATTAATGAAACTTTCCTTTCTTGGCTCTTTTTTCTCCCTGTGAGAATTAATGATACTAATGATTAATATAATAATAACTAGTACTGTGAGTTGAGTTAGAGATATTATTATTATAATTTTATTGATGAGTAAATTAAATCTCAGAGAGATTGAGTAATTTGTCCATGATTGCAGAAGTGAGAATTATAGGCAGGATTTGATCACACAAATTTTTTATTTCAAATTCAGCATTATACTCACTATGCCACTCTGCCTCTTCTGATTTTATTCTTTTGTGATAATTCAGATTTAAGGCAGGTAGATGGCTGAGTGGATAGAGTGTCAGTCCTGGAGTCAAGAAGAATTATTAAAGCCTGGCTTTAAACATTTACTAGCTGAGTGACCCTGGGCAAATCACTTAATTCTAATTGCCTCAATTGCTCATTTATAAAATGAGCTTGAGAGGGAAATAGCAAAGTACTCCAATATCTTTGCCAAGAAAATTCCCAAAATGATTGTAAAGAGTTGGACATGACTGAAAAAATGACTGAAATTCAGATTCTATAATATGAAAGTTTTTCTATGACATCTGAAAGCTGCAACTAATTCAAACACTGTTCTCAGACTTCTCTCTACCAAACTTATAAGGTCCAAGAGTCTGAAATGTAATGAATAGAATGTCACAGATGGAAGGGTTTTTAGAGATTGTCTAGTCCAAAGCCCACATTTTGTATATGAGATAACAGAGTCCAACAGGGAAAATGACTTAGTAAAGTCACACTACAAAATAGCTGATGTCAGCATAGAATTGATGTCTTCTGATTCACCTATCTGTCACATTCACTTTGATTATAAATAAAACTGGAGAACTTATAATCATAACACAAAATATAGAACTATAAGTAATATTCTATTTTTACTTCAGTCTTTAATCTCTCATGCATCTTTATCACTATTTCTCTTAAGGATGACTTTTGACTTCATACAACCTTCAAAGGTTGGTTAGTTAATTATTATTTTTTAAAAATAAATTGACAACTAACAGATACCATTAAAAACAAGTTAATTACAGGGAACTTTGAGACTTCAGAGATCAAGATTTCATTTAAAAATAAATATTATCAATTAAGTTTAAATTCTATAGGCCATCTCTTTAAAAATACTTTATAAGAAATGGTATTAAACATTAAAACAAACAAATATACTTGTTTGGTAACTATTTACATTTAAGTTAATTAATTTGTGCATAGATTACTGTATCACTTTTTCAGTTTCTCTTGTAAATCTTCAGCAGATTCAATGTGTGTTCATTCTAATTCACTTTTCTATGATTATAACTGTGTACTCTATCGGTTTCTGCTTTCTTTCTTTTTTTTTTTTGGCTATTATTCAAGAAAGATTTTCCCAAATTTTTTTACATTGCTCTTAAATGTTCACTTTAATTACTTTATTATACCCCATTACCTTAATGTGTCATAATTTATTTAATTGTTCCCTTATTGTTCAACATTTAAATAACTTCTAATTTTTTTGAATTAGATGTGATGTAGATATGAAAAATTTTGAATGGAAAACTCTCTTTTGCCTCTCAGAATAATAGTAATAATAATGATAATAATAATATCAGGAAACTAACAACATTTAATAAGCACCTATCATGCGTCAGGCCCTGTACTAAGTACTTTACAAGTATTATCTTCCTTGATCCTTACAACAATCCTGTGAAATAGGTACTATTTTTATATCTATTTTATAATTAAAGAAATTGAAAAAGACAAGCTAAAGTGCTTCAGGTCACATATCTCGTAAGTGTCTGAACTCGGGTCTTCCTGACTCCAAGCCCAGCACTCATGCTTTGACTGAAATTATACAGTCAAAATGTGGTAGAGGAAGGACTTTCATAATGTCTAGTATCTAACATTTTCATAGCATGTATTATGTGCTAGGTATTCTTCTAAATGCAAGTATTGTCTCATTACAAGTATTAACTCATGATCTCATATTTCATTATTTCCCAATCTTGGGAAATAGGTGTTGTTATTACTTCCATTTTACAATTGAAGAAACTGAGGCAAATAGAATTTAAGTAATTTGTCTAAGTTACTAGTGTCCGTTTTTAACTCAAGTCTTCCTGATTCTAGGCCAAGCAGTCTTGCTTTGCCACAAGTCATAAAACCAATATGTGGCAAAGGCAAGACTTTAATCCATGTCTTCTTAATTCCTAGTTTATTCTTTATCTACTAAATCATTCTGTCCCTAGAATTTACATTCATTTTCACAATTCTGGCAAATTTCTTAGACCAATTCAGAGTTTACTGGGGTTAGCTGAGTTTATTTTTTGGAGTAGCTTGAGTTCATTTGATTAGATCTTAACCTTAAATAAGGTTTATCTTTCCAGTTGAGACTACTGTTTAATTATTGACAGAGCTGAAAAGAGGCCAGTACTAGAGAAATGATAAGAAATGTGACATTTCTAAGGGTTCCCTTCAATGAGTTCAAATCACAGGTAGCCTGTTGATCCTTCCTTGTTGCTGCCTTTTTTTCCTTGTGTATTATTCTTCCTAAATTCATAATTTATAAAAATGGAGTTGTTTTGAGCTCCTCTCCCTCTTTCGTTAGTCACTTTATTTTAGTTAGCAGCTCCTGCTCAGTCTTTCTCTGAATGGCTTTTCAAATGTGTTTCTTTATATTTCAACAGTCCAAATATAGACTTCATTATCTCATATGAGATCTAACATAACAAGAGGGGAAAGTAGAAATAGAAAAAAATCTATCAGTCATCACCTGAAAGAAACCCAAAAGAAAAACCTACAGGAACATCATAGTCAATTCCATAATCTCCAAGTCAAGGAGAAAATATTATCAGCAGAAGAAAAAAACTATTCAAATACAGTGGGTCCACAATAAAAGTTATATAAGATTTAGAAACAGGTACACTAAAAAACCACAAGTCTGGGGATACTAGGTTGCAGCCAAAAATGTCATACAAAACAAAGTTAAGCATTCTAAATGAAAAAAAAAATGGCATTCAAGAAACTGCCAGACTTTTTTTTGCAAAAAGACCTGAAATTATTAGAAAAATTGACACATAAGATCAGAGAGAAATATAAAGCAAACATCAAAGACTAATTTCAAGGGACTCATTAAGGATGAACTGCTTATGTTTTAAACATGTAAATGTAAACCATAAGTTTAAAATTGTTATTAGGAATTAGTTCTAAAGAAAGAGCAGAGCAGATCTGAGTATGATGTGATTCTAAAGACAAATACTGTGTAGGAAAAGTTAAAAAGCAAAATAATGTTATATGAATGAGGTGTGATAGCAAGAACTGACACAGGAATTAGATGGGGGAGGAGGGCTGGGAGTTCAGGAATTGTACTCACATTGGAAAAGGGTTAAAGAGGAAACAATAACTATATATCCAAAAGTGAATAAAAATCTTCTAAATTTATAATGAAATAAGAAGGAGAAGGAATAGGATGAGAGTTATATATAATGGTGTGTAGATTAATAAATGGAATAAAGTTTATAGATTAATGGGAATAAGATAAAGAGGGATGGAAAGGAGGGGGAAAGAGGATAAGGGACAGATGCTTGGAGGGAAGGGGTAGGTTAAGTAATAGCAAGCCAAGGTAGCAGGTAGAAGTAAAGGGCAGGAGTCAGAAGAGAAAGGGAATTAGAGATATACACAAACATAATAATTATGATCAGGAGTATAATTTGAAAAAAAAAGCAGGAGTAATAATCATTGATCTCAGTCAATAGATTTGATCAAAACAGAAAAATAGGGAAACTACATTATAGGTCAAACATGTTAATCAATATTGTTTAGACTATTTAAAACAGATAGTATAAATTTGCAATATTGCTATAGTATATGAAATGATGAGCTAGTAGATTTAGAAAAATATGGAAAGATGAATTTATGAAGGGTGATGTTATCCAACTCAGAAAAAAAGGACAAACAAGCATAGTGCAGCCTTACCATAAATGTCTATATGTATGTGTATGTGTATGGTTATAGATATCTATGTATATATACATATGTAAATATATCAGTGCTTAATTATAACCTTCTTTGGAGGGGTTGGAGTGAGGAAAGAAAAAAAAATAAAGTAAAAAAGTACACAGCAGAAAACTTACAAGGAAGCGAACATGGATACTTCTGTACATGTGTAATATTTATTATATATGCTTCCTTGAAATGGAAATTTGTTGTTTTATATTTTGAATCATTTCTTATGTTTTGTTATGCATATGTCAATGTTTCTTTTTCTATTTTGCATTTAAGTTTTTAATAAATTAAAAATGAAAAAAATAAAGGACCAATTGCTTTCCACCAAGTGTATTGTGAATGTCAAGAGAAATGTATATAAAGAACTTTTCAAACTTTAAAGAGCAATACAAATGCTAGCTGTTGTTATTGTTGTTGTTATTCTACAGTTAAAAGGTTTCCAGTCTGCTGATGATTTCATACATGCTGAGCTCAAGCAATGTTCCTAGAACAATACAGGGGTATGTGAGTAAATGTTTAACCATGGTGCTCTTAAGGGAAAAAAAGGTGATAAACAATGTAAATTTAATCTACATTGTAAATACTGTATTAAGTCTAGACCATCAACAAAGCAATAAATCAAGTTCTGGCTTGTAGGGAGTGCTGATTTCTGAGATCTTAATACTCATAACAAAAATTTTGTAATGGACTCTGGCAAACAGTTTAGAACTAACTCCTGCTTAATTACTCCTGCTTAACACTCAAGGACAATGTCATTGTTACTCATTTAGGAAAGCTGGGTAATTTATCTAAGAAGTAAGAAGGGAGAAGCTATTGGCAATTGTGCCTAACAGGAACTCTAACTTCCCCCTTCTTAGCTTGTCTTTAGTCAGTTTATGAAAACAGTCAGGAGTCTGATTATTGTTTTTTTGGGGCCTATTTCTTTCTTTCTTTTTTTTTATCTGTATTTTGTGTGTTCCTAGGAAGAATCTCATGGAATGGACTCCAATAACTAACATGCTTTTGATTAGAAATTAGTATATTTCTTCCAAAGGGCCAATTTTATGATCATACTATGTCATACTAGGTGAAGTTTCTAAGTGTATTTTTACAGCTTTCTACAATATAATACAACCTCTCTTTTACTCTCTACCATAGCATTTTTTCCTGATCTGGCCAGATACTCTGAAGGTCTTCTCCTTCCAGAGGAAAAAAAAATTTTTTTGAGTAGACAAACTAGGCCATCTTTTAGCTCATTTCTTACTAATGCTTAAATCACTGAATGAGTATTGCCTTGGACAAACTGAGACTTGGAATGTAATTCTGGAGAAACTGAGGCAAGATAGAGATTAGAGAGTTTTTAATATTTTATTTGAGAGGGAGAGATTATGCCGGGACCAAATGGATCCATGTCTTGGTCCCAGGGCTGAATGAGACTATCATCTCCAAGAATCCAGCAGCCAGTGTGAGTTCTCAATGACATATATATGCATGTGGCTCCAAGCTACCAGGGGGTAGACCAAGGCAGGGATAGAGTCAGAGCACTGAGAGTGGGAATGGAGTCTCAATCCTGTTCTGACAGGATGGGGGGAGGCACTGGACATTCTGATAAGTTGGGATCAAGAAGAACAGTGACAGAATGGGGCGGAAGCACGGGATATTCTGATAAGTGGGGAAGGTCTGGGGTCATGATGTCTAAAATAGAAGATATTTCTCCTTATTTGGATCATGATGATTAAGAGGGAGGGGTGGTGTTGCAGGATTAGGCAGAACAATTAGGAACTGAAGCAGAACAATTCAGGGAAACTGAGACAGGACAATTTAGGGAAACTGAGGCAGGACAATTAGGGAAACTTAGGCAGAACAGTAAAAGGAACTATGGCACAATAGGAAAAGACTTTAGCTTAAAAAGGCCAAGGACTCCAGTCCACTTGAGAGTCATTTCCAGTTGTCCTGAACTATGTCTCACTATTGAGCTCAGATAACTCTGGATGAGAGAGACTGCTGACTTTCATTTAAATCCAATTCACTTGCAAGCCAAAACATCAACCTCCTGATTTCATCAATCTTCAGAAATGAAGGACAAACAACTTCATTAATTAATGTTTTACTGCATATGTTTAACATTACTTGGCAATAGTTAGAACAGGGCTACTGCAATCTAGTAAATTATATTTAAAAAAAAGATCACATGTCTATAGTGATTTAATGTTTTAAAACATTTTTCCTACAATGATCGTGTGAGGCAGATAGTGCAAATATTTTAGAAGTGATGAAGTTCAGGTACAGTGAGGAAGTTGTCACATGCTCATGATTCATAGCTAGTAAAATCAGAGTTGGAATATAAACTTGTAGCTGGCAGACCTATATACTGTAACATTCTAGACGTAAAATGATGGGTAGTGGTGGCAGTGTCAAAAGAGAGAAGGGAATATATTTGAAAGATGTTCAAATGGATTCTATAGGCCTTATAGATATCCTGATTGTTCTCAAGTCTACTTATCCTACCCTAACTTTTGGGCTGAACTCCAATCTTGCATCTCTATTGTTCAGACATCTCAAACTAAGCTGTCTAATAGACAATCTTAAATTTAACATGTCCAAAAACAAATTTATTATTTCTCTAAACACTGACCACTTGAAAATTTCCCTATTATTGTTGAGGGCAATATCATTCTTCTACTTCCTCAGCCTCATGATCTAGGTTATCATTTATTTTCTTACAACCTCTCAAAACTTATTCCCTATCCAATCTGTTGCCCAGGCCTATAAAGGCATCATTTTTCAAATGCATTTATAAGTTCAATCTTGAGATTCAGTCACTGGATCTTCCCTATTCTTTCTTTGAATCCATTTTCTAACCACAAATTGGGTAGTACAGCTGCTAATTCTTATTTTTGTTTCTTCTTTATTTGCTGAAGGGAATGAGTTTTGTATTGAAAAGGTTAGAATAAAATCTGGCAATAGGAGTTAAAGAAACCAAAGAATCTCAAAAGAGTTCTTAGCTATTCTCTATGAGTTCAGTCTCCGCATTTGAACTGCTTCTCATGGTACCAAAAGAACTGGAAGATATGATTGTCGAACCATTATCAGTAATCTTCAAAAGATGGTGGCAAATAGGAGAATTATTTCAGGGTCAGTGGATTCCACATTTTGACAAAAATATTGAAAATAACGGTAAAAATGGCAGAAGAATAAGTTTAGAAGATTTTAAAATATATAAAAGGGATTAAATTATATATGTATGTTTGTATGTGTGTATATATACATATATATGTAAAATATTACACATGTTCAAAAATCAACTCCACAATTGGTGAAACATGGAAGTTTTCTAAAAAACTTCAGGGAGTTTTTATGAATCAGAAACTCAATATAAATCTGGGAGTTTTTATGAATGGCAAGCTCAATATGAAAGAATAATATGATATGGCAACCAAATGATGTAATGTGGTCTGAGGCTACATTAAGAGAAATATAGGATCCTGAGTTAAGAGAAATGTTAATCTCACTGGACACTCTTATTCAACATATAAAATATTGTGCTCAATCCTGAGTGCCACATTTTAGAAGTAATATTAATAAGATAGATCACAACCAGAGGAAAATAGCCAGAAGAAATTTTATACTGTGTAATGTGACAATCAGTTGAAAGAACTAGGAATATTAAGACTCAGAAAGAGAACATGTAGAAAGAATGTATTGCCTTCACAAATTTGAAGATTGTCATGTGGAAGAGGGATTGGAATTTCTTTGTCTACCACCAAAAATCAGAAAAAATCATGTAAAGTTATAGTCATATTTAGGTTTGATTTGAAGAAAACTTTTCAAAAGTTCTAAATAATGAATGAATATATAATAAATAATAGAAATATAATGTATGAATATGTAAATATAACAAAAACATAAATAATAAAATCAGATATTAAAGGTCAGAAGAAAGACTGATTCAATATAGTAGAATGAGAGATAGCAATTTTGCCCTAATGCTTTCATATCTTCCCCTACAAGGACGAGTAAAGAGAGCTAGACTAAATTCTGATTGGAAAAGCCAAGAAAAAGTCACTGCAAGTTACTTTTCCAGGCCAGAACAGCTTAGAAAGACAGAAAGGAAAATCTATAGACATTGGGGTGGGAACTGGTCAGGAGCACAGTACAATTGCAGTAGCACTAACAGTTCCACAACAAATAGAGGTAGCAGCAGGCAAGGAGTAGCTCAGAGCCCAAGGATGGTAAAGGAACTAAATAACTGAGCAGAAAGAGATCCTAGGAGACACTTGTATTAGCACTGGGAGCAGAAACAGGTGCTAACCAATAATTCTGTCATATATTACCCACAGTTCCAGGACACAGAATAGTGGTTGCTTTTGTGAGGGAGCAAATAACCTATCTCTTTAAGAAGAAACAAAAAAGTTCCAGAAGCATAGCTATGTGTTTCTGAACCCAAGAACTTTTAGTCCTGCATGTAACCCTATAGTGAAATAAACCAGGCTAGGAGACCAAAACTATGAAGAGGGCTAATTGTGACTGAGTTCAACAGCAGACTATGGAAATTCAAACAGTGTCAGGAATTTGTAAACCAGGAAGGTAGCAAACAGATTTCTCTCTGGATTACATCACTTCAGAAGCAATTAAAATTTACAGGCCCTCATCCTGAGCTGTGAAAGTAGGAAGACACAAAATACAGAAGTCCAGGTCAAGTATCTTTCTCCTCTGAGCAGAGTCCATTACAATCATGAAGTACAAAGTCAAGAAGTAGACTGGAAACATGGGAAAATACAACAACATAACATAAAGACCTTAAAATGAACAGATCTGATTAAGAACAACATGAAATTATCTACAAGTAGGGAGGGTCTCAAAGAAAAATATAGGTTGGATTAATACCCAGAAGAGCTAAAGAAAGATATTAACAAAGAGTAAAAAAAAAAAATATCAGATAAGAGGTGTAGAGAATAACATGAGAAGAAATGTGAACTATGCAAGAAAATTATGAAAATAGAATTAATTATGAAACACAAGAAATACTGAAGAAAACAATGCCTTAAAACCAGAATTTTCCAAATGGTTAAAGAAGCACAGAAATTTTGAAGAAAAAAACTACTAAAAATAAGTATTGACCAAATAATGAGAGGTACAAAATCTAATTGAAGAAAATAACTCCTTAAAAATTAGAATTGGACAAATGAAAGTTAATAACGAGAAACAATAAACAAAATTTAAAGTCCTCTGAAAATAGAAGAAAATTTGGAATAACTTATGAGAAAAATATCTGACCTGGAAAAGAGATCCAGGAGAAATAACTTCATAGTCTTTCAGATTTGCTGAAATCCATGAAGAAAAAAGCATGTAGACATTACATTTTAAGAAATTATGAAGGAAAACTGCCCAGATATCTTAGACCAGAGAGCAAAGTAGAAATCAAAAGAATCCATTCATTATTGGTTGGAAGATATAGAAAGAAAAATTTTACTTACAGTAACTAAGGATAATAAAAATACTTTGAGGCTTACTTGTCAAGTCGTGCACAAGAATTATATAAACACAATAAACAAAAAAAATTCCCCATAAATATAGATTTAGAAAATTGGAAAAAATATTAATTGTTCACAAATAGACCAAACCAAAATAATGAAGAAGATAATAGCACTTAAATTAATTTACTTAGTGACATACCAAACAAAATACCAATAACTACTTATAAAATTATGAAAAAATAATTTGTGAGGACAAAAGGTAAAAGATATCAAAGGAATCATGGAAAAAATTGAGAAAAAAAGAGGAGCTAGTAGTGACAGATCTCAGACTAGTTTTCAAAGCAATAAAACACACACACAGACATACAAACACACACACACACACACACACACACACACAAAACTAGTACTGGATAAAGAATATGTGGTTGAGCAATGGAACAGATTAGTTACACAATATACCAAATCAAATGAGCATATTAATTTTAACTTGGTATTTAAATACTTGGTGAAAGTTCCAAATTAAATATTTAGTCTTCTGAAAAAAATGAAGAAGAGATATTTGGAAGTTTTTCTCTTCTATCTTGTTTAAGGAAAGCAAAGAGACCAGTATCAAAGAATTTAAGAGAAAGATATAAGACTAGAAAGATAAGAGGGAATTAGGTTATAAGGGACTTTGAATAAAATAATTTTGTGTTTGATGCCAGAAGTAATGGGGAGTCACTGGAGTTCCTTGAGTAAGGGATTGAAATAATTGGTCCTGTCTTTTAGGACAATTACATTGATGACTGAATATCCTTTGGGATACCTTTGGTTAAAAAGTGTGATCTGGAAGAGGATCTAACAAATTAGAATGAGAAAGAATAGTCAGATAGGTTAAAAAAAGAACTTTAGGAAAGAGTAGTGCCCCAAAAATCTATAGAAAGAGAATTTTAAGGAAGAAGAGATGATCAACAGTGCAAAGGAATATGAGAAAAGACCATTGGATGGATTAAGTAAGAGATCATTGGTAACTTTGGAAAAAGCAGTTAGATAGACACAACAACAATATTATTATGCTAGAGTTCAAGAGGAAAATGAAGGATAGGTGTATGAAGATCAAGGCATAGGAAAAGATGGAACAAGAGAAGGTTGTGGTGAGATAAGAGGTTTTCAGAATTCTTGATCAGAGAATTAGAAGACTAGGGTGCTAGTGAAATGAAGCTCTATCAATCTCAAAGTTCTATGTGAATGTTCCACTATATATTGGAACATGAAGTGAAGGATCTTAAGAGTTGAGAAAAAGGAATTGGGAGGCACAGGTATTTTAAAGAGCAGTAATGTGTACATTGAAGTGCTTTATTATAAGGAAGACATTAGGATTAAGAGATAGATTGGCACAGATATTGAAGTCCTTGAAAAAGGGAATGTCCCATGGGTCAGTACAAAACTACAATGAAAAGCAATCAAATATTTAACTTTTATGCTATGTAAGAGACATTGGGCGAGGCATTGGTGATAGAAGTATAAAGAATGAAACAGTCCCTACTCATATGGAGATTGTATTCTATAATAATTTGTATTGGATGATATATCTGGATAACTTAGACCTTAAAAGAGGACAGATTGCTGAGTGATAGTGAAAAAGGAAAGATCTTGAAGCATCTATGGGAAGAAGAGTGTGCTGATTCTCATTTCAAGATCAATCATGGAACAAATGACAACTTATCCTAAAAAAACATGCATTGTCTTCTGAGGAAAACTGCAACTCAGTAATGACCAGAAGATGAGAGGAGTAGGAGAGGAAGAGGTCTGAGATGATAATTTTTTTCCACCAACAGAATAATGTAATTTCAGAGGGTACAATACCAGGCAAATAGAAAAAAAATATTTAATAAGTATTTACTATCTATCAAGCACAGTGTTAAATGATAGAGATTCTAATATAAGCAAGAAAAGACTGTTCTTGCCATCAAGGAGCTTATATTCTGATGGGGAAATTAACATAAAATGGAGAAGAAAAGTGGGGAATAAAAAAAAACAACAAGGTACAAGTAGCAGGCATGATAGTGAAGTTCAGAGAGAAGGAAAGTTAAGAGGGAAATTTTAGCATGGTTTTCTTGGGCCTATCTCCAAAATGGAAGCTTCTGGAAGGAATTCAACAATGCTAAAAGAGTGCTTTCATGATGGAGAGCTTATATCAGGGTAGAAAGGCTCCAGAAATGGAGGGAAACTTAAGAGTGAGAAATCAGAGAAAATCAAAAGCACATTTTAGAGTCCAAGGTAAAGGGTAATCAGAGTTAAATTGCTATACTTGAGATGTAAGACCAAAATGGTTGGGGACAAAAGAATAGGAAGTGGTAGATGAATTGAGCAACTTTTGCTTAGGCATCCAAGGACACTATCACTTGAATTAGGAGAGTAAGTGATAGGAGTTTGCTAGACATAGTGGACAAAAAAATCTTTTGACTCAGGCTGCAAACCACAAGAGTTTTTTGATTGGCAGAAAGATTCCTTTAATTCTCTTTCAAATATTTGGAAAGGAAGGTTTTTGGCATTATTTCAGCAGTTTTTCCTGTAGGTGAGACCGGGCAATTCAAAGTCTGTTGTCTAGGTGTTTGGCCTTGGACTAGGTAACAAAAGGGATTGACAGCTGTTGGAAGCTGTAGTGATGGGATTTGGTGTTAGGTTCCTAGAGATGATATGGAAGTTGGTTTGGATCCTAGAAGGGAGGGGATGATCTCTAAAACTCAGATCCTGAGGTACCCTAGACATGAAAGACATGTTAAATAAAGCATTGGTCTTGGATTGCATCCAGTCTACCAACAGTGTCTGTTCCCTAGCACAGCACAGTTGGGTTACACTGTAGTGCTGATAAAGTGTGATTAACACTGGCCAAGGAGACTACTGGCCAACTTTGCCCAACCTGCCTGCACTTAGTGTGGAGTCTCAGACCTTGTTGAACCTTGATGAGGCAAAAGACATCTTACATGGACCCTGTCATATCTCAGGCTGTGTGTGTGAGCCTTGAAATATCTCAGGCCTTGTGTGTTGGCATCTGGATCTTAACGAATTAAGTTTTGACCCAAAGTTACTTTCATAGTATAACCCTTTCTGATCACCAAGACCAAAGTTGATCATACAATTAATTTATGTCTTTGCTTTCACTCTGATGTTTTTTTATTTTTCCTTCACTTTACAGATACAGGACAAAGGCTTTTCAAGGATCTGGGGATTCTTGGACCAATACCTTATTATTATTTTGAATTCTTCTGGCTAATTGCAAAATGAATATCTGACAGTTTTTTATCCCCTTGGACGAGAATCACACACCAGCTCCACTAGCAACACAATATTTTCTTTCCAAGCTCTTTATACAACAACAACAAAACCCTGGGGTCAAAGGACCTAGATTCATATCTCATCTCTAATGCTTATTACCTATGTATCTTGCAAAAGGCATCTTCTTCTGGGTCTCAGTTTATTTACCCATAAAATGATAGGGTTAGACTGGTTGGGTTCCTTTTACATCTAGGATCCTTTGATTTTTTGTAAGATTTCTGACATTCCAGATAAGTTATAGTGCTATTGTCCTTGAGTGTTATAGGAAGAAGTATGCCAAATAAAGTTTCTTTTCATAGCAGGGTTTCTTTTACAAGTGTAAGGGACTGAATATTTTATGGTAAATTCTACCATATGTCTCTCTGGAGGATTTAGTCATTACTTCAATGGGAATTTCTTTTTGATCCTTGATACTTCTCTTCTTTATTTAAAGGCACTGGAACTGTGGTTTCATTGGCATAAGAGTTTCAGATGAAGAAACTCTTGTTATCAATATATATCAGTATCTTGTCCACAATATAAAGTCTTAGAGAATTGCATAGAGTAATAATTACATCACTTGCTAAGGGACATATAACCAAGATCTTCCAGAGGTAAGTTCTATTAGTTTTGAGGTCAGATTTCCATCCAATATGCTACACTGCCTCTGGACTACATAAAAGTATTTGTCTCCAGATGTGGATGTATGTGAAAGAGGGACAGTAAGGTATGCCTAATATTAGAGGATATGTCTTGCAGTAGAAAGAACTAACTGTTGAATAAAATATGAAGGTCAGTGTTCTACCCAGTGACTGAGTTAGGGCAAGGAATTTAACTGCATAGTTAACTATCCAATTTAGCTGGACAAAGGAATTTAACAAGGAAGTAAACCTTAGTTTACTAAATTGTAAAGTAGAGGTTGATAATACTTACTCTACCTTTCAAGAATTGCAGCAATTTCAGAGGGATTTCTCATAGTTTGTTTTTCAATTCAACTAAAAAGATATTTCCTAAGCAACTATACTGTGCAAGGTATGGTGCTAGACTATTGTGATAAAAAAATTTGAATATGATCCAGTATCTACCTTGAGGGAGTTTAAATTCTAACTGTGATTTAATTTTGGCAGGTAGAAATATTTCTCTCCCTTAATTTTTTCCCTAACTTTTGACTCTCAGTAATGGGTATTTTCATTATCTAGTGCACCTAAGATTTTTTGCCAGCACACTTTTTAAATTAAGAACATTATACCTATGACTAAGATGTGGATTGTTTAGTAAAACAATGAAAACATAAGTGATTTCTATAAAAAAGAGGTTGAAAAGAGAATATTCTGTTGCTAGTGGAGCTGGTGTGGGATTCTTGTCCAAGGGAATAAAAAACTGTCAGATATTCATTTTGCAATTGGTTAGAAGAATTTAGAGAGTTTACACTTAATATTGATAACTCTCCAATATAAGAAGGAAATCAATTTGTTACAGTTAAGTCATTGTGACTGTTCAATCATTTCAGTTGCATCCAACTCTTCACAACTCCCATCAGGGATTTTCTTGGAATAAATACTGGAGTGGTTTGTCATTTCCTTTCTCAGATCATTTTACAGATGAGGAAACTGAGGGAAACAGGGTTAAAACTGAGGTAGAGTTATATGACTTTCCCAGGATCATATAACTAGTAAGTGTCTGAGACTGGATGTGAACTCAGGAAGATGCATATTCCTGATTCCAAACTTGACACTCTAACCCAGGAGTCCTCAAACTACGGCCCATAGACCAGATGTGGCAGCTGAGGACGTTTAGGCAGCCTGCTGAGTTATGGCAAAATGAGACCGGAAGTGACATTCGACCTAAACTTGCGTTAGCAATGCAAACTTCTGGCACTGGGCTGAGGTGGCGGAGATAGAGTGTGAGGCGATACCGAGGTGAGGTGAGTTCCCAGGCTGGGGTGTGTGGTGTGGGAAAGGGAGAGAGATGTAGAAGATGGAGAACTGATGGCCCACGGTCTTGTACAGTAATGGCAGCCACCACAACAGACAGGCCCAGGGGATGTACAATGCATGCTGTGCTTGTCACGGCTGCTTCAGGGGGAATTCACTGCAGCAGTGAAGGTTGGAAGTGGGAGTGCAAAGAGCGGGAGAGAGAGTGTGGGAAACAGAAGCATCACAGCGCAGAGGCAGCTTGGAGGAAGTTGGGCATTGCAGTCTGTATGTCTCTGTGTGGGCAAAGTTATTGCTGGTATATTGTTTTTGTAGCACATATTGGCATTTTACTAATAGCAATTTGGAATCCCTAGGAAATAATGATGTCAAGAAAAAGAAAAATTGACTCAGAGTGTAGGATATTCAAAGAACAGTGGACTTATGATTACTTTTTCATGCAGTACAAGGAAAGAGCTGTATGTCTGATATGCCAGACACTATATTCTGTGTTCAAAGAATATAATTTGTGTTGACACTATGAAACTCAACATAAAGATAAATATGATTGGTTGGAGAAGTGAGAAAAGATAAAATATTAAAATTGAAAAATACATTGACAATTCAGCAAAATACTTTTGTGAAGCAGAAGCAGCTAAATATTTCATCACTGTGAGCAAGTTTTCAAGTTGCCAAGCTAATAGCACACACTGGCAGACCATTTGTGGAGGGAGAATTTGTTAAAGAAGGCCTTCTTTCTGTTGCCAAAGAGATGTGTCCAGAGAAGGCCGATTTATTTAGTACACTGAGTCTTTCAGGACCTACAATTACATGGAGGATTGAAGAAATGGGAGGCAATCTGCATCAGCATTTGCAAAACTCCATAAAAAAATTTCATATTTTTCCTTGGCATTCAATGAAAGCAATAATGTTTGTGATTCTGCACAACTTCTAATTTTTATTCGTGGGACAAATGATTATTTTGAAGTCATAGAAGAGCTTGCTGCACTGCAAAGCATCAAAGGAATAACTACAGGAGAGGATATCTATGAAAAGATATGCCAAACTATGAATGGTTTGGAGCTGGACTGGGCTAAACTAGCCAGCGTGACAACTGATGATGCTCCTAGCATGGTGGGATCTAAGAAAGGAGTAATTGTTCACATTAACCAAGAGATGGACAAACATAACCATTCTTATCCAATAGCCATACACTGCCTCATCCACCAACAAGCGCTGTGCAGTAAATTACTAAAGTGGGACTCTGTTATGAAAATTGTGGTATCTTGTGTTAACTTCATTAGAGCTAATGCACTAAATCACAGACAATTTCAGGAATTTCTGTCTGAGCTAAATGTTGAGTATGAAGATGTTCTATATTACACAGAAGTCCTTTGGCTGAGTTGAGGGAGAGTTTTGAAACATTTCTATGACTTACTTCCACAGATTACAACTTTTCTGCTTTCAAAAAACAAAGACGTACCAGGGCTCAATGATACAGAATGGAAATGGCACTTTGCTTTTCTGACAAATGTAACAGAGCTACTCAACAATTTCAATATGCAACTTCAAGGAAAGGGGAAGCTCATCTGTGATATGCAATCACATGTCAAAGCATTTGAAGTAAAATTAGGCCTCCTCATCAAACAAGTGATGGAGGAAAACTTCTGCCATCTCCCCACAACTCAAAATCTGTTAGTGGAAAAACTGCTGATTGCATTCCCAAACAAAACATGTGTGGATTCACTGGAAAAATTGCAAAAGGAGTTCCAATTTAGATTAAAAGAGCTTCATCTCCATGAATAGGACATATGGTTTCCATAACCCATTTTCTATTGACATTGAAAATGTGCATACAATTTACCAAATGGAACTGGCTGAACTGCAGAATTGTGACTCTGAAAGACGCATTTAAGTCAAGCAGCCTTCATAATTTCTATGCATCTCTCCCCTCTGAGACATATCTTCATCTCAGGAACCATGCACTCAAAATGGCAACCATCTTTGGCAGCACTTATGTCTGTGAACAGACTTTTTCTAGAATGAAACATTTGAAATCTTCAACCAGATCAAGACTAACGGATGCACACTTGCATCACTTGTTACAACTACCAGTGACAAATATGGAACCAGACATTGACCATCTCCTTAGCCAAAAGAAGGTCCATAGTTCCCATTGAAATACTGGTAAGTTTGTTGATTTAACTTCATTTTAAATATTGTATTTGTTCCTGTTTTGTTTCTTCACTTCAAAATAAGATGTATGCAGTGTGCATAGGAATTTGTTCATAGTTTTTGTTTTTACTATAGTCAGGCCCTCCAACAATCTGAGGGACAGTGAACTGGCCCCCTATTTAAAAAGTTTGAGGACTCCTGCTAATCACTGTGCCACCTATCTGTCTAAGAATGTGTTAAGTAACTACTATCTATCAAGCTCTAATTTAAGGCTTATGCATACAGAGAAGGAGAAAAAAAACCATATCTGCTCTTTATAAATATAAAGGGAGAGCCTCATTGAAGTATCTACACATTATTGGGATCACTAAGTTTCAAGGACCTGGTCTTCAGATTTGTAGGCTGAGAATCTTGATTTTTAAAGTGAATTTTTCTACTGAATATCATGATCTAAGTAAATGACTCAGACAAGCAATCTCATTAAAGACTGACATAAAATAGAATGCTTATTCACTCTCTTTGCAATGGGGGATGAATAACTGATATTATCAACATATTTGCCCGCAATGAATAATATTCTCTCTTTAGCTTTTAGATACCTTTAAGGATACCAAACAATTCAGCAAAAGGTTTTTTTGGAGAATATAGAATTAAATAAAAGAAAATCAGAAGCTATGAAGGAATATTTCAATCAAGAAGTAGAGGGTAGTTTGATCATCCTTCTCCACTCTAGGGAGAAACCTGATTTGATCAACAGAATGAGAGTACCCACTATACTGGTCAGTGCTGCATAAGCACCAAAAATTCTTACACTCTGACTATCCATTTTTAGACTTCAGACAGATTCTTTTGAGATAAAAATATTATTTTTGGATGAATGTTATAGTGAATTACCTCCCTATTTATCTTAACTTTTTCAAAATAAGTTACTTCTTTTTAAGTAACCTTGATATCTAAAAAGCACTCCATGTCTACAGCTGTACATTTTAAAACTTTGTCTCCAATTTCTCCAGTCAGAGCCTGTGTGAACTTCTACTTCCCTCTGAAATGAATACAATAGAAAATTACTACACTTTAGTGGTTTTGACAGTTCTTATTCCAACTTCACTGGAGTTCTTTATCTCACTTGAGAAACCTTCCCTTTATTAGTGAGGTCTCAGAAGGATTTGGTTTCAGACCCATAGAAGCAGCCTCTCTAACTAGATAGCCACACAACCTCTGGACTACATAGGAATATTTGTCTCCGGATATGGATTTGTGTGGAAGAAGAGAGGAAGTGATGATTCATATCATAAGGAGTGTGATATAGTGGAAAGAACTACAGAATAGAATCAGAAGGGCTATATTTGAATTTCTCTTTGGTATTGTATATATCTTTCTCTGATTCTAGCATTAATCATAATTTGCAAACATGCTGGATGTATGACATATTATCTCAAATAAATTCTCTGAACTAAAAATTCTCTGAGCTTATTATTCCATCTCTTTCCACTAAGTTTGTACCCATATTGCTTTACGTACTTGGAATATTATTTATTTAAATAACATTGTATTTTTCCCCTAATTATTCCCTAAATAATTTCCATTATTATTTCCCCCCAACAATTTCCCTAAAATATAATTTCCTTAACTTCTCTAACACTTTTTAACATACATTTTTTTTAAAGTTTCAAATTCCAAATTCTATCCTTTCCTTCCTCTTCTTTCTTCTCCTTGAGATCGTAAGCAATCTGATATAAGTAATACATTTGTTATTCATCTACTATAAGGGATGCACTGAACTAGGTATTGGATCAAGAGAGTTCTTAACCATAAATCTTTGAATTTATTAAAAAAAATTTTGATATCCATTTAAATGTAATATGCTTCTTTTTAAAAACTGACTGTAATGCTCTCTCTAAAATGTAATGTTCTTTGTTGAGGTTTTCTTGGGGTCTCTGGAGGCAGTCTTTGTTTCAGTTCAGTAATCACCACACGAGTAGCCAGGGGTTTAAGTCCAAATCCTTTATTATCTCTTTCAAAGTCTTGTCTCCTTTCCTGGGGCCCGGTTAACTTTCTTAGAGGCCTATCTCTCTCCTTGGTTCCCAGAGCTTAAGCTCCTTCTGCCAATCCTTTGTCTCTGCCAGCTTCTGCTTTAGCTTCCTCCGAATGTCAACGGTTGTGCTTCAACCTCCAGCCATAACAAAGGTGGACTATGGAATGAATCAGTCTGAGACTCAGAAAGTTTCTAGTGCACTTGTCTCTCTTGGCCCTGAGAGCTTCTAGTTTATATGCTCCACACTGAGTACACACCAATCATTATATCACTAGGAAACCATTATTTGTTGTAGGATTAAATCAATGTTAATCTAGATTTAACCATTGTCTCCTCATTTCCACTTAGTACCTTGTTTTAAGTTCTGGCCCATAACATATCCTTGTAGGATCAGTCAGATCAATTATACTGAACCATGATAAATTAGATAACTGTTGTCTCTTATCAATTCCACTGACTTAGGTACCTTGTAAGAATTCTTTGTTTCAAGTTCAGAGTTCTGGCCCATAACATCTGACATTTTATTTTATGCATTTAAAAGCTCAATTATGATAAGGGATCCATGAAATCAAAAAACATTAGGAGTGTCTGCACTTAGGGGAAACACAAAGATAAATAAGACATAGTGGCTGGAATCAAGAACATATAGTCTAATATAGAAAATGTCATGTGTTGGGATAATTATTATATAAACAAGAATATAGTGAGTGCATAATAGTATAAAGTATGATTAATTAATCAATAAGTACTCATTGCTAAGGATTTCAGCACAATGAATGAAATAATCCCTACTTTAAAGGAGTTCCCAACATATAGAAAAGACATTAGATTTAAAGTCAAGAGAGGAGGATTCTGAATAAATCACTTTTTGTTGGAGAGATCAGGAAAAACTTTAGGGAAGGGTCAGCATTGAAGTCAGCCTTTGAAAATTGAGTCACATATCATCAGGTGAAGATAGGAACAGATGAAAAGATTTTGTAGGCAGAAGAAATGACAACATAATATTTTTTTTTTTGTAGAAAGTATAAGTAACAAGTGGAGTCAGTTGGCTTAGTAGATAGAGTGCTGAGCCTTGTATCAGGAAGACCTGAATTTGAAGTTTGCCTTAGACACTCAACTGAGCAAGTCACTTAACCTGTTTGCTTTAATTCACTGGAGAAGAAAATGGCAGATTACTTCAGCATCTTTGCCAAGAAAACCCCATACTGGATCATGAGGAGTTGGACACAACAGAATAATATAATTATTTTACATTTTTCCTTCTTGTACAATACATTAATGACAATATTTGTTAAGAAATCAAACCTATTTCTGATTTTAAAAATGATTTTTATAAATTTTTGAACAATTTGACTATACTTGTTTTAAAAATATGGGAAAACTTGGAGGTGAGCATTCTAAGAAATCTTTCTATTGCACCTTCACATTTCAGTGTCTTGTCAGGAAGGAGCTTCTTGAGATAGACTTAATCCAAATTCATTTGTAAAGAAAATCAATTTTAGTTTCAGGTATTGGAGAGCTGTTTTGTTAAGCCTGATTTACGTCAGAGTCTTTTTTTTTATGCCAAAATCTTAATCCAAATCTTAATCTTAATCCAAAATCCACAGTATCAATCAGGCACCTAGTATGGGACCTCATCATGTATTTTTGCATATACTTTATTATTTTAGTTCAGTGTCATGGTAATATGGAACTTCAATAAACAAGTAAAAGTTATATTAAGTACCTAACATGTAAAAGGCCTGGAGCAATGGGGATATATAGACAGAAATGAAAAATAATTCCTGCCCTCAAGGAGCTTTGAATCAATGTTGAACTCAACATATAAATTGAATTATAATGATGAAAGATAATTAGAGGGGCAATAACAAATAAGGGGAAGTGAGGACTGCCAATATTTACTTTTGGAATTAATTTTAGTTTAAAAGGATATTCCTCCACTTTTCTTATTTTTCTAGAACCTTTCTTAGTTGTTTAGAACCTATCTAGTTCTTGCTCCATGAAAGGACTAAATATATGATAATTTATACATAGAAAAAATGATTCTTAGTATAAAGTTTAGATTAGAGGTATAATAAAGGATTTAAGAGTATATAAAAATCTCATAATACAATTATGCATATAGGACTGAATTACAAAAAAGTTATATTAATGTTTCATTTTAGGTATAATCAGTAACCATAAATATCTTTTTTGGTAATAATATATTTTTTATTTTTCAAAATACATGTAAAGATAGTTTTCAACATTAATCCTTGCACAACCTTTTGTTCCAAAATTTTCTCCCTTTCTCCCCCCTTCCCCTTCTCCTAGACAGCAAAAAAACAATATAGGTTAAACATGTACAATTCTTCTAAACATATTTCCAAACATTTATCATGTCACAGAAGAGAAATTAGATCATAAGGGAAAAAAAAAACATGAAAAAGAAGAAACAAGCAAGCAAGCAACAACAATAACAAAAAAGGTGAAAATAATATGTGGGGACACCTTCAGTACCCATAGTCCTCTTTCTGGGTATGAATACCATTTTCTTTCATAAGTCTATTGGAATTGGCTTAAATCATCTCATTGTTGAAAAGAGCCATGTTCATCACAGTTGATCATCACATAATTTTGCTATTGCCGTGTACATTGTACTCTTTGTTCTACTTACTTCATTTAGAATCAGTTCATGTAAGTTTCTCCAGGCTTTTCTGAAATCATCCTGCTATCATTTTTTACAGAATAATAATATTCTATATGTAAAAATATACACTAATGTACATTTTGTTACTCAGCTATAGGACACACTTATTTCATAAGAAAGACATTTAACTAGATATGAGTATTAATAAAGTGGCAATAGAATAGCTTACCACCCCTCATATATTTTGAGTTCATTCTTAAAACACCCTTAATAGGATAGGTAACTCTCCAAAAAAATTATTCCAGAAGAAGCCACACATAGGAAATATATATTAAAGGATGACTAAGAGATATTTGGATGGGTACCTCTGGCCAATAGTTTTGTAAGGTGGCCAATGTCCCACAATCACTGTTCTACACTCTGCTGGACTTCTTCCCTGCCAAACATTATCCCCTACTTCTCTTTGTGATGCATCTTAGATGCTTTAAGTTTCTGAAGGCCTCATTGTCACCATTGTCTATAATTGGTCTTCAAGGTAGAAAATAGAGCTGAAATGCACATGTGTAATGGCCCAGGAGTTCTTGTTATGCCATAGACCAAATCCAGTGCTGGGATAACTTGATTATGTTTTCTCGTACTCTTTGATTAGATCAATTGTAGGGAAACTTTTTCTAATTATTCCTGTTTATTTACTTATTTGCTGAGGCAAATGGGGTTAAATGACTTGCCCAGGGTGACACAGCTAGGAAGAGTTAAGTGTCTGAGCCTGGATTTGAACTCAAGTCCTCCTGACTTCAGGTCTGGTACTCTATCCACTACGCTACTTAGCTGCCCTTTTCTAACTATTCTTATTTTAAAATATGGTAACAATTATCCCACAGAGATTCCCTTAGCACCTGAGACTGGGATGAATTAGAAAGGCTTTCATGACTAAAAGGCCAGGACTATGGAAAGAAAGAAATAAAAGGTTGATATTTAGTTATATAAAAAATAAAAGATGGAAGAATTCCTGGAAATGACACATTACTTTTGCCATATCCTAAACAGATAATTGTAAATGAAACACACATGTGAAAATAATACAACAGAGCTAAGGAGAAATGAAGTCCAAACCTGTTAGAATCCTTACAAAGTGTTAAGTCACTTGTCTAATTTAGCATGGTACTTAGCAAATTCTCTAGTTCACTAATGTATTTAAGTACTCATTGGAGTTCACACTTTTGGGAGATTCACAAGTCAGGATTCAGTATGAGATTCACAACTTCAGTGGAGGAGATTCACAAGTCAGGTACCCACAATTCTACTCTCTTGGAGGAGGAATCAACCTTTGAGTTCACACATCTAAAAGAGGACAAGCCTCAGTCAGGAGTCAGGAGAATTGGAGATTCAGAGAGAGTTGGAGGCTGAAGCTGGCAGAGGCAAAGGACAAGCTGCAAGAGTTCTTGGAACCAAGGAGGGAGATAGGCCTCTAAGAAACCTAACCAGGCTATTTTGGAAGAGACAATAAAGGATTTGAACTTTTAACAGCTGGCTGTATTTGGAGTGATTATTGAGCTGAACTGAAACTGCCTCCAGAAGCCCCCCAAGAAACCTGCTCCCAGAGAACCATTATATTTTTAGAAAAGAAGAACACTACACAAACCCATTTTAGGTTTAGTCTTGTGGTGATATCTATTTTTTTCAATTTAATATTTTATTATTTTCCAGTTATATGTAAAATAATTTTTAACCATTTTTTCTGTTTTTACATGCACATTAATTTTTTAAAATATACATTTATGAATCATGTTGGGAGCGAACAATCAGCACAAAAGTAAAAAAACCATGAGAGAGAGAAAAACTAGAAAAATAAAAAAAGTGAACATATCATGTGTTGATTTATATTCAGTCTCCATAATTGTCTCTTTGGATGGAGAAGGTGTTTTCTATTCAAAGTTTATTGGGATTGCCTTGGATCACTGAGTCTTTCATAGTTGATCATCACACAATCTTGCTGTTACTGTGGTACAGTATTCCTGCTTCTGCTTGTTTTGCTCAGCATCATTTCATGTAAATCTTTCCAGGCCTTTCTAAAATCAGCTTGTTTATCAATTTTTATAGAAGAATAATATTCAATTATTTTCAAATACCATAACTAATTCAGCCATTTCCCAGTTGATGGGAATCTACTCATTTTCTATTTCTTTGCCTCCATAAAAAGAGTTGACACAAAAATTTTGGCACATGTGAGTCCTTTTCCCTTCTTTATGATTTTTTTTTGGGGGAATGCAGATCCAGTAGTAGTTTTGCTGGGTATACACAGTTTTATAGCTCTTTGATCATAATTCCAAATTGTTCTCCAGAATGGTTGAATCATTTTACAACTCCACCAACAATATATTAGTGTCCCAATTTTCCCATATCCCCTTCAACATTTATCATTATCTTTTCCTTTAATCTTAGATAATTTGAGAGGTGCAAGGTGATACCCCAGAGTTATTTTAATTTGGATTTCTCTAATCAATAGTGATTTAGAGCATTTTTTTCATATGACTATAGATGGCTTTAATTTCATCTGAAAATTATCTGTTGACCATTTAGGTCATATCTATTATGCTGAAAACTCTTATCATATATTTGAAATTTTTTTTTAGGAAATCAAGAGAGTTAGATTTTTTTTTTTACTGAATTTTTATGAATTAACTAAAGGATATAACAATGATACAGTGACCTTCTCTGAATGTTTACCTTGTCTCTGTTTCAGAGCTGAGTGATAAAGAAATCCTGGTCCAAGCTATTATTTTTCTTTTTTGCTGACTATGAAACTACCACCTCTATTCTTTCCTTCCCTGCTTACAAGTTGATTATCCCTTCTGATATCTAGCAGAGTCTGCAGGAAGAGATAGATGCCACTGGGTCCAACAAGATGAAAGAATGAAGGAAGCAGAGACTCAGCAACTACCACTCCTCCCCTCCCCCATCTTTATCTCCTATTCATGTACTTAATTTATCCCTTGGAAAAGGCTTTATAACAAGACTGTCATTTGGGAATAAGCCGATGCTAATTGGGTATTTCCTCATTATTGGAATATAAGAATTGTGTAAAAGCCCAAACCATGCTAAAGCACCCTATTTGTGCAAGAAGTTCTATTTGCATAGTAAAAAAATAAAAAAAAAACACCCCCTCAAAACAAAACAATAAAGCAACCAATGTCAACTCAGAGCAAAGTAAAAAAGGCATTTTGTTTTTGGTTCACAAGCCACTTCAATGGTTTTTCTTTACATTTAATGACATCCATTTTTTGTTTCCTTTGGAACAAAATGATTTTTATCACATTTAGAATCCTTTCTACTTCTCATCTTCATTTTTTATCTTCCCTCCCTTCCTGTTTTCTTCCTTTTTTAGATTTTCATTAAACCACTAATATGACTTATAAGGGATCATGACCTCTTTCTATTTTTAGAAAAGATTTTAAGACATTGGATTTTGTCCATACCCAGGAGGTTCTTATCAGTTCACTAGAATTACTTGTTCACCCGATTCTCAGATAAAGACTATAGGATAATTATCCTTATAGGAACTTTAAATTGTCATTTCCTGAGGTGGGGAACGGAAAATCTTCAGAATTTATTGATCTAGACAAGCAATGGTTAGAACTTAAACTAGAATAGTAACAGAAGGAATGGAGAGGAGATTAGTCCCTGAAAGTTCCTAGGAATCTGCTTAGCCAGAACTGAGCAAAGCCTGAACTTATTATATACATATTGAGAGCATTCTAGGACACATTAACTGAAGAAGACTAGATCTTGTCTCATTTTGGTTTGGGAATTGATCTTTCCATATGTGATGTTCTTTACTATTCTGCAATTGTCAGGGGTTTGTTTCTTGGAGATGGGTGGTAAGTATTAAGAGTTCATTCTTCTATCACCTTCATATTCTTCTCTAAGTTAAATATACTGAATAGTATTAGTACACAAGGGTATAAGTAGAGCTGGCCTTGTATGTGATTAGCTACAGTTTTGATTTGGTATGAGGTACACTGAGAAAGTCTCCCTGTTCTTTTCCCACCAAAATCTCCATTTTATATTCATTCCTTTGAATATTTTCAGTTTTAAGGCACCAATTAAAATGCAAATATCCTTTCAAGTGCTAAAATGTTAAATTGTCATCAACTAATATTGGACAAAAACCTGTAGTGATGACTAGTTGAGAGTGAAGATCTCTAGGGCTTGGATAGAAGGTAGTTATTTTTGGAAGGATAAGCAGAGATGTCAAGAAGTGGAAGGTAGGGAATTATAAATAGATGAAATGACTCCTCAAAGATTTCACATGTAGCAAATGCAAATTTGGCTGAGAATAATTTTATCTAGCATCCTTGCTGCATTTCAGTATTGGTCTAGTTTTTGCAAGAGATGATCTCAAGAGAAGTGAGAGAAAAAACTACCACTTGCTTTCAGGGTCGTTTCTCTGAAATGTTTTCTTTTCATTGTAAATACTTAAATCCTCATTTTTTTGGGGAAAATATTAATATGACTACAGATCTCACTCTGACAGAAGGCAGACATTTGAAATAATTTCATTAGCAGGTTGAGAATTACAGTTGATTCTAATATTCTTTTTATTTGTCTCTTATTTTTATATTACAAACATTAATAGATTACTCCCTGTTCTTGAGAGGTCTCTTAAAACAAAATAAAATGTTTAAATTAAACTGATATCAGGACTTTATCTGAATGTGCACGTAACATTTCATATCTATAACATCCCTGTTCTATATTTTGTTAAATTTGCAGAGATTTATTTTCTTTCCTTCCAATTCCTACCATATTAAAAAAAGAGAAAAATTCTTGTAACAAATATGCATAGCAAAGCAAGTCACATTCCTTCAATCACTATGTACATACTCTTTTGTAACCTAAATCTGTCACATACTTCCAACTTGCCATATGTTAAAGAAAGTCTCATAGTTTTCCTTCAGAAAGTCTTATAGTAACATCTGGAAAGGGCAGATTTGATATATGATGTCAGTTCATACAAACTACTCTTCTTCCCAGTTAGTAGTTACACAGGATACTCAGCTACAGATGCAATACATATAAATGATAACCTCAGACTTCTCCACAAAGTAGGGAGATTTTAAAGGGTTTTTAAGAAAACTATTGAGTTCAAAAGACTGATTATTCTCAAAAGAACAGTGTTGTCCTTCTTCATGATCCAGAATACTAACCAGTATCAGAGTTTGTTTGACTGATAGTGTCAAAATTCCACTTTGAAAGGCAGATTTTTTTTCACTAAGAAAAAATTCACTTAATGTGGTCATTAAGGACAGAAGAAAGAACATGGGACTGGGAAACAGGAGACTGAGGGTTGAATTCTAACATTGCCTTTTGTTCACATGATTCTGGAGTAGTAATGATCTCTCTGTTCCTTCTCATTTTTTTGTGTTATCTTAATTGGAAAGGAGAGGATTTGACTTACTGTTCTCTGATATAATTGAGCAATAAATTCTAGCTTCTTAACTTTTTATGTGACAAGAACCCATTGGTGACTTTTGTCTCATATTTTTGTATTTTAAAACATTTAATTTTCATTATATTTTCATATTTTCTATTTTATTATATTACACCTTATTATATTTTAAAATATATATTTTAATATTTAGATGTCTGTACTGGGATTAATAAGTAAAAATAAATGTAAGCTTGTCAGGAGTCATATCTTTATAGATTTTATTTCTTTTATTTCTTTTGTTTTTTATATTCCCATTATTTTCCCCCACCCTCTTCCTGATATGGTATAGCTTCTAGGGAAATATAGTAGTGGTTTGGGGGGGTCTCCTGAGCTTGGGGGGGGGACTTTGGTTCTAACAATATCAGGAGTCCTAAATCTTCTGGCTTTGAAGTCTGCGTCAGGAAACTCCCACAACCCAATCTGTCTGATTCTGACAACTCCTTAGTCAGATAGTTTCTGGCCTCAGGAAACTCCCACAAATCAAACTCCTAAAATAATAGCAAATAGGCCACTCCTCAATTCATTGCTGACTGATAATCTGGTCAGTAATAATCTAGTCAATGAGAACCAAATTCCTTCCTACCAATGAGCCATAGAATTAACATATCAATGATAAAAGCTGGATAAATGTCTCTTCTTGCTTCTGTTTCTCTGCTGAATTCCCTTACAATTCAGTCTGCTTGTAATGGTGGTACAATTATAATAAAACTTTGCCCCTTGGCTAAGGAGATGGGTTGAAGACTGCAAATTCTTTTAAGAGACCTCACAACACTGGTCTATTACCCTAAACTTTTAGGATCCCCCTTCCCAACCTCAACATTCCCACAGAGAAATCTTGTAATATTCTCTTTAAAATGTAATATTCTCTTGTTGGGGTTTTCTTGGGGTCTCTGGAGGCAGCCTTTGTTTCAGTTCAGTAATCACCACACAAATAGTCAGGAGTGAAGCTCCAAATCCTTTATTGTCTCCTTCAAAGTCTTATCTCCTTCACTTGGGGCTCTGCTAGTTTTCTGGAGGCCTTCTAGATCTTGGTGTCAGTGGAGAAGCGAAGGAGGACAGCCTGCCACCTCTTCTCTGTCTTTCCTAGTTCTCTTTCTGGCTGAGTCTGTTCGAGCTTTTATCCTCTCTAATCAAAGGTGTGAGTCTTGTGGAACTATATTAAGTACTAGCTACATGTACTGAACTAGAGAACTGTTAAGCACCATGCTAAACAACCATTGTCTCTATCAATTCCACTGATTTAGCACCTTGTTTCAAGTTCTGGCTCATAACAAAATCTCATCTAACAAATAATATTTTAAAGACAAAAAAAAGATGAAAAAATTGGTATGATGAATCAATGTGTTGAAAAATTTTGAAAGTATGTACAATGTGAAATATTTATATATTTCCCACCTTCATGGATTGATGAGAGAAGAACATCTTATTCTTCTTTTAAACCTTGCTTGTTCATTAAAATTGTGCAAAATTCATGTTAGCTTTTTTTTGTGCATAGTTATTTTAAAAATTTACATTGTTGCTATTGTGTATAGTTTTCTTGGCTCTGCTTGTTTCACTTTGTATCAATTCATGTGGATCTTTCCATGTCTGTCTGTATTCATTATATTCATAATTTCTTTTCTTTTCTGAAGCAATTGAGGTTAAGTGACTTACACAGTGTCACATAGCTAGTTAATATTAAGTGCCTGAGATTAGATTTTGAACTCAGGTCTCCTGACTCCAGGACTAGTGCTCAATCCACTGGACCATATTCATAATTTCTTATACATAGTAACATTCTATTATGTTCATTTGTCATAATCTGCCCATTTAATTAGTGTCAACATTGTTTCCAATTTTATATCACAAAAAGTGCCAAAAATATTTTGATGTATATAGGGATTTTCCTTTATCAATGGCTCCTTTGGTGTACAACCTCAGTAGTGGAATCTGTTTCAAAGAGTATAGACATTTTAATTATTTTATTTATAAAATTCCAAATTGCTTTCCAAAAATTCTCACAACAGTTCACTGATCAACTAATAATACAACAGGATGTCTATCTTTTCATAACTACTATCAAATTGACTGCTTTTACCTTTTGTTCTTTTTGCCAATTTTCAGAGTGGGAGAACCTTGGGGTTCCTTTGATTTCTTTACATATGTATATGCATATATATCATAGTATTTTATCTTTCAAATATATGCAACAATAGTTTTCAATATTAATCTTTGCAAAACCTTGTATTCCCAATTTTTCTCCTTCTTTCTCCCCTTTCCCCAAGACAGCAAGTAACCCTATATAGGTTAAATATGTGCACTTCTTCTAAATATATTTTCATATCCATTCTGCTGTGCAAGAAAAAAATCATATCAAAAGGGAAAAAACCCACACAAAGGAAAAAAAAACCCAAGCAAACAAAAAGGTGAAAGTACTATGCTTGAATCCATATGTAGACTCCATTGTTCTCTCTCTGGATGCAAACAGCATTTTCCAACCCACGTCTAATGGAATTGTCTTGAATCACACAGCATTGTTGAAAAGAGCCAAGTCCACAGTATTTAATTGTGTTCAATTAGATACTGCTCTTGATCTGCTCACTTCACTCAGCATCACTTCAGTAAGTTTTCTAGGCTTTTTGGAAATCAGCCTGCTCATCATTTCTTATAGAACAATAATCTTTCATTACATTCATAGACCAGTCATTTCCCAACTGATGGGTATCCACTCAATTTCTAGTTCCTCGCCTCTACAAAAAAAGGGTTTTTGCAGATATGTTTAATTATTTTTTTGGTAAGACATTTAGAGTTAAATAACTTGGTCAGGGTCACACAGCTAGGAAGTATTTAGTGTCTGAGACTGGACTTGAACCCAGGTCATTCTGTATTTCAGGGCCATTCTCCATCCACTGTGCCAGCTAACTGTCCCCAAATATTTTTTATTTTATTTTATTTTTTAATAATTATAACTTTTTTATTGACAGAACCCATGTAATTTTTTTTTTTTACAACATTATCCCTTGCACTCACTTCTGTTCTAACTTTACCCCTCCCTCCCCCTACTCCCTCCCCCAGATGGCAAGCAGTCCTGTACATGTTAAATATGTCACAGTGTATTCTAGATACAATATATGTGTGCAGAACCGAACAGTTCTCTTGTTGCACAGGAAGAATTGGATTCAGAAGGTAAAAATAACCCGGAAAGAAAAATAAAAGTGCAAGTTTACATTCATTTCCCAGTGTTCTTTCTTTGGGTGTAGCTGCTTCTGTCTATCATTGATCAATTGAAACTGAGTTAGATCTTCTCTTTGTCAAAGAAATCCACTTCCATCAGGATACATCCTCATACAGTATCGTTGTTGAAGTATATAATGATCTCCTGGTTCTGCTCATTTCACTTAACATCAGTTCATGTAAGTCTCTCCAATCCTCTCTGTATTCATCCTGCTGGTCATTTCTTACAGAACAATAATATTCCATAATATTCATATATCACAATTTACCCAACCATTCTCCAGTTGATGGGCATCCATTCATTTTCCAGTTTCTAGTCACTACAAATAGGGCCGGCACAAACATTTTGTTACATACAGGTCCCTTTTCCTTCTTTATTATCTCTTTGGGATATAAGCCCAGTAGTAGCACTGCTAGATCAGAGGGTATGCACAGTTTGATAACTTCCCAAATATTTTTTAATGGTCTCTGAGGTTACTAGCTTTTTAGGGCAAAGGACAGAGGGCTACATTCATAGTCAAGAAGATTTAGGTTTCAAATACCATCTCTTGTACCTTTAACGGTGTCACTTACGACCAAGTCACTTAATATATTTGAGTTTCAGCTTCCTCACCTATAAAATGAGGTTAATGAAGCTTGTAGAAACTAATTTACAGAACTGTGGAGAACAAATGAGGTAATGCATGTAAAGGGCTTTACAAACCTTAAAGTACTGTGTAAATATTACCATTATTTTAATGTTCTATAGCTATAGTTACTGAATGCATTCTTTCCTATATACTTTTATAAAGTTATTTTATAAAAGTGTCTTTGTATTGCTAAAAATACTCTTCTTCCTGTTGAATACTATTCATTATTCAAGATTCAGACCTTACTGATTTATATGCTGTTTATGGTTTCATATGCTCTATATCTATATTCCTGTACTATGAATAGCCCTCTCAGGAATTCTATTTTTAAGATAACCTGTGTTTAAGAACCTTTGGATGGTTAAAGTCAACTCTTCTTAAGAATTGAAAACACACATTTCTAAATGCCCCTATCTCATTTTTCTCATAGAAATACAAGGTCAAGGTCATGCTGTTAACTACATTCTGGGGTAGACCATTATCTTTCTATAAAACATTGGCTGAACAAATATAGGATGAGCTCAGTCTACAGAGAGGTTTCTCCCTTCACTTCATGTTAAAGTGAATGAAATTTAAAGTGTAATGAAAATGGTACCATGGACAGAGTTTATAGAAGAGAAAGAAACAGTGCCTTGCTTAAAAACAATCCCATTTAGAAAACCTCAGGTTTACAAAACAGATCAATTAGGTAGTTATTACTAGCCTTATAACTAACAAAATGCTTTGTTTTCATGGTGAAATAAACACTGATTTCTTGTAAATATTATCCTCAATTATCTTCAGATGATCACTTTGAAAAAATAAGACATTTATAGGATGACCTGAGTTAAAATGCAGTCTTAGACATTTACTAGCTATGTGACCCTGGGCAAATCACTTAACTCCAATTGTCTACAAAAGAAGAGTTAGACTTCTGTAAAATATCTCAGAAATGGATTTGCTGTATTAAAGGAGGGGAATAAGAAAGTGCTTTGTAGATAATGTGTTTTATGTTTCTACTGTGTAACATATAGTACTAACAAATTTTTTCTTAATGTACTTTGACCCCATCAAAGTATTTAGTATATACAACTGATATGATGATCTTATGGGGAAACTTTAGATATATAATCATAATCAATAGATTTAGAATTAGGATCATAGAGATCAATCCAGTTTAATTCCTTCACTTTATACATGTTGAAAAATGATTTGGCCAAATCCATGCAAATAATAAATTTGGATGAATCTTCTCTAAAACTCAAATTCAAGAGTTTTCAATTCAAGAGAATTCAAGAAGAATTCTATGACTTTTTGTGACAAGTTTAGCTCATTTTCTCCTTCATTTCTTTTCTTCTGCCATTAAATCAACAATAAAAACAACATTTCAATAAGAAAAAAAAATGGTGAGCATTAATGTCTATGTGACTCTGCACTGCAATATTGGTCCTGAGATAAAATTTGCACTTATAGCATGAAGGCTGCTATTAGCAGAGCAGAGCCAAGATAAGGGAGAGAAGCCAGGAAATTGCCTGGGGTCTCTCCAGTTGCCCTTGAAAGCAATCATCTACACAGATTGTGGAACAACAGAATCTCCAAAACAATTTTCCAGCTCAAGTTATCTTAGAAGGACTTCAGGAAAGGTCAGTACCACTGGGATGAAAAGAGAGTACAGCTCAGTGAAAATGATATCCAGGCAAACCAAAAGGAGGGTCTTAACCATAAAACTGATAAGCAACTGAGATCCCTTGGTCTGGGTTCAACAACAAACAAGTAGTGGAGACTAGTTTCAGTGCAGAAGACAAATTGCCAGCCCTGGAAATGAGGCAACAACAGAGTGGACTAAGTCAGGGTACCTTCAGCTCTGTGAGCAAGTCACCAAATACCAAAGACCCCAGCACTCAAAGTCAAAGCTCAAAGCTGCATAAGAAGCTTGGTTCACCATTCCCCAGACCTCAGGAGCAGAGAGCTCAACTTTAAAAGCAATGAAATAGATGTGTGCACAGCACACACACACACACACACACACACACACAAAACCACAATGAGCAAGAAACAAAAAAGAACCTTGACTTTAGAAAGCTAATATGGTGACAGAGAAGATCAAAATATTAACTCAGAAGAGGACAAAATGCCTATCAGAGAAACCTCAAAGGGAAATATGAATTGGTCTCAAGCCCAAGATGCTTTTTTAAAAGAGCTCAAAAAGAGTTTAAAAAATCAAATCAGAGATGTAAAAGAAAAATTGAGAAAAGAAATGAGAGCTATGTAAGAGACTGAAGAAAACAATTCCTTAAAAAATATAACTGACAAAATGCAAAAAAAAAAAAAATTCACTCAAGAAAACAGCACCTTTAAAAGCAGAATTAGCCAAATGAAAAAGGAGAGACAAAAGTTAATTGAAAAAAAACCCATATTTTGAAAACTAGAATTGAGCAAATTGGGGCTAATGATTTTATGAGATATCAAGAATCAGTCAAAAAAATTAAAAAGAATGAAAAATAGAAGAAAATATAAAATGCCTCATTGGAAAAAGAACCAACCTGGAAATTGGAGACAATTCGTTACTGGACTACTTGAAACCATGATCCAAAAAAAGAGTCTGGACAACATTTTTCAAGAAAATAGCAGAAAAACTGCCCTAATATCCTAGAATCAGAGGAAAAAATAGTTGTTGAAAGAATACATCAATCATTTCCTGAAAGAGATCCCAGAAGGAAAACTTCAAGGAATAGTGTAGCTAAATTGCAGAATTACAAGGTCAAGAAGAAAATACAGCAACCTGCCAGAAAGAAACAATTCAAAAGCAGTCAATCAGTAGTGTCCAGAATTTAGCAACTTCTACATTAAAGAATTGGAGGGCGTGGATATAATACTCTGGAAGGCAAAGGTGCTTGGATTACAACTAAGAATCAACTACCCAGCAAGATTGAGCATAATCTTTCAGGGGAAAAGTTGGACCTTCAATAAAAAAGGGACTTTCAATCATTTCTGATGAAAAAACCAGAACTAAACAGAAAATTTGATCTTCAAATACAAGACTCAAGAGGATCATAAAAAGGTAAAAAAAAAAAGAAAGAAAACATGCTATTTATTATTTATTTTAATAATAACTTTTTATTTTTCAAAATGGATGAAAAGATCATTTTCAACATTTGCCCTTGCAAAACCTGTATTCCTTTCCTGAAATATTTCCCTTTTAGTCCTTTCACTTATTCATATCTTGCTCATGATTCAAAGATTAAAGTTTCCCTCCATGAAATCTTCCTTGTTTCCTTTGGCCTACATTGATCTCTCTGTTCTCAACTGTAATAGTTCTTACAAATTGTAGCAGTCACACATTTGGTTATATACTATCTTGTATTCTTTCATTGTTTCTCTGTCTTCCCACCCTAACTATTAGATTCTCAGGAGCAGCAAGCATATTTTTTATGTTTTTCATATCCCAACCAATAAGTACATAATTGTTTGGGATAATTCCATTTCCATATGAGATAGTCAGTAAATCCTTCCTTGTTGATTGATTAAAATATTTTGTGAATAAAAAAATATGTTGGGATCAAATTATGTTTTATTCAATTTAATTAATGACTTAGAGCCATCATAAGGCAATGGAAAAAGAGTGACTTTTGGAGTTAAGACAATTTTGTCTGTGCTGTAGCCAAAACTGAAGTTTCCAGTCAGTAACTATCTATGCCAATGAAACCACACATTCTACACCTAATCTTCATCCTAATCAATGTAGAGTTGAAAGTGTCATACAAGGTACTTTAAAAAAGCTTTGTGTATCTTGACAAAAATCAAACAAACAACAAGGAAGTCTTATAGCTCCAAAAATATCTAGAGTTTTGTTGCTTAGGAGAAGAGAAACATAGATGTGCTTCTTTGCAGATTACTTTTTCATCTCCCACTAGTTTAGGAGTAACCATGACATGCACTGTATAGGAGCTAGGTATTTTTAGTTACTCACAGAATGAAGAAATTACTTCAGACTTGGTAAATTCTGCAAACAGGAATAAGCTTTATAAAAATTGTTCTATTATTAACCTCAGGGGCAGAAGGGGAACAGGATAGACTGTTGTCTCTATAGAGATCAGGTTATTAACCAAAAGTAAGTTAGATAATCATATGCTAAAGCAAGGAGAATATGATTCCAACCATATTTAGTCTAATAATAATTTAAATAACCCACCTGAAAGAATGGATTAACTCACAAAGTCAATAAAGAATGAGTTTTGTTCCTTCTTTGGGATTAGGACTATATAAAACTCACTCAAGAGGAAAGCAGATCTCTTTGCAATGTTACTAGGACATTTATGTCTAATGCATATGTGACAACCTCTTGCAGCATCATTCATTTTTCTTCTCCTTTGCCTTTTTCTCTTTTTTAAGAGAATAATGGAAGAGAATCTCTTCCATTAGGAGAAGAAAGTATAAAATTTATTCTTAATGAATTGAACATTAGAGATTTTGGTTTTGGACCTAACCTGAATTGATAAATATATAAAATATTGAGTTGGTCTTTATTATCTTGGAGTAATTATTAGTTTGTAATAGTCCAGATATTCAAGTTTCTCCCAATGTTGTATATGACATAGTCTCAAAGCAATGCCAGATAAAAGGTGGTACCCTTTGCTTAGAGGATCATTATTTTGTGAGCTCCTGAGGACAGAGATTGTCTTTTGTCTCTTTTTTTTAATCCCCAGCATTTAGCATAGAGTCTGAATCATAATAAGTGCTTAATAAAAATTTACTGAAAGATTAATGATAGTTGGTTGTATACTCTTATAGGATCACCAGACTTCTCAGCTTCACTTCCCTCTTTCCCAGCTACTTTATCATCTCATCATTTCAGTTAGAGCCTATTTTAGCCCACTCCATGAGACAAATACCAGCTTATTATCTTCATCATCCTACCCTAATATAAGTGGGGCCAACTCTTTCCTGGCTGGGAGAAAAATGATCACTTTTACATTAGGAAATTGTGATCCAGATCCATTTTAACTTTGTATTCCCTTGAAAGTTCATGTATACATTGAAATCTATCAATTGTCCTCAATAGATTCTTAGAAATCTCCTTCAGGACATGCCTATGTTGCCTCAAATCTTTCTAGAAGATTTGGTTCTTTGTGAAAAAATATGCAAGTCTATTATATAATAGTCTCCTAAATTTTCAAAAGTCAATTATTTAAAATACTTTCTAATTAAAATACATTGATGGTGATAATTCTGTGCTTTAAAATATGTAAAACTGTTTCCATAATTTTATTCCAAAATATATTTCCATAAATCAACTAAAAACATATTAAGTTAAAGTTATAAAATTCAGTATTTTGGATGTATTTCCTTCTTTCCTTCGTTCCTTCCTTCCTTTCTTGCCTTCCTGCCTTCCTGCCTTTTTCCTTCTTTCCCTTTTGTTTTTAGTTAACTTTTTTACTCATAAATATTTTATTTCCATAATGAGACTGTAAGTTGCTCTAGAGAAAAGACTGTCTTATTCTTCATTTAAATTTCCCACTATGTAAAGCTTAGTATTCTTAGTAAGCTTTAAAAAATTATCAACGATTGTTAAATATAAATGCACCATTACTGCTAGAAACATAATAAAAACACAAACAATATTCATGGGCAAACAGTGGTGACAATATTGTACAAGAAAAATAGCATTGTACAAAAAAACTTATCTTTGTGTTCACATCAATCAATTAAAGCATTTTAAGACGGGTAAAATTTCACTTCATGGGAGAAAGAGAAGGAAAAAGACAGAACGGTGCTGGAGATACAATATTAAGAAAATAACTAACCCAATTAATCTTATTAAAAAAAAAAACTCTCCACAATTTCAGAGTTTTACCTATAGTTAAAGAAAAAGTCCTTGATACTGGGGAACATTCATTTCCATAAAAAAAAACTAAAGCAAATATGCTTAAAAGGGCCATTTAAAATATTATAACCTGTATGTATTTGAAGTCAAAGGCTAATATTATTTGCAGTAGAGAAACGCTAAAACATTCCTATAGGTAACTAAGGCAAAAATATTTAATTTAAAAAATTCAACAGCTATTAAAAATGAAAGAAATTAGAAGTGAAGTATTGGCAAAGAGAAGATGAAATTATACCCATTTTCAGATGGCACATATAATCCCATAGAATTAGGAAACAAATTAGGATATTGCCTTCATTAAAGTAACGTTACAAAACAAATCCAATAAAATGAACAGTATTTGTATATTAAAATAACAAAAGGAAAGAGAAAATAAGAGGAAAATATGTTACTCAAAATATCACTAAAAAGGAAAAAATCAATGGGGAGTCTGTCAAGACATAGTTTAGACTTATGTAAATATAATTGTAGTGCAGTATATGTAGTAAATATAATTGTACTGCCTTTGCATATACAGTGGTTTTCCTCAATTCTCCCTGGAAGATTAATTCTGACCTTTCAAAAGAAGCAGATGTTGAATCAATAGCTCTCTCTCTTTTTGAATTGTAGGGAGAAGAAAATAATGTGAAATCTGGGGAAGCTGATCTGATGACCATGAGATTTTCAGTGCTGGACTCTGGATACAGGATTTTTCAGGATGGATCTTGTGTTGCTGAAAATCAGACTAGACAAAGTGTGGTCATTCATCTTTTCCCTTCTTCCATTCATCTTCTTCCATCTTGGAAGGGCTTGAGTCTGCTTAATAAACCCTATTCCAGAGATACTTAACTCAAGAGGCTAGTACTTGTTTCTTAAGTACTTATGTTGCTTAAGCCTAAAAGTGTAGTAAAACTAACAGCTATCTATTTTGCTAACTATTTGTATAGTTATTCAAATGTCACATTTAAAGGGGTTTGAAACTCAGATTTTTTTTTTTCAAGAGGAAGATTTTTGACTGAAGATTTGGAAATATAAAGACATTTTAGAGAATATTTGCATCAATTTTCCAGGGAAGTAAAAGTACCTTAATGGTTTACTGCTAGGGAAAGTAATCAGTGGCTAGAGTTGATATAGCCTGGGTAAATTAGTAATAACACAATAATTTATTTATCTTTCAGGGTCTAATTTGTAAGAAAGATCACTTAGAGGTTGTACTAAGATGGCAGAATAGCAGGAAAAAGTACAGCATGGTTTCTCCCAGGACTCCTCCAAAGATATTTAGAAATTACATGTCAGATTTTGATTGTGAAATTGAAGAAAAAATGATAGTAAATATCTTTTTCCAGCCAATTGTATGGAATGGAGAGATAAGGTGAACAACTTCCAGGAATGTTTAAACTCTTTTTCTGTATTTTATTATTCACTATTTGTATGTCTCTGTCACCTGCATAAGTATGTTGTGTGTTAGCCAATATACTTAAACTTTAGATATATTTACTTAACCTGAAATGATGACATTTATCACTATTCAATGTTACCTATATTTAGACTATTAATTGAATGCTGCTAGCTTAGTAATCTACATTTTGAAGGTCTGTTGACACCCATGTCTAACATTCTTAAAATTAAGAGAACACCTATTTTCCAAATGCTCCACAACCTGTGTAACCAAACCTATAAAAACTGTATATCTTTCCCAATTCTTTAGCCCTTCTACCGTGAGCTTTTTCTCTTTCCCTCCTTGCAGTGGAATTGCACATTCTCATGAGAATCTATTAATAAAAACAACTTTTCTGCTTTTTACTTTGAGTAGTCTCTGAGTAGTCATTTTTGGATAGGAGTTCTATCCCTCACCCAAGGGTGACAAGAATTCTAACAAAGAGGTTTCCAAATAACAGGAATGAGATCTTGCCAGAAATATTTATGCAAAGCACTTTAGCAAAAGAGTGGATAGAAGACTGAGGTTGTACACCAGAACAAGAAAAGATCCCAGTTACATCACAGAGTGGAATGAAATTATAAGCATTAAGAAGAGGTGCCCACCAGCAGCTCTCATGCTTACTACCCAGTTCATGGTCACAGGTCCTGTGATGGCTGACTAATATTGGGATATAGGCCTAGGAATAGTGGCCAGGTTAATGTCCTAGGCTTTGTAACTCCACAATTTGTAACTATTCAATCTCCATAGATCTCTTTCTGGATGAAGATGGTGCTTTTTCATCTAAAGCTTATTGGGATTGCCTTGGATTATTGAACCACTGAGAAGAACTAAGCCCTTTCATATTTGATCATTGCACAATATTGCTGTTATTGTGTATAATGTATTTCTGGTTTTGTTTGTTTTTCTTAGCATCAGGCCTTTCTAAAATCAGCTTGTTCGTGATTTTTTGTAAAATAATAATATTCCATTACTTTCGTATACCATAAGTTATTTAGTCATTTCCCAATCAATGGTCATTTACTCATTTTCCAATTCTTTGCCACCACAAGAAGAGGTGCTACAAACATTTTTGCACATGCACATTCTTTGTGATTTCTTTGGAATATAGATCCAGTATCCAGCACTGCTAGATCAAATGGTATTCAGAGTTTGATAATTCCAAATTGCTCTCCAGAATGGTTGGATCATTTTACAATTTCACCAACAATGCATTAGTGTCCCAGTTTTTCCATATCTCCTGTAACATTTCCTTTTCCTGTCATCTTAACCAATTTGAAAGATGTGAAGTGGTATCTCAGAGTTGTTTTAATTTGCATTTCTCTAATCAATAGTGATTTAGAGAAATTTTCATATTATTACAGAGGACTTTAATTTTTTCATCTGAAAATTGTTCTCATCCTTTGACCATTTATCAATGGGAAATGACTTGTGTTCTTATAAATTTAACACAGTTCTTCATTTATTTTAGAAATGAGGCTTTTGTCAGAAACACCAGCTTTAAAATGTTTTTTTCTGAGCATTGTGTTTGTCTTTTAATCTTGTTTGTGTTGTGTTTTTTTTAATTTAATGTAATCAAAATTGTCCATTTTGTATTTCATAATGTTCTCTAATTCTTTGGTCATAAATTTCCTCCCTTCTCCAAACTATTCCTTGTTCTCCTAATTTTCTTATGATATCACTCTTTACATTAAAAACATACCCATTTTTACCTTATTTTGGTATGGGATTTAAGACTTAGCTTTATTCTGAGTTTCAGATGCATTATTTCTCAGTTTTCCTTGCATTTTTTGTGAAATAATGAGTTTCTATCCAAGAAGCTGAACTCTTTAAGTTGATCAAACACTAGATTAACATAGTCATTGATTATTGGGTCATGTATTTCTAACCTAGTCTACTGTTCCACCATTCTATTTTTTAGCCATTAAATATGGTTTTGATGACTGCTCCTTTATAATATAGCTTTATGCACACATAAAGCTTGGCCACTGTCCTATTTTTTTTCATTAATTCCCTTGATGTTCTTAATCTTTTGTTCTTCCAGGTAAATTTTGTTATTATTTTTTCTAGCTGAATAAAATAATTTTTGGCAGTTTTATTGATGTGGCACTGAACAAGTGGACCAATTTAGATATGAGCATAATGGGAAACTGAGGACTTCTCAAAATAAGCCACCTGATAATTCCAGACCCAATTTCAAAGGTCTGTTAATCATTAAGGCTCTAGGAAGGAAAACAAAAGGTTTGGTCTTCTAGTAGAAATATCTGAAGTAATCTCCTGGACTTTTACTTAACTGCTTAGAGAAGAATCTAATTATTTAATGGCCTGGAAATATTCTGAGTTAATCTCTATTTGTTGATTGAGGAAGCCAGAGGTAAACTAAGTCTTTTTGGTTATTTTAGCTGAATGGATTACTTACCTCTAAACAATTCTCCTCTTTGTGGGGGATTATATGGTTTCTTATAAAATCATTAACTAAGGTAGATTGAATTTATAATTTAGATTCAGTTTATCTGGGGAATTTGGGAAAACAAAACAGGGTGCTCATATTGGCTAAGTAAACAGTTGTAAACAGTTGCAAAACTAACTGTTTACAAACAGTTGTAAACCTTGTGAAACTGACCATTATAAAATTCAGGTCAAAATTTAACAAGTTCATGTAACTTCTAAGCATTAAGCCAGATAGTCAACTGGATAAGGTGAAGAGGGGTGTCATGGATTCTTGTGGTCATGACTATATAACTCACTTCAGTCTCTGTGGAAATTAGCCTCTCTCCCCTGGTAGAACTCTAGTGGAAAGATGTTCACTTCTTGCAAGATTCTAAAATAAACACTTCCATTCTTCACTTGAGATATCTCTGAGTATTTGTAAATTGGATTTGCCCTACCACACAGGTAGAATTGTGATTTTAAATTATATTAGCTCAGCCTACCCTTGAGCAACTGATACATTTCCAATTGATCTGACTTTATTTGTGTAAGAAATGTTTTGTATTTGTACAAGTTCATACATTTCCTTGGTTTGTCTTGGGAGATAGTCAGACAAACTTTTTTTTTCTACAATTACTTTAAATAGAATTTCTCTTTCTATCTCTTGTTGCTGGGCTTTGTTAGTAATATATAGAAATGCTGATGATTTATATGAGTTTATTTTATATCCTGCTAAAGCTGTTAATTGTTTTAAGTAAGTTTTTGGAAGATTCTTTAGGATTCCTATCATGTAAATCTAAGCTTAACTATACAGGACAAAAGATGGTCATTAAATAGTAAAGACAGTTTAAAAAAATTTAGTGAGAGAGAAATATAGAACTGAAGAGATTACTTGCTTCTTTAACAATCCAAATAATAGCAATACAAGAGTGCATAAGTTCAGATAGCAATATCAACAGAGTGACAGCAGAAAGACTAATAAGAGACTTCTCTCTAAATGTACACAGGAAGATGAAGCAATCTGATTATAACTGAAATCTGGTAGATATAATAGTGAAAAGTTGGACAGAGAACTTTATGGATAATCTGGTGACACCACAACTATATTTGACTGCTTCTTTTATGGGACTACCTGACATCAAGGGAGGATACATGACAAAGGTTGGGAAGAGGAACAGAAATACAAAGAAGAGTGAGTCAAGATCTAATAATGAAGGAAGGTGATCTTTGTGGTCTTAGATTAAAAAAAAGAGCCTATAGGACTGTGAGTGAGGAAGAAGGAGAAAAAAACTGAAAAGAGTAGGAGAGGAAGAAAGTTTTATTTTAGATCTGAAGAAGGTCCTATTGATGAATAATCCTTTAAGTGAAGGGAGATGAAGAAGTTACACAGGATAAGAACTTGAAGATTTGGTGTTTGAAAAATGTACTTGTTTTTGAAGAGGGGAACTGCAACTATTGGGGCAACTGGCATCAGGAGGAGTGGGAGAATATGGATACAGGAAGGAGATTTCTAGGCAGTTGTAAAAAAAGGACAAAAGAAATCTTATAAATCAGTGGTAGGGAAGAAACCCTACCATGGGGTAATATTCTCTGACACCTTCAATAATTGGCATTATTTTGAGAGTGAGGTTCAATGGAAAAGGGGAATACACAGGATAAGGCCTAGAAGACAGTGGCACAAAGAATCTAGAAGGAAGAGCCTAAAATGGATACTTTGTACCTATACTATAAGAAATGCTTTGTGTAATGAATACAGAAAAGTATGGAAAGATATATATCACTTCATGCAGAGTGAAATAAACAGAGCCAAGAAAATGATGTACATAGTAACTATAATAATGTAAATGGAAATAATGACACATCAAAAAAATAAAAAGTAAATTTGAAAAAATTATAAAGATCAAGTGGTATTTAAATAAACTACTCCTTTGTGGAGGTGCAAGGTCCACAAATGTTACAAGTTGCACATACTTTCTGAATTTTTCAATATATTGATCAGTTGTGCTTTTTTTCCCTCTCCTAAAAAATTACTATTTTTCATATGATATATAAGGAAAAGAGTAAACAAAGAAAACATGCAGAAATATTTGTGACAGCTATAAGAACTGAACTGATGCTGAGTAAAGTGAACAGAACCAGGAAGAAACTGCACACAGTATCAACAATATTGTGTGATGATCAACTGTAGTAGACAGCTGTTCTCAGTAACATAATGTTCCAAAACAGTTGCAAAAGACTCATTATGGAAAATGCTACCTATATCCAGAGAAAGAACTATGGAATCTGAATGCAGATTAAAGCATACTATTTTCACTTTTATTGTTCTTGTTTTTTTTTTCTCATGGTTTTTCCATTTTATTCTGATACTTCTTTTACAACATCACTAATATGGAAATATATTTAATGTGTATGCTTGCTGTCTTAGGGAAGGCAGAATTTGAGGGAAGGAAAAAATTTGGAATTCAAAATCTTATTAAAATGAATGTTAAATTGGGAAGAGTATTGTTAAGTGGAAAATTTAAAAAAAATATAGCAGCTCTTTTTTTTTGTGAATGGTTGAACAAGTTAAGGTATATGAATATGATGGAGTAGTATTGTGCTATAAGAAATGAGGAAGGTCATGATTTCAGAAAAACCTGCCAGAACTTGTTCAAACTGATACAAAATGAGTGAGCAGAACCAGGAGAACAATAACAACAATATGGTAAAAATAGTCAACTTTGAAACCTTATGAAACTAATAAATGCAGCAACTAACCACAATTTCAAAGAACTTATGATGAAACATATTATTCTTCTAGACATTCTTCTAGACATATAGTTGAACACATTCTTCTAGACATATAGTTGAAAAATTTAGAATCCAGCATTAAGAATACTTTTCATATGGTGATCCTTTTTGGATATAGATAATGGGACTTTGTTTGGCTAGATCATGCATATATTTATTGGTTTTCCTTGTCTTGTCTTCTCAATGGGTAGAGGTGGAGGGGTAATGAAGAAAGAGAATTTGGGAATGAAAATAAAACAAAATTTAATTGAAAAAAGAAAAGAGTTAAGTCCTGCATTAGGAAAATTCTAGTCCTAATGTCCTATGCCATTGTCAAATCAAATATGCAATACTATTACCAGGTCTGTTTGCCACACTTGAGAAATGACATTTAAAAACAAGGGCATATCTAAAGGAGGGCAACCAAGATGATTTTAAGCCATACTCTTTGGTATTTTGAATGATATAGCTAGTCCATTTTTGCCTCATTTGTGAAGAGTTGTCTTAATGAGAGCTAACATTTATATATAATTTGAAGTTTTCAAAGCACTCTGAAAGCTTTAGTTTTTTTTTTTTTTTTGAGTTTCACAACAAATCTTTCAGTCAGGTGCTAAAAATAGTTATTCTTCCCATTCTGCAGATGAGAATGCTAAGGTTGAAATGATACATTTAGAACTGGAAAGGACTTCAAAGCTCATATGCATAGATAATTTTCATCATTCACCTTTGCAAAACCTTGTGTTCCAAAATTTTTTCCTTCCCATTCCTTAACCCTCCTCACCACTCTCCTCCCTCAATATGTTACATGTGCAATTCTTTTATTATCATGGTGCACAAGAAAATGCACATCAAAAAAGGAAAAAAAAACTCTCCTTTTTTTTTTTTTAATAAGGAAAAGTGAGGCCCAGAGATGTTATAGAAAATTTCCAAAGTTATACAAGTTGTAAGTTGCAAAACATGGATTCAAACTTGGATTTCATGCATTCACATTTATTTCTTTTTTCATGAGACTATGATATGAATTGCCCATGCTCATATGTCTAGACATGTGTAGGAAATAGACATGTCTATTGTCAGGATTTTTGTATTTCAAGAACCTGGCATAGTGTCTTATCAAGTACCTAGCATAGCTGTCTTATCAGTCAGAATGTTTTTATATCAAGTACCTCATACTATATCTAGAATACAGCATGCATTTAAAATGCTGGTTGAGTGTTTGGTTTGTACTTTGACTTTTTAAAAATTAAATTTTGCTCCAGTTTTGTCATCATTTCTGATAAAGATTCAATATCTTTGGATTGTTATCTATTTAAAAATGGCTGTTTAATTATTGTTTTCTGAACTTAAGTGACCATCAAAGGTTACCACAAGTTTTATAGATATGGTAGCTAAAGTTAATTATTATTTTCTAAACTTAATTGACCATCAAAAGGTACAATGAGTTTTATTTTTCAACAGCACACCCATAAAGAAGACCTTTGAGACTTCAGAGATCAAAATGTGATAAGGTTCATAAAGCTTCCCAGTTCAATCTTGATTTAAATTAGCTCTTCTTTTAATAACTTTAGTGCTTTCCCTATTATCTGGATGATGAAAGTGGAAAATTTTGGGGGATTAGAATAATTCAGAAATGACATTGGGATTTCTCAGGAAGTAGTGAATTCTATTTATTCTAAGAAAGGCTGGCTGATCACTTACTTGGTGTTCTGTCAACAAGATATTTCTTTATGAATATACTGTAGTAAGATGGTCTTTGAGATTGCTTTCAATTCTGAAATAGTATGATTATATAATTTAGAAAAGAAAATATTCCCCCCCCCCCAAGTAGTTGGGAACAGCTAATCAGTAACTGAGACTTCTCATTTGCTGTGAGAGAATTGCCCCCACTTCAGTCAGCATCTGGGATTTGGCTACTTTGTGAGGATTCCCTGCAGATTTCCAACTTGAGCATTTCCTTCAGAATATCTAGAGAACATATAATGCACACTTTTCTCTCACCTCAGTGTTTACAGGTAATATAATGTATACTTTAGAGAAACCTTGAGAATCATCTAAAAACTATTTGAAACAATTAACAACTTCAGCAAAGTTACAAGATATGATACAAATCCACATAAATCAGTATTTTTATATACTACCAACAAAATCTAACAGGAGAAGGTAAAAAGAGAAATTGTTTTTGATAACTGTAGGCAATTTAAAATATTTGGAAGTCAACTTACTAAGATAAACTCAAGGATTATATAACACAATTACAAAACCCTTTTCACACAAATAAAGATAGATTTAAATAATTGGAGAAATATTAATTGCTCATGAGTAGGCTGAGCCAATTTAATAAAAAATGACAATTCTATTTACTTTACTTATTCAGTACCATGTTTTTTGATCCAACAATATCATACTAGCTCAGTATCTAAAAGAGTTCAAAGAAAATGGGAAAGAATTTATTTGTGGAAAAAATATTTATAATAACTTTTTGTGGTGTCAAAAATTAAATATTGAGACGACACCCATCAATTGGAGAATGGCTTAATAACTTGTCATATATGATTATGATGGAATATTATTGTGCAATAAGTAATGATAAGCAATATGGTTTCAGAAAATCTTGGGAAGACATATAAACTGATACAACGTGAAATAAGCAGAACCAGGAGAATACTGATAGCAGCAGTATTATAGGGATGACTAACTGTGAGACAGAAAGGAAGGAGGGAATTTGGAATTCAAAATTTTAATAGAAATTATTGTTAAATTTTCTTACATACAATTGGGAAATATTTAATGAAATAAATGAAAATAATAAAAAAATCAAAATGTGAAAATAGCCCCTGTTATATGACAGTGGAAATGCACAGAATTTGTCTGTATCAATTACATAATTTGTATAAATTGTTTGATTTGTACTTTAGCCTTAAACTTTAACTCCACTTTTGGCACTGCTGACATAATAAACTTGTGTCACTTTGTGTCATTATGCATTTGAAATTGGCAAAAGTTAATTATTATTTTCTGAACTTAATTGACTGCCAATAAAGAGCATGAGTTTTTCTTGCAATGCAACAGTAAAAGTAAATACTAAAACTTTAGTGGTAAAGATTTGTGTGAGATTCATAAAATTTCTCATCTGGATCATAATTCATTGGATGTCTTTTTAATTTTATCCTTTAATTTGCAGCCTGTGTATTCCTTTCAGAATCTGTCAAAAAATTATAGCAATCTCCGAAATTGGGATATTAAGAATTGAGGCACAAAGAAGAAAAAAAAAAGAAAAAAAAAGATTTGGCAATGAATAACATCCCAAACTTGAGTATTGGAACCTGATCTCTACTTTTTCTCTTCCTGACTTTCCTGTTTCTGGAACAGAGATTCTGTTTTTTTCTTCTCACAATTTGCTAGGAGATTAAGGCCAGCTGCATTGAGTGTCATAGGACATTTCACAGTGACTGATTTCTAGTTGTTACTACTCTTTGAATAATTTACCTAAGAATATGTTTATCATTTAGGAAATTTGTAAGTGAAAATGCTGATATTTCTTTAACCTAAGTGAAATAACATAGTTTGCTAGGAAAAAAGTACCAAGGAAACATATAAACTCCTTGATCAAAGGCGCTATTATCTTTTCCCCAAAGAAGAACACTTTGAGGCTATTACCTTGTCAAATGATTTAAAAGCAAACTCCTTAAAGAAACATGAGTTAATATAAATTGTTTGTTTTTTTCTTACTTTTCCAATTTGTTCTCTATTATTTTATTTTTCAACCCTAAAGAATTAAAAGGTATTTCCTTATGTCCAAAAAAATTATAGCTTATTTGATAATGATCATCTTGACCAAAATGGTCAAGTCTTCTTTTAGTCTTTTATTAGCCTGGTTCTAAGGACTTTGTGTGATATATTTTTTTGACTTCTTTATCAAAGGCTTAGAGGGAGGACTTTAAAAGATGAGTACTCCAGTTTTACTTCATCCATTCCTTTCAACCAATTGTTTTTATATCAAGAAACTAGGACACTACATCATTCAAATAATATCATGCCAAAAAAGAAGCTTATTCATATAAAAAATACAAGCTGATAAATGATGTCTAATAAATACTGCAATCCCCACAAGCTGATGCAAGATTCTGTATGGGCAGTAAAAGTGATGGAGACTCAATTCAACCATCAAGCTCCCCTCTCACAACTTCAGCATTTATTGCCTTTATTATTATAAAGTTTTCTTGGGGCTAAAAGACTTAGTTTTTAATTATGTTCCATAGAATATATATATATTTTATGTATGAGTCTTTGTATATTTCCTGGTAGATTGGTTAATTTACTAAATATGAGCTGATGGTTGGTCATTGCTAACTGGTAGAGAAAAATACACAAAAGAACTTTGTAAATTTCCCTTTTCATTCCTTCCTGCAGTCTTTGAAGAACATTAATTTAGCCAAGAAGTAGAAATTATATTTAGATGTTTCTTGTTCATCAGGTTTTTCAAAATCTTTTGTATATGAATAGTGGGGACTTAGAACTAATTCTCTAAGTGATTATAACAATTGACCAAGTTGGAAGCTGTTATTTAACAGGGGGATAGTTTAATATCATAATATTAATATCCAGGTTTCTTTTTTTTTCTTTTTGACATGACCAGGTTTCTTTCTTAGAGCTGTCAGGTAATACTAGAAAATCATAGAGCTGGGGAAATGTCAATATCACATACTATAGGATCCTTCTGCAAGTACACCAAATTACAGCAAAACTGATGGCATAGGAAACACCTAGTAAATGAAAATTATACTAAATATTGGAGTGACAGGACTTAAATTAAGGTTCCTCTCTTGATGCTCACTTACTTATGTAACCTTGGAAAAGGAACTTAAATTGCTGAGCCTCGGTTTCCTCATTTATATAATGATGGGACTCTGAAGATGGACTCTCAAATTTTCTACAATTCTAGATGTATAATTTGATCACCCTAAATCTCATATTCAAAGTTAAAAATGCCAATGACTGCTTCTTTAAGCTACTGCTGGCTAATGGTAATGATGTACTACAATGTTTAAAACCTAGGAAGAATCATGGGGATTATGCTGGAAGATTACTGACTACAATTTCATCAATTTCTTTCTCATTTGATGATTGAAAAACTTGAGTTTAAGATAGAAGTAGCCTAAGAATATAGGAATCAATGCTATCCTATCCTATCCTATTCTATCACATTATGTGAATACATATATTATAGTGTAATGTAATAGATGATAAATCACAAATTTAGTCCTTAGCCCAAGCTAGAACTTTGAGAGAGAGCCTGAAATCAGCAACCAAAAGTCTGAAGTAGGTCTGAAGTACATGGATACTTAGAAATGATCTTGAATGTAGCCCAAAACCAAACTAGCATTTTGGAGCTTGGAACAACCTGCTCACCAGAGACTTAGTATCCTAAATCCCCAGGTAAATATGCTGTGGACTTAGTACTTCACATAGGAAAAGTATTAGAGACTACAGAGGAGCTATCTTTAGTGATAAATGAACTTGAAAAGGTCACCTAGTGAGATCTGCAATGCCAGATTGCCTAGAACAAATGAAGGAAGAATGATTAAATAAACAAAATAGATAGGAGTTATTAAGAGATCAAGGATACCCAAGTCACAAACCAAGAAGAATAGAATAATATACATACATATATATTTATATATTAACTAGCTTTCACAGAAAATTGCAGCTTTCCATCAAAATTAGTTAGAATCCCTATAAACAAATTCAAAAGCTAAAAAAAGTGAATTTAAAATGGTAGTATAGATGAATTGAGAATGACAGAGGAAGAAACTAGTTAAGAAATGGAGCTTTCCAGGAGAGACTGAGGAAGAGGATTAATTGCTGGTCATAAAAGACAAATTCTTATTCACTTTGAAAATCAGAATGGACCATGGTTCTATGAGACAATAAAAAATATCAAAATAAAGCCAAAAGATTGAAAAATAGAAGATAATATAAGGTATCTCATTAAAAAAAAAAAAAAAAAACTTGGATAAGAAATCAAAGAGAGAACATTTAAGAATCAATGCTCTATCTGAAAGCCATGTGTGGGACAGGTGCTAGACCCCATTGCCCAAATTAACTAATTAGAGACATCTTCAGGTACAAAGAGGAAGCATTTATTTAATCCCTGGGAGAGTCCTAAGCACATTTGGGAAATATCTCAGCTCCCAACATGTGCTCATCGACCTGACCAGTAGGAATTAGTAACTGATTAAATAGCAAAAGACCCAAGCCTTTTCATTGGATAGACTAAATGGAAGTAACCATCATTGACCAATGATCACCAATGTTGTTTGCTTCCTGTGGGTCACATCACTTCTTGTAACTTCCTCTCACTGACTTAGGGTCTGACCTTTAGAGACCACTAAGCCTTGAGATCATGTAACTTCCTGCAACCTGGGGCCCAAGACCTGATCATCCAGCTCTAAAGATCTCTGGGAAGAAGGATGACATTACTCATAGACTTCTTTTTTTTTTTTTAATTAATTTATTTATTTAATAGCCTTTTATTTACAGGTTATATGCAACTCATAGACTTGAGAAATTTCCACCTGTCTATCTCAGCCATGACCAGAAAAAAAAGAGCTCAGGAATCATATTTCAGGAAATAAGGTGAGAAAATTTCCCAGATTTCATTTAACTACAGGGCAAAGTGAAAAACTGAAAGAATTCAACAAACGATTCTGGAAAGAGATGTTTAAAGGAATACTCCAAGGATCGTCAGAACTAATATCCAAAGATTCCAAAGCAAAGCAAACTATTGCAAACTTTATTAGAAACTAATGAGTAGTAACCAACAAGACCTTGTAATATTTAACTGCTAATATATGTTGTTTCCCATAGCAAATGATATACACTTATAACTAAAAATAACTTACTCAGTAAAATTGACTTTTTTAGTCTTTTTTTTTAATTTTTAAAATTAAATTTTAAAATTGACTCCACCCTGGGGATGGGTGGAGGAAGACATTGATTAATGAGACAGAGAACTTCCAAGCATTCTTGAAGAAAAGACTGGATTAAAGTTGAAACTTTAAACTACAAACATGGTTGTAAAGAGAAATGTAAAAAGGTGAATAACTGGAAAACACTAAAGACTTTTAGAGATGAAGTGTTTGAATTCCAATTTGGTGAGAGAGAGAATGCAATATCTCATAAGAACTATAGTATCAGATGAAGTCATAGAAGGGGTAAAATAAGATGGAGACCTTGAAAATTATTGTTGTAATGCTTTGATGATCTTCAAGGAGGAAGGAAAGGAAAAAAGAAATGAATATATTGGGGAAGAAAAGAAGAATCAAGGACACATATCCCATAATTAGAAGTGAAAGTAAAAATTCAAACAAATGAGAAAGGATGGGGGAAGGTTATGACTTGAACGTTACTTTGGACTGAATGCAGAACAAAGTGAGAAGAATCAGGAGAATAATTAATAATATAATTTTTTTTAAAGAAAAGATCAATTTTGAAAAACTTAAGAATTTTGATTCTTATAATGATTAGTTATGATTCCAAAGTGAACACGATTTAGAATATTGTCCCTTTACAATGTTGACAGAAATGATAGATGAGTGCTGCAGAGGGAGACATACATTTTTCGATATGGACAATTTGGGACTATACTTTCATGACTTTATTATAACGGTTTTGCTTTCCTTTTTCTTTTCAGTGTAGAGGGAAATGGAAGGAGAGTGAGCAAATGCTTATTAGTATAAAATTATTATTATTATTATTATTATTATTATTTTTAAAGTAAGGAGGCAGATTAGCGAGGTAGCACCAGCCCTGAAGTCAGCACCAGCCCTGAGTTTAAATCTGGCCTCAGACACTTATCATTTCTTAGCTATGTGACCCTGGGCAAGTCACTTAACCCCAATTGCCTCAGCCAAAAAAAAAAAATAATGAGGCTAGGAGAGTAAAGGATAGTGGATTGGTTACAGTTCAAAGTAAAGATGAAGAGTAGGATTATAAAAAATAAGATGTGGAGATAAAAGAAATTATATGATGTGGTCAGAAAAAAGAATTTTAGAATCCTCCACCGCAGAAGTGAAACACTGGGGATGATAATGAGATCAAGTTTGTGATAATCTTATGTGAGTGATGGGAATGAAGGAATAGGACATGGGAATTGAGATCTAGGAATAGGGAGCGCAGGATATTTTGGGGACTGACTGTATATTGATGTCACTCAGCATAAGAGCAAGATTAGACAGCGGAAGAATGAACTAGCTTCTGAACTGCATAAGAAAAGAGGAAATAAACTGTAATTCAGTGTTTAATTGCTTCCATAATTGAATCAGATAAAATATCTAGATAGAGTGAAACTTAAAGGAGGACAAGTTGCTGAGTGATATCAGAGGATGTAGGATTGATAAAAAAGGATCAAGGAAGGAGTATACTGACTCCATCACAAGGACTACTGTATCTGGGGACATGAAAAGCCAGAAGATGAAGGGAAATGTGTTGGTGATAGAATGCAGATTCAAAGAACACAATGGAAGAGGTGGGCAGAGTTGGAATGCTATCTGAGAGGTATAAGGTATATGACATGTAAGGATAAGAGAATGGGAAATAGAAGCAACGAAAGTGAGTGATTTTTGCTTCGCCATGTGGGTACTCTATCAAATGGAAGAATAAGTAGCTATGACTAGCAAACAAGCATTTCTCTTTGTAGTATCAAGAAGGGAGAGACACTAGGAATGGTATAAATAGCTCTTCCTGTATATATACGCAAGTCTTTGGTGTTGGGATGGGTCATTAAGTTAAGTGGAAGAAATTGGAAACTGTGGTTTATGGCATCTGGTGTTCTGGTTCTTAAGATGAGTGACCTGATGTGAGACATCAGAGTTGGGGTGGATCCTGGAGAGGAATGATTAATGTCTGAGGCTCACATTCTAAGTTGTCTTGATTGTAAATTGCATCGACTCTGTTTTGGGTCCAGTATAGCAACAGAGATATGTTTCTAGACATAACACAATACTGAGTCCAGAGAGAGGGGAAGTGTATTTCAGCAGCATTGCTGATGATGGTTTATTCAAAGTTTGCCAAACTTAACTATAACTAACAGGTTGTCTCAGGTTTTACTGAGTCTCAAGTGGGACTACAAAGAATCTCAGTTGGGTATTGTAATGTCTCATGATGTTTGTGGGAGACATAAAGTATTTTTGGAAACATCCCCTGTGCATCCAAACCAGAGTGAACCAAGCCTTACCTCAGAGTTACTTTTTCAGCTCCTCCCCTTCTAATTACTGACAAGTGGACTGTACCATTTATGTCTTTTCTCTTGGTCTTGATTCTAATATTTTTGCATTTTTCCTTCACTTTACAGATATGGAACCTAGACACACAAACTCTTTAAGGACCTGGGAATTCAAGGGTCAGTATCTCTTCCTTTTTTTTGGGGGGGCATTGTTTGTTCTTATCTCAAAGTGGATTTCTCTGAGTTCTCCTTTACTGTCTTTGGATAGTGGAATGAGCATTTGCCCTACAATTTCTGATGCTTAATACCAAGGTGACTTTGAGCAAATCATCTTTTATTTTTAGACCTCAGTTTCCTCATCTGTAAAATGGGAGTCTTAGTCTCTCAGCTTATGGTCTAGGAATTTCTGATTGTTTGTAAGAATTCAGATTTTCCAAAGATAAATCATAGTGTATTTATCCTTCAGTGTTGTAGGAGGTAGTGTATAGTATAATTCACTGAATGTTTAACACTAAATTCTGCCTGAGTGGTTGTCAGTATTATTAACTCTCTCTGCCAGATTTAGCATTTATTTAAAGGGAGTTTCCTTTGGAGTTTTGTTCTGAGTACTCTAGTGGAAAGTAACTAGACCTGTGATTTCACTGGCATAAAAATTCCTACATGAAACAACTGCTATTCCCATCTGAATTTTTCCACAGTATAGTTTAACAGAGCTTTTAGATTTGTGTCCCTAGCCAGCATTCTGGGAAGTAGCCTCTGTAGGAAGCTATTCTTGTACATACAACAATTACTACTTTTAAGGACCCAGAAAAGAAAATTCTTGCCAACGAAGTCCATGGGCTATAGAGAGTCAGTTAACAAATTACAGATTTTTGGAAAGAGTTACTTCATTGTGCTAGAAAGTATAATGGACCTCTAGTTCTGGTTCAATCACTTAAATACAAAATTGGTCTTGCCTTGTAACCTTTTTCTTCTAGAGTTTTAGTTTAGCAGGAATGGAAGAGAATTTAAAATTTTATTTTCAACATTTATAAGTGGAAACTCAAAGAGATAAAGCAATAAATAGTGGTCATAAGAAAATTGGTTCCTTGAGGGTCTCTGCTCAAACTTTAATCAGTATTAGTCAGTTTATTATTCTTTTATAAGGAGTAATGATTGTTAACTATTTATTTAGTAATACATATCTATGATTTAATGAAGCATAAAGGCAGCATGATGGAAAATATCTAAATTCCCCCTGAAATGTTCTTGTGATGTGTGCCATCTCCATTTGCTCAACCCAAGGGGTAGCTCATCCATTTTGTGAACATTTAGTCAGTGGAAATATTTCCTGTTTGCCCATCCTGCAACCTTGTGACTCTACATATTTTCTTATTTTAGCTTATGCATCATCATATGTTGAGCAATGAAATTGTTCTGTGTTTGGCACAATAATCTTGGCAAGAAATTTAGCCTTGTAAAAGGAGAGTCCTGGAAGAAGGTAGTACCATATATTGTGAGGAAAGTCTGGGGTCTGCTTCATTGGAGCAGTACCATATCCCTCTAATAAAGTGTTTTTGGCTTGAAGTTCTGCCTCAGCCTCTCTTTTGACTATCTGGGGTGATTTTCCCCTTCATTTTAGTCAGATTCTAAAAGACTTGAGTCTAGTAAAGAATTAAAAAAAACAAATTTACAGTGATTTTCTTCAGTTAAAGTCCAATTAATAAGCCAACACTTTTGAGCCTTATATAAAGAAATATTTTGCTTCCTATTTTTTGTGATGCAATGGAGAGAACATGGTCTCTGGAGTTAGACAACCTGATCTTCAACCTCACTTCTGATGCCTATTTGAGTGACCATTTTAAAATCATCTTACCATTCTGACTGCAGTATCCTCATTTTTTTTAAAGTTGCAAAAGATATGTAATATTTATTGATAATTTTTCTTTTCTTTTTTATGAAAGCTTTTTAATTTTCAAAAGATATGAATGGGTAATTTTTCAACATTAACCCTTGCAAAACTTTGTATTCCAATTTTTCTTTCCTTTCCTTACCCCCTCCCCTAGTTAAATGTGGTATAAATATATGTTAAATCCAATATATGCACACATATTTATAGAATTTTCTTGCTGCACAAGAAAAATCAAATCAAAAAGGAAAAAAAATGAGAAAAAATAAAATGCAAGCAACTACAAAAATAATGAAAATGCTATATTGTGATCCACACTCAATTCCCAAAGTCCTCTCTCTGGATGTAGATAGCTCTCTTCATCACAAGATCATTGGAACTGGTCTGAATCATCTCCTTGTTGAAAAGGGCCATGTCCATCAGAATTGCAGCATCCTCATATTAAAAAATGAAGTAACTTGACTACATGGCCTAGTTACTTTTATAGCTCTATAATTCTCTTTAAAACTTTTAAATAGTATTTTGTTTTTCCAAATACATGTAAAGATAGTTTTCCACATTTACCCTTACAAAACCTTGTGTTCCAAATTTTTCTTTCTCTCTACTCCCATGTTTCCTCCCCAAGACAGCAAGCAATCCGACATAGGTTAAACATGTACAATTCTTCTAAATATATTTCCATATTTATCATAGTGTGCAATGAAAATCATATAATTCTTTCCATTCTAAAAGTCACAAATGAATTTATTAAATATCACCATCCTCATTTGGGAAATATGGGTTTTTTTGGAACCGGGTTTTTGACATGTAGCTAATTAACACTATGGCTATTTCAGGAAAGAATATACAGAAGGAAGCAAAGAAAAGCAAGCTTGTTATTCTAAGAGGGAAGTATAAGGCAACAGTTATAAGAATTGGAGAAGCATCAGAAGACCTCCTTTCCTAAGTCTCTCTTCTGAGACCCTTTCCCAGAAACTGAAATGCCTACTTGCAGAGTTATTCTCTTGACTTTTAAATTAACAAAGCAAGCATAAATGACAATGTTTGGATCTACCTTTTTGAAGTTAAACCTCTTGAGAAAGTCATTTATGACTGATGAACCTTTTTACTCCTTTTTCTTTTATCTTTTCACATTCTTAACTCTGTAGCCTGGCTTCCAATTTATCTTTTTTCTTAATCTTTAACATTAAAAAAATCTCCAAAATTACTAATGATATTTTTTATATTTACAAAAATATTTTAAACTTTTTTCTTTAGCTTTTATTTTATCACTTCCAGAAATTGTATTTAATTTGTTTCTAGGTACTGTTTTCCTTTAAGGCTTTTTTTATAAATTTTTTTGGGGAATTTTTAATCTTCAGTTTTTTAAATGTCTATCCCAATAAAAACTTTTTATGAGATTATTTTTGTTTGCTCTTTTTTTTTCAACTTTCTGACTTTAGACTTTGTTAGGTCCAGGTTCTACATACTTCTGGAGGGAATGTCAGAATTGATTCTGTTGTAAGCTTTCTTGGGGTATTGGTTGTTTTGTTATTCCAGGCTTCAAAGGCCAACTCATGCCGGGAACTTAAAAACTTTGGATACTCTGTGTGGTCTTCTCAAGGGAAAAATCAGATCTTCCTGCCTCCCTGAGGTCTGAGTTCTGCAGAGACTTGACCTATATTTGGGTCTAAGCGGCCATACATTGCAGTTGAACTGAGGCACTTCAGTTTGATCTAAAAACTGGAAACGAGTACAAACTCTTTTCCTGAGATCTCTGCACATTGTTGCTGTTTGCTTCTGAATTTCCCCCTTGCTTGATAGGGTGACTCATCCTTACATCTAGGCACTGGTTCTTTTCACAGTCCACACTGGATTTGTGATTCAGAAAGATGCAAGAAGCAATAATCTGTTCTCAAACCTTGCATGAGGTCAGAGTCCCAGTGTGGGTTTAGGCCTTTTATTTCCCTTGGGCAAAGTCTCTCACTGTTGCAATGTTCCATAGGGCTAATTTCTGACCTGTATCTAAAGACCTTTATCTGTCTCCCTATGTCAATCTGGGCAAGACAAATGATTCATTTGGGTATATACCATTTTCCCCTCCTTCTTGGAGTCAGTTTGGTGCATTTTCTAGATTTGTTTGAGGGTGGAAAGAGCTTTTTGTATTTCTTGCTTCTCTGCCATTTTAGCTCCATCTCTATTAATTTTTCCTTAGTTGTCAAATCTAGCATTTGACACAGTTACTCCCTTTTTCTTTCTATATGCTCCCTCCTTTCTGTGTTTTGTGATTCTGCTCTGGTCCTCCTCCTAATTCTCTGACCATTCTTTTTCTACTTCCTTTGTTGGTTATTCATCCTTACAACATTTATTTATTTTATTTTTTATTTTTATTTTTTTATAATATATACATATTATATATATGTTTATATATATATTTATTATATATATATATTTATATTTTTATTTATAAATAAAATTTTATTTTTTTTTATAAAGAGAAGATTTTGATTTTAAACTGAGAAACAATTAGTTTTTCATCAGAGAGTAGAGAGGGGACACAGATTTAGCTGACAAATGTAAGAGAAAACTTAGTGCATCATTGGACAGGTATTTTTCCAAGAGGGGCAAAATTAAGGAAATTCTTATCCAGTCATGCACTAGGTTTTTCTCTTACATTTTGTTTCAATTTCCTCCTCTTTCTCCTCTGATGGGCTCTTTCCAGAGACCAATTGTCAGATAAATCTTTGTCCCCTTTCCTCCTTTTCTCCCCAGAAATTTAGATCTTTATTTCTCAGAATTTCTTGATGTTAAGACATTTCAGAAATGAACAACTTTCATCTTTAGAATAATCTTCATTAGGGAAGGATTTTATACTTTCCATGTATATGTTATAATATGTATTTGAAATTATTGTGATCAATATTGACTTAAACATTAAGACTCATTTGTTTAAAATGGCAATTATTAAGTTGTTTCCTACTTTAAATGTTGTTTGGATGCAGCCACTCGATTCAATGTTTCCTATTTTGTTTCTACCATCAGGCTAGTAAAATCTGACTGTAAAAATAGTTGAAAGCTCTATTCTGGAGTGGTTTTTTCCTGTGATCAAACAAATATAGCTTAAGTAATTTTTAAATTTCAAAAATATAGTTACTATTCCTGGAGGTAGAAACAATAGGTTAAAATTCTTATAGCTTGTTTGGCTTGGATATATTATAGTAAGGATGAATAAATTCATACAGAAATCTAGGATTTTCCATTTTAATAACACCACAACAATTTATGTAAAGGATTTTTTCTTTTAAACCTATAAACATCTTGGTGTGCAGAAACATAAATTGATTACCTTGGTATGTCGGCAGATTATTAAGAGTAGTTTTTGGAATCCCTGTTATTTTCCCTGGAAGTGAAACCAGGTACTGCAGATCCCTGTGATGCTCACACATAATTGTCCTTTGGTGATTTCAGATGATCCTTTTCTGTAGGAGGACCCTACACAGATTACAGTGTTGTGAGAATGAGGTTTTCTTGAGTAGAACTCTTTGCTTCATTCCTTTTTTCCTTAATTCCTGGTAGTACAGGTTTACTAGAAATGGTTTTTTTATTTCAGGAGAAGGGCACTTGGTAATAGAGGGGCCTGCATCTCTTCTGGAGACAGCTGTGTTTATGTGGTTTTCTCTGCAATACCAGCTAACCTAGTCTTTGTCTATTGTGAAAAAAAAAAAGAATAGAAAAAAGAGCAGTTGAAATCTCATTGCTGCTACACAGAAAGATAGACAGAGCCTCTCTCCACTTTCTGATGGAAAATATGCTTTTCCCTATCTTGCCAGTTTCTGTTATCCTTTTGGAACTTCCAAACAACCAAAAAAAGTCAGTATTTTGTACCATGTGTAACAAGGCTCTATTTAGCATCATAAAGGATTTCACATACGTGTCTGTGTAAATTAATAAAGAGAAATGTTGAGCATTGTCGGATTAGTTATTGTTTAGTTTGAAGCTTAAAGAAAAGTGATTCTGCTCTTCACTAAGAAATACTTTTTCCAAACATTAGTTTAAAAATGAAGTAAACAAATTGTATAATTTCATTTAGTTTTTGTGAGTATGTGTCATATTACTGCTTGGTCCTGAAATACTGTACTTATTGCCTACAGCCATCTCACTTGTATTCAGATATTGGAGAATAAGTTATATCATTGTTGATTCTATGATTATGTGAAATTGAATAATATATGAAATGCAAGATAAAGTATCATCCAAGATGAAATCAATGAACTTATGATTCTTAAAGTGGTGATGATCCCATCCTAGTTCCTTCATTGTAACTCAGTATGTTGGCTAGAACAAGAGGAAGTCCAGCCTTTCCATTCTCCTTTAAAGATGAGGAAAATGTTATTCAATATGATCAGTTGAGTCACTAGAGAGAATACCAAATTGGGACACTGGGTCGGGATTTAAATTATGATCTTGTGTCTTGATTAGTTTGAGAACTCTGGGCTTGTAACTTAAATTCTCACAATAATAGTAGCTATTGAAGTGGCTTTGATGTAGTGACTTTAGGCACTATCATCCCCATTTTACAGATGAAAAGAACTGAAGCTTATGTACATTAAATGACTTGATCTCAGAATGCTGGTAATTGTTAATATTTCTAAATTGAAAAATGAGGATTTAAACTATATGACATCTGATGTCCCTTCCAGTTTTAAATTCTATGGGCTTTGTCTCAGTTATCCTATAAGTTGTCTATTCTGACATCAATAAGTAGAGATGAAACCAAATGTATTTTTTTCCAAAAAACTTTTTTTTTGTAGATTAAACAAAAAACCTTGGTGGTAACTAAATTTTTAGGGCATATCAGATAGAGGACATGGTGTTGCACTCAGTTAAAAAGACCAGAATTCAAAACCCATCTCTGACACCATTTAACTCTATGGCCAAGAAAACTCTCTATTTCCCTCGATACAGTGGCTCTACCATTTTCATCACCTCCCCTCAAGCCTCCTAGTACTCTTTCCCTTTCAATTCTCAGGTGAGAAACTTTTTCATTATGGCTTCTTTTGAACTGTAATGAGCAGAGTAGCTATGTCTTTCACAGTTGAGCATCATTGGGATATTCCACTTACTGTGTAAATTGTTTTGATTCTGCTCATTTCACCTTGCATCATTTCATGCCCAATAAACTCCAGTGGCTCCCTTGTGACTTCAGGTGTAAATATGGAATGCTCTATTTGGCATTCAAAACCCTTCATATTCTAGCCCTTTCATAATTCATATTTTGAAAATTTAGTGACATTTTCCTTATGGCCTATATACATTGTTCTGTTAAATCAGGAGAGGTTTATTTTGTCTTGAACTACAAGATAAGCTTTAAGACATACAAGGTACCATACTTCTACCTGCTCTGACCAAAAGAATGTAAATTTTGGTCATTGAAGTCTTCCAAAATATCTTGGGGTTTATGGGCTAGGACCAAACCTTAAATCTAAATCATTCTGACTTTCATTGATAGACCAACAATAGGTCCCAGACCTTCCTTTCTTCCTTTTTTCCATCCTTCCTTCCTTCTTTCTGTTGCAAGACCACTTTTGTAATAGATATTGTATTTTTTGTCTTCTGAATGGATGAGGTGTTGAGAAGGAGATCATCTGGAATGATAATAAAATGAAATTTAATAAAAAGAGAGAAATAAAATAGATGGCTTGAAAATAAAATAAAGTAGCTACAGATAAGACAAAATGCTTTGGAGTTTACTTGCCAAAACATAGAGGAACTTCTTGAACATTATTATAAAATGCTCTTTATACAAATAAAAAATAGAGTTAAATAATTGAAACAAGGAATAATTCCTGGGTAGATCAAACTAATGTAATGAAAATGACAAAATTACATATAATAGTTTAGGTATTCAGAACCACTCCAATCAAACTGCCAAAGGATTATTTTATGAAGTTAGAACAATAATAACAAAATTCACTTGAAATTCATTCAATTTAATTTAATAAACATTAAATACCTATTGTGTATTTTAGATATAAACAAAAAAGAGTTTCTTTCCTTAAAAAAGCTTACAATATAATTGGGGAAGACAATATACAATAAGAAGAAGAAAACTGCGGTAGTTGAAAGTGGGGGAGAAGGTATTCAGAATTGAAGAATGAGAATGGTGGAGTTAAATATAGGGAGGGTAACTGCTGAGATAAGTAGCAAGGGGTCAAGAATATTCAGGAAATCATTTTTTTTTTAAGAAAGCTCAGCCTGATTTCAAGCCATATTACCAAAAACCATATTTGAAAAAAACAAACAAACAACAGAACCTCTTAGTATTGGGTAACTGATTTTGATTAGCAGAAAAAAATAAGGACATAATGTCCAGAAAGAAATAAGCATAACAATCAGTTTTTAATAAAAATGAAGATCCTAGATTTGTATTCAAGAACTCAATATTCAACAAAAACTGTTGGAAAAATAATCTAGCAAAAACTAGATATAAACCAATATCTCACATAATACACCATGCTTACTTCAAAATTAATGTATGATTAACGCAAAAAGGATGATATCATAAGCAAATTGGAGAAGTACGGACAAATTACTTGTTAGATTCTGGATAGAAGAAAAGTTCATGAATAGTATAAGAGAATTTCATAGGAGGTAAAAAGAACAATTTGAAGAAAGAAATTTGGGGGAAAACATGTTTATAGCCTATTTCTCTGATGAATATCTCAATTCTTAGACATGTAGGGAAGTTAGTCAAATTTGTAAAAGGAGAATAATTTATAAATTGCTAAATGGTAATAAGATGTGACTAAACAGTTTTCAGAGGAGTAAATCTATGCTATAGTTAGTCACATGAAAAATTTTATTAAAGCTTTTTATTATTCAAAACATATGCATGGGGGTGGGGGGGTAAGAGGTGAAAAATTGGAACAAGAGGTTTGGCAATTGTTAATGCTGTAAAGTTACCCATGCATATAACCTGTAAATAAAAGGCTATTAAATAAAAAAAAAAAGAAGGGACTAGGGAAGAAACCAAAATTCTAACCCTGTCACTCTGCAGATGCTGGGCACTTAGTAGGTACTTAATAAATACTTGTTCACTGATTGAAAAAAACAAAACAAAACAAAACAAAACATATGCATGGATAATTCTTTGACATTAACCCTTGTAAAACCTTGTGTTCTAATTTTCCCCCGTTCCCTTACCCCTTTCTCTAGATGGCAAGTAGTCCAATATATCTTAAACGTGGTAGAAATATATGTTAAATCCAATATATACATACATATTTATATAATTATCTTGCTGCACAAGAAAAATCAAATCAGACTGGAAAAAATGAGAAAGACAATAAAATGTAAGCAAACAACAAAAAGAGTGAAAATGCTATATTGTGAACCACCCTCAGTTCCCAAAGTCCTCTCTCTGGAAGTAGATGGCTCTCTTCATCACAAGATCATTGGAAATTATCTGAATCATCTCATTGTTGAAGAGAGCCACTTCTATCAGATTTTTTGTATAATTTTGTTGCTGTATACAATGATCTCCTGGTTCTGCTCACTTCACTTAGCATCAGTTCATGTAAGTCTCTCCAGGCCTCTCTGAAATCATCCTGATGATTGTTTCTTATAGAACAATGCTATTCCATTACACTCATTTATCATAACTTATTCATCCATTCTCCAACCGATGGACATCCACTCAGGTTCCAGTTTTTTGCCACTACAAAAAGAGCTGCCACAAACATTTTTGTATATGTGGGCCCCTTTCACTCTTTTAAGATCTCTTTGGGATATGAGCCCAGTAGAAACACTGCTGAGTCAAAGGGTATGCACAGTTTGATAACTCTTTGGACATAGTTCCAAATTGTTTTCCAAAATGTTTGAATCAATTCACAATTCCACCAACAATGTATTAGTGTTCCAGTTTTCCCATATCTTCTCCAATATTCATCATTATCTTTTCCTATCATCTTAGCCAATCTGAGAGGTGTATAGTGGTATCACAGAGGTGTCTTAATTTGCATTTCTCTGATCAATAATGATTTAAAGCACATTTTCATATAAATAGAAATGGTTTCAATTTCTTCATCTGAAATTTGTCTGTTCATATCCTTTGACCATTTATCAAGTGGAGCATGGCTTGAATTCTTATAAATTTGAGTCAAATCTTTATATATTTTGTAAAGATTATTTATATTTATATTTATTCATTTATTGTTTTATCAGAATCCTTGAATGTAAAAATGTTTTCCCAGTTTATTGCCTCCCTTCTCATCTTGTCTGCATTAGTTTTGTGTGTATAAAACTTTTTTAACTTAATATAATCAAAATTATCTATTTTGTGATCAATAATGATCTCCAGTTTTTCTTTGGTCACAAATTCCTTCCTCCTCCACAGATTTGAGAGGTAAACTATCCTATGTTCTTCTAATTTGTTTATAAGATCACTCTAGACATATCTAGATCATGAACCCATTTTGACCTTCTCTTGGTATATGGTGTTAGGCATGGGTCAATTCTTAGTTTTTTCATACTAGTTTCCAATTTTTGCAGCAGTTTTTGTCAAATAGTGAATTCTTATTCCAAATGCTGGAGTCTCTGGATTTGTCAAACACTAGATTACTATAGTCATTAACTACTTTGTCCTGTGAACCTCACCTATTCCACTGATCAACTACTCTACTTCATAGCTAGTACTAAATGTTTTTGATGACCACTGCTTTATATTACAATTTTAGATCTGGTAGCTCTACCAAGAAGGTAGGCCACCTTCTTAAAATTTTTTTTTCATTAATTCCCTTGAAATTCTTGACCTTAAAGTTCATCCAGAAGAACTTTGTTATCAGTTTTTCTAGATCTGTAAAATAATTTCTTGAGGTTTGTTTGGTATAGCACTAAATAAGTATATTAATTTAGGAAGTATTATCATTCACATTATATTCATTCGACTTACCCAAGAGCACTTGATGTTTTTCCAATTGTTTGGATCCTTCTTTATTTGTGTAGAAAGTGTTTGTAGTTATGTTCATATAGTTCCTGACTTTGCCTTGGCAGGTAGACTCCCAGATTCTTTATATTATCAAGAGTTATTTTAAATAGGATTTCTCTTTGCATCTCTTGCTGTTGGACTTTGTTTGTAATATATAAAAATGCTGATGATTTATGTGGATTTATTTTATATCCTGCAACTTTGCTAAAGTTTGTTTCTAGTAGTTTTTTCAGTTAATTCTCTAGGGTTCTCTAAGTATATCATCATATCATCTGCAAAGAATGATAATTTGGTTTCCTCATTACCTACTTTAATTCCTTTAATGCCTTTTTTCTTCTCTTATTGCCAAAGCTAACATTTCTAATACCAAATTTGAATAGTAATGGTGATAGGGGGCAACCTTGTTTCACCCCTGATCTTATTGGCAATGATTCTAGTTTGTCCCCATTACATATGAAGCTTGTTGATGGTTTTAAATAGATACTACTGACTATTTTAAGGAAAAGTCCATTTATTCTTATACTCTCTAGTGTTTTTTTTTTTTTTAACAGGAATGGGTGTTGGATTTTATCAAATGTTTTTTTCTGTATCTCTTGAGATAAGAATATGGTTTTTGTTAGTTTGGCTATTGATATAGCCAATTATGTTAATAGTTTTCCTATTATTGAACCAGCCCTGCATTCATGGTATTAAGTCTTACTTGGTCATGGTGTATTATCCTGGGGCTGACTTTCTGTAATCTCTTTGCTAATATTTTATTTGAGATTTTTGCATAATATTCATTAGGGAAATTGGACTATAATTTTCTTTCTCTATTTTTGTCCTACCTGGTTTAGATAGCACTACCATGTCTGTGTCATAAAAAGAATTTGGTAGGAATCCTTCTTTCCCTATTTTTTCAAATAATTTGCATAGTATTTGAATTTATTGTTTTTAAAATGTTTGGTAGAATTCACATGTAATCCATCTGGCCCTGGAGATTTTTTCTTAGGGAATTGATTAATAGCTTGTTCTAATTTTTCTAAAATGGGACTATTTAAGTAATTTATTTCCTCTTTTGTAAATCTGGGCAATCTATATTTGCCCTGGTATTCCTCCATTTCACTTAGGTTATCAAATTTATTGACATAAAGTTGGGCAAAATAACTCCTAATTATTGCTCTAATTTCTTCTTCATTAGTGGAAAGTTCTCCCTTTTCCTTTTTGAGACTAATAATTTGATTTTCCTCTTTCCTTTTTCTAATCAAATTTACAAAAGGCTTATCTATTTTGTTGGTTTTTTCATAAAACCAACTTTTAAGTTTCATTTATTAATTCCATAGTTTTATTTACTTTCAATTTTATTAATCTCCCCTTTTATTTTTAGAATTTAATGTTTGTTATTTAATTGGGGTTTTAAAATTCATTCTTCTTCTAGCTTTTTTACTTGTAAGTCCAATTCATTTATCTTATCTTTCTGTATTTTATGCAAGCATTTCAGAGTCATAAAATTTCCCCTTATTACCACTTTGGCTACATCCCACAAATTTTGTTATGTTGGCTCATTATTGTCGATCTCTTGAATGAAATTATTGTGTTTATGATTTGCTGTTTCACCCATTCATTCTTAAGGATTAGGTTATTTAGTTTCCAGTTAGTTTTTTGTCTATTTTCCCTGGGCCCTTTATTGAATGTAATTTTTATTTCATTGTGATCTGGAAAATGAAGTTATTATTTCTGCCTTTCTTCTTTTGATTTTAGGGGTTTTGTGCTCTAATTCGTGGTTGATTTTTGTATCGATTCCATGGACTGGAGTAAACTTTTTTGTCTCCATCAATTTTCTCCAAAGATTTATTATACCTAACTTTTCTAAAATTCTATTTAGCCCCTTAACTTCTTTCTTATTTATTTTATGGTTCGATTTATCTAGTTCTGAGAGAGTACGGTTGAGATCCCCCATTATTATAGCTTTGCTGTCTATTTCTTCTTGTGGCTTTCTTAACTTCTCCTTTAGGAATTTAGATGCTACACCACTTGGTGCATATATGTTTAGTATTGATATTACTTCATTATTTATGGTATCCTTTAACAAGATATAGTTTTCTTCCTTATCTCTTTTAGTTAGATCTATTTTTGCTTTTGCTTGATCTGAGATCAGGATCACTACTCCTGTCTTTTTTTTTTTTTAACCTAATAGATTCTGTTCCAGCCTTTTACCTTTACTCTGTATGTATCACTCTGCTTTAAATGTGTTTCTTGTAAACAACATATTGTAGGATTCTGGCTTTTCCAGTCTGCTATTCAATTCTGTTTTATGGGAGAGTTCACCCCATACACATTTATGTTAATTCTGTATTTCCTGCCATCTTATTTACCCCATGTTATTATACTCTCTTTCCTTTCCCTTTTTCCTTCCTCCCCAATATTTTGCTTCTCGCTACCACTTCCCTCAAGTAGCCCTCCCCCTTTCTTATATCTTTCCCTTACTTTCTGTTTTCCCTTCTATTAGCCACTCCCCCCCCCTTTTTTTTTTACCTTTTCCCTCCAACTTCCCTATAAAGTGAGAAAAGTTTCTCTGTGAAAGACAAATATGTCTACTATTTTATCTTGGAACCAAATAAGATGAGAGTAAGATTCATACAATGTTCATCTCCCTCCCTCCTTTCCTTCAATTAAAATAGGTCTTCTTTGCCTCTTGATATGTAATTTCTCTCATTTTACCTCCATTTTCCTATTTATCCAGTACAATCCCCTTTCCATCTCTAGTTCCTTTTTTATATTATGACAGCAAAATCAAATTAGACCTGCACTCTCTATGTATACCCACTTCAGAGATATAGTTCTTAAGAGTTCTTTTCTTTTTACCTTTTTATGCTTCTCTTGAATTCTATATTTGGAAGTAAAATTTTTTGTTCAGTTCTGGTCTTTTCATCAGAAATAAATGAAATTCACCTGTGATATTGAATGTCCATCTTCTTTTCTGAAAGAAAATGCTCAATTTAGCTGGAAAATTTATTCTTGACTGCATTCCAAGTTCCTTTGCCTTTTGGAATATCAAATTCCAGGCCCTTTGATCCTTTAAGGTGGAAGCTATTAGGTCCTGGGTAATCCTGATTGTGGCTCCTTGGTATTTGATTTTTTTTTTTCTTTCTGCTGTTTACAATATTTTTTCTTTGGTTTGATAGTTCTGAAATTTAGCCATGATATTCTTTAGAGTTTCCATTTTGGAGTCTCTTTTAGGAGGTAATCAGTGAATTCTTTTAATAGCTATTTTACCTTTTGATTCTAGGCTATCAGAGCAGTTTTCTTTGATGATTTCCTGAAAGATAATGTCTAGACTCTTTTTTTCATCATGGTTTTCAGGAAGTTCAATAATCCTTAGATTGTCTCTTCTAGATCTATTTTCCAGGTAGGTATTTTACATTTTCTTCTATTTTTTCTTTTTTTTTTTTGATTTTGCTTGACTGATTCTTGATGTCTCATTGAATCATTCATTTCCATTTGTTCAATTCTAATTTTTAGTGAATTATTTTCTTCAGTTTTTTTTAGTTCTTTTTATATTTGGCCAATTAAATTTTTTAATGAATTGTTTTTTCCTATGTATTTTTTTCCATTTCACAAATTCAGTTTTTAAGGAGTTGTTTTCTTTCCCCATTTCACAAATTCTGTTTTTCAGGGAGTTGTTTTCTTTATCTATTTTGTCCAATCTATTTTGTAAGGAATTATATGCTTTTCCCATTTCACTAAATCTATTTTTAAGAAGTTTTCTTCAGATAGTTTCTGTGCTCCTTGCAACTCCTTTGCAACTCTTGCAAAGTTCTCATTTCCTTTCCTCATTTTTCTTCTAGTTCCCTTTTAAGATCTTTTAAAATTTTTTCCAAGAGAGACTTGTGAGATGTTCTTTTTGTTTTTTTTGTTCATTTTTTTTTAAAGTTAAGGTCTGCTTATAGAGCAAGGAGGGGATTGTCCAAGCTTCCTCTACAAGTGGCAGTGGCTGTGCTGTGTTGTCACTGACTAACTTTAGGTACTGGGTGGGCATGGCCAGGTTCTGTGAAATTCTGGTGTTTAGGGATTCACTATTTGCCTTTTGTATTTGTATTGGATATCTTATAACTAGTCAGGTGATCTACTGACTTGCAACCAGGGTAGAGTAGCCAACACTGCTGTAGATTCCTTCTGGTAGATTCTCTGGCATATGGAGCCCATACCACCTTGGGGACTGTGTGCTGCCTATACTATGCATCTGGCTTGCTTGCACTTGGCCTGCCTCCCTCTGTGACCATTGAAACAGACATTTTCTGGAGATCTTTGAAATTATCTTCTGCTGGTAATTTGTTCACTCTCAATATTTGTGGGTTCTGTCACTCCAAAACCAGTTCAGAGGCTGGATTTGCTGTTACTGTGAGGGTCATGGGGAGAGCTCAGAAAAAGACATATCTGCTCTCTACCATCTTGGCTCTGTCCCATGAAAAATTCTTAATGTCACTAAATAGAAAAATGCAAATTAAAACAACTTTGAGGTACCATCTAATACCCATCAGATAGACTATGTTCACAAAAGGGGGAATGACAAATGCAGTAGGGGCTGTGGAAAAAACAAGTTCTGGAATGCATTGTTGGTTGAACAGTGGTAAACTGGCTTAATCATTCCATAAATTTGGAATTAAGAACAAAAAGCTATGAATCTCACCATACACTTATAATTCATCAATACTAGTAGTAATTCTATAATCTAAAGAAATTAAAGAATGAGGAAAATGACCCATGTGTACAGAAATATTCATAGCAGCTCTTTTTGTCATAGAAAATCATTAAAAACTGGGGTGATATCCCTCAGTTTGGATCAACTGGGGAGTGACTAAGTTCTGATACATCAATATGGTGAAACAAATATTGTGTTATAAGAAAAAATGAAAGGAATATTTTCAAAAAACCCTGAATACCATTGTTTGTACTCATACAAAGTGACATGAACAGTGTCAGCAGAATAATTTATACAATTACAATATTGTAAAAATATTTGTAAGTTCATGAAACTCTGGTAAGCATCATAATCAATAATATCCAAAGGATTCATCTTGAAGCATACTATCCAGCTTTAGGAAGAGAGTTGATGGACTAAAAGTGCAAATTGGAGAATATTTTTAAAAATTTTTCTTTTCTAGTTTTAGAATATGATATGGTTAATGTGGGGATTTGTTTTGCATCAATATGCATAATTGTAATGGATTTTGTTTTTCTTGCCTTCCCAGTAAGTAGGAGTGGGAAGAGAGGATAGAAGGAGAGAATTTGGGACCGAAAATAAAATTTAATTGAAGAAAAAAAGGGATCTTACATGAGGAAGATTCTAGTTATATTGTCTTTTGCTGTAGTACACAAAATACTTGTGCCATTGATGCCTTCTATGTTTGAAAAATGGCTCTTACATGATATTTAAAGAGGAAGGACAACCAAGATTGGCAGGGACCTTTATTCTGTGTCATCTGGAGATCATTGGAAGGAAGTGAAGATGTTTTGCTTGGGGAAGAGACAGGTAAGTGTGTGCTAGGTGTCTTCAAATGCTTTAAGGATTGTCACATTGAAGAGGGATTAGATTTAATTTTCATGGTAGCAGAAAACAGAACTAGAATCAACCATGGAAATTACAGAAAGATAGAGGTTGGCTTGATGGGAGTTGTAAATTCTTGAAGATTAGAATTTCCGAGAATTGTGATTTTGTTCTCAGAAAATAAATAGTTTGCTTTCTTTGGAGGTCTTCAGAGAAAGACTAGATGGTTCAGTGGATAAAGTGCCAGTTCTGAAGTAAGGAGGATCTAAGGTCAAAAGCAGCTGTAGACATTTAGTTGTTATGCGACCATGTTTGCCTTTATTCCTCATTTGTAAAAAGAACTGGAGAAGTAAATGACAAACAATTCCATTATCTTTGTCAAGAATTGTAAGATATGATCGAAATGATGCAGCAATCAATGAGAAAAAGGCTGGATAAACACTTGCTTGACCTGCTGTAGACAAGATGTTTGTTCATGTATTTACTCTAGTAAGATGGCCTTTAAAGTCTCCTTCAACTCTGAAATCATTATGATTGTGCAATTTAGGAAAAAAGATGAACAGATTTTTTTTTTTGCTTATTCATATTTGAAAGACAGAGATGAATTAATACTGGCAGCTTCTTATTTGCTGTGGGATGATGTCTCTAACCTTGGTCAGTATCTGGGATTTGGTCAGGTTATGGAGCTTCTATAGATACTTCCCTTCCCACCTCCAGCACATTTTTCTAAGGTTTTAGATTAAATGTGGTAGATGTCCCTCCCTCCTTTCAGTACTGCAGAATTTTGCATGCTAGAGCTATGTATTATACTGCCTTATTAGCAGAGGGTGATCTTTGTAAAAGCTAACATTTATATAGCATTTAAAGTATGCAAAGCATAGACACTGACTCATTTGAGTTTCACAAGACATTTGTCAGAAATGTATTGTAAATCTAATTTTCCCCATTTCTTAAATGATGAAGTTAAGGCTTAAAGAAGATAGATTCAGAGTGTGGAGAGACCTTTGTGCTCTCTGAATCTCTCATTATTTATGAGAAATATTAACTCCTGTGATGTAAAGCAAATATTCCATTATCATAAAGGCCATAGGTAGCAGACCATACATTTAAATTTATGCTTAAAAAGTTCACCTCTTTTTTCATATTTCCATGATACTTGGCTTTCCTATACTCATATAGTTATTAATTGTCACAGGCAAAATTTTCAAGGACAAAGTGCAGAACCTAGAACATATAGACACTTAATAAAGGCTCATTGATGATTTTATTTGTACTTTAGACTTCTATAAAACTTTAACTCCACTCTGGTTTGTCACCACAATTTCTGATAAGAATCAAAGATGTTTGCAACATTACCATCACGTTTTTAAAATGAGTAAGGTTAATTATTGTTTTCTGAACTTAACTAACCATCGCAGGATTCCATGACTTTTTTTTTTCTTATAGTAGGTCAATAAAAATGAACTTTGAGACTTCAGAGATGAAGATTTACATAGTATCAATGAAACTTCCCATTTGGATCATAGTTTCATTGGCTATCCCTTTAACTCCACCCCTTGCTTTACACATGTTTACACATGTATATATACCTTTCAAAATTTGTCAGAGCATTACAACAGCACTCAAGGTTGAGGTAGTAAGAACAAAGAAGCAAACATAGAAGAGGAAAAAGGAAAGAAATAAAAAGCTGACTAACAATGAACATCATCCCAAGCTTAAGTGCTGGAACTTGGACATTACTTATTCTCTTTTTGACTCTCCTGTTTCTGTAAGTGAGAACTTGTTTTTCTGCTCACAATTTTTCTAGGGATTAGGACTAGCTCCTTCATGACTATGACAGGAAATTTCACAATAGCTGGTTTTTAGTTGCTTCTATTCTTTGTGTAATGTACATAAAGATATATTTGTTATTTATATTTCTGTAACTGGAAGTTCTGACCTTTTTTTATCTAAATAAATTGAGAGTTTTCTAGAAAAAGGACCAAGAAAAGGCTATAAACCACCTAATTAAAGGTTCTATTTTTTTTTTTTTTGCTAATAAGAGATATGGTGAGGATATTTCTTTGATATTGGTCAAGTGATTTAAAAGCAAAGAAAATTCCTTACAGAAAGCTGACTTCATGTTAATTGTCTGTTTTTCTTATTATTGTTCCAGTTTTGCTTCCTATTATTTTACTTTTCACAGGTTAAAAGATATTTCCTTATGTCCAAAAAATTATAGTTCATCTTGATCAAACCATTATAATAGTCTTTTCTTTTTCCTTTTTTTTCTTTGCTGAAGCAATTGGGGTTAAGTGACTTGCCCAGGGTCACACAGGTAGGAAGTATTAAGTGTCTGAGATCAAATTTGAACTCAGGTCCTCCTGACTTCAGGGCTGGTGCTCTATCCACTGCCCCAGCTAGCTACCTCTATAGTCTTTTCTTTTAGTCAATTTTAGAGATTATGTATGACATATTTCTGCATTCTCTTTTTCAAAGGCTTTGGGGTGGGATTATCACAAAAAATTGCATATTTATGTTCTGCTCCATTCATCTTTTTAAAGTAATTAAATTAAAGTTCTGAAAAGTCAGGGAAATAGAAAACTGGTCAATGGCATGGATACTTGTTAGAGATGGAAAATTTTCTGTACAAAAAATACAAGTTACTCAGTTTTGTCTAGAGTTGCTATCCCCAGAAACTGTTGAGACCTAGGGTCTTATACCAGCAAGAGAACAGGTAGAGACTCAATCACAGATATTGCAATTCCCTAAAACCTCAGCATTTGCTTTCTTTATTTTGTATCAGGCTTCTGATAGCTTCAAGGTCTATCATTTAGTTATGCTCTATAGGATATAAACATTTTATGCTTACATCTTTTTTTTTTTATTCCTTTAATCTCTTTCTCAGCTCTTATTGCTATAGCTAGCATTTCTAATACAATATTAAATAGTAACGGTGATAGTGGGCAACCTTGTTTCACTCCAGATCTTATTGGGAATGGTTGTAGTTTGTCTCCATTACATATGATGCTTACTGATGGTTTTAAATAGATGCTGCTGATTATTTTAAGGAAAAGTCCATTTATTCCTATACTCTCAAGTGTTTTTTAATAGGAATGGATGTTGGATTTTATCAAATTTATGCTTACATCTTAGGGAAACTATATTCAAGATGAAGAAAAAACATCAGAATTAAATATACAGATGATGAATAGCATATCAACAATTTAAAATTATTAGAAACTTTATTGTGATATCAGAACTTACTGAAGTAAAATCAGATGAAGTAACATAAATAGTAAGGTACAAAAATAGTACCATTCCTATCCAAGCTTGTTAGAAATTTTTATCATATTTGAGCTGGTATTTTTTTTCTTTTATGCTCTCTTTTATGCAAGTGAAGTTACAGCATAAGGGTGTAACCATTCTGGTTTTGTTGGTTTTGCTCTACCTTATCTCATAAAGGTTCTTTCTTATATCCTTGTGTACATTAGCCATAATTCTTGTGGAAGGGTTCTTTATATTTTATTATGATAATGTGCCATACCTTGCTTAACCAATTTTGAGTATAATATTTGTCTAATTTTTGCTTTCAAAAATAAAGAACCAATAAAAATATTTTTTATGTGCATAAGTAATTTAAAAATTTATTTTTATTTCTGGGTGTATATTCTGGTAGAAGAATTGCTTGATTAAAAGATATATTCAATTTTGTGATTCTGATCATGTATTAAGACATTGTTTTCCAACAAATTTTCTTGTTTCTAAAGTCCCACCAGCAATGTATTAGTGTACCTGATTCCTCATAACCCCACCAAAAGTAGACATGATGACTGTGAATCTAATTACTAGGCTCTATACTGTATTCTGATTTAAGATAATGAATTCAAAGGTATCTGCAAATGAGAGCAGAGAAGGCAACATATCATCTATTATTCTGATTTGGACTCTTTTGCTGAACATCCTTTCTATCTATGTCAAAAATCTCCAGCAAGCTTATCTCCTTATTTTTTTGTCTTTGAGGAATTAAAGCTGTGGGCCTCCCAAAGCCTATTGGATAGGTACATGGTGAATTGGAGTAAGCAGCAGTATATAATGAAGGAAGGAAGAAAGGAAGTTAGAAAGGAAGGAAAGTAAAAAGTATGGAAGTAAGAAAGAAATTTTTAATGTTTGGGTGCATAAATCCTATTTGTAATCAGCTGTTAATATGTTAGAGATGTTAAAGAGATAATAACCAAGAGGAAGAGGTGGTCAATAATGACAAATGCTATAGAAAGATAAAGAACTCTGAAAATTGAGAGTCATTGAATTTAATTTCACTTTAAGAAATTATTGTTGCCATTGAAAGAAGCAATTTCAGCTGAATAATGAGATCATAAGCCAAAAGGCAAGTAACCTTAGGCTAGTCTAGAATGGATCATAGATTCAGCTCCTAGCCCAGGACTGAGTTTGGAGAAGGAGACTGAAATCAGTACACAAAACTCATATAGATCTGCAACACATGGAAACCTAGCAATATTATTCAACATGTCGATCCCAGGCTAATAAGTTAGGGCTTGGGAAAACTTTTACTAGGCACTCAGTATCAAAAGGCCTACGGTGAATATAATTTGGATTTAATAATACACGTAGATAAGCAGTATGAAAAATTCCAGAGTAGTTTCATCACCACAGAGTTAACTCTAAAAGGTTTCCAAACTAGGTCTGCAATTATGGTTGCCTAAAACAAATTGGAGGAATGCCTAAAGAAACAAACAAATAAAGAAAGATAAGAATTATTAAGAAACCAAACAGTAAACCAAGAAGAGAATATCTTTTTATCAAATATACAAAGCCTTGAAGAAAGCCACAACTTGCCTGCAAAACAAATTAGAATCCCTAGAAGAAAAAATACAAGAGGCAAAAAATTTAAATTAAAATGGAATTATAAATTTGTTAAGCCTGAGAGAAAAAAAAACTGGAAAAGAAATGAGAGGTGTGGAAGATACACTTGGAAAGGGAATTAGGTTGACCATAAAGTGACAAAGTCTCACTCAAGTCTCACTCAAGTAACTGATCATTGAAAATTAGAGTGGGCCAAAAAAAAAAAATGATGATTTTATGAGACAAGAACAAATATTAAAACAAAGACAAATGATTGAAAAGTAAAAGATAATAGAAGGTCTCTCAAACAAAATACTAACTTGGATAATACATCAAAGAGAGATCATTTAAAAATCAATGGGCCACCTAAAAGCCCAGGAATCATATTTCAGAAAACCAGGAGAGAAAACTTCCTAGATCTCATTCAATTAGAGAGAAAGGCAAAAATTGAAAAAATTTTCCAGGCAGTTTTCAAAAAAAAAAATCATCTAAATGAAAATCTGTAGGAATGTCTGAACCAATATCTAAAGGTTTCAAAGCAAACCACTGCAAATTCTAGGAAAGAAAGAATTTAAGTAATTAATAGTAACAGAGAGGATCTTGTAAGGTTCTGCAAATAACATTATAGAGGAGCAGAGAATGTGGTGTATAGTGTTCTTCAACACAAATGACATATACTTAGAACTAAAATAATTTATCCAGTAAAAATGAGCTTGAGTATACTGAGGAGGAAAGGGTCTAATTATGAAATTGAGAGCTTACTTCCAAGCATCTTTGAAAACTAGGCCAGATTAAAGTAGAAATTTTAAACTGCTAACTTAAGAGTAAAGAGATATACAAAAAGGTGAGTAATTACAAAAGTCTAAAGTCTTTTAGGGATAAAGTGTTTGCATTTCAATTTGGCAAGAGACAGACTGCCATGTCTCATAACAATAATGCCAGATGTAATCATAGAAGGACCAAATAATTTGGAAATTATTTCTGTAATATTTTGAAGATCTTTAAGGAGAAAGGAAAGGAAGGAGGGAAAGAATATATTGGGGAAGAAAAGAAATGGAATGCAGGGGGTGGATATATCCCATAATTGGAGGTAAAAATGGAAATCCAAATGAGTGAGGAAGAATGGGGGAAAGATATGGCTTGAATCTCATTTATATTTATTTAATTTATCTATCTACTTATTATTTTTCATACTATTTTATTTTTCCAAATACATGCAGACAGTTTTCAACATTCACTTTTATAAAACAATTGTGTTCCAAATTTTTCTCTCTCTCTAAGACAGCAGACAATCTGATATAAGTTAAATATGTACAATTCTTCTAAATATATTTCCATATTGCTGCTAAAAAAAATCAAATCAAAAAGGAAAAAAAAACCAAGAAAGAAGAAACAACAAGCCAATAGCAACAACAAAAAGTGAAAATTATAATGCTTTGATCCACATTCAGTTTTCATAGTTTCTTTGCATGTGGATAGCACTTTTCATCACAAGTCTATTGGAATTGACCTGAATCACCTCATTGTTGAAAAGACCTAAATCCATCACAGTTGATCATCACATAATCTTGTTATTGTGTACAATCTTCTCTTGGTTCTGCTTACTTCACTCAGCATTAGTTCATGCAAGTCTTTCCAGGCCTTTCTGAAATCAGACTGTTCATCATTTTTTATTTACATTCATATGCCATAACTCATTCAGTCATTTTCTAACTGAGAGGCATCCACTAAGTTTCTAGTTCCTTGCCACTACAAAAAGGGCTGTTACAAACATTTTTGCACATGGGTTTTTCCCCCTCTTTTATGATTTTTTTTTTGGATACAGACCTACTAGTGACACTGCTGGATCAAAGGGTATGAACAGTTTTATATATCTTTGGGCATAGTTACAAATTCCTCTTTAGAATGGTTGAGTCAATTCAAAACACAATGCATCAACATCCCAGTTTTCCCACATCCTCTCTAACATTTATCATTATCTTTTCCTGTCATCTTAGCCACTCTGAGAGGTGTGAAGTGGTACCTCAATTGTCTCAATTTACATTTCTCTAATTAACAGTGATTTAAAGTTTGGTTTTTTTTTTTTTCCCATGTGACTATCACATTCTTTGACCATTTATCAACCGGGGAATGGTTTGTATTCTTATAAATTTGAATCAATTTTCTATATATTTTAGAAATGAGATCTTTATCAGAGACACTGTCTATGAAAATTTTTTCCCCAGCTTTCTTATTTTCTAATCTTGGCTGCATTGGTTTTATTTGTGCAAAATCTTTTAAATTTAATGTAATCAAAATTATACATTTTGCATTTCATAATGTTCTCTAGTTCTTTTTTGATCATAAATTCCTCCCTTCTTTACAGATCTGAGATGTAGAATATTCCTTGTTCTCATAATTTGCTTATAGTATCATCCCACTGTGAACTCATTTTGACTTTATCTTGGTATAGGGTGTTAGATGTTGATCAATGCCTAGTTTCTGCCACACAATTTTCTAAGTTTCCCTTTTGTCAAAAAATGAATTCTTATCCTAGAAGCCAGAGTCTTTGAGTTTGTCAAACACTAAATTACTATAGTTGTTGACTACTAGGTTTTGTGAACCTATCCTATTCCACTTATCTACTATTCTGTTTCTTAGCCAGCACCAAATGGTTTTAATGACCACTGTTTTATAATGTAGTTTTATGTCTGGGACAGCTAGTTCACCTTCATTTGCATTTTTATTAATTCCTTTGAAATTTTTGACATTTTGTTCTTCCAGATGGATTTTGTTTTGATTTTTTCTGGTTCTATAAAGTAATTTCTAGGAAGTTTAATTGGTGTGGCATTGAACAAATAGATTAATTTAGGTAGAATTGTTATTTTTATTATATAAGCTCAGCCTACCCTTGAGCACTTGATATTCTTCCATTTATTTAAATTTAACTTTATTTATGTGAAGAAAAATTTGTAATTGTGTTCATATTGTTCCTAGCTTTGTCTTGGCAGGTAAACATGCAAATATTTTTTTTTTTCCTACAGTCATTTTAAATGGAATTTTTCTTGCTATCTGTTGCTGCTGGACTTTGTTAGTAACATATAGAAATGCTTATTTGGGCTTTTAAGGGTTTTGTGGGTTTATTTTATATCCCGTAACTTTGTTAAAGTTGTTGCTTTTTTTCTAGTAGCTTTTTAGTTGATTCTCTAGGATTCTTTAAATATACCATTATATCATCTGCAAAGAGTGATATTTCTGTTTCCTCATTACCTGTTCTAATTCCTTCAATTTCTTTTTGTTCTCTTTTTTTTGTTGTTCTCTTTTTGCTAAAGCTAACATTTCTAGTACAATATTGAATAATAGTGGTGATAATGGGCAACCTTGTTCTTTCCATTCCTGATCCTATTGGGAATGCTTTTAGGTTTTCTTGATTACATATAATGCTTGCTGATGGTTTTAGACAGATGTTACTTATCATTTGAAGGAAAACTCCATTTATTCCTATGCTCTCTAGTGTTTTTAATAGGAATGAGTGTTGTATTTTGTCAATGTTTTTTCTGCATCTATTGAGATAATGCTTTGATTTCTGTTAGTTTGGTTAATGACATAGTCAGTTATACCAATAATTTTCCTGATATTGAACTGGTGCTGCATTTCTGGTGCAAATCCTACTTGGTCTTGGTGTATTATCTTGATGATAAGTTGTTGTAATCTCTTTGCTAATATTTTATTTAGGATTTTTGCATCAATATTCATTAGGCAAATTTGAACCTCATTTCTGAATTGAATGCAAAGCAAATTGTTCAGAACCAGGAGAATAATCAATATTGAGATATTTTTAAAAATAACCAACTTTAAAAATGCTAAAAACTAATCCTCATATTGATTAATGAAAAATCTAGAGGATTGATAATTTAGAATGCTTTCCATCTTCTTGTAGGGGTGATGGACTAGCTTTGTAGAGGGAGATGTGTTTTTAGATATGAACAATATGAAGATATATTTTATATAACTTACAGAGTTTTTATATTCCATTTTCTTTTCATAGTGTATGTATGTGGGATGAGGAAGAAGGGAAAATGAGTCAATGTTAATGTAAAATTATTGTTTTCATCAACAACTTGAAATCAGAGCCTAAGTGGATTCTTAATTGTAGTGGTGAAGGTATTAGAGTTGAAGATAAAGATGAAAAATAAAATTATGAAAAATAAGATATATATAGAAAAGACATTTTAGAATGTGATCAGATAAAACAATTTTAGAATTCCTGATCACAGAAGTAGAATTCTTGGGATGATGGTGAGATCAAAATTGTTATTATCCCTATATGTGATTGATGGGAAAGAGAGGAATAGGAGGCGAAAGTTGAAATTTAGGGATAGGGAGGCCAGAGTGTTTTGGTAAACTAACTGAATGTTGATGTCACCTGATATAAGGATAGGGTTGGATTGCAGAGGAATAGTGACCAAGCATTTGAACTGCTTGATAAAAGAGAGCTGTAATCTAGTGTATAACTGTTTCCAGAATTGGATTGGGTATCATATATTTGGAAAGATTGAAATTCAAAGTAGGACAAGTTGGCAAGTGATGAAAGAGGAAGGGTCTGTGGTGGTAGTAAAGAGCAAGAAAGGAGTATGCTGAGTCCCCCACCAGGACTAATATATCTAAGGGCATGAGAACATAGGAGATGAAAGAAAATAGAGATCCAAAGGGCACAGTGCAACAAGTGGGCAGAGCTGAAATACTACCTAGAGGGGTAAGACTATGATGTGTATAGATAAGAGAATGGGAAATAGTGACAAGAAAGGAGGGTGATTTTTGCTTAGTCATATGGAAATTCTCTGTCAAATGGAAAAGTAAGTAGTAGGACTTTGCTAATCATAGCAAAGTCATTTCTCTTTCTTCTAACAAAGAGAGAGTGATTTAGGAATTGTGTAAATGGTTTTTCCTATGTATAAGATCCTCTAAATGTAGGAGATATATTATCTAATCCTTTGGTGTTGGATCAGGTCATTAAGTTAAGTGAAAGCTATAAGAAACTGTGATTGTGTCAGTCTGATGTTCTGGTTTTAAAGATGAGTGGCTTGTCTGAGACACCAGAACTGGGTTCCTGAAAGGATGGCTTAATGTCTGAGGTTCATTCCTGAACTGTGTTAATTGTATGTTAGGTGCATTGGTCCTGTACTGAGTCCATTCTAGCAGTCTGGACTGGGTCCAGTTACAGCACAATAGATTTCAACTGTAGTAATGATGGAATAAATTCAGACAGAGAGCGATTTTATTCCAACAGCAATAGTAAAGTTTATTCAAAGTTTGCCAAACTTCACTATAACTTCAAGCATTATTCAATCTCAGGTGGGCCTATAAGGAATCTCAAGTGGGCCTCATACTGTCTCAGGATGTTTGTGGGAGTTATGAAGTATCTCTGCAAATATCCCCTGGATATCTGGATCTAAGTGAACCCAGCTTTACTTAAAAGTTACCTATGTAGCTCCTCCTCTTCTGAATAGTGACAAGAGGATTAGACTATTTATGTCTTTCCTCTTTGCCTTAACTTTAATATCTTTGTATTTTTCATTCACTTTATAGATATGGGACCTGGACACATAAGACCTTTAAGAAGTTGGGAATCCCAGGCCCACCACCTCTTCCCTTCTTTGGCACTGTTCTTTCTTATCGGAAAGTAAGTTTCTCTGAATTCTTCTTGAGATTTTGGTGCAAATACCAGCTCTGATGCTTATTACTCATGTGACTTTGCATAAATCAATTTTTCTCCTTAGTTCTCAGTTTCCTCATTTGTAAAATGAGAGGTTTGGACGTTCAGCTTCAGTAGATACTGGGTTACATATACAGTGAATAGAAAAATGCTTATTTTAAATAGGTTTTCAGAACAAAGGAAAAAGGCATTAAAATTGAAGTCTGGAGATCAAGGATTATGGAGAAATCTTTTTCTGCTAAAGAGATCAGGAAATACTTCTTGGATGTGACCACATTTGAGTTGGGTCAGATGCCAACAAGTAGAATTGGAGGTGGACACAACCTCCAGGCAAAGTGAAGATCATAGCAAGAGTGCTAAAAAATACAAATATTTTATATATAACTTCCTAATGAATGGCATTTGTAATATTATTCATTATTAAGAATTCATGACAATATCTGATTTCAAAAAATTTTTTTGCAGGGTTTTGCAGATTTTGACTTGAGTTGTTTTAAAAAATATGGGAAAACATGGGGGTGAGTATTCTACCTACAGATTTCAATAATCAGTTATTCAAAGCTTCCCACTCAACTCAAATACACTTAAGAAGATTGATTTATGAGAAATCTGTTTAATTCCACAGAATTTTAGTTCAAATCCATAGCAGCATATAGATGCTATAATAGAAAGCTGATGTTCTCCTGAAATTACCAAATCTTTTAAAATGTTTTCTGACCTGTCTTCTACTCCCTCAACCCCATACTTACTGGGTTAGAAGATGAAGATGACATTTATCTTAATCATCACTGTTGTTTCCAGATCATTTTTTTCCCACTGTCTCCATGATACTTTCCCTTTTGCTATCTTCTCATTCTCAAGTAATTTTTCCAACCTTTTCTATGGTATGGTGCCAGATTAACCCTCTTCTCCTTTACTCACTCTTTGCTCTTGGCTACCAAAAAAATTCATTTTATAGTCTGACCATGAAATTCCTCAGCCTCTGCAATTCCTCAATCCTTACAATTCCAAAGAGTTCCTTGTCCTGCCTCTAACTAGAGTCTTCATACCTTTGAACTTTGAATAATCTCACCTAAACCAAAACTCAGAATTGAAATACCACAGTTTAGCCACCAACTTATTTCCTTTTACCTGTCCCATTCACTCCCACTAAACTGACTAGTCTTATTATTGTACATGGTAGCCCTTGACCTATTTTTCTGTTCTACTTCCTCCTTATGGGTTTTATTTATTTCAATGCTTTGTTATGTATTCTAAAAACTGTTTATTTATTTATATTTATATATATTATATATTTATATTATTTAATTTAAAATTTAAATTCAAAATAAGAAAAAACAAAATAGAAAAAGAAAGACAGAAAAAGAAAAAAATATTGTCATGTGCTTAGCAAAACATAACCGAACATTCAAAATATATACCAATAAATTTGCATTTCAAGAAAGCATATGTAATAACAGATGACATTGTATTCATAACTATCCACTTATTTTCTGTTTCCTTGTAGGTTTTCTTTTGTTCTCTGCTGTGTACTTTTTAGATTATTCTTCCCTCCCCCTCCCCATCTCCCTAGCAGGTTACAGTTTAGTATGAATATATGTACATATATACACATACACTTTCACACACAGATTTACAATGCATACACCTACATACATACATATATGCATACATATATGCACATACATCTAAAATATTAATAGGGTTCATATATAAATTTTTCTCGTGATTAATTTCTTTTTAAGTTTAACTTTGTCTGAAATCAATTACTACCTCTACTTTTTTCTAACAAATTCTACTCCTGATCAGTTATTGTGTTTGTGTACATATTTTTCTACTGCTTCTAATTCTTCTATTTTACTTTTTTCTCCAAATTTATTTTATTTAAAGAAATAGAATAAGAAAAAAAAGAAAAACAAAAGGAATATAAAGCAAAATGAAACAAAACAAAACATTGTCATGTGCCTACAGAATATCAAGGAGGATTCAAAATATATAAAAACAAATACCAGTTTGAGAAAGTATATATATTAGTAGAAGAAATTATATTCATAAGTGTCCATCTTTTCTTTACTTCCTTGTAAATTGTTCTTTTATTCTCTGCTGCACACTTTTGTTTTTACTTTATTCTTTTTCTCCTTTCATCCTCTTACTTCCCCCAGCAAGCTATATTTAAGAAAGAATATAGTTATATGCACATTTGTAGATATATACATATACATACATATACACATATTTATCCTTGCACATAGATATACACATATCTATCCTGTCCCTGCTGATCCTTTGCTCTAATTCTGCTCCTAACTTGCCTTCCTATTACTTAACTCCCCCCCAACTCATGGATGCCTTCCTTGTCTTTTTCCTTCACCTTTTTCTTCCCTACCACCCATCCCTCCTCCCTTATTTCTTTATAGATTTTGGAAGGTGCTACACCCTTCATGGTATATAGGTAGTATTGTCTACTTAACCCAGTCCTGATGTGAATAGGTTTTCAGAACTATGAGCCTTCCTTTCCCTTCAGTATCTATTCTTCCTCATACCTCATTTGAATGACATAATTACTATTTTTACCTCATCTGCCCCAACCTTACTTTTGAGCTGGTGTTGTTTCTTGTCAATCTTAAACATATGTTATAAATTTCCCATGTAAAAAAAAACATAACAAGTTTAATCATGTTGAGTTTCTTGAAATTGCTCTTTGATATTGGCTTCTATATGTTAGATTTTCTGTTAAATTAAGGTTTGTTTGCTAGAAAGTCTTGGAAATCTGCAAGTTCATTGAATGTCTATTTTTTCTTGTTCTACATTATAGATATTTATAATAATATGTATAATATATAAATATAGATATTACATATGATTATATATACATATAATTATGATTTTTTTGGCCTAGTTCTTTTAATTGTTGGATAGATATGATTCCAGGGCCTGTAGTCTTTTATTGTGGCTGCTGATAAGTCCTGTACAATTCTAATTGTAGTTCCAGCATATTTGAATTGTTTTTCTTGTTTCTTGCAAAATGTTCTCTTTGATCTGGGGGTTTTGAAATTTGGCAATAATATTCCTAAGTGTTTTTCTGGCATGTTTTTAATCTCAACTTGCCAGGTCTATTTCTTAATACTTTTCTCTATACACTTTCTTCTCTAGCCCCCAGCTTCTTAAACTGTAGTCCATGATCCCATATGGGATTGTATAACTGAATGTAGGTATCATGAAATTATGCTTTCTTATCAATAATAAATAATAGAAAAAAGGATCTTGTTGAGGTGGTGATCGGTGGATTTTTTCTATTTCTACTTTACCCTCGTTTTTTATCACTCCAGGGCAATTTTCTCGCATTATTGTGTCAAAGTTTTTTTTTTTTTTCTTTTGGTCACAACTTTCAGGCAGTCAAATTATTCTTATATTTTCTCATCTTCATCTGTTCTCCAAATCTGTCATTTTTCTTATGTTTCATATTATGTCTTATTTTTTCATTCCTTATAATGTGTTTTGATATTTCTTGGTTTCTCATAGCTTCATTGGCTTCCCCTTGCCAACTCTAATTCTCAAAAAGTTATTTTCAATTTTGAAACTTTATCTCATTTTCTAGTTGGTTAATTTTTTTTCATGATCTTGTTTTTCTTGGATTTTTTTAAATTAAAAATATTTTTTTAGTTTTTCCTCAATGTCTCTTATTTGACTTCTAAATTCTCTTTTGAGTTTTTTGATAAATTGTCTCTGGGTAAGGGGGGCATTTCACATTACTCTTTGGGGGTGGAAGCTTTTTTTTCTTTCAGTATCTTCCTTTGAAGATGAACCCCTATCTTCCCTGTTACCACAGAATGTTTGAATGGTAGGAGGGTTCTTTCTTCTTTGCTGGTTCATTCTTGCTATTACTATACTTCATTCAAATAGCACAATTACTGTTTTTACCTTTTCCTTCATGGTTTTGCTTATTTAAAAAAAAAACTTTATTTATTTAATATTTCCCCCAGTTACATTTAAAAGTTTTTTTTTTTTAACATTTGTTCTTAAAACTTTTGAGTTCCAGATTTTCTCTCTAATCTCCACCCCTAGCGCCCATTAAAAAAAAAATCACATGTGAATTTATGCAAAACATTTCCATAAAAGTCATGTTGTGAAAGAAAACATAAATCTTTCACCCTAATAAAAAACCCTCAAAAATTAAGTGGGAGGGGGGAAAAGAGGAAGAAAGAGAGAGAGAGAGAGAGAGACAGAGACAGAGTAAGAGAGAGTGAAGATGGGAGGGAAGGACTATGTTTCAATCTGTATTCAGACACAATCAGTTTCTTCTCGGGATATGGATAGTATTTTTCATAATAAATCCTTCAAAGTAGTTGTGGCTCACTGTACTGATGAGAATAGCAAAGTTACTTACAGCTGGTCATCCTAGAACATTTTTATGACTTTGTATACAGTACATTTTGTTTTTCTTGAGTTTGTGGATGATTTTCCAAGTTTTTTTTTTTTCCCTGAGAGCATCCTGCTCATCTTTTCCCATAGAACAGTGATATTCCATGACAATCACATGATTTTGGTTTTGAGAGTCATATCATACTCACTTCTTCTCCAATCTTTCTATTTGATTACTGAATTACTAATGGCAATCTTGGACAAATAATTTATATTTCCAAGTATACAGTGTAAACAGTTTGTCCTTATTGAGTCCCTTGAGATTAGTCTTCGCTCTTATATAATAAATATTCTATTGAGTTCTGCTTTGTTTGAGACAAAGTTCTGAAAATCTGAGTTCACTGAATGTCCATTTTTTCATTCAATATTATACATAATTTTTGCTGCATATAATAATTTCATCTGCAACCTTAGTATTTTGATTGTCAATATATAATATTTCAAGACTTGTAATCTTTAATTATAGCCACTGATAAATCCTGTACAATTGCCAGAATAATCTTTCATGTGCAAAAATTTGTTTATTTTTATACTTCTGCACAAAAATCCTCCCTGGCTCCCTATTGCCTCCTAAGTAAAATTCACAAATCACCAAGTAATAGTCAAGACTTTTTTCTGGCATGTTTTTATCCCAACTTGCCAGGTCTATTTCTTAATACTTTTCTCTATACACTTTCTTCTCTAGCTCCCAGCTTCTTACACTGTAGTCCATGACCCCATATAGCATTGTATAACTGAATGTAGGTATCGTGAAATTATGCTTTTTTTATCAATAAATGTTTGATTTGTATACCTATTTTATATACCTGGGTCCCTGTAAAAATTTCTTAGGCAAAAAAAGACTTTGCAAGTGGAAAACGTTTAAGAAGTCCCACTCTAGCCAAACTGGTAATTCTTTGGGTCCCAAACACATTTGCCATTCTCAAGTAACTTCAGCTGTTTTCTGTCACTGAAATACTCACCTCCCTTTCTTTTCCTCCTGACTTGCTGACCATTCTTTAAAGCTCAATTCAAATGTTCTATCTCTTGATGAAACGATTCCCTTTTCCCATCATACCTCACAACAACAACAACAACAACAACAACAACAACAACAACAAATCTCTAAGGTTGGTTTTATTCTCATTCTCATTTTGCCAATAAGGAAAATGAATCTGAAAGAGATTAATGATTTTCATGACATCACAGAGCTAGAAAGGATTCTAACTTGAGCATCCAAAAAGTATTTTATAAATATTCTCTGCTGAATTTTATTTTAGATTATTAGTTCACTTTCACATCTCAAATTAGAGAAAACATAAGGCAGCACTGAGCCCTGACCATCAATTTATAGTTTCCACTTACAACTTCTGCTTCTGACAGTGCAATTTGATGACTGATATAATTTGTTCCATCTGGGGAATATAGGTTTTTTGATGGCAGGCAACCTGTATTGGCCATCATGGACCCAGAGACTATCAAATTAGTGCTAGTGAAAGAGTGCTATTCTGTCTTCACTAATCGTCGGGTAAGTGACAGTAGAAGGGTAATGGTGGCAGCAATGGGGAAAATATGCTTAAGCATTTTAAGGGTCACACAGTTTTTAGACCATCTGTAAATACTATCTTCAGTGTTGATATTCTTGCAGAAGAACCAGCAGGCAGGCAAGTACATTGTTAAGGCAACGTACTATAAGGGAGTGACAGAAGTCAGCTTTTGCTGGGGGCTTTGAAATTCCAAGTATCCCGTGGGTCCAAAAAACTTGGGAGTGGCAATGTCTCCCCAACAAATAGACTTGCTTATAATGCAATCCCCAAGGCCATTATTAAAAGGAAAGGTCACAGTGTTAAATGGGCCTGCTTTTCTCATCTACAAAGGCAATAACTGCTGACCAGCTGCCTCTAATAGACAGATGGGCACAGACAACATACTCTTAAAAGTACCCCTAAGAGTCTTTTTCTGCTTTTGGCCAGGCATTCCCAGTCATAATCCTGGGGAAAAAGTCCTCAGGAAGAGATTCTGACCCTCCCCACTAATTGTCAAATAATTATCTCACATGTGACAGGCCAGCCAGAAGAACTGAAACAATTGATGCCATGAGGTAGAGATAGAAGGTGATGTATACCAGGTGTGTCAAATGACCACCACTACCACCATCTTCACAGCACCTCACCTCAGACACTTTGGGAGACAGCCTAAATATGTCACCCAGGAATAGCAATTTTTTAGCTTAAAACATCCCACCATCATCCTGGGAAGAACTTTTGTAGTGATATAACTTAGAAACTGTTCCTGCAAGTACAACAGATCCAGAAAAGTAAAAGAAAATTCTTGTTACCAATGTCCATGGGAAATGTCAGATAACTCTAGATATTTAGAAAGAATTAGTTTTTATATTGTAAAATATAATAGATCTCTAGTTCTGATTCCACCAACAATGTTCTTGACTTTTATCTTTTTTTTTTTTTTTTTGCTAGAACTTTGGTCCAGCTGGGATTTTGGAGACTGCTGTTTCAATTGCTGAAGATGAAAATTGGAAGAGGATTCGAACAGTGTTGTCTCCAACATTTACAAGTGGAAAACTCAAGGAGGTAAAGTGATGGATACTGGTCAGATGCCAGAAGGGATCTCCAGGAGAGACTAAAAAAACAAACAAACCACAAAACCGACTTCTAATCATTTTCTCCAGTTAAAGCCTAATTAATAGTCCAGCAAGTCTGAGCTTCTCTAATGGATTATCTTGTTTCCTAAATTTTTTTGTGTGATGAGATGGGAGAGAGAGCACTGTTTTTGGAGTTAGATAACCTAATCTCCAGTGCCATCTCTGATTCTTATTACCTGATTGATGACAGCAAGTCACTTAACCATTCTAGCTACCTTATTAAAAATTTATTAAAAAATGAAGCAGTTTGACTATATGGCCTAGAAGTTCTTCTATGTACAATTCTTTGCATTCTAAAAGAGAAAATTAAATTTCTAAATACTATTGTGCTTCTTCTGTCTTGGGAAATCTGGTCTGTTCTAGAATTGGATTTTCTATTTGTAACTATTGTCTTTTGGCATTTAGATGTTTCCTATCATTAACCAATATGGAGATGTATTAGTGAAGAACATGAAGAATGCTGCAGAGAAAAGCAAGCCTGTGACAATGAAAGAGTAAGTATGGTGCAATGGTTCTAAGAATCTGAGGAACTACAGGAGATCCTCCTTGCCTAAGCTTGTCTCTTGCCATCTTTCCCTGAAAACTGAAACACCAACTTTTAGAGTTATTTATTTGAATTTTAAAATAACAAACCAAATGTAAAGGGCAATCTGATCCCCTCTGAGGTTAAATCCCTTGAGAAAGCTGTTTGTAACTGATAACTCCACTTTTTCTCCTTTTTCTTACATTTTTTCATAGTTTGAAATCTGTATAGTCTGACTTTCAAATGTATTATTCAACCTTTAAAATAATTTTTAATTCCAAAGGAATCCCAATAGACTTTGGACAGAAAATAACATCTGCATTCAGAAAAAGAACTATGGGTATTGATTGAATGTAAATCAATGCATGCTATGTTCACTTCTTTTTTCTGTTTTTTTTTTCTCCCTCCCATGGTTTTTTTCCCCTTTTGTTCTGATTTTTCTTTCCCAACATGATTCATAAAGCAATTTGTATTAATATAAATTAATTAAATTAACAAAAATATTTTTAAAAAATTTCTCCAAAATTACTAATGATCTTTTTTACATTTATAAAAATGTTTTAAGCTCTTTTCTTAAACTCTTGCTTTATGTCTTTCAGAAATTGTTTTGGATTTGTGCCCAAGTTATGCTTTCCATTGAATCTTGGTTTGTAGATTTGTTTTGGAGCTATTTCTTTCTGAGTTTGTGTTTTCAGTATATCTATCACCATAATAACTTTTTATCATAGTATTCTTTTTGTTTGTCCATTGATTCAAATATTTTGGAGAATAAATTTGAATTAAATGCAAAGAGTTATTAAACTGGCAATACCCTTTCACCCAGCTATTCTGATGAGGTTAGTGGCAGCACAGAGAGTCAAAGTGTGCGGAATCTCTTTCTGGTTGGTTCAGGTCCTTTGTGAAAGAATTCACAAACCTGAAATATTGAATGACAAAAGGGAAGTTTATTGTTGGATGAGAAGTCAGCTTTGCTAGGAAGACTGACTTCTGAGTGGCTAAATCCTATTAGGGAAATGGGTCCGGCACTGAGAAGAGAATGTCTTCTCAGTGGGCAGGTCCTGGCAGTTATGCCAAAGAGGCAAAGCATGCTACTTTGGACATTCTGCAAAGAATGAATGAACAGAAACTTATTTTATGAGCAGATCTGGGGGCAGTTTGAACTGATTGTCAGATCAGTATCTCCCATTTAAATGAAAATAGAGTTTCCTGAATGAGGATGTGACTCCCCAAAAGATCAATGGGAGTCAATTTGCCCTTGAATGATACTGCTTTTCTCAATCTGGGAGGATGTGCCTTCTTTCAGACTCTGGAGTCTGGGAGACCCTAATTGCTCTTCTTTTACAAATCAAAAGGGGACACAATTTCACAGTGATAATTTTACAGATCAAAGGGAACACAGTTTCACACTCCCATCAATACCATTAGTAGATCTATTTTAAAATACAATTAGAGAAAAATTAAAGAAACATATATACCCCAAAATACTTATGCAAGCTCTCTTTGTTCTGGCAAAGAAGTAAAAATTGTGGGAATATCCGTCAATCGTGGAATGGCTAAAGAAGTTGTGAAATATGATTGTGATTGATTACTACTGTGCTATAAGAAATGATGAACTCAGTGATCTTAGAAAAATCATGAACATATAACCAGAAAAAAATAAAGAAAAAACATGAAGAGACTTGCACAAAATAATGAAGAGGGAAATGTGCAGGACCAAGAGAACATTGTATACAGTAACAGTAATATTATTTTAAGAACAATTTTGAGTGACTAACTATATATATATATAAAATCATCCTTACTTGAATATAAACTTCTTGGGATCAGAGAATATTTTTACATTTTTCTCATATCCAATAGCACATGGTAAGTAAGCATTTAATAACACTTAAAAGATAGCTTATAAATTGAAAGTAGATTAGCATATTTAACATGTATTGGTCAACCTGCCATCTGGGGGAAGGGATGGGGGAAGGAGAGAAAAAGTTGGAACAAAAGAATTTGCAACTGTCGATACTGAAAAATTACCTATGCATATATCTTGTAAATAAAAAGTATTAAAAAAATAAATTGAAAGTAGAAAGTATTCACAATGTGAGGAAGAGAATATACTTCTGGTTAAATAAAAGAAACAGATTTTTCTAACAGCTTACAAAGAGGAAGTGATAATACAAATCATTAATACTATGCATTTTGTCCCATGAATGTCCAACCTATCATTTATTCATTTGCTCATTCATTTATAAAATGTTTTTTGGATTACCTAGAAGTATCAACTACCTAGAAGTTGATAAAAATAATCAGTATGTTTCTGAAAAATCTCATCTAGTAGATGCTGTTGACTATTTAAAACTCTGGCCTACATGCCTTGCTTGGTTGAACATAGAGCCCTGTGGCAAATCTTGGCAGGCCATATTAAAATGTAATTGGGAAATATGTAATAAAATGAAAAAATACAATAGAACACAGGTAATTTGAGTTTGTGGGGTTGTAATTTCAATATATGGCCCAGAGATTTCCTTTGAATAGTTTAATGACCCCAGTTTCTATGGACTTTGATACCACTGCTTTAGAACCTTACTTTCATGCCTTTGCTGAGAGGTAAAAGATGGGGTATCTGTTCTGAGTCTTGTTTTTTTGTTTGTTTTGTTTTCTCTCTTTAGGATTTTTGGGGCCTACAGTATGGATGTGATTACCAGCACTTCATTTGGTGTCAATATTGATTCCTTGAATAATCAGAACGATCCCTTTGTCAGAGAAATTAAGAAGTTAATCAAATTCAGTTTTCTGGATCCACTCATACTTACAATAAGTAAGTTTGTTCTTCTTTACAGAAATGAATAATTAAAAGTTCAGTGATCCTGGCATTACTGAAGTTAGCTCAATCAATTGGACCATAGATTTAGTGATGGATGGAAACTTAAGAGTCATTAATTCCAAATCCTTTATTTATAGAGAATTAAAATATAACATAGAGATATTATAGCACAATCTTAGGAATTTTGGAGAAATTATTTGCAGATTGGGTCAGTTATATAGAGCTTTGTAGTTAATCTAGAAAACTAGTGATAGGCATAGGAAGCCTAATTTTGGAGGAATATTTCCTTCTTCTTTTGGACTTTTGTTGACTCACATGTATTCACAAATGATTGGCAACATCAAAAAGGAAATGAGGAAGCCCTATTACAATTTGTACCTTTGGTACCATCTCCCCATCTACATTCCAGATAAAAATGATAACATCTATTGTAAAATTCTACAGTTTCATAAAAAATTTTGGTTTTGTTTTCTTCAGCACTCTTTCCATTCCTTGTTCCTTTGCTTAAAAAATTGGATGTAACTGTCTTTCCAAAAGAAGCAACAGATTTCTTAGCAAAGTCAATCAAAAAAATAAAGGCAGAACGAAAGGCCAATACACAGAAGGTAAGCAGATCTCTCTAGTGTTCAAAGTAACAATATGTGTACATTATAGTTGTATTTATTATTCTCAGAATAAAGCAAACAAATCTTGTGTTCCATTTTACTTGATGATCATTCTTATTCACTATAATTTTTATACAATTCCAATTGTGAATTATTTTTTGAAGACTTACTGTAACATGAAGAACTGTCACTTGGTAGCCTCTAAGCTTATTTCTAGTTTTATTTCTATGCTTCTATTATTTAATATTTGTCAGACCTAGTGATGTGTGTCTCTGAGAGTAGAAAGAGAAAAAAGATGCTGTCCCAGCTCTTAATTAATTTACAATCTCAAAGGCTGGATAAGACACATACCAATATTTTACTTCAAATTATTATATGATATATAGCAGGAATCCCAGGGAAGAGGAAAGTACCTTTCTCCTTTATAAGCTCTCAAAACAGGCCATGCTAACAATACAAAGGTTATATAAGAATGGACAACAAATTATAATTATGTCAACAATGTTGTATTTAAATTCTGCATGTGGGTTTTTGGCACACATTTGGGTCTTTTGTGGAAGTACTTTGGGTAGAATTCTAATTCTGTCAGTGAGATGAAGCCAGAATATCTTTAATCCTACAGATCTTCACTTGTTCATCCTACAGTAGGAACATAGCTAATTTGTGTGTTCTCAAATATTTTCTCAGCACTAGTATTTTCTTTTATTTTCCAGCACCGGGTAGATTTCCTTCAGCTTTTGATGGATTCTCAGACTTCTAAAAATTCAGAGTCGCACTCTCACAGAGGTAAGTTGGGAATGAGGGCAGTCACAAATTAGAATCTGTTAAGCCATCATCTATGGACTTTTGAAAAAATGTCCAATTTTCTTAGATGATATACCCAATGGAAAAATGATATAAATGACAACAATATTGAAGTTATAGGTTTTTAAGATTTGCAGAGCACTTTGCAGATATTACTTCATTTGATTTCATACCACTTCTGTGAATTTGGTGTCATTCTTATTTCTGTTTCAGAGAAGAGGAATCTAAGCCTGAGAGTTTAAGCATCTTTCACAGGATCACAGCTAGTAAAACACTGAAGTAGGATTTGAAATAAATTAGATTGGACATACCTCTAACTCTGACACTGTATGATATCACCTAGCCATCTCAGAAATATGCTTGACATCTGTAGATTGAGCCAGATAGAGAGAATTTTTCAAAACTCTATTTGAATTTGTGATGGTAAAGTTAGTTTGAAGCCTATATGGTGACATAGAAGTCCTCTTTTCATCTCAAACCTAGGACAACATGATGCATAGTGAGGTGGGAAAAGTGTAATTTGTGTTCTTATCCTAACTATGTCATTAAGTACATGTATGATGCATGGACATTACTTCTGTTTTTTTGGCTTATTTTTCATAGGTAAAACCAGGGTATTAACCCAAAAGATGACTCAGTTTTCTTCTAGCTCTAAATCTTATAATTTTACTCTATTCTCTGGCATAGACTATGTTTATTTGTGATCAGCTAGCATAGGGTAGTACCAGGTCTGAAATTAGCAAGACACATCTTCCTGAGTTCAAATCTTGCCCTTATTAGCTGTATGATTCTGAGTAAATCACTCAACCCTGTTTGCCTCAGTTGCCTCATTTGTTAAATGAACTGAAAAAGTAAATGGCAAAACACTCCAATAGTAAGAAAGAAAAGAAAAAAGAGATTGATCTGATAATATGTTTCTCTTTCAAGTTAAAACTTGTGGGAAAACTCAAATTGTGTTTTATTGAGAAATATTCTCATTTACCATAAATAAGATACAGACTCTCCTAAGCTCTCCTAGGCATTCTTTAAAAGCTCAGTTTCAGGGAAGCAGCAGAATTAAGAGGAAGGGGGAGTGGAGTTGGGAGTCGGAAGGCCAGATTTAGTCTCAGGTTCAATCTCTTACTAGATTGATAACTTTGAACAATTGCCTTATCTAAAGGCTGGAAAGAACCATTCTTAAACCAGCAATTTCAAAGGCTCCTTATGGCAGGCAAATGAATAATATAGGTAACTTATAAACACTAGGAATTATGTAAATATAAGCAATGCGTATTGTTATCTTCTGGATATTTTTCCTTCATGAAGACCATCAGAGATAGGATACAGAGGTATATCATGGAAAGAACAGGAACTCTGAAGTATGAGGACTTGTGTTCAAGCCTTAACTCTCTCATTTATGAGAGAAGCCCACATTTTTATTGAACTGAAAAGTCAGAATGTTGGACTACCTTGCTCTTGGGGTCCCTTCTAACTTTAGATATAGAATCTCCCTTCAAAAATCTCTCCTTCATACTTGCTTCCCTCTATATACAATTACCCTACCACAAGTCCTCTGGACTCTTGCTAGAACCTTCTAATATGTTTTTCTATGACACAGTGTGTGAGAAAGAAGAGAGAATACCCTGAAATGAAATATCATTTTTATCACATTTAGAAACAACAAGTGAAGATGAGATAGGTGTGTGGAATGAGTAGATAAAGGAAAAGTAAGTTTGAACAATTTAACAATTTTCATTAGACTTAATCTTTTTTCTTGTACTGGGATGATATATGTGGATGGAAAATTCTTATTATAGCAATTAATTTATTTCAGATCTTATCTAGGTATTCTGGAGAGTCAGGTAGATATCCTTTCTAAATTCTTGTGATACACTTGAATAGTATAACAAAGGTATGATGCACCCAAAAAGAAGATTGTGGGAACTGAGTGTGGATCACAGCATAGAATTTTCACTCTTTTTGTTGTCATTTGCTTGCATTTTATTTTCTTTCTCATTTTTTTTGATTTGATTTTTCTTGTGTAGCAAGATAATTGTATATATATATGTGTGCATATATTGGAGTTAACATATATTTTTACCATGTTTAACTTGCTATGTAGGGGAGGGATGGGCAGAAGGGGGAAAATTGGAACACAAGGTTTTTCAAGGGTTAATGTTGAAAAATTATCCATGCATATGTTTTGAAAATTAAAAAGCTTTAATAAAAAAACCCCCAAAGGTATGATGACTTTGTCTGAATGTCTCCCTTGCCTCAATTTCAGATCTGAGTGATGAGGAAGTTCTTGCTCAATCCATTATCTTTCTTTTTGCTGGCTACGAAACCACCAGCTCTGTACTTTCTTTTCTCTTTTACCACCTGGCCACCAACCCTGAGATCCAGGAAAAGCTTCAGAAGGAGATCGATGAAGTTTTGCCCAATAAGGTAAGAAGATGAGAGGAATAGAACTATTTGCTCTTCACTCCCAAATCCCTTCCTGTTCACCTGTTTGCTTCATCTCCTAGCAGAAACTTTGTCAAAATCACTTCTGCTGACTGAGTGCTTGTCCATTATTGAGACATAGCCAGAGTTGAAAAGGCAAAGATTTGTTGAGACACCATAGATTTATATGATGTTCTCCTTGCAGAGAATGAAAAATATTTCAGGAACTAGTGCCAGCTCATGGAAAAGCCCTTTTGTCCTCTGTTCACACAACCTCTTCAAAGACCTTCCTCCATATAATGACATTCATTTTTCATCTCTTCTGATACTAAATTTCTTTGTGACTTTGGCTCTCTCTGTACTCCTTATTCTCTTTCCATTTCTGCTTTTTTGTCCCTTGCTTATTATTTTCTCCTCTTCTTTCTTCTCCTCTCTTCTCCTCTTCTATTCTCAGATTTTCATTCAGTCTATGAAGTGACTGATAACAGCAATTATAAACTCTTCTTTGTTGCAAAAAGTCTACATTGGCCTTTATCAATGTGCAAGAATCTCTTTTTTGACCCACGAGGATCATCTGTCTCCATCACTTTTAAATCAAGTAGTGTAATCACTATTGTGGGAACACTTAAATACTTACTTCCCTATCAAATTAAGGGATAGCCTTTAGAATGTATTGGGAAAAGTCCATTTAAACAATAATGAGTGACCAAACCAGAATGGTGGCAGTAGGAAGGAAGAAGCAATAAATTTGTAAAAGTGTCTAGCTTACTGATTACCTAGTAAACCAAATTTGAGCTCCTTATAGTGGTGCTGAGAACAATCTAGAGAACATAAATGGGGGACAGATTGCATCTCATCTTGATTTGGGAGCAGATCTTTTTTTGTATATTACTAATTTTCTTTAGTATTCTGCAGGTTGCCAAGATATTTTTTTCCCGCAGAGATAGATAATGACTATGAAATAGGAATTTCTTCCATACTACCTCCAATCCCCATAATATTCTCTAAACTATATAGAAGTCTGGGAATAGAAGGATATGATCAGAGCTGCCCTTACAAATAGATAATTGTCTATGTTATCTGTTATGAAGCACATTGAGAAAGCTTCTCTGTTTCCACCCCAAGTATCTTTTCTACATACTGCCATTACAGATGTGCCCCATGAGTCTTTTCTGCTATGAAATCCTTTGGAGGTGTAAAATACTAAACTATTATGAAATATTACCAGAGCATCCCAACACTGATGGTGAGTTGAGAGTGAGGACTTTTAGATGCTGGAGAAAAGGCAATCATTTTTGAAAGGGATAAGCAGAAGTGACAAGAAATGGAAGCAAGGGAACAATGAAGATTCAGAAGGGCTCTTCTCAGGTTCAAGTGTATCTAAAACAAAAATTTTGTTTAATATTCCACCCTAATTTCATAGTTAGTCTAGTTTATTCCAAGAGACAATCCAAAAGAACAAAAGAAAAACATTCATCTTAACAAAATTTTCTTCACTGAGTTCAAGAGTTTTGTTTCAGACTCTACAAGCATTATATAAATTCAAATCTCACTTTGATGGAGCTCAGAAGTTTTAAACTACTTTATTAGCACATTGACCATAGAGGAACTCCCAACATTCCATAGGTTCAATAGCAAATATATTTTTATAGTTTTTTTCCCAGAAGACATTATTGCTCTAACAGTGGGTGACCAAATATATGATGGAGTTGGTATAGCATCATTCTAAGACCAAGTAAGTAAAGATAGATGTGATATATCACCTTAGTACTTGGAACTGTTTGTTCTTTTTTCAGGAAGCAGTCATGTATGATAACCTGTTGCAGATGGAGTACTTAGACATGGTGATAAATGAAAATCTCAGGCTGTATCCCATAGCTGGCAGGATTGAGAGGGTTGCTAAGAAAACTGTAGAGATCAATGGACTAATGATTCCTAAAGGCACCGTGGTGATGGCTCCACCCTTTGTCCTTCATCGTGACCCAGAATACTGGCCAGAGCCAGAGGAGTTCCGCCCTGAAAGGTAAACATTTAGTTTTTAAATAAGGGAAAAGGTTACTCAATGTGGTCAGTTGAAATAGTGTGGAGAGGACATTGAGTTGGGAGACAGGATCAAGTTTTGAATCCTGGTTTTGTGTCTTGCTTAGATTAATGAACTTGAACCTATTACTTAAATTCTCACATAACTCTGCATAATGCCTGCAATAGCTATTTCAGCAGCTTAGACAGAACCACTTTGCATTATTGTTCTTATTTTATGAATGAACTGAAGCTTATATACATTAATTGACTTGGCATTAGCCTTGCAGCCAAGTGTCAGAAGTCAGCTTTGAATATTGGTCTTTGTTATAGTTTCATGTTGAAAATGAGGATTTGAACTATATGCCACCTGAGTCCCTTTGATTTTGAAATTCTATAACCTTTAGCTCCTTTTCATTATTCTATTTTGTAGGATGTCTATTCAAAAGTCAATAAATAGAGATGAATACAAGTGTGTACTTATTTCCATGAATCATTTATTTGTGGATGTGTTTTAAGCCCTTAACAATGATTAAATTTTTAGGACATATCAGACAAAGAACACTGTATTAGACTTTGAGGTAGGAAGATCCAAATCCAAAGCCTACTTCTGCTTCCACTTAGCTATATGTCTAAGGGCACTGATAATCACTTTCTACATAGTGACTCTTCAAATATTTTATTCTTTCTTTAAACCTCCCATTGCTTACCCTTCTCTTCACTCTCAGCTGAAACCCTTATCTTATATTTTACTAAAAATAGCAGACAATTCACGGTGAATTCTTTTCTTCCTCTTCCTCATTTCCCATTACTTGGATGCCTTCTGTTACCTTTTTCTTTACACATGTATCTCATGTTGAAGTAACCTTATTCCTTTCCAACACTAATTCTTCAACTTGTTCAAGGGATCCCATCTTTTCTAACAGATTCTACAGATTCCCACTCATACTTAATTTCATTCTGTCCCTGTCTATTGACTCATTTCCTACTGTCTATAATATGCAGACATTTCTTCTATTCTAAATAAATCCTGACTTGATCCTTTACCTCCTTCTGTTGCCTTATATCTCCTTTGTTCTTTGTAGCTAACCTCAAAAAGTTTACTATATAATAAAAAGGTACAGAGGTTACCTATAATAAGTACCTCCATTTTCTCTTCTTTTACCCTCTTCTTCATCTTTGAATTTTAAAGAATCATTTATATTCTTTTGTTGTTGTTCAATCATATGTGATTCATCAGTCCATTTAGGGTTTTCTTGACAGAGATACTGCAGTGGTTTGCCATTTGCTTCCCCAGCTCATTTTACAGATAAGGAAATGGAGGCAAATATGATTATATAACTTTCCCAGAGTCACACAGCTTTTAGGGTTTGAATTCGGGCCTTTCTTACTCCATGTCTGGATTTCTATTCACTCTGCCACTCAACAGCTCCCCAAAATCTTTAAACTAAAATGCAATGCTTTTGCAACAGATCAACAACCTGATTCCTTATATTTTCATTTCTTATATTTCTCAATAATTTAAGAATATCTACTATCTAAACAATATTGATATTAGAACAGGTTGTTGAGAGTCTGTTGATATTTTTGACTTTCAAGTCTAGTTTGGGATTTTTTAAAATGACAAAAAACAAATAAAGCATCATGATTGGAAAGAATTGCTCTTAAATCAGAGTAGGCACTTTAGATGTCACTATGTTTTTAAGGACTATCTCTTGATATTTTTTTTTCTACTTTTTATTTTTAACATACATAAAATGTATTTTTAACATTTTGATTTCCAAATTTCTCCGCTCCTTCTGGCCTCTAACTTGTCCATTGAAAAGTCAAACAATATGAATCAGTTTTATATGTGAAGTCATGAAAAACATTTCCATTTTAGCTTTGTATAAAAAAGCACAAAAAAACAAAGAGAAAACAATGTCCTTCATCTCACTCAGAGTTCATTATTTCTATCTCTGGAGATGAATAGCACTTTTCATCATGGTAACTTTAGAATTAATTTTGGATCACTGTATTAAGCAGAGAAACTAAGTATTTCATAATTGATTATTATTACAATTTTCCTGTCACTGTGAATAGTTTTCTGCTTTTATTTACTTCACTTTGCATAAGTTCACATAAGACTTCCCAAGTTTTTCTGAAACCATTCCCTTTTTCTTTGCTTCTAAGACAATAATATTCTATCACAGTCATACCACAATTTGTCCACTCATACCACAACCATTTGATAGGTATATTTTCATTTGAAATTTTGCCACCATAAAAGTACTGGTATAAGCATATATGTCCATATGGATTTTTCCTTTTTCTTTGATCTTTTTGGGATATAGATATAATATTGTTGATGCTAGATCAAAGGATTTACAATTTTATTGTTTTTTGAACATAGTTACAAATTATTTACTAGAGTGGTTGGGCCAGTTCACAACTCTGCCCACAGAGATTTTGGTGTTCCTTTTTTTTTTCCCACATTGTCTCCAGCTTTGGTCATTTTTTTATGTCAAATTAGCCAGTCTAATAGGAGTGAAGTGGCAATCCAGAAATGCTGCAATTTGAATTTCTCAGTAGTGATTTAGAATATTTTTTCCTTTGACTATTGATAGCTTTGAATTAGTTTTCTAATGTGTAACCAGTCCTACATTCCTGTCATAATAATCTTTGTGATATATTACTATAGTTTTTATTCTAGTATTAAAAAATTTGGCATCGATATTCATTAGAGAAAATTTATCATAGTTTTCTTTGTTTTTGCTCTCCTTGGTTTAGAAATCAAGACTATATTTATGTTACAGAAAGAATTTCACAGAATTCAATCTTTAACTATTTTTTCAAGTAGTTTACATGATATTGTAACTAAATGTTCTTTAAATATTTTCTAGAATTCACTTGTACATCCAGGTAGTCATATGGATTTTTTCATTGAGAGCTTAATTTATACTTATTAAATTTCTTTTTTGAAGTTAGGATTAATTTAAGAAATTTTTTTCTTTTATATTAATCTGTGCAATTTATATTTTTGTAAATGTTCATTAAGTTAATGTAAATTATTAATTTTATTGGCATATAATTGGAAAAAACCTCTCCTAATAATTGCTTTAATTTTATCTTCAGTCATAATGCATTGTTTTTTCTTTTTAATGCTTATAATTTGATTCTTTTCTTTTTAAAAATATTCAAATTAAGAAATTGTTTATCTATTTTGTTTTTCACAAACCAGATCTCAATTTTTATTTTTAAAATTAAAGATTTGTAATTTATATATTTAAAAATCTCTCCTTTTATTTTTTTTTTTTAGGATTTTATTTTAATGTTTAAAAGGAGAATTTTAATTTGTTCTCTTTCTAGTTTTTTTTTTTAAGTTTCCTGTTTAATTCATTGATTCTGCTATGTATTGCTTTGGCTGCATCCCATCAATTTTGGATGTTGTCTCATTTTTTGTCATTATCTTTAATGGGTTTAAAAATATTTCTATGATTTGTTCTTCGATCCATAAATTCTTGGGGATTATATTATTTAATTTTCAATTAATATTTAATCTATGTTTAAAAAGTCATTATTAAATATAATTTTAAAATTCATTATGCCCCCAATGAGCATTCATTATGTCTTATTTTAACATTTGTTTATGATGATATTAGTGTGAAAATTCCCTGTATATCTGATGAAAAAAAGGTTATTTTCCTTTACTTTTTCATTTAATTTACTCCACAGTCTTATCATGTGTTTTTAAAAATGCTATTAATCTTTTAAACTTTATTATGTATTAAATTTTTAATCTAATTTATTTTATGAAAAAGATTTCTATATTGCCTTTGAATTTGATGTTTGAATGTCTCATTTTCTATTTATTCCTGGTATTTTCATCAGGAATGCCTGGAATTTTTCTATTTCATTTTTTGCTTTATGAAAACATACACAATTTTTCTGGGTATGTAATTCTTGGTTTTAATCCTAGTTACTTGGTCTTCTGGAATATAATATTTACAATCCTTTATTCCTTTAACTTGGGAGCTGCTAAATCTTGTATGATCCTGACTATGGCTCCACAACATTTGAGTTCTTTCTTTCTAGATTCTTCCATCTTTTCTTCTTGAATTGGTTATAATATTCCTGACAGTTTTCATTTTAAGATATTTTTTGGAGTTTATCAGTGAATTCTTTCAGTTTTGACTTTGTTCTCTGATTATAATATTTGGGGAGTTTCCCCATGTAATTGAATGAAATATGAAGTTTAGGCTCTTCTTTTTGGATTATGGGTTATTTGTCATTTTCTTCCATTTTTTTATTCATTTGACTCCATTTTATTTTTTGTGATGTTTCATTGTTTCTTTAGCTTCCATTTGACCAGTTCTAATTTTTAAAGAATTACTTCCTTCATTGGGGTTTTGTGCTTCTTTTCTCTACTAGGCCAATTCTGTTCTCAAAGGAGTTATTTTCTTTATTAATTTTTTGTGTTGTGAATTTGCTTTTCACAATTCTTTTGTATTGCTCTCATTTTTTCCCCAGTCTTCTTATTTAGTCTGTGAAATAATTTTTAACTTTTTAAAGAAAGTCTCTCTTTTTGTTTGCTCTTCTAGGAATTCTTTTGGGGCTTTTGTCCAATATGGATTTTTCTTTGAGGCTATGCTTATAGATTTTTCATATAATTTTCTTCTTCTGAGTTTAAAACTCTCCATCATCTTCACAACTTTTTTAAGATCAAGTTTTCTTTTTTCCCCCCCTAATTTTTATATTTTTTCCATGACTTTAAATTTTCTGTTAAAGTTGGATTTTGCTCACTTTAGGAATGAAAAGACACCATTCTCAGTAACAGACTTTTTTTTTATTTTGGCTTGTTGGCTTAATAGTATTTCTTGAGGGTGAGTAATATCTTTTGCCTCTTAATTTCGTCTCCTTTTTTCACTTTTCCCCTCATTTCTTTTCTTTCGTTTTTCTTTTTCTATTTTTTTTTTTTTACCATTTTGATCAGGTTCAGTAAGGAAAACAAAGAGAGCATTAACCCCTATGTGTACCTGCCCTTTGGTGCTGGTCCTCGAAACTGCATTGGGATGAGATTTGCACTTATGAGTATGAAAGTTGCAACTAGCCGACTCCTGCAGGAATTTACCTTCAAAACTTGTAAAGAGACACAGGTAAGGAGTCATATTTTTTGTTTCAGTAATTATGATAATTTTTTCCCCAAAATTACTTTCTTTTCTTTTTTTAACTTTTATTTCTTTCTTTTTTATATTATTAAAGCTTTTCTATTTACAAAACATATGCATGGGTAATTTTTCAACATTGTTCCTTGCAAAGCTTTCTGTTTCAAATTATCCCCTCCTTCCCTCCACTCCCTTCCTTAGATGTCCAGTACATATCAATTATTTTAAAACATGTTAAATACATACACACACACACACAATTATCTTGCTATACAAGAAAAATTGGATCAAGAAGAAAAAAACTGAGAAAGAAAACAAAGTGCAATCAAACAACAGAAAGAGTGAGAATGCTCTGTTGTGGTCCACACTCAATTTCCACAGTCCTTTCTCTGGGTGTAGATGGCTCTCTTCATCACTGAACAATTGGAATTGGTTTGGATAATCTCATTGTTGAAGAGAGCCATGCATGATTTTATTTTCAAAGTAGAGAAATGGAAGATGGTGAAGTAAGCAGTAAATCATCGTAGCTCTTCTACATTCACCTCTAATCAATCATAAAATTATGTTCCAAAACAAATCCTGGAACAGCAGAACCAACTAAAAAAGGGGTGAAGCAATTTTTGAACCCAAGAAACTTGAAAGAATGACAGGAAAGTTTGTTTTACTTGGGTAAAAGGGGAACACATTCCAGCACAAGTATTCCCAAGAAGCAAGTGGCAAACCCCACTTTAGCAAAAACAGAGAACTTTTAGAGGCCAGACCACTAATGTTTAAGTGTTTAAGGAAATCTTGAAACAGTCAACAGCCCTCTGACCTCAGCACATGCCAGACACCAGCTCTAAAGTCCCAGCTCAGCATCCACTAAGCTGCCAGACTTCTGTGGCCTACAGCAACAATTTGCCACACTCCCACCACACTCTCTCAATGTAGCACTACATCTAAGCGTTCCTGAGGGCCTCAGGCAATATCAATGCAGCACGAGACAAACAACCAGAGCCTGATCCACTGGCACAAGAAATTTGAGAGTGCCCCTTTCATTCTAGAAGCAAAGTTAAAATTTAGAAAGGAAAAAGACCTATTAAAAGAAGATGCTCAACAAACAATACAAACAGAATCTGCCTATAGAAAGTTATTTTGGTGAAAGGGCAGATTAAGACCTAGACTCAAATGAGGAAATCTGGGAAAAGAAATAAATAATGTAAGAAAATTGTGAAAAGAATCAACAGCATAGAAAAAGAAAACATCTCTTTTTATATGAGAATTAGCCAAGTGGAAAGAAAAACAATAATCCACTGAAGAAAACAATTCTCTAAAAAGTACAACTGGTCAAATTGAAAAGGAAGTACAAAAGACAGCAGGGAATTACAACCTCTTAAAAGTTAGAATTGGGCAAGTGGAAGCTAATGATCAGATGAGAAAACAAGCTCAACCAAACAAATTCAAAAGAGTAAAAAAATAAAAGAAAATGTAAAATACCTCACTGGAAAAACAACTGATCTAGAAAAGAGATCTAGGAAACACAGTGTCAGAATCTGACTATCTGAAAGCCATCATCAAAAGGAGGAATAGACAACATGCTTCAAGTAATTATCAAGGAAAACTGGCAGATATCCTGGAACCAGAGGATAAAGGAGACATTGAAAAAATGTGAACTGATCTAAAAATTCTGGAGAGGAATTTGTAACTCTATCCAAAGGGCAACCAAACTATATTGATCCAGCAATGCCACCTCAAGATCTGTATTTTAAAAAGATCATAAAAGAGAGAAAAGGACCTATATGTGCAAAAATTTTTATGCCAACCCTTTACAAGATGGCAAAATTTTGGAAATTGAGGGATGCCCATCAATTGAGGAATTGCTGAATGACAATTGAATAAGCTGTGGTATAAATGGAATAGAATATTCTTGTGCAATAAGAAATGATGAACAGGCAGATTGCAGAAAAACCTGGAAAGACATGTTGATTCTGATGCAAAGTGAAATGAACAGAACCAGGAAAACATTGTACATAGTGAAGATCAACTATGAATGACTATATTCTTCTCAGCAATACAATGATGCAAAACAAATACAAAGAACTTATGAAGGAAAACACTATCCATATCCAGATAAAGAACTGGTAGATTTTGAATGCATATTGAACCATATTTTTTCACTTACTATATTATTTTTTGTCGTTTTGTTGTCCTTTTGATCTGTTACTTCTTTCACAATCACAACTAATATGGAAATGTGTTTTACATGATAGCACATGCACAACCTCTTTCATATTGCCCACCATTTTAGGAAGAGGGAAGATGAGGGAGGGAGGTAGAAATTATGCAACTCATAATTTTGTAAAAATGAATGTTAAAAATTGCATCAGTATGTAATTGGGGGAGAAAGTACCATTAGAAAAGCAAAGTAGAGAAATTTCCTATACTGCATGACAAATTTAATTCAACACAATTGGTATACTTAAGGTGAGCAGGCTATTAAGTGTTAATTTACCATTATTAAAATGGAAATATACAGAAGGCCAGTAGAGAAATAATTAAAGTATCATTGGCTGCATAACTAATTTGAATAAACTATAATAGCAACAAAAATAACAATAATACAATTTTTTTGTTGTTGCAAACAATATAGTTTTTGAAGACCAAAATATAACAGGCCCTTTAAATTTTTTTTAATTCCTCAGTTTTATGAGAAAAAGATATTTAGTGTTATTGGTCATGGGATGAATAAAGTCTCTTAATTTCAGCAAGATTCTTGAATTTATTTTACAACTGACTAGTATAAATAAAAACCTGAGTATATACTTAATACATATTGATTGGGTGCTTGTCTATTTTGTGATAGTTTCTATTATAATGTGATGGATTTCTATTATAATCATATCATTCTAACACTTCTTTGCATGATATTCTAGCTAGTTAGTCTTCATTTGTATAATCTTTTTTTCCATAAAATATGAACATTTGTAACTTTTATTTCTCTCTTGTTTGAAACTAGTTACTTATTGAACTATAATTTTCTTTACTGTTGCAGGTTCCTCTGAAGTTAAGCAATCAGCCACTCCTTACACCAACTGTTCCCATTGTTCTGAAAGCTGTACCAAGAACCAACAAGGCAAATCAGAAATAAAAACTCTTCTCATTCTATGATTTCTCTTCTGTAGTGCAAAGCTACAGGATCCTAGGGCTTCAAAAGTAACTTACTTTACCTTATGAACCAAACATGGAAAAAAATTTAATTTTTTTCTTTTTAACCACAGGAAATGAGTACATTTCAGATGGTCTTTTGGAGATCTCCATGTTTGATAACCATTGAATAATGTTCAGTGGTATCAAGTATCACATATATTGATCCAACTCATCATGTTGCAAAAAAAAAACCCTCTAAAAGATGAGTGTCATTTGACATTACTAGATTTGTGTGATTCAATGAATGAACATAGAGAAAATCATGAATTGAGTGCCTTTTCATTATTTTTTTTTTAATCAATAATAGTCCTTGACAATCACAATTATGGTAAATGTGGTAATATTGTGGGGGCATATTACTTATTTTTAATATCTTGCATTTCATATAAGTGTGTTATCTTTTACTTTTTTCCATTGTTTTCTTTTGAGTTGTCTTCTTTCACAACATAAGTAAGATGGTAACATGTTTTGTGTGATTGAAAATGTATAACCTATATCAAATTGCTACCCATCTTTGGGAGGGAAGAGGTGAGGGACATAGAGAGAAAATTTGGAACTCAAAAGTTTTTTAAATGAATGTTAAAAATTGTCTTTATATGTAACTGGGAGGAAATAAAACATTATTTATTTAATATTCTGCATTTGACTCTGTTGCTGTAAACCACTAAAGATAATTTTTGGAACCTCTTATTTAATGTCTGGCATACTTTAATATCATATCAGTATCATTTATTTGGATGGACAATCAATTGGTTTTGATTTTACTAATTCTTTTGCCAATTAACTGATCAGAACGTTCATCCATAAAGCCAGTTTAACCATTGATAATTCTGGTAAGGTGACAAATATTCCAGTTAGTTCTTTTCCCCTTTCCTATTCCTTCCACAAACATTTGAATATAAACCCTGGTAAAAGACCTGGGCTTCCATGGATTGAGTTCAGAACTGGAGATTCCTCATAAGTCACCTTCTTTTGATTATATCCCTAATTAGGGATTCACCCAAGAACATCAGCATTTGTCTCCTTTCTTATTCTGCATGAAAATGGTAAAAGGACCTTCGGTTTCTACCAGAATATTTATGCTAACAATTTATTAGATGTAGAATAGACTTTCTTTTAGATGATTAAAAACTGTAAAAGAAAAGCATTTATAACTAAACTTGTAAACAGTCAAAACAACTTTATGTACATATCTGACTGATCTTCATTTCACCTAATGATATCATTTGGTTGAGGTACAATCAAAATTAGAAAACATTTGAGCCACTAGAAAGCCAATCCTTATCAAAGTTTCTTCCTCTTGACATGTTTCTTCTATCCATGGCAAATTCAATGGAATGCTGATATTTTAAAATCTTCTCCAATAAATGTTAAGTCCTTTGCCTATTTAATATGGGCTTCTGAATGTTTCAAAGAAAAGTTAATGATAGATTATAAAATGATGCTGGTGGAAAGACTAAATGTTATTAACAGAATTTTACTGTATTGGTCTCTAAACTGTGAATATAGCTGGAGCCACAAAAAGCAGATCTAGAGAGTTTTTAGAGATCAAGTAGTTTAATTAGAGATTTTATAAGTGGGAAGGACTGGAAAATATGGATTATAATATAATCATTCACAGATTTGAAGTGGTTTTTCAAGACAAGCCCATCAATAGAAGAGAATACAATTCTTGGATCTTTTCAAATCTTGAGGACTGTAACAACCCCCTTCTCAGGGAACAGAACCAGAGTTCTGTAACAGTTCTTGGGTTCTCAAATATATAAAAATAAAATATATACCCTGATGATGATGGTCATTGCTTCCAACACTGTTCAAGGGGCACAGATAAAGGAATATCTTTCTTTGAGTCTCAAACAATAAGCATGTCAACATTGGTGAATGTGTTAAGCAATCATTAATGGATGTGAATTCTACTGCCTTTATTTCTCTGTTGGGATCTTGCCACTGAGGAAGTCAGCCTCCTAGCAAAAGATGACATCTCAGTGCCAGTAAACTTCTTTTTGCAGGTCTAACTTTTTGGGTTTGTGAACTCTTTCACGTTGGACCTGCACCAACCAGAAGGGGTTCCCACAACTCTCTGCCCTGCACCAAACCTCATCATTATGGCAGACTTGCCTAAATTTTTGATAATGACTTTGGTCTCAAACATGATGGTGTAGTGCAACAAATTCAGTTCCTTTCCTACTTTGTTTAGTCTTAGTCCACTCAATTTGGCCAACAAATGTGAATGCTCTGATTCAACTAAACTGCCCACTCAGAAGTTCAAAAAACCTTGGCATTTGCTTTGTGAGTCATTTATTCTTTTTTATGATAGCTTCTAATTTTTCAAAATACACAAAAAGATAGTTATCAACATTCATCCTTTCAAAACCTTGTGTTCCATATTTTTCTCCCTTCCTCTCCATCTTTCCTCTCTCCCAAATACCAAGTGATTCTATATACATTGAACAAGTGAAATTCTTCTAAATATATCTCCACATTTATCATGTTGCACAAGAAAAACTAGATCAAAAAGGAAAAAAATGAGCAGAAAAAACCAAGCAAGCAAACAACAAAAAAGGTGAAAATAGTATGTTGTAATCAACATTCATTCCCCATAGTTCTCTTTCTGGATGCAGATGGATCTCTCTGTCACAAGTCTATTGGAACTGGCCTGAATTTGGCCTCTTTGTTGAAGAGTCGAGTCCATCACAGTTGCTCATTACATAATCTTGTTGCTGTGTACAATGTTCTTTCCGTTCTACTCACTTCACTTAGCAGCAGTTTAGGTAGGTTTTTCAAGGCCTTTCTGAAACTCATTTATCCTGCTGATCATTTCTGGTAGAACTATAATATTCCATTCCATTCACACACCATAACTTCTTCAGCCATTTTCTAACTGATGGGCATCCACTCAGTTTCTAGTTCCTTGTCACTATAAAATGGACTACTAAAAACATTTTTGCACATGTGGGTCCTTTTTCCTTTTTTATGACCTCTTTGGGATACAGATCCAGTAGAGACACTATTGGACTAAAGGGTATGCACAATTTGATAGCCCTTGGGGCATAGTTCCAAATTGCTCTCCAGAATGGTTGAAATCAATTCACAATCCCACCAACAATATATCAGTGTCCCAGTTTCCCCACATCCCCTCCAATATTTATCATTGTCTTTTCCTGTCATCTTAGCCAATCTGTAATTCACTTATTCTTACAAAAAATAAACATCATGTGTCAAATCAATGTTCCTCATCAATCTGCAGGGTCATCCTCACTTTTGATCAAAAGGAGGGAATGTAGAAAAATTTACTATGATTTTCATATTAATTGATATGATATATTTAATGAATATACTAATAACTTAGTTTTTTCAGCATAGAAGACAGAAACTCACAATGCAGCTTATAATTACCAATCATTCTGACAGTGGCTATATTCTTGTGTTATATTATACCTATATATAGTAAGTGAAAGGGAATTGAAAACTACAGAAAATTGTTCCTGTCACAAAACTGTGGTTTTGAGCCCTGAGGGAGAGATGGACAATATCCTCAAAATTTTGATACAATCCAAAAATTATATACTTTTTCATTCGTGGGCTTGTCATGGGAAACTGCTCAAACTCTGGGAATGATTGTATTGTAATCCATGTTCCTCTTCCCTTTCTACTTATGATTTGTGTACAAAATCTCCACCTTTCCTGCAACAGGTGAAGGTCTCTTGCTAAAGTCTCTTGCCAAAGAGAGATTCCAACTTGCAAATTGTATTCCTCACCCTAAAAGTGATTAAATTAAACTGCTACTTGATTTCTAAAAACATGTCTCTAGGCCTCTTTTGTGTATCTCTAGCTATTCAGAGTTTAGAGACTACTACAATAAAATTCTGTTAACTCTTCTTCCAGCTAGTACATTCTTTTTTTTTTTAATTTTTATTTAATAGCCTTTTATTTACAGGATATATACATGGGTAACTTTACAGCATTAACAATTGCCAAACCTCTTGTTCCAATTTTTCACCTCTTACCCGCCCCCACCCCCTCCCCTAGATGGCAGGATGACCAGTAGATGTTAAATATATTAAAATATAACTTAGATACACAATAAGTATACATGACCAAAACATTATTTTGCTGTACAAAAAGAATCAGACTCTGAATTATTGTACAATTAGCTTGTGAAGGAAATCAAAAATGCAGGTGTGCATAAATATAGGGATTGGGAATTCAATGTAATGGTTTTTAGTCATCTCCCAGAGTTCTTTTTCTGGGCATAGCTAGTTCAGTTCATTACTGCTCCATTAGAAATGATTTGGTTGATCTCGTTGCTGAGGATGGCCTGGTCCATCAGAACTGGTCATCATATAGTATTGTTGTTGAAGTATATAATGATCTCCTGGTCCTGCTCATTTCACTCAGCATCAGTTCGTGTAAGTCTCTCCAGGCCTTTCTGAAATCATCCTGTTGGTCATTTCTTACAGAACAGTAATATTCCATAATATTCATATACCACAATTTATTCAGCCATTCTCCAACTGATGGACATCCATTCAGTTTCCAGTTTCTAGCCACTACAAAAAGGGCTGCCACAAACATTCGTGCACATACAGGTCCCTTTCCCTTCTTTATAATCTCTTTGGGATATAATCCCAGTAGTAACACTGCTGGATCAAAGGGTATGCACAGTTTGATAACTTTTTGAGCATAGTTCCAAACTACTCTCCAAAATGGTTGGATTCGTTCACAACTCCACCAACAATGCATCAATGTCCCAGTTTTCCCACATCCCCTCCAACAATCATCATTATTTTTTCCTGTCATCTTAGCCAATCTGACAGGTGTGTAGTGGTATCTTAGAGTTGTCTTAATTTGCATTTCTCTGATTAATAATGACTTGGAGCATCTTTTCATATGACTAGAAATAGTTTCAATTTCTTCATCTGAGAATTGTCTGTTCATATCCTTTGACCATTTTTCAATTGGAGAATGGCTTGATTTTTTATAAATTAGAGTTAATTCTCTATATATTTTGGAAATGAGGCCTTTATCAGAACCTTTGACTGTAAAAATATTTTCCCAGTTTATTGCTTCCCTTCTAATCTTGTCTGCATTAGTTTTGTTTGTACAAAAACTTTTCAGTTTGGTATAATCGAAATTTTCTATTTTGTGATCAGTAATGATCTCTAGTTCTGCTTTGGTCATAAAGACCTTCCCCTTCCACAGGTCTGAGAGGTAAACTATCCTATGTTCCTCTAATTTATTAATAATTTCATTCTTTATGCCTAGGTCATGAACCCATTTTGACCTTATCTTGGTGTACGGCGTTAAGTATGGATCAATGCCTAGTTTCTGCCATATTAGTTTCCAATTTTCCCAGCAATTTTTATCAAACAGTAAGTTCTTATCCCAAAAGCTGGGATCTTTGGGTTTGTCAAAGACTAGGTTGCTATATTTGTTGACTGTTTTATCCCTTGAACCTAATCTATTCCACTGATCAACTAATCTATTCCTTAGCCAATACCAAATAGTTTTGGTAACTGCTGCTCTATAATATAATTTTAGATCTGGTACAGCTAAGCCACCATCATTTGATTTTTTTTTCATTAATTCCCTTGAAATTCTTGACCTTTTGTTTTTCCATATGAACTTTGTTGTTATTTTTTCTAGGTCATTAAAATCAGCTAGTACATTCTTAAGAGGTTTAATTCTTTTTTATCTTCCAAACAATAACCAATTTTTGTAATGTTTCTCGTATTTGTTAATTTATTGCTATTTTACTTGATCTCTATTATAGTCTATATTATAGTATTGTAGAGTATATAATTTGTGTCCCTCTCTTGAAATTCTTCCTATGAGTCTACTTTCTGAATACATATAAGCTGATTTTTCCTAAAATATTCCATTAAAAATACCATTTCCCCACTCAAATTTTCCATTTTTCATTGTTAAATAAACAATGGGTTTAAATTAAATAGGATTAAATAAAAATATTTGGTATTTCATGTACCACAAATAAACTTAAAAATATTTTGCCTAAGTAAATTTTAATGTGGTATAAAAATGAAATCAGATTTGACAGCAAAGTGCCATAGAGGATAAAGCATTTGGCTTGGAATCAGGAAGACTCATCTTCCTGAGTTCAGATATGGCCTTAGACACTAACTATGTGACCTTGCGTAAATAACCTTGCTTGCCTCAATTCCTAATCTGTAAAATTGGCTGAGAAGTACCCTTATCAAGAAAATCCCAAAGAGAGTCAGAAGAATTGGACAATTGTAACAATTCAACAAAAACAACTAAAAAAGTTGAAATCAATGCTGTTCTCAAATATACGGATTTAAAACCTTTGTGACAATTTGCAAGTCATTTAATCATTCTTGCCATACTCTTATCTTCTATACAATAGAGATAATACTTGTTTTACCCTAACTCTTAAGATTATTATAGGGAAAGCACCTTTTAAGCTTTATGGTACTAAATAAGTATGAGTTGTAATGATAATCTCAATAAAATATTCTTCACATTTAAAAAGAACTGTATAAAATAAAAGCTGAAGAGCAGGTAGAGGGTGCAATGGATAGAGCATCTGTCCTGAAGATAGGAGGACCTGGGTTAAAATCCTGCTTCAGACACATAATACTTACCAGCTGTGTGATACTGAGCAAGTTACTTAACCTCAGTTGTTTTGTTCTCCCCCTACTCCCCAAAAGACTGATATGTACACAAACTTTAAGATTCCCTTGCTTGTTTCAACTTTGACTATATACATATTTCCCCCCTAATTGGGAATGATCATCAAACATTTCTTTATTTATACTAAAGAGGACATTCTTTTTGGTTTGCCTTAAGTCCTTCCTTGTTCAGTGAAAGCCGCATGATCTTGGGCTTCTTATAGCCCTCATGTGAGGGCCATTCATTCATTTTACCTACCTACATTGTCTTTTGTTTTTAGTTAATTTTCAAATTATAAATGTCTTTTTCCATAAGGAGACTATAAGAACCTCAAAACAAAAGACCATGTATCACTCATTTAAATTCCTTGTCTAACTTATTATTATATTCTTAGTTTGCTTTTTATTTAAATTTAATTTTTTTTATTTTTCCAAATACATGCAAAGATAGTTTTCAACATTCATGTTTGTAAAACCTTATGTTCCAAATTTTTCTCCCTCTCTCCTCCTTTCCCCCTCCCCAAGACAGGAAACAATCTGATATAGGTTAAAGATGTGCAATTTTTCTAACCATATTTCCATATTTGTCATGCTATACAAAAAAAAATCAGAACAAAAGGGGAAAAATAAGAAAAAATAAGTAAAAAACAAGAAAACAACAACAGCAACAATAAATGCTAAAAATACTATGCTTTGATCCACATTCAATATCCATAGTTCTCTCTCTGGATGTGCATGATACTTTCCATCAAAAATCTATTGAAATTGTCTTGAATCACCTTATTGTTGAAAGCAGCCAAGTCCATCACAGTTGATCATCACATATTCTTGTTGCTTTCTTGGTTCTCCTTGCTTCATTCAGCATCAGTTCATGTCTTTCCAGGCTCTTATGAAATCAGTCTGGTCATCATTTCTTATAGAGCAATACTATTCTTTTACATTTATATATCATAATTTAAGAAGTCATTTCCCAACTGATGGATGTGCATTCAATTTCTAGTTTCTTGCCACTACAAAAAAGGTTGCTACAAACATTTTTGCACTTGTGGACACTTTCTCCCTTTTATGATCTTTCTGAGATACAGACCCAGTAGAGACATTGCTAGATCAAAGGGTATACACAGTTTAATAGCCCTTTGGGCACAGTTCCAAATTGCTCTCCAGAATGGCTGGATTAGTTTACAACTCCACCAACAATGTATTAGTGTCCCAGTTTTCCCACATTGCCTCCAACATTTGTTATTATATTTTCCTGTCCTCTTAGCCAATCTGACTCATATGTAGTTATACCTCAAAGTTGTCTTAATTTGCATTTGATCAATAGTGATTTAGAGCACCTTTTCACATGATTAGAAATGGTTTCAATTTCTTCATCTGAAAATTGTTTATATCCTTTACCATTTATCAATTGGAGAATGGTTTGTATTCTTTTAAATTTGAGTCAATTTTTATATATTTTAGAAATAAGGCCTTTATCAGAAACCTGGCTGTGACAATTTTCCCCCCTTGCTTTCTGATCCTTTCTAATCTTGACTACATTGGTTTTGTTTGTGCAAAACCTTTTTAATTTAATGTAACCAAAATTATCCATTTTGAATTTCAAAATGTTCTCTAGTTCTTCATTGGCCATAAATTGCTACCTTCTCCACAGAGCTGAGATGTAAGATAATTCTTGTTTTTCTGATTTGTTTATAGTATCACCCTATGATGAACTCATTTTGACCTTATCATGATACAGGGTATTAGATGTTGGTCAATGCCGAGTTTCTACCATACTATTTTCCAATTCTCTAAGCAATTTTTATCAAATACTGAATTTTTATCTTAAAACCTGAACTTTTGGGGTTTATCAAATACTAGATTACTATAGTTATTGACTATAGGGTCTTGTAAATCAGTCTTGTTAATCTATTCCACTGATCCACCATTCTATTTCTTAGCTAATGCCAAATGGTTTTTATGACCATTATTTTATTTTATTTTTTGAATAGATAGGATTTGAGTTTCTTTTTTTTTTCATAATTATAACTTTTTATTGACAGAACCCATGCCTGGGTAATTTTTTTCACAACATTATCCCTTGTACTCACTTCTGTTCTGACTTTTCCCCTCCCTCCCTCCACCCCTTCCCCCAGATGGCAGGCAGTCTTACACATGTCAAACATGTTAAAGTATATTCTAGATACAATATATGTGTGTAGAACCGAACAGTTCTCTTGTTGTACAGGAAGAATTGGATTCAGAAGGTAAAAATAACCCAGGAAGAAAAACAAAAATGCAAACAGTACATTCATTTCCCAGTGTTCTTTCTTTGGGTGTAGCTGCTTCTGTCCATCATTGAACAATTGAAACTGAGTTAGATTTCTTTGTCGAAGAAATCCACTTCCATCAGAATATTTCCTCATACAGTATCATTGTTGAAGTATATAATGATCTCATTTCACTTAGCATCAGTTCATGTAAGTCTCTCCAAGCCTCTCTGTATTCATCCTGCTATGACCAATACTTTATAATATAGTTTTAGGTTTGGTACAGTGAGACCACATTGCTTTGCTTTTTTTTTTTTTTTTTATGAATATCCTCAAAATTTTTGACCTTAAAAAGAAACAAAGAACAAAAAAAGAAATTTTTTACCTTTTGTTTTTCCAGATGAATTTTGTTATTCTTATGCCCAGCTCTACAAAGTCATCTCTTGGCAATTTGATAAGTACGACTCTGAATAAGTAAAGTAATTTAGGTAGAATTGTCATTTTTATTATATTAGCTCAGTCTACCCATGAACTTTTGATATTCTTTTAACTATTTAGATCTAACTTTATTTGTGTGAAAAATGTTTTGTAATTGTATTCCTGGCTTTGTCTTGGCAAGTAGATTCCCAATTATTTTATGTTATCTACATTTATTTTAAATGTGATTTCTCTTTTTATCTTTTGCTACTGGGCTTTGTTGATAACATATAGAAATGTCAATGATTTATGTGAATTTATTTAATATCCTCTATCTTTGTTAGATTTGTTCATTGTTTAGTAGTTTTTTCATTGATTCTCTTTTTCTTTCTTTTTTTCTTTTTTTATTGAGGCAATTGGGATTAAGTGACTTGACCAGGGTCATACAGCTAGGAAGTGTTAAATGTCTGAGATCAGATTTGAACTCAGATCCTCCTGACTTCAGGACTGGTATTCTATCCATTGCACCACCTAGCTGCCCCAATTGATTCTCTAAATATACCATCATATCATCTGCAAAGAGTGATAGTTTTGTTTCTTCATTAGCTATTTTAATTCCTTCAATTTCCTTTTCTTTTCTTATTGCTAAAGCTAACATTTCTAGTACAATATTGAATAATAGTGGTGATAGTGGGCAACCTTGTGCCATCACTGATCTTTTTGTGAATGCTTCTATCTTATCCTCATTATATATAATACTTTCTGAGGATTTAGGTAGATATAACTTATGGTTTAAATAAATCTCAATTTATTACTATACTCTCTAGTTTTTTTTTTTAAAGAATGGGTGTTGTATTTTATCAAATGTCTTTTCTGCATCTATTAAAATAATCAAATGATTTCTATCAGTTCAGTTATTGATATAATATTTTTTCTGATAAGTTTTCCTGATATTAAACCAGCCCTGTATTTCTGGTATAAATCCTATTGGGTCATGGTGTATTATCCTAGTGATAAATTGCTATAATCTCTTTGCTTATATTCCATTTAAGATTTTTTTGCATAAATATTCATTAGAGAAATTGGTCTATAATTTTCTTTTTCTGTTTTGGCCCTTCCTGGTTTAGCACCATATCTGTATCATAAAAGGGATTTGGTAGGACAACTACTTCCCTTTTCTTTCTAAATAGTTTATATAGTATTAGAATTAATTGTTCTTTAAATGTTTGGTAAAATTCACATGTAAATTCATCTGGTCCTGGAGATTTTTTTTATTATTAAAACTTATTATTTTTAAAACATTCAAATAAATAATTTTTAATTTTTACTCTTGCAAAACCTTGTGTTCCAAAATTTTCCCTCCATTATTCCCCTCCTTCTCTCTCCCAGATAGCAAGTAATCCAAAATATGTTAAACATGTGCAATTCTTCTATATATATTTCCACAATTATCATGCTGAACAATAAAAATCAGATAAAAAATGAGAAAGAAAACAAAATGCAAGCAAACACCACCAAAAGAATGAAAATTCTATATTGTGATCCATGTCCCCACAGTCCTCTCCCTGGGTGTAGATGGCTCACTTCAATGGACTGGTTAAATCATCTCATTTTTGAAAAGAGCCATGTCCATCAGAATTGATCATCATATAATTTTGCTCTTGTGGTGTACAATGATCTCCTGGTTCTACTCACTTCACTTAGCATCAGTTCACGTAAGTCTCTCCAGACCTCTCTGAAATCATCCTGCTGATCATTTCTTATGGAACAATAATATTCCATAATATTCATATACCACTTCTTATCCAGCCATTTTCCAAATGATGGGCATCCACTCAATTTCTTGAATCTTTCAGTTTCCAATTTCTTGTCACTACAAAAAAGGCTGCCACAAACATTTTTACACATGTGGGACCCTTTCCACCTTTTATGTTATCTTTGGAATACAGGCCCAGTAGAGACACTGCTGGATCAAAAGGAATGCAGTTTGATCACCGTTTGAGCATAGTTCCAAATTGTTTTCCATAATGGTTGAATTATTTCACGACTGCACCAACAATGTATTAGCATCCCAATTTTCTCACATCCCCTCCAGCATTCATTATTATCTTTTCCTTTCCAATCTGACAGGTGTGTAGTGGTATCTCAGAGTTGTTTTAATTTGCATTTCTCTGATCAATAGTGATTTCATATAACTAGAACTTTTCATATAACTAGAAATGGCTTCAATTTCTTCATCTGAAAATTGTCTGTCTATATCCTTTGATCATTTACCAATTTGAGAATGGCTTAAATTTTTATGAATTTGATTCAATCCTCCATATATTTTAGAAATAAGGCCTTTATCAGAACCTTTGAATGTAAAATCCCCTCCCCCTCCCATGTATTACATTGGTTTTGTTTGTACAAAAACTTTTTAACTTAATATAATCAAAAGTATTCATTTTGTATTCAATAATGTAATCTAGTTTTTCTTTGGCCACAAATTTCTTCCTTCTCCACAGATCTGAGAGGTAAACTATTCTTTGTTCTTCTGATTTGCTTATAATATCACTCTTTATTTCTAAATCATGAACCCATTTTGACCTTATGTTGGTATAGGGTGTTGGGTGCCTAGTTTCTGCCATACTAATTTCCAACTTTCCCAGCAATTTTTGTCAAATAGTGAGTTCTTTTCCCCAAAGCTGGAATCTTTGGGTTTATCAAACACTAGATTACTATAGTCATTGACTATTGTATCTTGTGAATTTAACCTCTTTCAGTGATTGACTACTCTATTTCTTAGCTAATACCAAATAGTTTTGATGACCAGTGCTTTATAATATAGTTTTAGGTCTGGTACAGTTAAATCACCTTAATTTGCTTTTTTTTCCATTAATTTCTTTGAAATTCTTGATGTTTTGTTCTTCCAGATGAATTTTATTATTTTTTTCTAGCTCTGTAAAGTAATTTATTGGAAGTTTAATTGGTATGGCAGCGAATAAATTTATTAATTTAGGTAATATTGTCATTTTTCTTTTATTAGTTCAACCTACCCATGAGCACTTGATACCTTTCCAGTTGATTAGCTCTGACTTCATTTGTGTGGTAAGTGTTTTGTAATTGTGTTCATATAATTTCTGACTTTGCCTTGGCAGATAGATCCCAAATATTTTATATTATCTACAATTATTTTAAATATAATTTCTCTTTTTATCTCTTGCTGCTGAACTTTGTTGGTAATATATAAAAATCCTGATGATTTATGTGGATTTATTTTATATTCTACAATTTCATTAAACTTGTGGGTTGTTTCTAATAGTTTTTTAGTTGATTCCCCAGGATTCTCTAACTATACCAATATCATCTGCAAAGAATGATAATTTGGTTTCCTCACTACCTACTCTAATTCCTTTATTTTTCTTCTCTTATTGCCTAAGCTAATCTTTCTAATACAATATTGAATAGTAATGGTGATAGTGAGCAACCTTGTTTCATCAGTGATCTTATTGGGAAAGATTCCAGTTTATATCCATTTCATGTGATGGTTCCTGATGGTTTTAAATAGATGCTATTGATCACTTTAAGTAAAACTCCAATTATTCCTGTACTCTCTAGTATTTTTAATAGAAATGTGTATTGTATTTTGTCAAATGCTTTTTCTGCATCTCTTGAGATAATTATATGGTTTTTGTTAGCTTGGTTATTAATACAATCAATTATGCTAATAATTTTCCTAATATTGAACCAGCCCTGAATTCCTGTTATAAATCCTACTTGGTCATGATGTATTATCCTGGGAATAAATTGCTGTAATCTCTTTGCTAATATTTTATTTATGATTTTTTTGCATCAATATCCATTATGGAAATTGGTCTATAATTTTCTTTCTCTGTTTTCACCCTACCTGGTATAGTTATCAGTACTATATCTATGTCATAAAAGAAATTTGGTCAGACTCCTTTCTTCCCCCTATTTTTCCAAATAGTTTGCATGTATTTGAATTAATTATTCTTTAAATGTTTGGTAGAATTCACATGTAAATCCATCTGGTCCTGGAGATTTTTTAGAGAGTTGATTAATAGCTTGTTCAATTTCTTCTTCTAAAAACGGGACTATTTAAGTAATCTATCTCCTGTTAATCTGGGAAAATGATATTTTTCTAAGCATTTATGTATTTCACTTAGATGATCAGATTTATTGACATATTTGGGCAAAATATCTCCTAATTCTTGCTGAAATTTCCTCTTCATAAGTAGAATATTCACCTTGATACTAACAATTTGATTTTCTTCTTTCCTTTTTCTAATCAAATTAACTAAAGGTTTTTCTCTTTTGTTGGTTTTTTAAAAAATAAAACCAACTTTTAGATTTGTTTTATTAGTTCAACAAATTTTTTTACTGTCATTTTTATTAATCTTCCTTTTTATTTTAAGAATTTCAAATTTGGTATTTAATTGGGGATTTTAAATTTGTTCTTTTCTTAGCTTTTTTAGTTGCATGCCCAATTCATTGATCTTCTCTTTCTCTATTTTATGCAAATGAGCATCTAGAGATATAAAACTTCCCCTAAGAACCACTTTGGTTGTATTCCATAAATATTGGTATATTGTCTGTTTATTATCATTCTCTGGGTTGAAATTATTGATTTTGTTTATGATTTGTTGTTTCACCCACTCATTCTTTAGGATTAAATTATTTAGTTTCCAATTAATATTTGGCCTATTTTTCCCTGCCCTTTATTACAGGTAGTTTTTCTTGCATTATAATCTGAAAATTACTATCTCTACCTTTCTGCATTGGATTTTGAGGTTTTTAATGCCCTAATACATGATCAATTTTTATGTATGTTCTAAATCCCATTGAGAAAAAATATATTCCTTTCTGTCTCCACTCAATTTTCTCCAAAGGTCTATTATACCTAACTTTTCTAAAATTCTATTTACCCCCTTAATTTCTTTCTTATTTATTTTGTGTTTCTATTTATCTAGTTCTGATAGAGCAAGGTTGAGATCCCCCACTAGTATAGTTTTGCTGTCTATTTCTTCTTGCAGCTCTCTTAATTTGAAAGAGGGGACTTTCAATCATTACTAATGAAAAGACCAAAGCTGAACAGAAAATTTGATCTTCGAATACAAGACTCAAGAGAAGCATAAAAAGGTAAACAAGAAAGAAAAAATGTTATCTAAAGGTTAAACTGCTTTTGAAGCATGATAAATGTGGAAATATGTTTAGAATAATTGCACATGTTTAACCTATATTAGATTACTTGCTGTCTAGAGAGGGGTGAGGGGTGAAGGATAGAGGAAAATATGGAACACAAGGTTTTGCAATGATTAATATTGAAATATATCTTTGCATGCATTTTCAAAAATAAAAAGCTATTAAAAATAAAAAATAAAGGTTAAACTGTTTACATCCCTATATTTATAACTCTTGAGAACTGTATCTTCATTAAGGTAGTTAGAAGGGGTATGCATAGACAGAGTGTGGTTGTCAATTGACTTTGATATGATCATATAAAAAAAGGAATTAGGGAAAGAAAAAAGATTGTACTGGGAGAAGAAGAAAGAGGAGGTAAAATGTGATAAATTATATCACACGAAGAAGCACAAAAGACCCAGTATAGTAGAGGAAAAGAAGAGGGGGGATGAGCATTGTCTGAACTTTAATCTGACAGAATTTGACTCAAAAAGGGAATAACATACACACCTTATTGTGTATAGAAATTTATTTTACCCTTTAGGGAGTAGAAAGGGGAAAGTAAAGGGAAGAGGGAAAGCTGATGGAAGGGGCAAGCAGAAGTAGAAAGGGAAAAGGTAAGAAAAGGGAGGGAGTTGATAGAAGGAAGGAAGAGCAGATTGAAAGAGATAGAGAAGCACAAGATATCAGTAAGGAGGGAAAGGATGAAAGGAGAGAGAAAAGTGTAAATGAGGAAAATAGGAGAGAGGAAAATACAGAATTAGTAATCAAAGCTGACGAATGTGAAAGGGATGAACTTTCCTGTGAAATGGAAGCAGATAACAGTGGATTAAAAAACAAATTCTTCAGTACGTTGTTTACAAGAAACACATTTGAAGCAGGGAGAGACACACAAGGTAAAGATAAAAGGTTAGAGCAGAATATATTATGCTTTAACTGAAGTAAAAAAAGTAGGAGTAGAGATGCTTTAGATGAAGCAAAAATAAAAATAGATTTAATTAAAAAGAGATAAGAAAGAAAACTACATTTTACTAAAAAGTACTATAGATGATGATTTAATATCAATACTAAATATATATGCACAAAGTGATACAGCATCCAAATTTTTGAAGAAGAAATTAAGTGAAGAAATATATAGGAAGAAATAAACAACAAAACTATACTAGTAGGGGATCTCCGCCTCCCTGTCTCATAACTAACCACAAAATAAAGAAGAAAGAAGTTAAAGAGGTGAATAGAATTTTAGAAACATTACGTATGATAGATGTTTGCAAGAAACTGAATAGGGATAGTAAGGCATATATCTTTTTCTCAATAGAACATGGCACCTACAAAACAATTGGCCATATAATAGAGCATAAAAACCATCACAATCAAATGCAGAAAGGTAGAAATATTATAGCATTTAATTATATGTAATAAAGAGTCATGGAAAAATAGACCAATTGGAAACTAAATAATCTAATTCTAAAAAATGAATGGGTCAAACAACAAATAATAGAAATAATTAACAATTTCATCCAAGAGAATGACAATAACGAGACAACATACCAAAACTTATGGAATACAGCCAAAGCAGTTCTGGGGCGGGGGTGGGGGGGGATTTCTTATCTCTAAATGATTACATGAATAAAAAAATGAGGAGGTCAGTGAATTGGGCATGCAACTAAAAAAAGCTAGAAAAAGAATAAATAAAAATACTCAATTGAATACCAAATTAGAAATTCTGAAAATCAAGGGAGAGATTAATAAAATTAAAGTAAGAGAACTATTGAACCAACAAATAAAATTAAGAATTGGTTTTATGAAAAAAAGGATAAAATAGAAAAACATTTGGTTTATTTGATTAAAAAAGAATCAAACAAAATTATTTGTATAAAATAAAAAATGTGAACTTACCACCAATAAAGAAGAAATAAAATTAATAATTAGGAATTTTTTTGTCCAAGTGTATTTTGTACTTTCCCTCCCCCATAATACAATTTATCTGGAAGAACAAAAAAGTCATGAATATTAATGGAAATAATGGCAGAAAATGCAAGAGATTATCTTAGCTATACCAGATCTAAAACTACATTATAAAACAGTCTTCAATAATTTGGTACTGGCTAAGAAATGAAGTAGTAAATCAGTGAAATAGATTAGGTACACAAGATATAGTCATTATATATATATACATACATATATATATATATATGTATATATATATAATATAAGATATAGTATACTATAGTCAATGACTATAGTAATCTACTGTTTGATATATCCATAGATACCCGCTTCTGGAATAAGAACTCACTACTTGACAAAAATTTCAGGGGAAAAAGGAAAATAGTATTGCAGAAACCTGGCAAAGACCAACTTCTCACATCTTTTAAAAAATAAAGTCAGGGGCAGCTAGGTGACAACAGTGAATAGAGCACCAGCCCTGAAGTCAGGAAGACCTGAGTTCAAATCTGACCTCAGATACTTAACACTTCCTAGCTGTGTGACCCTGGGGAAGTCACTTAACCCCAATTGCCTCAGACAAAAAAAGAAAGGCAAAAAAAATATTTAGACATAAATAGATACACTACAAGCAAATTAGGAGAACAAGGGACAGTTTACTTGTTGAATTTTTGAAGAAGGGAGGACTTTAGGACCAAAGAAGAACTAGAGGACATTATAAAATACAAAATAAATAATTTTGATTACATTAAATTGAACAGTTTTTGGACTGACAAAACCAATGCATCCAAGATTAGAAGGGAAGCAAAAAGATGGGACACAATTTTTACAGGCAGTGTTCCTGAAAAGGGCTTCATTTCTTTTTGCGTGTGTATACAACTTTAAAAAAAATTAAATTTGTTTCCCTTTTTTATAATAGCTTTTTATTTTTCCAAATATATGGAAAGATAGTTTTTAATATTCATCTTTGCAAAACCTTGTGTTACAATTTTTTTCTCCTCTCTCTGCCCTCCTTCACTAGACAGCAATCAAATCAATATAGATTAAACAATTCTTCTAAACATATTTTTGTATTCATCATGACGCACAAGAAAAATCAGATCAAAAGGGGAAAAATGAGTAAGATAAAAAACAAGCAAATAACAACAAAAGAAGTGAAAATACTATGCTTTGACTCACATTCAAATTTTGTAATTATTTTTCTGGATGTGAATGATCCTATCCATCACAAGTCTATTGGAACTGAAAGACCTCATTTCCAAAATTTACAGAAAATGAAGTCAAATTTGTAAGAATACAAGTCATTCCCCAATTGATGGTCAAAGAATAAGAATAGATAATTTTCAGGTGAAGAAATATGAAAAAACACTATTGATTAAAGAAATGCAAATTAAAACAACCTCACGTTTAACTAAGATGACAGGAAAAGATAATAAATATTGGAGGGATGTAGGAAAACTGAGACAATAAGGCATTGTTGGTGGAGTTGTAAATGATCCAACCATTCTGAAGAGCAATTTGGAACTGTGCCTAAAGGCTATAAAAGTGTGCATACCCTTTGCTTCAACAGTGTCACTACTAGCTTTATATCCCAAAAGAGATCATTAAAAGGGGTTAAGACCCACATATACATATATGTAGCAGCTCTTTTTGTGGTAGCTAGGAATTGGAAATTGAGTGGATGCCCATCAATTAGGGGATGGCTGGATAAGTTATGGTATGTGAATATAATGGAATATTATTGTTCTATAAGAAATACTGAGCAGCCTGCTTTCAGAAAAGCCTGGAAAGACTTAAATGAACTGATGTTGAGTGAAGTAAATATAACCAGGAGAACACTCTACAGAAGATCAGCAAGATAATGTGTTGATCAACTATGATAGACTGAGCTCTTCTCACCAATATAGTGATCCAAGACAATTCCAAATAGACCTGGGCTGGAAAATGCCATATGCACTACAGAGAGGTCTATGGAGTCTAAATGTGGATTGAAACATACTATTTTCATCTTTTTAATGTTGTTTTTCTTTCTCATATTATTTCCCTTTTGTTTTAATTTTTCTTCTATAACATGACTAATATGAAAATATGTTTAAAATGAGTGTACATGTATGACCTATATTAGAATGCTTGCTGTCTTGGGGATGGAGGATGGAATGAAGGGAGACAAAAATTTGGAATTCAAAATCTTACAAAAATAAATGTTAAAACCTCTCTCTAAATATAATTGGAAAAATAAAATGCTATGAAGTGGAAAAAAACAAAATTGTTTTGGAAAAAAATAAATGTAGGGTAGCTTTGAAAATGAAGTGTAGTATTTATTACATAGTTTTTCAAAAAAAGGTAAACATTGTGAAATAGAAATTTATGGTTTTATATTGAATTCTCATGTTGTGCTGTGTATATGGAAATGTTCTTTTTTGTGTGTAAAGTTCAAAATAAATTTTAAACTTTTAAATGATTAAATGATAAAATAATATATATGTATATATACATATATAAAAAATGTTCTACAAATCTTACAACCCTCTATTGTCATCACTGTCATCATTTCTATTGTCATCATTATCATCATCATTGTAGATTTTGATATAGCCATTTGACATAATATCCAAGTAAATTGCAAGCTTTCCAAACTCATTCCAATCAAGACTTCAAAATTTCAATTTGTCATAGTCTTCATTTCTAAGTTATCTTTATGAGAGTGCATCTCAAAAATTTTAGAATCTAGGAGTCTTTCACAAACTACAGGAAATCTATCTGGTGCTAGAATCAGAATAGAAACCATTAATTAATGATGCAAATGCATTTGATCCAGAAGAAATTAGCTATGAAAATAACAACTAAATATATCTTCATCGGGATGGATAAGAGAAGAATTTAATGATTGGAGATATAATGTTGATTCAACTAAATGGGATTCAGCTCAGTGATTGAGTTAGAATTCTATTCAAAGGAATTTCTACCAAGGACCTTGAAGAACTGAAGAGTCTATGTCTCAAATGCATAAAATAAGGCCTCAAAATCATTTTCTTGAACTTTAAAAGTTTTTGTCCTAAACACAAGGTCCTGACCAGAAGAGAAGTAAACTTTACAAATCTTAAAAGAAAGCATTTTGTATTTTAGATTATGAATTCTCTTAAGGCTAACTGAAAGAATAGAAATATAATACTTGAAAGGTTTATAAAATCATTGATATGGACATCACTGATCATATAATTTTTCAGGATCTATAGCCAAAGAAATAAATCTCACTGTATCCAACCAACAATTATGTGTCCTTAGTGGACTCAATTAGACTGATCCTGGGTCAGCAAACATACAATGTACCAACATGCCCATGCTTGAAGACTAGCTTGGGTTTACCAAAGATTGTAATTTTTTGATATAACCTTTAAGAATCAAGTCACTAATGTGCCACGAGAAAGCTTCAGAATAGAAGCTTTGTGGGACAATGAAAAATGTGTTTCAAATTTGAACCCCAAAGCCCAAAGGACAGTTCTGAATACAATACTATTGGAACAATAATAATGATTTTTCATATCCATTCTTATATAGCCTTTAATTTTGTAAGTAATATTGATTTTGAAAATAATAAATAAAAGAGAGGGCTCTCCCTGGGTCCATGCTACATATCATATGCTAATTTGAAGTACAGCTATTTAGTTTTTCTTATCTTACCTTTTAGGCTATAAATGAGTTGAGAACTGAGATAATGTCACTTGTTCTTTGTATATACAGACACACTGGAACACAAATTCTAGCAAATATTAAACAATAGAAATCATAGTGTTAGAGTCAAATGTGACTTCAGAGGACATGGATTAATATTTTCTCATGTTATCAAAAGTCCTTGAATGATGTTTACAGATCAGAAATGAATAAAAATTAGAGTGAGCAAGGATGAACAGCAAGTGAAATGCAAAATGTTTTGCTTGTTCTACCCTGAGGATAAAAAAATGAGAATTAATATCATTAAAATGTACACATATAGACATTATAAATATTGGAGAGCTCTACCTTCTCTGGATTTTTCTTTCATTCTATATTTATTTTCACAAATGCTTTTGTTAAGAAGTCTTTCTATCTTTTGGCATATGAGTTATATATGATTTTTAAAGCACAGGAATAAGGAATAAAAAGAGTGATGGTGGGAAAAAATGAAAAAAATGTTTTAGAATTTTATAAGAGATGTTATCACCTTTATTGGAAATTAAGATTGGGAGATGGTACCAGAGGAAAAATATTTGATATTATCTTAATTATTTCTTCTTTAAAGTCACCGATTGTCTCTGAATTGGTGTGGGGGGAGATAATGAAAAGTCTGATAGTTTCCTCAAAAGAACTCCAAAAGGACAAAGTAAGATGTCCTATGTCCATTTCTGGTATTCTTGTCTGACAGCTAAGTAACATAGGACTGACTGAATAAGCAAGTAATTATACTCAAAGTTTGTGGTAGTTACTTTGTGAAGACCTTCTCTCTTATAGATAGCAATTTAAGAATTCATTCCATGAAAAAGGAAGAACAAACATACTTATTGAAACAAAGAGTAGATTCAGAAATGGAATTCATTAATGTTTTGATTTCTCTGGGAAAAAATAGGATCATTCTGGTTATTAAAAAAAAGAAGAAAAAACCCTCAATATGGCAAAAATTTCTAGCAAGTCCGGATAGTTACTATATTTTTTTCTCTCATTATTATTTGTTACTTCATCTAACTCCAAAAGAAACTAGAATTTAGGGTAAGATTTTGACAATGTTTTCAAAGTAGTTTTCAAAGGCTCATCTGATTAAGTTTTGACTTCACAGTTTTGATCTCACACTAAAGTTTTTAAGAATTAAAAAAAATTGAGATACCATTCATCATCTATATATTTAATATTGATATTATTTCCTAATTTAGGGTATAGTTTCCCTTCTGTTCTTGGTTAGCTGTATCTGTTTGCTCATTATAACCTCACAGTCATGGGCTTCAAAAACATATTTTATCTTATCAAGTTATGTTATATTATTATGCTGGGTTATGTTGTGTCATATTGTATTGTATTCTTTAGCAGGCCACTTCTTCTATTTTAACCTTAAATTACTCATCTGTCAAATGAAGGAGAAAATGAGAGTTGTAGTAGATAATCCCCAGGCTCTTTCTTGGGTCTCATATCCTATGCCCTTATAAACACTCTAGTATATCATTATCCTCAGTGAGCCATGTCTCAAAGCATCACACATTGGCAGTTTTGATTTCCAATATGGAACTTTGAATGATAGAATAATAAATCCAAAATATTAGGTTTCAGAATCCATCTTAAGATCCCCTTATTATATGAATGAAGAAACTGAGGCTCAGTAATATAAGTTCTTTGGCCAAGGTCACTTAAGTAAATGAGCATCAAGAGAGAGATTTGAATTCCGGTCCTCTCATTTCAGAGCACATTATCATTTCAGTTTGCTAGGTGCCTCCTTAGCCATCAAGATTACTGTGATTTTGATAATGAGTACAGAATAATACTGGCATCTAATATTCATATTTCCTTAGTTCTATGCCCTAAACACCTTTGGTGTTTCTTGATAGTTTTAAGAAAGAAACCTGTACATTGGAATTGTGATATTAAACTATTGCTCTGTTCAATAAGAACTTCATTTCTTCTAGACGTGTCATTTTTTATAACCATGTGCAGAATTGCCACCAAGTTTCCTCTATTAACTTGGATTTTGAAAATCCTAGTACACAATGGGCATTTAAATAACAGTTTCTATTACCTAACTAAATCAGAATGATTCAGAATCTATAGGAAAAAATCAAAAGGAAAATTTATGAAGCTCTTGCGTCTACCTTTTAGCAGTGACTATTGCCTCATTTTGTCATAAACTAATCAACATACCAATAAATAAAGATCTAAGGACAAAATATTTATATACTATGGAGCATAATTAAATAGTGGTTATTGCAGTCATTTAGAAACATTAAAAATAAATATAAGTGTTGAGTTTTAAGGGGGATGCAATATCTGTAGGAGGGTATTTATCTGTTCTCCTGCCATCACAGGTCATTGGTTTTCATCAACTTGGGGGTATTGCAACATTAGATATAATCAACCAAGTTCTATTATTTTGAACAAAAAGTCCCATTTCTGATATGGATCCATGACATTGACCAGTTTTTTAGTCCCCTAGTTCCCTACTTTTCTAGGATAGGGATTAGTTAAAAGAGATGGATGGAGTAGAACTGGAATACTTACCTTTTGATGACTACCTCACCCTAAAGAAAAGAGTGCAGAAATATGTCACAATGGATCTCTAGAAGTAAACTAATAGAAAAGACTATAGTGTTCTAGAAATATCTTTTAAACTGTGAGAAGTAAAATAATAGGGAGCCAAATTGGAATGGTAATAAGAAAAATAGACAACTGGTATGCACTCAGATTTCATTAAGAAAGTTTTCTTTGCTTTTAATCATTTGACCAAGCCCAAAGGAATATCTTCAAAGTCTATTTTTTGGGGGGGAGGGGAGTCTATAACTCCACCAACAGTGTTCTAGTTGCTTTTTTTCATATTACTGCCAGAATTTGTCATTTCCCCCATTTTAGATTAGACAATCTGATAGGAGTTAGATGGAACTCAAGAGATTTTGTAGTTTGAATTTTTCTAAAACAGTAATCTAGAAACTGTTTTTATGTAAATATTGATAGTTTTGATTTTTTTCTTCTGAAAATTGCCCTTTGACCTTTTGTCAATAGGATATTGCTCTTCTTATTATTATTTACAAATTAGGCTCAGTTCCTTATATATTTGGGAAAGAAGACTTTGAGGAACTTAGTTAAAATTCACTCCTCTTAAACCTCAGTTTTCTGTTTTCCTTCAAATTTTGGCTGAATTGGTTTTCTTTGTGCAAAAACTTTTAAATTTCATGCAAAAAAATCAATCTTTTTATTTCCTGGCATGCTCTCTTTTATTTGGTGATAAAACCTCCCTTACCTGCATATCTGAAAGGTAATTTTTTTCTGTGTTTCTCTAATTTGCTTATGATATCACCATTTGTTCCTAAATTATGCATTCATCTTTTCTTTATCTGGACGTACAGTGTCAGATGTTTATGGATTTGCACATAATTTCTGCTTTAAGGAGGTTTGAGAGATTGGGGGACTAGGGAAAACATTTAATCTGCTATGTTCTTGCTCATGTGTACTCAAATTCCACATTGGTCTAAATTTAACAGAATGAAGTATGATAGAAATGAAGTGATTTTTAAGATTAGTTCTTATCTCACTTATGTTGGAAGGACAAGAGCCACTCAAGAGCTGATTCCAATACTCATTGCTATAGAAATTTTAACCTTCACTTTTTTCTAATCTATACCAGTTCATCTCTTTATCCAACTTTCTGACCCTCTGCTCCTGGGAATTTGCTATACTTGCAACAAACTTAATGTGGACAATTTTTCAGATTTAGTTCTACTGTGGCTAATAGTTCCTGAACTCAAATGATCTACCAGCCTTAATCTCCCCCAATAGCAAGAAATATAGATGTGTGCCACCTGCCTGGCTCTACATAAAACTTTATAATTGAGTTTAAAAAAATCAATTTCACTGGAAAAAATGGAGACATGACTGCACAGGAGTTTATTGGTATTAATGTAAATTATATGACATAAATATGATCTTAAGGAGTTCCAGACATCAGAAATTAAGTTTCTAAAAAGTCTTTATTAGTTGGAATTGATGTAATTGCCAACTGGGTAATATTAAAGATAAGAGAGGTGTGCAAGATGATGTGAGGCATAAAGACCAACTAATGAGCTACTTCAGAAATCCAGCAATGAGAGGACTTGGGTTTACACTAGTCAAGCAAGATAGTAATAAATGAATGCATATCAGAAATGGGCATCATATTTATCAATTATAAATTGATATCAAATTAATTAATTTATCAATTACAGAAGAAAAGTTAAGATAGCACAGTGACTGGTTAAAAGAAGGTGGAAAAGAACCAACTTTCTTAGAATACTCAGACTGTAAGATTATCTAGCTTTTTCTACCTACTCAATTTACTATATGTATGTATGTGTGACTTAATTATATAAAACTTATATAATATAGATTTTAGATCATATCATCTATATTAAATATTATAAATGCATACATTATATACATATTAATATGTGTATATATTAAATATTGTGTATATATATATGCATATATAGACATATGTAATGTTCTTTGTTCGGTTTTCCTGGAGATCTCAGAGCAGCATTCTTTTCAGTTGATTAATCACCACAAGAATAGCCAGGTGTTAAAGTCGAAAAGTCTTTATTGTCTCCTTCCCCTGGTATTCAGCTAGCTTTCTTGTGGCATTCAGAGGGGATTTGGTTTCAGTGGAGAAAATGCAGGAGGCCTGGCCAGCCACCACAAGGCTGGTGAAGATGGAAATGAATCTCTCTCTTGGCTTTGAGAGCTTGAGCTCCCACCTCCACTCTTCTGTCTTCTCTGGCTCTGTTTCCAAGCCTCTCAGTTCCCCAGAAGAGCCACCAAGAGCGTGATTTAGTACTGAACTAGAGAACTATTAAGCACCATGCTAAACTAGATAACCATTGTATTATCAATTCCACTGACTTAGCACCTTGTAAGAATCCTTGTTTCAGAGTTCTGGCCCATAACAGACATATATAAAATATTGTGTATATACACACACACATATACATAAATACATATAAGCAGAGTGAAGCACTCTGAAAAACATCAAGTGTTCCTACTGAATGTGCACTAGAAGAAGACTTAAGATGCCAGAATTCCATGTAAGTTAAACTTGAATATAAGGACTAGGTCAAGAAGTGCAAAGGAATTAGCTCTTTAGTGATCCAAAGTATTTTTCTCTTTTGTTTATGCCTCAATTCCTGGGTAGTCCATGGGAAAAATAGGGCCAACTGGAGAGGGAAGTAGAACTTATAAATAGCTTAGGTATAAATGCTTTCCTTTAGGATTTTTTTTTTCAGATAAAATCACGTGTATTCTGAATTTGCTAAAATGTTAGTCTAAGTACTTGAATGGGAATTGAGAGTCCTCTTACGATTTTCATAGAGAGCAAAATAATCAGCATGCTCAAATACAAACTTCAGACACTTTATATATTCTATAATTTAGTCCTAATCAGCCACTAAATCTACCATTAAAAATAACTCTAAACATATTTCTGAAGACAATGGGATCAACATGTGTCTCTTTGAGGACATGATGCTTTTTTTTCACAGAGACTAAGATTGCATTTATGGTTCTGGTTTTTATATGACATTTTTCATTCACATTGAGCTTTTATTTCTTTAAAATGGCCTTTTTTCCCCAATTGAATTGATGTCTAGTCAATCTTGTATTGTGAAGGTCACTTTTTTTTTTTTAACAGTTTCAGTGTTATTCCATTTAAGACAATTTACAATGATGAAACCATTAAAATCCAAACTGCATTGGTGTTTCTTTCCCCCACTTAATCTATTTGGACATTCCCAGGCAGGAAGCAAGTTGAAGAAATCACATCTTGAGGAAAAATGCTTTCAGCATATGTTTGTCATGATGCCACTTGGAAATAAGGCTTGGAATTTTAAAAAAATCCCATTTCCCTTGCAACTGAGTTAATTTTCATCTTAAAGGATGAATTTTTAAGTGAAGGCAGTGCAATGGTAATAAACTAAGAATGGTCCTAAACCCCATTGTATAAAGAGCAGTTTTTTAGCACCAACACTGGAAATGGAGACAGTAAAGATGCAGCAGCAATAAGGTTATTAAAAAAAAAAGGTATTTGACTTTTCTATTGTAAAGACCAACTCTTTGTAAAGAGCTAAAAGTTGGTGGGGAAGGCACTTGGCAGTGAAGGCTTCAGACAACCTGGTTAGTGAGGGGGAATTCAAAGCTAAAATATGCCATAGTTTTTAGCTTTTAAAAGAAATAGCCTCTGCCACCCACTGGACACATTTCTAGGCTCCATGAGGACAGAATCCCTTCTGAATGAGATCTCTAGTTCCCCGGGGCCCAGCCAAAATCCTGTAGGTAGAGTCACTGTAACATCAATAAAGCTTTTTACCAGGAACATACCTTTGAATTCAATGTTACTTGAAGCCTGGAATACTGGCATTGGATTGGGCCTGGACATCAGATTTTATTCAGTAAAGAATTCTACTGGGAAGAGGCCCTTTTGAACAGTGAGAAAGGGGTTCAGCCTCTGCTTTCCCAGGAGAGCATATACCACAGAAAAAAAAAGGTGAAGAAAACCGAAAATAGACTTAACACAATAAGGCATGATTGCTTTGGGCTTGCATTGCCTAAGAGAAGGATTTGGTACTTTTCTTTTGGTTGGAGAATTCAATTGTGCACTTTCTGTTTTGCATAGGACTAAACGGAAGGAAGTTCCATTTGGTGCCAACAATGATTTTTCTCCATCTTCCACGTGTTGGAGTTACCAGTCCGCAGACCCCAGCAGGTTGTACATCTGTTACCTTTTTATAGTTTATAAAGTACATATTTATGGCCTCCCCCCCACAACCCTTAGAAGGCATTACAGAAATTCTTTTTAGTAAACATTGACAGTGACAAACACCTAACAAACAATCACAGACTCCAAAATCCCAAGTTCTTCCTGTCACTATGCTCAGCCACATTTTTCCTCTTCACCTGTCTCCGGTGTAGGCCATTCTCAGCGGGACTGGTGTGAAGAGACTGTAAACATGATTCTAAGGTAGCTGTATACAGGTGAATGTTCAGGTCCCTGCCTGGGGACAGGCTGAGAGGCTCGGATGGCTAGAATATCCTCTGCAGGAAGCCATTTCAGTATGTGGAAGAGGACATCTTCAGGAAGACTCAATAAAGTTAAGACTCGGGGCCTCTTTTTTATTCTTCGTTTTGAAGGAAGACAAAAACACTTGGAGCATATACAGTGAATCACCTGCATCTGGCCTCTTTGTACATAAAGTATATGTTGCTTGTTCTTGTACATCAGACTGTTGGTTCCTTGAGGGCTTTTGTCTTTCTTTGCATCTCTAATGCTTAGCACATAGTAAGCATTTATTAAGTGCTTATTGACTTAACTCCGCCGGGGACCTTCATAGCTACTCCCGCTGTTGCTATTGACGCCCCAGCCCGCTGCAGCTACTGCTGCTCGTGAAGGTCACTTTTTGAAAAGCCATTTATAAAGTTCTACATTTATCCTGACAAATTTTATCTGATATGTTTATGTAAGCAAATGGATTTGGGAGAAAGCATTTTTCTTTATATTTTATATACAAACTTATTCTAGACTCATTTATTGATAGGGAAATGGTAAATTGTAGAGCTTTTTTGAATAATTGTCTGCTAGTATGTGATAAAAGTTTCAAAACAAATCATATCCTACAATTTAATCATTCTTGCCTCATTTAAATCCAATTCATTTGCAAGTCAAGATATCACCTTCTTGATATCATTTGTCTTCTTCTTCCCTTCCTTCCTTCCTTCCTGCCTGCCTGCCTGCCTGCCTGCCTTCCTGCCTTCCTGCCTTCCTGCCTTCCTTCACTTGCAAGTCAAAAATTAACTTTCTTGATGCCATTAGTTTTCTTTGAAAATAAAGGACAAACAACAACAAAAACAATTTACATTGACAGTGTTATCAAAAACAAAAAAGATAAACAATAGTTTATCCTGACAAAGTGTAAGCTCCTGGGTGAAGAGGCTTTTCATTTTTGTTCTTAATTACCAGTGTATGGAAAAAAGTAGAAATTTAGTCAATGTTTCTTGATTTAAACTTGTAAAGAACTTAAATGTCAAGGATGGATGTAAGTTGGACATGCTGAGAATGTGTGATGAGATTTGGCAAATGGCAAAGAATGAATGAAAGTGAAAAATCAACTATCTCTGAAGTTGTAGAAATGGGTAGAAAAGTGACATTAAGAGTCCCTTTGAGCTTAGGATAAATGAGAATGAGTTAAATAGACTGCTTTGTGATTGTATTAGAGTGGTTTGTTTTGTTTTTCTTTCATGTGCTAGTGATGGTGAAGCAAGGGTAAGATATTAAAATATCACTCTTCCTTATTCATTAATCTTTCTGTGGGCCAATCTATTTCTCTCCTTAGTGCAGCTCTTTCTATAGTCACTATTTTAATCTTTCTCTCCTAAAATAGCTTCACTTTATTTTTTAAAATTTAATTCTTTTCAAATTAGAAAAAAAGTCTTATTCCTCCTAACTCCCTTCTCTCTAAGAAAGAAAAGCAAAACTCATCATAAACATGTATAATCAGGCAAAAGAAATTTCCACGTTGACTATGTCCAAAAACCATATTTCTTTTTGTATTCTGAATTCTCTCAAGGAGTGTGTAGCATTTTTCAGTCCAAGTCCTCTGAAATCATGATTCGTCAGTGAATTGATCCAAGTTCCTTATTTTAACAGGTTTTTCCCCTTTAAACTTTTTTTTTAATTACATGAATTCTCTTTTTGATTCTGTTTAACTTATCTTACATCTGTTTAGAATATTTTCTTAATTTTCTTTGAAAAATTTCTTTCATAATTTCCTCAGAACCATAACATTTTATCTCACTTATATTACACAACTTTCCAACCATTCCTCAATTGATAAATATCCCTTCAGTTTCCCATTTTTTGTTATTGCAAAAAAGATTTACTATAAATATTAGTATACATGCTTGGAGTTTGTTTTGTTTAGGACTAATTCCTCTCTTAATCTATCCTTTTTATTCTTTCTTCTCTTTTCCTTCTGTTTCCCTGATGAATGAATTGAATTTCTATGCAAAACTCTCTATGTATGCTTGTGTATTCTTCCTTCTTTTGACAGTTCATATGAGAGTAAGCTGTGTTGCCCACTCCTTCCATCTTTTCCTCCTTGTTAGTTTGAGAACTAGGTGGCTCAGTGGATAAAGTGCTGGACTTGGACTCATGAAGTCCAAGTTGAAATATTGCCTCAGATAATATTTGTGTGGTGATGAGCAAGTCACTTAATCTCTGTTTGACACAGTTACCTCACCTAGAAAATGGGGATAGTAATAATACCTTCCACTCAGTGTTGGTGTGAAGATAAAATAAGTAAATAAACTTTTAAGAAACAATGATTAGTATTTTAAGCTTCAGTTACAAGGATGCCAAGGAATATGTCAAACTCATGCTCTCTAAGGTAGAAAGTGAGGAATAAAAAAGTGAAATGATAGATGATCAGCTTTTTTTCCCTATGGTATGAATTTCAGCATTACTATATTCACCATGACATTTTTTTTTCTTTGAATCCAGTATCCAGCACTGGCAATCTTATAGCTGGAACCCTGCTGATGCTCCTATCTTTCCCAGCTCCTTGTTTTCCCTAAAATAGCATGAAATTGCTATCAGATGGACCCAAATCTGTGTTTCCTCATCTCTGAAGATCAACATTCTGTGGTTGTGTTGAAGAGGATGTTAAGAGAATTATCAACAAAATAACAGATATGTTTCTCTAACATGTGGATTTCTTTAGTGATACATGATGCAAGCATAAAAAACAATATTTAAATTGCATTTCCACCAGTAGAAGTATATCTTACTAGTTTGATTTTTAAATATTTTGTTCATTTTAGAAATATTTGAGTGATTTTTGTTTTGCTTATTTCCTTCTAATTTGTGACAGGCTGTTGATTTTTTTGGATTGATGTCCTTATCTATTACTTGAAGGAAGTAATATCTCAATTAAATTACTGCCTGATTCTCTGAGGCTAAGTAAACAAGCATACCATCTGAAAATGGGGATAATTTTTTTTTTCCTTATCAATTTTTCACTTTTAATTTCTTCTCCTATTTTCTCATAACTTGCTAAGATTTTTAAAGTTAATTCAAATAATAGAGATCATTTTTGCTTTACCCAGCTATTTTGAGGAAAGTGCTTAATGTTTCTCCATGGCAAGTAATGTCAGCTTTTGGCTGTATTTTAAAATGTATATGCATTTTATGGTATTCAAAAGGGCCATTATCCATATATTCTTCAGGTTTGTATGTTAGGTTTTGACAGAGGTGTGTCACAAAATGAAAAGTTTTTCTACATCTATTAGTACTATCCTGTGGAGATTTTTCTTTCTTTTTAATATAATTAAATATGATAGTTCTTTTTCCTAATATAGTATCCCTAATTCCTTTCTGTTCCTTATCTTATACTTTTACCGTCATCTGAAATCATTCCTAATGTTGAAATGCTTTGGTTAATTGATTCAGAACCAAGTTAAAAAAATGCTATCTTCCACATGAAACATTAGCATTACTGTTTCAATTAAAAGGGCATATATTTTTAATAGTGTTTCCAGAAGTGTCCAAAAGGCACATTTATATCTATCAATCAGTGATACCTTTTTGAAAATCTTCTAAGTATCCCTATTAACAACAGTGAATATTTATCATTGGAGACATGGATTTTAAAGATGATACAAAGTGACATTGGATAGGGATGATTTTTCCTGCCATGATTATGCTAATTTCTACAAGGATAATTTCCTTTCTTTCTGGAAGGACCACTAGAAACATTACTTTTATTAGAATGACCAACACAGAAGTTAGCTGGTCCTTAGCATGAATTTTGGAGAAAGCAAGGTTCTGCTCAACAGAAATGATGAGTTCACAAGGTGTTGTTGAGTAATCTAGTGGTGTTGTGAAAGTGCAAAACTAATGTCTGGTTTATGCTGACTCTCAATCACCCACTCTCTCATATCCCTTACATTTCAAATCTCATTTAGTCTCATGCTATTTATCTAGGAATAAGATTTATTTAAGCCCACTGTTCATTCCTCAGCTTACTAAAGGCACCTACCTTTTTAATGTACTCTGCCAAACCTTTTTGAATATTTCATATCAGTGAACAAATTAATTGAATTACTTAGAAGAGGGATATTATGTATTAGACATATATGTATATATTTCTAAAAATTCCAACTATCTAAGCCAAAAGGAATCTATTGTCCATTATTTCATGTGCCAGGAATCCAGTAATTCCTGGAAGTTTTGAAGTTCTGCAATAGTCTCATCTTGTATTAGGGAATCCAATGATTCCTGATGATTTTCAAGTCCTGAAATAGTCTTTATCTACAATTTTTCATCTCAGGGAATCCAATGATTCCTGCAGATTTTGTTCTTAGGTTTTCTCCCTTGTTTTGAGGTTTTTCTCTTTTTCTGTCTCTCTCCAGGTGCTTATTGGCACCCATCTGATTCCTTCCCCATCTGTAAAGATACAAGCAAACCCTCTTCTCCAAGCAGTTAACCTATCTGATCCCTTCCATTTACCACTTTTGGGATGTCTCCTCATCACCTGGCACTTATATTGAAGCTGCTTGCACTGGACACTGCCCTTCTATAGGGTTAAAAAAGCCTGTATTCTCCCCAATTGTAATCCCTTTCTGCCATCTGATTCCTTTTCTGCTGGTTGATCATCTAATCCCTTTTTGCCATCTGATTGCTTTTTTTGCTAATTGATCACATCAGAGCCCTGAACTTCTAAAGACTCTTTGGGTGTAACCTCAGCTGCCATCATGCCCCACTTGTCTTTTGTATGATATCTTGGAGCTGAGCCCTGCCTCTCATTTCCCTGGGTCAATCTTCATTGTAAGGCCCATTGGAAGCTCGTGTGGCATTTTGGACATAGGGTTTTAGGTCTTCTTTCACTCTGCCTTTTAACTCTATCTCCATATTTACATTGGGCTTTCAGATATACTATTTTTCCACACTGAAAACATCGAGTTTCTCTAAAAGTTCCTTACCAAGAGGGACCCTGTCTTCCCAGTTCAACATAGTCTGGGTAAAATAAGCATTTGTGCCCATTGTGGCACAGCATCTTATGATCTCCTCTAAAGGAGCATCTTTGTGTAGTCCCCATGTAATTCTTCTGCAAACCTCATTGGCATTTATTTTCCTTAGCCAGTTGTCTTATTATTTCTGTAGCTGCGTTTTCTCCAATGGTTCTTATTACAGCTGTTCGCAAACATCCCACAAAATCTGCAAAGGGTTCATTGGGACCTTGCTCTATTTTTGTGAAGGCTTCCCCCCGATCTTTCCCTGGGAGGGAACCCCAAACTTTGTTGCAGCAATAGCAATTTGCTCATACGCTCATATGGGGTAATTAATCTGTGTTGAATTCTCTGCATAGTGACCTTCATCTGCTAGTTGGTCAAAGGTGATTTGTACATTAACTCCAGTTTGCTTATTGCATTGGACTTGAATCCTACATAATTCATGATACTCCAAAAGCCACAACAAGTTTTGTCCAGGATCTAAACATGTCCTTGCTATGGATTTCCAATCACTAGGGGTTAGGATTTCATAAGCCAAACTATGTAATAACATCTTAACATAAGACGATGTAGCCCCATAAAGAGTGTAATCTTTTTTCAAATCCTTGATTTTTTCCAAATCAAAAGGAATGTATCTTCTCCTTTTTAGACCTGAAGAGTCAAGGTCTTCAATCACAGGGTATGCATTTTATTTTTAAATCAGATACATCCTGTCCTTCATTTTTTGCCTTAACCAATGCCTTTTGTAATCTTGTCATAGGTTGCTTCATAGGTGGTTGTGTCACTGCCTCTTCCCTTCCTCCTTCTCCCTCTACCCATGAAAGGTTAATTGAGGGAAGTAGATCAGGGGATGGGAAATGCTCCTGCTGTGAAGTGCCACACTCAGAATTGTACTTAACTCCATTCTTATCTGATTCTTCATCCTTTTCATCTAGTTTATTTGGCACCTCCCCCTCTTGCTCTTTCGTCTTTTTCCTTATTCTATAACTTGTACAATTTCCTAAAGCCAGTTGTATTAAATTATATGTATTAAGTGTGTCTTTGGAAATCGAGTCAGTCCATTATCATTGTAGAATTGACATAGTTGTTCTCCTACTAATTTCTACTCTTCTAGATCCAATTCTTTTCCCATAGAGAACCAAGGAGATGTGTACTTTACAATTTCCAAAAGTTCAGTGATCTGCTCCCAAATTATAATCAAACCTTGGCTTTTCATAATCCTTAACGTCATAGAGAGACAATCCTCTCTAAACATTTTTCCTTGAATTGGAAAAGAAGGCTGTTTTCTAAACATCGGTCCCATTTTAAATGAAATACTACTTTAGCCCTTTAACAAAGTTTCCTTGTCTACTTTTGTACTCACCCTAATTTCTGGGTCGAAGAGACTTTTCCACTGAAATCAGAATCATGTCTGCCCCACGTTTCAGTTCAGTAATCCCCCCAAATGCAGCCAGGAATTAAAGTCCAAATCCTTTATTGTCTCATTCAAAGTCTTATCTCCTTCCCTTGGGGCTCGTCTAGGTTTCTGGAGGCCTTCCGGATTTCTGCCCAACTGCCTTCTCTGGCTTCTGCATCTCCTGAATCTCCTGAAACTCCACAAGGTTTGTGCTTGAGCCTCCAGCCACAACAAAGTTGGATGATGGAATGAATCTGTCACAGCCTTAGAAAGCTTCTAGTGCACTTGTCCTTTTTGGCCCTGACAGTTCCTCTTTATATGTTCCACACTAAGTATACACCAATCATTGTATCACTAGGAAACCATTATTTGTTGTAGGATTAAATCAATGCTAAACTAGATTTAACATTGTCTCTTCAATTCCACTTAGCACCTTGTAAGAATCCTAACATCTAAGCTTTTCCCAATGCCGTATAGTAGAACATTTCCCAACCTGGCTTTTACTTTAGGTGATAGAGATAATTCAAGTGAAAAAGGAAACCTCTCTTTTTGTCAAGTAAGGGAAGAGGTAGAATGTATTAGTCACTCACATGTTTCCAATTGTACAAACACCAGAATTCTGCTTCAAGGCTCAAATTCTACCCAAAAATATCCTACCAACCAACATCTCTGAGTTGCCTATTTGTCAGCTAGTATGTATGGGTCTTCTCTCTCTTTGCTTAATGCACCATTACCCAGATCACTTCTACACTGCTCAGTCAAGGAGAGAAGGATAAGTATTTGTAATCTGTCTCATCACAAGGAAAAAAAGATTTTGCCCAAGGTGGCAAATTCTTTATCTGCTTCTGTCTCTCTCTGATAATATGTATACATATTTTTCCAGAAACGTTTATTGCACAAGTAAGAAATGAGACACATAGTATAAAAATAACATTAGGGCTTCCCAAAAGCTCTTTTAAAGATTAAGAAAAACAAGTAAGCATATATCCCATTGCACAGTACATCACGTGAAATGCCAGGCTAGATGAATCAAAAGCTGGAATTAAAGTTGTAGGGGCAAATGTCAACATTCTCAGATACACAAACAATACTATTTGGATGGCAGAAAATGAATGGAATTAAGAAGCCTCTTGATGAAGGTGAAAGAGGAAAGCATAAAAGCTGGTTTGAAACTTAACTAAAAGAAAAGGTAAACCACAAACAAAGGTCTTGGTAACTGGTCCCATCATTTCCTAGCAAATGAGGAAGAAGAAATGGAAGCAGTGACAGATTTTATATTCTTGGTATCAAAGATCACTGCAGATGATGACTGCAGCCTTGAAATTAACAGATGCTTGCTCCTTGGAAGGAAAGCTGTGGCAAATCTGGACAGCATACTAAAAAGCAGAAAAATCACCTTACTGACAAAGATCAATATAATCAAAACTATGGCTTTTCTAATAGCAAGGTATAATGGTGAGTTGGAATACAAGGTGAGTTGGAATACAAGGAAAGCTAAACATCAAAGAATTAACACTTTTAAATTGTGGTGCTGGAGATGACTTTTGAAAGTCCCTTGAAATGCAAAGAGATCAGATCAGTCAATACTTGAAGAAAATAATTCAGGCTATTCATTGGAGGGTCAAATAATGAAGCTGAAGCTTTGGCCACATAATGAGAAGAAGGGACTTACTGGAAAAGACCCTGACTGGAAAGATTGAAAACAAAAAGAAAAGGTACAGCAAAGAATGAGATAGATAGATAGCATCATGGAAACAATGAACATGAATTTGGACAGAGTTTAAGAGAAAATGGAAGACAGAAGGACCTGGTGTGCTATGGTCCAGAGGATCATGAAGTTTGAATATGATGGAATGACTAGAAAAAAATTCAACTGGAGTCATTACAGAACATTCCATTAAGAAACAAAGTGCCATTTAGTTTCTGTTCTCAAATAGCAGTTATATTTCCAAGAATAATATGCTTATTAATAGACATACCAGGTGTAATAATAGGTAAAGGATTGATTGGATCTATTGCCATCAAGAATTAATTTTTTGGTGATAGAGGAACAAGAGAATGTGGATCACCATGAAAATACACATTTATAACTAAGAGGATTTCTCAGAGCTCATTCAAACCAATTCCTCCATTTGACAGATTAAAAAATTGAATCTTTTGATGAAAATATCTTTTCTAAGATATTTAAAGGCAATCTTATGTTTTGGCATAATTCTGGTACTCTATCCACTATCAACTTTTGGCTAGATTTGGGAGTCTGGAAAATAACATACTAATAAATTTAACAAAGCAAAATTTATAGACATCAAGTTTAATATTTTACATTTATATAAGTATTTATATCTATTTTATATTTATATAAAACTATATATATATAAATATGTACATATTTATATAAAACCAGAGTTTTGCATGCTCAGTAAGTGAAAATGTTTTCTATACCTTTATATTCAAGTGTGAAGAGAGAAAAGGGGGGAAGAAAGGAAAGAGGAGGAAATCAAATGAAAACGTAAGAGAATGCCATATATTTCTAAAAGATTTTTGGAAAAGATAAATGTCCTGTTTTATACCACAGAGATCCTTTGTCTACTTCAGTCATCTCAGTGGAAATATCATCACACAATGCCAGCCTCAGACAATAAACAAAATGTTCTTTACTGACTTTAGCAGGTTAAATCCAGGCTTCCTGGCTGTTTATTTAAATCATAATTCAAGTAAACATGGTTGGAATAGTATTTTCCTTGCTTTAGTCTATGGCCATTAAACTCATTTTTGGTAAATATCTTGGAATCTGCAGAGACAGCAGACTATCCTATTTTTTTGTGTGTGTGTGTGTCCCTAGTACTGCCAATTATGCAGCATTTATAAAGTCTGTTTCTGTTTATGCAGTTCACTAGCTCTGAAGCAAGTTCTTAATCCTCCTAAATAACCCCATAAGTAAATATAAACACACATCTCCTTTTCTCTGTATGCCACAGTCACCCCCAAACCAGTGAAAGATGAAGAAGAAATTTGAAAAGGGGAATGCCTATGTTTCTTTCCTCTTCAACCTAACAAGCTCCTAAAACTTTGGAGTCATAAGATCCCCTTGTAGTGTGTGTGATTTTACCTTGCTCAAATATACCCGACTTTCTAAAAGTGCCACATGTCATATTTATTATTTCTTCAGTGATGAACCAGTGTGCATTAGAGGTAGAATGAATCCTATCTGATTCTAAGGCTACCTCCTTCTTCAAAATACTATAATAACTGATATACTAACTTAAAAATTAAGAATAATTGGATTCTGATGTTTTAAAAAAGAATTTCACATGTTACAATCATTGAGTTGAACTAGAAGACAGGCTTAATGCTCTTAAGAACCTAACAGTCTACTTGGAAAGATAATTATTATATAGAAGAAATAAGTAAAGAATACAATATAGTATGTAACCAAGTATCTAGAAGGGCTACTGATTATATGGTATATAAAAGTTCAGAGGGCAGGAAAATTTTCCTGAGCTGAAGAAGACAGGGAAGATTTCATCAAGAGAAACATTGAAAAAGTTATAGATGGATGAAGATGATGGAAATGAGATATTTAAATTGGGGAAAGTTGTAATGGGCTGAAGCTGAGCAGATGCACTGAGGTCCAGTCCAAGCACTTAAGGCTAATTAGCAATTGGACAATACTCTATTAATATATACTTGGAGAAAGAATGGCTCCGCCCACTCTCTGTACAAGTTTGATGTGTTGTATAGGAGACAGAGCATGAGGTGGGTGGAGTGTGAGAGCTAGAGGCAGTGGCTGGCCAGATTCGCGTCAGGACTGCTCTCACTTAGTATCGCCATTCCCTTTTACTTCCACAAAGAATAAAGATCAAGGACTTTTGCTGATCCTGACTTGGGCTGATTTTAAAATACCCTGGGTGCTAAATGTGGTCATCACATCACAAAGTAGCATAAGCAAAAATTAGAAGACCATAATAAGGAAAGATGTAAACAGTCTACAATGATTGGAGCAGAGTTCACAAGAAAACAAATTTAGTGCACAGAATGAGACTGTGTATTAAACATAGGTGTCATATGTCAAATTGCACAGTGATTGGTACACAAACTTAATAAATGTTTATTCCCTTTTCCCCACCAATTTTATAAAAGACCTATAATACCAAGGAAAGAATGCTAAAAGTATAAATGATTCCTAATAGGTATCCATTGTAGGTTTCAATGCTGCAGATTATCTCAAAAATGGGTAATGAATAAATATATATTTATTAACTATGTCCTCATACCATACTAATGATTATTTGTTGTGAAACAGAAAATATTGCTGAAGTTAAAAGATAATTTATTAATTTATATGACTGTTAATGCATATTTTCTTCTTACCAAAAGGAATTTAATAGGTCTAATATATTTTGCTATTCAAAAATCTACCATGAAATTATTATTACCGTTATAGTATCAATAATTCCTAATCAATTATGTAATTAACAATCTTTTCATTATTTGTTTGTTGGTCCTCTGTTTCCTTATTAAAAACAATTAACTGATTCAGTAATTTATTCTAATCACAATAAACAGGCAGATATTAGTAAGTAAAGGTTTTTTTTTAAATTAAATGTATCCACATAGTCCAAGATATTCCTCAAATTTGGCAATAAAATCATCTTGATAAATACTATCATAAATTTTCCCACATGATACAAGACTCTTTAATTATGTTTCTTTGCAAGTTTTGAAAGATAATTCCTGCAGAAGTTGACTAACAGCATCTTTTAAATTCATAAGTATAAATTTCATTCCAATGCATTTTCAGGAATTAATACTGAAGGACAGGTACACACAAGGGTTGACTCATTCCTTGTTTTCCTTGCCAATTTTTTTTTAAAATTTTCCAAAATGGCAGGAGAAAAGTGGTGAGTAAAAAAAAAAGATCCAAGACCTGTTGCAGAAAGAAAAAATGAATTTGGGTTTGGAGGACTTGCCTCACCAAGTCATTTTTATTCACTGGATCTTTATTTTAACACCTGCAAAATGAGAAAGTTGGACCTTTATGGTGTTTTCCATTGCTAAGTACGATGACCAAGATGGAATGTCTGCATATTTAAGTTCCCCACATAGTATTATTAGTCAATGTTATAAACTAGACACTTTGGTAAGGTCACAGTAAATTTAGCAAATAATATTGGTACTTCTGTGTATAACAGAAAAAGGATGACACATTCTTTGTTCTTGAGACACTTTCTCATGTGTCTTGCTTAATGCAGTGATCCTCAGAAACTTCACTTTAAAAAGTGATTATTTTAAGACAATTGAGAACATAGTTATTTACTTTTTTTTTTTTAATTTAATAGCCTTTTATTTACAGGATATATGCATGGGTAACTTTACAGCATTAACAATTGCCAAACCTCTTGTTCCAATTTTTCACCTCTTACCCCCCACCCCCTCCCCTAGATGGCAGGATGACCAGTAGATGTTAAATATATTAAAATATAAATTAGATACACAATAAGTATACATGACCAAAACGTTATTTTGCTGTACAAAAAAGAATCAGACTTTGAAATATTGTACAATTAGCTTGTGAAGGAAAGCAAAAATGCAGGTGTGCATAAATATAGGGATTGGGAATTCAATGTAATGGTTTTTAGTCATCTCCCAGAGTTCTTTTTCTGGGCATAGCTGGTTCAGTTCATTACTGCTCCATTGGAAATGATTTGGTTGATCTCGTTGCTGAGGATGGCCTGGTCCATCAGAACTGGTCATCATATAGTATTGTTGTTGAAGTATATAATGATCTCCTGGTCCTGCTCATTTCACTCAGCATCAGTTCGTGTAAGTCTCTCCAGGCCTTTCTGAAATCATCCTGTTGGTCATTTCTTACAGAACAGTATATTCCATAATATTCACATACCACAATTTATTCAGCCATTCTCCAACTGATGGACATCCATTCAGTTTCCAGTTTTTAGCCACTACAAAAAGGGCTGCCACAAACATTCGTGCACATACAGGTCCCTTTCCCTTCTTTATAATCTCTTTGGGATATAATCCCAGTAGTAACACTGCTGGATCAAAACATAGTTATTTAAAGAAAGCCTATTTTAAATCTATTATACAAAGAAAGCATTTTTATGTAAAGCTGGGTGGTACAGAAAACAAAGCCTCTTACAGAATCTGATGGAATGAAATCACTCTCCAGCTCAAGATAGACTGAAAAAAATTCAAGAAAGATCAGTCTTGCTGGAATAGAAGGTGTGTTTAGCCCAGGTTAGATAGACTCTGGGAAAGCCTGCGAGAGGATCTTAATCATAGCAAATCAGCAGCTAAGACCCTCAGGTCTGGCTCAGTACAGGGGTATGGGAATAGCTTCCAGTCCCAGCTCAGAAGGCAAAATCTGAGAAGCCAGGCTATTTTCTGAAAAGAGCAGGCAAAGCTACCACCTGCAGATACAAGAAACCCCTGTGGTCAAAGCCAAGACGGAGCTGCAAAAGAAGCTTGGGACAGCACCACCTTTACCCTAGGAGCAGAGCTCCACCTTAAAAATAAAAAAGAGGAAATAGCAAAAGAAAAGGAAAGAAAATGAGCAAGGAACAAAAAAAAATCTTGACAATAGAAAACTACTATGGTGACAGGGCAGACCAAACCACAAATTCAGACTAGAACAGAATGTCCACAGGAGAAACCTCAGAGAGTGAGATAAATTGGTCTTAAGCCCAAAGAGGCTTCTTGGAAATGCTCATAAAAGACTTCAAAAGGCAAATGAGAGAGGTAGAAGAAAAAATGAGAGAAGAAATGAGAGGTATGCATGAGAGTCAACAGTATGGAAAAGAAAGGAAAAAAAAATGTTTGAAGAAAACTCCTTAAAAAGTAGAATAAACCAAATGGAAAAAGAGATACAAAAGATAACTGAAGAAAATCACACGTTAAAAACTAGAACAAAGCAAATGGAAGCTAATGACTTTGCTAGACAGCAAGAATCAATCAAACTAACTAAAAATGAAAATATGGAAGAAAATGTGAAATACCTCATTGGCAAAACCACTGACCTGGGAAATAGATCCAGAAGAGATAATTTAAAAATTATTTGTCTACCTGAAGGCCATGATAAAAAAGAGACTGGATCTCATTCTACAAGAGGTCATTAAGGAAAACTGCTCCAATATTCTAGAAACAGAGGGGGAAATATTCATTGAAAGAATCCTTTAATCACCTATGCAAAGAGATTCCACAAGGAAAAACCCAAGGAACATTGTTGTGAAACTTCAAAACTATAATCTTAAAGAAAAAAATACTTCAAGCTGCCAGACAAAAACAATTCAAAGATCAAGGAGCCACAGTAAGGATTACCCAGGATTTGACAGCTTCTACATAAAGGATTGAAGAGTTTGGAATACCATATTCTGAAAGGCAAAGGACCTGGGGTTACAACCAAAAAGTAACTACCCAGAGAGACCTAGCATCATCTTTCAGGGGAGGAGATGGATCTTCCCTCAAGTAAGAGACTTTCAATAATTTCTATTGAAAAAAAAAGAAATAAACAGGAAATTTAATCAACAAACACAGAACTCAAGAGTACCATAGAAAGGTAAATAGGGGGAAAATATATATTTAAAGGTTAAACTGTTTATATCTCTAGATAGGAAAACAATATCATAACTCTCACAAGCTGTATTTGACACTGGGGCAGACAAAGGAAGGCATTATATGGACTGAGTGTGTGGTTATAAATAGACTGATGAAATGACATAAAAAAGACCTTAAGGCATGGGAAACAGTCTATGCTGGAAAAAGAGTAAAGGGGAGATTATAATGGGACAATTAGCACATATGAAGAGGTACAAACATCCTGTTACAATTGAGGGAAAGAAGAGAGGGAGATGAGTGTTGTCTGAAGCTTAATCTCATCAGTTTTGGCTTTTAAAGAAAATAATTTAATCATTCAGATGGATAAAGAAATTTATCTAAACTTATAAGGAACTAGGAAGAGAAAGAGCAAAAGAAAATGGAGGAACAGGATAGAATGGAGGGCAGAATACTCTGGGAAAAGGTAAGAGAAAAGAGGAAGGGTTGATAGAAGATAAGGTAGTAAGTGGAGTAATAAAAAAAACACTAGTAAGAGAAGGGGGAGGGGTAATAGGAGATAAGGTAGTGAGTGGGGTGGGTAAAAAAGGGGTGGGTAAAAAAACATAAGACTAAGGACAGGGTGAAAAGAGAGAACAAAAGTAAATATATACAGGGGAGAAAAATAGGATGGAGGAAAATACAGAGCTAGTAATTATAACTGTTAATGTGAATGGGTTGAACTTTCCCATAAAATGGAAGCAAATAGCAGAGTGGATTAAAAAACAGAATCCCACAATATTTTGTTTACAAGAAACATACAACACAGAGAGACACATACAGAGTAAAGGCTGGGACAGAATTAGTTATGCTTCAGCTGAAGTTAAAAAAGGGGGGGTGCGTAGCAATTCTGATCTCAGATAAAGCAAAAATAAAAATAGATCTTATTGAAAGAGTTGAAGAAGAAAAGTTGAAAAAGAAAAAGAGAAGAAAAAGAAAAAGTATATCTTCATAAAGAATACAGTAAATAATGAAGTAGTAATGATACGAAATGTGTAGATGCCAAGTGGTAGAGCAAACAAATTCCTAGAGAAGATTTTAAACCAGATACATGAAGAAATAGAAAGCAAAACTATTCTAATGGGGAGACTTCAACCTTCCCCTCTCAGAATCAGAAAAATCTAACCACAAAATAAACAAGAAGGAAACTAAGGAGGTTAATAGGATCCTAGAAAACCTAGATATGATAGACTTCTGGAGAAAATTGAATAGGGACAGAAAAGAATACATCTTTTTCTTGGCAGTAAGAATTGACCATGTATTAGGACATAAAAACCTCACAATCAAATGCAAAAAGACAGAAATAGTAAATGCTTCCTTTTCAGACCACAATACAATAAAAATTATATTCAATAAAGGGCTGGGGAAAGATAAACTAAAATCAATTGGAAATTAAATAATTTAATTCTAAACTACAAGTGGGTCAAACAACAAATCATTGAAACAATCCATAATTTCATCCAAGAAAATCACAATAATGAGACAACATATCAAAACCTATGGGATGTAGTCAAAGCAGTTCTTAGGGGAATAAATAGCTATGTAAATAAAATAGAAAAAGAGATATCAATTAATTAGGTATGCAACTAAAAAAGTCTGAAAAAGAACAAATCAAAAACCTCCAATTAAATACCAAATTAAAAATTTTGAAACTCATAACTTATAAACAATTGAACTAATATACCAAATTAAGAGTTGATTTTATGAAAAAACTAACAAAATAGATAAACTTTTGGTTAATTTGATCAGAAAAAGAAAAAAACAAATCACCAGCATCAAAAATGAAAGGGAGGAACTTACCACCAATGAAAAAGAAATTAAAGAAATAATTAAGAGATATTTTGCCTAATTCTATGGCAGCAAATCTGACAATCTAACCGAAATGGATGAATATTCACAAAAATAAAAACTGCCCAGGTTAACAGCAGAGGAAATAAAATGCTTAAATAGTTCCATTTCAGAAAATGAAATTGAACAAATCATCAATGAATTCCCTTAGAAAAAATCTCTAGTCAGATGGATTCACAAGTGAATTTTACCAAACATTTAAAGAACAAGTAATTCCAATACTATGTAAATTATTTGGAAAAATAAATAAAGAAGGACTACTGCCAAATTCTTTCTATGACACAAATATGGCACTGATACCTAAACTATGAAGGACCAAAACAGAGAAAGAAAATTACAGACCAATCTTCCTAATGAATATTGATGCAAAAATTTTAAATAAAATACTAGCAAAGAGATTACAGTAATTTATCAGCAAGATAATCCACTATGACCAAGTGGGATTTATATCAGGAATGCAGGACTGGTTCAATATCAGGAAAACTATTACTATAATCAACCATATCAATAACAAAACCAATAGAAATCATATGATATCTCAATAGATGCAGAAAAAGCTTTTGACAGAAAAGCACCTATTCCTATTACAAACACCTATTAAAAACAAGAGCATAGGGAGGAAAAGGAGTTTTACTTAAAATAATGTGCAATATCTACCTAAAACCTACAACAAGCATTATTTGTAATGGAGAGAAGTTGGACACATTCTCAATAAGATCAGGGGTGGAACAAGGTTGCCCATTATCATCAGTATTCAACATTGTACTAAAAAATGTTGGCTTTAGCAATAAGAAAAGAAAAAGAAAGGAATTAGAATAGGCAATAAAAAATACAATTATCACTCTTTACATATGATATAATGATATACTTAGAGAATCCTAGAAAATCAGCCAAAAAATCTACTGGAAATAATTTACTGCTTTAGCAAAGTTTCAGGATATAAAATAAACCTACACAAATCATCCACATTTTTATATATTACTAATAAAGTCCATGAGCAAGAGATAGAAAGAGATATTCCATTTAAAATTATTGTACACAAAATAAAATATTTGGGGCCTTACCTGCCAAGGCAAACCCAAGAACTATATGAACAACAATTACAAAATAATTCTCACACAAATAAAATCAGATTTAAATAATTGGAAAAATATAAATTGTTCATGGCTAGGATGAACTAATATAATAAAAACAATTCTGCCTAAATTGGCCTACTTTTTCAGTGCCATATCAATCAAATTGCCAAAATATTATTTTCTAGAACTAGAAAAAATAACAAAGTTCATCTGGAAGAACAAAAGGTCAAAAATATCAAGGAAATTAATTAAAATAAAATACAAAGGATGGTGGCTTAGCAGTACCAAACCTAAAACTATATTATAAAGCAGCAGTCATCAAAACCATTAGGTAGTGGCTAAGACATAGAGTGGTGGATCAGCAGAATAGATTAAATACACATGACACAATGAGCAAGGCATATAGCAATCTAATATTTAATAACCTTCCCAAACTCCAGCTTCTGGAATAAAAACTCACTATTTGATAGAAAATTGCTGGGGAAACTGGAAAATAATGTCAGAAACTCAGCATAGACTTACATCTCACACCCCATACCAAAATAAGGTTAAAATGAATATATTATTTGGGTATAAAGGATAATACCATAAACAAATAAGGAGAACAGGGGATAATTTAGCATCAGACCTTTGAAGAAGGGAGGAATTTATGACCAAAGAAGAACTAGAGGACATTATGAAAGGCAACATGGACAACTTTGATCATGTTAAATTTAAAAGTGTTTTTCACAAACAAAACCAACAGAAACAAGATTAAAAGTGAAGTACAAAGCTGGGGAACAATATTTTCTGCCAGTGTTAACGATAAAGGTTGCATTTCTAAAATATATAAAGAACGGTGTAAAATTTATAGGAATACAATTCATTCCCCAATTGATAAATGGTTAAAGGATATGAATAAATGATTTTCAGATGATGAAATTAAAGCCACTTATAATTATATGAAAAAATGCTCTAAATCCTTAATTAAAGAAATTCAGGTTAAGATAATTGAGGTACCACCTCACGCCTCTCAGATTGGCTAAGATGACAGGGAAGGATAATGATAAATGTTGGAATGTGGGAAAACTGAGACACTAAAACTGGGACTCCACTTTTAGTGGAGGTGTGAAATAATCCAATCATTCTGGAGACCAATCAGGAACTATGGCCAACGGGCTATAAACTTGTAATATCTTTTGACTTGGCAGTACCATTACTGGATCTATATCCCAAGAAAATCATAAAGGAGGGAAAAGGACCCATATATACAAAATGTTTGTAGCAGCTCTTTTTGTGGTAGCAAAGAATTGGAAAAGGAATGGATGCCCATCAATGGGGGAATGACTGAACAAGTTGTGGTACATGAAGGTAATGGGATATTATTGTTCTATAAAAATTTATGAATAAGCTAATTATAGAAAGGCCTGAAAAGATTTACATGAACTGGTGCTGAGTGAAATAAGCAGAACCAGGAATATATTGTATACAATAACAGCAAGAACATGTGATGATCAACTATGAAAGGCTTGGTTTTTCTCGGCAGTTCAGTGATCCAAAGGAATCCCAATAGACTTTGGACAGAAAACACCATCCTCAACCAGAAAAAGAACTAAGGAGACTGAATGTAAATTAACACATGCTATGTTCACTTCTTTTTTCTGGTTTTTTTTAATCTCTCCTATAGTTTTTCCCTTTTGCTCTGATTTACTATCCATAAAACAATGTGTATTAACAACAAATAAACGGAAAAAAAGAAAAAGTAAAAAAGGAAATGGAGAAAGAAATTTGTGTGAAAGCTGAATTCATTGTATATTTCTTTGCTCCTTCCCTTACCCGTACCCTTACTCTTATCTGGAAAGAATGAGTTTGGAGCATTTTCAATTCTTTTTTTTTTTAAAGTTGTTTTTGTGAGGCAATTGGGGTTAACTCATTCAACTAGGAAGTGTTATGTGTCTGAGACCAAATTTGAATTTAGTTCCTTCTGATTCCACTTCACCATCTAGCTGTCTCAGTATATTCAAATCTTCTGGACACTTGTAACTCCAACTCATCCCTTAGAGAAAGAAGAGTTCTTGAGAGCTGTTTTTCATACAGGAGTGAAAGGACAGGTTACATAGAAACATATAATTGAGGAATACCTGCACCTTTGTTAGGCAATAGCTAAAATATTCTATAAGACACAATGCTCTTAGCAATCTAACTTACTTTTATGAATATTCCAGAAAACGATGCATTTAGTACATAGGATTTGAAAATAGTAATAATACCTAACATTTTAATAATCCTTTTAGGTTTGCAAAGTCCTTTATATATGTATGCCATATCATATTTTTTCTCACAACCTTGTGAAGTAGCTACTATGGGCAATATTGTCCTCATTTTACAAACAAGGAAACTAAGTAACATGCCCGTTTTCAGGTATGTACAAAGTGTTGCAGTTAAGTTTTGAATTGTGATCTTCCTGGTTTAAAGTATGAAAGCCATAAAGCTTTTTTAAAAAAATCTGAAAAAATGAAATATTTATGAAAATAATTGCATAGGGTTGTATTTATCATTATTTATAGGCTCCAGAAAATATAGAGCTAGAAGGGATTCAAATGGTGTATCATTTAACTTTCTTTTTTTACAACTAAGAAAACTCTAAAAATGATGAGACAGAGTTTAAATCACAGCCAGAATCACCCAGTTAAGTAAGAATTTTGGAATTCAATTCCTAATCTTCCATTTCCCAATACACTTGTCTTTCCTACTCTTCTTCCTAACAACATTGTAAAACTTTTCTTTCCAGTGGGGGAAAACAAATATACCTTTCAGGGTGAAACTCTTCTGGCTCAGTTGGCATTCTGGATTATGATGAAGGATATAGGGTGGATCATCATTGCTTTCCCTGTCAGAATTATCAAGCTAAGGATAGCAAGAGTTTTTTGGGGTTTTTTTGTAATCCTTTCAATCATGGCTACTACAGGGAACAGGCTGAGAATTTCATTCACTAACCTATCTGGATACTACATCTGTACCAAAGCATCATATGTAATTGCTTCTTCGAAAGACGAGAAACAGATATGTGCAAATTGAGATCACAGATCAGATCTGACTTTTACCTGCTCTGTCATAAATTGATTCTATATGAGCTCCCTGACTGCTCAGAAAATTCTTTCTAGAGAAAAGCTATAAGAATGTTTACTTTATCGAAACTATATTAAGTTGGGAAACAGTATAGTTCTCTGTTAATGAAGCAATTAAAAACTTCCTTATTTTCTCAAAACAAGAAATGTTTCTATAGAAGTATTTTAGTAAAATGATGCTTGCAGGGGTCCTCAAACTACGGTCCGCGGGCCAGATGAGGCAGCTGAGGTCGTTTATCTCCCTCACCCAGGGCTATGAAGTTTCTTTATTTAAAGGCCCACAAAATATAGTTTTTGTTTTTACTATAGTCCGGCCCTCCAACAGTCTGAGGGACAGTGAATTGGCCCTCTATTTAAAAAGTTTGAGGACCCCTGTAATCTAGAGTTTATAACAACCATAAAGAAAAAGATAGGACTGGAATAGAAAAAAAAGGACATGCTGCAATCAATGCTTTCTTCTCCAATGGCTTTCAAGTAATTTCTGGAACAAATCAGGTCAAGTTTGAAACCTACAGTTGATGATAAACAAGATTATAATCAGCTAAATCTGCTTTTGCTACACACTTGAAACTTTTGAGGTTTTTTTCTAGTCTTGACTACCCAGCTTTTACTTCTTGGCATCCCTGCCTAGCTTTCCAAATTGATTGCTTTCTGATCAGCTTTTAGAAGACTTTACTCTCAAAAGTTATTACTATTGGAACTCCCTAGTATTCACTGATAACAGTTTAATATGTTACAAGTTCTGGAGATGTTTTCATTTTAATTGGTGTCATAAAAGTGGAATAGACTCAAAGGAATGAATCTATAATGGTAAATTTTGAGGAGATGTTAGAGGTAAGACAGAGAGTCATTCTGATGCTTCTGTACAATTCAGAGATAAATTTGAAGGTAAATGAGAATGGGAGCAGTGGTGAATATTTAGTGGTAATCACCTGTCTCTAAGAAACAAATCCCTGATAAAACTTGCAGAATTCTAGAGAAACAGTTTCATACATAAACACTCTGTTCCCAAATCATGATGTCACAGTAAGTCCCAATTTTATTATTGCCCTAGAGAACTCTCATATTTATAAAGACTTAGATTTATCTTTGCCAATCAGAACCATAAGGACCTTTTCAGGAATTTATCTTCTCTTTATGCAGTTATTACTCCAGCTTAGGTCTTTATTACTTCTTATCTGGGACATTTCAATACCTAGCTTGATTTCTCCTTACCTAGAGAAATGACTAATTATAATATTCCTAACATGGTGATCATTCAGCTCTTAAGAATGATGGAAAACAGGTGTCCTTGCACTCTCAGAAAAAGGTTTCTGGGTCTAGAAAAATCCAATGTCCATTGATAGCCCCTTGTGTCATCTGAAAAGAGAGAGAGGTTTTATAACACTTTGTCATCAGTCACAGGTTAAATGAGAATATGAAAAGAGAAGAAAAGGAGGAAAGAAATTCGAGAAGAACAGAAGAAAGAAGGAAAAATAAAAGGATGGAATGATAAAGAGGGCAGGTGAGGAGTAGAGGATAGATGAAATGCCATTAAGACATAAATACTAAAGAGATAACAAATAAGTGACATTAATTGGCGGAGGGGAATCTTGAAGGGTCAGCCTAAACTGAATACAAATTGTCTTTTTCACAATTTTTTCCAAGGTTGGCACTGTTGTTGAGATCTCTGCAAATAGAATTTCATGCATATCTTTTCTTATTGGCATCTAAATATATCTTTGCCTTTTAAAAATATTTATTTAAAATTTAAATATAAAATAGGAAAAAAAAGACAGAAAAGGGGGAAAAAGTTTTGTATCCAGCAGAATATCAGAAAGGATGTAAAACAACAATAAAATTCCGTTTCAAGAAAGCACATATAATAATAGAAGATATTGTATTTATAACTGTCCTTGGCTTCCTTATATGGTTTATTTTGTTCTCTTCTGTACACTTTTTAATTTATTCTTTTCCCCTCCTTCATCTCCTCCCATTTCCCCAAGTAGCCCCACAGTTAAACATGAATATATTCATGTACACATATATGTATATATCTTTGCCTTTTCAAACCATGCTCCAATAATGAAGAATTTATCCAATCAGTACTGGTCCTTGTGACAAAGCTTCTACCCCAAGGTGAGGCAAGTGGATAAATAGGAGAATTTTTATTTCCTTTGTCCTCTTACTTTGTTGGACAAAATTCCATCCATCTCATCTTGAAGTCTCTGTTATATTTCAGGGTAGGTGGCTGACTTTTAAAAAATAAAATGAAGGGAAGACCTGATGACTTCATGGGCAGCAGAAAAATAATAGATTAGGTCATAATTTTATCATTACTTAATCTGAAATAGGAGCAAAGGAAATATTCAGGTGAAATCATTGTGCCTTGGTTATATCTTTCAGTCAAGTCATAAGAATTCAGGAAAAGAAGCTCCCTGCTCCTCTTGAATTTTAGAAGAATATTTGGGTGCATATGATGAGAACTTTTAACATAATATCACCACAAAATACAAAAAAAGACTAGTCCTAAAGTAAGATTGTGGAACTCCTTATTCTCCTCATCTTTTCCATTCTCATTTTTCTCCTCACTTGTATGCCAGAAGGTACTGCCATTTCAAGTAACTCTCCTTTTTTTTTTTCTAATATTCCATTTCACACAACAAATGAATTAGAAATATATAATAGTTTAGGGAAATGTTTCTGCGAGATGCTTAATGGGGGAGTGAAAAGAATGGGACATGTAAGATAAAAGTTTGAAGAGCAATCAGTGTGAAAGCTGGAAGAAATCACACAAGCCATGTAGTCCAACCCTGTAGTTTTTCAGATGGGGAAACTGAGGGCTGAAAGGTCAAATGATTTGTTCAAAATCTGATAGAGAGGAGAGGAAGGTTTGAACTTAAGTTCTCTAATATTTGAAACATTACTCTGTCCAATCTGGCATCCTATTGCTAATGGACTCCATGAGAGACAGGAGTACCAAGGTTATTAGTTAATGTAGCCTACATTCACAAAGTGTCTTGTAGTAATACTTTATCTTTGAAATTTCATTTGACCTTCATAACAAGTGTGGGAGATTGGTACTACAAGACTGTTTCTCCTCATTCTTCAGATAAGAAAATTGAGGCTCAGAAAAATGAAATAACTATTTTGACATTAATAAGTTCAACAAATGGCCAACACTAAGACTAGAATCCAGGACTTTTGCTCCCTGACACTAAAAAGTCCATTGACCTACCATTAAGACTGCCTCCCTGAGGTTGAGTTCCTGTTTAAAAAAAAACAACTTGAGAGAAAGGAGCCAGACAGGAGAGACTATACATTGTTTTACTTGATTTTCAAAATCCCTTTTGAGTACTTCCATGGTCTGAGGCCAATTCTTATTTTTTCTTGGAGGTTTTGGATGTAAGAGCTTTGATTCTGTTATCTTTTTCTGAGTGTATGTTTTGATTTTCCTTGTCACCATAATAACTTCCTATAGTCACAATCTCTTTATGTTGTTTGCTTATTTTCCCAGTCTATAACTTGATTTTTAACTCTTTTTATAAAGGAGGGTTCTGTTTCCAGGTTAGAGGATACAATGTCCCAAGTGTTAGGAGTTTTGTACAACTGTTTTCAGAGATCCTTTAAGATATCTGTAAGTTTTTCACTTCTTCCAAGATAGTGTTCTCTAAGAAATGTGTTTACTAATCTCCTAGCCTATGCTCTGGTCTGTGAGTGACCATAAGCATTCTTTTCTTCCCTGCAACTGTGAGGAAGATCCTCATATACTCTGATTATACATTCTAGTGTGCTGGCGCTTTTCCTTGCCCTGAGACTGTGAGCAGGTACTGCAACATGGATCTGAGTATAGGTAAAGCAACAGAGTTCTGCTTCAATGCTAGCAAAGAGATTCCGGTAATTTCTTTCTAACTAGTTTTTCAATCCCCCTTACTGTCTGTGGGCTAGGACTTCTAGAAGCCACAGTCTTCCCTGCTGCTGATTCAGTGACTCCCAAAGCCCTCTCCTATTGCTGTAGTTTCCCTTTATCCTAGTTTGATGAACCTTTCCTTCCAATCTTCCAAGTCATCTTTGATGTCTGTGGGCAGAGACATCTGGAAATTTCCACTCCTGTCACTGATTCAGTGGCCCCAAGGTCTGCTCCTGGTTTACTGGTTTAGGATTGTGCTAGCACAGCCTAATCCGGACTGGAGTCCAGTTCAATCTTGGTGCAACAGATCTTTCCAGATGACCTTCTAAGTTGTCTTTGACTGAAAAGTTCTTCAACTCCATCTTTTTTGTGGGTTCTAATACTTGTAAATTTGTTTATAGTCATTAATTAAAGGTATTTGGAAAGGTTTCAGGGAGAGCTTAGGTGAGTCCCTGCCCTTTTTCTGCCATATGGCTTTGCCCTCCTGTATGTTGTCTATAGAGAATGATAGTTTTTCCTATGAGGAAAAATAATGTCAATGCTTTATCATGTAATTATTAATGTTAAAATGACACAATTCTTTTCCAAACACCTTCCATTTAGCTCTCTCAGTTTAGGAAATGTCTTCTCTGGGCATTTCTGTTTTTCCCATGAACAGAAGTCAAATTTAACTAGTCCATGCTACTAAGAGTCATTCTTGATCCTGGCTTTGGCTGACCTGGTTCACAAAGGAGAAATGTCTATCCCAAATTGAGTGATTTTCTTTTGATATGTACATATATATAGTATGTGTGTATACATATATACACATATATGTGGTTTTTATTTAAAGCTTTAAGTTTTGCAAAGAATTTTCAATTTATTATCACTTGAGCTTCAACATGTCATGAGAAATAGGTTGTTTTTGGTTGTTTATTGTTGTTATTGTTACTGTTGTCTTAATTTTACAGATGAAGAACTGGGTACTCACTAACGTTAAGTGACTTGAGCAGAGTCATCGAACTAGTAAGTATTTATGATAGTGGTTTAGTATATAACTTCTTAACTCTCAGTCAAGTTCTATCTACTATGCGAGATTTGGAATAATTTGATTATATCTCAGGATCACTTCAGTGGGTACAAGAACTCTTCAATGTAGTGGCTCCTTTTAGAGAAGACTATTCCTTCTCATCATATGTGATTCTTATTCAAATCCTCCCACAAATCCTCTATAAAAAGTTTATACAAAATACCTGGAGATATTTTCTAGATCTCTTGATGTTGTTCAGTATCAATCATTCTTTATCCCTTTTTCTTATGATTAGTCCATCTTCTTTGCTCATTATACATCTCTCTGATGAATTTAGTGATGGATATATGTTGATTGTATCTTACATTTGAATTTTTAAATTTTTAAAAAAAATAATAGCTTTTTACTTTTCTAAATACATACAAAGATAATTTTCAACATTCGCCTTTGCAAAATCTTGTTCCAAATTTTTCTCCCTCTCTCCTCACCTCTTCCCTCCTCTAGATAGCAAACAATCCAGTATAGATTAAACATATTCAATTCTTTTAAACATATTTTCATATTCATCATGCCACACAAGAAAAATCAGATCAAAAGGGGGAAAATGAGAAGCAAAAAAACCTAAACAAACAAACAACAAAGCTGAAAATACTATGCTTTGATTCAGTCTCTACTTCTCTCTCTGGATAGGATGGTTCTTTCCATCACAAATCTTTTGGAATTGCCTTGAATCACCTCATTGTTGAAAATAGCCATGTCCATCAGAGTTGATCATTACATAATCTTATTGTTGTTGTGTAAAATGTACTCTTTGTTCTACTCACTTCACTTAGGATTAGTTCATGTAAATCTTTCCAGGCTTTTAAAAAATTAATCTCATCATTTCTTATAGAATAATAATATTCTATTACATTCAAATGCCATAACTTATTCAGCCATTCCTCAACTGATGGGTATCCACTTAATTTTCAGTTCCTTGCCAGTACAAAAAGAGTGACTTTAAACATTTTTGCACATGTGAATCTTTCACCCCTTTTCATGATTTGAGTGGTTTTCCTTATCCAGATTGGTACTAGCAGTTTGTATTTCATGACAAGGTCTTGTTCTCAGCTTTCCTTTCTCTTCTCCACTGTAAGGAGTTATGATCTCTTTAACCACCTTTTCACTCCAACAATTAAGATTGTCTTTTGCTTGCCAGGTCGGTCCCTATCAGAAGAAAGACACAGAATTTAAGGAGGCCCAGACATTCCCTTGTCCTTTATCACCAAGAGAGATTTATCTCAATGTGTAAATTCTGCACCTACAAGCAAGAGAAACTTAGATTTCAGACATAGTATCCTTTTCCTTCCTAACTAATCACAAAGAGACAAGGTCCAAGCCAGGCAATAAAGTAGACTCATAATATATAGGGATGGGAGAGAACTTAGAGATTATCTGAACCAACAGTTTTCCTTAACTAATAAGTAAATTGGGCCATAAAATTAAAGTGGAATGACCAATATTTTATAAATACTTTGTAGCATGACTAAGATAAGAGCACATATTTTCTCTAACCAATCTCTTTTTCTTTCTACCTCACCATGGTTCATTCTCATCTCTCAAGTATGAGATAAGATGAGGCATTATATTTTGCTACTGCTAAATAGGCCTCATTTATATGACCAAACATGCTTTTTGGAAATTATCTCCATTTGACTTACCATACAGGTGCTGAGCTCTTTCTTTTGAGACAACTAGGTAGTATAGCAGATAGAATGCTGCACTTGAAAATAGGAGAGATTCAAGGTCAAATCTTGCTTCAAATACTTGCTAACCATAATGCTGGATAAGTCATTTGATGTCTCTCAGAATTAATTTGCTGATTTTAAAAATGAGAATATTAATAACACTCATTTATGAAAATTAAATGAAATAATATGTACAAAGTAATGTGCAAATCTTAAAGTATTTACTAGGATTCCTCCTTCTCCTCATCTTCCTATTTCTACAGCTGTTCATTATATCTTGGCACCCTTTTTGTAGTGGCAAGGAACTGGAAATTATGTAGTTGCCCATGGGGAATGCCTGAATAAGTTATGGTATATGAAATATGAAATATTATTGTTCTATAAAAATGATCAGCAGGATGATTTCAGAAAGGCCAAAAGAGACTTATATGATCTGATTTTAAGTGAAGTGATTTGAACCAAGAGAATGTCGTACACAGCAACAACAAAATTATGTGATGATCATCTATGATAGACTTGGTTGTTTTCAACAATGAGTTGATTCAGGTCAATTCCAATAGGCTTGTGATGGAGTCAATCATCTTGCATCCAGAAAGAGGACTATGAAGACTGAATATGGAACACAACATAGTTTACCGTTTTTTTTGTTGTTGTTTGCTTGCTTGTTTTTTTTCCTTTCTCATACTTTTTCCTTTTTGATCTGATTTTTCTTGTGCAGCATGATAAATGCGGAAATATGTTTAGAAGAATTGCACATGGTTAAGCTATATTGGATTAATTGCTGTATACAGAAGAGAGGAGGTGAGGAGAGAAGGGAAACATAAGAAACACAAAGTTTTGCAAAGGAGGATGTTGAAAACTATCTTTGCATGTATTGAAAAGTAAAAAGCTATTATAAAAAATAATACATCTTGGTAAAGTGGGTAATTTTCATATTCAGATGATGTCATGAAAATCTCAACATGTCAGTACCTTCTTTGATTCTGATAATCAAGTCAGCATTTGTGAGAGTCAGTCTCTGAATTTTTTTGCTACAGGAAATCTACTCAGAGCTAGAAAATGAAAAACAGTAGTGATAGAAAACCATTTGGAAGATCAGAAATTAGCTATAAATAGAGCAACTTAATTCTATAGGGCAGGATGGGATAACTGAAGAACTGCTTGATTAAAGGCAGTTTTTGCCTTTGGCTAAATGGCAGAATTTCCTCCAGAGGTACTTCCACTAAGGATTTTGGAGATCTGAAGAAATTGAATCTCATGAACCTAAGTCTAAAAATCAGACAGATGGATGAAGCTAAAAAAAGATTCTGTTTCAGATATAAGGTCAATGTTATGGAAGAGAAAGGATCACTAAAAAGCTTAAAGGAAAAAATTAAGCTGATATTAGGAAATGAATTTTCTAAAGTTTGGATAAAAGGCTAGAAAGATATCACTTCAAGGGTCAATATAGACATGGCCACCACTAGTCACAATTTTCTTACAGCTTAATCAGTAGCTTCAGAGTTGCCAAATAAAATCTGTCTCATCATAGCCAACCCAATGATATGTCTCTCCAAACTCAATTAGACTGGTTTTGGATTGGCAGATATAGAATGTACTAAAAGCTTCATGCTCTAAGACTTTGCAGCTTCCTTGTGTCTACTCTAGCTTGTATTCTGCTGATGTAGCCTATAAGAACCCAGGGTTACAGCTGGGCCACTTCATAGTTATACTTAGTAAGTAAAACAAGGCCATATTATACACTAATTTATAGTATTGAAATTATTGAGATATATATCTTATCCCCATATACTAAGCTTTATGTTGAATGAGCTCTGGTATAGTGTCTTCTCTCGTTTTGTATAAATCACAACTTCTGGAAAACATTAAGTAATATGATCATGGGCTCTTAAAGTCAGAGCTGTAAGGGACTTTAGAAGTAATCAAGTCCTACTTCATCAAGTTCAGAAGGTGCTTGGAATAGTTTTCCAACATAAATTGAATTAAAATTAAAATGAGCAAGGGTGAATGCCAGAAGAAATGGAACACAAATTCTGTTTATTCTCTTTTATCATAAAAGGTACATTGATTTCTGTTTTAAATATTGGGGAGACCTATTTTCCTTTCTTATGGCTTTCTTTTATCTTTCCTCTTTTTTTTTGAGGCAATTGGGATTAAGTGATTTGCCCACAGTCATACATCTAGTAGTAAGTGTCTGAGGTCAAATTTGAACTCAGGCCATTCTGACTCCAGGGCAAGTGCTTTAAACAGTGAGCCATCTAGTTGCCCCTTTCCTTTATCTTTGAAATTACTTTTGCAAAGAAATCTTCTCTATCTGTTGGCATCAGAGTTGTATCCAATTTTAAAAACACAAGTGCAAGGAATGAAAATAATCCTGAAGGAAAAAAAAATTCTTGTGAAACTAGAATTTTATGAGAGGTGTTAACAACTTTCTTTGGAGTATATTTCTTTCCTTATTGCTAAAGTTAATATTTCTCGTACAACATTGAATAATAGTAGTGATAATGACTATCTTTGTTTTACCCTCAATCTTATTGGGAATGCTTCTAGCTTATTTCTATTAGTATAATGCTTGCTGATAGTTTTAGAAAGATGCTACTTATTTTAAGGAAAACCCCATTTATTCCAATGTTCTATAGTGTTTTTATTAGCAATAGATGCTGTATTTTGTCAAATGCTTTTTCTGCATCTATTGAAATAATCACATGATTTCTGTTAGTTTTATTATTAATATGGTCAATTATCCCTTTAGTTTTCTTGATATTGAGCCAATCTTACATTCCTAGTATAAATACCACATGTATCCTCGTGGGCTACCATGGAGACATAGGCCTACTTCTTCCCACAGGGACACACACCAAATAGTGACTGTTATGATATCAAAAGCACACCTGCAAACCAGCTAGCATCTTCACACCACAGCTATATTCATCTGCTGATACTTGACTTCTTTCAATCCATTTGTCTATCAGTAATTCAATGTACTTCTTGATCAAGCTAATGCTTAGGTTAAACTAAACTTGTGATTGACTAATACATCTGAATAAGAGCATTATGTCAGAACACTTTTTTACCTTTCATGGTGCAGATTATAACAACCTGGTAGTACATTTTTCTGTCTTCATCTACTTCTAACACTTATAATCTGCTCCACCTTTTGTGGTGTGTCTTTTTGCATTGATGTGATAATTTTAAATTTTGTTCTTTTACTGCTGAAGTTTATATTTAATGAAAAGATAGGATCTACATCTGTATCTTCCTTTTCTGAATTATGGTTAATCATTTTTGTATCAAATAATGATCTGATGGTTTGGCTAATTCCTTTTCATTCAACTGTGTGATGTCATGAAGCTCTTTGAAACTGACAATTTTGCTATTGTTAGAAGCAGGTAGTGCTGCCATTTGGAATGTCATCATCATGGCTATATAGGATTTGGATAAATAATTTATATTAACTTCACCTGTACAAAGATAAGGTAACCATTTAAGCCTTTTTCACTGAAATAATGATTGCAAAGTAATCCAAATAGCTTTATACCTTTTTTCCTAGTTCCTAGAACATGCAGAGGAAAGGGACTGAGTAAGAGGCCATGTATCAGCTATTAGGCCATATATGTGAATTCTAATTCTCAAATTGATTATATTATAAGAATATGGTTAGTTTTAATTTATAAGTGAAAGCTAAATGACATATAACTGTTAGGGAAACATGAGAAAATTAATTATATATATAAACCCTAAGTTATGGTTAGTTAAATTTGCTATTTGAGGTAAATCTTTAAATGCACATAATCTGATTTTGTTTTGAGTTTGATTTCAGATATGGTTGTTTGAAATATTATTAATTCAGTAGTCCACTAGTCAGGGAGAAAATGGCATGTACTGAAGTCTATGAGTGGCTACAGGCTACAGTGTCTATCCCCAGGAAAATGTGAGGGGAAATCTTGGAATAATCTAACATAAAATTCTCTTTACTAATTTTCCCCATTGTGCTATTGTGTGTGTGTGTGTGTGTGTGTGTGTGTGTGTGTGTGTGTATGAAGAGGAAATTTCCTCACCTGGTTAATTCTGAGTCTGGCTTTTTATACTCTGAATGATGTGTAGTTTTGCTACATAATTGACTGTCAGATATAACTTGTACCTGGAATTAAGCAGAACTAAGGAAGATTTTTTTCTTCTATCATGAAAAACAACATCAATCCTTTTTACTTACATAGCAGATTTCTATAATTAGGGCAGATAAACAGTAGCAGTTTTTAAAAGTACAGTATTATCCTATTAATATAATGAGATCTTCCTAAGGGGGGGAGGGAGAAAATTAGATAAAGTTGTAATATGAAAGTTTTCCAATAAAACAGAATAGTAAATTTTAAAACTTTGATTATCTTTTAGTAATAAGTTCTCAATGTTGAATTAAAGATTTTAAATTTAAAATTGCATTAAAATAATGAAATTATTTTCCTAACTTAAAATATCTAATCAGTTAAATATTATTTATTTAATATTTCCCCCTAGTTACATTCAAAACAAATTTTTTTACATTTGTTTTTAAATTTTTTGAGTTTTACATGCTCTTTCTTATCTCCACCTACAATTAAGAAAACATGTGTGAAGTTATGCAAAACATTTCTATAAAAGTCAAGTTGTGAAATAAAACATATCTCCCACTCTAATGAAAATAAAAAGCCTCAAGAAAAATTAAGTTAAAAAAGAAAGAGATAAAAAAAGTGAGAATTCTTCAGTCTCTATTCAGACACAATTAGTTCCTTCTCTGGGTATTTTTAGGATTTTTCATCATAAGTCCTTTAGACTAGTCATGGATGATTATACTACTGAGAATAACAAATTAATTTACACTGGTTATCCCAGAACATCATTGTTACTTTGTATACTGTATATTTCACTTTGCTTGAGTTCATAGAGGACTTTCCAAATTGTTGTTTTTTTCTGAGTGCATTCTGCTCATCATTTCCCATAGAACAATAATATTTCATCACAAACACATACCACATCTTATTGAGCCATTCCTCAATTTATGGGCAACTGTTAAGGACCATGCCTACGTGAAGGAGCAGGTCAATTCACTCCCTCCCCCAATATGCTCTTTCTTTTATCACCCTTCCCCCATCCTATATCCCATTCCTCTCTCATTTTCCTGTAGGATAAGATAGATTTCTATACCCATATTTAATGAATATATTATTTCCTCTTTGAGCCAGTAAGTTTCATTCAGTCACTCTCTTCTCAGCCTCTTTCCCTCCTCTGTAAAAACTTTTCCTTGTCTCTTGTGTTGGTACAGCCTGTGCTGGGATTGTGAATTGAACTCCCACCCTGGCTCCACAGACTTTTTCTGCTGATCTTCCAGGTCCTCTTTGGTATCTCTGGGAATATGATATTCTGGAAAGCAAAGAAACTAGCATTAAAACCAAGAATTATTTATCCAGAAAATTGGAATATAATCCTAGGGATTACATAATCCTGGGTAGTAGTAGAGGGTGGGAGAAAAATGGATCAATCCTGGGGATTATCTAACTAAAAGATAGGAGGGGAATAGATCAGTCAAAGAGAGGATTTTCAAACATTACTGATGAAAAAATGAGAGCTGAATAGAAATTTTAATTTCCAATTTAATTTGCAAATAAAAAGGCTCAAAAGAAGCATAAAAAGATATACAAGAAAGAGAAATCATAAGAGATTCAACAAAGTTAAACTGTGTACATTCCTATGTGGAAATATAATACATGTAACTTTTAAGAACTTTTTCATTATTAAAGTAGTTAAAACGAGTATAGGGCACAAGTATGAGTGTAATATGATGGAATGATTAAAATAATAAAATTATGTTGTGAAAAAATTAATACACCAGAGAATGGGAAAGGTAGGAGTAAAATGAAATAAATTGTCAAATAAAAGTAGCATGAAAGAGCTTTTCCAGTAGAGAGAATAACAGTTAGTAGGAGCCTTTGAACCTTAGTCTCATTAAAAGTAGCTGAAAAAAGGAATAATACATACATTCAGCTGGGGCATACAAAACTATCTTGCCCTACAGGAAAGTAAAAGAGATAAATGATAAGAGAAGGAGGAGCCATAATCAGTAGCAAAATTCTTTTGAGGACAGACAAGGTGAAAAGAAAAAGAGTAGGAGAAATGGGGGAGGGGGAGGGAGAATTAGGTTGCAGGGAAATAGTTACTAATCATAAATGTGAAAAATTAAGCAAGTTTCTCTGATATAGGCCTTATTTGTCAAATACATAGAGAATTGAGGCAAATTTATAAAAATAAGAGCCATTCTCCAATTGATGAATGGTCAAATGATATGAACGTGCAGTTTTTAGAAAAAGTAATCAAAGCTACCTATAGGCATATGAAAAAAATATTCTAAATTAGTATTGATTAGAGAAGTACAAAAGAAAACTACTTCCAGGTACCACCTCACATTTACTAGATTTTCTAATAGGACAGAAAAGTAATTTGGTGAATGTTAAGATGGTGGAAAGACACTAGTGTACTGTTGGTGGAGCTGCTTACTGATCCAGTCATTGCTGCCAAGATTCTTGCTAGAGTCCTACTTTAATAGGGTAATCCTTCACTAGAAGATGGCTATCTACCTGAGAGTTAATGCACATTCAGAAAGGACTAAGGAATGGTTGATATGGTGTTTGCTGTGTGGACAACTCCAAGAAAAACGCCAGGAACAAAACAGAATACTTTTGTTAATCTGACCAAGGCCTTGGATAACATCAGTCATAATAGCTTTTGGAAAATTATGTCAAAATTTGATTCCATGGAGGTTCATCAATATTGTATGTAAATTTCATGACAATTGGTGCATGATTTTTTTGGTTCATAAATGATTGCTTAGTCAATGAAGCTTCTAAGACTGAGATTCAACAATATATGGATTGATTCTCTGCTTCTTGTGTTAATTTTAGCCTAACACCAAGAAAATACAGATTTTCCAGGAGCCAGCATGGAAATATACTTGGAATTATCAGTTACAGCAAATGGTGAAATTTTGAATGTTGTGGATAGACTTACTTTGGCAATATGCTTTCTAGAGATATATACATAGATAATGAAACTGATGCATGCACTGCTAGAAGGTAGCTTAGTGTTTGGAAGACTGAAGGAAAGTGTGGTAATATCATTATTATGTGTCTATGAAAACTGTATAGTACCACAGTATATCAGTGCAATGCCAGGAAACTGAATCATTTCTGTTTGAATTGTCTTAGGAAGATTTTGAAGATCATCTGGCAAAATAAAATACTAAATACTGAGATCCTTTCTCAAGCTAAACATCCAAGCATTCAAATTCTGTTTTAGAGAGTACCACTCCATCTTGTTTGAATGCCAAAGATACATTTAACTAAAAAACTACTTTACAGAGAACTCACACAAAGCAGGTGGACAATAACAGTGATAGAGAGGCAATAAAAATACCAATAAAAAACTTTCTAAATGTACACAAGGAGATACTGGTATCTTTATCATCATTCTAGCATTGTTATTGTCCACAATTATTCATACTTTTGTGTTTCAGTTTTAGGTATGTTTGAGATGCAAATAATCTCTTCATTTCTGGTTTTCTTCCAAAAATGTTTTAAATTCTTGTATTATTATTATTATTATTATTATTATATGCACTGAATAATTATGCTCATATTTTCTAGATGTGTCATTCAGGGCTTCAGAGCTCCAGTGTTCTTCAGAACACATTATTCCATCCACCCTTTTTTTTTTTTTAACTTTTTTTTAACACAGTTTTTTTTTAACTGTGTTTAAGGATATTGTTTTATTGAAGTCATTTCTTTTGTTTCTAAAGATGGAAATCCGAGAGAAGTCACAAAAAAATCCTCAACAGTGGATTTTATGGATAGAATCAGGTTATTAAAATAATTTTAACCCAAATATATGTTACATTTATTCTTACAAAAATGTATCTTATCTATTTATAGAGACTTAAAGTTTGGGGAAGAGAGTTTTGGTTTTTGTTTTAGATATAAATTCAATCTAAACCTACTCATTGGCTGCCAAATTGCAAAATTGTAGAATAATCTCTGATGAGCTTTTTCTTTATATATGGTAATCATATTTTAATTTCTATACTACTTCTTTGCATTTAGTGAGCTCCTTTGCATTTAATTACCATCTTGATGCTGATGATTTTGAAATCTATTTATCCTGCCCTAATTTCTCTTTCAGCCTCCAATTTTGCATTTCCAACTACCTTTCAAACATCTTTATCTGGATATTCAGTAGCCAATTTAAGTTAACCGTGTTCAAAACTAAGTTCAGTATCTTTCCCCATAAACCCTTCCTTTCTAACTTCTTTATCACTCTAAAGGGCAACAGAATCCTCCTAACCCCTCAGGTTTACAACCTAATGTGTCATCCTGGAAACCTCACTATCACTCATCCTCCAATCTGTCACTTAAGCCTGTCAGTTTCACTTTTGTAACATATCTTGAACATCTTCCCTTCTCTATTCTCATATTCTCATAGAGAGCAGATTAGTGTAGAACATATGTTGGCAGGTATTGTTTTCATTCAAATAGTGCCCTGGGAAACAGTGCAGACCATCCCTCCCAGTGCAGACCATCATCTCACATCTGCTGATTGCTCTACCTGCCTCAAGTCTCTTCCCATTGCAATTCATTGTCTATTAAGTTGCCAAAATGATTTTCGTAAGGGACAGGCCCAACTACATCACAACCCCTTTCTCTCTCCCCACTCAATAAATTCCATTAGCTTCCTGACACCTTTAGGTTCAAACACAAGTCTATGGTATTCAAAGCACTTCATAAATTAACTCCTTGCTCTAATTTTCTCACAATTTATTTCCTGCCACGTATTCTTAATCCTGTGTCACTGCCTCCTTGCTGTTTCATAAATAGTACACTTTATCTCTTAACTCTGGGCATTTTCCCTGGCTATTCCCCCATCAGGAAATGTTTTCTCCCCTTTTACCACTACCTTTATTTTCATGCCCAATTAAAACTCCATCTTCTATAGGAAGCATTTCCCAATCCCATTTAGTTATATTGTCTTTCTTTTTAAAAATTATTTCTTCTTTATATGGCTTGTTTTTATAAACATAACCTTTGTTTGTTGTTATACTCTTAAAATTGTGACTTCCTTGATCACTTCCCTTTTTCATATTGCCAGGGCTAAGCACATAGGAAGAACATAGTAAATATTTATTGACTGACTAATCCAATAATTTTATTGCTGTGTATCTAACTAAGCTGAAAGTTATAAAAATCAAAAGAAGATAACTATTCAAAGAATTTCATAATACCCTTATATATAATTGTGAAAAACTAGAAGCAATTAAAATGCTTAAGTACAGGAAGATGGTTAAATAAATTAAAATTGTTTATGGTTTCTTTGAACAAAATTTAGTTTTCTTGTATATCTCTTTTTATAAGATATTTTTGTGTTTTTGTTTTGTCTGAAATTAGGATCACTAACCCTTACCTTTATTTATTTATTTTTTTACTTTAGCTGAAAGATAACACATTCTGCTCCAATCCCCTAGTTTAAATCTGTGTGTATCTTTCTATTTCAAGTATGTTTCTTATAAATGACATGTTTATATTTCTATATAATAACAAAATAAAATAATATATTTTCTAATATATTCTGTCATTTTTCTGTTTGATTAGTGAGTTCATCTCTTTTACATTTAAAGATATGATTGCTATATATGTGTTTTCCTCCTTATTCCTTTATCCTTTTCCTATTCTCTCTTTCTTTGTTTTGCTTCTGAATAATATCTACCTTAAACTACCCTCTTTCTCTTTCTCACCTCTTTCTTTCCTCTTTCTCACCATTTTCTCTAAATCCTTTTCTCTACTATTTTCTTGTTCAAGATTTCTGTGCTCCCACCCCCTCTCTTTCTCTCTGTCTCTGTTTCTGTCTCTCTCTTTCTCTTTCTGTGTGTTTTAAGATGAAAGAGTAGTTCAAGTGCTGCCTCTCAGTCTCCCACTGTCTCCTCCTTGTTATTCAAACTCCTTTTTACATGTTGCATTTATATTAAATAAATTTATTCTTTCATTCTCTCCCCCTCTATCCCAGAATATTTCTCTTCACACATTTTCCATTCCTCTTTTGAGATCATCTAAATATAAAATAATCACAGGTACTCTCTTTGGGATATCTGATGATGATAAAATTCTCAGAAACTATATGCATCATCTCCCTATATATGAATGTAAACATTTTAACATTGTTTAGCACATTATGACTTCTCACTTATGTTTACCTTTTTATGTTTCTCTTGACTCTTGATTTTCCATGCCAATTTTTTTACTCATCTCTCTTCTTTTCATCAGGAGTTCTGGGGAGCTTCCTATCTCATTAGAGATCCCTTTTTACATTGTAAGGTTATTCTCAATTTTACTGGGTAGCTTAGTATTGATTGTAAATATCAAAGTTTGCCATTTCAAGTATTATATTTCAAGCGCTCTACTCCTTTAAAATGTGACATCTTGATAGATTCCCCTGTACTTGAGTTCTTTCTTTCTAATGATTCAATTATTTTTTTTCCTTGACATGGGAACTTTGGATTTTGACTCTAATATTCCTGGTAGATTTAATTTGATGTTTTAAAAAGTAACTGGTGGATTCCTTTCATTTCTATTTTTGTTTTCTGATTTTAACATATTTAGGCAGTTTTCTTAAAGATTATTTGAATTATGATCTCAAGGCTCTTTTTCTCTTATTCATTGAAATCAGAGAACCAAAAGATTCTTAAATTATTTCTCTATCTATTTTTCTGGTTGTCGTGAGATTGAACATTTTCTTTTATTTTTAGGTATTTGCCTTTCTTTTTAATTATGTTTTGATGTCTCATGGGGTCATTCACTTCCATTTAATCAATTCTAATTTTCAAGGTGGTATTTTCTTTAGTAAATTGTAATTCCTTTTTCCCCAAATCTGTTGGGTTTTTTCCACATCTTTCCACTGTAGTTCTTACTTCTTTTCCCCATTTTTTACTCTACTGATTTCATTTTATTTTAAAAGATATTTTAGTTCTTTTTAAAATCTTGGTTTAACTCTTTTAAGTGTTCTTATTGGACTTGTATAAAAGTTGAATTTCTCCTTAGAGCTTTATTTGAGGATGTTTTGAGATTATCTCTTCTGTTCTTGTTTCTTTAGCTTTCCTGCTGTAATAGTAGCTCTGTGTAGTAGATTGAGATTTTGTTTTCCTTTGTTGTCCCAATCTTGATTTTGGACTTTATACTAGTTCAGAGCTGTCCTGAGTATAGTGAGATAGGGGAAGATATCTGGATTGAGCTTCTATTACATTCTCTTGCTGCTTTCACAGCTCAGTCTGGTAAGCTTGCAAGCTTTCAGTTTTCCTAACATAGTGAGATATATGAAAAGTCTATTCATTGCCCTGTTCAAAGCTATGAGAGTTCTTGATTATAAATATCTTAAGCCTTATCATCATATTTCAAAGTCTCAACTTCTTTAAAATAGTGGCTTCTAAATCTGGTGATATCCTGATTGATTTTACAGTACTTGAATTCTTTCTTTCTCTCTGCTTGAATGATAAAAGCTTTGCATTTTAACTCTAATATTCCTGACAGTTTCAACTTAGGTCTATTGGTTTGTCTTTATTTAGGGCAAACCTTCTATATTAAGTCACTCCTCCCAATGGGATGAGTGCTCCTGGAATCACTCTGCTCCTGGGACCACACAGTTATGTTTCTAGGAACTTGTTCCATGCTTAGTACACAGTTAGGCTCCATGCTTGTAATTAATCCTCTCTACCCTGAAACTGTGACCAGAAATTAGGTAGTAGATGACAGAGCTTCTAGATGGCACAAATTCCTTCACCCAGCAATAGTTCAAGGATTCCTTGAGATTTCTTTCTGCCCTGGTATTTCCTCACTTTATGCTCTGTCTCAAACATCTTTCAGTCCTTAGATTCTGCAGTGCTCCAAACCATAAATGTTCCTGATTTCCCTAGTCTCTGAAGTTTACTGGGCTGTTTCTCTGGGTTGGAAAATTGATTTATCATGACTTTTTCTTGTCTTTCCTGATCAGAATTTGGTCTGGTGCATTTTCTAGATGTTTGTGAAGAAGGAATAGTAGGCAGCTAGGCTCTACTACTTCCTCTTATTCCATTATCTAATAATGGATATATATTTATATATCCTCACTCAGTGATACTTCTTTTCATGGATCCTAATATTTGGGACAGCCTTTTTGGCTGCCATGTCACACCGTTCATTTACATTGAAATTCTAGTCAATTAAAAATACTCATTTTCTTTTGTTCCAGATAACCTAGGATCTAATTGAACCAATACCATCTTCTAGTGTGAGAACCCAAGTATAAGACTTCCCACTTTTCTGTATTAAATTTTATCTTATTGATATAAACAGAAAGACCTTAGGAAGAAAACTTTGTTTTCAGTTTCACAAATTAAATTCATACTAATTTCACTATGTAGATAATGGAATTGAAAAATCAATGTAGCAATATTGAGATACCCAATAATGGAGGGATGGGAATGTTTAAGTGAATTGTGGTGGCTTAACACATTCTAATATACTACAATGCACTTAATACTGACAAGTATAAGGAATAAATATAAATCTGAAGAGACTTTTATGACATGATGTAAAGAGGGAAAGAAGTATAACTACAAGAATGAGGTAACTAGAGTTAATGTGCTTGTTTTGAAACACAGAAGAACCGAGTTGAAATCCTACCCCTGGAAATTTACTAGCCATGACATATTGGCAAGTCACTTTAACTCTGAGACTGATTTCTTATATGTGAAATGACTAGAATAATAACATTTATCACACAGTGGGATTTTGAGGGCTAATCCAGATAATACATGTAAAGCCCCTAACCAGAGATTTCACTATGAGGAAAATACTGTAATGCTAAACCCTTTTAAGTACTTCATCTAAACAATAAAGAGAGTTTAAGAATGTGAGGTGTTTACAGCTTTGTTATATTTGCAGGCTTGAAGTAAACTTAATGTCTAAAAATAAAATGTGTAAACAAACTTTTAAGAAACAAGGATTAGTTTTATAAACCAAGCCCTCCAGGGGTAGATTGGAGGAATTAATTAGACTCCAGTACTCCTAAAATAGAAGAAGGTGAAGGGAAGAAATGAAATTGTAAATGACCACATTTTGTCTACAGTTTGAATTTGAACAAATCAGGATCCACCCTGACAATTTTTTGCTTTAGATTCACAGTCCAGGACTGTCAATCTCATGGTTGGAGCCCCTTTGATATTTCCACATCATCCAGGTTTCACTTTTCCTTTCCCTATAGCTTCAGAGAATGAGAGAACTATCTGATGAGTCTAATCCTATATCACATCTCTGAAAATCAGGGTCAATTATTCTGAAAGTATTGAGGAATTTACTAAGATAGCAACACAAACCCAGCAAATATATATCCCTAGTATGTCTATCTCTTTAGTGATGTTTGGAGGAGGAAAGTCCAAGACAACATTATAATTATATGCACATAAATCTAGACTATGATTTGGTAGTTGTAAATTCACAGATTTTTTTTTCCATTTTAGAGATATTCTAAGTGATTTCTCTTTTATTTATTCCAGGTTTTATTAATTTGATATAAAACTTCTGTTCATTTTGTGAATTTATTTTGTAACCTATTAACCGTAATCAGAGTAGTATCTTTAATTTCCAGTCTGATTCTCTGGAATTGTCCAAGAAAATTGTGATGCCATCTAAAAATGAGGTTAATTGTATTTTCTCTTTGTCAATGTTTCACCTTTAATTTACTTCACTTTATTTGTATGGCTATTGATAGAATTTTAAAACTTAAGTCTAATTTTGATTTACTCTTTTATCTTTAGGAAAGTTCTAGTATATCTTCATTGCAAATAATGCTAGTATTTGCCTTTAAATACATACATTTTATAATATTAAAATGCTCTTTGATGCATGTGTTCTTTAAGGTTATTTGTTCTTGTTGGGGTTTTGTTTTGCTTTTGATACCTTATCAAGGTTTTTTTCCCCAAAAATCTATTGCTAATTGTGTGATTTAAAAAAAATAAGATTGATTATGTTAATTGTTGTCTTGATATTGCATCTCCAAATCCATTCTTTCTATTGCCTTTCTCTTGTCCCATGAAGTAGAATTCCCATCTGTAAAGTACTGCCTAACACATTCCCTCATAATGAAATAATCAGATTTATTAATTGAGACTAACAGAAAGATAATGTATCATCCTTCACATATAATTTGAACACCACTGTCCCACCAGAAATGGGGCATATAGTTTTAGTATATTTTCAATAGTAATGGTGCATTTATATTTAACATCAAGATTTTCAGAAACTTATTAAATGTATTATATTAAAATAGACATAGTAGAAGACAAATGAAGAAAAAGATGCAGCTTTTTTCTTCAGGAGCTTACATTTTCAATATGGAAATAAACATTTATCTTAAAAAAACCCTAAGTAATAAAAGACAATACAGGACAAATTCATGGAAGGAAGCATAAGTGCTATACAGAACCAGAGATCACTGGGTCTCACATATGATCTTACATGGGTTTTGAGGGGATCTCAAATAACACAGAAGGACTTCAGGTGTATTTGGAAAATGGTAACATTTAAATAGATTAGTACAAGATGCTCATTCTCTATTAGAAGAGCACACATACAGAAACTACCAAAATTATTTCAATTGATAATGTATATAACAGCCTGATTTTATTCAGTTCTTCCTAGACATTAACAATATTTTATTATAATATTAATGACTGCATATTTATTTGATACTTTAAGGCTTGGGCTTTCTTTGTAACAATATTAAGAGGGCATAATAAGGACTTTCCCCCATTTCAAAGTGGAGATAAATGAGGGAACTATGGTCAAATAACTTGTCAATGATCACAAAGCATGTGAATTCATGTATATTTGACAAATGCATTCAGTTCTCCTTTACACTGCTATAGTTTTAGTTTAAAAAAATTTTGGTAATAAAAAAAGCATACAAAATTTCAAGAATTCATATTTGACTCTGTAGACAATGAAAAAATAATGGAGTGCATTTATGAAAGTAACATTAAAAAATTAGTCTGATATGGGTACAGAAAATGGAGTCATACAGGGAGAGATTCAAGACAAAAATCAATTAAAATCCTACTGCACTACTGCAGTTCTATAGAGGTTAGATGGTGTGGATTTTCATTAGAATGGTCAAATAGAATGGCAATGACTGAGCAAATAAAAGGAACATTACAAATTGAAAAGTGAAATAATATGACAACTTAGTGGATATGGAAGACATGGGGGAGTGGGAGAATCAAACATCTTAGAATGTTCAAGCTGGATAAACATCTAGTCTTTCCACCCTATTTAAAGCCTATCATCCATCTTTCTTTTTCTCTTTCTTTCTTGAAAATATTCAAGACCCCATATTAAAGAAGTAAGGAACCTAAAATTCATTGGAGGAAAACTTAAAGTGTGAGATTTCCATGAACTTAGGCTTGAATAAAACTGTCAGGATGTACAATATGAGTAGGATCTACATCTCTAGTAGATCCAAATGCTTTTTAACTTTAGCTATGCCTCAAATCTAAAGCATCTCTGGATGAAATAGAGGCTGATCAGATAGATAAGGAGATTGATTTTGACTGTTACAAGGTTGAGTATGAATACTTAAAATAATTTTTTAAATAGTATTTGTTACCTTAAGGAAAACCCATTTTGTATTAGACAAATTGTTACCTTAAGTTTTTGGATGGGAACTGAGGGTCTTCTTACCATTTATATAGAGAACAAGAAAAGACAAACACTGATATTCTTCAAAGAAACACTTGAGACATAAACAAGAGTGTTATCTGTAGAGTCCTCAAGAATGAACTTGATCCATGTAAGGCCTTTATCATGGTTTATACTAAAATATTTGTAGAAGGAAAAAAAAGGGGGGAAAAACCTGGAAGTCCAGCTAACAGAACTATCAATGGTCAAACTGAAATTTTTGTATGAGCATCTTTATCAGGTAACTAGCAATAATAATTAAGACAATAAAAACCAACACATTAATCATCAAAATAAATGATATAATTATAACTTTAAGGTGTATTAGATATTAGACAAGAGGTTTCCAGAAAAGTTTTTATTAGTTCATAACAGTATATGATCAAATCCAAATTTTTTTTATTTTAATTTTTTCACTTTACCCAGTTACATGTAAAACAATTTTTTGTATTTGTTTTTAAATCTTTTAAGTTTTAAAACTTAAAAGTGGCACTTTTCCGTGCCACCACTGAGAAGATATTGTAAAATTATGCAAACAATTCCATAAAATTCATTCATCTTAAGTTCTTCAGAGTAGTCTTGGATCATTGTATTACTGATAATAGTGATGTCATTCACTGCTGATCATTCTACAAACTTTGATATTAATTTGTACACAGCACAGTTCACTTTGCTTGAGCTCATGGAGTACTTTCCAGATTTTACTGACAGAATATTGCTCATTATTTTTTATAGAACAATAATATCTCATCATCATTACATACCACAATTTATTCAGCCATTCCTCAATTGATGGACATTCCCTCCATTTCTAATTCTTTGCTCTGAGAAAAGAGCTGCTATAAGTATTTTTGTATATATATGTTCTTCCCCCTTTTTAAAAAAAATCTTTTTTTTGGGAGGGGGGCGTTCATGCCTGGTAGTGAAATTGTTAAGTCAAAGGATATGCATAATTTTATAGTCCTAAATACATAGTTCATATTTTTGATCATTTATCAATTGGAAAATGCCTCAATTTTTAAAAATAAATTTTGACTCAGTACCCTATACATTTTAGAAATGAGATCTTCACAAGAGAAACTTGCTTCAAAATTCTTTTCATAATTACTATTGCTAACAGTATTTTTCCCTTGTTTATTTTATTCTTTCTTTCCTTTCACCCTGTCCCTTCTCAAAAGTATTTTGCTTCTAATCACTCCCTATCCCAATATGTCTTTTCCTTTATCTAATCACTCCCTATCCCAATATGTCCTTTCCTTTTTCACCCTCCCCTTTCTTGTATCATCTTTCCTTCCTATTTTCCTGTAGAGCAAGATAGATTTATATACCCATATTGAGTTATTTTCTCTTTGAGCCAATTCTGATGAGAATAAGGTTCATTCACCTCCTCTAATCCCCCTCTTTCCCTCTACTATTAATTTTTTGCTTGCCTCTTTTAAGTCAGATAATTTACATCATTCCACCTCTCCGTTTCCCTTTCCCCTAGTACATTCCTCTCTCACCCCTTAATTTTATTTTTTTAAAAGCTATTATTCCTTCATATTCAACTCACACCTGTTCCTTCTTTCTGTATATACTCCTCCTAATTTCCACAATAAGGAGAAAATCTTATGAGTTACAAGAATCATCCTCCCACATATGTAAACAGATAAACCTTAAGGCCCTTATGATTTCCTTTTCCTGACTACTTATGCTGCCCCACAGATCTGCATTTGAAAATCAGATTTTTCCATTTAGCTCTGGTCTTTTCATCACCAATGTTTGAAATTCCTCTGTTGCATTGAATAACCAACTTTTCTTCTGAAGGATTATATTGTTTTACTGGATGGGTGATTCTTGTTGTAATTCTAGACCCATTGCTCTCCAGAATATCATATTCCAAGCCCTCCAATCCTTAATGTAGAAGTTGCCAGATCTTGGGTTATCCTGACTGTGGCTCCTCTATGCTGGAATTGTTTCTTTTGGATGCTTGCAATATTTTCTCTTTGATCTGGGAGTTTTGGAATTTGGCTATAATATTCCTGGGAGTTTTCATTTCTAGATTTCTTTCAGGAGATGATCAGTGGATTCTTTCAGTTTCTATTTTACCATCTGGTTCTAGAATATCAGGACAGTTTTCCTTGATAATTTCTTGAAATATGAAGTCTTTCAATATTGAAGACTTGAAATATGAAATATGACTTTCAGGTAGACTAATAATTTTTAAATGATCTTTCCTGGATCTATTTTCCAGGTCAGTTCTTTTTCCAATAAGATATTTCACATTTTATCCTATTTTTTCCATTTTTTAATTTTGCTGTATTGTATCTTGATTTATCATAAAGTCATTAGCTTCCATTTGCTCAACTCTAATTTTAAAAAAATAACAGCTTTTTATTTTAAAAATACATGCAAAGATAGTTTTCATTATTCACCTTTGCAAAACTTTGTGTTCCAAAATTTTCTCCCTTCCTTCCCTATCCGCTCCCATAGACTGCAAGTAATATTATATATGTTAAGCATGCATAATTCTTCTATATATATTTACACATTTATCATACTACACAAGAAAAATCAGATCAAAAAGGGAAAAAACATGGAAAAAAACAAAAAGCAAGCAAATAACAAAAAAAGTGAACAAAACTATGTTGTAATTCACATTCGGTTTCAACAGTTTTCTTTCTGGATTTAGATAGCTCTCTCCATCATAAGTCTATTGGTCAATTCTAATTTTTAAGGAATTATTTTCTTCAGTGAGCTATTGTTCTTTTCCCATTTGGCTGATTTTGCTTTTTAAGGCATTATTCTCCTCATTAATTTTTTGAATTTCTTTTTGTATTACTCTCATTTCTCGTTCCAATTTCTCCTCTAACTCTCTCATCTGATTTTCAATATCCCCTTTGAGTTCTTCAGTGTCTTAAGACCAAATTTTTTTCCCTTGGAGGCTTTGAATGTAACAGCTTTGACCTTGTTATCATCTACTGAGTCTTGTCACTATAGTAGCTTTTCTAATCAGAATCTTTCTGTTGTTTGCTCATTTTCCCAGTCTATTACTTGGCCCTTAAATCTGTATAAAAGTGGGGCTCTCTTTCCACAGTGGAGGGTGCAATGTCCCAAGCTTCGGGGGTTTTGTGCAACTGTTTGCAGCGATCCTTCTAGAGATCTATACTGTGAGTCAGCACTACTACCTGATCTGAGTATCAACAAAGCAAGAGTCCTGCCAGAGTTGCAGTAAAAAGGCTCCCAATGATCTCCCTTGACTAACCATTTGCCACCCCCATTCCCACCCCTCTGATCCACCCTGTCTGCTGAGATCTCTGAAAGCTGCTGCTGTAATGTTCACTCTCTTGTCTGTAACCACTGCTACTGCTGCCATGCTGCTGCTGGTGGTGATTTAATGGCTCCTAAAATCTGCTCCTGGTTTGCTGAGGCTCCCCTCACACCCTGGTGCACCAAACCTTTTCTGCCAAGTTATAATGGCATCCGTGGGCTGAGAAGTCTGAAGATCTCTGGTATTGCCCTCAATTCAGGGGACCAATTAGCTTGCTTCTGGTTTCCTGGCACCTGGGCTATGCTGGCTTGGCCAGCTCTATGAAATCCACCCCAATGAAACTGACCCCTCCTGGCAACCTCTAAGCCACCTTCAACTGGAAAATTGCTTCACTTCATCCTTTTGTGCATTCTGATGCTCTAAAATTTGTTGAATCATTCATTATTTAAAGGTATTTGGAGGGATTTGGCAAGTCTCTCTCTCACTCTCTCTGATAATGTTTATATAATCTTTTGGGAAATATTTTTATAGAAATACCAGCAAATGATAGCTATAAACATGACTTTTGGGATACATAGAGATCCCTCTAAAGACTTAGAAGGACTTAAACAAACATCCAGTCTCATTAGAGTCAATTTGGGCAATCATATTAAAAATCAAAGAATCATTTAGTTTTTATTCTCAAAATGCATGAACATCTCTGAAAACATGCTTACTAAAAGATACACAAGCAGGACATAACAGGTAATAGGATGATTGACACTATTGTCGCCAGGAATGCATGTTTTGATGGGGAGTGCTGGTTGAAAGAGATAGGATTATTTTAAAGAATTCACTTGGCATTGTTCTGCTACACTGTCTTACACCAGCTTTCAGATGGGCTTAGAATGTCTTGTCAAATATATCCAATTTCCTAAAAGTTGCACATATGACATTTATTATTCCTATTGTCACAGAGCTAGCATGCATCAAAGTTAGGATTGAAGTCTTCCTGACTCCAAGGCTATTTCTTTATCAGCTATACTATGATACATTTCACATGCTAACGTAAAAGAGAATAAAAATAATTTGAGATAGATATCTGAAAAATAAATTCACATAAGATTGTAATCAGTAAACAAGGAGTTGCTGATGACCCGATGTATAAATAGCACTCTCAGGATATCTCTGAATTTACCAGTTGAGATATGAGACATGGGAAAAATAGACAATATACTGAAGACAATTTTTAACTTAAAATAAGTAATAAAAGAATGCAATATAGTATATAGTTAGGTGTCTAATTGTGGGATACAGATGATAACAACAATAAAAATTCAGAGTATAGAACTGAAAAGACATGGAAATTTTGTGAAGAGAAATTTTGCCCTTGACACATGGGCAAGACATGGTTGATTAAAGATTGTAGAAGTGAGATATTCCAATTGGAAAAAATAATATAAATAAAAATAAGAAAACCATAAAAAGCAAAGATATAAATAGCTCACAGTAATTGGAACAAAGGATTCATAAGAAAATAAGTTCATTAGACTGAACAGTGTGTGTGTATATATATGATATTTATATGTCACATATATGTATATAGCAAAAGAGAAAATATCTTTCCCTCTCCTTGCTACAATGGACCTAGAATGCTAAGTAAACGAATGTTAGATTGATATGGTTAGAGATCCTATGTTGGTTTTATATCAGAGAATTGTCACAAATTGGACGATAAATATTTATTTAATAATAAATATAATATATTTAATAATAAATTTAATAATAAATATAATAATAAAAAATAAATATTTATTAACTATGCACTCATATTTAATTAAAACTATTCTGTTGTAAAATAAAATCAATACAATATCTGAAGTAACTTCCATGACCTTTAACACTGCCTGTTTTTCCTCATAAAAAAGAACTTTAAAATGTCTTCTATGCTGTTTTGTTTGCTGTCAATAACTTTGTATTATTATTGTTATTATTATTATAGTTCATTCCAAATTAATTATGTAGTCATCAATATTTTTATCATTCATCTCATGGCTTTTTATAAATTTCTGTATTAATAACAGTAAGTTGTTTCTTAATAACTTGCTATAATCAAAATAAATAAGCAAACACTAGTAAATAAGTTGTTGAATTAATTTTGTGTATGTGGCATAGGACATTTCTCTAACAAAAATAATATCATCATAATAAAAACTATCTTAAGTATTTAACCATAAAATATGATTGCTCATTGATGTCTCTTTACAAGTTCCAAAGGAAAATTCCTTTAAGACTTAGCAAAAAGCAGCTTTCATGCTCAGAAGTGCAAAGCTTATCTCAATACAGTTTTGGGAACCAACACCAAAGAGCTGGGACACAAGGGGATTGATGCTCTCCTTGTTTTTCTTACTAAATCAGTTTTTTTTTTCAAAATGACAGGAGAAAAGATATGAGTGGGGAAAAAAAGATCCAAGACATGTCAGGAAAGCAATGACTCTGAGTATAGAAAATATGCATCAATCAATCAATTAGTAATATTAATTTAGTGCCTAATATGTGACAAACACTGTGCTAAATGCTGAAGATACATGAAAAGGGAAAAGGCATTCCATGTCCTCAAGGAGCTTACAATTTGGTGGGAGAAAAAATAAATCTATACAACATCAGGTATATACATAGGAAATAACAGAGGGAAGGCATTGGAATTAAGAGGAGGGAAAGACTTAAGGTAAAAGCTGATATTTGAATTGGGACTTAAAAGAAGCCAGGGAACTCAATAGTCAGAACAGAAGAAGAGAGTATTCTAGGCTTAGAGGACAAACAAACAACTCCTGGAATCAAGAGGTAAAAATCTTATTTACAGGAGAGGAAGGAGACCAGTATTGTTATTTCAAAAAAATTCACAGAAAACACTAACCAGAGCATTTTGCATTTGATCCTGGAGACAGTAGGGGGTCACTTGAGTTTTTTGAGTTGGGGTGGGGCATGACTGGACCTACACTTTAGGAAAATTATTTCAGGGGCTGAATGGAGGATAGATTATGTCTAGGAATACGTCTCAGGCTATACTTTTCTTAGAAACACTTTTATTTTACTTGATGACAGGACATAGCCTGAAACTCTCTTTTTCCCCCTCATTTTAGTTCCTTCATACTCCTTGCTTCCTGTGTTTCTTCTAATTAACTTCAGGAAGATAGGAGAAAAGAAGGAAGGAAACAAGGGAAGAAAGAAGCAGTTATTAAATACCTCCTATACATTAGGTATGGTGTTTAACAAATATTAGCATGTTTGATTCTCATAGCAATCCTGGGAGGTAGGTGTTATTATTAAAAGAAATGCAATGACTTGCCCAGAGTCACACAGCTGGTAAGTATCTGAAGATACATTTAAACTCATGTCTTCCTAAATCCAGCCCCAGTGCCCTATTCACGCCATTGAGCTGCCTCCACATAGTAAAATGGAACGAACATTGGTTATGGGAAGAAGACTTTGGTCTTAATTTATTTTCAATCATTTATTACCTCTGTGAACTTGGAACATTTACTTCATCTCTATGAGATTCAGTTTCTTCAAATGAAGTATAGGAAAATCATATTATACCGTACTATTTTTAAAATATTTATTTTGAATTTTAAAATACTTCACTCCTCTTCCACCTACTGAGAAAGCAAACAATATATATCTATATCAATATTGGTATCGATATCTATAACATATCCATTATAGATGCAAAGTCATGCACAGCATAATGGAATATCAGAATTTTTCCAAAAACAGGAAGAATAATAATGGGAAAAATATCCCAATCTGCATAGGTACTTGTAATTTCATAGGCTTGCTTTTAAAAGCATATGAGATAATTTGTGCAAAATGCTTTGTAAATGTAAAGCACTATTTGAATTTTACTTATGCTCATTATTAATCTCTAGAGTTTCTGTAAATGACAAGATGCATTGCAGTACAATAGGCTGAAGGCAGAAGACTTCCTCTGTCTCTGAAATCTATGTGACATTATATTTGTTGACCAAGCCACTTAACTTATTTGGGCTGTAGTTTCCACATACATAAAACAAGAAAGGTGAAGTTGAAGAACTGTTTTTGAAATGCCTTTAAATTTTAGATCATGACTTTATGCTCTATGTTTAAGAAGGGAGAGTTATTTTACATAACACAAATAACTTTTTACATTTTAGTCATTTTTGAATTGTGTCTGACTCTTCTTTACCTCATTTGGGATTTTCTTGGCAGGAGTACTAGAACTCTTCCAGTCCATTTTACAGAAAAGGAAACTGAGACAAAGAAGATTGTTACTTCCCAGTATCACAGAGCTAGTAAATATCTGAGACCAGATTTGAATTCATGAAGATGAGTCTTCTTAATACATCAGCACTCTATCTGCTGCTCCATCTGGCTGCCCAAATAATTTTTATTGAGGCTTGAAACTATAATTAAAGATAGGATAAACAAAGTCAGAACAGACCTGGGAATAAAAGAGATCAACGTGCCTACTTTATACATTTCCTTGTTTCTGCCTTAGAGTGAAAGGCAATGAGACGACAATTCTCATTATATCTGAGAATTATATTTCTAAAAATTTCTGGGAATTTTGAGATGATTAAGTAGATCCTTTTATTGAATTCTTATGATTTGGCTAAAGGATTTAACAAATGCACAATAACGATTTGAATATCTCCCTTTCTCCCATTTCAGATCTGAGTTATGATAAATCTTGGCTCAATTCATTATTATTATTATTATTTTTTTGCTGATAATGAATTAACTCTGCTTTTTCCCCCTTTCTCAGAAGCTGACCAACCATGTCACATTCAAGAGAAAATGAGGAAGATATAGATGTAGCTTGTCCTCAAAAGATCAGAGACTTAAAGAAATAGTGCCTTATCTCATGTCCTGAGCAAAATTTTGTAAAAAACACAAAAAACAAAAAACACCAGTGTTATCTAGCTATTTTTTTGTCACTAGAATGTAATAATAATTTCAAAACACAATTATTCACCAGGCATGGTGGTTCCTAACTATAATACCTGCTATTGGGGGATACTAGATTTGATGAATTATTTGAATTCAGAAATTCTAATCTAGATTAGGTCTAACGCTAACTGGGCAGTCACATTAAATCAAATAGCAATATAGTGAGCTCCAAGGTGGTGAAACTACCAAGTTTCCAAAGGAGGATAAACTTGGTCCAGGTTAGATCTAAAGCAGGTCAAGGCTCCCATGCAAATTAGCAGTGGGGTTGGTTTTATGAATGGCCACTGTACTTTGCACCTAGATGAGATAGGAAGATATAGTTCCTAAAATACACACACAAACATACACACACACACACACACAAACACACATAAACACACACACACACTCACATTCTAAACAAACAGAAAACAAAGAAAAAGGCAACCACATGCAGATAAATCATTTAACATCTTATCAAATAGTGCCAACCCTGGGTAGAACTATGGCATAAGTCAAATTTATTTTTATAGTAAGAAGCAAATGACTTCACATTTCTTCTTCCCACTGAATGGCATTTTCTTTACATCTATAAGGGTCCTTTGGCTCCTACATTTTTAGAAGGCATTACATTAAACATTATTGGAGGTCTCTGAATGGAAACTAGTGGCCATGTTGCAAAGGAGGCTCCTATTGAGGGAAATTGAACTTGATTTTCCTTATGGTTCCTTCTAAATCTGAGATTCTAGGATAGAGTTAAAGTTTTAAAATAAAATGATTCAATTTAAAAATCAGTTAAGAGATGGGGGAAACACTTCTTGAAATAACATATAGAGGATGGTATTTACACTTTTCCTAAATAAATTGACCCTAAAGAAAAAACGATGGTTTTACTTGAGCTGGAAAAATAATGCACTTATATAATCTGTGAAAAAAAAAACTGAAGTTAAGAAATCAACATGGAGAAAGCCAACGATCTTTCTTGCTTTAAAGAGAGGAATCAGGAGCAAACTGTAAGCTTTGGGTTGATGATGCTCGTGGACATTTTTGTACAGTGCCTTTTGTCATATCTCTAAGTTCATGTCTTAAGTGGAGTTATATAACTAGACATTGGAGTCTGCTCATATCCAGATATATATTGCTTGAAGTGTTAAGACTACATGTTCCCATAGTTGGAATATGTTAGATAAAGTTGAAAAATCATCCTCATAGGAATACTTTCAGAAGTCATTTATCTAGCTAATAAGGGGAAGATACTTGGGAAACTATTGAAAAATTTCAGACAAGCAATAATAAACCCTTAACATAGAGTGGTAAAGTAGGAATGGAGGGGAGATCAGTTACTGGGAGGATCCCTACCTAGCTGACCCTCCAACAGGCAGAATAGAATCCAAATTCCTAAAAAGTTATAAAGAGCATCCTAGAGCACATCATTGAATGAGGAAATGTTTTATCTCATCTTTCTTTAAGGACAGAATTTTCCTTAATATATCTTTTCCCCCTTAGTATTCTGCCATCTTCCAGGAGTTTGATTCTTGGTGATGAAAGATAACTGCTATGTATTCACTCTTCCAGGGAATATAGTGCTGGACTAGGAATAGGAAGACCTGAGTTTAAAGCTTACTCCAGATATTTATGAAGTATGGCCCTGGACAAGTCAGTTAACCTGATTGCATCAATTTTCTCATCTATAAAATGGGGATAATAATAGACACTCATTCTATGGCTACTGTGAAAATCAAATAAGACATAAGTTGAAAAGTGTTTTTTTAAATATCAACATGTTATATAAAAGCTAGCAAATATTGTTGTTATCATTAATATTTTATACCACCACTAACATCAATACTCTTCTCTAAAATATATATAGCAATGTTAGAATAGCATATGACCGGAGCTATCCCTGTCAGTGAAAAGCTGAGAGTCACTGGGAAAGTCTCTCTCCCTCCCAAAGTATCTCCTCTAAGTTTCACTATTACAAATTTATTTGAGTTTTTTCATATTTTCAAGAGCCTTTATTAAAATTAAACTATCACTAGGAGAGATAAAATCTTAATACCTTAAAATCAACCATGCCATAGTTTCTCAATAATACTGTTCAGCTAAGAGTGAAGTCCCTAGCACTGGGTAATCACTTCGGAAAGAGGTAGGGATGTCAGAGAGCAGAAAATGGGAAGATAGGAACAGATAAAATGGTACTAATAAAGGACTATGAAGTGTATCCAAATCAAATTTAACTTGGCACTATTTTGCCCAAAGTGAACTCTGGATTTTAATGTTGGCTTGATTGGCTCCAAGAGACAATGAGAGGGAAGGGGCAGCTAGGTGGTGCAGTGAAGAGAGAGAGAGAGAGAGAGAGAGAGAGAGAGAGAGAGAGAGAGAGAGAGAGAGAGAGAGAGAGAGAGAGGAGGGGGAAAGAGCAGAGAAGGGAAGTAAAGGGCAGGCAAGAGAGGAAGGGAAGGTAAAGAAAAGAGAAGGGGAAGGTAAGGAAAGGGGAAAGGTCTCTTTCAACCCTTCTTAATTCTAGTGCCTTCCCTCACATTTGCTTCCTATTTATTCATATTCCTATTTGTTGTTGTCTGTATATGTTTGTTTAATTGTTGTCTCATCCATTAGATTGTGAATTTCTTGAGCACGGACTGTCTTTTGCTTCTTTTTGTATATCCAGTGTTGAATACAGTATCTGAAACACAATAGGTGTTTGATAAATGTTTATAGACCAATTGACAAGAGAAAAGAAAATATCTCAACTTTTCACTGCTCACTTCCCCAAAAGGTTCTGGGGGTGCTTTTATTTGCATTATTATCTCTAACTCAAAAAGTACTCACCTTCGGAACTTCAGGATGAAATATAGCTCTTTTTCACTAAGCACCTCATACCACTTCTTTAGTCTCTTCAACACTTTTGGACCATCTCTCCCCACCAGAAACTAGAGCCTTAGTCCTGGTTTTCTCCTCTTCTGATATTTAACCAAGACTCTGTCCTCCACATCACTTTTTGTCACACAGGTACTATCTCCCTCTTTCCACCACTCTTTTATTTACTGGAATATAAATTCTCTGAGTCAAGAAATATTTATTTAAATGTGTTTCTAGCATTAAGCAACTAAGCATAGTGTCTGATACATTGTAACTGCTTAATAAATAATCTACCTGTCTGGAAATCTATCATCTCTCACTTTGCCAGACTTTTGTAATTTACAAATACATCATTAGAAAACCAGCACAGTGATTTTAGAGCTAGAAAGATTTGAGTTCAAGTCTTCCCTCTGACTAATCGTGCCTGTTTTACCTCAGGCAAGTCATTTAACCTCTTAGTGCTCTAAATAATCCTCTACAACTATAATTAGTAAAGATGGTATCAGCCTGCATTAGTAAAGTTAGTTTCATCTTTTTGATTATAGCAATGGGTATCCTAAATCCAGTCTATATTCATACTTCTTTGATATGGCAGAGAATTTCTGTCAGCTCAATTTTCCAGAGATTCAAAAATGAATATATCTTTATATAGTTTTTCTCTAATAGGTTTAGTGGTACATCTAAGAACTAGGGATATGATGGAGTTAGTATAAATTAAATTTTAAATTGAACCACCTGAAGCCAGAGTTAGTAAGAAGAACAGAGAAAGAAAACATCCTTCCTAAGATGCACTTGTTCTTTGGGTCCTGAGATTGGTTTAAGGTGTGTACTAATGAATTTAATAGTTGCTGTTTAAAATATTTATTTGGAAGAGTTTTATTTCAGAATTTGTAAAGTGACATGGGCTAAAAAGAGAAATGCATGTGCTTAAAATTTTTATCCATGTGATTTTGTTCTAAATTTTGAGAAATTTCCTATGCTGAAAATTAATTTCAATCTACATTTTATGTTATGTGTTGTCTATGTATTATTAACATAGCAATGTAATAAATTTTAGCTTATTATTTTAAAATAATATTTAATTTTCCTTAGTTACATGTAAAACCTTTTAACTTTCATTAAAATTTTTTTGAATTCCAAATTTTCTGTTTCCATCCCTTATCTGCTCCTTCTTTGAGACTATAAGCAATTTTATATAGGTTATATATATTCACTCATACAAAACATATCATCACATTGATCATGTTGTGAAAGAAGACACAAGCCCAAAGGGAAAAAAACACATACACAAAAATACAGAAAGTAGAAGAACAGTATGCTCCCTTCTGCATTCAGACTCCATCATTTTTTTCTGGAGGTAGATAGTATTTTTCATCATGAATTCTTTGGAATTGTCTTGGATCATTGTATTGCTGAGAATATCTAGCTTATTATTAATATGGCAAATTACAGAGAATCGACAATGGAATAATTATAGCATTTCAACCACTTAATTAATTTGGAATTTCTTTAAGAGCAAATCTCTGGGTAGCAAATATTGTGACTTTATGAAGATCAAAGTAAACTATACTATTTAAATTCCTTTTTTGTGAGAGAAAGTAGGCAGTCTTAAAAAGAGATAAAAATAAATAAATCAACAAATAAATTAATGGAGATTGTCTGAACTTCAATAAGAATTGATTCTATCTCACACTAGATAAGTATGATAAGAAAAAGATTGCATAGTTGACTGGCTTTGTGACATTCCTCAGCTTTACTATTCATCAACACAGGGACTTTATTAGCTCCTGTTCATTGAACTTATTCTCCTATGAATCCTCTGCTTCAATCACAATGATCTCTTCAAGGATCATTGTACTTATCCTTTTAATTATTGTTTTCACATCTTATTCCTCATCTAGAATAACTCACCTTTGACTTTGCCACTGATTCCTGTCTTGTTCATACTTGAAGGCTTCTTATCATAAATTTATCATAAAACTCTTCAGGTCACATGGATCTTTTTGAATTCTAACAGTACTTAAAGTTCATAACACATAATTAAATACTTGATTACATGAAATAAAAGATACAGATTACTTGATATCTTGTATAAAGTATCTTTAATCATTTCTTTCACATAAAAATTGTCTTCCAGTTAGACTATTAACTTCTCTAGGACAGAAAGACTGATTTCTAATTTTCATACTTCCAAAGAGTCTATAAGAGAGTACTAATCTCAAAGTAGACAATCAATTGATTTTTTTTTTATTGATTCATTAAAGCATTCTGTGAAATTCTCAACAAAAACAAAATCTTAGAATCAACTTATTTTGATTCATTTTAAGGTTAATATTAAATATATGATCTATGGCACTTTTGGGGAGAACGGGTGTGAATGGGACAATAAGATGATGCACACAACAAGGAAATATTTCCAGGAGGTGGAGCTTCTGGGACCTCAGAGAAAAACAAAAACACAGCTGTGGTCTTTGTAGAATACTTCCTCCTCATCTGCCATCACTGTGGGCATGGCTACAAAGGAAGTGGGGATTCTGGAGGAACCAAGTTTTGTTATTTACTGATAGAGGTATTAAGTACATCAAGAAGTAGCTTCTTGGTTGTTTAGCATACAACTGGTTGGAACAAAAACAATAATAACAAATCTAGGAACTGAGGGAAGCAGTGTGAAAGAAGAAAAAGGAGAGTGTTCTGAATGTCTTTTGCATTGTATAGTGAAGAAGTATGTGAATGTAACTGCAGACTCATACTTTTGTAGAGTGAATTTTAGGATGGTCAGAGAGAGAGATGTTCTACTGAATGAAAATTCAAGAGTAGTCTGAACTCAATGTAGGTGAGTATGAAAATAAGGGAATATGGAATTTGGAGACAGTGAAATTAGAATAGAAATTGTCCATTTAAGTAGGACTATGACCCACATCATATGGACCTATATGAAATGAACAATGAAAAAAGACCATAAAGTTATACTGTCTGTCTTAATTTGTGAATCTGGGAATTTAATATACTTTCTAATTTGGGATTTGGAAAGGAAGTTTATTAATGTAGGATTTTATTGGGAGAAAAATACTAGGTAACTGTGGGCATTGAATATTTTAATAAAGGTGTTTGGATCTTTATCAAAGAATGATTGTTATTAAATCAGCACCCATTTTGAGTGACATATCAAGAGGTGTCCTAGAGGGCACATTTCTGGGGCTAATACTTTTTGTAGAAGATTTTGTCTAGAAAAAGTAGGAAAGAAAGTAGAAGAGACTTTGTAACTGTGTGGTATGGCAAATCCATTTTACAAATACTCAGAGATATCTCTAGTGAAGAATGGAAGTGTTTATTTTAGAATCTTGCAAGAAGCAAGCACCTTTCCACTGGAGATCTATCAGTGGAGAGAGGTTAATTCCTACAGAAATTGAAGTGAGTTATATAGCTGTGACCACAAGAATCCATGACACCCTTTCTTTCCCTTATCCAGTCTTAATGCTTGGAAGTAACATGAATTTGTTAAATTTTGACCTGAATTTTATGATGGTCTGTTTCACAAGGTTTCCAAATTGTTTACAAATATGTTTTATGGTGGTCAGTTTTACAACTGCTTACAACTGTTTACTTTAGCCACCCTATTTCATTTCCCCAAATTCCCAGATAAACTGAATCTAAGTTATAAATTCAATCTATTTTAGTTAATGATTTTATAAGAAACCATATAATCTCCCACAAAGAGGAGATTTATTTAGTAATCCATTAAGCTAGAATAACTAAGAGACTTAGTTTACCTCAGGCTTCCTCAATCAACAAATAAGAGATTAGCCAGTTTATAGACTTCTTAGAATATCTCCAAGACATTGAATACTTAGATTCTTTTCTAAGCAGTTAAGTAAAGGTCCAGAAGATTACTTCAGATATTTCTACTAGAAGAACAAGCCTTTTGTTCTCCTTCCCAAAGCCTTAATATTAACAGACCTTTGAAATTGGGTCTGGAATTATCAAGTGACTACTCTGAGAAGTCCTCAGTTTCCCCTTACACTCATAACTTTCATGTATGGTTCCTTTCTGGACTCTATGGCAGCATCTTTCTACTTGCTCTATCTCTCTCACTTCATTTCTTTCACTTTGAAAACAAGTCCTAGTACTTGACTCTTTTCAACAATGAGGTAATCCAAGACAATTCCAATAGATTTATGAGGGGAAGTGCCATCTGCATTGAGAGAAACTGAATGTGGATCAAAGCATAGTATTTTTCACCTTTCTGTTGTTATTTGTTTGTTTGTTTTTTCTTTCTTTCTCATATTTTTTTCTCCTTTGACCAGCTTTTTCATGTGTGACATGATGAATATGGAAATATGTTTGGAAGAATCACACATGTTAACCTATATTGGATTGCTTGCTCTCTTGGGGAGGGAGGAGAAAGAGAGGGAGAAAAATTTAAAACACAAGATTTTGCAAAGATGAATGCTGAAAACTATTTTTGCATGTATTTGGAAAAATAAAATACTATATAAAAAAGAAAGCAAGCCCTAGTGCCCCGTGAAATCTGTGCATTGCCCTACATGGAGCCCAATATATCACTTTTAGAACTCATATCTTCCCTGTCCCAAAGCTTTAAGGAAGATATACTCCACTAGAGAAAAATACATTCATCCCCCTAAACACAAATTTGTTCAAGAATGCATTGGTAAATGTTTAACAAGATACCTTCCTAAAAAAAAAAATACCCAGACAGGCACATACACACACTACATGATACATTTTTAAGATTTATCTTCATTATTATTTTATCCATTCACTTTCTTAAGTTTAGACAATCAACAAAACAATAAATCAAGATCTGTTTTGTGTAAGCTTTGTCAATTTTTGAAGTGTAAATGCTTACACAGAAAATTTAAGATTTGACTTTCTCTAGCAATATGCGCTGTTTTGAGCATATTCCTGGATCTATTGCATTAAAAACACATGATTTCAAATACCACATAATTAAATGTTTAAAAGCCACAGAGATGCAATCATGGATTAGGGATTATGAATTTTAATTATCTGGTATTTAAATAATATTCTTTCAACATTTATTAAGAATGATTTTGTGTCCTTAAGCATTTCATTTATTAAATTTTGTAAGCATTCATAATCAGTTCCTTATCTTTAAATTGCCAATTGTTGGTTATTTATTCGACTCCAAGTGTTTTTCTTTTATTTTAGTAGATTCCCTTGATATTGGATATTGAGAAAAGTCATCTTTCATTGATTATATCTGTTGTTTTGCAAGTGGTTTAAAAAAAAAACTATAAGAGGATAGACAGATACCAGAAGATTTCTAATGATTCATCCAACCATGGCCTGAATTTTCGTGCTATTATTTCAAAGTCACATCCCGGGAATTCTGAAACAGCTTACTTGACTTCTTTCTGGCACCAAACATAGAAGTAGAACATAGAAGAGTTTCCTTTCTGAAGGGCATGCTAAGTAGTTAGTGATTTCAAATGATTATGGATATGCTCAGTGCTTTAGGAATGTTGTCTTATCTTCACTGGTGATCAATATCAACTGAATAATTGATCAGATTCTAATAAAAATAGATCCCCAAAATTAGTACTACCTAATATTTCTAGGCTGAAAGTGATTTGTGATTGAAGAATAAAGCTAGGTAATGATAAATAGCATTTATTATACTACTGAAAGTTTTGCAAAGTACTTTGCATATGTTATCTCATTTGATACTCATAACAATCCTGGGAGGTAGATTCTCCCAGGATTCCTAGGTAGATCTATTTTATAGATGAGGAAAGTGAAATTGAGAGAAGAGCTGCACAGGATATCACAATTAAGTGTTTATGGTAGGATTTGAACTCAATTCTTTTTCTCAAAGTCCAAGACACTCTACACAGTACCACCCAAATGGAATGTGGAATACCATGAAGTAAGTAACTAAATACTATTTTTACATACAAGGAAACTTTTGTTGATTAATGTGGCTAAAGAAAATGTGCTTATGTCATAGTGGTGGAAATAGAGAATATGCTTATGTCACCATGGTTATTTTTAAAAATCTTTAATGCTCCAAGGTAATTAATTCTATTGATAGAAATGAACATAGGCTTTTCATGAAACATACTATTTATTGTGTAGTACACATAAAAATCAAACTTAAACAGATGGACCATATTTTATTATCTTAATTATTTTTGAGTGGTATCCAATCACATTCACCATTCAGAGCTATAATTGAATTGATCATGCTGTCATTCAGTTCACAACTTCCTTCCTTCCACAAATATTTATTGAATGCCTGTTCTCTTTAATATCCTGTGCTATGTTGTATTTAATTTCCTTCGCTATGGTCATGATAAAAACAAAAACAGTATTTTTTTCTTTTCATAGATCAGCTACTTCTATTGTTTTTATTCATGATTATTTATGATTCCAAAATATTTGTTTCTATCCCCATCTTCCCTCTTGAATTCTAGTTTTCAGTCTCTATTTGCTTTTTAACAACTCTCCATGGACCCTAACCCTTCATTTTAAATTCTCACATCTAAAATTCTATCTTTCCATTTTTGCCACACTAAAAGTCCATGTACCCAGTGATATCAATCAATCATCAGGCATTTACTATATGGCAGACAGTGTCCTGGCTGTTAGGGATACAACATTTCTGATTTTAAAACTTAAATTTTATATAATGAAATAATCACACCTGGCGAGAAATCACGTTCTAACAGGGGATTAGAATTTATATTGCATCTGCACATTGTCCTGAAGGCATCATTTCCAAAAGAGAGAAATCATATCTAAAATCTCTTCTTATTTCCAAAATTTTCTGTCTTCAATTAGGTACTTCAATAAACATTTGATATAATTCAACAAAGATGATTTATTAGATGAGTACTGTGTATAAAGCATTATAGTATTTCTGTCAATGGCACTATCATTATTTCTCAAAACACAAACCAGGAAGGTTTTAAACTTTCTCATTATCTCTTGGTCAGCAGTAGGGGTTTTAATAATTAGGTTCCTAAAAGTGCCATTAGCATTTATCTCTTTGGAGATGCTGGAATATGCCACTATTTCAAGTAGTTCCAACAACATAATTATCACTTCATTTTCCCTGTAGAATATTGGCTGTATATGAATTATGTAATATAGCTATTGGCTATATGTGAATTATATAATATAGTTTCAATAGTTTTTTCATCACTATCATTTGGTAACAATCAACAGTCATCAATAGAGTCAAATTCTATCACCAAATAGCAATTTTCTAATAATTGTAACTTTTAAATCTATTGTACAATGGCAGTTTTGCCATGTCACTGTAACAATATACAATAATTTGTATGGCATTTGACACATCATAGCAAAATAGTTATAGACTGGTCTGATTTTTAAAATCTGGCCGCATCTTTGAGAGTTTCGATGTAAAATGACATTTTCTTCTTTTTTAGTGATCAAGGTGACAAAGCATTAGAATAGAATAATGAGAAAAGTTGTGTATTTCCTATTTCTTCTTCCCTTGGAGAGGGATGTGTGTGTGTGTGTGTGTGTGTGTGTGTGTGTGTGTGTAACACAATCCAATAGCATTTGAGTCAATGACCTGGGTGTGAAACTGAGTGACTTTGGGTGAGTCAGTTAAGACACTGAAACTGTCCCTTCACTATATCCAAAGGGCTATAAAACTGTGTATACTTTTTAACCAGAAACATCACTATAAGGTCTGCATCCAAAAGATATATATAAAAAAAGAGAAATGATATATTTGTACAAAGATATTTATAGCAGCTTTTTATAGTATCAAGGAATTGGAAATTCAGAGAAAATTCAATTGGGAAATGGCTAAACAATATATAGTATATGATTATAATGGAATCCTCTTGGACTATAAGAAATGAAGAGCAGGATGCTCTCAGAGAATCCTGAGAAAACATACATAAATGACACAAAGTGAAGTGAGCAGAACCAAGAAAAAATTGTGCACAGTAACAGCAATATGGTAATGCTGATCAGCTGTGAATGACTTAGTTATTCTCAGCAATACAATGTTCTAAGACAATTCTGATGGACTTATAATGAAAAATGTTATCCAACCCCAGAGAAAGAATTTCGGGAGTCTGAATACTTTTTAAAATGTACTTTTTAAAGCCTTTTTTGTTTTTGTTTTTGTGTTCTCTTTCACAACATAGCTAACATGTTTAACATGACTTGCCTTCTCAAAATGGGGAAAGCATGTAAGAAGAGAATTTGAACTTTGAAATCAAATATTAAAAATTGACTTTACATATAATTGGAAAATATTTTCATAGTTTATATTCATTTTACTAATGTTTTAATATATATTTTTGTAAAAAGAAACTTCTTTCTCATTCATAATATGAGAATAATAATCCCAATCCTATTCATTTCTTTTTTTTTTAATAATTATAACTTTTTTATTGACAGAACCCATGCCTGGGTAATTTTTTACAACATTATCCCTTGCACTCACTTCTGTTCTGATTTTTCCCCTCCCTCTATCCCCTCCCCCAGATGGCAAGCAGTCCTATACATGTTAAATATGTCACAGTATATCCTAGGTACAATATATGTGTGCAGAACCAAACAGTTCTCTTGTTGCACAGGAAGAATTAATCCTATTCATTTCACATAGTTAATGGATCAAATGAATTAATGGATGCTTTTTATAACCACAAATCATTATATATGTGTAAATGAAAATGATTATTATTGATAAATTAAATACACATATCTATTTGTCGTAGGTAGTTTATCTGATATTTATAATCAGGGGTGTGCTAGAAGCAGTTCACACCAGTTTGCAAAAGTATGTATACACTGGAGCACAATTGTCAAACTTTTACCAGTATAACTCCTAAAACACTTTATAAACATTACTTGAACCCAATAGGCACATAATAGAAGACATGGGGAATGGAAGTCATCACCAAAAGGATTTCCTGGTGACAAACCATAGAACAACAACAACTAATATTTATATAGCACTTAAAGAATTGTAAAGTACTTTACATACATTATCTCAATTAAGTCTCACAACCTCCCAGGTTGTAATCTCTTCCTCACAATAACCCTGTGAACCGAGTACTGACAGCATCATTATTCCTACTGCATAGATATGCAAACTGAGATTTGAAATGAGCAAAGTAACTTTACCAAACTCAAGGAGTTAGCTATGATATTGCGTCACAGAAGCTTCTTTTCTCACACCATATTCAGAGTTTTTCTCACCACATCACACCACTTCCTCCTAAGATCACTACCTCTTATACTTATTCAATATTGAGTCCAGCATTGCCTGAATAAAAGGACACAAATTCATTTAGTATCATTGTGAAAATAAAGTGTTTCCTACATAAGCAATTTTTCTCTGTTAGTGTTACCATGGCACTCTAATTCACCTCCCTTTGTACTAATTTTGTAATCCTGGTTAGCTGGCTTCATTGCTTTAGGTACAAGCTGTATGCCTGCTTAATAACCCTAACACTTTCTCAGGAACTCACTCCCCAAACTCCATCCCTTTCTGGCTAGGGAGGCAGAATCATAGTTCAGTGGAAAGAAACCTGGAAGGAAGGAGTTAAAGGACCGTATAACTGCCAAGAGCTACTTCAGTTGTAGCTGAATTTGAGTTTAAAAGCTTTTGAAAAACTTGTAAACAAGTTTTTACCACTCATGTTGCAGCTCACAATATGTTTTAGGCATTCTCTATTTTATTGATTAGTTTTGCTGACTTTAAAAATCTTTTTCTTTAAAAAAGAAACTTCTTTGTTCTATGGAATGGGGAAGGAGAAAGAAAACAGACACAGAGGGAAATCTAAGTGATATAAAAAAATATCAAAAAAAATCTCCTAAAAAAGAATTCCCTATTTTAATTCCCATATTAAATTTACCGGTCTTCTTTCTTGCTAATTTTATGTACTCTGGTTACTTTCTTTGAATAATAAGCTTATAGCTGTTCACAGGAAACTGGATCCCACTGGATCATCTTATTATGTAGTTATATAACTTTTATTTGTCTTAAGACAACAAAAATGGATGGAACATTTGCTGTTCTTTCTATTAACAGAAACAGGTTCCTTCTTTTTGAAAGTAACTTGAGTATTAAATTATTATAGATTATTAGTCAACATTATTTTTTCCAACCATTTGGAGTTTATTATTAGCAAGATGCCTGTCACATGGTAGATGTTTGATAAATTCTTGGGATATGAATGAATATCTGATAAGGAACTATCATCCCAGGGATTATTTGTTCCACCCAGAACCAACTGAAGAGTTCTCGGAGGGTATATCAAAGTCTTTATGATTCTTAGAGAAATGGCTACTTCTCTCTCCTTGTTCCATTAATATGGCTTAACATGAGTGTAATCTAACAGACTGTGACTCATTTCCCAACTTATGTAAAATTGCTCTCTTCCAATTACTGCTACATATTGATGGAGTTCAATTGCATAAGTATGAAACAACTACATACTATTCGTTATTCATTAAAAAACAAGGGGGAAAGGAAAATATCAATTACATTAAACAAGCACCATGGGTCTTTTCTTCTTGACCATGGCTCTTTGTAAGCCTTGGAACCTTCCCAAACCAAGGACTTCAAAGAAATATAATCCAGGAGCTCAGATTCAAATATCCCTTTTGTCTGCAGTCCTGCCAGAAACCCTGGATTTCAAAAAGGCACAGTTCAGGCACTCAGATGAAAACTGTCCTCTTATCTGAAGGTAACACCAAGCCCACAATTCAAAGACATATAATTCAACAGTTCAGGTTCAAACTGCCCTGTTATCTATAGACAAGACCAAATCCAGAGCTCAAAGAAACAGTCCAAGAGTTCAGATGCAAACTTTCCCTTAAGAGAAACTTCAGAGTGTTAGTGTGATTCCTCCCTCTGAGCGATCTAATTTCTTCCCCTGTTGTCAGCCCTACTACAGGTATGCCTCTAAGCTCTCATTTCATACCTTTACTATTTCTCTTTAAGCCTACCCTGTATAGGATACACTGCCTAATTCTAATTACTGGAGTCTTTTTGTGGGAATATTAACTGCAGGGTGGAAACAGGTTGTCTCACACTGATGGCCATTTGGTCTCTATTTCTCTTCTTGAAATGTTTTCCCATCCTATCTCACTGATACCAGGCTGAACCTCATTCCCCTTCTCTTCAACTCTTCTCCATTATTGTTTTGATTCCCATCCAACTTATCAGTTTAGCTCAGTCTTCTTTCTTCCCTAAATCCCATTACCTCTTACTGCTGTTTTAAGTGGGAGGGATGAGGAAGAAACATTAAAATTTTAATCCTTTCCTTAAATCAACTTTAAACATCTACAAAACCAATTGAATGGGTTACAAATTTTTACATTTGACTATATAAATTTCAACATATAAATGGGTAATCAAGCCAGGATTTTCAAGCTCCTGATAGGTACAGGATGTGTCCATACCAATTCTGATTACTCTGTCGGTAAGCTCTTTTAACTGCTTTTATTCTCCAACTTTTGTTTTGTCCGTTCATCACTACATATTTATATACACATTTTCCCTTTTACATAATCACAGTCAGTCTCCCTTTTACAAAATCATTGTCATTCTGATTATGCTTCCTTTGTTTTTGATTATTTCATAGAGACTTTTCAAGATTTCTTCACATTCTCTCTATGTAATGAAGATGGACATTGTTCAGGATGTATCAACTCATTGAACATCACGTTTTCAGTTCTATCCTCTTTAGAAATTTTATTGTTCATTGTATCATTTGGTGATTACTTTTGAGTATATTTAGATTGTTAACTATTTTTCCATGTTCATGTTGTATTCTAAATATATGTTGTATATCTAAAAGATTGTAAGTGTTTTAGGGTTCAAGATTTTATCTTATGTATTTTTGCAAAACACAGTGTTTAACATTGTAGCTTACATATAATGGCACTAGATAGTTGTTGATCATTGTTCAGACCTGAATAAACACAGAGCTAAAGATTGCCTGCCAAAGATAAGATGTATAAAGGCATTATTTTACTTCTCTTTTCATTTTAATGTTCCCAATACCTTTCATATTGGCATAGACATCCTTAGAAGAATAGCAGAATGTCAGAGCAGAAAGGGACTTCTCAGGCTGACTAATCCAATCTATACCTAAATAAGAATCTCTGTTATAACAATCCCAACAAGTAGACATCTAATCTTGAAAGTCTGTAGTGAGGGAGAACCCATAACTTTCTAAAGCAATGCAGTGGAGAGAGTGCTATAGATAAGGTCAGAAGCCCTGAATTCAAATCTTGTCTCAGATACTTTCTATATCAATGTGATCTGGGGTTATTAGTCTCTCAGCTTCAGTTTCCTCTTCTGTAAAATGGGAATGATAATAGCACTTGCCTCCCATAGTTTTTGTGAATATCAAATGGGATAAATTATGTAAAGCACTTTTTAAACCTTAAAGCTATTAATATTATCAAGCTTTAATTTTAGGAGGATTTTTAAAAATCAATTTCAAAATCACATTTTTAAAAATTCTTAACATTTCTCTTAGTTCTTTTATTTTGCATTCTGAGACAAAACAATGTGGTACTATCAATTAGTAAATATTTATTGTATCTACTGTGTACTGGAGCAGCTAGATGGCATAGTGAAGAGAAATTAGACTTGGAATCAAGAAGACTCATCTTCATGAATTAAAATACAGCCTTAGACACTTAAAATTTATGTGTGATTCTTGGGCAAGTCACATAAGCCAGTTTGCGTCAGTTTCCTCATCTGTAAAATGAGCTGAGAAGGAAATAGCGACCCATTCCAGTATCTCTGTCAAAAGAAAGCAAAACCAAAAACCCAACCAAAAAAATACTAAATGGGAATACAAAGAGTCAGACACTGCTGAAAGACTCAATACATATATGATGTGCCAGCTATGTGTCTTAAGAACACAACTAGAGTGAATAAAATAATCCCTATTTATAAGGATTTACAATCCCCATTGTAATGGGGGAGACAAGTACATATAGAAATATACACATTATAATCACAAAGTTGATAAATACAAATACAGACAAAGTAGTTAAATTCAAGGGGGTTTAGGAAGAAAAGTATCAGCTGTTGAGGGAGGGTGGAAACAAAGAAAAACTTCATACAGAAGACAGTGCTGGAGCTGTGAATTAAAGAAAGAAATAGGCTTTATTAGATGGATATAAGAGTGCATGCCAGGGATGGAGGGTATCCAGTACAAAGACACAGATTCAAGAAATAGAATGAGTGTTAAACTTGGAGTCAGGATCTGAATTCAAATTCTAGTTTTGCCATTAACTGCTTATGCTATTTTGGATAATTCACTTTACCTCTAAATTTCTAGGTTTCCTCATCTATACAATAAGGAAGTTGGATTATCTGGTTTATAAGTGCTATTCCAGATTTAGCACTATGATCTTCTATTTTGCAATTCCTCTTCCACTCTCACATGGTGCTAAAATCTTAGAATATCAGAATTGCAAAGATCTTGACAATAACTGGGTTAGTACCTAATTTTTGGTCAGATGTAATCCTGAATCCTGGTGAAAAGAAGAATTTGCCCAATATCACATCATTGATTGTGACAAAATCAGGAATAACAGGTAGGCCTCCATTTAGTGTTCTGCCTTTTTGGAAAAGCAAATATAGTTTTTTTGAAGTGTAGGGCAGCAGCATTGCCATTGATCATTCTCCTTTACAGTCTTAGGAGGTAAAATCACACAGTGTTTATGAGATTTTAAAATATGAGGCTATTAGTGCAATGGCTGGTACTGCTAAATAATTTCTGGGAGAAATCTGAACATTTTCCATCCTGTAAATGCCTATTTTAATATACCTAATTCATTGGGGGAGGGGAGTTATTTCTTTGCTTTTTAAAAATGTGCTATAGAAACCTCAGTAAGATTCTTAAACTGAATTATAATTGTTTCCTTTCTCTGGTTTGTAAACACAGAACACCAGCTAAGTAAGAAGCATCATGGTATAGAGGAAAGAGAGAACTATTAATTTTTGTATCCAGGCCAAATGATACAAAATATAACTGGGGAAAGTAACATAAAATATGCCCTTAGTTTAGCTGAGGAGTCATGGTGGTGAGCAGGGAGTGGCAGAGGTTCCAGAATACCACAAGATTGCTGTAGGAGAAGCTGCTGAATGAGGGAGAAACAGGGGGATGAAGGCAGTGCTAAACTGGGGTGGAACTAACATGGGGTGAGGGAGCCACCACCTGGCAGCTTCCTATTTTAACTTAATTATTATACTAGTGCTAAGCATGGGGATGAATGAGTGAAATTGCTGGCAGCATTCCTTCTCAATGTTGGTAATTTGGCACAAAGCATCAGGTGCTTCATCCTGATCACAGTTTTAGCATGTTGATATGGAGTTTATATGTACACCTTGGTCTGAGAGGCAGAATGTTAGATGCTGGATCTTTAAGGATACTTTCTCTCTCTCTCTCTCTCTCTCTCTCTCTCTCTCTCTCTCTCTCTCTCTCTCTCTGTCTGTCTCTGTCTCTGTCTCTGTCTCTGTCTCTCTGTCTCTCTCTCTCTCTCTCCCCCCGCTCCTTTTGTTTCTCTGTATGTGTATGAGACAGACTATTTTGGAAGTCTGGTGAAACCAGTAGACTCCTTCTCAGAATACTAATTTTAAATATTAAAAAAATAAAATATGTAGTATTCCAAAGAAAAATTATATGAAAATATAGTTATGGAGCTATTAAAAAATAATACTTTCATCAACTTCAAGTTTGGAACACCCACATTAGAGTGATGGGGAAGTGCCTCAGAACTGTTATTATAGCAAGAAAACAGCTTCATTATACCACAACGGGCAGCACAATTGTTTCAATCGTTCAGATATTGACTTCTTTTGTCTTTAAGTCTGTCATTTCAACCCTTCTTTCTTTCTTCTTTTCTGGATTGAATGTTCCATTGAAATAAAGAAAAACAATTAAGGAAAAACATGTAATACAGTGACAATGTCTGACAACATTTACTATATTCTGCTCTTTTAGTCTCTCCATTTAATGTGATTGTCTGCAATGCTTTCCATCTAGTTTTTATATCTCAGGACAAATTCTCTTACTCATAGTGTTAACACCAAAGACCTGGTTTGAGTCTTGGCTCTGAGGCTACCAGTTTGGGGATCAATAGGTTAGAAAAGTAAGAACAGATACCTTATCTACTTCACTGTCCTGTGGAAAAACACTTTCAAAGCTCCAAAGTGCTTTAGAAATGTGAGTCCTTATGTTGCTGCTTATATTATGATCTGCTCTATAAGAGACAGAAAATAGCAATGTTTTCCTCCCCAAAATATTGTCTGTCAGTGCTTGGTCTAAAAGAAGAGGAAAGCTATATCGAACTTCATCCTAGCTTTTCCCTTTCTTGTGGCCACAAAAAGTAATAGGGCTAATTCAGAGAAATTTATGATACACACATTTACCAAAAAATCTCTTATGCAATTCTCCCATTCAAAGCTGGCCAAAATGTTGATGATCCTCACTGTGGGATGATTTTAAAGAAATTGGGAAATCTTCCCCACTCAGGTTACCACAATGAATGAAATTCCACCATTAGAGTTCACTTTCTCTTAAAAATTGCTTGATTCCAAAGATATTTCTCATGTAAAGTGGATTAAACTCTACACAATTTAAATTCAAGTTGTCAAATCTAATGACCTCTTCTCATTCCTCAATCTTTTTCAGTTCTTTGTAGTATTTCATACCATAGACCTTTTGTTTCTGGCTATTTTTTTTTCTCTAACATTTTGTGACATTCTGCTCTCCTGATTCTTCTCCATGGTCTTCTACATACTATTGAATGAACAGATCTGACCATTTCACTGTCTTCTCCCATTCAATATTTTTTCTAGGATCTCTAGCATCAAATACAAATTCCTCTGACATTTAAAACTATTCATAACTTAGCCATTGTTTACCTTTTGAGTCATCTTTGCTGCACATACTCCACAGTTTAACCATTCTGATCTATCTGCTGTTCTTCAAACAACAAATTCCATTTCTCATCTCTGTGTCCTGCCATTAAGCCTGGAATATTCTCTCTCCTTACCTTTCCTTCTAATGCCTCAAAACCCAATTCAAGGGCCTCTTATTCCACGAATCGTTTCTTGAACTTCTTGTCTTTTACCCTCCCCCCTCCCCCCTCCCCCCAGGCACTAAGATTTTCTTGAAATATCTTAGAGTCTTGGGTTATAGCTGGTTTGAAAAAATTCAAAAAGATTCTCTTATATTTAACTTAAAAGTTAAATGGACCAAACTCTGTGTGAGTCTGGTAATTGGTAAGAGTTGGGAACATTTTATATACTAAAATTGGGGGTTTTAGTCAGCAGTCTACAAAGTTATAAAATGTAAACAAGAGATAAAGAGTCAGAGAATGATAAATGTGGAAATATGTTTAGAAAAATTGCACATGTTTAACTTATATTGGATTACTTACCATCTAGGGGAGAGAGGGAGAAAAAAATTTGGAATATAGGTTTTGCAAAGGGGAATGTTGAAAACTAGCTTTGCATGTATTTTGAAAAAAATTAAAAAGCTATTATTAAAAAACAAATAAAGTAAAAAGTGCATAGCAGAAAACTTAGCAGAAAAGCTCCTAGAAGATAGAAACTATTTATTATTTTTGTATACATGGCATTTAGAAATAGTACCTGCCCTTTATCAGGTGATTAATAAATGCTCACTGATTGATTGAGAAACTCAAACACCTTCAAGAAGGCACTATTATAAATTTCTAATGCCCCCCAAATATCACGCCATCTTAAGAGAACATGAGACTATGACAGGGTCAATAAGTTGAAAAAGGAGACTTAATTGGAGCCTGGAGATGAGAATAGACATAGAAGAAGAATATAGGGGCTGTCAGAGTCAGACTTTGCTTAGGAAAGTTTTGTCATATATATTTATAAATATATACTACATAATGTACATATTTGTTTATCATCTATCTATAAACAAAAGGCATCAAATACTCCTTCCCTCTCTCTTTCTCCTTCCTCTCTATAAGATATATCACATACATGTATCTACACATTTACATATTTTAGATACATACAATATATGCATATGCCTCTATCCTTTATGTATAGGTATATATGTGAATATATACCTTTATATATTATGAATGTATGTGTATAATTCTGATATTCATTTTTCATCATAACTCTTTCATCACCATTCTCAGGAGAATGATGTCATTAAAATGTCCCCACTACTACCACCATCATCAATGTACATATTGAGTACATTAAGTAAGATTTAGGATTCTATCCAACACTTGCATTGGTTTCAAACTAAAGGGGGGAAATGGATTTATTTTTAAGAGAACAAAATGACTTCATTTTGAGGTTTTCCTTTTTAATTATTAAATCTTTAGGACAGAATATTTGGCCAAGTCATTTGGTTCTTAGCTTTATTTTAGCTAATGTCCTCTGAGGACTTGGCATCTAAATAGACAGTCAGCAGTGTTTATTGAATGCTTGCTTCGTGTGCACAGGCTGTATCGAGTTGTGGAAAGGATAAAGGAAGCAAAAACCCCAGTTCTGGCTGTTTGGGAGCTTAAATCTAATGGAAGCAGACATAGCTATTAGCATCAATTATCACAACTGCAACTAATAATACCTGACATTTAAATCTTAGGAGCACTTCATCAACCCAACAATGGATTGCTAAATGTGTTCTTCAACTAAAATAATATAAATTCTGCTGATTAGATTAGATGGTCTTTTTTCTTTCATGGTTTTTCCCTTTTGTTCTGATTTTTTTCTCCCAACATAATTCATAAAGAAATGTGAATTTTAAAAAATTAGTGTAAAAAAATAAAAAGAAAAAATTAAATTAATTTAAAATAAAAAAAGATTAGATGTTCTATCACAATGGAAGAATTTCAATGTGCTTTATTTTAGAGCCATAAAATTTGGAGCTAGAAAAGAGGAAAGGTTTTGTTGTTGTTGTTATTCAATTATCTCAAAACTATCCAACTTTTCTGGATCACATTTGGGATTTTCTTGACAAAGATAATATTTAATAAAACCACTTTCATTTCTAAGTAACTGAAGTTGCTCAATCTAGCACATGATTAAGTAACATTCACATTTCCTAAATATTAAGATAATCAGAGGTAGTAAAGGGTTGTGTATGGAAAGAATCCTAGAATGGGAGCTAACATCCTAGGCACTAGTCCTTGGTCTGCCACTAATTAGCTAAATAACCTTGAGCAAATCACTTTACTTTTCTGGGACATAACTTTTTTGGTTTATTCAGTAAAACAGAAGGGTTGGACTGGGTCATCTTGAAGGTCCCTTCAAGCTCAAAGATGTGATTCTAATTTCAGTAATTGACCCCAATTGCCATTGATCTAATAAGCATTCAGGGGGGCACTCAGCAAAATGTCATTGTTAACAAGGAGATCTCTAGTCTCTGTTGATTCAGGAGTTACTTTAATGAGGCCATTGACTTTGCATAAGTCCCTTGAATCCACAATTCCTATTCTGAATCTTTTCTCACATTCAAAATGCAGAATAGATCTATAATAGCAACTCATCTTCAATAGATTTGAGTACTGATTTTTGAACAATATGTGCTTCTGAAACTTTGGAGGATTTTGCTGAAATGGGTATTGAATGCTAATACACAATTTGCAATTAGCATTGTAAGCAAATTTAGTTAATCTTAAATTCACAAGATAGGTACATAGAATCATGGAAGGGATCTGAGAGACCCTACTTAAATCTTGACATTCATCTACCCACAATATCCTCAATTGATTATTTAGCCTCTACTAGAAGACAACCATTGACTAAGAATTCAATATTCAAGGAAGCTCATTTTACTTTTGAACAGTGACAATCATTATGTCAAGTCAAAATCTGCTTTCTTCTAACCACCACTATTGGTCCCACTCTCAGGTGCCAAACAAAATAAGCCCATGTGAAAAACTTCCTTTTATAGTTGTCCTGAGAATAAAGCATATTTTCTGAGAAAAAATATCAAGGGGACAGATAATTACATGAGAAACCTGAGACTCAAAATGTGATGGTTAAATAGATATTGAGAATGAGTTACTGGAATACAAGGAGACTTGATGTTGGTGATAACTATTGTATTTCATTGGTCTTTTGTTTCAAGAAGTCTATATTTAAGTTCCTTGGTGACATGTAAATGTCCCTTATAAAACCTAGTCCATTGTGAGCCCTCTAAGTAGTTTGATTTGTACATGACTTGATGTAATTATGAAATCATGGGAATTGTGAGAAAAACCTTATTGCATTGTGTATACCTAGTCCTCAGGAGCTTGATTATCTCTTGGTGTTGTTTAGAGACACTTAACTAAAGACCTATGTTATGCTGACCAGAAGCAATAGATTTACAGATTGGTGTTATGTTGACCAGAATCAATAGATTAAGAGTTTTCCAGACAATTTTCAGATGATGAAATTGAAACTATTACTACGCATATGAAAGAGTGTTCCAAATCACTATTAATCAGAGAAATGCAAATTAAGACAACTCTGAGATACCACTACACACCTGTTAGTGTGGAAAAAATAATGATGAATGTTGGAGGGGATGTGGGAAAACTGGGACACTGATGCATTGTTGGTGGAGTTGTGAATGAATCCAACCATTTTGGAGAGCAATCTGGAATTATGCCCAAAAAGTTATCAAACTGTGCATACCCTTTGACTCAGAAGTGCTATTACTGGGCGTATACCCCAAGGAGATACTGAAGAAGGGAAAGGGACCAGTATGTGCCAAAATGTTTGTGGCAGCCCTGTTTGTAGGGGCTAGAAACTGGAAAATGAATGGATGCCCTTCAATTGGAGAATGGTTGGGTAAATTGTGGTATATGAATGTTATGGAATATTATTGTTCTATAAGAAATGACCAGCAGGATGAATAAGGGAGGCTTGGAGAGACTTACTTGAACTGATGCCAAGTGAAATGAGCAAAACCAGGAGATCATTATATACTTCAATAATGATACTGTATGAAGATGTATTCTGATGGAAGTGGATCTCTTTGACAAAGAGACCTAATTCAGTTTCAATTGATCAATGATGGACAGAAGCAGCTACACTCAAAGAAAGAACACTGGGAAATGAATGTAAACTGTTTGCATTTTTGTTTTTCTTCCCAGGTTATTTTTACCTTCTGAATCCAATTCTCCCTGTGCAACAAGAGAACTGTTTGGTTCTGCAAACATATATTGTATCTAGGACATACTGCAACATATTCAACATATATAGGACTGCTTACCATCTAGGGAAGGGGGTGGAGGGAGAGAGGGGGAAAATTGGAACAGAAGTGAGTGCAAGGGATAATGTTGAAAAAAATTATCTTGGCACGGGATCTGTCAATAAAAAGTTATTATAATTTAAAAAAAGAAAAAGAAACCAAAAAAATAGATTAAGAGTTTTCTCTAAGAGCCTTCTGACTATTCCCACAGATGCCAAACTTGTGGGCATGGACAAATGATCATCTAAAGAAAGACTTTACTCCTGAGTGAATGACAGAACCCTCCAGAGACCTCAAGGTTTATTTACTATAGACTCAGAAGCAGTTGACATCAGGATAAAAGGGCTGGATGAAGGCTGAGTATACTGTCCTAGTTTTATTGGTTTTTTTTTCCTTTTGTTATGTGCCCAAACACATAGACCCTACTTCAAGCATGTGTTGGCATTTTCTCACTTTGTATCCTTTTCCCTGCTGTTCCCCACTCCCCAATCTGAGTCCCCTTCATTCCACAAGTAATTTGCCCTATCTCCTGGCCACTCTCTGGCTGGTGTTGATTTGCTTTGATTGTCCTGATTGTCTTCCACTATTATCTGCATTCTCCCTCCCTCAGACTTCCTTTTGGTCTTATTTGATTCCTTCTGCTCTCAACCACTGGAATATTCTAGCCTTTATAGTAATCTTGCTAGGACCTGGTGTGGCCTGGCCAGAGTCCAAAGGCTGACCAAAACACTGACTTCAAAAATCATATTGATGTAAATCGTATCCCCTTTAAATTTTGGAAGGGCCCTGAAACTGTGTCCCTTTTAATTTATGGGGGAAGGGTGATTCTGGGTCTCAAGTTCTCCTTTGGGAGGAACCACACTCTTCCCAAGATAAGTAATATCTTTTCAATTGGAAATCTTGGCCTGAAGCATAATCAACATTTAGTGGCTCAAACTCCCAGTTAAGTTATTTCTTTCAATTTTGAATTGAATTGAAGCCCCAAGCCTCATAAGGCTAATAAAAGACAACTCTGAACCCCCAAATCTTTGCAGAAGTCCTAATAGGATCTTGCCCGCTGCTGAAGATATTTTCTTCTCAGTGTAACCCACCTTTACTATATTCCTAAGAAGACCTCACGCACTAAGAAGACTGTCTTCCTAGTAAGCTGTCTTCCTGGTGTAAATAAATCCCATTCTTTGCCACAACTTTGTCCTTGTATTCTTTGGGGTTTGTGAATTCTTTTGTAAAGCCTGTCACTGGACAAGGGAATCCCATTGCTGTTAGGGGATCTCTTACCCTCAATTCTCACACCTCATCAATATTCCATATGGTCATTCTTTGGTCTTTGGGGATTTCTGATCCCTTGGTCAAAAAGGAAGAATGTGGAACTAAGCCAGTTAGTGATTTTGATGAGGTTTAGGTTTGGGGGTTCCCTTTTGTCAGGGAACCAATATGATGAGGTCTAGATTTAAGGAATCAAAATGAGATTAGGATTTCTGGTGGTCAGGGAGTTAAATGATAAGGTCTAGTGGCAGGTTCAGGGTTCAGGGAACCAAATGGAGAGGTTAGGCTGCCCTACACCCCCTTGGAATTCGGCACAAGGGTAGGGAGTTTTGGGGACTCCCTTCTGGCAGTGCAGAGATACTTTGTAAAGGAATTTAAAGACCCAAAAAGGTTAGACTGATAAACGAAGTTTATTATAGGCATTGGGAAGTCACCCTTTACTATGCAAGAATAGAAAGGCTGAATTCCTCAGTGGAAGAGTTCTGGTAGAGAAGTGAAGTTTAGAAAAATACTGACAGAGGCAAAAAGTCTCATCAGGGAAATAGGTGAGGGATATAAAGAGAGGGTAGCACTGGAAGAGAATATTATTCCAGTGGGCAGAGGTTTCCTTGGCAACATAGTATGGCATAGCCTGGCATGGCATGTCAGGACCTCTGCAAGGATTGTTCCAAGTTGGCTCTTTTTATCTACAAGCTGAGTTTCAGCTTGGGCTGGAATTTGAATAAAATTGAATTAGTCTCTTTAATTAATAGGGTTGGAATTAGGACTGAACCAACCCCACCTAGATAAAACACTATCTGATTCCCTGGAGTGGTCTCTCACTGAGGCAGAGTTGAAGGAGATTTTCTCCTCCAAGGAGTTTTAGAGAGTTTCGGGGTCCTTCTTCAATTTTACTAACCACTTTGATTTTCTTGGAGGTCAGATGGATCTGGAAATGAGAATCAATCAAATCAGGAGGCAGATTGAGCATCCCTCCAGAACCTTCTGAGATCGCAATGCAATTTGTGATTACTCCCTCTCTCAATTAACTTGCAGTTTTTATCTTTATAATCCCTATTGTTTAATTCCATCTGCATGAATGCCATCCTCCTGAAAGAAATAAAAGCATGAGTATAACCTAATTCCATTTGTCTATTTTAGACCAAACTCTGAGGCTGGAATTTTAGTGCTGTGACTCTGATAGTACAGGTGCCTGGAGACTGGACCCTCTCTCTGACAATGCCATGACTTGGTGCTACAGGACCTACTCTCCTGATGTTCTAGACCTCATAAGTGAGTGAATCACTTACAATTACTATGACAATAGAAGTCTCCTGGTTTATTGATTTAATACCACTATTTAATTATTTTTAAAAGGAATTATGTTAGTCTGGCATGACTTGATCTTCATAAACTCATTCTGATTCTCAGTGATTAATTTTTTTCTTTCTAAATGCTTATACACTACTTCCATTCTGCGGGTTTATCATGAATTGAAGTCAATCTGTCTATAGGAGGTTGTGTACTTTTCAAGTACACTTTCCAGTTTATAGAAATCAGTCCTTCTGCTCATTGACAATTTAGTGACAACCCTCACATTTTGCTTTAGTTTCAGAATGATTTCTGACAGTTGTTCTACAATCCCACCTGTAATTCTTTTTTGGTACCCTGGGATGTTGTTCATGGTAGTCAGTTGACTTGAATTCAGAAAGGACTTCTAGAGGCTTTATTACCATCTCTTCACCTATCTTGAGTTTCAATAATTTTTTTTCTCCTCTCAATCTGATGGTTCTTTTTGATAGAGAAGTTTAAGAAAGTGGTAATTATTATCTTCTTTTTTCTCTCCATTATTCATTTTTATCTTTCCTTTCAAATCCTTTTTTTAAATGCTTTCCACTTCCAGAGAGAGAGAGAGAGAGAGAGAGAGAGAAAACTGATGAACTTTGAGTGCAGAATGAAATATATTTTTTGTAATTCTGTTTTTTCTACCTTTTTCTTGTTATTGTTTTTGGCATGTCTAATGGAAATATGTTTTGTATTACTTGAAATGTATAATAGATGTCACATAGCTTGCCTTCTCAATGGATGTGAAGGGAGAAAATTTGGAATGCAAAACTTTTTAAAATGAATATTAAAAATAAATATTTTAAAAGCCCATTCTTTTCATTAAAATATCTTCTTTTTTGTATCCAAAGTTACTTTAGAAAATCCCTTTTCATAATATTTCTTAGCAGCTCCAAAGGTCATGTTTTTCATAGCACTCTAAAAACATCTCCAACAAAATTAACAGATCTTCCAAGGATCTGGTAGTTATTTATTTTAGCACTGTTGCTATTTTTTTCAGTTGCATTTAGGCTTTTTCAAACTTTGGGTTCTAAGGCTTCTGGAGCAGGGGTAATTATAATTATAACTGAAACTAGGAATTCTTTAAACTTGAGTAAAAAAAAAAGAACAAAGAAACAAACAAAACCCTTCTTGAGGGGAAAAGTGAGAAGAGGTGTTATGATGGAGGCAGCAGAACAGAGGATAGTCTAACCATGGATATAGTTGTGCCAAGAAAGGTGGCAATCCATTTGAAGAAAATCAAGTCTATGTCCCTGCAGAGATTGGAGGTAGGGTGAGGGAAGTCCCAGAACAAGGCTTCTACAAAAACAACACCTTAAATGGCAAGTAAGAACTGAACAAAGGAGTGTGGTTGTAGGAGGATTCTGGGAAGATAGTGGAATATGTCTGGCAAATTTCAAGCTCTCGAGATTTCTCCCACAAACAGAACAAATTTGTACTTCATGGCAAACATAGACTGGTGAAAAAGCAAAAAGAGTTGGGGCAGAACAGGGGTTCTCCTAATACAATTACAACCTGAGAAGATCTGAAAAAAGACTCTGGTCAGGGGATTAACCCATATGAAGTGCAAATCCAGATGAAGGCTAGCTCCACAGAAACAGAGGGGAGCCTCAGGGCTAGCTAGGTTTGGCTGGAGCCTCAGCATGAATCACCTCCAGGACAGCGTGGGGAGGTTGGTTTGAGTCTAGGAAGTCAGAGTGAAGCTTGGCTGATTAAGAATGTCAGATCCATCTGTATTATGGAGACAACCCTGGGCAAGAAGGAACCAAAAGACCTGTGAGTGCACAAGCAGTAGGACACTACTGACTGTGGGCACTTACAGGTAGCTGGAACTCTTGGTTTGGGGTTCCAGATCAGAGGGGAGAACTGAAATGAAGTTAGAGACCGTCCCCCCACCCCACAATTAGGTACTTACACTAATACTTCTTATTTTAAAAAAAATGAACAGGCAAAGAAGAAAGAACCCAGTCATAGAAACTTACTATGGGAACAGGGAAGACCAGGGTTCATCTTCAAAGGAAGACTCTGAAGAAAAACAGCTTCTTCTACCCCAAAGAATAAGGTTAAATGGTTCTCTAACAGAGAATTTATAGAACTTGAAAAAGAATTTAATAATCAAATAAGAGACATTAAGTAAAAACTAAAGCTAAAAATAAATACAATTCAAGAAAAACAAATAGATTATGAAAAAATTAACCAAATAGAAAAAAGATAGTCTCAAAGATGAAAATCATTCTTTGAAAATTAGAATTGGGCAAGGGGAAGCTAGTGAAGCTATAAGAGACTAAAAAATAACAAAACAGGTTATAAAGAATGATAGAACAGAATGTGAAACATCTTAGAAAAATGACAGATCTGGATAACAGATAAAGATAATTGGACTTCCTGAAAGTTGTGACCCCCCCCCAAATGACGCAATAATGCAAGAAATAATCCAAGAAAATTGTCCTGTAGTGATAGAATGTGAGGGGAAAGTAGAAATAGAAAAAAAAGACTACTAATCACCACCTCAAAGAGATCCTTGGTGGAAAACACATAGGGATATTATTGCCAAATTTTGAAACCCCCAGATCAAAGAGAACATTTTGCAAGAAACAAGAAAAAAAACCAATTCAAATATGCTGGGACTACAATTAGAATTGCACAGGATTTATCAGAGCCACAATAAAAGACTGTAGTTCCTGAAATCATATATCCCAGCAATCAAAAGAACTAGACCTGTGGCCAAAAATATCAGATCCAGCAAAATCATCTAAAATATTGAATGAAAAAATGGACATTCAATGAACTTGGAAATTTTCAGTACTTTCTATTAACCAAACCCAAACTTAATAGAAAATTTAACATATAAGAACCAATAACAAAGATCAATTTGAAAAAATTTGACATGGACAATTTTTTTTAACATGAAAAAATGTATACTATGTGTTTTAAGGTTGACATCAACAAAAGGGTAACTCAAAAGAAAGATTGGGGCAGAGTTAAGGTAAAAATAGAAATTGTGCTATACAAATGAGTTACAGGGAAAGACTAGACACAGAAGCATTAGAGGGAGGAGGAGGGCTTGTAGTTTTGAAAAATCTACTCACAATGGGAATGAGTTAAATTGGCAATACTACATATATACCATGAAAAGTATAGTACCTTCCCAATTCTATAAACAAATAAAGGATGCAGGATAGATGGATGGGAAAGCAAAGGGTGAAGGAAGAAGACAAGGAAGGGATCCTTGAATGGGGGTGTAATGTTCTTCTCTAAAATCTAAAGTTCTCCAGGAGTAGATTTCTTGCTGGGCTTCTGGAGGCAGCCTTAGTTTCAGTTCAGTGTAATAATCATCTCAAATGCAGCCAGGAGTTAAAGTGCAGATCCTTTATTGTATCCTTCAAAATAGCCCGGTTAGCTTTCTTAGAGGCCCATCTCCCATCTTGGTTCCAAGAGCTCTTACTGCTAGTCCTTTGTCTCTTCCAGTTTCAGCCTCTAGCTCCCTCTGAATCTCTAGCCAGCACAAAGGTGGAATATGAAATGAATCTGACTCCGCCTCTGAGAGTGGGCTTGTGGGCTTCTGACTTGTGAATCTCCTCCACTGAATCCTGACTTGTAAATCTCCTGAAGTGCATCCTGGTTGAGGCTCCTAGCTTATATATCCTCTCTTAAAGGTGTGAATCTTAAAGGTGTGAAAGGTGTGAACTCTAATAAGTACAAAGTTCATTAGTGAATTGTTAAGTACAACCCTAAATTAGATAATTATTGTCTCTATCAATTCCAGTGACTTAGCACCTTGTCAGAATTCTAACATGGGGGGGGGGGGGCAGGGGAAGGTTAAATAGTAGCAAGGAAAGCAGAATTAAAGCAGAGTCATAGGAATAGAAAACATATATCTCACATATGTACACATAAATATATCCTTTACTAACTATAGTCTGTTTGGGGGAAATGCCAGGGATAAAAGGGGAACAAAGAGTAAAGTAGAAAAGGTGTGCAACAGAGAACAAAAGAACAATTTGCAAGGAAGAAAATAAAAGATGGTTACTCATGAATATAATTTCATATATGTATATGAATATAATTTCATATTATATATATTATATATGTTCATGGCCTTATAATTTGTTGTTGTATATTTTGAATCCTCCCTGATGTTCTTGGCGCATGACAATGTTCTCTTTTGTTTTGTTTTATTTTATTTTGTATTACTTTTCTTTTTTTTTTAAATAAGGAGGGAGAGTGTGCAGGGAGGACCACAATGCAGAGAGAGAGAACATGAGAAAATTTACCATCCCTTCATTGTATCCCCCTCCCATGTCAGCACTACCATGGCAAAACTCCAGGTTCCTGGTCTCTTATTTTTGTTTACACCCATGGTAAAACCTAATTTCTTTTTTCTTTGAGATCAGTGTGGACAACACAAAGCAATATTTAGAAATAAATCTAAAACTGAGTAAAAGAAAAGGGAAAATATTTTGTGGAAACTTTATTTTTCCAAATAAAATAAATTTTTGTTATTGTTCATCTAGTACTTGAAATGAAACTTACTCTTTTCTTTTTCATTCCTTTCCTTAGAAATTCAAAAGACAATGATATGATATTTCGCACATTTAAGTTCATTCCTCCATCTTCCTACCCCTCTTTCAAACTCCATCTGGGAGCTGAACTTTAGGTTGATTTATCTACAAATGCTGCTTTCCATAACTTAACTCTCAGGAAGCTACCTACCAGTGGGAAAGAGGATTTTACGTCAGCCTTATGACCTGCTCATTCCCTACATGGCAGTATGTTATTTAGAATATTAATTGCTACTTTGACTTTAGATCTTGAGAACCAAGATGAGTTTTCTCAGGTGAAAAATTTTTAGGGGAAGATTTCTTTTCCACTTAAAAAAACTTGTTTTAATTTTAGATTCATTCTTTTTGGAAGCTTGGGGACATTTTAATATATTTTCTTTTGATACATTTTTTCAAACTTTGATGAATATAAGTTTCTTGAGAGCAAGAACCAGGTCCTAATTATCTTTGCATTTCCCCTAGTATCTACTATAATGTTTTGCATATAAGAAGTATTTAAAATTTGTTAATGAACAGGTAAATGATAAAATTAATTTACATGAATTCAACAAACTAAAAGTGGTTAAAACACATTCAACCACAAAACAAACATTAAATGGCTCTATATTTTGGTTTCCTTTCATGGGCACTAAATTTTATATGATTTTTAGCCATCCACATTAGGATTCACATTGCCATAAATGAGTCTTCTTTAATCATAAATCTTCTGTTTTTGCATCTCTTCCTTTGACTTATTCTTCTAAAATATATTTTTGTTTGTTTTCCACCATGACCTCCAGTCACTCCATCTCTCATAGTTCTCCTAATTATTTTCTCTATGCAATCTCATCTTACTCTTTCTATAATTTTGACTGAACTATAAAATGTCATCCACCCTTGATTCCTTACTTTCATGTCATACCACTAATCATATTCTGTCTACCCACTTCCACCTCTTTCTTTTCTGTATCTACTTTCATGTTATTGAATAGTGGTGAAGGAAGTAATACATCTGATCTCAACAGATCCTTGATTGCTGTCTGACAATCTTTAATAAAAAGAATAATCTTTCCCAGTTGGCTTTCTATTATGATCCCAGATGTAAGTGTTCCAAACCTTCTCTTTTCTTATCAAACCTCCTAAATTATCCCTACTCATTCTTTCAGTATATAATGTTGCCTTCTAATATCCTGAGGTGGTTATCTGAATTCCATTAACTTCACATCTCAAAAATTCTGCATCTTTAAAAATATGTTAAAAAATTTTATCTTTAATATTCATTTTTAAAAATTTTGTATTTCAAATTCTCTCCCTCCCATCCCCACTCATTCAGAAGCAAACAATATATGAATTATACATGTGAAATGTATTTCCATATTAGCCATGCTGCAAAACAAACAAAAAAACACCAAAGGAAATAAAATGAAAAAAAGTATGTTTCAATTTGCACCCAGAGTTCATCAATTCTTTCTCTCTGTAGGGAGTAGTTTTCATCATGGATCCTTGGAATTATCTTGGTTCATTGTATTGATCAGAGTATCTAAGTTTTTCATGGCTGATCATCGTACACTATTGCTGTTACTTTATACAGTGTTTTATTGATTTTGCTTACTTCATTTTGCACTAGTTCATATAAGTCTTCCCATTTTTTTCTGAAAATATTCTCTCATCATTTCTTATAGCCTAATGTTATTTCATAAAAATCATAATCTGTAACTTGTTAATCCATTCCTAATTGATGAGCATCTCCATTTCTAATTCTTTGTCACCAGAATAAGAACTGCTCTAAATATTTTTTGTATATGTGGATTGCTTTCCTGTGAAGTCCAGGTTAGCTCCCTGGATGCCTTAGAATCAGCCTCTGCAGTCAGGATAAGCAAAAGTCCTTGGTCTTTTTTCTTGGTTTTTAGGGAGAGAAGTGAAGGGGATGGACATAAGCTTTCCACAACCTCCCTTCTCCTTGTCCACTGTCAAAGTGACTCTGACTTGTCTTACTCCACCCCCTAATCCCTCCTACAATTATCTGTATACACCAAAAGATCGAGCCAGCACAGAATAGTGAGAAGGGCCATTTTTCAAGCATATGCTGATAGAGTATTGCCCAATAGGTAATTAGCCTTAAGTGCTCAGTTGTCTGATTCCAGTATACCTATTCAGAGTTTCAGCCCTTTACACTTTCCCTTAAATTTTTTTTTTTGAAATAAAGACTTAGTAGAGATATTGCTGGATCAAAGGGTATGCATGATTTTATAGCCCTTTGGGCATAGTTCCAAATTGTTCTCCAGAGTGATTAGGCCAGTCCATATCTCCACCAATAGTGCATTAATTTACCTATTTTCCCACTTCCCCTCCAGCATTTGTCATTTTCCTTTTCTGTCATGTTAGCTAGTCTTATAGTGTAATACTCTACCCCACCTTATAGAGGTAAACTGTATACAACTTCACTCCTGTTCTCCTTTTTTCTAGTTTCTTGATAGATGACTTCTTCAACTTTTCCCTTTTAAATGGTTCCTTCATTGCTTCCTGCAAACATGCCCAAGTGAACGTCACCCTTTAAAAATATGCACTTGACTCCATCATTCCTTTTGTTTATAATCCTATACTTTTCACTGCTAAGCTCATATGAAGAGTTATGAATTCTCATTGTTTCTACTTTGTTATTAGGTGCTCCATTTTTGACTCTATAATTCAGCTTCTAATTCCACTTCTGTGTCAAAAGTGTTTTCTTCAAGATTGCCAGTAATATGTCCATTGTTAAAACCACTGAACTTTTTGACATTTGTTTTTACTCCTAACCCTAACCCTAAATTCGCGCACTCTCTTTGACCTTGAAACTTTCAGAATTATTACTCTGCCTTTTTTTTTTCTTGAATACTTTCACCTTCTTTGGCCTCTGTGACACTGCTTTCTCATCATGATCAATGATCAATCATGATCTATCCTTAGTCTCTTTTGCTAAGTCATTATGCATATCTTGTCCTCTAAGCATAGGAATTCCCCAAGGCTTTGTCCTGGATCTTTTTCTTTGTTTATACATTTGGTGCTCTCACCAAATAAATACCCATAATTTATTTTCTTATTTCCAGTCCCACCAGCTGGACATATCTATTTGGATATTTCATGACATCTAAACTCACCATGCCTAAAGCAGAACTCATTTTCATTTCCTTTAAATACATATCAACTTCAAACTTCTCTATTTCTATAGAGAGAAACCAAATTACTCTTACACTCAAAAATCTTAAATGGCTCCCTATTATTACTAGGACAAAATAAAAAATGAGCCTGGTTTTTAAAGCTTTCCATACCCTGATTCCAACCTATCTTCATAGACTTAATTTTACTCTCTGAATATTCTACCAAATTGGCCTACTAGCTATTCCTTGAACTCAACATTTCTTGTTTCCATTCATTTACATAAACTCCCCTTCTCTTCCTCCTGCCTGGAATGACTCTTGGAATTCTTATCTGCCCTCAAGGCCAGGGTCAGGTACTACTTCTATAAAACTTTTCCTTATGCCCCCATTTATTTATTCTCTTTTGCTATCCTCAAACTATCTTTTATTTACTTATCTATATACATGGTCTATTGCCCTAGAAAGATATTCACTTACTGATGAGATAAGGAACTGTTTAAATTTTGCTATTATGCCCCCACATCAAGAATCTTGGATATAGCATGCATTTAATAAATGTTTGTTGAAATGAATTGAATTGCATTGAATTAGAAGACACTTTTAATATATAGTTACTTTCAGGGACTGACTCAAAGATTTCATTGATTGAGAGGAGGACACTCAGCCAATGGCATTTAATTCCTTTTTTCCTTCTAAATTACGGATGTTAAATTCATAAGTCCTGAATATATTCCAAATTAAGTTGATGAAACATGCTGCTTCATCAATAACCCTGCTGTAGTCCCTCAAATTGAATGGATTATTCACATCTCCTCTTATAATAAGTGAGTCATGCTGCAGAAGTAACTGCAGGCCATTTGTCCCCAGGGGGCTGACTTCCTGGGCAAATATGAGGATTTTTTTCTTTCCTATAAAGCAAGTCATTCCTTCTGCATTTTGCAAATATGGTCATTCTAAGGACTGGAAAGAAACAAAAAAAGTTGCTGCCCACAGTGGCAAGACTCTGAAGGGATCAATATACTCAAAAAGAGAAACTCACTATTTTTGAGAAGTGCTACTTTTTAATATTTAATACTTTTCTTTGCTCCTTTTCTCTCCCTCCCTTTTTTACTTTCATCTCCTCTGCCTGTCTCTGGATTGTCTCAATCTTTAATCTTTATATTGTCTGGAAAGTTTGGGATAGTATTTCTCCCTAAGGCTTTGCACATACAGTACAGCTTCCCCCCTGCAGAATATGAATCCTAGAAGAGACCTTTGATCATCTCTGCAAAACTTTCATTTTGCAGAAGAGAAAACTGAGGCTTAGGGAGGGAAGGATGTGTATCAGATCACACAACTAGCTTGTAAACAGCTGAGCAAAATCCCAACCCATATCTTCTGGTTCCAGATGCAGAAATCTTTCCATTTTACTATATGGAGGTCAGGGACAGAGCCAAGCCCTCATCACCCCATCCTGATAGACCTTCATGCTCATCTTTGACTTTATAACATCTTTTTAATATAATACAATTTTTCCTTGTAAGGGCTTAGCATGTAACAACAATGATAGAGATGATGATGTTGATAATGTAGGACCTTAAAGTTTGCAAAATGCTTTACATAAATATTTCATTTGAGTCTCATAACAGGTACATGAGGCAACATAAAATCATAGAATTGCGTAAGGGTCCTTAACAGTCATCTTATCCAATCTATACCCAGAAAGAATCTTTTCATTCCCATCGGTAGAAAAGTAATTGTTTAGTCTCTACTGGAAAACCTCCAAATAGGGGGAATTTGCTATCTAAAGAGGCAACACATTCTACTTTTGACTTACTTACTTATCCATTTCCTCATTTATAAAATGAGTTGGAGAAGGAAATGGCTAACCACTCCAGTATCTGTGCCATAAAGTCAGTCATAAAGCATCAGACATGATTGAAAGTGACTCAACAACATCAAACAACAAACTGTTAAAAAGGTTTTCCTACCTTCATCCTAAATTGACCTCTTTGACACATCTGCCTATTACTTCTGATTTTGCTTTCTAAGCCAATCAGCTCTTTTAATATTTGAACACAATTATGTTGCCCAACCCTCAGCTTTCTATTCTCTAAACCAAACCTCCCCAGTTCATTGAACTGATCTTCATATGACATTAAGTTGAGGGCTATCACCATTGAGGCAGTTCTTCCCTGGATGTTCTCCAGTGTATTAAATTTTTGTTCTTGTTCAATTATGTCCAACTCTTTATGACCCAATTTGAGGTTTTCTTGTCAAAAATACTGGAGTGGTTTTTCCATTTCTTCTCTAGTTCATTTTACAGATAAGGAAACTAAGATAAATAGAGGTAAATGACTTGCTCAGACTCACACAGTCAATGAATTTTTGATACCAGATTTGAATTCAGATGTTCCTGACTCCAGAACCAATACTTTATCTGCTGAGCCACCTTGAGTGACATCCATAATTGAACTCAAAACATCAAATGTGATTTGACCAGGATAGTATAGAGATACTGCCTCCTTACTTTAGGAAGGTACGCTTCTCTTATTGTCTTGTTTTTTCTTCAGATGAGGAAACTGAAGCAAAAGTGTTTAAGTTACTTGCCTATGGTTACAAGAAAAAAATGAGACTTGATCCCTGCTCTTCCTGACAAGAAGTCAAACCCTCACTCTCTCCACTATGCCACACAACTTTCATAGTTTTCAACTAAATAACTAGAGAAGGCTTATTAATTGAATTTGGAAGTTGAATAGGATCTTGGAGAGTGGTCAGGTTTCGGTAAGCAAATTTGAATGGATTCAGAATAGGGACTATCACAAAGTCCGTTAAAGTGATAAGGCAAAAAATCAGGAAGGATGCCAGGCATGTTTGCACATAACTGCAGGCCTAGTTAATAGGGAAGTGAAGCCTGGTGGATCTCTTGAGCTTGGGTATTCTGACTTATAGTGGATTATACTAAGTACTGTACTAAGATTGGTATTAATTAGCATGAACTCCAAGAAGTAGGTGGCAACTAAATTGTATGAGGATAGTAAGAGATCAGGAACAGCAGGACAAAGCTTCTATACTGATAAGTAGGAATATGGAGCTATAAGTAGTCCCTTGCATTTGTAATCTGGGTGAGATGGACTCAGTCTTAAAAAGAGGAAGAAAGAAAAAGAAAGAAGGGAGGAAGGAAGGAACAGAGGGAGGGAGAAGGAAGGAAGGAAAGAAAGAGGGAGAGAAAAAATAAGGAAAAGAAAGGTGAGAAAAGGGGCAGAGCCAAGATGATGGAGAGGACACACACTTCTTTCTGAATTTCTCCCTGGATCGTCAACTAATTACCAGAATCAACCTCTGAATTGGTTCTAGACTATCAGAATTTGCAAATATTGGGAGTGCAGCAAATTGATAGCAGAAGATAATTTCAAAGATTACCAGAAAAGGTATGTTTTGGTTGGGTATGCAAGGAGGCCAGGCGCAGGATGCCAGCACACACTGTGCAGACCTGGGGTGGAGTGTGGTCTCTGCAGGGCAGTGCAGACTCCATGGGTCAGAGAATCTACAGAGAACTCTATCACACTGTTGCTATTCTGCCCTGGTTGCAAGCCAGTAGATCAGCAGAGAAGTTATAAAACATCCAACACAAACACAAAAGATAAAGAGGGAACCCCAAAGCACTGGAGTCTCATGGAACCTGGCTACACACACCCAGCACCAGGAATGAATCTGCACAATATCAGCACAGTGTTGCCATTCTGCTGCCACTTTGCTGGTGCCTGTAGAGGAAGCTTGGCAAACCTTCCTTGCCCTAAAAGCAGATCCCAATTTTTAAAAAAATGAGTAAAAAGGCAAAGTGAACTCTAACTATAGATAGTTTCTATGGTGAAAGAGAAGAACAGATTTCTTTTTATATATATATATATATATATATATATATATTTATTTTTATTTAATTTACAGGATATATACATGGGTAACTTTACAGCATTAACAATTGCCAAACCTCTTGTTCCAATTTTTCACCTCTTACCCCCCCACCCCCTCCCCTAGACGGCAGGATGACCAGTAGATGTTAAATATATTAAAATATAACTTAGATACACAATAAGTATACATGACCAAAACATTATTTTGCTGTACAAAAAGAATCAGACTCTGAATTATTGTACAATTAGCTTGTGAAGGAAATCAAAAATGCAGGTGTGCATAAATATAGGGATTGGGAATTCAATGTAATGGTTTTTAGTCATCTCCCAGAGTTCTTTTCTGGGTATAGCTAGTTCAGTTCATTACTGCTCCATTAGAAATGATTTGGTTGATCTTGTTGCTGAGGATGGCCTGATCCATCAGAACTGGTCATCATCTAGTATTGTTGTTGAAGTATATAATGATCTCCTGGTCCTGCTCATTTCATTCAGCATCAGTTCATGTAAGTCTCTCCAGGCCTTTCTGAAATCATCCTGTTGGTCATTTCTTACAGAACAGTAATATTCCATAATTTTCATATACCACAATTTATTCAGCCATTCTCCAACTGATGGACATCCATTCAGTTTCCAGTTTCTAGCCACTACAAAAGGGCTGCCACAAACATTCGTGCACATACAGGTCCCTTTCCCTTCTTTATAATCTCTTTGGGATATAACCCCAGTAGTAACACTGCTGGATCAAAGGGTATGCACAGTTTGATAACTTTTTGAGCATAGTTCCAAACTACTCTCCAAAATGGTTGGAATCGTTCACAACTCCACCAACAATGAATCAATGTCCCAGTTTTCCCACATCCCCTCCAACAATCATCATTATTTTTTCCTGTCATCTTAGCTAATCTGACAGGTGTGTAGTGGTATCTTAGAGTTGTCTTAATTTGCATTTCTCTGATTAATAATGACTTGGAGCATCTTTTCATATGACTAGAAATAGTTTCAATTTCTTCATCAGAGAATTGTCTGCTCATATCCTTTGACCATTTTTCAATTGGAGAATGGCTTGATTTTTTATAAATTAGAGTTAATTCTCTATATATTTTGGAAATGAGGCCTTTATCAGAACCTTTGACTGTAAAAATATTTTCCCAGTTTATTGCTTCCCTTCTAATCTTGTCTGCATTAGTTTTGTTTGTACAAAAACTTTTCAGTTTGGTATAATCGAAATTTTCTATTTTGTGATCAGTAATGATCTCTAGTTCTGCTTTGGTCATAAAGACCTTCCCCTTCCACAGGTCTGAGAGGTAAACTATCCTATGTTCCTCTAATTTATTAATAATTTCATTCTTTATGCCTAGGTCATGAACCCATTTTGACCTTATCTTGGTGTACGGCGTTAAGTATGGATCAATGCCTAGTTTCTGCCTTATTAGTTTCCAATTTTCCCAGCAATTTTTATCAAACAGCAAGTTCTTATCCCAAAAGCTGGGATCTTTGGGTTTGTCAAAGACTAGGTTGCTATATTTGTTGACTGTTTTATCCCTTGAACCTAATCTATTCCACTGATCAACTAATCTATTCCTTAGCCAATACCAAATAGTTTTGGTAACTGCTGCTCTATAATATAATTTTAGATCTGGTACAGCTAAGCCACCATCATTTGATTTTTTTTTTCATTAATTCCTTGAAATTCTTGACCTTTTGTTTTCCATATGAACTTTGTTGTTATTTTTCTAGGTCATTAAAATAGTTTTTTGGGAGTCTGATTGGTATAGCGCTAAATAAATAGATTAGTTTAGGTAATATTGTCATCTTTATTATATTTGCTCGCCCTATCCAAGAGCATTTAATATTTTTCCAATTGGTTAGATCAGACTTAATTTGTGTGAAAAGTGGTCTGTAATTTTGCTCATAAAGTTTCTGATTTTCCCTTGGCAGATAGATTCCTAAATATTTTATATTATCAGTAGTTACTTTAAATGGAATTTCTCTTTGTAACTCTGACTGTTGGATTTTGTTAGTGATATATAAAATGCTGATGACTTATGTGGGTTTATTTTATAACCAGCAACTTTGCTAAAGTTGTGGATTATTTCTAATAACTTTTTAGCAGAATCTCTGGGGTTCTCTAAGTATACCATCATGTCATCGCAAGAGTGATAATTTGGCTTCCTCATTGCCTATTCTTATTCCTTTAATCTCTTTCTCAGCTCTTATTGCTATAGCTAGCGTTTCTAATACAATATTAAATAGTAACGGTGATAGTGTGCAACCTTGTTTCACTCCAGATCTTATTGGGAATAGTTGCAGTTTGTCTCCATTACATATGATGCTTACTGATGGTTTTAAATAGATGCTGCTGATTATTTTAAGGAAAAGTCCATTTATTCCTATACTCTCAAGTGTTTTTAATAGGAATGGATGTTGGATTTTATCAAATGCTTTTCTGCATCTATTGAGATGATCATATGGTTTTGTTAATTTGGTATTAACATGGCCAATTATATTGATAGTTTTCCTAATATTGAACCAGCCCTGCATTCCTGGTATAAATCCTACTTGATCATAGTGTATTATCTTGGAGATGATTTTCTGTAGTCTTTTGCTAATATCTTATTTAAGATTTTAGCATCAATATTCATTAGGGAGATTGGTCTATAATTTTCTTTTCTGTTTTCAGCCTACCTGGTTTAGGTATCAGTACCATGTCTGTGTCATAGAGGGAATTTGGTAGACTCCTTCATTCCCTATTTTATCAAATAATTTATATAGCATTGGGGCCAATTGTTCTTAAATGTTTGGTAAAATTCACATGTAAATCCATCTGTTCCTGGGATTTTTTTCTAGGGAGTTGTTTAATTGCCTGTTCTATTTCTTTTCTGAAATGGGACTATTCAAGCAATTTACTTCTTCCTCTGTTAGTCTGGGAAGTCTGTATTTTGAGGTAGTCATCCATTTCACTTAGGTTATCAAATTTATTGGCATAAGTTGAGCAAAATAACTCCTTATTATTTCTCTAATTTCCTCTTCCTTGGTGGAAAGTTCTCCTTTTCATTTTAAGACTACTAATTTCATTTTCCTCCCTCCTTTTTCTAATCAGATTTATCAAAGGCTTATCTATTTTATTGGCTTTTTCATAGAACCAACTCTTAGTTTTATTAATTAGTTCAATAGTTTTTTTACTTTCAATATTTTTAATTTCTCCTTTTAATTTTAGAATTTCCAATTTAGTATTTGATTGGGGTTTTAATTTGGTCTTTTTTAGTTTTTTAGTTGCAAGCCCAATTCATTAATCTTTTCTTTCTCTGTTTTATTCAAGTAAGCCTCTAAGGATATAAAATTCCTCTTATTACGCTTTGGCTGCATCCCACAAATTTTGGTATGATGTCTCATCATTGTCATTATCTTGAGGAAATTATTAATTGTATCTATAATTTGCTGCTTCACCCAATCATTCTTTAAGATGAGATTGTTTAGTTTCCAATTACTTTTTGGTCTATTTCCTAACTTTTTGTTGAATGTAGTTTTATTGCATCATGATCTGAAAAGAAAGCATTTACTATTCTGCTTTCTTGCATTTAATTTGAGGTCTTTATGTCCTAATATATGGTCAATTTTGAATAGGTTCCATGAACTGCTGAGAAGAAAGTATATTCCTTCTATCTCCATTCAATTTTCTCCAAAGATCCAACATACCTAATTTTTCTAATATTCTATTTACTTCTTTAATTTCTTTCTTATTTGTTTTGTGGTTTGATTTGTCTAATTCTGAGAGTGCAAGGTTGAGATCTCCTACTATTACAGTTTTGTTGTCTATTTTTCTTAACTCTCTTAACTTCTCCTTTAGGAAGTTGAGTGCCATACCACTTGGTGCATATATGTTTAATACTGATATTGCTTCGTTGTTTATGCTACCCTTTAGCAGGATGTAGTTACCTTCCTTATCTCTTTTAATTAGATCAATTTTTACTTTTGCTTGATCTGAGATAAGGATGGCTACCCCTGCTTTTTTGACTTCACCTGAAGCATAATAGATTTTGCTCCAGCCTTTTACTTTTACTTTATATGCATCCCCCTGCTTTAAATGTGTTTCTTGTAAACAATATATTGTAGGGTTCTGACTTTTGATCCAGTCTGCTATCTGCCTCCTCTTTATGGGGGAGTTCATCCCATTTACATTTACGGTTAGAATTACTAAATCTGTATTTCCTGCCATCCTAATAACCCAGATTGTGCTTTACTTATTCTTGCCTCCCCCAACCCTCTTCCCCCTTTTAAACTTATGTACCTCTCTTGTATCATGATACTTATCCTCTTTATAATCCCTCCCTCCCCCCTTTGAGTCTTTCCCCTTCCTTCCCTTATTACTCTTTTTCTTTTCCCTTTTCCTCTCCCCGCTTTTAATGAGGCGAGGAGAATTTTCTCAAAACAAATATCAATTATTTTTTCTTTGAGCCAACTCTGATGAGAGTAAGATTCACACAATGTTCCTCCCCCTCTCTAAATTCCCTCAGATATGATAAGTTTCCTTAGCCTCTTTGTGGGATGTGGTTCTGCCATCATCCCTTTTCCATATCTACTTCCCTTTTTTATGTTATATTGCCGAGACTGCAGATTTTCTTTGGCCGGTGAGTTGTTCTACTTCTTATCTTTACGAATTGTAGCAGTCAAGACTATTTTTGAGGCTCGATATAATATTGATAAAGAGGGTAAGAGAAGAGCTTAGAAAGTCGCGTATGTCTTCTCCACCATCTTGGCTCCGCCCCCCCGAGAAGAACAGATTTCAAAACCTGAAGAGATTAAAAGCAGATGAAGCCCCAAAGGATGATATAACCTGATTACACAAGGTTCTCTTAGAAGAAATGAAAAAGTATCTCAAAAGAGAGCTAGAAGAAAAATAGGGAAAGGAAAGGAACACTCTGTAAGAGGGTTTGGAAAAGGCATATACCTCATTAAAAAATAGATTTGATAAAGTAGAAAAAGAAAACAACTCTCTGAATAACAGAATCTGTGAAATGAAAAAGGTTAAAAAATACTTCCAGGAAAACAGAATTAAAGAAGGTAAATAACTCCTAGGAAAGCAGAATTTGTGAAATGGTTTTTCCCATTCCAAAGAACAAAACAATGCATTTAAAAACTCAATTGGACAAATACAAAAGAAGTAAAGAAAGAAAATGAAGAAAATAATTCACTAAAAATCAGAATTGAACAAATGGAAATGAATGACTCAATGAGACATCAAGAATCAGTCAACCAAAACCAAAAAAAAAAAAAAAAAAAAAAAAAAAAAAAAGAAAAAGAAAAGAAAAGAAAAAATAGAAAAAAAGTTAAATACCTACTTGGGAAAACAATTGACCTGAAAAATAGAAGTAGGAGAGACAATCTAAGCATTATTTGACTCTCTGAAAACCATGTTGAAAAAAGAGCTTAGACACTAATTTACAGGAAATCATCAAAAAAAGTGCCCTGCTGTCATAGAATTAGAAGGTAAAATAACCTTTGGAAGAATTTACTGAACACCTCCTGAAAGAGACTCCAAAATTAAAACTCCAAGGAATATCATGACTAAATTTCAGAACTATCACACCAAGGCAAAAATATTGCAAACAGCCAGGAAAAAATAACAATTCAAATACAAAGGAGCCACAATAAGGATAACCCAGGATCTAGCAGCTTCCACCTTAAAGGATCAAAGGGCCTAGAATCTGATATTCCAAAAGGCAAAGGAACTTGAATTGCAGCCAAGAATAAACTACCCTACTAAACTGAGCATTTTTTCCAGGGAAGAAGATGTGCATTCAATGAAACGGGTAAATTCCATATTTTTCTGATGAAAAGACTGGAGCTAAACAAAAAAAAATAACCTCCGAATATAGGACTCAAGAAAAGCATAAATAGGCAAATAGAACTCTTGAGAACTGTATTTCTGTTATGGATATACATAGAGAGTATATGTATAATTTGATTTTACTGTATAAAAAAAGAACTAGAGATTGAAAGGGGATAGTACCAGAAAAAGGTAAAAGTAGAAGCAAAATGAGGGAAATTACATCTCATCAAAAGGCAAAGAAATCTATTCCATTTGAGGGAAAGAAGAGAGGGGGATGAACATTGTATGAATCTTACTCTCATCAGATTTGGCTCAAAGAGAAAATATTAGACATATTTGATTTACAGAGAAATTTCTCTCAACATTGAAAAGAGGGACCAGAACGCTGAAAAGGGAAGGTTTGAGTAAATAGAAGGGAAAATAGAAATAGTAGGAGAAAGGTATAAGAGAGAAGAAGGGGGAAGGCTATTTGAGACAAGTGGTGCTCATAAGTTAAATATTGGGGACGAGGGAAAGAGGAAAAGGAAAATAAGATGGCAGGAAATACAGAATTAGTAGTTTTAACCATAAATATGAATGGGGTGAACTCTCCCATAAAATAGAAGTGAATAGCAGACTGGATTAAAAGCCAGAATCCTACAATATGTTGTTTACAAGAAACACATTTAAAGTAGAGTGATACATACAGAGTAAAGGTAAAAGGCTGGAGTAGAATCTATTATGCTTCAGGTGAAGTAAAAAAAAAAAAAGTAGGGATAGCCATCCTGATCTCAGATCAAGCAAAAGCAAAAGTTGATCTAATTAAAAGAGATAATGAAGGAAACTATATCTTGCTAAAGGGTACCATAGATAATGAAGTAATATCAGTACTAAATATATATGTACTGTTATGGCATTTAAATTCCTAAAGGAGAAGTTAAGAGAGCTGCAAGAAGAAATAGACAGTAGAATTATAATAGTGGGAAATCTCAACCCTGCTTTCTCAGAACTAGATAAATCAAACCACAAAATAAATAAGAAAGAGGTTAAAGAGGTAAATAGAATACTAGAAAAACTAGATATGATAGATTTTTGGAGACAAATTGAATGGAAATAGAAAGGAGTACATTTTCTTCTCGGTAGTTCATGGAACTATACAAAAATTGACCATATATTAGAACATAAAGACCTCCAAATCAAATGCAGAAAGGCAGAAAGAGTAAATGCATTTTTTTCAGATCATGATGCAATAAAAATAACATTCAATAAAAAGCCAGGGGAAAAATAGACCAAAAAATAATTGGAAACTAAATAATCTCATCCTAAAGAATGAATGGGTAAAACAGTAAATCATAGACACAGTTAATAATTACATTCAAGAGAATGACAATAATAAGATAGCATACCCAAATTTATGGGATGCAGCTAAAGTGGTAATAAGGGGAAATTTTATATCTCTAGAGGCTTGCTTGCATAAAATAGAGAAAGAGAAAATGAATGAATTGGGCTTGCAACTAAAAAAAAAAAACTAGAAAAAGAGCAAATAAACCCCCCAATCAAATACCAAACTTGAAGTTCTAAAGATGAAAGATTAATAAAATTGCAACTAAAAAAACTATTGAATTAATAAATAAAACTAAGAATTGGTTTTATGAAAAAAACAATAAAACAAAATAGATGAACCTTTAGTAAATTTGATTAGAAAAAGAAAGAGGAAGATCAAATTATTAGTCTTAAAAATGAAAAGGGAGAACTTTCCACCAATGAAGAGGAAATTAAAGCAATAATTAGGAGTTACTTTGCCCAATTTTATGCCAATAAATTTGATAACCTAAATGAAATGGAGGAATATCTATAAAAATATAGACTGCCCAGATTAACAGAGGAGGAAGTAAATTGCTTAAATAGTTCTATTTCAGAAAAAAGAAATAGAATAAGCTATTAATCAACTACCTAAGGAAAACCCCCCAGGATCAGATGGGTTTACATGTGAATTCTACTAAACATTTAAAAAACAACTAACTCCAATACTATACAAATTATTTGGAAAAAAAAAGAGAATGAAGGACTCCTACCAAATTCCTTTGATGACACAGACATGGTACTGATACCTAAACCAGGTAACATGAAAACAGAGAAAGAAAACTGTTGACTAATCTCCCTAATGAATATTGATGCAAAAATCTTAAATAAAATATTAGCAAAGAAATTATAGAAAATCATCCCCAGGATAATATACTATGACCAAGTGGGATTTATACCAGGAATGCAGGGCTGGTTCAATATTAGGAAAACTATTAGTATAATTGACTATATCAATAGCCAAATTAACAAAAACCATATGATTATCTCAATCGGTGCAGAAAAAGCATTTGATAAAATCCAACACCCATTCCTATTAAAAACACTAGAGAGTGTAAAAATAAATGAATTTTTCCTTAAAATATTCAGTAGCATCTATTTAAAATCATCAGTAAGCATCATATGCAATGGGGATAAACTGGAACCATTCCCAATAAGATCAGGGGTGAAACAAGGTTGCCCACTATCACCATTGCTATTCAATATTGTATTAAAAATGCTAATCTTAGCAATAAGAGAAGAAAAAGAGATTAAAGGAATTAGAGTAGGTAATGAGGAAACCAAATTATCACTCCTTGCAAATGATATGATGATATGCTTACAGAACCCTAGAGAATCAACTAAAAAGCTATTAGAAATAATCCACAACTTTAGCAAAGTTGCAGGATATAAAATAAATCCACATAAAGCATCAGCATTTTTATACACCACTAACAAAATCCAACAGCAAGAGATACAAAGAAAAATTCCATTTAAAATAAATGTCGATAGTATAAAATATTTGGGAATCTATCTGCCAAGGGAAAGTCAGGAATTATATGAGCAAAACTACAAAACACTTTCCACAAAAATAAAGTTAGATCTAAGCAATTGGAAAAATATCAAATACTCTTGGATAGGTCTAGAGAATATAATAAAGATAATAATACAACCTAAACTAATCTATTTATTTAATTCTATACCAATCAAACTTCCAAGAAATTATTTTACTGACCTAGAAAAAATAACAACAAAATTCATTTGGAAGAACAAAAGGTCAAGAATTTCAAGTGAACTAATGAAAAAAATCAAATGAAGGTGGCCTAGCTGTACCAGATCTAAAACTACATTATAAAGCAGTGGTCTCAAGACCATTTGGTAATGGCTAAGAAATAGACTAGTTAGAGATCATTACTGATAACAAAATAGATAATTTTGATTATATTAAGTTAAAAAGGTTTTGTACAAACAAAACTAATGCAGACAAGATTAGAAGGGAAGCAATAAACTGGGAAAATATTTTTATATTCAAAGGTTCTGATAAAGGCCTCATTTCCAAAATATATAGAGAACTATTTCTAGTCATATGAAAAGATGCTCCAAGTCATTATTAATCAGAGAAATGCAAATTAAGACAACTCTAAGATACCACTACACACCTGTCAGATTGGCTAAGATGACAGGAAAAAATAATGATGATTGTTGGAGGGGATGCGGGAAATCTGGGACATTGATGCATTGTTGGTGGAACTGTGAACAAATCTAACCATTCTGTAGAGCAATTTGGACCTATGCTCAAAAAGTTATCAAACTGTGCATACCCTTTGACCCAGCTTTTTTACTGCTTTTTACTGTTATTACTGGGCTTATATCCCAATGAGATCTTAAAGGAGGGAAAGGTACCCACATGTGCAAAAATATTTGTAGCAGACCTTTTCGTAGTGGTTAGAAACTGGAAACTGAATGGACGTCCATCAGTTGGAGAATGGCTGAATAAATTATGGTATATGAGTGTTATGGAATATTATTGTTCTGTAAGAAATGACCAACAGGATGATTTCAGAGAGGCCTGGAGAGACTTATATGAACTGATGCTAAGTGAAAGGAGCAGAAACAGGAGATCATTGTACATGGCAACAACAAGACTATACAATGATCAATTCTGATGGAAGTGACTATTTCCAACAATGAATTGATTCAGACCACTTCCAATTGTTCAGCAATGAAGAGAGCTATTATACTTAGGGAGAGGATTATGGGAACTGAGTGTGGACCACAACATAGCATTTTCACTCTTTCTGTTGTTGTTTGCTTGCATTTTTGTGTTTCTTCTCAGGTTTTTTTTCTTTCTAGATCCGAGTTTTTCTTGTACATCAAGATAACTGTATGGATATGTATACACATATTAGATTTAACATGTATTTTTAACATGTATTGGAATTCCTGCCACCTAGTGAAGGGGGGGAGGGGAAGAAGGGGAAGATTTGGAACAGAAGATTTTGCAAGGGTCAGTGTTTAAAAATCACTCACGCATATGTTTTGTAAATAAAAAGCTATCATTAAAAAAATAAAAAAGAAGATGTCAAAGAAAGAAAAACAACATGGTATAGGAAGGGAGGGATGGAGGAAGAAAGAAGGAAAGAAAGAAAAAGAAAGAAAGAAAGAAAGAAAAAGAAAGAAAGAAAGAAAGAAAGAAAGAAAGAAAGAAAGAAAGAAAGAAAGAAAAGAAGGAAGGAAGGAAGAAAGGAAGGAAGGAAGGAAGAGAGAGAGGAAGAGAGAGGGGGGAAAGAGAGGGAAAGAGAGAGACAGAGACAGAGACAGAGAGACAGAAAAGAAGGAAGGAAAGAAGAAAGAAGAAAGGAAGGAAGGAAAGAAGAAGAAAGTTCCATTTGTTCCCAGGTTCATAATTGGGTCTGTGAGGCCTTGCTAATTTCAGTGACTAAAGGGACTGATGGCTTTCCAAAGGGAAACCTTTGGAGTATGCAATCTTTGGGAATTCAGCTTCCTAGGTATATTGAGAAAAAGGATATTTAAGTGGCAGTGATGAAATATAATCAAGAAAATTTATCTTGTTCATTTATACAAATGAATTAATTAACAGCTATAGATTTCATCAAGTAGAAACTGTTTTGACTTGACAACTACTAGAGCAAAGAGAATCCAAGATTTAAAGCAGGAAGAATCTTAACAATCACTTAGTTCAACCCTCTCACTTTATAGATGAGGAAACTGAGGCCCAGGAAAATGAAGGGACTTCTTCAAGATCTCACAGACAGTAAGTTGAAGAGCTGAGATTGAAACCCAGGTGCTCTGACCCTGATTCATGTTCTCTTCAGTATATCCCACTGACCTCAGTTTCCTTCAAGTAGCAACTAAAATCTCAAGTTCTAGATGTAGGTTTTCCCATTTTATATGAATTCTAGTGACTTTCCTCTTATTTCCTGTATATAGATTGTATATATTTGTTTGCTTGTTGTCTTTCCTATTCAGTTGTAAACTTGAAATCAAGCACTGTCTTTTTCTTTTTCTTTTATTTTCTTTTATTTTTTATTAAAACTTTTTATTTTCAAAACATATGCATGGATAATTTTTCATCATTGACCCTTTCATAGCCTTGTGTTCCAAATTTTCCCTTCCTTGCCTCCCTCCCCTACATGGAAAGCATTCCAATATATGTTATATATTGTTAAAATAGATATTGAATCCAATATATGTAAACATATTTATACAGTTCTTTTGCTGCACAAGAAAAAAATCAGGTCAAAAAGGAAAGAAAAAATAAGAAAATAAAAAGTCAACAATAAAAAGAGTCAGAATGATTTGTGATCTATACTCATTTCCCATAGTCCTCTCTCTGGGTGTAGATGGCTCTCTTCATCACAAGACCATTAAAACTGGCCTCAATCATCTCATTATTGGAAATAGTCACTTCCATCAGAATTGATCATGATATGATTTTGTTGTTGCCATATACAATGATCTAGTTCTGCTCATTTCACTCAGCATCAGTTCATGTAAATCTCTTCAGACCTCTCTAAATCATCCTGCTGGTCTTTTCTTATAGAATAATAATATTCCATAATATTCATATACCACAATTTATTCAGCCATTTTCCAATTGATGGGCATCCACTCAGTTTCCAATTTCTTGCCACTACAAAAAGGGCTGCCACAAACATTTTTGCACATGTGGGTCCCTTTCCCTCCTTTAAGATCTCATTGGGATATAAGCCCAGTAGTAACGCTGCTGGGTCAAAGGGTATGTACAGTTTGATAAGTTTGTGAGCATAGCTCCAAGTTCAGGCTCTATCTTTTTGCCTGTATTTGTATGCTTATCACTTAGTAAAGTGTGTGGGATGTAATATGGCAAATAATAAATAACATAATAATAAATGTTTATTTACTAATTGACCTATGGGGCATCATCAAAGCTGCTGGTAGGTCATAGAGAAGAAATTTAGTAAAAACTAATCTAAAATGGAATAATTTTTAGTGCTAATAGAGAAAAAGGTAATGTTCATGTCAAATATAAAAAGGTTAAATAAAGGGAGATGAATAAACTTTCTTCCTTATGAAAAGATATAGTAAAGCAGCAAGAGAACTTCTCAGGTGATAACTTTTGAATATTCTCTTTCTCAGTCTTTGGCTTATGTACAGAAAAGCAGATGCCTATTTGGCTCATGCTTCTTTTTCTTTACTTTCTTTGGGGATTTATTTCTCTGTTAGAATTATAAGAACTTTGAGTGCAGAAGCTGTCTTTTTTATTTGTATGCTTCAAACCTACTATCATGGCTGCCACAAGGTAGGTGCTTTAAAATGTCTGTTTGAAGATTTGGATCTTTTTTCTTAACTTTGAAAAAAAAAGAAAATGTAGAAGAAATGGTGGAGTTACAAGTACTCAAGAGCAGGATGAGATATCTCATTGTAGTTTTCAAAGTTTCCATAATCTAGCCTTATTTATCAGCATATATATGTTTTTAAGCATATGTAATCACACATGCTCTGTCTCTCTATCTTTCTCTTCTCCCTCTCCTATGGATTTTTGTCTTAAGGAGCATTAAGGAGGTGGAAAGTATTGAACAGTTTCCCAAAAAACAATTCAATCAGCTTTTCTCTTCCCTTTGCAATTCTAGACAGTATTCATTTACTCACAATATATGGCCAAGATAATGTACTGGTTTTCTATTTCAGTAATCTGTCCATCCAACAATATGACAAACATTCCTAATCCATATATGCTAGTCTATACAGTGGTGAAATCACAGTTCCAGTTTAAAAATAAAAAGAAGGAAGGAGCTGGGGGAAGCAAAATGATGTCACTATTGATACAGGTCAGTTCTCTTAGTAGTATGTTGAATAACTGGTCACTGAGGGCAAAAATCTCACTCTTGAAGTATCAACTTAGAGTGCCTCCCATTATGACCTTACTAAGGACCATGAGAAGCTCTCACAAGATGTATTAAAAGCAAAATTAATGTTTATAGTCTAAAAGCTATGTGATTCTAAACACCCTCTTTCTCCTTTTCCTCCACTCCCTCACTGTCACCATAGAAATAACGGAAGAAAAATGCTCAGGACTGAGTGTCAGGTTTTTTCCATGTGTTGCCATAGCCACATAATTTATCATTTTGTGACCAGCCTGCTGGGGTTGCTCTATACTTGACTGAATTAATCCTCTAATAGTCCAGCTAGGACCATGCCATGGCAGCTAACTTTAGTTCTCATAGTATTTGAGAAATCAGGATCTTCTTCATGTCAGGATAAGCTATCTGACATAATTTTGAGGAAGAGTAAATTATATATTATCCTTTATAGCTCTCTATTTCATTTGCACATTATTTTTCTCCTTTGGTAAAATCCAAAATATCATTAGGGCAAGGATTATGTCTTATTCTTTTTGCACACCCTATACAGTGATTACAGTGATAGCCACATACTAGCAGCCCAGATAAAAACTTTTGAAACTACATTAATTGCGGTGGAAACTTGAGAAATGTAGCAAAGAAGCTGCTTTTGACTTTTAATAGAGTAAATTTTTTAGTGAATAAAAGACAGAAAATTCATATTAAGTTATTAATAAAATGAGAATATTTTAGGATTTTATTCTTTGTACTAAGGGATTTAACCCCAGCAATACTAACAACATAGCTGCTTGTGAAATAAGGGTGGCCTCTCCAAGTGGGATAATTAAGATTTAAACCTAAATCATGGTTATCATTTTTTTGTTGTTAAAAAGTAAATTTAGCTAGCTATGTGCAGAATTTCCCCATTTTTGTATCAACAATTTCAGAAATAGACATCCAAAAAAGGCTTAATTTTTTTTTGAAAAATTTTGGGTAATAGCAAAACCTTATTTTTAAAAAAAATATTCCCTCTCTCCCTCCCTTTCTTTCTCTTTTTTCTTTTCTTCCCTCCTCCTTTCTCTATGTAATCCACCTCTCTCTCCCTTCCACTTTCCTTCTTTCCCCCCTCCTTTCCTCCATTCTCTTCTCCTCCTCTCTCCTTTCTCCTCTCCTCCTACTCCTTCTTCCCCCCCCCCTCTCTTTCTGTCTCTGTCTTCTTCTCCTCTTCTTCTCTCTCTCCTATTTTTTTCTTTCAGTGTGAGTATATACCATCCCTTCAAAAGTACCTCCAAGTTCCCAAGCTCAAGATTCATCTTCCCAGAAACCAACAGAGGGAACCTATCTAGATGCCATAATAGACTGCTAAAAACTTTGGTGTAAAGGTGCAGCATCATCAGACCTACTTGTTTTTTTTTTTAGGACTCAGAGAGGAGACAAATGCATGGAGCACTAGTTCTAGAATCAGAAGACTTGAGTTCAGATGCTGCCTCTGAAATTTCTTATATGTCTGACTTGGGTCAAGTTGTTTCAGCTCTCTGAATGCTATAGAAGAACTTCCTGATCTATAAAATGAAGAGTAGATGGCCTCTAAGGTCCCTTCCAGTTGTTTATCCATAATTTACATCATTTCCTGGATAAATATAGCAATGTCAGAGTTAGGGACTTCAGGAGAATAAAATGTTGAAAAGAACTGGCAATAAGTATGAGAAGGGGGGCAGCTAGGTGGTGTAGTGGATAGAGTATCAGTCCTGAAGTCAGGAGGACCTGAGTTCAAATCTGACCTCAGACATTTAACACTTCCTAGCTGGGTGACCCTGGGCAAGTCACTTAACCCCAATTGCCTCAGGGGAAAAAAAGAAGTATGAGAAGTAAGTAATTAATGATGAATCATTTTGTTGGCAGGTAAGAGTGGAGATTATACATTTCAATGGCACATCAACCTAACTGTACAGCCTGCTTCCAGTGTCAAATAGCAGAGGTACCTGTGAATCTAATAGGGATAGCAAGCTTTGTTTGAGGGTTAGTAGGTAGTGCAGAGTGTGAAAGAGAAGCAAAGGCATCCAGGAAAATGGAATTAAATCCAGGTTGGGTTATGATAAGACAATTAGAAGCAGCAGGGTCCAAGTATCAGAGAATTTGGTGGGACTACTAGTCATGAAAAGGTTTCTTGATAGATTTTTGGGTATCCAAAAATTAATAACAATGATGATAATAATATTATATGTACATAGCTATTATGTTAATATAGAGAGAAGGGAGGAAAAAAGGAAGAGAGAAAAGGGGATAAAACAAAGATAAATATATATACATATATAGAAAGATCTCTGTTTATATATAGATTATATATACATATATATATCAGAGAGAACAAGAAAGATACAGAGAGACAGAGACATAGAGTGACACCGAGAGACAGAGAGACAGAGAAACTGAAACACAGAAACTCAGAGAGACAGAAAGACAGAGACATAATTACACACACAGAGATACAAAGAAATAGAAACACATAGACAGAGAGAGACACACACAGAGAAAATATTTTAAGGTTTGAAAAGTACTTTACATATATACATATATTTACAATTTCATTGATTATCATAACAACCTTGTGGAGGGACTATTAATACATGCATTTTACACTGAAGCTGAAAAAAAGTTTTAAGTGATTTAAGCCATGTAAGAGTCATTGAATTAGGAGATGTATGGGATATGGTTATCTGTGGTAAGGAAGCAGGACTTAGGATCTTAGTTCTAGAGCAGAAAAGGGCTCCTGATCCAACCTCCTTGTTTTATAGATGAGGAAACTAAGGCACAGAGAAATTGATTAACCCAAGATCACACAGTGTAAGGTCAGATACTAAGCATCAGAGATTGGGTTTAAATCTAGGTCCTCTGACTTAAGTGCCAGTATTCCTTCCATGGCACTACACTACTCCATAGTTATATTTCACTATGTTAATGTTACATCCCATGTTATCCCAGGCAAGTCACCTTAGAATCTCAGTTTCCTTATTTGCAAAATGAGAGGATTTAATGAAATTATGTCTAAGTTTCCATCTAATCCCTAAACCCTATGATACTATGAAGGTTTTTCAAGAAATGGAGAAAAGTGAAACATATGGTATAGAAAAGTTAAAAGTAAATATTCTAAATTCCAAGAACCATCTTCACTTCAGCTTTTTTTCACTCTCTCTCTTTACTCTCTCAGTTGGTGATTTCATCCTTTCCTCTGACTTCAATTATCACCTCTCTACAGATGGCTCTCAAATCAATTATTTCCTTTCCCGATCTCTCTCCTAAACTTCATTTCAGAATCTCCAACTGCCTGCTGAACCTTACCTGTATGTCATCCCAATACCTCAGAGTGTTACTTGCTATTTTTCCATTCTGAATCTGCCCCTCACATTCATTTCCCTATTTCTGTAGAGGATATTGCCATCATCCTGGTTACCCCAGATACAAACCTTCTAAAGCCGTCTTTGGCGCTCTCTCTCTCTCTCTCTCTCTCTCTCTCTTTCTCTCTCTCTCTCTCTCTCTCTCTCTCTCTCCATCTTTTTTTGTGTCTGTTTCTCTCTATCTCTATCTCTGTTTCTGCCTCTCTATGTGTCTCTGTTTCTGCCTTAGTCTCTGTCTTTTGTCTTTTTTTTTCTGTCTCTGTATCTCTGTTTTTGTCCCTCTGTCTCTGACTTTTTGACTGTCTCTGTCTTGGTCTTGGACTTGATCTCTGTCTCTCTCTCCCTCTGTCTTTCTATCTCTATCTCTCTGTGTCTCTTGTCTTTTTCCCCCTATACTGATTCTACATCCACAATACCCCTCATCTCTATCCTTTTCTGTTTATTCTTTAGATCAGGGATATGTGGTAAATGTTCAGCCTTCTGGAGCTTAAAAAAAAGGTACATAGGACATAGTTTATTTTGCATTATTAGCATTTTCTTCATCCCTTTTTAAGTCAAGACAATCAACCAAACAATCAATAAAGCCATGATTTGTAGTGTTTGTCGATTTCCAAAGTGTAAATGCTCACACTGAAAGTGCTGCATGAGCTAGCTCAGTACACCCCTGCCCTAGACCCACCCCAGTTCAGTTTCTCAGCACATCTAACTGGTTCTCTGACTCCAGTCTTTAAACAACTGCCCTGCAAATATTCCTAATGATCATTCTGCATCTCACAAACCTTTAGTGACTCCCTATTGCCTCTAGGATATTCAAACCATTTAGTCTAGCACTCTAGTACTCTGCAATCTTTCCCTAAACTACCATTCTAGTCCCATTTCACACTACTCTATGCTTTCTATATTTCAGTGTGAAACTGAGCCAATTAATGACTTTACTAAGCACTTTGATTTGCTTGAGTTTTCTTGATATCCAGATAAAGCTGGACTGATTTCAGAATAAGGTCTGTCATTCAGGAGACAGATCAAGGATTTCTGTGGTATCTGTCAAATGAACCTGAAATCTCCTCTGCTGTGCAATTATCTACAGAACTGGCTCATGCTAGGCCCCAACAGACAGAACTCTTACACAAAGCATCCTGCTCTGGGTCCCATGGAGACTTTCCATCCTGATCCTTGCCTTATTCCATGTGCCCCAAATTATCTCATGATTTTTTGTGAAATAGTCCCCCTTCTCTGGTAAATGAAAACTGACTGGATCATGACACCACCATCCCCTCCCAGCTTTGTGCGTTTTATCTTCATGATCCTTGCAGCCTAAACCCCAGAAAAGCTCAATCCAACTATTGATTTACATGCATGCCTCCAGTTTGAGAGAAATAAATCATGCATGTAATCTCTACTGTTTTGTGTTTTTAGACCAAACTTTGGGGTTGACTACAGTCAACTGGATAACTGGTTGCTCAGAACCTAGCATATAATGTTGAGGTTCAAGGTGGAACCCCCAAAATGTTGAGGTTTCAGATCAGTGTGTCATAAGGTTTCTTACAAGAATTTGCAGGCTCAGATCCATCTTCAAGTCAAGGGGCAAAGTTTATTATAATTGCAATGCCAACTAAAGCAGGCTAATTTCCAAAAGAAGTTAACGAAGAACTAAGAGCAATTTATAGGGAAAATTTATGGGGAAAAGTAAGAGAAATCAGATGCTTATGTCACTGATATGCTAATTTTATGGCTCAGAGATGGAGCTGAGCATGGTTTGATTCAGACTTTGTGCTGCAGTACTTATAGTTCCCTGGGAAGAGCTGGGGGAGAGGGGAGGACTTTCCAGAAGTGCGTTTTTAAGCCTGAAACAGGTCAAGTTGTGGGCACCCAATTTTGTTCTGCACCTTTGTTAACTTTAAGCATCACATTATTATTGTTCATTATTCTCAGAAACCCATTATCACTGACCAACAAGGCTATTATCTGACATTTACCAATCTGTAGGACTCAGCATCCTGACCATATAAAGTGAACTAAGGCAAGATAGCCTAAGGGAAGAAATATATCATTTCTAACTATATCATTCCCAAGACCAGGTAGCCTTGGGGTTATTCTTAAGGGCTGTACAGCATCAATAGTAAGTACTTAATAAATGCATGTTGATTGACTTATTGATCTCCTTTTCTACTTCCATGCATTTCTGTTGTCATAGATCCCCTGTGCTTGGAATGCATCCTTTCCTCTCCTGTCCCTTAACCCCCAGCAATTTGGCCTGTTGAAATCCTTTTTTCTTTTTCCTTTAAGGCTTTCCTTCCTTAGGTTCCATTTCTTCCATGAAAATAATCCTTGCATTCCTGCTGAAAGATATTTCTTTCCCCTCCAGTTTTCTTATAGAACTTTGCTTGTATCCCCCTTGACTTTGCCACTTATCTTGTACATTCTACACCCCACCCCTACTAGGCTATAAACACCCTAAGGCCATCTTTCAGCTCTAAGATCTAGAATAATACCTTGGACTTAGTAGATATGTAATGAATGCTGAATTTTCATTTTTAATTATTGGCATGCTTTGCAATGACAACCAATAAGTCCTGTTATCACCCATACATTTATATTTGAATTAATCCTCTTGAACTAATATCTGTATATCAGTTGGAAGCAAATGAATTGGCTAATTGACTATTCATGTTAGGATTAGCTTTAGAAGTGCTAAAATTTTCACTTATTGGTCATCATTAACCTTAGGACTATTGCTAGAACTTTGAATGAGCTGAACTTTCTAATGCTCCATAAGAAGCTAATTTGTTGTCTTTTAAAATCTCCCAAGTTCTCAAAGTCCAGATGTTACTAGGAAAATAATTCAATGATTTCTTTGTTTTATTGATTATATGGTTATGCAAGTCTCATCTTTTCCTAGTGTGTAAGGGTTAGGAACTGAAAACACCAGTTAAATAACTTACCTGAGAAAGAGAAAGAGAGAGACAGAGAGAGAGAGAGAGAGAGAAAGAGAGAGAGAGAGAGAGAGAGAGAGAGAGAGAGAGAGACAGAGACAGAGACAGAGAAGAAGGGAGGAAGGAAAAAGAAAAATCCCATTTCATAAATGTTAGAGAAATTTTCATTTACTAGTTAGCAGGAATACTAAGCCAATGATCAGCTAAATGAATTGTGAGATCAGGGGATTCTTCCTTTTTATTTCTACTTAGAATGAGAAGTGGATCAGACTTAGCTGAGCCTGAAGTCAGAAAGACCTGAGTTCCTGAGTTGTAAATCTGGCCCTAGACTTTAGCTATGTGATCCTGGGCAAGTCACTTTATCTGGCTTATCTTGGTGTCTTTAGATAAAATGAGCTGGATAAGAAATGGAACACCACTCCATATCTTTACCAAAAAAAATTCTAAATGGGATCACAAAGATTCAAATACAATTGAAAAAATTACTCAACCTCAAAGGATTCTAAATCTGCTATCTCTAAGAACTAAAATGCTTGCAAAACTGCTTTCATTGGGATAAGCCAAGTATTATCAAAATTTTTGAAACAGGGAATATCACATTCTCAATAATTCAGGGGTGTAAAACAAAATAAGGAAATTACATAGGAAGGCAGAAAACAAGGAATCTTAGTATTCTATGGTATTTTTGTCCAGTTTCTGAGGATTGTGAATAAATGTTCAGGTGAAAGGTCTTGAACCTAGCTTCTCTAGGAGAATAATAGAGACTGCTTTAGAGAGTTAATGATTTTCTCTTCCTGTTTTACCCCTGAATGCTGACCAAGATGGGAGAGGTGTCTATATGTGAAAATTTCATGTTGATTCTAAAGTTAAATTTTAAAAAAGACTTTAATTTTAAAACATAATTTGGTGATTTATGGTTTGGTGATTCACCAAGTAATACTGGTGAAAGCTATCTAGAAATCATGGCTAAAGATTATGAATAAAGTCCTTTAAAGTTCCTTCTGGCTCTAATTTATGATCCTCTGACCCCAGACAAGAAGCTAAAGACCTTAGAGGGATAGGCAGTGTTTTCATCAATGCTATTGATTGCATGCAAAGGCCTCAGAAAAGAAAGGCAGATTTGGAAAGTCAAAAGCAATTTAACAAGAATGTGTTTGAAAGTATGGTGTGGATTTCTATGTCATGGCTTAAAATGTTTGGTTAGAAATGGAGTATTTCCTTCTAAGAAGGAAAAATAAAAAATATATTTGCCTAAAGTCTTGTATTATCGAAGATTCTAAATTAAGAAGATGGAGAGAAAAATGGCTTATGGATGGATATCCACTAAGTTAGACACTATTTGCAAGGAGTTTGCAAAATATGGGCCTCATATCCTTGAGTTCCCCAGCACCATTTCAAGGGATCTGTGAGGTGAACAAGTATCTTCATAATAATACTAAGACTTCATTTGTTTATTAAAATACTCTTCTATATATCTGTGTGATGCCAGATTTTTTTCATATTCTGCAATCAAGACAATCCACTGCAAAAGAATGAATGAAGAAGTACATAGATTGGAAATCCACTTATCTTCTATTAATCCAGACATTAAAGAGATTTTCACAAATCTGTAAAACCAATGCTATTTTCAATGTTTTTTGGCTGTAGATAATTACTATTTTCAGAAAATGTTATTTACACTAACATTCAGTAAATTTATTATTTTTAATATGAGAAATACTGAAAAATTAGGCTTCCACAGTGTTCCAAGCTTTCAGGTAGTGTGGGATAGTAGGTACCACTGACCAAGAGATTTTCAGAATGTGAGAGGTTAAGAAAGATTAAGATCCCATATAACAATTAAGTAATTAATAGAAGCCTTGAGCAACTAGGAATTGGGGAGTAGGAAGGCACACATAAATTCAACTAATCAGAAAGAATCTTGTGGTTTTGAGAAAACCACAAACTTAAGATAATAATCAATCCAGCCCAAAGTAGTTGGGATCAATGACCTGACTCCACCAAATCAATATTACCTGCTTAATAGGCTAACTGAATATTAAAAAACACACCTCATAGGAGTTTTCCACCATTTTTGAATATGGAATATATGACAAGGGAGGGGGAACATGTTTATACATATTTAGGGGGAAACATAATGGCCATATTAGAAAGATTGTAACCCGGAAAGGAATGGACCAATTCAGACTATGAAGGAAGGGACTGTTACAAACTAACAAATATAAAGCTTCTCTCACTTCTGTGCTCAGGCTCCCTCTTCCCAAAGAAGAGCAAACCCATTTCTGGTCAGAAATGTTAAGATGATTCCTTAAGATTCTTCTTTAATAAATTTCCTCAGTATCTGATTTTCAGTTTCAAGAGTGTATTTCTAACATAATTAATAAAAAATATTTTAAAAAAATTTTTTTATCAGTTTTAATGGTACATATCAGTAGCCATAACTCATGTAAGCAAAAAAATCTTTAGAGTCCTCAATTTTTAAAAAAGAATGTAAAGGGGTCCTAAGATCAAAAAAGTTTCAGACCTGCTCTCATACAGAGTAACTACAATACATGAAGAAAAGCATTAGCAACATTCAGAAATTCAAGGGAGAAAAAAAAATCCCATAAAACAGTCATCAATGAAACCTATAGATGTCAATAGAATAATGCACAAAATATAGCTAACAGGCATGGGGAACGAGAGATCTTATTTCAAGGAAGAAAATGTGACTTCACTTATTTCAATGAAGCATGATGGGAGCTATTTCAATGGGGGAAGACTACATGTAAAAGAAAACTGAAAGATGTTGGGGGGGGGGAGATTGGAGATTATTAAGAATATAAACTGAAGCAAAGCTTAAATTATGGGTTACAATCCCATATGGAGTTGCATAACTAAATGTGTGTGTGGGTGTGAAATATCAAAATATCAATCAACTCTGAAAAACATTGAATATGTTCTATGTCCTGCAATCCCACCAAGATTTAATTCTTTATGTAAAAATAAACAAGCACATTCATCTCAATAGTATGCAATTTTCTTTTATCTTTAATAAATGGTAAAATTATATGTATGCCAAAGAATTGTTTTAAAATAAATTTAAAATAAATTTTTTTAAGATTTATTATCAGTAAGTATTTAATTTGTATACTTATCTTATATACATATATATGTACTTAAAGTCATATAAAAATTTCTCGGGCAAAAAGGGATCACATCTGGAAAAAGTTTAAAAAGGCCTGGGCAAAAGAGAAATGAATAGTACAAGTAAGGGGTGATGGATGCCTAGGAAGAGTGAGGAAATATAGGATAGATAAGGAAGAATAGGAAAATAATCTGATTAATCATACTACAATTGGTATGCATTTTTTGGCCAAGAGTGACTCAATAATGTATAAAGTGCCAAGCCTGGAGTCATCTCTTCAGATATTTATTAGCTATATGACTCTGGGCAAGTAACTTAACTCTCTTTGCCTCTATTTCCTCATCTGTAAAATGATCAGGAGAAGGAAATGGCAAACCACTCTAGTATCTTTGCCAAGAAAATCCCAAATAGGGTCATGAAGAATTGGACATAGCTCAATAGAAACAAACTATATTTTAAATATACAAAGACATTTCAAAACATATGATTATACCAATATATACTGTTTCCCTCCTCCTCCCAGCTAAAAATAAAAACCAAAAAAACCCCACCAAACCTCTGATAAAGAGCGATACTCCTATATGCACAATCTCTCTCTAAGATGCTGGTTTATTTTGTGGAATTTTTCTTCTTCCTTTTTTTTTGTTATAAGATCACTCTCTGAAAGGTGGGGGCAGAGCATGATTGACTGATATAAAAACAAAAGAGATCAATAAAATTATATTTTAATAAGGAAATCTACTCATGGAAGACAATTCAGGATCCAAAAAGAAAGGTGCATAATGGAGTATATTTTGATAAGAATTAATGAAAGAAGTCAGTGATATTATATTGTTATTAATGCACAGATATAATATCACAGACCATCTAAACAGAAAGAGGAAGGAGATGAATGAGTATATAAATGAATTACAAGCCTGCCATGGCAGTTATTTCATCTTTCCCTATAGAATATAAGCTCCTTTGAGACATATTAAGCTGTTTTTATTTTGACAACTCAGATCCACCAACCCTGGCTAATTACAGAAGTCCGAGTCATTATTTTTTTCAACTATATCCAACTCTTGTGATCCCATCCCATTTGAGTTTTTCTTGGCAAAGATACTAGAGGAGTTTACCATTTCATTCTCCAGCTTATTTTACAGATAAAGAAACTGAGGCAAAGTGAAGTGACTTGTTTAGCATCATACAGCTAAAAATTGTCTGGGGCCAGATTTCAACTCAGGAAAATGAGTCTTCTTGACTTCAGGCCTGGCAGTCTTTATCCTGCCTAGCTGCTCCAAAGGCCTAGATATATTAGGTGAATTGATCAATCAATCAAAAGTAAAACTATAGGTGGAACAATCTTTAATTAATTTGAAAGGATCATAGGGATTTAGAATTATTTGGTAAAATCAAATTACACTACACAGGAGGCATTTTGTGACTGGTTAAAGAGAATCATTTACTCTCTGGTTCTATGGATAAAACAATTCATTCTCAGAGTCTGGCCATTACAGCAGGAAACTAGTCCAGAGTCCAGAGACAAAGAGCTTAAAATAAATCTTGATTTCATTTGTAATATTAAGTGTAGAACTTTCTGGACTTAAATATGAAATACTTTCTTAATTATAAGAAAATAAAGGCAAAAGAATTGAAAAGGATATTTTCATTGTCATGGTGACTCATCTAGCAGGACATAGCTGGCCTTACAGTTAAGATTAAACTTAGATCCATTTGCAGAGAAAATCAAAAAAGTCTTTTTGGCAAAGATTTAACCTTTTCTCATTAAGAATAATCAGCCACTGTTCTGCATGCTATGTGACATTTTTCTAATAACTTTAGATTTATCTAGTCAGAACTTAATAATGCTTCACCTTCTCAATACTGTCTCTTGGAGTCACTAGCTCCTTTCAAGGCTTATAAAGAAGGTCTTTTCTCCTCTCTTCCCTCCCTACACTAGATTATTTCTGTCTGGAAAAGGGGTTAGATAACAGGGTAGAGAAAAATGCCCAGTGGGTCCAGGCCTTATAGGCAAGTGTGGAGTATGTTAGTGTGTTTGGCTAATGCAATTCCTCAGAAGAAAAAGGAAGCGAACCTGCTCTGGGACAGTCTTTTTTTTTTTTTTTTTTTTTTCATTTTTGTGATTATATTTATTTATTTTTCAATTATTTTTATTTTTCCAAATATGTGTGTAGTTTTCAACATTCATATAATTTCATTACAACATTCATGCAACATTTTTGTAACACTTTGGGTTCTAAATTTTTCTTCCTCCCTCCCTTATCTTCCCCTCTCCCTAATCTGATATGGATTAAAAATATGCAATTCTTTTAAACAGATTTCCATATCTGTCATGTTATGCAAGAAAAATCAAATCAAAAGGAAAAAAAAGACCATGAAAAAGAAAAAAAAAACAAACAAACAACAACCACAAAAAAAGGTGAAAAATACTATGCTTTAATCTTCATTCAGTCTTCACAGTTCTGTGAGTGGATGCAGATGACATTTTCCATCCCAACTCTATTAGAATTGCCTTGAATCACTGCATTGTTGAAAAAAGCCAAATTCTGGCATGGTCTCAGTGATATGAAATGGAATCACCTTGTGGAGACTTTAGAGAATGTGTAAACACTCTGCAATTAGATCTAATATGCTAATCATTGTGAGTGGAAGTCTCTTGGATTGAGTACAGTTTTAGAAATAGAATTGATGGCGCTTCAAAAGGCCTTGGTAAATCTTAGCCCACTGTCTTGATTAAACTTCCCCTCATGGTTTGACTCCTTTGCTATAAGAATCTGATGATGTTATAAGAGAACTTGGACCCTTTATCTCTAAGACTAACTTTAAATAGATTTGGCTCGATGAATGTGGGACTTTGTTCTTTTTTTCCCTTGAAATTTGTTCTGTTGTTTTAGATGAAATGACTGTGAAGACCATGACAGAGAATGAGTCACCTATGCATCCAGAGCCAAGAATTTGCTGCACTTTGTAGCCAGCATAGCATCAGTGCTCAAAAGATCAAGGAGTGACCTTCAAGACCTAAGACTAGGACTCCTTAAATTACAATGCTACTATTGGACATGAACTTGGTAGGAACAATGCTATGATGAACCTGTGCTAAACTGTGTGTTGGGGAAGAAATGTATACTTTTATTCTTGCTATATATTTGAATCACTATTTCTTCATAAAAGCTAATTGGTCCTAAATGATTAATAAAACTTTAGTACTAGTCACTCACTGGTAGCTAGCAGTGAGGGAAACACAACAGGTGATTGAGCCAAAGAGATTAGAGGAAAGACACTTTATCCCTCCTCAAAGCAGTAGGAATACTGGGATGGTAAGTACAGAGCACAAAACATAGTTGTTATGCATATATTGTGTATTTATTTGCTCGAGAATGTGTAGCTTTTCCCCAGGAGCATGTCAATTCCTTGAGAACTGAGATTATGTGTTTGTTTGTTTTTCTCCTTTTCATCTCTGGCCTAGTACAATGCTTAGAACATTAATAGGTTATGCTAGTTTAATTTAATTAAATAAATGGGCTTTTTCAATCATTCCATCCATTTTGGTACCTGTTGATAATAATGTGCCCTGTAGTCTGAATTTCAAGACGTGTTTTTTTTTTTACCTGAGATTCAGATATGAACCCTGCATTTTCTATTCATTATCTATAATTTAACTCTTTATGAAAAACAATTCAACTTTTAAAACTCCTATCAGACAATGAACTTGAAGATGGAACATATAGGACAAGCTTGGATAGATTAAATCCAAGTTAATTCACTATCTTTATTACTACTCTTAACATTTTTTATTCCTAGTTCTTTTCCCTTTATAGCTTCAAAGCAAAGAACTTATTAATCCTGTCATTCATACTCCCTTCTTCCTCCTACCTCCATAAGGCCTATACATGCTTCTTTACTCTTTCATCAGGGCCCAGCGTCTTTATAGCCTCTTTTATCTCTGCAAAACCAATCCATACTTTCTATAGGACAGAATGCTTTCAAATGACTGTTCCCCAACTAATTCACTGAAAAACTTTAGCTTATTTCAAGGTTCTTCCTTTGACTTACTTTATTTTGTCCATTTTGCATATTGAAATAACAACTTCAAGAATCTTTTTTGTAAAGTCTCCCAGAGACTGTCAAAGCAAACTTAGTTTTTAGTTTTGGAGTTTATATTTCCCTACCGTCAAGTAGTTGACTTTAGACTATAATATACAAAACTCCCATTAATAAGTCCCTAACAACTTCTATAGCTCACCTGATTCCCTTCCCTCAAGTATTTGACTTGAAACTATATACTTTTTACACTGCTCCATAATGTCTTCCTAATAACTGCTATAGCTCACTTCTCTTTTGCAAATGCTTCTGACAGAAATCTTCTAAAAATTGATTTTTTGAAAGTATCTGGATCTTTTCCCACAGAATTTTTTCCCCTAAAGCAATTTCCCCAGGGTCACACAGCTAGTAAATGTTAAGTGTCTGAAGCCAGATTTGAATTTAGGTCCTTCTGACTTCAGGGCTGGTGTTCTATCCACTGCACCACCTAGCTGCCCTCCCACAAAATATTTTTAAATAATATTTCTAAAAGACTTAGGAAAACAAATTGAAATTAGTTACTTGACACTGTTTCTTTGTATTAGATCAGCACCTTCCAGAAAGGGTTGCATTACTTTGAAAATTCCTCTCCATTCATGGTTCTCTTTTTTAATGTTGAAATATTCCTGAGAGATGAAGAAAACTATCATCATATGTAGTGTTCTTGGTTTGGTTTTCTGGAGCTCTTGGAGCAACCTTTGTTTCAGCTAAGTAATCAGCAGGAGAATAGCCAGGTGTTAAAGTCCAATCCTTTATTATCTCCTTCACAGTCTAATTTCCTTGCCTGGGGCTCTGTTAGCTTTCTTGAGAGCCTTGCAGACCAGCCTTGGTCTCAGTGGGGGGAGCAGGAGGACAGGCCAGCCACCACAAGGCTGATGAAGATGAAATGAATCTGGCTCTGAGTCTGAGTCCCTTTCAAGTCTGTGTCTGGCCCTTCTGAGTCTCTCTCTGAGCCCTATTTAAGTCTATCTCTGACTCTCAGTCCCAGCTTATATGCTCTATACTGAATATAAACCAATCATTATATCACTAGGAAACCATTATTTGTTGTAAGATTAAATCAATCATACTGAATTTAGAGAACTATTAAGCACCATGCTAAACTAGATAACCATTATCTCATCAATTCCACTGACCTAATACCTTCTAAGAATCCTCATTTCAGAGTTCTGGTCCATAACATCTCCCACTTTCTTTTGTTGTACATTAAATCTATGTACATTCATATTTGTGTATATACACATGAGTATACATAAATGCAATATGTAACACACACCTAATATAATAATACATATATATTATATATTATATGCCCATTCTCCAAATAAAGTATTTCAGTAACATTCTCTTTAAAACTTAATAATTTTTATGCTTGTGTTTATGTGTCTATGTTTCTGGATTTATCTGACCCTTACAAATCAGGATATGAGTCTTCAAATGCCTTAGAGACAATATAATAAAGACTCAGCTGGACACCAATAGTTTACTAAGCTCATACAGATTTAGTAACTAAAGAAGAATTTGAATTCAGATCTTCCTGACTCCAACTATAGCAAACATTCTATCCAGCTGTGTCCCTATGTGGTAGAAGCTGGGCTAGTCCCAATTAGTTGGAGCTAATTGGAGCTAAGGTTCAAAGGAAAGGAACCAAAGATTCAGTATTGGGTAAACAACAGGGTGACTAGACAAAGAGTTATCCTGCTTTTTATTTAGTGTATACATGTAAGTATTCAAATGAAGTGCCCCTATGGCTTCCCAGAATTTCCTTCAGTTAGAGAATTAATGCAGTGCCAGATTTAGAGCTGGAGGATCTTTTAATTTCAGCTCTGTTGCTTTGTATGTATATTAATTTCTCTGTGGCTCAGTTTCTTCATCTATAAAATGAAGAGTTGGATTCAATAACCTTTAAAATCCTTTTCAATTCTGGATATATAGTTTAAGAATTTCCCAGAATCTAGTTGTCATTTCATGTTTCACAGGAACAGTTTTCTATATGCCATAATTCACCATCACGGAGATCACCTTTCATGAAAGAAAAAAAATTTTGCTTGATTTTTTTAATATTATGAAACCAACATGAAATAATATTCTATCCTTTCTGCAGTTAAAAAGCATTCTACATGATTGCTAACTGAACTTCCTATATTTCTAGTAAAACTCATTAACTAATGTGAAGCTTAAAATGACTATTTCATTCAGGCCAATGGGAATAATGTACTCTTTTAGTTCCATTGTTGGGGATGAAAATTGGAAGCAGGTTCAAACAGCACTCAGCACAATAATATTCTAGGGGAAGAATGAAGGAGGTAAACAACTGAACATTTGTTCAAAATTAGAAGAAAGAATCTGGGGGCAGAACCTGATTGAAACCTAGCCTTTCTTGCTTACCTAGTTAAAATTTAATTCCCAGGTACATTAACTTGACCTTTCAAGTTATGAAGAAGAAGGAAAGAATTTTATTTATTGCCAGGAAGAGACTGTGTTTGTAAACTGTTGTTTCTTTTCTAGACTTAGAGAAGATAGCAAACCATTCTCGGGGGGTAAATCTGGTTGCTGTATTGACCTTCTAAATTGACCTTCAGATGTTTTTTACTCTGAAGCATTATCTGGAGGTTTTGATAAAGAAGGCATTGAAGGAATCAGTTAAAAGGGGGGAAATATGAGCCAGATCTCATGAAAGAGCAAATGATGTTGTGACTGCTGATAGTGACTGCTGACATTTTGATAGTGTCTTAAAGTTTATAGAGTGGTTTCTGGAGAAAAAAAGAGGGTCATTGAAGCATTTTAAAATTATGCACAGAGAAAACATGAGGAAGTTCAGAAGGAATTACAGACAAGCAGAACAGCTTTGAAAATACATGTTGAATTTATTTTATAGTCTTTAAAAGCAGGGGTAAGTATTAGAGATTCATGATTTCACCTATAATCCTCTTTTTCTGTATTATCATGCATATGGAAATAGTCCTCTTTGTGTATGTGTTCATTACATTCAGATTGAAAAAAAATGAGAAGTGCTTTCTATTCATTGTCATAAGAATACCTAAGTATTCTGGGACTGCAAAACAGATATTAGGGCAAAAAGTTGAAAAGTGCCTTCCAATCATCTTTTTAAACTCTGAATTCAAGGCCTGGTTCAGAGAGAAAACCTGGGACACAACCTTGAGTGGGGGAAAGAGAAGAGGGCTAGGGGAAAGATAGAGATGGAGTTCCTTTGGAGCCTATGGGTAAAACTTCTAGGACATTATGGGACATCCTCAGGACCAGATCAGGACTGAGGAGTTCACCTATAGGAAACAACTCTTCTTTTAACTTCCTCTTTTATTAATTATCCTTGGTATCTAATTATTAAACTATTTCCTCTAAGGTCCCTTCCAGTTCTGGGATTCTGTGACTATAAATGCTATCAGTGCCTTTACAATTTCAGCACCTCTTAAGACAAAGCACGTGTTCTGACTTAGTTGTAGAATCTACAAATTGACTTTTTTTTTTTTTTTTGGCCTTCTCATAAAGTCCCTTGTTCATAAATTTCATTGAATTATCCTAGGGATAGAACTGAGAACCTTCAGTGTCACAGCTGCTATTGACTCAAAATTATGAAATTGGAACCAGTTGTAGTATTGAAAAATCTGTCATGTTATGTCCTTGTACATGAATTTACACTAGGAACTTTCAGCTTGTGAGTCAGAACAACCTGGAGAGCCAAGAGGACATTTCTGAAAGTCATGACTTTGAGTTTGAAGAGTTTGAATCCTAAGTCAGCCTAGCCTTGCCCCTGGGCAAATAGCATTCCTGAGTTTCAGTTTTCTTTGACATAAAATATGGGAATAGGCTTATGATATTTTTGGTATTGGAACTTTCTTAGGAGGAAACTTCTCTATCAATGTGGGTCAGCACCTTCCTTGCAAAGAAGGGTCTTAAGCTGACTAGAGCATTTGTACCAAGCAGGTAGTCCACAATGCTACCAAATTCTGGCCAGAACTAGAATAAAAAAAAATAATTGGGAAACAGCAAAATAAATAAAAAATACAATAGAAGGACAAATATCAATTTATGGTTTTTTATGAATGGGTTAGTTAGTGTCAGCCTCTATTTCTGTTTGAGTTTTATACCATTGGACTAGATTAGAGAGGGGTTAAGTGACTTGTCTAAGGTCACACAACTGTTATGTGTCAGAGACAGGATTTAGATCCAAGTCTTCTTGACTTCAAGGCTTGATCTCTACCCATTATGCCAAAAAAAATTATTTTCTAAATAAGTAAGTAAATTTTAAATAAAAAAACACATTATGCCACACTTTCTATCTCTGACATAAATTAGTGCTAACATCTACTTTGTATACAAAAAGATGGCATAATGGGTTAGAAAGAACACTAGACTTGCATAATAAGCTTACAATCAGTAACTTAGAATTGGGAGGGAACTTGTATTTTTTCACTCTAGCAATCAATATTTATTTTATATATAACAAATTATTTAATAGAAAACAAATCTGAGACTGAAAGGATACATGACTTATCCAAGATCACACAGATGACAGAGGTGGGATTTGAACTCCACATCTACTGTTGTTTCCATTACACAATGCTGAAAGCAAATGGGTCTAGATTCAAGTACTGATTTTTCTACTCACTGGCCATTTAAAGAAAGGTTAGCCACTGAATCTCTGTTATCTAAAATGAGGGTTATATCTATTCAGCAAGGTTATTTATAAGGAAAATGAAATGTTTTAAAGATATATATATATATGTACACATATGTATGTATGTAATTATCATGACTCTTTTAGTACTTTGTATAAAATGTTAAACATTGTAAAAGATTAAGATATTCTAGAAAGACTTACATGAACTGATGCTGAATCAGGAGAACATTGTACACAGTAATAGAATCACTATGTGATAATCAACTATAAGAGACTCAGCTCCTCTCAGCAATACAATGATCTAGAATAATTCTAAAAGACCCATGATGTAAAATGTCATGTTCATCCAGGGAAAGAACTATGAAGTCTGACTACAGATCAAAGCATGTTAACCATTTTTTCTTTCTCATGGTTTGTCCCTTTTGTTCTGATTTTTCTCTCACAATGTGAATGACATGGAAATATGTTTTAAATGATTGTACATGTATAATCTATATCAAATTGATTGCCATCTTGGGGAGGGAGGAAGTACAAAAAAACTGGGAATCAAAATCTTATAAAAGTAAATGTTGAAAGTAAGAAAAAAAAAAGGAAAAGCAAGTTGTAAAAAGAAAAAGTATAATTTTTTTCCTCTCAGACTCTTAGGAGACTTTAGCATGGATATATGCTCATTAGCACTTTGCTGTGAACTCTCCAATAACTTCAGTGGTTCTCTTTCAAGGAAATGAAGAAGCTTGCAAAATCTATTTTTATCCTCTTTCTCTTTATACATGTGTTAGCTTCCATGAAGGAAAAATTACTTAGAGGAAAGGTCATATAATGGTTCTGCTAGTGTCCTAAATTAATTCTTTCATCAAATCTGTTGTTATTCAGTCATTTTAATTGAGTTTGACTCTTTGTGATCTCTTGTGAAGTTTTCTTTGGAAAGATACTGGAGTAGTTTTCCATTTCCTTCTTCAGCTCATTTTACAGATGAAAAAACTGAGGCAAACAGATTTAAGTGACTTTCCCAGGATCACACAGATAGGAAGAGGCTGAGGATAGATTTGAACTCAGTTGTTTCTGACTCCAGGCTTGATACATTATCCACTCCCATCTATTATTGAGGAGGTCAAGTAAACATGGTAGAATAAGGTAGGGACTAGCTCTCCCCCTAAGCCTCTTCACACACTTTTAAATAATGACTCTAAATAAATTCTAGAGCAGCAGAACCCACAAAAGATGGAGTGAAATAATTTTCCAGACCAGAACAGCTTGGAAGGTTGGCAGGAAAGGCTTGTGCACTAGGCTGAAAGTGGAATACAATCTGGTACAGGTTGTACCAGCATGGCTCTGAACACCAGGAACAGGTCTTAAGGCAACTGAATCAATGGCAGTTTCCAGATCTCTCAGTCTGTAGTCTTAAAAGGCAACTTGGGGGGTCAGCAGGAAAATTCTATCACACGTGGGTGAGAATGGAGCAGTCTAGCACAGGCAAGCCAGAATAGCCCTATCCCCAGACCCTGAAAACCAGGAACAGGTTTGGGAGCCATTAAGTCAGCAGCTATTGTAGCGGCTTCTGGAACTCTCAATTCACAGATGGTCAGAAGGAGATTACAGAATTTTCTTTGCTATCACTGAGGCAGAACTCTGTTGCTTTATCCATATTCAGATCTGAGTAGGAGTCCTGGCTGGTGGTCCCTGGGTGACGAGGAGCTCGAGCCCACCAGTGGTTGCATCCACAATGGAACTGGAACCTTCATCCCAGTTCCAAGGCAGAAAAGAGGGCTTGTGGTTGCTCACAGATCAGGGCACAGAGGAAAAGGAAAATGTGGAGGAGAAATCTATCAATAAAGTAATTAATAAGCATCTGTTGTGGGGAGAGTCTGCTTTGTGTAGACACAGCTTTCACTAAGTGCTGATATACAAAGACCAAAATGAAAGTCCCTTCCCTCAAGGAGCTTACATTCTATCAAGAAAAACATGTACACATAAATATATATGCTGAGAAAATTAAATTGGTTCTATTTAAACCTATTAAACCTATGACCCTATTTAAAGTTAAGTGGTTTTATCCTGTAATTATATACATCATAGATCTTTCTTAATTTAGAAATTGAACTGGCCTATAATTAATTAAGTTTAGAAATCCTGTTCTCCTGCTAATCACTCTTTTATTTTTGCTTCCAGGGAATCTCTTTGGGGGACATATGTGAACACTAGGTAGTCTGGTCTAGTGTCTTTACAGTGCCAACCTATACTTCAAGAATATCTGGTTTGGCATCCAAAAAATCCGTTCCACTATCTCTAACATCGCAGATGGACTCAAATTCAAACAATGAAGATATATTAGTTACAGGAGAATTGTTGCTATCCCCTAATTCCCCACTTCCAGCCAATCATATTGTTTCCCTCATTGCTATAATCAATCACAACTTGTTCTGCATTTTTATTATCAGGTTCATGCCCTGTTAATAAGCCCAGGGGACTATATGCCTTGGTTGAATTTTACTCAAAACAATGCAAAAAATATACATGCAAGGTAAATACAAGATGATTTAGGGAGACACTGACAATTATAGGAAAAGTTGTTTTTGAGCTGAATCCTGAGTAAGACTAGGGGTTCTAAGAGGTGGAGTTAATGTGGGAATGCATGCCAGATATGGAGAACCTGAGCAAAGTCATAAAGGTGGGAGGTTGGATGTGGTATGTGAAAAAAAGAAGGACTATGGTGGGACCACAGAATTTGTGAAGGAAGAATGTGTGTGTGTGTGTGTGTGTGTGTGTGTGTAAAAGATCTGAAAAGGTAAATTAGGTTCAGATTGTGAACGGCTTTAAATACCAAATGAAAGAATTCATATTTAACCTAGAAACAAAAAGGAAATTCTTGAGTTTATGTATTAAGAAAGTCCCCATAGTATTGAATTTAAGAGTGATAACTGGAACTTCCATCAGTTTTCTGGGATGAGAACTTGAAAAAAGCAACGTGGAAATTTGAAAAGAATCTTAGACTATATTTAACAATCAGCAGTTTGGGTTTATATTGAGAGTACTTGCCAGTCCTTTGTGTACTTTCTTAGTCTTTCTTGGAATTTACTAGCATCAATTTGTCCTGCATACTAAGAGATCACTGAAAGAAGGAAATACAGAGAGAATTTTGATTCAGATTTTAACCTTGACACTTGCTACTTGTGTGACCTTGGACAAATCAACTAACCTTCCAGGGAAACAGCTACCTCATTTGTAAAAATGAGAGAGTTGTACCAACTGTCATGTGAGGTCTTTTTCCAATCTACAATCATTTATCCACAAGTTTCCATCTTCCTAATATTTATTATTCTCTTCTACATTTCAGGCTTTTCCCTGGGCAGAAGAAAGAGATCTTTATGTAAAACTTGGTGATTGCATATCTTCTTTCTGGTTGTGAGCCTTAAAAGTGACATCTAAATATAGGTAAAGTATAGGTTACATAATGTAATGGCTTATTATATTTCTTTTTTTGAGATCAAATTGGAAAAAAATTCTTTGTTAAAAAAATCATTTATTTATAGTTTTTAAATACCTCAACAATTTAGAAAATAGTAACCCAGACTCTTAGACATAGGTTAACAATCAACCAAAAGTAATTTTATGAATACATATATATATACATATATATGTATATATGCAATTATATTTCAGAAATAGATTTATCTAATTTAATTTTAAAGGAGAACAAGTTATGACCAAAGAACATTAGAAAAGAAAAATCCATTCTGTACCTAGCATAGAGTCTGCTTAATGGAATTACAAAGTTGAGTAGATTTATGAGATTACTTAGAGTGTTTGAGACCAGAATCAGAAAAACCAACTCCAAGTCAAAGCAAAATATTTTCCATTTTTCCCAAGAATATATTAACCTAATTTTTCAAGACAAGGCAGCTCACACACAGAAGACTTCCTGACTTTAAAAAAAAAAGTCTTCTGATGACTATTAGTAGTGGCAAGAATAAATTAATAATTTTCATTGTGAATTCATTCTGTAAGTGGCCTATCAACCTATAATCTCCTAATGATAGTCTATTGAATTTCTTATTTATGTCTTGAGGCTGGCAATAGAGGTGGTGTTGACTTGACCTTGTACTGTTTCTACTTTGTAAAACTATGGAAGGAATTATCTATTCAACAGAATTGCACAGACATTAAACAGCTCAGAAATCCTTTGTTCTTTGTTCTCTGTATAATGTAGTGTCTTTCCAAAATATAACCTCTTAGAAAATAGAGAACTGTTATTCTATACTTGATTTTGATAAAGAAATCAATTAATTAAGAAGCATTAATCATAAGTAGAATAGTGCTAGACACAGTACTAGAAACTGGGAATGAAAAGACAAAGTAAGAGTTCTTGCCCTCAAGGAGGTTTTAATTTAATACAGGGAGACAGTGTGTGTATATACATAGTGATGAGTGAAATAGAAGATAATTGGGGAAAAGGCCTCAGCTTTATCTAAGGAGGTCATAAAGAGATGGAGTAGACGAAAATTAATATTTCCACCTAAGGAAACCCAAGAAGAATAGGAGAAAAGAAAGGAGTAATTTAAGTAATTATAAAAAGTTCTGCAGATAACTTCAGAAATGGCAGCTTCTGTTTGCATTAATTATTGTCAGGAAACCAGCTAATTATCTATCAAAGAGCGAGAGAGCCAGAATGAAATATCCAGACCCAAGTGGTGAAGCTCACAGTAAATAAATTAGTCCCAAGAAGTCCCCAGGGAATAGGTAGGCTAAAGCTGTAGAAAGTCCCAGCAATGGTATCTCCAGCATCTCCTTAAAAAATACAATTGGCCAAATGGAAAAAAAAATTCACTGAAGAAAACAACTACTTAAAAAACAGAATTGGCTAAATGGAAAAGGAGATCCAAAAGCTAACTAAAGAAAATAATAACTTAAAAATTAGAATTGGGCAAGTAAAAGCTAATGACTCAATGAAACATCAAGAATAAGGATTAAAAAAAATAGAAGAAAATACCTTATGGAGGGTGGGGGAAACTGACCTGGAAAACAGATCCAGGAGGGAGAATTTAAAATGAGTAGGCCAGACAAATCATAACAATAATCAATAATTTCATCAAAGAGAATAGTTAGGGGAAAATTTATATCTCTAAATGCTTACAAGAATAAAATAGAGAAAGAGCAGATCTGGGCATGCAACTAAAAAAACTAGAAAAAGGACAAATTAAAAACCACCAATTAAACACCTAATTAGACATTTTGAAAATCAAAGGAGAGATTAATAAAATTGAAAATAAGAAAACAATTGAATAAATAAACTAAGAGCTGGTTTTATGAAAAAAAAACAAAATTGATCAACTTTTGGTTAACTTGATTTAAAAAAGAAAGGAGAAAACCAAATTACAAAAAATTAAAGCAATAATTAGGAGCTATTTTGCTTGACTAAATGCCAAAAAAATCTATCAATCTAAGTAAGATGAATGAATATTTACAAAATATATTTTGTCCAGATTTAAAAAAGAGGAAATAAAATTCCTCTTACAACATAAATATGGTGATGATACCTAAATCAGGAAGAGCCAAAACAGAATTTAATAGATCAATTTCCCTAATGAATATTGATGCAATTTTTTTTAAATTAAAGCTTTTTACTTACAAAACACATGTATGGATAATTTTTCAACACTGACCCTTGCAAAATCGTCTGTTTCAATTTTTCCCCTCCTTCACCCTACCCTCTCCCCTAGATGGCAGGTAGTCCAATACATGTTAAATATATTAAAATATATGTTAAATCCAATATATCTATATCTATGTCCTTATACAGATCTTTCTGCACACACACAAAAAAAATCGGATCAAGAAGGAAAAAAAAACTTGAGAAAGAAAACAAAATGCAAGCAAACAACAGAAAGAATGAAAATGCTATATTGTGATCCACACTCAGTTTCCACAGTCCTCTCCCTGAGTGTACATGGCTCTCTTCATTACTGAACTATTGGAACTGGTCTAAATCAAGTCATTGTTGAAGAAAGCCACGTCCATCAGAATTGATCATTGATAGTCTTGTTGTTGCCGTGTATCATGATCTCCTGGTTCTGCTCTTTTCACTTAGCATCAGTTCATGTAAGTCTCTCCAGGATGCTCTGAAATCATCCTGTTGGTCATTTCTTACAGAACAATAATATTCCATAACATTCATATACCACAATTTATTCAGCCATTCTCCAATTAATGGGCATCCATTCAATTTCCAGTTTCTTGCCACTACAAAAAGGGCTGACACAAACATTTTTGATGCAAACTTTTAAAATAAAGCATTACCAAAAAAATTGCAGCAATTTATCATGAAGATAATGAAATATGAACAAGTGTGATTTATACCAGGAATTCAGGGCTAGTTCAAAATTAGGAAAACTCTCAATATAATTGACCTTATCAATAGCAAAGTCAATAGAAACCATAAAATTATTTTAATAGATACAAAAAACTTTTGTCAAAATACAGCACTCATTCTTATTAAAAATACTAGAGAAGATAGAGATAACTGGAACTTTTTAAAAAATGATAAGTAATATATCTAAAATCATGAACAAACATTATATCTAATGAGGATGAGCTAGAAACATTCCCAATAATATCAGGGTTGAAAAATAATGCTCATTATCACCACTATTTAATATTTTACTAGAAATAGTAGCAATAAGAGAAGAAAAAGAAATTGAAAAAAATTATAATAGGCTATGAGGAAACAAAGCTATCACTGTGTAAAATATAATTATGTACTTGGAGAATCCAGTAAAAAAACTATTTGCAAAAATTAACAACTTTAGCAGAGTTTCAGCATATAAAATAAAACCACATAAATCATTAGCATTTCTATATATTGTCATCAAAGTCCAGCAGAAAAGATAGAAAGAAAAATTCCATTTAAAATAACTGTAAAAAATGTAAAATATTTGAAAGTCTGCCTGCCAAGATAAACTCAGAACCTGTATGAAAACAATTACAAAACATTTTTCGCAAAAATAAAATCAGATATAAATGACTGGGAAAATAGTAATTGATCATGAGTAGATAGAGCTAATATAATAAAATAACAATTCTACTTAAATTAATGTGCTTATTAAGTGCCATACCAATCAAACAATCAAATATTATTTTATATGGCTAGAAAAAATAACAAAATTCATCTGGAAAAATAAAAGATTAAGAATATCAAGAGAATTGATGAAAAAAATTCAAAATAAGGGGTGTAGCTTTACCAGATTTACTATATTATAAAGTGTCAATCATCAAAATCCTTTGGTATTGTTGAAAAAACAGAGTGGTGTATCAATGTTAGGTATACAAGCCACAATAATAAATGACTATAATAATCTAAAGTTTTATAAACCCAAAGACTCCAACTTCTAGAATAAAAACTCACTACCTGAAAAAAAACTACTGAAAAAACTGGAAAATAGTACAGCAGAAAGTAGACATACCCCAGTAGTTCACACTGTAACCCAAGATAAGGTCAAAATAATATACATTGTCTTTATACAAGATTTAGATATAAATGGTGATGCTATAAGTAAATTAGGAGAACAAGGAAAGGTTTACCTGTAGATCTATTGAAGAAAGGAAAAATTTATCACCAAACAAGAGATAGAGAACAATATAAAATGCAACAAAGGAATAATTTTGATTACATTTAATTAAAAAAGTTTTGCATGAACAAAATCAATGCAAAACCAAGATCAGAAGGAAGGCAAAAAAGCCGTTAAGTTGAGAAACAATTGTTACAGCAAATGTTTCTGACAAAGGTCTCATTTCTCAAATACATGAGAGCTGACTTAAATTTATAAGAATAGAAGTCATTCCCCAACCGATAAATGGTCAAAGGTTATGAACAAGCAGTTTCAAGATGAAGAAATCAAAGCTATCTATAGTCTTATGGGAAAATCCTCTAAATCACTGTTGATTTGAGAAATGCTGTTGAAATGTTGATTAGAGAAATTGGAAACACTAATGCCTTGTTAGTGGAATTGTGAACTGATCCAACCATTCTGGAGAGCAATTTGGACCTGTGCCTAAAGGGTTTTAAAGCTGTGTATACCTTTTGATCCAGCAATACTACTACTAAGTATATCTGTATCCTAAAGATAGATCATAAAAAAGGAAAGGGACTCATAAGAATAAAAATATTTATAAGTAGCTCTTTTTGTGGTGACAAAGAATTAGAAACTGAGAGGATGCCCATCCTCTGGGATTATCCGTCGATAGCTAGACAAGTTGTGATATATAAATGTGATGGAATAATATTGTATATATGAAATGTTGATGAGCAACATGATGAATATGGAAATATATTTAAAAGACTGTACATATTTACCTATATCTGATTGCTTGCTGTCTTGAGGAAGGGCAGGGGAGAAGAGGGAGAAAAATTTGGAACACAAGGTTTTACAAAGGTGAATGTTGGAAAATATTGGAAAAATAAAATTCTATAAAAAATATTGATCAGACAGATTTCAGAAAAAAAAAAACTGGCAAGACTTAAATGAACTGATGCTGAATGAAATGAGCAGAACTAGGAAAATACTGTACACAGCAACAACAATATTGTGTGATGATCATCTTTAGCTCTACTCAGCAGTATTATAATCCAAGGCAATTCCAAAAGACTCGTGATGGAAAATGTTATCCACATCCAGGAAAAAAGAACTGAGACATTTGAATGCAGATCAAAACATACTATCTGCATTTTTTTGTTTGTTTTTCATGCTGTTTCCTTTTGTTCTGATTCTTCTTTCATGACATGTCTAATATGGGAATATGCTTAATATGATTGTAACCTATATCGGATTTCTTGCTATTTTGGGAAAGAGGGGAGAGGAGGCAGAAAAATTTGAATATTAAAATCTTAAAAAAAATGAATATTGAAAACTGTATTTACATGTAATTGGAAAATAATAAAATACTATTAGGTGGGAAAAATGAATGAGGACTCTCTAAAACTTTTTTATATTGGATGTATTTATTTTTAAGCATGTAAGAAATGAAAATTAATAAACATTTTAAAATATTAATGAATTTATACTGAAACATCAGTAATTAGTCCATAAAATGCTAACATATTTTATGAAAAATAATTATTTTCAAGACAAAAGAGGAATGCCATTTTTATATTTTTGCAAATCCTTTTAATATTTAGCTTAAAAAAATTATCTGGATTCTTAAATTTGCTTCTGCCTTCAAGCTGTTAGAATATGTTGTTTTAATTGATCTGGTCACATACAGGCATGTGATTGGAAAAGGGGGGTTATTAGGCAAAAAAAATCTTAGTATTATTTTAACTTTATAGACCCTCTAAAAGGATCTTGAGCACACCTAGGAGTTTGTGAACCACACTTTTGAGAACCACTGGTATGTTTTTGAATAATTTCAGTTGTGTCTGACTCTTTGTGAGTGTATTTGGGCTTTTTCTGGGGGGGGGGCAAAGATACTGGAGTGTTTTGTCATTCCCTTCTCCATTGATTTTATAAATGAAGAACTAAAGCAAACAAGTTAGGTGACTTATCTAGAATCACATAGTAACTGAGTAAGTATCTGAGGGCAAATTTGAATCCCAGAAACATGAGTCCCTTCAAGCTTGGCACTCCACCACCTTATTTACCCAATTCCTGGTACAGGAAAGAGAGAAGTGGACATAGTTTCAAATCCTACTTAGCACACTTAGTTAAATAGCCACTCTTTCTCAAGACTTCAGTTTCTTCTTCTGCAAAAATAGGAATACTTATATTTGTAAAATCTTCTTCATGAGTACATTATGAGGTTGAAATGAAATAATATATGTAAAATGTTTCTGAACACTTAAGATACTATATAAGTACTGGAATCATCATTCATTTAGCTATCCATCTTGACCATATTGTCATTTGCCCATATACTACTATGCTTGTTTCCATTTACAACAGCAGTTCCAGACCAACTCACCAGAAAAATTGGCCCCAATCACTAGGGAAGTTATTTCAATCACCTTTTTTTTCCCTCTCACATTGGTCCCAACTCTCTTGATTGGTGAGTCAATGAATATAAATTCCACTAGACTAATATTTATATTCAGATCACTAGATGAGGTTCTGCTTTACATCCCATCTAACTATTCATCTTCTTACTGCAGGTGTTCCTTCCTCTTTCCCCCAAATCAATACTATGACATTATCATCGTTTTTGTAAAGTGCATGCCACATGATTTCCCTATGTATTAATTCTCTTATCTTGTTATCTCTCAGATTTTCTTTGGTCCGTGCTCCCACTTAGCACGTTACCTGGCACATAGTATTTAATAAGCCCTTGTTTTCTTCCATATGTGTTGTGCCACTATTGGAATGTAAACTTCTTGATGGAAGTCTGTTTCATCTTGTATTTTTATTCTCAGTGGTTTTTCACTTCATCATCCATAGGATGGGTCAGTGGATGGGATATTCATGTTCTTCAACTAATCCTAAGAATGAAGCACATTTCCAAGCTGTGTGGTGAACAAGTTTGATGTTTTAAGCATGGCGACATCTAGGATTAGATTGAAATGAAAGGGAGATGACTTGTTTAGCATGGAGTAAGAACAATCTCAGGCAGCAAATAGACTTACATTGTGACCATCCTCCTGGGTCAGGGTTTGAGTCACCTCAGAATTTCTCTAGAATATTGCCACATTCTTTAACCTGGCTGAGTATATAGAAGATGTGGTCATAAATATTAATATAAAATTGCACAAATAGTGTGTCACGTTTAGACAATCTAGATAATAATAGATAACCAACAAGCATCTGTTGAGGGTTTTTTTTTCTTTTTGCCTGTGAACTGTGCTGGGCATGATACAAAGGCAATCAAACAGGACTGCTGGCATTAACCACAACTTAACTATTCACTCTCTGGATGAGTTTCTTCCCTTTTCTTTTAATCAGAGAACATTCTCTGTAAGTTACCTTTGTGGTGATTAATTTGTTCCTTTTTTTTTTTTTTTTACTGAAAAAGAAATTCCCTTCTAGTATTTTCCCCCTTAAGAGTTCATCATTTTCCAAAATCTTACACTCTGGCCAGTACCACTTAAATTTCTAGTACCTTACTTAAAATATTTTTATAAGTTTATGATATCCTCAAAGTCTTTTTCCCAGTGCCTCCCTGTAGTATACACTTGACCATCTTGGACTATTAAAAGGTCTGTCAGTGAAATGAAAACTCTCAAGGATGTAGTTGTTTGGTTTGCTTCTCTCTGTCTCTGTCTCTCTCTGTCTCTGTCTCTCTGTCTCTGTCTGTCTCTGTCTCTCTGTTTCTCTCTCTCTCCTTCTCTCTCTCTCTCTCTCTCTCTCTCTCTCTCTCATACACTCTCTCTCTGTCTCTGTCTGTCTGTCTGTCTCTGTCTCCCTCTATCTCCATGGCTCTCTCTCTCTTGTCTATGTCGGTCTCTCTCTCCAAGCTCTGATGGCTCTTTATTCTCCCTCCTGTGGTATGGACACTGCCATATTTTTGTTTCACATTTTCTCTACTGGTTCAGTCCTTATAAGAATTGTGTATATTGGAAAATGTGATAAGATTATGAGTTAGCAAAGACTGATGATAACAGGAGGAGATGAGATAACTCTAATTCAGCCTCTAAGTAACTAAGGGGTGAAATAGATAGAGCAATGGGCCTAGATTCAAGACTTGAGTTCAAATTCAGCTTCAGACACATTAGTTCTGTGAATCTAGACAAGTCATTTGGGATGATGCAGTGGATTGAGAGTTAGGCTTGGAGTCAGGAAAACTCATCTTCTCAAGTTCAAATCTAGCCTCAGACGCTAGTTGTGTCACTCAGGACAAATCACTTGATCCTATTTTTGCCTCTGTTTCATCAAAATGAGCTGGAGAAGGAGAATGGCAAACCACTCCAGTATCTTTATTAACAAAACCCCAGAAAGGATCACAAAGAATGGGACATCATTATACAACAAATACCTCAATTTTCTCAACTGTAAAATGGAAATAATGCTAAGACTTGCCTCCCATAGTTTTTATTGGAATGTGATGAGATATTTACAAATATCTTAGCACAGTCTTGGTACATAGTAAATGCTCAAAATGTGATTGTTCCATCTCTTTGACAGTTCATGCCCAAGGTCAACCCCAAGGCATTAGTTTTTTATTGCTGTTGTTCATTTGTTTGTTAGTTTGCTTTACTATATGACAAACTTTTCCCACTAACTGAACTCACCATAGGTAACAAAATTCCTATTTGAATATCCAAAATATAATTTTGGAAAGGCTCATCCTCAGAGAGGTCAGGCCTCTACATCATGACATTTTGGCAACTGAATTTTTTGGTAGGACTAGGGATGAAAGAAGGATCAGATCAGTCCCTTTTTCCCTAGCAGATGTTTCCTATTCTGTAGACATTAGTTAATATTCCATAGTATCAAAAACTATTATTATTTAGTTTGAGGTTTTCCACTTAGCCTAAAAGACTCTAAGATACAGGCTCTGTTAAAACATTGACTTGTGTCATCCTAAAAGCCTTCCCATTACAGTCCTTTAAAATCCCCCTCTGGGCTTCCAGGAATAAGTTCAGATTTTTTTTTTAATACAGATGCTAATTGACTCTCAGACAGTCAAAGAGAGAAGAACAGTCACTCAAAAAGATACCTCAGAATTTAGCTCTATGTATTAGCACAATACGGTGCTGTCACTTTTCTCAGGTTAAAGAAAAGTTTTAGTGATAGTCATTTATTCTTTATTCTGTTTTTTGCTTTACCTCAGGTCACTGCTACCAGGTGAGTGCTAGGAAGTGATAGTGGCAACCTAGATGTAGAGGTCCGGGTGCCCCAAGTTTGGTGCTTCCAATACTTGAAGACATCACAAGAAAAACTCTTAGCTGGTTTAGAACCAGGGAGACTTGAGGCATCTAGGGAACAGTGGATAGAGTGTTGAACCTGGAGTCAGGAAGATCTAAGTTCAAATGCAGCCTTGGACACTTATTAGCAGTGTGACCCTGGGCAAGTGATTTAACCACTGTCTCAGTTTTCTGGATTGTAGAATAGGGATGATGTTTCCCTCTCTGAGTTGTTATAAGAATCAAATAAGATAATAATTGTAAAGTGCTTAGCACAATGCCTGGGTGTGTAAGTGCTAAGTAAATATTATTATTAAAATAAATACTGATATTATCTCAAGGCTGGGAGTGATCTGGTATACTGACCAAAGGTGACAGGTCATTTTCAGCCCATTATTTTTTTTTTAATTTTTAATAGCCTTTTATTTACAGGTTATATGTATGGGTAACATTACTGCATTGACAATTGCCAAACCTCTTGTTCCAATTTTTCCCCTCCTTCCCCCCATTCCCTCACCCAGATGGCAGGATGACCAGTAAATGTTAAATCTATTAAAATATAAATTAGATACACAATAAGTATACATGACCAAAACGTTATTTTGCTGTACAAAAAGAATCAGACTCTGAAATATTGTACAATTAGCCTGTGAAGGAAATCAAAAATGCAGGTGGGCAAAAATATAGGGATTGGGAATTCAATGTAATGGTTCTTAGTCATCTACCAGAGTTCTTTCGCTGGGCATAGCTGGTTCAGTTCATTACTGCTCCATTGGAAATGATTTGGTTCATCTCATTGCTGAGGATGGCCAGGTTTTCCATCAGAACTGGTCATCATATAGTATTGTTGTTGAAGTATATAATGATCTCCTGGTCCTGCTCATTTCACTCAGCATCAGTTCATGTAAGTCTCTCCAGGCCTTTCTGAAATCATCCTGCTGGTCATTTCTTACAGAACAATAATATTCCATAATATTCATATACTACGATTTATTCAACCATTCTCCAATTGATGAGCATCCACTCAGTTTCCAGTTTCTGCAGCCCATTATTTTTAATACAGCTCATCTTGTATTGTGTTATCCAATGCTAGTCAGCAGCCCTTCAATGAACACCTAACCTATGAATTCACCATGACTGTCTTTAAGATAGCTAAAGAGAAATAACCAAATGGCCATTCTTTTAGTAATAACCTGCTGGTCTTATTAATAAAATTATTAAATGACACAAATTCTGTCTATTGAACTTTTTTCATCATAACAATTCTCTTTTCTGAAAATTATAGTCTTAGAAAGTTTTGAAATGATAATTTGCCCAAGATCAAACAGTAAGTGTGTGTATGTTAGAAATAGGATTTAAACTCAGGTTTTCTTTATGAGCGACCTTTAGAGTTGTATTTCCATATAGGGACAAGAACCTAGAGAAAGGTCATATCAGCTGGCTAAAAAGTTGTTGTTGTACAAACAAGATATTAAGCTGCTGAACCGATAAACTGATAAAAATCACCCCCCAAAACAAGAAGTGAGTTAAAGGTCACTGCAAGCACTGAGTGCACATGCTTAATGAGTTAATTAATATTAACTTCTCGCCAAAGGAGGAGTTTTCCACTATTTCTGAATATGGGTTGTAAGATTAGGGAAGGGGAACATGTCATGGAAGAATATGCAATGGCAAGACCAAGAAGTCTGTTAATTTTGTTATTCCCCAACCAAATGGGGGTATGAGGGAAGGACCTTGTGCTTCCGGATAAGAAATAAAAGAGTTATTCTTGTGGATACTCTCAGGGACTGTCTGTGGGTGGATCACCCATTTCTTGCAAGAACTATAAATAAACCTTACTTCATAGACTCCTGAGCCTTTTTTATCTTTGTAGCATATTTCTAACATTCCTGATTCTGAGGTCTGTAACCTCTACACATCATACCTTAAAAGAGAAAAACATATTATAATTAATGTATTATGAGTAAAACCAAGGAAGGGTCAGGATCACTAAATGGAAATAACACTGAACTTCAATATAAAGAGGCCTAGAGTCTAGCACCAACACTCCCTGTCCGTGTGATGTTAAAGGAGTCATAGCCTCTCTGAGTTTCTAGGATATTGGTTTCTTCAGCTGTCAACAAAGGCATCGGAGGATGTGAGTTTTTCCAGCTCTAAAATCTTATGCATTTATGAATAGAAATTAGATGATCTGCTAATTAGCCAAGAGAAATGCCAAATGAACAAGAGTCAAGTAAAAGGCATTGTAGGTTATATAATTTGAATAGTTGACTTGAGTTCCATTATTGGGAATTTCAGGCTTATTCTTACCCTCTGCCATGCTCTCAATCTCCCGTAAATTAGACTCTACAAGATATCAATTATTTTCATTAACATGTTTATTTACCTTCACCAACATTATTCAGAGAAATCCCTTCTATAATTGATCAATAATCAAATGTTTGTGTTGTTGTATTGGGATCTATCTGCCTCTATCTCTCCATCTATCTAGCTACTATCTAGCTATCTACCTTTGGTTATAGCATATTATATATATATATATATATATATATATATATATATATATATATACATACACACACACACACACACGTCTGTATGTCTGTGTGGGTAGTATATGGTCAGGAATTGCTGTTTAGTCATTCAGTCATGTCCAAGTCTTTGTGACACCATGATGACATGTCAACAGTATTTGGTTTGGCAAAAACAAAAACAAAAAAAAAACCAAATAAAAAATTGGAATGGTTTTCCTTTTCCTTCTCTGGTGGATTAAGGCAAACAGTAAGCATCTGAGGCTCTATTTGAACTCAGTTTTTCTTGACTCCAGGGCCAGCCATTTAGCTGCTTAAAGTTGCCATTAATCAGGAGACCTGTATTCTAATCCCAGTTAGTTGCTATATTAACTCAGAAGGGTATCATTATCCCTGGGCCTGAATTTCCTCATATTAAAAAAGAAGGGGTTGTTTTTGAAAGTGTCTGAGTTCTTTTCCATTTCTAAATCTATGAACTTATGATTGAATGAAATTTACCTCCTTCAAAACAGAGAAATAGTCCTACTTTTTTTTTAGTGATCAGTTATTTTAGATATAGTTCTATCTTTTACACTCTAACCTTCAAATCATACTTATTGCCCAAAGTGTTTATTAAACTTTGACATATATTGAAGTTTTATAAAAGATTTATATACATATATATACATGTTTGTACATATAGAAGCAAATTGAAATTATAATGTAATAATTCACATTTATTGAATATTTAAAGCTTAAAAAAGCATTTTGCTCAAAGTATACCTGTGGTTTAGATAATGCTAATATCTCCAAATATTATTGTTTAAAAATACTTTTTATATTAAGGCTATTTTATATCATATTCATTTTTTTTGGATCCACACCCATATTCCCCCACCTCCAGAAGGGAATCTTTCTTTATAATAACTAAAAGCTATTAAGTAACAGATAGCATCTGACACTATATGCAGAATTCTGTTCACCTAGTCCCCTGTCTCTCTGCCAGAAGTTGAGAGAGGTGTGCTTTATTATCCAGAGACATTATTAATTTTTTAGTTATTCAGAGTTTGGCTTCATTTAGGTGATTTTATGTTTACATTAAGTCATTATTTATAGCATCCTTTTGTTCCTACCTGATTTTACCCCATATTTGGTCATTTTCCTGTGCTTCTCCAAATTCTTTATATTCATAATTTCCTATGTCACAGTAATATCACATGATGTTGATACATTCATCATTTGACAGGAATTTGCTTTGAATCCAGTTCTTTGCTGCCATAAAACTTGCAGCTGTGAGTATTTTGGTACATTTTGTGATTTTCTATGTCTCACTTCCTTGGCATTTATGCCCTGTAGTGAAATCACTGGGTCAGACAATATGAAAAATTAAATAAATTTATCAGGATACTTTATAAAAGCAATTACTCATCATTACCATCAATCTGAACTTCAATGGTGAAACACACAGTCATGGGGGGGGGTCCTTTTCTTAAAACAAATACTATAGCTCTTTGAAGATTTGCCCCTGGTTGGAGCTCCATTAGACTGTGGTTGGCTTTAACTCTTCTCATCATTTCTCCCTCTTACCCAGATAAGAGGCTCTGTATGTATACAGTGTCAAAATCTCAGACAACTCTCTGCCTTTTTTATTTTAAGTTCTCTGCCCTAGTTCCTTGAGTATGGTCCTTAAAGCAGAAATGAAGCTAAAACTGAGACTGTTCTGTTATTGAGTCAGAATCACTCAAGTTGCTGCTGGTTTCTGTTTCTGCTCCTTTCTCAAACTATAGATTGATATCTATAAGTTGCATTAAATTACCCATTTTTAGGTAACTTCCTCAGTCCACTCTGCATCTGTAACTCAGTTCTAGAATATGAATAGCAGAACCACTATTTGTCCTCTACTCTTCCTCCTTGTACCGATTGACCTGGATGTTAGACCTATTGAAACTGAATCTGGGACAACTTCTTCCCCTCAAATATGTCAATAGAAGCAAGTTCAGTCCCAGAAACTCTTTATGGTATCTTCAAAACAGGAAATGTTCACAGTCACCACCAGACCTCTGTCACATCCTTATGCTGACCTGTGATACAGAAAAAAATATTGTCATTGAATTATTGTGATGGATAAATTGCTGCTGAAAAACGTCATAACCATGAAGAAATTTTGAAAGTTAAAAATTAGATTTTTTATCATGCTTAAGTATAGGGTCAGAGCTCAGAAAATATTTGATTAAGTATTTTTACCTGATTAGGATTTTAGCAAATCTTATATAATTTTTAATTATATAAAAAAGAGATTATTTGTTTTTGTTTTTGTTTTACAGCTTCCACAAGGGAGAAAGAATCTCACACAATAACCATGGAAAGGAGAAACAGTTTTTACATAAATAAACTTAAGGCAATTATTTTTCAAGGTTTGTATGGTGAGATTAAGAGTTTACAATGGATTAGCTGAAAGGGAAGATTTATGTGCCAAAAGATAACCACAGGGTTAGAGCTGGTTGGGATCCTTCCAAAAAGGAAGCAAGTCAAATTATTTAAAGTCTAGACTCTTTTTTGACCTCTTATCTCAGGAATATCTGAGGATTTTCATTAAATTTTAGCATTCCTTATGATATATTCCAGTCATCCAAATAACAGGAGAGGTGGTCTTGAACCTCAAATAATTAAGATCACCAAAAGGAAATCAAAATTTTCTCATTAATCCTGGGATGCCAGTTCTGTAACTTACTATGACTTTTCCTTGGATCTCCTAATCATAATGCTCATTCTAGGTCTTTGTTGCAATAGTTGTAGACTATACTACTTATTCCTCTGCCATATTTGCTAGTCTTACCACCACTGGATGTAAAATGGAAGAAATTCTCATGCTGGCACAAGGGAATGGAATACTCTGCCCTGGATGCTTCTAGTGTTGCATACCAGATGAAGTGCCTGAATTACTTATATCTGCTGCTCCTATTTGCTTCTGCTTTTCTGCTGCTACTAGCATGATTCGTACAAAAAAAAAATTGTTTACAGTTCTTTGGGTAGATAGTCCATGCCTCTGGCCATGCTTTAGCTCCTTTCTGTGTAAGCCACATTTTCCCTCCTCAGGTAGCATAACAAAACATTACTCAGATTAAATCTACTTTACTTGTATTCCTAACTTCTTCTTTGTGGCCTTTTATTTCTTTCCTGCCACTCTTCTGCTAATTCCTAGCATAATTATAACCTTGGAAGATAACCCCCATCCCGAACCTTCTCCACCAAACCCCAAAATAGGCACCTTCTTTCAATCCACCTTTTTCAGATTCCTTTTAAATATTGTCTTTACTATTAGACAGTAAACTTCTTAAGTTTCTTTTTCTGTTAAAGATGATCTAAAACCCCAAAACACCAACAATAAAAACAACCAAGGATTGACTTGTGTAAAAGAATGAAAAACGTAATGAGCAAAACCAAGAGACTGTTGTGTATGGTAACAGCAATATTGCTTTAAAAGCAAATTTGATTAAGTCAGTTTGACTATTATAAATACCCAAATTAACTACAAAGCACATATGAAGGAAGATGTTATCTGATCCAGAGAAAGAACTGATAAGTAGAAATTGGTACAGAATGATTTTTACATATATACACATATTTGCATGAGTTTATTTAGGAAAAGAGGTTACAGACAAAATGAAGAGATATAATAGACATCAGGAATAGTAAATATGAAATAGAGTTGGGAGAGTATATAATAATTAACAATGGAAAAGACAAGTTCCCTCTTGGAACTCACTTTTAACCAGTTGGAATATGCCCTTAAGCTGGAAGGCTAAAACCATAGAGGAATTTAGTACCCTAAATGAGTTAATTAGCATAAGGAGGAGAAAGGCACCAAGAGGCATGATGGGGGGATGAGAGGAAAGACACATCATGGCATGGGGGAAAGGGATGAAGAGAAAGGCACTATGAGACAGAGTGCTGTATTTGGTTTATCCCAAAGAGATTCAGCAAAGATGGCATAAACTATGGACAGATTTATAGGGGAAATTTAACCTCAGGGGCTTTAAACTAATCCCCATCAGTGGCCTTCACTGTTTGCCTCAGAGGACAATTTTATGAACATTCAGTCTCTCAGAGTACTGGCCCTAAAATCAGGAGAACCTGAGTTCAAATGCAGCCTCATCCACGTAATTTTCCTAACAACGTGACTCTGGGCAAGTTACTTAACCCCACTTACCTCAAGGGAAAAAAAAAATCAGGTTCTCTTAGTTAACCCTACCTACTAAGTCAAGATCTCATCACGATGGTAGCCATCTATAGAATAGGAATGGTGGAGAGGGAAGAAAAAAAAGGGAAGAAAGCAAGTTACATGATACTTTCTTATATATTTAAAAGTAATAGCTATGTTCCACGTAATAGATTTTCAGACTCATGTACGATCATCTTTTTTTTTTCCTATTCTATAATGTTATGGAAATGTTTGTTTTATTTCTTAAGTTCAGAATAAAATAAATAATTTTTTAAAAGAGTGTAAGCTTCCTAAGGGAAGGAAGTGTCTTTTTGCTTATATTTCTGTTCCCATAACTTATCATGGTGCCTCATATATAATAAATGATTATTGATTTGGCTTGTAGACTCGACAATTTTTTTTCCTTCTCAAATGAAGGAACTCCCCCAGGCCTATTTGATTTTTATGTTGGAGTTAAAACTTCAGACCCATGCAAACTACCCTGGAGTTTCACCTAGGATCACTGAAACCAGTGAGTGGACAAGGCAACTTCTGCTCTGCATTTCTTTCACATCTGAGATCTGAGAAATCTCATTTGGGTTGCTTTAGGTCAGGATATTTGTATGTTGGATGAAGACTAGAAGAGAAAAGTTGCATCAGGTTTATTTCATAGTCTTTCCTCTGTCTCTATTTTTTTGTCTCTATCTCTGTCTCTCTCTATTTGATTCTCTCTGTGTCTGTCTATCTTTCTTTCTCTCTCTCTCTCTCAGTTCTGATTTGTGAGGAAATCCTGGTCCAGTTATTTTATTTTAGTTTCTTGTAACATGGCATAGTAATTAAAAAACTAATCTCAAATTTAGGAAGACTAGGGCTCAAGTACCATTTCTGTCACACACTATGTGACCCTGAACAAGTCATTTAACATCTGGAAACATTCAAAAACTATAAATTGAAGAACATTTTGCATTGGTAGAGAGAGTGACCTGCACTGATAAAGAGAATTTGCTAAGTGGAAGTTACCTCCAGGTATAATGTTTATATAAAGATATTTGTATATTTACAGAGTCCTAGAAACTAGTAAAGATTTAAAGGGAGCAAAGGCATAGAGAAACATCATAGATATGCCTGGGGCTGTTATCTGCCGAAACAAAACATCGCAGAAGAAGCAATGCTCCCTTGTTCTGCTTCCTTGTTCTGCTTCCTTTGTAATAGTCTACGCTAAAATAATGATAGAAAACTAGATTTGGAATCAGGAAGAACTGAATTGAGATCTGCCCCCAAACACTTATTGGGTTGGCAATTTACTTTACTTCTTTCAGACTCAGTTTTCTGATCTCAAAAATGGGACAATAAAACACTATAAATGATATATATTATTATTATCGTTATTTACTACCTCAAAATTTTTTGCCCCCTAAATTATTCATTTATTTTATAAACACTTAGGCCATAGTGCACAGAGTTCTGGGTGGTGAGGCAGCCTCAGACCCTAATATTTATTCACCACAGGCAAGTCAGTCTTTGTCTGCCTTAGTTTCCTTATTTCTAAAATAGGAATGATGAAAGCACTCACCTCTCAGAGTTTTCATAAGGATCAAATGAGATAATATATATTTTTTAAAATGCTTAGCACAGTACTAGACATGATAAGCACTTAATGTTTATTCCCTCCTCTCCCACAAACATTTACTTCTCTCCTATCTAATACTCCCCAATTGAACTATTTAAAAAATGGAAAGCAAGTCTCTCATAATGACTATGTAAAATAAATTCCCATATTGGCCATGTCCAAAAATGTATGTCTCATTCTATATTTTCAATCTATTTCCTTTCTAGCAAGAAATTGGTGGCAATGGCTCACATTAAATCATTTGGACTCATAATTTATCATTGCATTAATAAAAATTCTTATGTCTTTCACATTTTTTTCTCTACATTATTATTGTCATTGCATAGATTGTTCTCTTCTGCAGATTTATCATGTCAGGTTCTTTATGTACTTTGAGTCAATATTAACTTATATTTTGACATATATATTCCCTTCTACAGGTGAATGACCAGATGGGGGAATGGGTGGTGAAGAAAAGCTAGAGGATAGTGTTTTCTAGGTATCCCAGTCTGAATCACTGGGGCTATCTTTTTTGTGTTAATCTTGGAACAAAAAAAATACCCTAATTCAGAGCTTCAACTATAGATCAGTAGACCAGAACTTTCTATTTCATAATCCAAATAGAGAAATAAAGAGATCCTAGAATGGATTAATCAAGAAGTACCAAATATGGATTCAGAAAAATGATTAAAAAATGTACAATTCTCATTTTATGGAGAGCAGAGTAAAAATTATTGTGAAATGTTGAGTCAACAAGGATTTATTAAGCACCTACTATATGTACAAACCCTGAGAATAAAAAAAAAAATTGGGCTGGAAAGGGACAGTTCCTGCTCTTAAGAACTTCACAATCTAATGAGGAAAACAACATGCAAACAATTATGTACGAATGAGCTATATACAGGATAAATTAAAAATAATTAACAGAGGAAAGGCACTAACAGAAAGGGAAAATAGGAAAGACTTTTTGTATAAGGTTAGACTTTTTTTGAGACCTGAAGAAATCAGGGAAGCCAGAAAACTGAGATGAAGAGGGAGAGAGAGCTCCAGATTTGGGGAAAAGTCAGGGAAATTGTTCATAGTTGAGAGATAGAATGTTGCATTCAAGGAACAGCAAGGAGGCTGAAGTCATTGAATAACAGAGTAGATGAGGTTGATGGGGAAGAGGAAACAGAGTAGAGCAAGGAGTCAGAAGATTGGACAGGAAAGAAGAAGACATTTTATGGAGGACTTTAAAAGTCAAAGAGAGCATTTTAATATTTGGTTATACAGGTAAGAGGGAGCCACTGGAGTTTATTGATTCAGGAGTGACATGGTCAAATATAATTTGATTACTGGATGGGGATGAATTAGAATAGGAAGAAATTTGAGGCAGTAAGATAAACCAGGAGACTATTGAAAAAATTCAGGCATGAGGTGAGGAGGGTCTGTTTCAGGGTAGCAGCAGTGTCAGAAGAGAGAAAGGGAACATATATGAAAGATGTTGCAAAGACAGAAATGATAGATTTTGGCAGCTAATTGGATATGAAATGTAAGACAGAAAGTAAAGAGTATTACAGTATTAGTGATCAAAAGAATAGTTGTTTTCTCAATGGTACTAGAAAAATTAAGAAGAGGAGAGGATTTGGCAGAGAAAAATGAGTTCAGTTTTGGATGTGTTGCATTTAAGATGCCTTTGAGACATCAGTTCAATGAGTCTATTAGGCATTTAGATATGCAAAAATGAGAGATAAGGAGAGAGGTTAAAGTTGGGCAAATCGATTAGACAATCATCCTCAAGGAGTTTATAACTGAATACTAAGGAGCTGATGAGATCACCAAGCAAGAAAAGTATATAGGTAGATGAAAAGAGATTCCCAAGACAGAGCCTTGGGAGACATCCATGGAATGAATGTCCTAAATGAATATTTAGGAAAAGAATCTGAGGATAAGTTGAAGAGAATAGTATCATGAAACTAGAGAGAAGATAGCATCAGTATGGATGATTGAGGCTAGAGGCATGTCAAGAAGAATAAAGGTTGAGAAAATGTTCAATTTGGCATTGATAAGTGTGGACAAAGTAGTGTCATTTGAATGAGGAGGTTAGAAATCAAATTGTAGAGAGTTAAGAAGAAAGTGAGAAGAAAGAAAATAGAGGCACTTGTAGGTTTTCTACTCAAGAAGTTTAGCTACAAAAAGGATGAGACACATAGGACAATAGCTAGTAGGGATGAAGCAATCAAGTGAGAGGTTTTTGAGAAAAGGAAAAACAGGAGCATGTTTGATGGCAGTAGGGAAGCAGCCAATAAAAAGAAAAGAGGGAACATAAATGAGGGGGTTAGAAGGATAGCGGGCACAAACTGATAGAAAAGAGAGAATGGAATGGAATTATTGGGGCAAACCCAATTATTGGCTTTGCTTTGGAAAGGAGATAGGCCACTTCCTTACATGAAATAAGAATAAAATAGTAGATAGTGGAGGAAGGCATCTGAGCGATGTCAAATGAGGAAGAGGACAGAAAAGGAAAATTTCAATGAATGGCTTCATTTTTTGTGTGAAATATGAGCCAAGGTTGTCATCTGAGAGGGTAAGGAAGAGAGGTCATAGGAGGCTTGGGGAGAGATGAAAAACTTTGGAAAAGTTTCTGTAGTGAGTAAATATCACATATAACTCGGATGTGGTCTCTGGGTTGGTTGATTTTGCTGAACCAGCTTTTCCTTTTAAAAAGGCTTGTTAAATAAGAAAGGAAGGATTTATTTGGAAGTAAATGTTATATAAAAACAAAAAGAACCAATAAGCCTTTTTTAAAAAGAAAGTCATACTAACTATTTCTTTTTTGACAGTTACTAAATTGATTGTTCAGGGGAACGATGTAGAGATGGGATACCTGAATTTCAGCAAGACATTTGAGAAAGTTACTCATTATATTCTTTGAACAATAAGGAGATATACAATTGGCAAAAGGCTATAAAACTGTGCATAACCTTTGACCCAGCAGTATCACTAGTGGGTCTGCATCCCAAAGATATCATAAAGGAGGGAAAAGGATGTACAAAAATATTTTAGCAGCTTTTTTTGTAGTGATAATATATTGGAAAATGAGTAGATGTCCATTAAATGTGGAATAGCCAAATAAATTATGGTATATGAAAGTAATGGAATATTATTGTTCTATGAAAATAATGAACAGGTTGATTTAAGAAAGATCTGGAAAGATTAAATGAACTAATGCTGAGTGAAGCAAGTGGAAACAAAAACAAGTACACAGCAAAAAGACTGTGCGATGATCAACTATGACAGACTTGGTTCTTCTCAGGGATTCAGTGATCCAAGGCAATCCTAATAAATTTCAGCTGGAAAATGCCATCTGCATCTAGAGAGAGAACAATGGACCCTGAATTTAAATCAACACATACTGTGTTCACTTTTTTTCCTTTTTCTTTTTTTTTCCTCTTGTGGTTTCCCTTTTTATTATGATTTTTCTTTCCCAATATGATTCATAAGGAAATATTTAAAAGTTATTTTTAGGGGCAGCTAGGTGGTGGAGTGGATAGAGCACCAGTTCTAAAATCAGGAGGACCTGAGTTCAAATTTGACCTCAGACATTTAAACACTTCCTAGCTGTGTTGGGCAAGTCACTTAACTCTGCCTCATGGAAAAAAAAGTTATTTTTACATGAAACTGGAAATAATAAAAATAAAAACAAAAGAAATATACAGTTGCAACAACGGGATGATTAAATGGCTTTTGGAAGAATTAAATGGATAGAAATATTGATAGGTAAAAGATTTGTTCAATTGTTTACTATGTGTCAGGCACTGAACCCTGGAGACACAAATAAAAGCAATTGAAAGATCTCCAAGGAGCCTATATTCTAATAGAATAAACACATAAACAACACATAAAGATTTGTGGGGAATAGAGAATAAGAAATAGAGTGGGACATGGTGAGAAGACAGCAGAAACATGCTATATAGTTCTGAGCTTCTGCAAGTTAAACAAAATCATATCTATCAAGGCAGGAAATTGCAGATGAAGTTCAAATTTCAGGAGGATGAGGATAATGGAAAAGAGATGACTTGGAAGTTTTGTGGAGGACCGAGTCCCTTCCTAGAATCAAATGAACATATCTATTGTCAATTAGGACCTGTTTTTTAAGTCAATGATCTGGGTGAAGTACTAGCCATGTAAGATTATAAAGAAGTTAAGAAATCTACTGAATAACAGAATCAAGACTCAAATAGTTTCTGATAAGTGGGCCTGAATTTAATAAGATAAAAACTAATAGGCATAAATGAAAAGTCCTATACAGGGGATCCAAAAAGTCAATTGCAAAAAATTAGAGACTAGGGATTGATTAGATAATAATGCATGGAGTGTGAACTACTTCTTGAAAAAGACGAAGGTAAAGAACAAAAGAAAGATAGGATTAACTTTCTGAACTTTGTATAAGTACATTATTTACTCAATTTGTTACATTCCTATCATTATTAGTATAGGTAAGCATGGTAAAGTCATACGATAAGTATATAAAAAAGATAATAATGCATGGAAAAGTTCTCAAGGGTTTAATAATCTGAAAGTTCAATCTGAGTCAACAGTTTGTCATGCCCTTCCCCCAAAATGCTAATGAAATCATTGTTGGCATCCAAAACAAGAATAGTTTCTTCTTTCAATTAATTGCTCTGATAATTAGATGCTGAAAATAAAGGGTGGGATAACCAGTGGAATATGGGTCACCTGGTTTCAAGTTCTGTTTCCTTAACATACTGACTTCAGGTAACTTAATTCCACATTGTCCCTGGCAAGTACAGGTTGCAGAACAGTTGCCAAACAGCATGGATAAAGGATATTTCCTCATCAGGTGCATTCTCCACCAAAGAAATCATAATTTCTGATCTAAAAAATAAAGTATTTTGGAGTGGCAAAGAAAAATGATAAGGTATAAATTTAACATTGAAAATATAATAACAAACAATTTGAACTGGCTCCAGTACAACTTTGCCTAGATGTGTTATATTTCTGTTATAAGTTCCTTGGAGGCAGGGAATTAGTTGCTTTTGAATTTGTATCCCCAGAACTTAGCAAAGTTCTTGGCACATTGTTCAGTTATTCATTTGTGTCTCACTCTTCATGACCCCATATGGGGTTTCTTGGCAAAGAGAATGGAATGCTTTGCCATTTCCTTTTCTAGTGAATAAAGGCAAATATAAGTATCTCGCCCAGGATCACAGAGCTAGTCAATTTCTTGAGGTCCCTTCTGAACTCAGGTCTTCCTGATTCGAGGTCCAGCAGCACTCTCTTCACTGAGCTCTCTAGCTGCCTTTCTTGGTACACAGTAAATGCTTAATAAAGCATTTTTCATTTATTCATTCTAGATGTTAAGGATGGTTTTCTCAGGCATATGGCAAAACATAATGGATATTATGTGGGGCTTGAAGTCAAGAAGATGTGCTAACTTCAGATCCTACCTCAGTCACATACTGCTTTTGTGCCAATTATTTACCTCTAAATTTTATCTTTAAAACCATATCAGGTTGTGATCTGCCTCCATGGAAGGAGATTCTAACACTACAATGTTGCCTATCTGGAAAACAAATTTCTTCTTTTATTAAGGCAGTAAATAGGTTTGGTTGACCAGATGTTATCCTTTCTTGAAAAGACCAAAAAGACCATACAGCATGTCCAACTGGCTGATCAGACCAATATGAGTTCAGAAAACTCTACCACAAATTGGGTATACACAGTTCATATGAATATTTCAAGTGAAGATGGCTCTAAATTTGTGTATCTCACGTTTCTTTTGAGCTACAGCATTTCTGCTTTTCTCAGAGCACAGAGTCTGTTTTGATGCAGGCACGCCATGCTGGGTGGCCCTTTGCCAGCATCTGCTATATCATACTATCAATTCCAAAGTTCTTCAGAGAGAAATAAATAGAAATAATCTAGTCTGGTCTCTGAGGAGGGCAGAGTGGCCAAGCTTCTAGGCCTAGCCTTCTGTTTTCCCTTCTGACAGGAATTACAGATTCCCTTGGAGGAAGGGGTATGGAGGAAAAGTTATTTGGCCTCCCATTAAGCCACACAATGACATCCCCGTGCTGTGTGTGGGAGACAGCACTCACTAAAATTCATAAAAATTAATTTTATATCGCCAGTATTGCTGTCTTTCATACAGGCATGTAATCCTATTAGGGAGTAAGGGAAAGAGCTTCTCAAGATCTCTTCAAATTTTATGATTCTGGGGTTTGAAATTTTAGTCAGTGAACATATTTTAAATGTCATTGTGTGCAAAACTATGCTAGAATCTAAAAGGGATGCAAGAGTAAGATAGCATCCTTTTCCCAAGGAACTCACAAACTAATATAAGAAATAAGACATATACACAATAAACTTCTTGACTTCAAGACTTTTCCCAGTCTGCCCTCTCATTCCCCCACCCCAGTTAATACCTTCTCCCCTCACATTCTCTTCCATTTACTTTGTCTATATCTTATATGTACTTATGTGCTTGTACTTAAAGTACTTGTATAACTAGTTGTCTCCCCCATTGGAATGTATATTCCTTACAACAGGGACTGTTTTTGGATTACTTTGTACCCCCAGTACTAAGCATAGTTTTTGGCACATAGTAGGTGCTTAATAAATGCTTATTGACTTGATTATGATTTTGCCCCCCCCCCAAAAAAAATTGTGATTTTTATTGGCATAATTATAAGGAATCTCTACTAATGTAGGTATAGACCTGCTCTGCAGTTTATAGGCTTAGGAAGCTGCCTAAAATGTTCAAAGGTTAAGTAAACTATATGTATCAGAGAAAGAAATTACTAACTAAGATTGGCTTTCTATCCAGTGAATAACACTGCCTCTTCACAACTGTGATGCAAAGTATAATGTGGAAAATGCATAAGAGTAAGGTGAGCAAAATGTTAAGCGAATTCCAGGGGAGAGAAATAAAGAATACTTCATAAATCAGTTTGTCATTCCAGATGCTTAAAGCCTTGGTGCCTCCTGCCCTGGCTCTGATATGCTTGGAGGACTTGACTGAATAAAGAATTCCTTATTCTCCGAGGTGATCAGTAGAAACCATAGGCTCAGTCAGGCATCAGTCTACAAGTCCTGAGTAATTGAGTCAGTGTGCTATAAACAGAATTGTCATGGGAATGGTGAGGCAGGTCTGATTTCTAACGTAGATTTCTCTTTCAATTAAGCCACTTGGTTGGGAAAATACAGAATAAATTTGGTTTGAAGTCAGATGTCATTTTTCATGACTAGAAGAGTCAGGCACTGAAAGATTTTCCCTGCCCAATCCCCACTGTTCAGATGTCAGTGGATATCAGAGGGTTCAGCAAGAGCAGAGATTAGGGAGACCTTCCTCTTCCCTGTTCCTATCTCATTTTCCATCAGGCTGTACATTGTCCCTCTCAGCTGGATCCTAAACCCACTCCCTATTCCTATCTTAATTTGAGATAACTTAGTGCTTCCTCTCCTTTCCAACCTAGAGTTCCACTACCCATTTTGGAACAATCATTGGTCTAGTATCACTTAACTTAATGCTCTCCATCCTAGAAATTCAACTACCTAGCTGGGTATTCCTTGGGACTAGTTAACCTCAACCATATTCTGCCCTATCCATTTCTATAGTCCTCCTGTAATCCAATTTCTCCTCCTTTCTCTGAGAATTGGAATCAAAATACCACTAATACTGCATTTGGAAATAATTGCCAATGGATTCCACTATTGCTCTATTCAATATCTTTGTCCCTTATTGGGTAGCTACCTAACAAGGTGGTGTAGAAAACAGAGAGCTGGACCCAGAGTCAGGAATGCTTAAGTTCAAACTTAGCCTCAGATACTTCTAAATTGTATAACTGTGGGCAAGTAACTTCGGTTTGCTTCCATTTCTCCAAGTAAAAATTGGAAATAATATAGCACTTGCCTCTCAGAGTTGTTGTGAAGATCAAACAAGATAATATCTGTAAAGTGGAAGGCAGAGAGTAGGAGCTATATAAATGTCCTCCTCTCCCTCCTCTCAGATCATAACTCCTTTTTACTTTTGTTATCATTTTCTTTGTTCCTTTGTTCCTTCTTTTCTTTGTTGTCCTTTTTTTACACTGTTGTTTACATTAGATGGTAACCTTTTGAAGGCAGGGTTTGTGTCTCTTTAGTATTTGAATCTCCAGCACTTAATAGTTCTTGGCACATAATGTTTTTGTTCTTCATTTTTGAATAGGACCATGATATTATGATGATGACTTGCTTGTGAACTGGATTTAAGTGAGGCAGAGTTGCACCAAGGTGTCAGCCATACTCTTCTCCAGAAGCATCAAAGTCTAGTAACAGAACAAAAAGTCCAAATGACTTGTGATGGCTTGAGGCCTATTGATAACCCTCAACTTGGCTTAACCTGTCTGCCTAGATAGTTTGACCAGTTTGTGGCTGCTGTGCATGCTACAACTTCTTGGAGACATACATGAAAGTTGGGTGAAAGTGAAAAGGGCTCAATAAGCCCTCACATCAGAGATGCTAGTCCTCTAGAACACCCCATATGCTAAAAAACACTCAACAACAAAAAAATTATTCATACATTCGTTATCTAAGATCCATCAGGCTTTATGATTTTTCTTAAAGTTATGTTACCTTCACTAATTAAAACAGTGAGGTTCTTGAGGACAGGAACCATCTCCCATTTTTTGCTAATCTTTTAAACATTCAGCTAGTAAAAGTTTTAAAACTTTTTTCCATTACATGCTACCTGGATCACTGATTATAAATGTAGAGCTGGAAAGAACCTAATTTTGAATACAGGACCAGGAACATTTAGAGAATACAAGAATGTCTTTGGATTTGGCTTCATCCAAGTTTTAATCAGAAGAATTGAAATGACTAAGAGATTAAAAGATTATTAATGATGAATTCTGGGCTCAGAGATTCACAAAGCATTTCTTTAGACAATTTCTCTGTTTCTCATCTTTCTTTTTAACTATGATCCTTGACTCTGGTTCAGCAAAGAGAACAGTGAGAAAAAAAATACATGCCTGACCTGAGCTCTGAATTAGGCTAAGACTTGCTCTCATTACTACATGAAGTATGCCATCATTTATTCCTTTGTGGCAGAACTGTTCCTTACAACATATAAAGAGACCTTAATCAAAAAGTCATCTATTTTTACATAGTTTGCCTATTGATTCATTAAGATTACAATTTAAATTTACGTGAATGAATGATTGAAAAACATTTGTTGAGTAGTTATTATGTGCAAATTTCCTGAACCAACTGAGTAATCAAGTCAAATAATCAATTTACATTTGTATTTGAGGGAATAGATATAAGAAGAAATCTAGGCTATATAAAAAATAAATACATCAAAACAAAATCTATTCTTTAAAAGTTTATATTTATTTTATATGTTGAGCTTCTTGTAAATTGACTTTTTGGCTAATGGATATAGAACAAAAACATATTCTCTTACAATATCTCTTTGACCAAAAGTTTTTTTTTTAGAAAGAATGGGGGGAGGAGGAAAGGACTAAAATTAATAGCTGTTCAATTATACTTTGGACAGAAAGGATGGGGAAGTAGGAAGGGTTCAGGTAAATAAGAAAAGTATTTATAAGAAATTATAGCAATTTCTCAGAGTTCAAATGGATCAGAGAGGCCTCCCAATTTCTTACCTAAACAGGAATCCTCCTTCAACGCCTCAAAAATAGCTTTTTCTTAAAGATCTCCAATCAAAAAGAACTTGGAGGGAAACTGAGGCAACCCAGTCATCTTTTGAATAGTTATAACAGCTAAGCAGGTCTTCTGGACCTAAAGACTAAAATCTCCTCTTCACAATTTCCTCCTATTTCTCCTAATTTTACCTCAGGATTCCAAGCATAAAAAAATTTGATTTCTTCTTCCATATGATATCTTTCAGTTACATGAAGATACCAATTATATCACTGTTGATTCTGCTCTTCTATGAGCCAAAAGGTAAAGGATCATTTAAAAACCATCCCATTTGTGTTACATGAGAGTAAAGGAACATTGTTATACCTGATAAATACAGAGAAATATAGGAAGACTTACATGAAATAATGTAGAGTGAAGTAATCAGAGCCAGGAAAACCATACATGTTGTTACTGAAACAATGTCAATGGAAAAAACAATCCCCCAACAATCAAGGGTGGAAGTTATAAAGTTACAAAGAATAGGGATGGCCTCCCAAAAGAAGATACCTCTTCCCTCCTATTTGCAAGGAAGGAAGTCCACAAGTAAAACCGTTGCATTTTTTTATTATTATTTTGTTGTTGTTGTTGAATTGTACAATTTTGCTGAATTTTTTTCTTTTTCTTTTAAAAATATATACTCTTTATTATAACTTTTTATTTACAGTACATATGCATGGGTAATTTTTTTTTTACATTATACCTTGCACTCATTTCTGTTCCGATTTTTCCTTTCCCTCCCTCCTTCCCTTCCCCTAGATGGCAGGCAGTCTTATACATGTTAAATATGTTATAATATATCCTAGATACAATATATGTGTGCAGAACCGAACAGTTCTCTTGTTGCACAGGAAGAATTGGATGCAGAAGGTAAAAATAACCTGGGAAGAAAAACAAAAATGCAACAGTTTACACTCATTTCCCAGTGTTCCTTCTCTAGGTGTAGCTGATTCTGTCCATCATTGATCAATTTTAAAAATATTTTTTGTTATATGGGATGACCTTCTGTTAAGGGCAGATATAAAAACAAAAGATCATTAAAATTTATTTAAAAAATAAATACTGATAAGGTCCTGAATGGTGTGTTGGACAGAAAGAAGTGATCCCTGAGGCAAGCAGAGAGAAGGCACTGATAGAGATTAGTTTAGCTTCATGGTCCTATCCTCTGGGGAGGTTGTTCAGTCAGAAATTCAAGTTATGTTAAACCCCTGAAATCCATCCTCTGCAGGGGTCTTGAGCAGTCTCACTTTGCCATGTCCTATCTGAGGTTAAATTTCCCTATAAAATCTACTTATGGGCTATCCCATGGCTTCTGTCTTCCTTTGAGTCAGTCGGCCAAAGTACTCTTCCTTGTGGTGTTTTTCTCCTTACACCTCCCCCATGCCACGTGGTATCTCCTAACCCCATCATGTCTTGTAATTTCTCCCCTATGCTTTACAATCTTATTTCTATTCCTCACAGCTAACTAACTCCCTTTTAGGATTTAGTCAGTAAAGGACATGCCCCAACCTCATGGGAAGCTCACACATTCAATGATGAAACCAGACCAGTCTCCTCAGTGCTCCCAGAATTCAGCTGATTTATACCTTTACCCATAAAACTGTCTTCCATATCTTGAATGACACTTCAAGACCACACCCTCCCTGAACTGTTGATTTCTTTCAAGGCTCACCTCATGTGCTACCTCCTTACAGGAAGTCTCTCTTCATCCTCTTAGTTTCAGGAATCTTCCTTTCTTCAAATAATCATGTGGACAGATAGAAAATAAAGAGATGGTAGACAGGTAGAATATAGACAATAGGCATATGATTAAAAAAATAGATAACTAAACAATAGATAGAAGATAGATAAATAAAAAGAAAGAAAGATAAACAAGTAGATAGATAGATAGATATCAAATTACTGTTGAATTTAAGCTCCTAGAAGGCAGGTCACGTAAGCCAGTCTAGCTGTATCATCAAGACACCTTGAAGGAGAGACAAGAGGCATCATGAGCCAGGAAAGTCAAGCCAATACCAACACTTTCTTGACTTTAGACCCTGGAAGTAGGAGACAAAACTCAGAACTTTAAGCCAAAGGGTTTTGAGAATAGGTGTCTTTCCAGATTAGTGACCTCAGGAAAAATGTCATCCTAGGAAACATCCCTTGCCATACCTATTTCTGTAGTCATAGCCACTAAAAGCCCAGAAAAGAAGATTTATTTGAATGCATCCAAATAAACAGCAAAGCCAGAGTCCTTGGCACCTCCAAATAGAAGTAACATCAAAGAAGGGCTTTACCATCTGTTTTGCAGATGCACATTTAGGAGTATGAGACCTTTCATTTGACTTAGAGATAAAACTTTCCATCTGTATTCTTCACTCCATTAGAAAGTAAGATCCTTGAGAGTAAGCACTGTCTGATTTTCTCTTTGTATCTCCAGGACTTCTCACAATGCTTTGCATATATTAAACACTTAAATGAATTTAAATTCATTCAAAGGCTGATTTTCACTTTGTCTGTATAGAGCTAACATAAGTTTGTACATAATTGATGCTTAATCTTTGTTTGATTGGACTACTAATAATTTATTTTTGGATAGAAAACATTTGAATGGGAGAAGAGGGGCAATAGGAAGAGCTCAATATCTAATGAGGTACAGTGAGGGGTGAGGTTCAAATCTCACCTCTGACACTTTAACTGTGTGATTTTGAGTAAGCCACTTTATTTCCCTTGCCTCCACTTTCTCATCTATAAAAGAGACTGATGAACTGGCTTAAAGGCTCTTCCAACTCCATATCTAAAATTCTATCAATGTCCTTGTCTATAAAAGCTTGCATTTGTTGAGGTCACCAAATGTTGAGGTCAGGAACCAAATGGTGAGGTGTAGACCACATGTTGAGGTCTACATTTGGGGTACCTAAATGAAATTAGGGTTTAGTTAAGGTCTAGTGGCAGGTTTGGGGTACAGGGAGTCAAACAGAGTTCCCCTGCAACCCCCTTAGATTCGGCGCAAGAATAAGGCGGTATATGAGGTCTAGAAGCGGCGCGGATTCCCAATAAAAGCATTTATTGGCCCAGAGAGCTAGATTAATAAAAGAGGTTTATTACTGAGTTTAGAAGTAGGAGATAGGTGAAGGTAGAGATAAGGAGGGCACTGGACAGAGGGTCCAGTGGACAGAGGGTCCTCACATGGCGACCATGTTTGGAATCTCTGCAAAGAGGGGTTCCCAGTGTGGTCCTTTTAAGTCGGAGACTTAGCTCGAGGGGCTTTGGGGTGTAGCCCCAAAATTGGCTCAGATCCGGGTGGGGCTGGGATAGGTCCCGACCTTCTATTGGAATTCAAAGGGACCAGGATTTGTGAGTCAAAGGGTAATTTACATTAGCTAGGGGGGTTGGGAATCAAAGATTGGAATCTTTCCGGCATCATTTTCACGAGCATACAAAAGTCCAGCAAATTTCTAGTCCCTTACTTATCACAGGTTATGTATTCATTCAACAACCTTTAAACCCAGCCATTATGGAGAGCAATTTGGAACTTTACCCAAAGGTTTATAAAATTGTTCATACACTTTGATCAGTAAATATATGTACACACTTTGCTCTCTTTCCCAAAGAAATCATAAAAGAGGGAAAAGGACATAAATGTGCAAAAAGGGCTGCTATAATGCAGGTCTTTTTTGTAGAGGCAAGGAAATTGGAGTGGAAATTGAGTAGATGGTAAGAGAAGTGAGAAAATCCAAGAGAACATCATACATAGTAACATGATTATGTGATGATGAGTTGTGATGACCTTGGCTCTTCTCAACAATGAGGTGATTCAAGGCAATTTCAATAGTTTTGTGATGGAAAAATGTCAATTGCATCCTGAGAGAGGACTAGGGAAACTGAATGTGTTTCAAAGCATAGTTTAAAGCACCTTTTACTATTGTTGTTGTTTGTTGGGTTTTTTTTCTTTCTTGTGTTTTTCCCCTTTTGGTTTGATTTTTCTTGCACCTGACAAATATGGAAATATATTTAAAAGGATTACACACATTCAACCTATATCAGATTGTTTGCTATTGTGTTGAGGAGGGGGGAGGCAAAATAAAGAGAAAAATTTGGAACGCTTACAAAATGAATGTTGAAAAATATCTTTATATGTAATTGGAAAAATAAAATACTTTTAAATGAAAAATGCTGTTCTCTCATGGTTAAAAATGAGACACTCCTTACTTGACCTGTTCTGATTATTTTGAAAAATTGTGCTTAGAAGTAAGAGCATAGGAGGGGAGGGGAAGAGTGACCCTATGGAGACTCCCCACAGTTTTCTGCCTTTAAATTTGCTAGTAGAATACAAAGAAGAAAGAAAAAGAAAGAAATTTAAATGACATTTACTTATTGCTAAGGTTAGTGAAAGTCTTTGTGATATCTAGATAGCTAAAGAATGGATAAAAACGATAAGGAAAGAAAAATGAAGATCCCCTTCTGTGGTAAGAGGGGCTCAACAGACAGATCCACAATAGTATTTATCTGATCAGGTTTTTAATGGGAACATATCCCACAGTGTCAGGACTCTCAAATTCCTAGGGAATAAAGTCACTTAATGCACAAAAATCCAAAATAATAAATCTACTAGGAAGTAAGTAAAGGTTGAATGAATGATAGTCATTTATTGAAGAACTGTGCTGAATTCTGGGTTACAAATAAAGAAAAAAAGATAATCCCTATTCTGAAGAAGCTCATAGGGGAGACAATACGAAAACAACTATGTACAGACAAGATATAGACAAGATAAACTGGAGATAATCACAGGTAGAAGGCACTAACATTAAAGAGGATCAGGAAGGGCTGCTCATAGAAGGTGAAATTTTAGCTGGGCCTTAAAGATAGCCAAAGCAGTGAGGAGGCAGAATGAGCAGGGAGAAGAACTATTGAAAAGCCCCAGTTAATAGAGATGGAGAGTTTTTTTCCAGCAAGAAAATCAGCATCATTGGATCATATAAGAACATGAAGAAAAAATAGGGAATAAGAGAGAAAACTGAAAAGGTAGGGAAGGCCAGGTTATGAAGGTATTTGAACAGAACGCAGGATTTTATATTTGATTTTAGAGGTGTGAGAGAGTCAATATAGTTTATTGAACAGAGGTATAAAATGGTCAGATCTGCATGTTAGGAAGACTAGTTTGATAGCTGAAAGAAAGATGAACTAGAATAAGGAAAGACTTGAGGCAGGGAGACCAATCAGCAGTCTATTGCAAGAACATAGGTGTTATATGATAAGGACACCTGCAAGAGGGTTGTGACAGTCTCAAAGGCGGTAAGGTGACATGTAATAGAGATAATTTGAAGGTAAAATTGACAGGAAATGAGTGACTTAGCATCTATTTCGGAAGAGAGAAAATGGGAGTTAAGGATGATACCTAGTGTTTGCAACATTGAGTAACTGGGAAGGTGGTGGTGCCCTGATAATAATTGGAGGGATTGGAATGGGGGAATTTGGGGGTTTTTTTGGAGGGGAGAAGATGATTCATCTTTAAACACATTGAGTTGAAGATGTCTATTGGATATCCAGTTCAAGATGTCTAATAGCAGTTGGAGATAAAAGTTTGGTGGTTAGGAAAGGGATTAGAATTTTATAAGTTGATCTGAGAATCATAAATTTAGAGATGATTTAAACAATGGGAGTTTATGGAATCACCAAGTGAAATAAAATAGAAAGAGAAAAGAAAAAATTCAAGGGAATTAATGGAAAAAAATGTCAATGAAGGTGGCCCAGTTGTGCCAGATCTAAAACTATATTAAAATGCAATGGTTATCAAAACAATTTGGTACTAAGAAATAGAGTAGTCAATCAGTGGATTAGGTTGGGTTCAAAGGACAAAACAGTCAATGATTATAGTAATCTAGGGTTTGACAAACCCAAAGAACCCAGCTTTTGGGATAAGAACTCACTATTTGGGCAAAAACTGCTGGAAAAATTGAAAACTAGTATGACAGAAACTAGGTACACCCACACTTCACACTATATACTAAGGTAAGGTTGAAGTGGGTTCATGATCTAGATATAAAGAATGATTCTATAAACAAATTAGAAGAACATAGGATAGTTTACCTCTCAGATCTGTGGAGAAGGAAGGAATTTGTGGCCTAGAAAGAATTAGAGTTCATTATTGAACATAAAATAGATAATTTTGATTATATTAAATTAAAAGTTTTTGTGCAAATAAAACTAATACAGACAAGATTAAAATGGAAGAAATAAATTGGGAAAACATGTTTACAGTCAAAGATTCTGACAAAGGCCTCATTTCTAAAATATATAGAGAACTGATTCAAATTAAGAAGAATTCAAGCCATTCTCCACTTGGTAAATGGTCAAAGGATATGAACAGACAATTTTCAGATGAAGAAACTGAAACTACTTCTAGCGATATGAAAAGGTGATCTAAATCACTGTTGATCAGAGAAATGCAAGTTAAGACATCTCTGATGTACCACTATAGACCTCTCAGATTGGCTAAGATGGCAGGAAAAGATAATGATGAATGTTGGAAGAGATGTGGGGAAACTGGGACACTGATGCATTGTTGGTGGAGTTGTGAACTGATCTAACCATTCTGGAAAGCAATTTGGAACTAATGCCCAAAGGGCTTTCAAAAGGTACATATCCTTTGACCAAGCAGTGTTTCTACTGGATTTATATTTCAAAGAGATCTTAAAAGAGGGAAAGGGATCATCCACATGTACAAAAATGTTTGTGGCAGCCCTCTTTGTAGTGGCAAGAAATTGGAAACTGAGTGGATGCCCATTAGTTGGAGAATGGCTGAATAAATTATGCCATATGAATGTTATGTTCAATAAGAAAAAATCAGCAGGATGATTTCAGAGAGGCCTGGGGAGACTTACATGAATTGAATTGAGCAGAACTATTGTACATGGCAACAAGATTATACAATGATCAATTCTGATAGATATGGTTCTTTTCAACAATGAAATGATTCAGGCCAGTTCCATTGATCTTGTATTGAAGAGAGTCATCTACACCCAGGGAGAGGACTAGGGGGATTGAGTGTGGATCACAACTTAGCATTTTCATTCTTTTTGCTGTTGTTTGCTTGCATTTTATTTTCTTTCTCATGTTTCCCCTTTTTGATCTGATTTTTCTTGTGCAGCAAGATAATTGTACAAATATGTATGCATATATTGGAATTAACATATATATTTTACCATATTTAACATATATTGGGTTACTTGCCATCTAGGAGAGAAGGTGGGGTGAAGTGAGGGAAATTGGAACACAAGGTTTTGCAAGGGTCAATGTTGAAAATTTATCCATACATATGTTTTGAAAATAAAACAGCTTTAATAAAAAAGAAGGTCCAAGACAGCATCCTAGGAGACATCCAATTTTAGTGGGTGTGATCTTGATGGAACTAAGCCAAGGAGACAGAACTAGTGGTCAAACTAGTAGTCAAACAGGTAAAAGGAAAACCAAGAGAGTTTTTTATCATGAAAATCTAAAATGAATAGGGTATTTAAAATAAGAGGGTGATTGATAGTGTCAGAGTCTGCAGAGGATCAGGTAAGAATGAAGTTTGAAAAAAGACTATTAGATTATGCATCTAAGAGATCATTGGTGATTTTGGTACAAGCAGTTTCAAATGAATGATGAGATTAGCAAACTTAGAGGAGAAAGTTAAGAAGAGAGTCAGAGGAAAGGAAGTCAAAGCACCTATTCCAGGTGGCTTTCCTAATAAGTTTAGCTATATGGAGTTGTGAAATGATCCAAACATTCTGGAGAACAATTTGGAACTATGCTCAGAGTGCAATAAAACTGCATACTCTTTGATCCAGTAGATTCACTACTGGGTCTGTATCCTAAAGAGATCATGAAAGAGGGAAAAGGACCCATCTGTGCAAAAATATTTGTAGCAGCTCTATTTGTAGTGACAAAGAATTAGAAATTGAGTAGATGCCCATCAGTTGGGAAACGGCTGAATAAGTTATTATATATGAATGTAATAGAATATTATTGACCCATAAGAAATGAGAACAGGCTGATTTCAGAAAAGCCTGGAAAGACTTACATAAACTGACGCTGAGTAAAGTTAGGGGAACCAAGAGAACATTGTAAATGGTAATAAGATTATGTAATGATCACCTGTGATGGATCTGGCTCTTTTCAACAATGAAATGATCCAAGACAGTTCCAATAGATATGATAGAAAATGCCATTCATGTCCAAAGAGAGAACTATTAAGACTGTTTGTGTGTTCTTATTTGTTTGCTTGATTTTTTTTTCCTTTCTCACTTCTTTTTTCAGCATGACAAATATGGAGATATATTTTAGAGGAATTACACATGTTTAACCTATATTGGATTGTTTACTGCTTTGGGGAGGGGAGAATAGGAAAAGGAAAAATTTGGAACACAAGTTTTAGTGAAGATCAATGCAAAGTTGAATGGTATTTCCAAATACCATTATAATTTTTTTCAAAAAGAAGTTTAGCTATAAAAGATAGAAGAAATAAAGGATGATAGTGAGGATAGATTGATCAAGTGAAGGTTTTTTAAAGGATAGACTAGGCATGAGCCTATTTGTAGGCAGTATAGGGAAGCAAACATTCAGTAAAAAGGAAGAAATTGAAGATAGTGAGAGGGTGGTAATAATGGAAGAGACAATCTGGCAAAATAGACAATATAAAGAGATCACTTGTGCAGACTGAAGGGATTACTTAGTAAGGAGAATGGCCACTTCTTCATGTGAAATAGGCATGAAGGAAGAGCTAATGGCATGAGGCATGTGGGCGGCTTAAGATAAGGGGGAAAAAAGAGTTCTCACTGAATAGCCCCATTTTATTTTTTTTCTCATTTTATTTTTTATTAAGCAAGGTTCTTAGCTAAGAAAGTAGAATAGAAGGAGCCATAGAAGGTTTGAAGAAAAATATCAATATTTAGAAGAGTTATTGTGGTCACTAGCATAGTGAGTTAATTGTTGTCGAATTGCTTCAGTTGTGTCCAATTCTTTGTGACTCTATTTGGGAATTTTCTTGGCAAAGATACTAGAGTAGTTTCTCATTTCCTTCTCCAATTAATTTTACAGATAAAGAATTGAGGCAGAGTTAAGTGGCTTGCCCAGGGTCACACAGTTGGTAAGTGTCTGAGCCCAGATTTGAACTTAAAGAAGATGAATCTTCTTGACTTTAAACTAAGCAATATTATCCGCTGTACCATCTAGCTGCCAATGAGCTAGTTAGGGAGGTATGAAAAGAAGCATTATAGTAAGGGCTCAGGTGAGTGGAATACAATAGATTGTGATCAGACAAGGGAATTTCCAAATTTGTGAACATGAAATTGGTATATTTGGGAGTATAGCAAGACTGAGATTATGACCATCTTTGTACATGGCTGAATTGAAATAAACAAACAAATTGTGTGAAATGAACTACTTGAGGGACAGAAAGGATAGGGTACATGGAGTTGTGAAATGATCCAAACATTCTGGAGTACAATTTGGAACTATGCCCAGAGTGCAATAAAACTGTGCATACTCTTTAATCCAGTAGATTCACTACTGGGTCTGTATCAATATTTATGTTCAAATAGTTATTTTCAAAAAAGATAAATTATAATTATATAATTATGTATAGTTATGTGGTTTTTATATATACATAGTTGGAAACACTGCAAAATGTTTGCTTGCATATCTTAGGGAAAGATTTGTTTGTCAGGCAATGCAAGAAATTATTAAACATAATCATTTAGGATTTTATTTTAAAAATATGAATTTTCATTGAAAATAATTGCTGCCTAGGTACTTTTTATTAGTCACAGAAAATTCAGTGAAAACGTTAAACAGACTTTTCAAATTAAATCCACATATATTTTGGGGAAAATATATTTTGAAGTCCCCCAGTTTGAGGGCAGAAGATGAGAAGAAAAAGATAGTGAACCAGGATGTAATATCATTGAGGAAAGAAGGGGAACATCTTGGGGCAGATAGACAATGGCTACCAGAAGTAAGTTTGGATTGATTAAATCTCAAAGGAGAATACTTACTTAATGATGGTGAGAGAGGGAGAATATGGAAATGAAAATGCAGAGCTAGAGTAATGTCAACTCACCGTCTTACGTCAATGAGTTTAAAAATGGGTGAAAGTACAGCCAGTGATGGAGAAGACAGCCAGGGAGGTTGTGTCTTCAAGGGAGTACCAGTTCTCATGAGAGGCAGAAGACAGAAGGAGTGGAATGGGAAAGGTCCCCCCAACCCACTTAATAGTATTTTATTTTTTCCAATTACATGTAAATTGTTTTCAGCATTCATTTTTGTAAGATTTTTGAGTTCCAATTTTTTTCTTCTTTCCTTCCTCCCCTCCTCCCTCTCCAATTCAGCTACCAATCTGATATAGGTTATACATGGACAATATTTTTAAACATATTTCTATATTAGTCATGTTGTGAAAGAAAAATCAGAACAAAAAAGAAAAACCCTGAGAAAGAAAAATAACAAAAAAGATGAAAATCGTATGCTTCAATCTGAATTAATTCTCCACAATTCTTTCTCTAAATGCACTTGGCATTTTGCATCCCAAGTCTTTTGGAATTGTCCAAATCAATTGGAATTAGATCACTGTATTGTTGAGAAGAGCTAAGCCTGTCATAATTAATCATCATACAATCTTGCTGTTACTGTGTACAATGTTCTCTTGGTTCTGCTCACTTCACTCAGCATCAGTTCATATGTGTCTTTCCAGACTTTTCTGAAATAAGTCTACTCATCATTTCTCCTAGAACAATAGCATTCCATTACATCCAAATATCACCCATTTAGCCATTGCCCAAATGATGGGCATCCACTCATTTTCTAATTGTTTGCTACTACAAATAGAGCTTCTACAAATCTTTTTGCACCTGTGAATTCTTTTCCTTCTTTTATGATCTCTTTGGGATACAAACCCAATACTAGCAGTGCTGGATCAAAGGGTAAGCACAATTTTATAGCCCTTTGGTATAGTTACAAATTGTTCTTCTTTGGCTGGATCAGTTCACAAGTCCACCAACAATGGAGATGCTTGGGTTGAGAAGAAGTGGAATAAAGAAAGAGGCAGTGGGAATAGAGCAAAGAATTTGAAGGAGAGCAGAATTTTTGTAATGGTTAAGTTATAGTCTGGAGAGAGTTTGTTAATCATGAGTTTGAATAGGTTTTCATTGTCCATAGGGTTTTACAGTAGAGACATTTCAGAAACTTCCTGGAAGAGAAGAATCTGATACTAAATGAAATAAATAGTGTTTCTCTCCTGCCAGTAAGAGGCAGGGAGACCAGACAGGAGACTTAGTTCAATGAAATAGTGTTTTCTCTCTTTACCTCAAATTTGTGGCATAATTTTAATACCTTAATCAAATATTTTTCAGCTGGGGTAAGTATGTATCGATATTATATATATGTATATATAGATATATAGATATATAGATATATACAAATTTATTTTAATAAATTTGTTGTCTTTGTAATACTTTGTATATTACTTTGTGCATTTAAAACTATTCTTCTGAGAATGGGTCAATAGGCTTCACCTGAAAGTGGTCCATGATACACAAAATTGTTAAGAATTATTGCCCTAAACTGAAGCATTATAATTGCTCAAATTAATGAAGATAGTTTCAAAATATCCATAACACATTCTCTAAGTTAAAAATTTCCTTCTATATTTTTACTTCAAATATTTCCAATATATTTAAATTTTCTTCTTTAATCAAATTTTAACTGTCCATTTCTTAAAAGGGAATGCTTATTACAGAAAGAACATATTTTCAATTTTAATCTTTAGCCCAGATCTAAAGGAATAAAGAATACTTTAGATAAAAGATCTGTAAACTATTGAAAGAAGGCCAATTTTAGGCTAAGATCTATTTTTATATAGCCTGCCAGTAAGCTACAAATAATTTTTACATTTTAAAATAAAATTATATAAAACATAAATATGACATTAATAAATATATTAGAATAGTGAATATAAATAATTATATTAAATATAATAGAACTTTACAAATTCAGTTTAAATTCGTTTATTTATTTATATTCTTCTCTCTTTTCACTTGTGAGGCCTTTACCTATTCCACTTCCACAGTCTATTTCCCTGACCCCCAGTACTTTCCAACCAAAATTATGTTGTAATTATTTTGTGTAGATCTATAGTTATAATGGTGTGTTCCTTTTAGATTTCAGCAAAGTTGAAAGTTTTATGGAAAAGATTATGGGATGCTGTTTGTCCTTCATTTTGAAGGGAACCAATGACACCAATAAGGTGATGTCTTAACTTGTGTGTGAATTCCATTTAAAGCAAGAAAGGATTGCACAAGATCATCAGTCACTCTCTCTTTCACCGTCATTGAAGTCTAATGGCAAGACAAAGTCAAGAAGACCAGCAATGGACTAGAATGCATCAAATGACTTCAGCAAACTTTAATCAGTCCATCCTGCCTTTATTGTCACAACTTTAGTTCATCCATCCTGTTTCCATTGCCACACACAAGAATCCCTGAGATTGTCTTGAGTAGCATACCTAAAATAGACTTGACCATCTTATGCAGTTATATAGCTACTCACATAGACACTTATGCAGTTTGTTTTCAACTAGGACTTAACTAACTCCTCCCCAATTCCCTAGATATTGTCCTTACTTTCTGCTCCTCTTTCCTCCAACCCTAAAAGTCATCTCACCTAATACACGTTTGCTTAATCATTTTGATTAATGCCCACGAGCCTTTTCCTGTGAAAAAAAGTGGCAATCTTTGTGACCATGATAAATGTCTTAGGTGAGTTCTTCACATTTTAAACCACTCTCCCACTCCCTAGTACTTGGATACTTTATTTACCTGATACATATTCACTCAGCATCTTTGATGTCTGACCAAGCTCGAAGTGCTCTATAATTCCTGCTTTTATGGCTCTTGAAATAAAATTTTATCATCCACCTATTTCACTGGGGAAAGTCTTCACATGCTTGGGGTAGACATCCCATTCTTAAATCACCATTGAGTATGGGGTCCCAAGGTTACCCTCAAACTGGTTTAGCCTGTCTCCTTTAAAGTGTAAACAATGCATTCTACATTCTGTCAAAAACTAAAGTTTTTAAAAACACAACTGCATACAAAAAGGCCAATGAACTTGGTCCAGAGGCAGAGGTTGCCTTTGTACTTTTATTCTCTATTAATTCTTTTCATAAAACCCAGCTGGAACCTGGAAAAGGAAATTAGATACACAAGTTAAGAAGGGGTCATTTACTGAGGGGACCCACTTCTGAACCAGAAAGAAATGTTGATCAAGAGAGGATATACCACTCCAACCTTCTACCTACATGGCAAAACTCAGAGCTTCGGCTTTGAGGAAACTAGATAGGACATGTTTCCGCCAATTCTAGGCTTAGGATCTCTGTCCCTTCTGAAATAACAAGATAGTAATCTAACTAAGAAAAAGATTATCATAGTATACCTGTTAAAAGAACACAGAATACCTAGGGGAAATTGAAGCTGGAAGTGGTAGAAACTTTAACTATTCATTGAAGATATAGCCCAAGGAAATTCAACAAATCAATTCACCCAACAGAGAAGCCATACTCTTTGAGAATCAGTCCAGTATTCAACTGGTCTTCAGCAGAAAGATTGACTTGCCTAATAGAAGTGTTTTACCCCCTAAGGATCACCCCCATTGAACCATCTATCCAACTGGAACAGAGTGTTTTTGTTTGTTTGTTTGTTTTGTTTTTAGTCAGCCAAGACTAGCTAGCAGTATAGTATCTGTTCTCCTGTTGACTCCTTGCCTTATTATGAACTTCATGAAAACTGTCTAGAGAAAGAAAGGGCATTGAAATCCTGCAGTTCTGGATATATAAGTTTACCTGACTAAATGTGTTCTCTACTTGTTTCCCTTACTGCCACTATACTTTAAATTTGTGCCCATCTTTCTCCATAGATTCTGGTTCTATGTGAGAGAACTCACTCTGGGTTTTTTGGAGAAAAACTTTATAACTATTACTGTTGCTGTTCTTTTGAGTAAATGCCTTTTCTAAGTGCTAACTGAATCTACTAGCTACATGCCAGTAGGAAAAACACTGATGGGAACTCATGAGTTATATTGTTTAGAATAGTTACCCAAAAGTTTTCCTCACGTATCATATGGCTATATATCATGTAGGTACTGCTCTAAATTCCCAACCTGCCATTGCTAATGCAGGAGAATGAATCCAGAGAAGGTGCCACATATACATTTATACATATCTTCTCATATTATATAAACTCCTTAAGTATTGAAGAAGTTTTAGCTTTGTTTTTATATCCTCTCAGTACCATCAGTCAGTTTTATTTAGATAAGAAGAATGCCATATATTAGTGGTACTTTAAATCATGATCTGGGTGCTGACAGATAACACTGTCTGGTTCATCAATGATGCTGAATAAGTGCTACTTGGTTGATTGATTTCACTGTCATTGCTAAGAACCTTTCCAAGAATTACATAAAGTAATTCCCCCTTCTGGATAGTAGAACTAATTCATTGACAAGTGTTCTTCTCTTTTGTAGGAGTAGAAATTTAATCAGTTCATAGTGTATTTACAGAAGACAACAAGAATATTATACCTGCTGATACTACCAGTTCCTGAAAAAAAATATGAATAACCTTCTACTTGGTGAGGGTCATGGCAGTTATTACTTATTGCCTTGAATTACTAGCATGTGGTAGCCTATTTGTTAAGAGCTTCATGTTAGCTCCTAACATGTTAGCTCCTTCTATGTTAGCAGCATTGGTCTCAGAGTCAGGAAATCTGGGGTTCAGATCTTGCCTCTAACTGCTAGTAGCTTCATGGATGGAGACAAGTTATTTAACTTCTTCAAGACTCTCACAACTGCTGAAGATTTACCTGTGAAGCTATAGTTAAAATTACATGAGATACAATGTTAATCAAGAGAAGTCTCCTTTTTCTGATATATGCAGACACTGCCAACATGTCCACCTAGGTCAAGTGATCAGATTGTAGTCCCCTAAACTTTTTATAGATGTAGACTACCTAGCTCAGCCTGTTCCAAACAGAATATATTTTTCTGTCATAGAAGAATCTCAGTTCCTATGAGGGTATGGGAAGAATCAAGCAAACACACATTTTTTTAAACTACCAAGCATGTGCATAGGGTCAGCCCGAAATAAGAAGAAAAAGGAGACAGCCATCAGAGACAATCCTCTTTGTGCAGATTCTAGTTTGTTCTCCATTACTTTTTTTCTTTTCCCAGGTAGACCAATATAAAACAAATAATTAATCATCAGCAAAATGGAGTCTTAAACTTCTACAGAAATTTAGAGGTACTTGATAGTTCTGGAAAGATATATAGATAAAGGAAATGATAGATGACAGATAATTGATAGATAGATGGATAGATAAGCATTAATTCAGCTGTGCTGGCTTTGTGCTAAGCACAGGGAATACAATCAAAAGCAAAAGGAAAGGATTTGCCCTCAAAGAGCTTATATTCTAATAAAGAAAAGACAACAGATAAAGGGAGCTGAAAGAGGGAGGATATAGAAGAAAGAGTATAGGTTTGGAGTATATATGACTGGTATGGGTGCCATGAAGATTTGGGGACAAACTCACCAATCAGAGCAGTAGATTGTAAAAGTGAAGATATTACCAAGGATGAAGTTGCCCATGGGCAATGTGAGAAGTCAGGGGCTGAGCCAGGATATTCTCCATCTCATTAGGGAATAATTTAGCCTTTGGCATAGGGAAGTGAAGTTTGAGGGTAAGGGGTAACAGGGTGGGAATTAACTTAATGGAGTTTGGTTGGTAGGGACTTTCATAGGCTCTGGGTCCTAAGTTTTTCAGTAAGGACTTGAGTGTTGGCTATACTTACAATGAAAATATAGTGACTAAACCAGAGAACTGTCAGAGAAACTCCATTTATTTACTGTAGCTATGTATATTCAGTTCAATTCCAGTGACATTTGTTGTTACTTATGATAGGTAATGTGATGGAGTGGTAAGAGTTTGAATCCTTGGAATGAGAAAAAAGGGATTCAAATTCTGGCTTTGAATAGCTATGTTATTCTGGGGAATTCTCTTATAACAGGACCCCAGGTTCTGCTTCTTTCCAGACTACCATATTTCCTACTATACAAATGTGAATTATTATTATTCAGCACCATTTTATACATCGATAAAATGGTAATGATAGTGATAATACTGATATACTACTTACATTGCAGAGTTGTTTTGATGAAAATGCTTTGTTAGTCTTAAAGGACCATATTATTGAGTAAGAAGAGACAATTGTATAGAAATTCATCTTCTCCAGGTACTGTGCCTATAACGTGGACAACTTTCACCACATGAACAGAGAAACTTGGCTTTCTTTGGTTCAGTCAGAAATTTAGGTTTAATTAGAATACAGATAATGGAATAGGAATATAATATACTATTTAGCTACTTATATTTATTTCTCAAAAACATAACTTCATCATTATCACTACCTTCAAATGATAGTATGCAATCAATCTTCAACTTTCACAGGGGTAACATTACTCAAAAATGGTGCAAAAATAAAAAATGTGAATGTTGATTAATTGAACCTATGCAAAATTGGGGATTAGGTTCCCATGACCACCAAAAACTCTAATAATCTTTTATTAGAGATTGCTGAAAATACACTTTTTTAGATACAGTTCTTTTATAGTAAAACATTAATTTTGGTAATATGAACTTTTCCTAATATAGTAATCATGAAATAACTCATAAAATTTAGGAAGAGGCAATTCCAGAGAAAATGGGGAGGGATAGAGGTGGTGATGTCAGAAGAACACTAAGATTAAAAATTGGAAAGAGCTAACCTGCCATATCTAATCCCTCTTTTAGTTCTGTACTTGGACTGCTCTCTAATGACAGCATTCAGAGATTTGGAAACAGTGGAGACAGACCATTTTGCTCTATCCGCTTAGGAGTAGAGCAATACTATCATGAGGATACTTGCTATGCTGCAGAATCACTGGGGAGAGTGGGGGGGTGAACCGTATCTCATTTACCCACAAATTTAATCACATTTCCATTTTTTTTCAGTTCTTTCACAGTGCATTTGACAGGTTACTTTAGCACTTTCTGGAACAGATTCATGAACACTTTTACAAATACTTTCCTCCTATTTAGGGATATAACAAATCATCAATTCATTAACACCAAATTTGGACCTAAGGCAGGTGCAGACATTCCAGCAAGAAGTTTATCTAACACTTTGTTTTCTCACTAAACTGAATCTCTGACTTTGCATGCTTAAACTTATATCCCAAAGGACTTGCTCTAGGCTTTGAGGGCAAAATTGCAATATAAAGCTTGAGTTTTAAAGGAATAAAGTGAAAATATGCAATTAATGCCTCTACTATAGTAGAGTGAACAAGACCAGTGTACATAATTGTCAATGAAAAAAGTGAAAATAAGGTTACTAATGCTTGATAATGTGAAAGTTAATCAAGCAAATGTTGACATCTGAGTGTATATTATTCAGAAATACACTATTTAAAATATATAAGAAAGTGAAAAATAAGGCAGAGGAATTTAAACAAATGTAGTCTAGTCACAACCTTAACTAAACAAATTATTTTCAGTTGTTGCTTGATGTAACTTGGTGTTTTTACAAGATTAACAGCAAATTCTCCTATAATTTTTTTAATGCTTAACTTTAGAAGTGTCCTGGCTCTATCAACACTTCGGGAGAATTTGAGGTTGCTGTTATAGGTGACCTTTTTATTGACCGGGGTCTTTTATGACTGCTGTCACATATATCATGCTTCAAGTTGTCTGAATACAGAATTCTGTCTGTATAAGTAACTAATATTAAACTATGGAGTAAGTCATTCTGTAGTCAATTGTATTGTTTTTTTAAATGACACATAAAGACACCATAAGTACAATTCCTATTTTGAGAGGTTCCTTTCTTAAGTGAAAGAAATGCTTACATTAAGTGTGTTATAAGATTACCCTTTCAGGTCATATATGAAAAATGTATCATTTTTGAAGTAGATTATAAGCTCATATAACCTCTTAGCTGGCTATTTAAAAATTCAACCTTTTTCTTCTTTTTTAAAGTTTTTTTTTGAAAAGCTGTATTGCTCAAGCATTGTTCTCATATGCCTGGCCCTCCTGCCAAGATAATGGTCGCTTCTTCTAAGTTCATTCTCAGGCTAATTATTAGCACTTGCTCTGGGCAGGCTGCCCAACTTAAAGCAATAACTACCTCCCAAGGTTACTGAATGTGGGTCATCTTTAGGCTAATTATGAGAAACTGCCCAGTATAGTAGGCCTCCCATACAGATAATAGCTGCCCTGTGTCTAGGGCTTGCTATAGGTAGTAGTTAAATGTGCGCCAAAGTCATCCAGAAAGGTTGATCATGAGCTCAGAAAGACTTTCTATGAGCTCAGTCATATGTTCCCAATTAAAGGTCCCCAAACCTTTCAGGCCGGATGACAGGAAAGACTTTCTGATAAGTTATACTGAAAGTCAGGCTTGCTCCTTTATACGGCATGAGGAGCTTAGACTTAAATGACATTCTGACAAATGTCCTGCTGCCTGAGAGGACTTCTGCTGGAGATTCATGGCTGTCTATCCTCCATAGACATGGAAACTGATAAAACATGAAGATTCATCACAGGAATGAGAACATTGGAGATAGTAATTTTCCAGTGCACTTCTTCATGACCTTGAGACCCAGTTGTCAGTCCTTTGATAACCCTTCTTTAATATATCAGTCATACATCAGGATCTGTTTTCACTTTTTGGTGGTATGGCCATATGGAACAATAGAAAAATGAATTTTGAGAGAAAAAGGTTTTAAAATCTGGTTCTGGATATTTTGTCTGTGTGACCTTACACAGACCCTTCATCCCTGCTTTCCTCATGAAAACATGGGGCAAGGATTGGACTAGATAGTCTCTTACAGCTTTAAATTTATGATTCAATGACCCCATAATTAATTTGGAAAGCATTTGTTGCTAAATGTGGGGAAATAAGTAAAAGAGACTAAACAACTCTTCAGCCTCTAATATTAACCCATCAAGCTCAGGATGGCTCTTGATCAAACAATCTCTAAAAAGAAAGCAATTCTAACTTTCAACTACATCGTGCCATCATTAGGAAGAACATAAACCTAGAGTTCAAATATCAGCTCACAATTGCAAGCTCTCTATCCATGGGGAAATCATTTTACCCGACTCAGTCTCAGTTTCCAGATCTGTAAAAAAAAGTATATATTTATACTTACCCAACCCAACAAATATAGCAATTTCCAGAAAAGCATTTTCTGAATGCTAATGTATCCTATAGATTTACAGCAAGAAGGAATTTTAGAGGCCATTTGATTTAGGGTATTCTCTTTTTATTTACAAATGTGGAAACTAAGGTCCAAAAAAGTTTCTTCATTGTTTAAGATCATACAGATAGTAAATAAATAAAGGATTTAAAACAAGAATTTAAATGCTGGTCTCATGACTTCAAATCTAGCTTTCTTTCCTCTGTATTACACATGAATATGAGTAGCTCTTGCTACTTGTTTACGGCTCATCAGAGAGACAGCATCATTGGCCTTTCTCACACTCTCATTTCTTTCTGTCAAATTCTAATATTCCCTCCCTTTCTCAGCTCTCTGTGCTGTGTTTCTCCCTTAGCTAGCAAAAAAGAAGGAGCCAGCATGACTTATGGTACAAATACAGTATGTGCTTCTGCAACAGTATGAATCCTGCATGACTAGTGTTTTCTAGTCACAGATCTCTCTGGCATCAGGAGCTGACTCCCTTAACTCCCCTCCTTCCTAATGAATTTTTCATCTCCAAAGAATGACCCTTTGCAGGTCTCTGAATCTTCTGCTATTTTTACAACATGGCTTCTTGCCAGAGTCTTTTGATGGACCCAAATACCTTCCCCAGCTTCCATGCCTGAATATTCTAAATCAACATATGTGAATGAAAATAAATCATTGTTTTCTTTTGTTTTGTTTTTACAAAAAGTCATATAAGGGTTTCCTCATAACCCTCATGCCAAGAAAGATGGGGTTTTGAATATATTTCCTATAATCATAGATTCTCTCTAGTCACATTGTTTTTTATTTTTGTTTGTGGATTGCCTTTTTTTTGACGCAGGAAAGGTTATCACATATAGTTTATGTTGCCTCAAACACTGAGAGATTAAATGAACCTTGGTTGGGTCACTCATATGTCAAGAGGCAGAGCTTGTACCCAGGTTTTCCTGAATTCAGGGTTAGGTCCCTAGTTATTAGTGTGCTGCCTTCTACCATCCTGTCGGAGGCCAGTGAGTGGTACCATGGATAGTGCTACTGACTTAAAGTTAAGAAACCCTAACTTCTAATCCTGTGTGACTTTGGGCAAGCTACTTAACCTGTCTATATCCTAACTATAAAAGAAAGGGAATCTCAACAAATAAGAGTTTATTAAGGAAAAATAATACAACAGATTCAAAATGGTAGGGAAGAAAAAGAGATTATATTTAGTAACCTAGTAGGAAGCTTTCAGAAGATGCTGGTTTATAATCAAATACCTATACTCTACATGTTTCTTAATAGTTTTGGTGCATTTCCTTAGATTTGCATTTCTTAAGATGCTGTCTGAGGATGTCTGGAGACGGGGGCTGTCTTCAAGACCCTTACAAGAGAGATCAAAACTATTTTCACAATAATAAGATAGTTTAACTACTAACATGGTAAATATCTGCCAACATACCCCATGTAAACAAAAACTCTTTGAATGGGAACCTCAATAATTTTTAATATTTTAAAGGAAGTTGATTACCACTGCCTTACATGATAGAATCAGAGTATACAAGGAAAACTTGGACTATAATTAAAAGAAATTCTGACATATTTATATTGATATTATGAAATAGTAACTACTAATGCCCAGTGACTACAACATGCTATTATGGCAGGATTCTGGCTGGTAATTTCGATTGCCTAAGACCAGATGAAATGATAGTTGACACCATGATATAAATGTATAACAGATTTCCCCTTATCATTTAATTATTTTGCATGTGTATAATATGCTTTTCCCTAGTCCTTTCCAAAATTTGATCTTATTTGAGCCTCAGAATAATTAATTGCATTTGCATAAGGCTTTAACATTATCAAAGTGCTTTGCATACATTATGTCATTTGAATTTCTAACAGTGTGAAGGCCTATTGTTATCCTTATTCTATATAAAAGGAAATTGAGGTTCTGAGATGTGACTTCTTCATTTTCTCATAGCTAATGTCAAGAGTTAGGATTTATTCATTTAATAATAATAACAACAAGCATGTAGGCAACAAGCAAAGCAATAAATATTTATTAAATGCTTACTATGTAACACTTTTTGCACATATATAATAATTTATAATATGTAATAATATAGATGTAATCACTAAAATATATAATTATAAGCTTCTTGAGGTCAAGGACTATCTTTCCCTTCTTTTTGTATCCCATATTTAGCACAGTGCCTGGCACATAATGAAGCTGATAAGTTACTTAAATCCAATTCACTTGCAAGTCAAGCCATCACCTTTCTAATATCATTGGTCCTCTTCCAGAATAAAGAACAAATAACAACAGTAACAACTGTCTGGCACACAGTAGATACTTAATAAATATTTATTGAATAAATTATCTCACTATGACTTTTTTTGGACATTCTGTATTATCATTTTCTGTGACAACCAAGGTCATATTAGGTTATACTATTATTTTATTTTAAAGATGAAGAAACTGAGGCAGGAAGGTTAAAGGATTGCTTAAGGTCACATAGCTAGTAAGTGTTTTCAGCTGGATGACATGTAGCTTTCCTATCTCCAAGTCCAGTATTGTATCCATTGTGCCATGAAGCTGACAATAAATTCTTATTAAAATGAATTGCTTATTATCAACAAGACAACAAAATCACAATAGTAACAAATTAATTACTATTTTAAGCACAGAGCCTATGGGGCAATTCTAATAGAAAATAAAAGATTAATTATGTGTGTATGTGTTTTAAGATATAAAATATATTTGCCACTGAACTGACCACTGTGCAAGTTTTAGAAAGTCTGTGTATCCAGAGTATAACAGCAACTTTAAGTACCACATCTAAAGTCGGCACCCAAGTAGAGAACAGAACACAATCACACAGAAAATGAGTGATCTGGGAAAAGTGATTCAGTAAAGCTGTCGAAAAAAATCCAAAGAGAAATCACCTTGGGCACCAACATGCCATTACTGAGCAAAGTAAACCAGGAACGATAAATGCACTTGAAGTAGAATCTTGAAACCTCTGGGACCTGGAGGCGTGTAAAGTGCTGACTCCATTCAGAGCCCTCCCCAAACTGAGATGGAGAAATACTACACAAAGAGATGCAGGAATTTACTGTTTTCACTTCTCTGTCCTTTGTTCTTTCTTCCTGAATACTCAACTTTCTGTACCCACTTTTAGGTGAAAGTTATTAGTTTTAATTCAGGGGCTCTGTGGAGATTTCTATATGAAGAGTAAATCCCTACAGGCAGTTGGGCTCTTGTAGATAAATGGGCAACTGGAGAGATTTATTATTAATACCCTTTCGTTGTCTTTTTCCCCATCAGCAACAATGGATAGATACAACAACGATCTTTTCCCAAGGGGAAGTGTACAGAATGCCACCTCATTTCCCAAAGTCAATGGCCCTGCCTAGAAAGTAAGGGCAAAGAAAGGAACTTTGAAATTTCAGATTTTAGAAGCAACTGAGTAGTTCAATGGATAATGCACTAACTGATGTGGAGTCAGGAGGATCTGAGTTCAAATCCAGAATCCAGCACTTACTAGCTCTGTGACCCTGAGCAAGTCATTTAACCCTGATTGCCTCAAAAAGCAAATAAACAAGAAAGAAGAAAAGGAAGGAAGGAAGGAAGGAAGGAAGGAAGGAAGGAAGGAAGGAAGGAAGGAAGGAAGGAAGGAAGGAAGTGTCCTTTGGTTTTGCTGACCTGCTTTTTTCTCTGCCTTTTAAAATCTTTGTAACAAGGGTTGACTGCCTGCAGAGAGTAGAGGGAAGGGATATATTTGGAAAATAAAGTTCATATGCAAATAAAAAAATTGGGGGATGAGTTATTTGAATCTGTGATTTCACTGATGTAGAGGGAAGATCTGGTGAGGAAATCCTTCCCATCAAAGCAGATGGATGTCTCTTCTGCAATTTTATAATCTTAGCCCTCCTCTTACCTTTCAGTCTTCTTACATCTGACTCTCTATGATTAATTCTTTAATCCAAGGATAATGAGATCTTTGCTATGTTATGAAAAAGACACTTCATCACTCAGATCTGGCCATTTTCTCTAGCTGTCCCCTATGTCTAGAATGTCCTCCCTACTCATTTTACCTACTGGCATCCATGGTTTCCTTCAAGTCCCAAATAAAATCTTATCTTCTAGTGGAAACCTTTCTCAACCCCTCTCAATTCTATTGTCCTCCCTCTCTTATTTCCTAAACACATATATACACATACTACATATATATAAAAGTGGTATGTATGTACATATATATGTTGTTTTTAGATATTTGTCTGTTTTTTTGAATAATATTTTGTTTCCTCCTTCCCAATTACTTGCAAAAAAAATTCACATTTGATTTTTTAAAGTTTTGAATTCCAAATTCTATCCTTCCCTATTTTTCCTCCTCCTTCCCTGAGATGGTAAGTAATCTGATATAAGTTATACAGGTGCAATCATGTAAAATATGTTTTCATATTAGTCATTTACTCAAACCAAAAAAAAAATAAAAGAAGGAAAGAAAGTAAAAAATAGTGTGCTTTAGTCTTTATTTAGATGCTATTAGTTCTTTCCCAGGAGATTATATCTGTGTGCTTGTCCTCTCCCTCATTAGATCGTGAAATCTAGGAGGGCAAATAGTTATCATTTGTGTGTGTGTGTGTGTGTGTGTGTGTGTGTGTGTGTGTATGTGTGTGTGTGTGTTTATGTGTATGTGTATATTTGTCTCTTTTGTATCCCCAGTGATTAGCACAGTACCTGGCACTTAATGAATGTTTGTTGATTAATTACATGGTTGCTTGAAGCCAGCAAATAAAATTTTTTGGAGATTTAAAAGGAAATCATCTAGTTCATTAATGAGTATTGATGGTTATTATTGGTTAAAAGTTCATGAATGGTTATTCATTAATTTTACAATGGATATCATGGCAACTCAAAGAAGTAGAGAACTTGCCCAAAGTTGTTAGTGAACAGTAATAAACTTGAGGACTCTTAATGCTTCCTTTTCTGTAACTACCTGAAGGAGTGGCCATTAATGGGTCATCTGAGAAACCAAACCAAAATCCATTTCAGCTGGCAGAATGAAGATGAGAAGTCAGGGATCAATGTTAGTCAGTGTCTTACCATATTAATCATAGTATCATAGAATTAGAATTATCAGGAACCTCGAAGGTCATCAAGTCCAACCTCATTTTATAAACAAGAAAACTGAGACACAAAGACATTAAAGGAGGGGCTAGGGTCATAAAGGACTGAGGCAGGATTTGATACCACATCTTCTTCATTCTGACCCTAATCCATTTAGATAAAATATTTCTTAAGTGTGATGGATTGTTTTGGGAAAGTGCACTTTCTAAATCCTAAAGCACCACATGCCAGTGATTATTTGTAGAAGATTTTCTTAAAAACAATAACTTTGGAATTTCCAAGTATTGAGATAAACCAGCAGGGAAAAATATATCTTTTCAGAGAGGGAGGGGACAGGAATTATTCTTTGGTTCTTGTTTGAGAGACTTGGGAGTTTTGCTTTATTTTAGGGTTATCTTGTATCAGAAGATTCATTTATTCATTCTATCAGCATTTATTAGGCATCTACAGAGGATGTGGTATTATACTGGGAGCTTTGGAAAAATGAGACTGTCTCTTTGCCATGGCAATGTAATTTGCAGAAGGATTGCAGACTAGTTAAATATATATGTAGTTTGGAAGGGGAGAGAATTCACATCTCCTAATTCATTTGGATGTTTAAGGCTTTCTTATTTGTAATAACATATTATGTGTGGCAGGACCACTTACAATCACAACTGCAGTGTTGGCTTCTTCTCAAACATTTGTTCAAGACTACATACAGCCACTTCCTTATCCAATCTTGTCTGTCACTGTGCAATGGACAGTGAAATGCTGGTTTCAGAATATACTCCTGGAAAGTCAAGCACTCACTCAACAGAAGAGATGGACATATGTGATACATGATGGGTGTGGCAAGCAGAGAGCTTAAAAGATGAAGTTTTGTCTATCAAAAGAGTGTTCTTCAAATCAGAGTAAAGAGGAGCTGGTCCTTTTTTTGTCAGCAAGAAGTGTTTGCTGAAGATGGGAAATAGGATAATACACTAGTCTGACTCTAAGGAGATTGGAACAAGAGTGATCCCATCTCACTAGGGCTGACATATTTCTAGAAAATGAAAACAATGAAAAACATCCAAACAAAGCCAACCAAAATCAGTAACAATTGTGTAGCTAAGAATGCCAGCTAGGGTTGGAGAAAGTTGACATACAAAGAAACTACTTTCTCTCTTTTAATCCCATTCTCTTCCGAGTTTTCCCTAAAACTAGAGAATAGGGTTTCCTTTAGTCAATATCTTTATCCCACTTCTCATTCAGGGGTAGAGTAAAAACTATTCAACTTTCTACTATGCAGCTAGTAATGACAGTACATCTCATTTTAGCCTGATGACAGAGGGGAAAATAAGATCTAAATATAATATTTATGAAATTCTTAAAGCTCCAATATTATGTGTGAATATAACTGCAAGGCATGTTTCCTCTCTTCCTATTCCCATCCTTAGAAAAATAGCTCCTTTCTTAATATAAAGAATCATATAAGTTTTATAAGTGACTCAAACCCACTGGTTATATCCTCTAGAAATAAGTTTCATATAAATAAACTTAAGGGACCACAAGAAACCATCTAAGTTCACACTTTGTGTATCCCAGATAAAGTTCTACATATCTACATTCTTCTCAAAATTGTATTAAAAAAACTCATAGTTTTGTTCCCTGGTCAACTAGCCTTAGCCAGAGCACACCTTGTTCACTAAAGCTGATTTGGTAATAGGATGGAGGAGCCCATCTGATTCTGCTGAAAAGGAACCATAGTCCAGTAGCCTTAATAAAGTGATCCTATATCCTTGTAAGCATGGACAGTTCCTAGTTAACTACTCCTATCAATCTTGTCCAACACCATCCCCAGCCCTAGGCATTTCCCCCTGTATTTACAATAAATACTGTGAATTGTACATCACTCCTGATTGGTCCTTTGGGCACATCAAGTTTTAACTTTGTTTTATCTTGGGAAGTTTATCCAATAAAGTAATGATTCTCTCTTATTTGAATCAAGCCCTGAGTCAAGAGAAAGCCTGATATTGTAAAAGAAGTTTTGAATCTCTGACCATTTTTTAAAAATCTAGACCACAGGCCATTCTCTGGAGCACTCTCTCTTGTGTGGATCCTTGGTTTACAAAGGACACCTGCAAATCAAAATCAGTATGATAGACTGAATTGTGATCTAACTGGTAAATTCAAATAATTTAACCACAAACTACAAAGGTAATCGAAATCAGAGATGAATTTTGGAGTAAATTTTGGTCACTTCAGTCAGAAGAAGAGGGAAAGAAAGAAGTTAAAACATATCAGAGAGGATCAGGTTAGCCACGCCTCCCATGAGGATGCTGGCAGATGGAGATCAAAGTCTATGGAGCCAAGCCATCTCAAATGCCCATTTCTAGTTCCCTTATGTACCTTCTATTGCTTCTTCATGCTCTTGATTGCTCAACTTTTTTTTTCAAATTATATGTTCTCAGCATTTTTTTCTCAAACAAACATAAAACCTATCTTTCAAAACTCTTAGTTCATGCTGCTGCAGCCTCATGCCACTCAAAACTTCCAAGTTTCAGTCTTGTCCAGAATAGGAAGAAATAATGCTGTCAGTCTGGACCATATTTCCCAGAAGCTTATGCATCTGGGTTCTTTTTGTACACAAAATCTAAATTCAAAAGACTACTCTATTTATGTTGGTTTAAATTTAATTGTTATCTTTTATTTTTACACTGCTAATTTCATGATACTAACTTCTACTGCCAACTCTAGTAAACCTTCCCTTTGACCAAAGGAAAAAAAAAACAGGTAAGGAAAGCCAATTGGCATGACATCAACTACTTCTGCTAGCACATAAAACATCCTGGATATATAGTTTCTCACTTTCTCAGTGCAAAAAGGGAGATACATGTGTATATCTATTTTCTGGGTCCAAGGTTGGTTATTATAATTCCAATTTGGTTAACAGTTTTCTGATGACCTGAGAACAAGTTGTTTGTGTTTCGTAATTTCAGTCATGTCCAACTCTTTGTATTCCCATTTGGAGTTTTCTTGGCAAGGATACTGAAATGGTTTTAAATACACTTCTCCAACTTATTTGACAGATGAGGAAACTGAAGAATATAGGGTGAAGTGACTTGCCCAGGGTTACACAAATCGTAAATGTCTGAGGCCAGATTTAAACGTAGGAAGATGAGTCTTCCTTTCTGTGAGCCAAGTACTTTATCCACTGTGACATCTACCTGTGTAGAATAGGTTAGCAAAGAGAAAAGATGAAAGGGCATTCATTCCCCCACCTCCAGCTTCCTGATACCCTTTCTCCATTAAGTATGTTTTCAGAAACCCTGGTCTTTGGGACTCAGGGATTTTACTTCATTCTTTGATATACAACCCCTAATGCCCTTCTTCATTCCTGTAGTTATTCCCCTCCAGCTCTGGTCTGCAAAGTCAGGGTCTCCTCAGTTTCTGAATAAATCACTGGAAAAGAGAAGGAAGGGGTTGTCCATCATAAACAAAATATTAGTTTTCTTTTTCATTCTCTGTTTTCATTCACTTCCCTTATGCCATTGACCTCTTTCCAGGTCATCCAAAGAAGCTCTTAGTGATGATGATAGCAAAAAGATAATGAAGGACATTATAAGGAAGAATGGATAGTTCTTCAGTGCTAAAGAAGAGAAAGAGCAAAAAGCCCATTTTGAATCTTCTCTTAAGATCATAGATGTTAAACCTGAAAGAAACTTCTAACTCCCTTATTTTATAAATTGAGGAAAATGAAGGCAAGTTACACTTGCCCATTGTCACATAATGGTAGATATTAGAGACAAAATTAGAATTCAGGGGTTCTTACTTCAGAGTCAATGAGCTTTTCCACTGTACTAAGCCTCCCTCAGTCTGTTAAACATGTAAATAAAATGATAAAGTATGAGAGAGAGAAGGAATCTTAGATATCATCTACTTAAGTCTTTTCATTTTACAGAGAAGGTAGTTGAGACTCTCAAAGGATAAGTGATTTGCAAAGTCAGCTGAGAAAATTAATGAATAAAATCCCAAGGTATATTCCTAAAAGAATAATCAAGAAAGAGACCTGACCTTGAATGGAGAATGGAAGACTAAAAGTCAGGGGTTATATGGGTATATGTAATCGTCCTTTCCAGATCACCACATTATCAAGGCAGAGGGCAAATGAAACTATGAGCTATGTTGTCCAAGGCTATCTAAGATGGGGAGGTCATAGAGAAGGATTTTGACAAAAGGTGATCCATTGGGGAAGAAAAAGGCAGATCACTCCAATATCTACCAAGAAAACCTCATGAAAAATAGAATCTAGAGTGCTATGATCTATGGGGTCATGAAAAATTGGATATGACTGAAAAGCTAAATAATCATTGTGTGAAAAGTGATGATGATGAGGTAGGGGTAGGGTGCATGGGATAAGGATAATGGATCAGCCTAATTTGAATTTTTAAAGGGGATCCCAGATAGTGAAACAAACAGACAAAAATCAGTGAATCCTCTTTTTTGAAGCTAGATTACTATTGACTTTATTACTATAATAGAACAAGATTACTATACATGGAGGGTGAATATTTTTGTGTATTAGTAGTAATGTACTAGAGATAGAAAGATTCTTAGTGATCATCTAGACATAATATTTTTCATTTGTTTTTCTTTTTGTTCCATAGACCCAAGTGTGTGCTACAGTAGCCAATTCAGACCATTTCACTAGGGAGAGTTAATTGTTAAATTTTCAGTGTGAGCATTTAACCTTTAGAAATTGGCAAATACTAAAAAGCAGAACATCATTTATTGTTTTATTGATGTTCTAGACTTTTAAAAGTGATGAAGAAAATTTTAATAACATCAGCTAAACTAATAAAATCAGTTAAAATAATAAACAGTTAAACTTAAAAGTGTATCATAAAGCTATTCATAGTTAGAGGTTTTTTATTGGGAGTGGAGGGAGCCTGTGGTTAAATATTTATGAGCACACCATTGCATGTAATTTGTGACAGTAGAATGAAGTCTATGGAATCCTTCTCAAAAAAAATGTTTTTAAGCTATTTGGCATAATACTACATTTTGGTGAAAAACTAGTGAAAGTAGAGGGTGAGGATTCTGGGAAGATGGCAGAGTAGGTTAAAAAAAATTCCAAGCTCTCCAGATTCTCCCCACCCCAAACAAGACACAATAGCACCTCAGAGTCCATGTAGAATGGTTAAAAAACAAATAAGAGTTGAGGGAGAACAACGATCCTCCTGGGAGAATCTGAGAATATAGAAAGAAAGATACCAGCCCCAGCCACAGGAATTTTCACCTCTTAGACAGTGTGGGAAGGAAAGATCAAAGTTAGGGGAAGACTAAGGGAACCCTTACTTACAAACTGTGCTGCCAAGATAGGGCTCTCGATGAGAAGGAATGAGCATATGCCCAAAGAATGCAGAAGCAGTGAGGCAGGGAAGCTGCTGGCTGTGAGCACTTAACAGGAGAGAGGAGTTCTTGGTTTCAGGTTCTAGGTCCAAGGGGAGAACTGAAGGATGACCTGAGATCAGAGGCATCATCCCACATACCCAAGAACTAGAAATGAATGTTTGGGCAAAGAAGAAAGAACCGAACTAGAGAAAGTCCTTGCCTTTTGATTAGGATACTGAAGGGAAAAAAAACGACTCTCGTACTCCAAAGAGTAATGTTAAATGGTCATCTGCTCTAAAAGAATTTGCAGAACTTAAAAACCGTTAAAAATCAAATGAGAGAGATTGAGGAAAAAATGGGGGGAGGACAATTCAAGAAAAACAAAATTATGAAAAGAAAGTCAACCAACTAGAAAAGGAGATTCAGAATCTTCAGAAAGAAAATGACTCCTTGAAAATTAGAATTAGTCAAGGGGAAATCCAAAAAATAATGAGACCAAGAAATAATTCAACAAAATATAAAGAATGAAAAAATAGAAGAGAATGTGAAACATCTCATAAGAAAAAACAATTAATCTGGAGAATAGATCAAGATGAGAAAGCATAGAATAATCAAACTGAAAGCTATGAACAAAAAGAGACTCTTGATACAACAATACAAGAAATAATTAAAGTTATCCAGAAGGATATGGAAAATAGAAATTTAAAAAATCCATTGATCACTATCTCAAAGAGATCCTACAAAGGAAATCTTCAGGAATATTATAGACAAATTCTTTGCCCTCATCATAGAGAATTTCTCCAGGTCAAGGAGAAAGTATTATAAGCAACAAGAAAAAACCATCTCCAAACAAGAGTAGAGCTACAATTAGAAGAATCACATGAGATCTAGCAGCAATCTCTGAACACTATATATCAAAGAGCAAAAGAACTATAGTTGTAGCCAAAAATATCATGTCCAGCAAGATTAAGCATAATCTTGAATTTAAAAAAAAAGGATATTCAATGAATTGCCAGATGGGCAATTGTCAGGATTTTGCTGCAGAAAGACCTGAATTTAATAGAAAATCTGACATATAACATTTGAAAGAACTATAAAGTAAACGTCAAAGACTAATTTAAGCGACTCAATAAGGACAAACTTTATATTTTATACATGGAAATGTAAACCACATATCTAAGATTGTCATTAGTAAGTGGGTAGTTCAAAAAAAAAACTGGGGGTAAAGTTGATTATGATGTGATCCTTAAAAAGCAAAACCATGTAAAGTAAAAACCATAAAAAGTTAAAAAGAGTAATTAGTTTATACAAATTAGGTGCAAGAAGAACTAATACAAAGGAATTAATTAAGAAGAGGAGAATGGCTAATAGTTCTGGAACCCTATTCTACTAGGAATGAATTAAAGAAGGAACAATATATACATATCTGGAAAAATATTAAATTCTTCTAAATTTATAAAGAAATAAGATGGGGAGGCAATCAGATAAAGGGGTGTAGAAGGGTGTAGAGATTAAAGGGAATGGGATAAAGAGAGGAGGAAAAGGTAGGGAACAAAAGAAGGGAGGGATCTTTGGAAGGGAGGTAGTTTAAGTAATAGCAAGGCAAGTAGTAAGCAGAAGTAAAGCAAAAGAGTGAGCAGGGATAAGAAATAAGAGATATACTGCACCATTAATAATAATGATCAGAAGTAGAATTCATTAGGAAAAAAATTAGGGATAGTAGTCATTAATCTCAGTCAAAGTTAAAGATAAAATGGATTCTATCAGAAAAGAAAAATAGGGAAACTATACTGTAAGTCTGCCATGTTAATCAATATTGTTTGAGACTATTTAAATAACTAGACAGTATAAGGTTGGAATATTGCTGTGGTGTAGGAAATGATGAGTTGGTGGACTTTAAAAAAATGGAAAGATTTGGACTTATGAAGGATGATGTTATCCAGCTTCAGATGGAGGAAAACCAAGCTAAATATGGCCTTATATATGTATGAAGGAAACCTTACATTTGTATATGAATGTATATGTGTATGATTATAGGTATCTATGTATATGTTATGTGTATCTGTATATCTATCTGTATACATGTATGCATGCATATATAAATATATCTGCAATTAATTGTAGCCTTCTTGAGAGAGGTGGAGAGATGGGTGGAGGAAAAAGAAAAAAAGAAAATAACAAAGAACAAAAAAAAACCTACAAAGAAGCAAACAAAAGATGTACAGTTCTGAACACAATGTGTAATATTTATTATATACATTTCTTGAAATGGAAATTTATTGCTTCATATTTTGAATCCCTTTTTATGATCCTCTGTGTACATGGCAGTGTTATTTCTTTCTTTTTCTAGTTTATATTTGCTTTAAACAAACAAACAAATAAATAAATAAAACTTGTGAAGATAAAGATGTTTCCCCCCCATACAAGTTCATAGATCCCTGAAATCCTAGCAGTAGACCTATTGTTGAGAAACTATAACTCTTCTTCCCCCTTCATTTTACAGACTAGGAAATTAAGGCCTGGAATGGTTTCCCCAAAATGCCTAATATGCTGTCTGAGATATAGTCCACTTGAACCCCAGGATGCAAACAATCTGAGATTTTATACAAATTTTGTTAGTGCCTTCTTTAAAAATCTAGAACTCACTACTATCCTCTACCATACTATTAATATTGGCTAACCACTTACTGCTAGCAAGGTCTAATTGCTGTTATTTGTCAAGCTAGAAGGCCTATCCCAATTAACTATTATAATTTAAGGACAATTTAACCAATTATATGTAAAGTGGCCTGTTTAGGTATTTTGACCATAATTTGACCCTTTAATTAAGCTTTTTCTGCCCTTTTTTCCCCAGAGTGTTTGGAATTTATCTCAATGTATATGCACATAGTGGCTGGGATTTTTGAAGGCAGATAAGATGAAGGACAATCAGGGATCTGGAGCGGGAGGGAAGGTCACTTTGTCCACAAAGGAGAGGAACTAGAATAGCCAAAAAGAGCTGCATTTATGGGCTGTCAAATCAGAGTGATCAAGAGTGTGAGGAGCCAGTCCGTGGGCCTGCCAAGGATGCCAGAATTGCCGGAGGCACGGAGAACAATTAGCACACCTGCTGCTAGAGGCTCCAGCTACTGCCACGAGTGGCTGAGCTAATTGCCTTTTCTACTGTATTGACTGACAGATTTATGAAGAGGAATTGACTTATTTCCTTTTCCATGGCAAGGAAATGGCCCGAGAGTGGGGAGATTGGAGTCCAATCTTCTTGAATGGGCTAGAGAAGATCCATGACCTAGGAGAGGTTTATGTCTGCAGCAATTTGTGCTACCCATGTCTGCCACTGCTTGATGTTCCTTTGTATTTCCTAGTTTACTTAAACTGGTTTTGATTATAGCACGAAATCTAAATCATTTGTTAGGCTGTTGTTGAGTCATTTAAGTCATGTCTGACTCTTTGTGACACCATTTAGGGTTTTCTTTGCAAAGATGCTGCAGTGGTTTGCCATTTTATTTTCTAGCTCATTTTACAGATGAGGAAACTGAGGCAAAAAAGCATCACAAAGCCACTAAGTGTGGCATCTTTGAACTCCTGAAAATGAGTTTTCCAGATCCCAAACACAACGTCCTATCCACTGTGCCTTCTAACTGCCTCAAATTTGTTAGGAGATGGGATAGGTCTGTTGGGATGGAAACTGCTATCTTCATCCAGAGAACTATGGAGACTGAAGTGAATAGAAGCATTTTTGCTTATTTTTTTTCTTTCTCATGGTTTTTCCCTTTTAATCTGATTTTTCTTACACAGCATGACACTTATGGATGTATATTTAAAGGAAATGCACATATTTAACCTACATCAGATTGCTTGTTGTCTCAGGGAGAGGGGAGAGAAAAGAGGGAGAGAGAAAAAATTGGAACAAAAAGTTTTTACAAAAATGAATGTTGAAACTACCTTTACATGTATTTGGAAAAATAAAATACTATTTTTAAAAAGAGATTAGTCTAAAAAAATAAGGGAATTGGATAAAATGAGGCAGTATAGGACAATATGAATCTAAGTCCTAAGTCAAGACTTGGTAGTTCTGGGGAGTCTATAATCTCCCTAGACTCTGCCATAATGCCTTCCTCTCTTCTGACATTTCCATGCCACAGGAAAAGACATCAAGTCAATCTTACCAGAGTGGGAAGAAGGGCTAAACTCAATCATTCATGACAGTAGTTCAAGCAACTAAGAAAAGACTTCAGGGTACACTGATTCCTCTCCATGTCTTGGTTCTCAAACTGAACTGATTGTTTTGGTTTGGCAATATGGACTTGTGGTATATGTCAGCTAGCTGGTATCATGGATAGAGCATTGTTAAAAGAACAAGACAATAGAAGTTCAAACCTGACTTCAGACTCACTATCTGCATCTCTGGGCAGATTATTTAATTTCTGTCTACTTCAGTTTCCTCATCTGTAAAATAATAATAATAACCAACATTTATATAGAATGTTATATATATTACATATACCATGCGCCAGACACTATGCTGTCTGCCTTATGAACTCATTGGATCTTCACAACAACCCTGGAATTGCATGTTTTTATTATCCACATTTTACAGATGAGGAAACTGAGGGAAGTGGGAATAATAATAGTCCTTACCTCTCAAAGTTGTTATGAGGATCAAATGAAAAAATATAGTCAAGTGCTTTAAAAAACCTAAAATTCTATATAGGTAATATGATCTAGGATGTGGACTTTGACACCAAAAGTTGGGGTTTGGTCATGTGAATTTTTCACCTTTGGCAAAAGGTAGATTTATTTAGAGAAGAGGTTACCAAAAAAATAAAGGCTTACAATAGACACCAGGAATGGTAAATATGAAACAGAGTGGGAGAGCATATGAAAGACAAATTTCTCAGTGGAAGTCATAATTACCCAATGGAAAGGGAGTACCCATGAGATGGGTGCATGTCCTTAGATGGCAGGCTAAATACTGAAAGGGACTTAGCACCCCAAAAGAGTTAGTTATCTAAGGAAGGGAAGTGAAGTTGGGAAGCATAGTGGAGTTAGGAGAGAGACCACCTGGCATGGGGGAAGGGGAAAGACACCATAAGGCAGCGTGTCATGCCGGGCTGACCCAAAGGAAGGCAGCAGCATGAGATGGCCCATAAGTATATTTTATAGGGAGCGTTTAGCTTCAGGGCCACAACTGGGATTTCTGACAGGAAAGGGAAAGATGGACTGCTGAAGACTTCTATAGAGGTTGGATCTCAAAGCTTTGACATAACTTGGATTTCCCCAGCAGGTAGGACCATGCAGCTAAACTGATCTCTACCAATGCCTTCTCCCCGATTGTCTCAGGGACCAATTCTTTAGTTCCCATTCAGGACCTCATCATAGGTGCTAGCTGCTATTTCATTATTATTATTATTAATAGAAAGAATTACTGAATTCTGAAGCCAAAAGATCTTTGTTCAAACCTTACCTCAGACACTACTTTTGTGGTCCTGGGCAAGGACATTTCATCTTTCATGGTTTTCATTTCCTTTTCTATAAACAAAGAGGGATAGACTAGATGCCTTCTATGGTGCCTTTGAGCTCAAGATTTATGAGGCTATGATAAAACATCCTCCAGCTGCTTAGTACTTCACAAGCATGGGAAAAATAATTGGCCTTCCATTCCTGGATCCAGGCAGGGGACTGCACCTTGGGTGCATTAGTCCCTTTGCCCTTCTCTGTATTTTTCCCAGAATTTCTTTCACAATTCCACCATTACATGTTTTTCCATTGAAACAACCCCAGGCATTAAGAGTCTGGTGGAGAGAGAGAGGAGAAGGGCAAACAAAGCCATACAGAAATGTTAGAGCCCAGGAAAAATACCCAAATGCTCCCTCTTTACATGGTATAGAACCAAATTCATATATTCATCAAAAGGCTTGTATGTCTGTCTCAGGAGAATAGGTGAGGTACAGAATTGGTGGGATAGAAGCTTTCTGAAGACTGTGGTTGTTTGTTGCTGTTTGTCCTTCCTTCGAAGAGAATTATGACATTGGGGAGATAATGCTGTGATATGCAAGTGAATTGGATTTAAATGAGGCAGGTCTGGGCAAAGTCATCTGCCTTCCTTTCCCCTCCAGAGCCATCCTGTCCAGTAGCAAGGTATAGAACAGGACGACTGGAAATGGCTCTGGATGCAATGGGAGACCTTGGCCTGTGTAAACTATGCTATTCAACCATCTGGGTTTAACTAAGGCCGCATTCATTTGGTGATTAAGGCTAGGTAGTAATAAGGGCAAAGAATCTCCTATTTCACCTATTCCAAAAAAAATCTAAATCAATAAATCTGAGAGGGGAAATCCTCAGGGTTTCTGACCAAAGCAGAAAAGATTGCTATTTATATTCAATTTGGTCAATCAGGTCCCAAACAAGGACCAAATGGGGCTTGGTTTAAGACCTATTGAAGACCAATGAGAGATTGGTTTTAAAAGGCTACAAGTTGAATGAGAGGGGGGAAAAACAGATTTTGGGAGATACAGCTCCATTTTAGCTGGCACAAGAAGAATGGAGTGCTAGTTCCAAAGAGCAAATTGTAAAATTTTTCCAGTGAACACTTAAACCCAGAAATAGGTAAATTGTATAAATCAGAGTACAAGTAGGTACAAATTGTACACATTTGTACAAATTTATTATTTTGTTGATTCCCTAAACTTTAGAAGGTGATAGGGAAAATGTTCATGAGGCAGATTAAGTTTTAAAGGATGTCACACACTTTTAAAAAATTTAGAGAGAGCTATCTGTTAAACATTTACTAGCCTACCCCTTTGTGAAGGAAATTCTGGATGATATATCTCAAGGGTCATGCCTTGAGACAAACTATCTTATTTATGATGAAGGGTTAAATTTAAACTTCTTACTTTGGAGCCAAGGTCCAAACCATCTTCCTGTGGACACACAAATTCACAAATTCACAAATACTCCTCTCTAGGCACATGGGTACATGCCATATTTACTTTTGACAATAGTGACTTCTTTCATGGCAAAGGTAGCAAAGTGATATGATAAACTAGATTAGAATTCAAGATCCAGCCTTGAACATGTAGTAGTTGTGTGCCCTTTTACTTGTCTGCCTCAGTTTCATCATATATAAAATGAGGATAATAATAGCATCTATCCCCTAGGGTTATTGTAAGGATTAAAATGAGATAATATCTTTTGAGTTCTTTGCAAACACATATATGTTATATGTTACATATTATATGTTATATATGTTATATATATGATATATATCTTATATGTTATATGTTATATATATCTTTGCAACATATATATGTTAGCTATTATCCTTGTTATTGTTGAGGTCCATCAACTTGTTTAGTCGATCTTTTTTGAAAGCAGAGAGCTTTGATGAAATCTCGGATTTGCCTTAAATGTATCTGTGGTCTTAATCATGAAGAATGTCCATTTTTCCTTTTTTCCACATCCTGTGAGATTCTTGCCTACAGCTTTTAAGAAATCCTCCAGAGGGCAGCCATCCGACACAGTGGAGGTTTTCTATTTTTCATTTTTATTGTAGTATTTTATATTCCAGTTTGTAGGTACCCTCTATCCTTCCATCTCTTTCCCTCCTCTCTTTAGACATATATTATGCATAAATAATATACATGTGTATATATAGATAGATACATATGTGTGTATGTATGCACACACCTGTTACTATATACATAAAAAGCCCATAAAGAGTAGGATGGAATGAATCTTGTATCATTTGGGGACTTTTTCTAATTTTAACAGATATGGAAAGGGGCTTTTATTTGAGAGGAGCTTTTAAAATTTTGCCTTTTGTTCTACTGATTCAAATGCTTTCAAAATATGAATTACAAATAACACCAGGAACTTATGATCTCTGGGGGGGGAAAAACCAACAACAATCTGGGAAAGTGTACCTCTTTCTTTCTCATGTTTTCATTAAGGATTTCCTTGATGTTTGCCTAAACCTTCTTATAAAGATTTCATAGAGATGAGGAAGCAAGCACTCAATTTAATTTCACTAACATTTATTTATGTGCAAGACATCATACTAAGGGTATACAAAAAACAGAAACAAACCAGAGCCAGCCTCTTATTGAGAGGATACAAGAAGCACACGGATAAGTAAATATATAGTTATTTGAGCAGGGAGACAGTCTCGGAAAGAGGAAATGGGGATGGCTCTGAGATGGGAGTGAGCCTGGAGGAGTAAGCAGGGAATAAGGGAAGGCTTCATAAGCAAAAGACCCTGGGGGGAGGGGGAGGGAGGATAGTTCAATATTAACGCAGAATTTAGCTAAAATGTTCAAATCCTGCCCCAGAGACATGTCAGTTGGGATCACCCTGGGTGCATCAATTAAATTTTCTTGAGTTTTTTCCCCCAATTATAAAATGGGCATAGCATTAGTACCTAATTCAAAAGATTTTTGTGTGAATCAATTGATATAATGTATGTAAAGTTCTTTACCACCTAAATGTCATTTATTGTGTTTACTGGATCTTTTAAATGATTGATTTTTTATTTTGTAAAAGTGAGATTTTCCCTTATTTTAGAATCTTTCCTTATTTGAGATATATTGAAAATCAATTTTTGACAACTTTTAATATTGTATTGCCTACAGCAGAGGCTTCTTTTTAAAATCTAAAAAAAAATCAACAATACCCTTAAAATTCAAAAAATGGCTAGCTTTTTTCAAGGCTCAGCTCAAGCATCACTCCCTACATGGGATCTATACTGATCTTTCCCACTCCCCCAGAGTTCTTTGTCTATATTTATTATAATTTGTATTCATCTTGCTGCTCCCAGAACAATGTGCATTATGACCACTTTTTGGAATTTGCTATTAGAACTAACCCTGATCCTGATTGCAATGAGTTTACTTTGTAAAGGATGGTTGTTGTGTCTCTCAAGTGGCAAGTCATCTTAGAACAGATTAGTGGTTTGACCTAAATCACCAAGTAGGTCATTGGGAAAGTAATGACTAGAATCTAAATTTTTTTGACTCTTAGGGAAGGCTTCTTTCACATATACATATACACACAATCTACATATATGTATACGTATATATATGCATAGATAGGTATGTATATGTATGCACACTGTGTGTATATATGTGTGTGTACATGTGTATATGTATGACATATGCATAAAACATATACATATAAATATATGTATATATAAACAAATATATATATATGTACACACTACACACATTTTAGGAAACAACCTTGGAATGATGATATTTGAATTACTAATTCAAGTCTTAAGCTCACTATGTGACTTTGAAAAAATAGCTTATACTTTTCCCAGTTTTTTTTAAATTTTTTCCCATTTGCAAAATGGAAATGCCATCTTCTTGATACAATACCAGGACAATGTTAATCTAAATGAACCAAATATATGAAATGCATTTTCAGTTATTGGGAAAATTCATTTTGCAAATTCATGACCCCTTTGTACAGATGGGTTAATTTGTAAAACCGACCTAGCACAAGAAGCAACACCTTTTAGTTTCTATGGAAAACATAGAAATCTTTTTCATATTCTGCTTACTATTGTCAATTTAATTTTAAGTTTTAAAAAATCTTGCCCTTATTGTAACTTAATTCACTTGTGGCTTTATAGCATATAAATGTTAAGTGGGGAATTCATAGATCAGTTAATCAAAACAAGATTCCCCTACAATGTACAAGGAATTAGTTTGTGCCCTCTGGGGGCTAAAATAAAGATGATTCTCATGATATTTTCAAAGAGTTAACAAATCTAGTAAGTAGAAAAAAACAGAAGTACTCAAAAAGTTAAATAATGTATAAAATAGAATTAACTCATGAAGATTTCCATAGCCTCTTTATCTAGAGAATTAATAAGGTGGGGTTATCAGTGCAAGCTTGCCCCCGGGAAGCCACAATTTATAGGGTGCTGCCAATATTTTCACTCTTTCAGGAGAATGGAAGCACTTGAGTTTAGCACCTAATAATTAGCTAAAAATAGGAAGCTAGTAGGGAAATTTTTCCCTTAACCTTGTTTTCCTATAAGGAATCCCTGGGGGAGGAGGTAATAGTGGATTAGGGAGGTTGAAGGGGGAAGAGAAGGAATAAAAGGAGATTTTATTATAGCTTTATTATATATTTAAAAAGGCAAGTTGTACATAGTAGATTTTCACTTTTGTGTACAATCATCTTTTTTATTATATACTATGTTATGGAAATATTTGTTTTTACTCAATAAATTAAAAATAAAAGAAATAAATGTGAAAAAAGAAGTGGCATCTCAATAAAAAAAAATTGATTTTAGAGTATGTTTTGTATTGCTTGTACTGGGTACCAAAACTGCAAATTGTAGTTCTTCTGTGAATCCAAATTCTTTTTCATTGCTTTTAATATTTTTTCATGAAAAAAAAATTTTTTTTCATGGTAGTTTTGTGTTCTTTCCTATCTAGTGATTTCTATCTTATTACAACATCATGGTGTTATTTGGCAAGATTACTTTGGTTTAGAGTTAGGGGGCCTAAGTTTGAATTCCATCTCTTCTATTTATACCCTTTGTGACTTTGAATAAATCACTTGCTCCCTCTGGGTTTCAATTTTTTTCATCTGAAAAAATGAGGATATTATAGAGGACTGACCAATAAGCCCTCTTGAGAAGTGTATATGTGTACACAGCTGATGCAGTTCTTTATTTAAAAGGATCTTAAGGGCAGCTCAGTGATGCAATGGAAAGAGCACTGGGCTTAGAATCGGGAACACTCATTTCTGTGAGTTCAAATCTGGTTTAGATGCTTTTTAGTTGTATGATTCTGGACAAATCACTTCACCTTGTATGCTTCCGTTCCTCATCTATAAAAAATGATCTAGAAAAAGAAATAACAAACCACTCCAGAATGTCCTTCAAGAAATCCCTCAGAGAGAGATCATAGAGTCAGCCATGACTGAAACAACTGAACAACACCACAAACAAAAGGACGTTAACTTGGAAACTATGATTTAGTGAATTTAGAAAGGTCAGAAAAGTGAGCCATTTGGACATCTAGGCATCCAAGAATCTAGGAGAGAAGTCTATGCTGACTTTTGCAGCATCAATGCCTGGAAAATCAATCTTTATCTTTCAAGATCCAGACTAGGACTTATCAAGCAATCATGATACTTATGGACATGAACTTGGTTATTCTAATGCTATATAGAAATAGGGATAAATCTGAACCTACTCTCCCCAAAAACCAAGAGGACAGTGAACACTTGAGATTTCAGGGTATGGGGAAAATGCTTGTATTTCTGTTCTTGCTATATGTTCAAAATAAATCTCTCTTTGTAAAAACTAATCAATGCTAATCAAATATGTGGTGGATTACAGTATGTATATGGAAAATAGTAGAATAGGAATTTGAGCTAATAGTATTAAAGAAGAGACATCCCAGCCCCTAGATCCCCAAACTGTCTCTAGGACAGTGAACCAGAGTATATTTATTAGAGAGGGGTTAAACTGGAAAATTTTTGAGGTCTCTTCCAGGTCTATGATAGAGAAAAATGCACATTTGAAAACAGAGAATGTGTCAGTGAGTGAAAAGAGGAAAGACAGGAAGTATGGGGAAGCAAGTGGAAAATGATAGGAATAAAAAAAAAATTTGAATCCACAGCATTACCTTGGTCTCTCTAACAGCAGAGGAGGAGTATAGATTGAAAGGGATACTTTGAGGTGTAGAAGAAAGAAGATAAATTGAACTTATTGCACATGATCTCAATCATCTTAGTCAAGTAACTGACAGCAGGGTTTGGAGGGTATTATGTGTTTCAGGAGGTGGAAGAAAATTTGAAATAGCCACTGGGAAAATGTGTTAGGGAATCAACAAAAGATGAATAAAAGGATTGTAGAGAAGAAGCAAGGACCCAATTGAAGTTAGACAGTCTTAATTTATAGTGAGCCAGGTGTTGATGGCAGTGACACATCTAATTAGCAATATCTTTTAGAGTAAAATGTGAGATTAGCTGATGAGGAGACAAGTAGACCTCGGTATCATCCACATTCTGATGATGAATGAAGCCAAAAGAATGGATGAGATGACTGGGAGATCAGGGAAGAGATCAAAAAGAGCCAGTATTTTCAGGAAGAATAGGAGAAAAGTAATATTTAAGTCTTAATGAGACTAGGGGGAGGGGAAGTTTAGAAGAAAGAGAATATAATTAGTCTGTATGCAGGAAAAACTGAGTACCTACAAGTTGTAGCACATCACACAGCTGACTTAAGGAGCTTATTGAAAGTTCTGTTACTTCACTTTTATCTGGCAGTAAAGAACCTGTACAAACTGAAAGGTAACTCAGGCAGTAGAAACAATCCTATATATGAATTCAAAGGATGTATGTTCCAATTTCAACTTTGCTGCTTACTCCATTGTGATCGTAGGTAAGGCATTATTTTCCAAATATGTAAAATGAGAGGAAATGACTAGTTCTAAGTCCAAAGAGATATCCTCTCTTTGAAAAGTACCCCAAGCTTATGTTTAAAAATAGCTGCCTAGGGAGAGAGAGCTAGTGAAGTACAGGAGAAAAGAACACTGATTGTGGAGTAAGAAAATCTGGGTTCAAATTCTGCCCCATGACTGATTATTGTGAATCTTTGCATAACTCACTTGACACTTCTTGATCTGTTTCTTTTTCTGTAAAATGATGAGATTGTACTAAGTGGTTTCCAAATTCTCTTTAGCTCTCCCTCTATGATTCTATGAGATAAGACAAGAGCAACAATTGTTCATACTTTTCTAGCATTGCTTTAAATTTACCCCAATCATTTTTCAAATAAGTACTCATTCTGTGGAGACATAACTGGCTAATTTTACTTAAGAGGCCTTGTTATAGAAGGGAAACTTACATGTATGTAAATGATAGAATGATATATGTTAAAAAAAATTTTGATTGATCTCAAAATTTGGATTTCCCTGCTCATCCCTTATTCATAACTCTGAAAATTAATATCTTGGCAATCCCATTTACAAGGTGACTGGGGAAATAATTTAACCTGTCTGAAACTCAGCTGAATAGAGATGATAATCCTTGCAAAGGGAGAGTAGTATAGTGAATAGGGAGCTGTCCACACCTGCTCCATGTTGGTTGTGTGATTCTGAGCAAGTCACTTAATCTATCTAGTATTCTAAGCAACTCTAAGAGAAATTATCAAATGGGTTCCAGGTACATTGGTAGCTAACTCTTCACCAGAAGCACCATGGAATCATGTCTGATTAAAAAAAGAAAACATTCTGATATTACCTATTTAAGAGGGTTGTTGTAAAGTTTAAGTGAATTATTTATGTATTTAAAGTACTTTATAAAGGAAGCTTTTATTATTTTTTTCTTGACATAATATAATTTTGGTTTAATTTGAATTAAAAAACTCCAAGGTCATCCATTGCATCCTGGGGTCATTGCCAGTTGTCTTAATTTGCCAATGGTCTGGGCACTCTAGAAGAGAGTAAAACTGGCGACTTTGTGCAATTCCACCTTACAATTCAGTTACAAGTCAAGACATCATCTCATGATGTCATCAGTCATCTTTGAAAATGAAGTATTACCAATAACCATACTGTGGACACTAAAAGCAATGCCTTTCTTTTTGTTGTTGTTGTTGTTGTTATTGTTGTTGTTGTTGTTTTTTCTCCTCCTTTCTCTTCTTTAGAATCTATTAACATTTTGATTAATGTTAATGTTGATTCCTTAAATAAGAACAATAATAACTTATATGAATCTCGAGCTTTATAAAATATGCTTTGCTTTTATTATTTCTATAAACACATTTCTTCATTGCCTTTTGTTTGAGTCAAATCTTTAATTCCTTCAATATTATATTACTCCTTAATTTGCAGTCATATAGTATAATTAAGAGGATATTTATGTTTAAAAGATGGGTTTAAATCACTAATGACAAGAAAAATGCAAATTAAAACAGCTCTAAGTGTTCTATCACACACATCAAATTGGCAAAGATGATAAAAGTGAGAAATAGTCCATTCTGGTGGAACTGTGGGAAATCAGGCACAATAATCCACCATTGTTGGTAGAGCTGTGCATTGATCTAAATATTCTGGAAAGCAATTTGGAATTATAAAAAAAGTCACTCAACTACTGAAATATTTTTGATTTCACTTCTAGGTAATTTCCCCAGGCAAAGAGAGAAAGACTCCCATAAGTTCTGAACTACTCATAATGGCATTTTTTGTGGCAGCAAAATAGAAAGCAAATGGATGTCCACTGATTGAGGAATGGTTAAACAAACTATGTATATATATATATATATATATATGTATATTTATAGGACTAGAAAACTTGATGTGAGAGAATTATGGAAGACTCACTGGCAGGATGAAATGATAGAGAGGAAAGTAAAATAATGAGACCAATATGCATAATGATCACATTAATATAATTTAAAATAAAAATCTAGAAGCCAGCAAAATTCAGATTAATTGTAAGGTCCAGTCAATGTCCTGGAGAACAGATGCCAAAATATAAATATCTTTTCTTGGTATACTCTTAGTGTGGAATGTCACATGTTGGCAATGATCATTTATTTTGTGTCAGTATCTTGGTGTAGATACAGAGGAAAGCAAATATATGCATTATACAATGTGGTAGCTTTACTTGATCAGTTTTGCTTAAGTTGTTTTTCTTTGTTTGGGTATTTTAAGGGCTCTAAAACTTTGAATGATTTATTTCAGCTACCTGGTTAGTGATTTCCAAGACCTGTCTTTATGTGTGATATATTTGCTTTTTAGAATTTTGTAATTTTAAGTTCTTTCCTTCTTTTGGGGAAGGTAAATGAATGTAAATTACTTGCTAGAAGAGATACATGCATATACCCATTTATGTATAATTACATTCATGAATAAAGCCTTTCTCCCTTTGCTAGGATTTTTGTATATGGCAAATGTATTCTTTCTCTCCTATAGAATCTGAGATAACATTAATTTGTAGAAGTCTAAAGAAAAAATATAGTAAAGACCTCTATAAGTCCTTTAATTCTCTTTGGAGAAAGTAACTCAAAGTTATCTTCCTGACACTGGTCAGGAATTTAAAATTGGCTACTTTCCTGTACATTTGTATATGTTAATTGCATATTGCTTTCTTTTGCTTTCAACTTCAAACTATCCAAGGTCTCCCCTCGATTTCTCAATTAAAACTCTGTAGACGTGTCCATCTGAGCCCAAATTGCTCCATGTCACCTGGGATCATAAATAAGATTCTCCACATTCCCTCCTGATGTTACTAGTCCTCTTAGAGAATGAAGGACAAACAGCAACAATGTTGAATAAATTGGGAAAGCTTCCAATCCCATGTTCTCATTGTGCCTCAGCCAATTACCCTAACCCTCCTGAGGCCTGACTTGAGCATACAGAAAATATTTTTTTGTGATCATAGAGACTTTTTCATTTTTGCTTCTCTGCTTCAAATACTGTTATCACATGATCACCCATCTGGAGAGTCATTCAAAGCCAAATGTAGAATTGAAACAAAAATAGGTAGAATTAAAATTTGGCATCTAGGTGGCTTAGTAGAGAGAATAATGGACCCAGAGGCAGAAAGATCTGATGTCTCAGCCACATGCTAACTATGTCACCTAAGACAGGTCATTTAACTCCTCTCAATCTCAGTTTCTTCATCTGCAAAACAGGATACTAAAAATACCTACCTTCTAGTGTTATGAAGGTCAGATGAGTTAACATATATGATGTTATTTGCACACCTAAAGGTGCTAAATAAATGATAGATATTGTTATGAGGAGAAACAGGTAGTCATAGACAAAATGTCACAGTGACTCTCTGGAGTCAAAAGACCAGGTTCAAATTCTGCTTCTGCCATTTACTATTCTTATAATGTTTGACAATTCACTCAATCACCATGGAACCAAATTTCTGTTTCAATAAGATGAGATGTTGCATTAGACTGGACCCTGAGATCTCTTACAGAGTTAGGCCTATCTATAATCAAATCTCCTCATTTCTAAAGCATATAAAGTCAAGCAGAAAGCCCTCATTCTGCTGCAATTGCGGCAGCAAGTGGCCTTAATTTCAAAGTTTGGCTTGATAGTTAAAGGTACCCTGGGATATCACTGTAGTATGAAATATGGAAGGCATGAATCAAATGTAAATTAAAACAGAAGATGAACCTTTGCTTCAATGCTTTTTATTTGGGGTTCATTAAAAGGACTATTACAGCTTCTCAAATGTAATCCAGCCTATTCTGTCCCTCCTATTCAAATCTGGACCCAGCTCACTGTCCATCTGTGGCATCTATCCCAAATACATGTACTGATGGATCAGTTTTATTGGTTGTCTTTCCAACAGTAAATCATAGTCAGGACAAAAGGTCCTTCCAACGTGAAGATAGCTCCAAAAAGTGTCATTAGCCTGGATTTTACAACTAATTTGCAAATCTGTTCTCTCATCCATTAGGAAGAAAAAACATAAAACAAACAAAAACAAAAACAAAACATGTCTCTGTTTCCTTGCAAGTATATGGATATGGCAAGTATAGTAACAAAGAGGTTTTGCTCTGTAATATGAATAATACTATATAAGCAAGAAACTCATGCCAGAGGCTAGTGCTTTCAATCACTGGTGGAATGGCCCATTTGAATCAGCAACAAATCCATGGCAGACAATGTGTTCATTTAGATGGTTGTACAATCCATAAATAGTCCTTTAATAAGTTTTTCCAAATGGTCACAGCTTTCATTTTGGAGTGACATTCTTGCTCTATAATCTAAGAGAATGCTTCAGGGGTATAATTTCATTTTACTTTTATTTCCATTCTCACTTTATTCATCAGTTCTCTTCTGGAGAAATTAAATCAGCTTATTCCTTAGCAATGCTGTAGGATTCTTTGTAAAATCTATTGGAAGAACTGGAAAGGATCTTAGAGGTCATTTGCTCCATCTTTCCATGCAAAGCAAGAGTCTCTTCTACATCAATAAATACAGACAGTCATCACACATTTGCTTAAATACTTCTAGTATTGGGCATTGCACTACCTCATAATGTAACCTATAGGATCAGTAATTCATTTTCCCTCAAAAGCTACAAAGCTAAGGAGCACCAGCCCTGAAGTTAGGAGGACCTGAGTTCAAATCTGGCCTCAGACACTTAACACTTCCTAGCTGTGTAACCCTGGGCAAGTCACTTAACCCCAATTGCCTAAGCAAAAAAAAAAAAAAAAAAAAAAAAAAAAAAAAAAAAAAAAAGAAAGAAAGAAAGAAAGGCTACAAAGCTACCCCTCTAGATGGGGAGGAATTTAGGGCCCCTCTAAAATGGTGGATGTCTAAAGACCACAAAGTTTCCAAGCCTTGCCCAGCTGAACAGACATGTCTCCCTATGGAATTAAGAAGAATCATGTCTATAAACATGTGGGACATGAAGATTCTTATCAATATTTCCAGAGCCTCAGGACAAGTGTAGTAAAAAGGAAAGTTTATTGGCTTTCTCGAGAAAGGACACTTTCCAAACACAGAGAACTGTGCAAAGCAGATTATATAGACCCTCATTGCAAATTTCCCGTCCCCACTTCCCCTTCATCCCATCTGTTGGGTCTCAGGAGGTACAATTTCTTAGTGGAAATCTACCTCAGCACAAAAGCAAAGAGAATAATGTATGTCTTCTATAACATGTCATATTCTACCAGATGGTGAAAAAATGTTTTTCATATTATGTCACATTCTACTAGATGTTAAGGCAATAGACCCTTCCTTTTTAGTTTGGAGGTCTTGATAACTATTTAGTCTTGACTAGAGGAATTATGATTTCAAGCTCTAGATGCTCTGATCAGGATACTTTCATGGTCAGTCAAGGTGTTCTGATCTGGATGTTGTCATAGTTATCAAAAAAATTTGATATATAAGGCAGGGTACAATATATTTCGAGCTTTTTAGAAAAAGAAATATCTCCTCAGCCAAAAACACCCTTTTAATCTTGAAAGGACTTCATCATCACACTCAATAGATGCTAAGTGCCACTGTGTCTTTGGAAAGTAAACCTAATTTTGTTAACTGGTCAGTCACTTGTGAATACCTCATTTCATCTCAATATAAAACCAAACCAAAAGGCCTCCAGTACTCCTACCACAGCCCATTCCATTTTAGAATGCCTAATTATTAAAGCATTAATTCTTATACTGAGCCAAAAGTCTGCCTCCTTTACAAGTATCTACATATCCCCATCTGTTTAATAATCTGTTTTTTTTTTTTAATTTTCCCAAGAGTTTCCATCAAGGTCACCAAACTCTTATTTCTAGAAACTATTTTTTCCTCCTTTTTTGAAAATTGGGACATTTGTCTCCCAACTGTCTGCTGGCACCAGGCTGATTCTGCACAACTCTTCAAAAATGACCCCCAGTGTTTTAGTGATCAAGCATGTCTATGTAATTCATCTAGACAAGAAGATTTGAACTCATTTAAAGCTACTAGGTGTTCTCTTCCTATCTCCTCACCAATCTTAGGCTTCAATTTCCACTTAACCATGTTTGTTCTCTCTTTTCCAGCCTAAAGATTATTCTCATTGATAGGAAAGACAGAAACAAAACAGGAGTTGATTACTTCTGCTTTCTCTCTGTTGTTATCCTTTCACAATCTGCCCTACACAGTGAGTCTATCCCTTCCTTGTCATCATTATTGTTCTGAACAAGTTTGGAAGAGTTCTATTTAATGCACTCAGTATTTTCTGGCTAAGAAAAGACAAAAATTAATATAATTTTTGAATGGATCTTTGGGATCATTTAAACTTCATCTACATAAGGTCCTCAAGGGAATGGACCTTTTGTTTTTTTAATTTACATTACATAGTGTTTAGCCCAGTGCCTGGTACATAGTGATTGCTTAATAAATACTTGATTTTTCAAATAATTGAAGTACCATTTAATTTTTATTTCTATATCTCCAGCACCTAGTTCAGTGGCTGGTATAGAGTAGGTGCTTAATAAATATTCATTGAATTAAATAGAATCTGGACCAAATCTTTCATTTTACAGATAAAATTCAGTCATAGAAATGGAAGGTTTCCATGATTTCATAGATCAACATATGGATGGTGAAACTGTGAATAGTGTGGCTCAGTGGAAAGAATATTAAACCTAGAGTCAGGAATATGGGTTCAAATACTGGCTTTGCTATTTATGATAATATTTCAGTTGTGCAGTTGTTTTTAGTCATGACCAGCTCTTTATAACCCTATTTCAGGTTTCTTGGCAAAGATACTAGAGTGGTTTGCCATTTCCTTCTCCAGATCATTTTATAGACTAGGAAACTGAGGCAAACAGGGTAAAGTGACTTGCCTAGGGTCACAGAGCCAGTAAGTGTCTGAGACGAGATTTGAACTCAGGAAGAGGAATCTTCCTGACTCCAGGTCCAATCCAGCATACTTTCCTTGACTAAATACCTCTTCCTCTCTAGTTCTGTTTCCTGATGAGATTTATGCTAACTAGTTTTGTATCAGTGCAAGAACAACTACAGCTTAAGTTCTGGAAAGAATTTCTCAGTGATGTACCTTCATCCCCTTTGAATATCATTACAGCCAAATCCAAATAAAATTTATCTGTACGTTTTTCTTTAACCTTCATTCTTGAAGAGATCCATGACATCTTGAAGATGATACCAAGACTTGTATATAAATTGGATTTGAGTGAAGCTGAGCACCAGACTCACTCTGTCTGCTAGAACTGTCTGGGTCCAGCATCATGACTAGAGATGATCTTGGATGCAGTGGGAAACTTTGATCTTTTAAACTACAGTTTTCCCCAGATGTCAGTTTATCTGAAACAGCACCCATTCAGTCATTGCAGAGATAGGTAAGAAATGAGGCAAAAAAAGGTCTCTTTTACCTGTGAAGATCGTGTATTTTTGAATCAACAGGAGTCAGGAATTCAGGTTAGGGGAAAATCGTCAGTCTTTATTCTCAGTGAAGAAGGATCGGAGGTGGAAGAGAATCGACAATAGCAATGTGTGCAGCTGAGTCAAGAAGCTAGCTCAACCAGCAGCCACACAACCAGCAGCTCGGAGTCTCGAACCCAGGCCCAATCTCTCCCAGCTTCTCTTCTTGTCCCTCTCTCTGCCTCCACCCACCAAAATCGTCATTTCCTATACAACACATCAGGACTTGCACGGAGAGTGGGCAGGGACCATTCTTTATCCAATCATGTATATTAATAGAGTATAGTCCAATTACTATTTAGCCTCATGTACTTGGGACCTCAGTGCATCAACTCAAACCTCAGCCCATTACATTTACCTAATTAAAAAAAAAATAAATCTGGGAAGGGAAGATCTTCAGAGCTTCTGGCCAAAACAGAAACAATTACTATTTCCATTCACTTGGAGCCACCAAAATCCAAACAATATAGTATATGGAGACTTGATAAGTGTTCTTTGAGCAATCTGATTAGTTTATGAAAAGATAAGCCTTTGTTTAGAACTATGATTTAGATTTAGCTTTTGCTTTAGGTTTAGCCATTTATTTAGTTTTTAGATTTATATTTAGCCTTTTATTAAATACCTACAACATGCCGGGTTCTGTGCTATATTTACTAATATTTTATTTTATCCTCACAACAAAATATGTAGGTGATATCCTTATCCTCCTTTTGCAGAAAAGTAAATTAAGGCAGACAGATAATTAAGTGATTTGCTCAGGGTCACACAGCTACGAAGTATCTGAGGTCAAATGCAAACTTAGGAAAATGAGTTTTCCTTACTGTATGTCTAATACCGCATTTATCCATTTTACTACATTGCTGCCCCCATATGCTGTGTAAAGCACTGGTATACAAAAGGAGGCAAAAGACAGTCTCTTTCCTCAAGGAGCTTACAACATGCAAACAAATATATTCAAAGCAATCCATGTACAGGATACGTAGGAAGTAATCAACAGAAAGAAGGCACTGAAATTAAGAAAGGTTGGAAGTCTTCCTAGAGAAGGTAAGATTTTAGTTAGAGAAGGGGAGTCGAGGTAGGGAAAGTATTCCTGATCTTCAAGGTCCTTTTCACTCTAAACTTATAATCTTGTAATTATTCCTAAACCTCTTTTGTGTCTACTTCTACCCCTGAAAAGGAACATGGTAGTTGAATATGCTTTCAATCCTGTGGTCCTGGGGAAGGAGAACCATTTGGTCAGGAAGTAAGAGTATGAGAGAGAAAAAGAGAGACAGAGAGAGAGACAGAAGGAAAGAGAAAGGGAGAGAAAGTGAGAAAGAGGGAAAAGAAAGGAGAGGGAGGGAGGGAGAAAAAAAGATGGAGGGAGGGAATAAGGGAGAAAGAGAAAGAGAGGGAAGGAGAAAAAGAAAGAGAAGGAAAAAAAGCTAGAGAGAAGGGAAGTTCATGTTAAGCCTTAGGTAGCAACCTCACTCTATGATTACAAGGTCTAGCCTCCTAGAAAGAGGAAAGAAATTTGAAGCAATTTTAGTGCCTTTTAGAGAGAACAGAATGTTGCTCAGAACAAGAATATGAATGAGAGACTAAAATCACCATCCTGAAAGTATTCTGTTATTACAGAGTTTTTTTTAATGGGCTGGTCTGATGGGAAGAAGCCTTGAGTTTGTTTCCATTCTAAGGAAGCCCATGTCTTCAGAAGAGTACCAGCATTCTAGATGATTATATGGAGGTATGGGGTTGAAATTGGGTTGACTGGAAGACTGGGAAACTTCATTTCTAATTATCTTGAACTTGTTTACCTTTTGAAGGAACTCAAAACTACAGCTCTAAATAGATCCTGTTGGAAAAGTGGAATTCATTGGAATAAGTGGGATATGGACTTTTTGTGAGTTTTTTGTGTTGCTTTTGTTTTCTGTGAAATGAAACAATATCCTTTATTCAACACATTGTTTCATTGAATATTCATATGAATACTAGAACTCTTTTACTCACATTTCTGGAGACCTAGATATGACTTATATTCAAGCCACTGTCTGAAATGTCCTAGTTGCAGTGCTGGTTTGAATAAAATGATTCAAAGATATGATTTGGGAGACAAGGAGGGAATGCCTACAAATGCAATTCAATCCAGGCAGGCCATGAGCTTAGGACACCAGGCTGTGGATTAATTATTTTTTATGCCTAGCCTGAAATCCACATTTGAGTTGAGTAAAAGCTCAAGAATCAAAGAATAAAATTTTCACCTCAATAGAAGAAATGTTATAAGACAAAAACTGGGAAAAATAGGATTTACCCCAAGCATCCCCAAATTGTATTAGAGCTCTGTTTGAACCTCAGTTGCCCTACTTTTTTCCTAACTCAAATCCTGCCTAAATTCCTAGCTCTCTATGATTAAAAATAACTCAATTTCCCTTCAAATTTCATTTCCTTCTGTTCTCAACATCAAGTAGATTTTTCTGCAGCTGATGCGTGACTTATAAAACACAAAGGAGGTGTTGAGAGTAATAAAGGCAAGTCAGGATATTCTCCCACTGGAGTTCTCATGCAGGGCTAGATAAATAAAGGACTGAGAACTATTTGGCACATCCTCATTTTGTGCTAAGCTCATTTTAACAATGATGCCAAAATGAACCTACTGACCCACCAGCAGAAGGACAGAAGCTTGGAATTATTATTTTTTTTCAGTAGTGAGGGGCATATTTACATTGATTAGTTTGTGCTCTTTAGTCTGGTCTCCTAGGGAAAAAATGCCAAGAATATCCCTATTTGCCTTAGTGAAGCAAATGACTGTACTATTATTTCAGTTACTTCATCCATATAGTAGGAATAATAATATCCACATTCATAAGGCTGTTGTGAAGACAGAATGACATAAAACACAAAGTACTTTGCAAACCTTAAAGCACAATAAAAAAATCAGTTGTCATCTTTGCTATTTTGCCTATTAGACATGACAATGATTTGCCTCCCTGGAGAATGGACCTGTGACCCTGGCGTCATTAGCACCATACTCTAACAGGAAGAAAAAAAAACACTGCAAGATAAAATCTCATTTGAATAAATCCCATGTGAATAAAAATGGGCAATTATAATATCTAGATGAATATAAGGAGATGACTTCCATGTCCCTGATGTGGCTGTAGAAGTTCTGTTTGAACTAAATAAAATATGATATTACAAATGTCTTTTTAAGTCCCTACATCTTTAACTGATAATTTTTAAGAGAAAAATTTATTTTTAAATGATTAAAAAATAACTATGCTGCAGAGTTCTTTTATTTTTCTTTTTTGCACTTAATAGTATTTTTTCCAGTTACATGTAAAGATAGTTTTCAGAATTTACTTTTATAATATTTTGATTTCCATTTTTTCTTCCTTCCTTTCTCAAGTCAGCAAACTGATACAGGTTATACATGTAAAATCATATTAAGTATATGTGCATATTAGTAATAATGGAGAAGAAGAATCACTACAAAAGGGAAAAACCATGAAAAAGGAAAAAAAGTGAATACAGTATGCTTTCATCTGCATTCAGAGTCCATAGTTCTTTTTCTGGACATGGATTAACTGATAACTTTTAAAAGAAAATTTAGCTCTTGGTACTAATTTGGTACTTAATTGTGCTTGCTGTTTTTTTTAAAAAAGATATCTATTCAATGTTACAAATCCTTTATATAATTTAACATGTTTCTTTTCTGTAGAATTTTATGCTGAGGAATTTGGTGCTTTGTTGTCATTTGTGTTGTAGATATGTAGCAATTACTCTGGACTCACTCTTTCAGAACAAAGAATGCTACATCTTCTCCTCAGGGATATAAGGGCACCCTTTCAAAGTTGAGGGTATTTTTTTTTATAATGCTACCAGCTCCATCTCCCATTCCAGTGTATCTCCTTCCCCATACCTCTCCACTCCTCCTCAGTGTCTGCTGCCAATCATGGACTTCTTAGTACCATTTAATTATCCATTAACTTTTTAAAAAAATTTAAATTTATTTAGAGTTAAGTACAAAATAAGAAAAGAAAAAAAATTACCGTGTACATAGCAGAACATAAAGAATTCTATATAAAGCATAAATTTCCATTTCAAGAAAACCTATATAATAAACATTATGCATTGTTTTCAAAGCCATGCCCCTTTTCTTTACTTCCTTGTGGGTTTTTTGGTTGTTATTGTTCTCTACTTTGCACTTTTTATTTTGTTTATTTTTCTTCCTCAGTCTCCCCACTTACATACTTTTATAAGGCTACCATTAAGCATGCATACACATACATATATATACATATATACACATACATTTATAGATATCTATAAAACATACACATATAACTCAATCTTATATGTGAGACTGTACTAATTTCTATTTGTCATTAGTTTCTCTGAAGGTGGATAGCATTTTCTTTCTAAGTCCAAGCCTTTCTATGTTTTTCTAAAACTCATTATTTCTTATACCAGCAATACAGCAATATTGCAATTCAATCACATGCTCTCTGAGAGACTGCCTAATGAAAGTTTTTCTTCCCAATGCCTACCTTCTATTCTTGGCTATATAAATTTGTTTATTCTAGAAATGTTTAATTTAAAATGATCAAAATAATTTATTATTTTACACTTTAACAATGACCTTACCTTATAATATGGTTTAAGGTCTGATACCACTGAATCCGCTTCCCCTTTAACACCTTCCCCTTTCTTTCCCCCTGCCCACTCCAGAGTTTTTTTGGAATTCCTGACTTTTTGTTTTTCTAAAAGAACTTTGTTATTATTCTTTCTAATTTAGTCAGAGAATTTTTAGTGATTTAATTGAGAAATTTATTACAGAAATAGTTTAGTTAGATAAAATTATCAAATTTTTATTATTTTGGTTTTGCCTACCTAGGAACAATAAATATTTCTTCAATTATTTAAATGTAATTTAATTTGTATAAAAGTGTTTTATATTTATATTTGCATAGTTCTTGTTTTAGCATTCTCTCAGAATTTAAATTATCTACTTATTTTAAATGGTCTAAAAGTATATTGAATAATATGATTGACACAGTATAGTTTTTCTATTTTGATTAAATTATATTCATTAACTTTTACAAAAGAGCATTTACTGTGAACATATAGCAAGAGACTTCTACATCATGTGACCAATAAAATAAAGGGCAAGACATTGACTTGCACAAACCTCTCAAAAAGGGAAATTTGGGAGAAGAAATAAAGCATTTTCACCTATCTTCATGGTCTAGGACACCAAGAAATTTTACGAGATAAAAACACCAACAGCCCTTTTCCCCATCATTCCCTACCAAGCTGAGGCAGCAAGAAAACATAAGGAGATCCTAGTCTTATAATAGAAATCATCTCTACAATACTCCCTTTCCTCTCCCCGACCCAGGCAAAACAAAGGCTAAAGTCTAGGGCTGTGTCAGGATTAAGATGATGTTGCAACATAATTCAGCCAGAGAACTGAACAGAAGGAATTAAAGCAGAACATGTATGACTATGTGTACTCCACTAATGACTGAAGGAATGATCCAACTATTCATTTGGAGCTAGTTCTATACTCCCAGAAGTCACTTAGGACAGAGACTAAAGTGGTGAAATGTGGATTCCCTAGGTTGAAAAGAGGCTGACATGGCTTTGAGATACAGCCACCAGTGAAAGAGCCATAAAAGGGGGTGCAGTAAGAAAGGGAACAACAGGGAAATATAAGGTAAAAAGATTAAAATTACTAAATATCTTAGTAGAAAGAAAATCCAGTAAAAGATCTTGAAGACCTGCACATAAACCAACAGGGAAGATGATTAGCTAAGAGAATCCAGATATCTATGTGAAACAAAGGAAAATAATTTTATATCTGTGGATTTTAAGAGAGCATGTAACTGCAAAATAGTGTTTCTTAGTAGTTTAAAAGAGAAATAAGTATTGGGAGAGCAAAAAAAAATCCATAAAGCAGAAATTACTGGAAGAAGAGAAAAACTTGAATACAATTGAACAAGTTCCATCAAAGAAATAAGAGAATCATTGACTGGGAGTGCTAACACATATACGTGAAGAATAATGTGGAAGAAAAAAGCAAAAAGAAATGTTAAAAGAAAACATGATCTCCAAGAAGTAAAACATTTATCTCAAAATCAGGATGTACAGAGATACCTTAAGGATTAGAGATTTCTCAGAAGAACAAGCCAAGTCAAAAAAAAAAACCCTGAATATGATACTAATGTATGAAATAATTCAAAAAATGGCCCTCCTCAGTATCTCCCCTATCCATCTTGGCTGTAGCTCAATCCTGTTTTCTCTGTCTCTTTTCCCTAATCACTTCTGAGTTTCTGATTATTTCTGTCTCATCTCTGAGTATTTCCATTCTATTCCTTTCTCTATTCCAGATGGTAGAATAACTTGGATCCTGAATTAATTTTCTATTGTATAGAATCCACAGTGTATGGCCAAGTTTTCTCACCTAATCCAAGCACTCTTCCTCTCACTGCTAAACTGATTCATCAATTGTTCTCACCTAATAAATATTTATCTCACATTTTGATACATTATCACTTACTTTAACTAGGGATGGGATAATCAGTGGATCTCTATCCTTTCTCAAGAATTCTTTTCTACAGGTTAAGTGAGTTGAGCAGGTAACTGGCTGTTGGTATACTCTTGCTCTTCTCCTTTTTTTCCTTCTCTCTGTCTCTTCCTTTCCTTTTCTTACTTTCCAGAAAAGTTGGGAAATTTCAATCCAGAGATGTATTTTTACATTTATAATATATTTTCATTGTTAGCATTGGTAATTAAATTTAATGAATTTAATGATAGACTTGAAATCGAGAAATTCTGATTCAAATCCCACCTCTGAATCTTATTGAGTATGTGACCCTAGGCAATCCACTTAGCCTCTTTCAGCCTCATTTTTCTCATCTTAAATGATGGTAATAATAAAACTTACTTGATGTTGCTTTTAGGATCAAATGAGATAATATATGTATTTTTCAAGCCTTATAATACTATGTAACTATTATTAATTTGAGAATGAACTCCTTATAAGAATTGATCTTTCCAGATTAGAAGTGAAAATAAGTTTGGATAGAGCAGTGCAGTTACTATGGTGCTTGAAGAGTCTATAATCATATGTGACCTTTTCAGCAAGTCCAAGACCACTGTCAGGAATTATAAAGGCCTGTAAAAATGTGGGAGGAAGGGAATAAGAAAGAATCAATGGAAATACAGTCTGAATATCAAAAACACAGTTCAGGGATGGTCCAGTCCAATCTCTTTCCCTAATAAGAAGGTAGGAGCATGTGGGAATTGACATAAACTTATCAAACTTGTCTACTCATGTCATTCATGGATTTCAAGATATTGAATTACTGGACAATATTTTCTCAGTGTTAGTTATCAGAAGGTCAAAGGCAAGCACAGGGAATGAAAGACTGATATGAAGAAAGCAATATTATCCAAGGATAAGGTCATATGTTGTTGATCCTGATACTCTCTAAAGATGTCCAACTGTTTGGTCTGTCCACCAGCCTCATCAATTAGACATAGAAACCATCTAAATCCACAGTGAGAGAATAAAGTGTAGATGAATAATTATAATGCATCATTATAATTTCTCAAGTCCCTGTTGGTCCAAACATCCTTATTAATATGAAAAATAAACTCTTATCATTATAACATTTTATTTAGTAGAAAGCTACAGAACATAGTGGATAAAATGAGAGTCAGAAAGAATATGGATGAAATTAGGCTTTGTGAACTCGGACAAGTTATTCAATCTATTGGTGCCCCCATCTGATTCTCTACAATTCATACAAAAAAATTACAGATGAGTTGTTGGAGACAAATAATTATTAAACCAATGATCTGCGGAGATCCAGAGTTTTCCTCTTTCTTTAAAGTCACAGTTTTAAAAGTTCAATCTCTGAAGCTATCCTTCTTCTCTATCTAGTCCCCACCCAGGTGGTACAACCATTGTGTTTTTTGGGTTTGGGAAGAGATTGTCCAAGGCTGTAGTGAATTTAAGAACTAAATGACATAAATCAAAGTTTAGGTCTAGTCTTTCATTATCTTATTCATTCTCTCATTAATTGTTAACCAATCAGAGTTGATTGCCCTCCTTTTGAACACTCCTCTTCCAAGAACAAGCCTTGAGCCATTGTCTTTGGTCTAAGAGATAGATACCTGATGACCTTTATTTTTATTAAAATGTTGGCATTATTAATAACATGATTAAATTACCAAGAAATTATGTCTTTCAAATGTTTTAAGATGCCACAGTTGGTCTGCATTGGTTAAGAAAGTTTCCATACCATAAGTATCCCTACATGACAGAAATCACAGAGATGAATGAATGAGAAAGAGGAAAAACTAAGCTGCACAGTATAGTTGGAAAGAATGTGGACTCTAATCAGGACAGACAGAGTTGAAGTCCTGGCTCCATTATCTACTATCTACATGACCATAGACAAATATTGTTAGTGCAAGTATTATCCCTATTTTAAAGAGAAAGAAACTGAGGCTTTTAGCTCCAGACCCTACGACTTGTTCATAGTCATTCATCTAGAAAAGCACCAGAGTTAGAATTCCACTCAAGTCTTCTAGATTTCAAAATCCAGTGTTGTTTCAACTCTGCATAACTGTAATAATTCAGAGTGAGAATTAACTGTCCAAGTTTAAAAGAAAGAATAATAGGTATTAAGGATGGCAAGTTAGGCTCTCCTGTGGGAAAATGCAAGGAACCAGAAGTTCGAGTCTTTTGTCCCCGTGGATAAAGAGAAAACCAAATAAGAATATCATCATTTCCCTGAGAAGTCATATAGACTATAGAGTTTGGGACAAATACTACTCATTTCTCTTTTTCTTATATGCTCTTTTTCTTGGGCTGAGATCCAGAGGATTAGGAGGATGCACTGGCAGAAATTCTTTCCCATCCACTTTGCTCCAACAATGATGGGGTCACTCCTCACAAATATTTTATAGTAAATTAATATGAAGCTTAAGAGATTCTTTCATTTTCTATATCTCTACTGCCCAGCACAGCACCTTGCAAATAGTAGTTAACAAATGCCTATTAAATTGATGGAATTGAATTTCTAACTTTCCTTAATCCTAGATTTCCTGAAATTTTCTGAAACAGAAACAAAAGACAATAGACATGGAAATCTTGCCTAGGAGCACAACACAGTCTAATACAAGATCAGTGACATCCATTTACAGCCAAAGCCCCATAAGTAGGCATTTGTTGGTGACAAAATCTGAGGTTGCTTAAAAAAAGGAGTGCTCTTGTTTTTCCTAGGTCTCATTAGTAAGTCAACATTTTTCTTTCCTGTTTCACTGGGAACGAATATACATAGCGCTCGAATGATAAGTTTTGACTCAGTTAATGAGGCCTTCTTACTTCTAAAGCATTGACCTTTGGTCATATTCTTTACAATTGTAAAAGAAATGGAATAGTTGATAAGAAAAAGCTGGTATTTCAACGCCTGTTGGTAGACCTTTGATCTCTCTCAGGTTCTAGGCAGACCTTGTCTGTCTGTCTCTGTCTCTGTTTTTCTGTCTCTCCTAATACCCTCTCTCAGATCTTCCTGCCCATTTCCTAGCAATCTCTTTTTTTTAAACTCTTTCTCACAGTATTTTCAGCTCACTCTTTGGGGAACAAGAGGGTTATTTTTCTCTAGGGTAAAACTGCAGTTTTACAATGAAAATCAATGAGAAAATAGTATTCTTTTTATAGATAGATGCTTATATATGTGCACTGCAAATAACTGATAGAACATAGACTTCTGGACCCTAAATGTGAACATGGTTATCAAAATAAAAAATAACAAACCTGTCTATAACATCAGCAAGGATCACTCTGCTTCTGTGATAAAAGTCCAATTAAATACTGGCTCATTGGCAATGCTGAGTGTGAAAAGATTATAGAAGAAATGACCTTCCTTGTTATATAGGGGGAAATGGGGCCACAGAATATGAGGGAGGGACTATTTAAGAAAGAAGGCTCACTCTTCCTAAGAAATAGCTGACAGTCCTTCAAGATCTGAATATAAATTTACATCTAACCCTACTACCAATATGACAGTGTACAAATCATTTAACTTCTCTGGGCTTTGGTATTCTCAATTGTACAGGCCAGACTAGAAAATCTCACCAATCCCGCACCCCCCCCCTTCAGCTCCAAGACTAGCATTCTATAATGCTATATTTCATACATTATAAATGAGAATCAGAGAAATGTTACTATCCAAGGTCACGTGATTAGTTTTACACACATTATATTCAGTTCTCACAAATCCAATGAGGTAGATGCTATTTATTTTCCCCATTTTACAAATGAGGAAACTGAAGATGGGAGAAGTTACTATATCATTTTAAGAAGACAAGTAAGCGTTGTGGAGGCTGGATTTGAACCCAGGTCCAAGTCTACTGCTAGAGTTAGTATGACACAGTAAATGGCAAAGAAAGACTTGGAGCCCAGAGCTCCCAGTCACTTGTCTAATCGCCTTTTAAAAAAAAACTAAAAATGAAATTAGATTGTCTCCTTTAAAAATCATGGAATATATAACCCATTTAAACTTTTCTCTCTATAATTTCTCTTTTTCTATTTTTCCCACCCACAAGGTTAACAAAAGTCTATTTATTGATATTCCTTGACCAGGTCATCAGGAAAAATGATATTAAGGCCTTACAATGCATCTTATGCTAATGTGAAATTTTAGACAAATGATTTTCCATGAGCTGCTGAGGCAGAAAAATAAAAATAAATCATTGACTGGTGAAAGTTTCATGAGCTACTGTGGCCAAAAATTATCTACTAAGTAAGGTATAGAAAGACTACCCATATCGATGAAATCACATGTATTTAACATATTGATGTGCAATTTTCCATGAGTTACCAATGAATTGCAGAACTGAGTGACTTTAAATTAATGTTGTTCCTTCTCCTCCTTTCAACATCTAGCCAAATTGATTCTAATAAAACCAAAATGAAGAAGAGGCAGGTATTGAAAATGAAGAGAAATGAAAAAGTTAAATAATCCACAAGCTGAGTTAGTCACCCAATCCTTTTAATAATTGAAAGGTGAATTGACTACCATCTTAAGATGAATCATCAACAACCCAGAATTACTAAACTCACATAACCTGATCAAGCTTTGAATCCCAAGTAGTATATAGGCTGGAGCAAGGAGTTCTTAACCTGGGATTTTACAGAGGGATTCATGGATAGATTTCAGAGGTCCATGAATTTGTTTGTTTTAGCATTTCAATAATTGTTTTTCAACATATGTAGTTTATTTTATAATCCTATTTTTTTATGCTTTTAGAATCTTGTTCTGAGAAGGGATTCATAAGTATCAACCTGACAGTCAAAGAAAGAGATCAATGAATAAAAAAAGCTTAAGAATTTGTGGGCTACCCTTATTTTCAAAAAGAGAAAATTGAGACTCAAAGGATAAATCCATGAAGACTATTTAAAGCTAGTATTCTTAACCTGGAATATGTGAACTCAAAAAAAGCTTAAATATTTGTAGTTGGGGTCCTTCATAATCCTATGTATTTTATTCTATGCCTTTAAGACAATTATTCCAAAAAGAGGTCTGTCATTTCATTTGATTGCCCCAAATTCCTAAATCTCTAAGAATCTCTAGATTAAAAGATGGTAGATTTTACAAGTGGAAAGAGATCCTTAGAAGCATTTTATCTTGGTCAATGCTATCATTTTACAAGTGAGAAAATCTTTAGTATCTATGTAAATAGAGGTTTGAGAAGAGCAGTCAACGGTAACCTCCAAAGCAACAACTACAACTGATGATACTATATAAAGTAATAAAAATGTCAAGACTGACTTAGACAACTTTTTTGAAGTACTGCCTATGGGAAATTCAGATTTGGAAGCTATGGACCTCAGTTCAAACCCTGAAACAATCTCTTATTCTCTGAGTGGCCTTAGGTGTGCAACAATCTCTCTGGCCCTTAGCTCTTTATCTGTAAGATGAAGGGGTTGAGCTGGATGGCACTATCCAGGTCTCTATATCCCAAATATTTGTTAGATATTAAAAATAAGATAAGCTGGTAGTAACCCTGACTAGGAGGAAAGGACCTCAAGAAATATGATTTGCAAAGGACTAGAACACATCATTTCACCTCTTAGACTTTCTGGCAACTCTCTAAGACTTATTAGTTGCAAAGACATTGATATTTACTTGTAGAAGAAATTTTTCACTCGGAGCTTCCTATAACAATAAAATCACTTTTCCAGTTCCATCTCATTCCAAATTTCAGTGCTTTGTAAAGACAGTCCTGTGGAGGTAATCATGGGAGGCATTATTCCACATTTTACTGATGTGGAAACAGAGGCAAAGTGGGTTGGGTACACAACATTAAATCACTAGTAAGTAGCAGAATTGAAAGTAAAACCCAGGGATGTGTTGAGTAATTCTTGCTTCTAGGTTAAGTATAAAATTTGCCTAGGGGATTAATTGGAAGGGAATTTTCAAACAAAGACCTTAGATCTAAAGAATCTATAGAAAAAAAAGTACACCTATAACATTCCAAGGGGGAAAAGAGAGAGACTTGTGGGATATTTACAAGGCCATGTTAGGGAGGTAACCAGGGGCTAGGATAGGGTACAGTGGGTCAAGAAGGAATTTACTTGGAGTACATTTGTAGGGGCTAATTATTCAAGTTTGTTGTTTAGTTGTTTGACTCTGTGAAACCCCCATTTGGGGTTTTCTTGGCAAAAACACTGGAATAGTTTGTCATTTCCTTCTCCAACTCATTTTACAGATGAGGAAAACGAGTCAAACAGAGGTGAAGTGACTTGTCCAGGTTCACACAATTAGTGAAGATCTGAGGTCAGATTTGCATTCAGGAAAATGAGTCTTCCCAGCTCCAGCTTTGGCACTCTATTCATTTACCACATAGCTACACATGAATCATGGAATCAGGAAAAGCTTTGAGCAGATGGTGGCCCTTGAGCTGAGCCTCGTAGAAAGCTAAGGCTTCTAAGAGGCAGAGGTAAGGAGACAGAGCATTCTTTCTAGTTAGGCATAATTAAGCCCAGTTTTTTCCTACCTCCTAAGAGAATAATTGCTATCATCACTCTATATTTTCACACTCTGGGGCAAAGCCTTAATTGTGTCTACTAATTTAAGCTCTGCTAAAACTATTTTCTATAATATCATACTGATGCTAAAACAAACAACTTTAGGCTATTCTCTTTTCTTTCTTTTTAAAAATTGTTTTATTCAATTTTAACTCAAATATAAAAAGAAAAACAAAGAATGTATCTAGTCACAGCACCCCATTAAAAGTATTCAATATAAAACCATAAATGTCCATTCCATATTACTTATTTTTTTGGAACAACTATGTAAGAAATACTGCATATCATTTTCAATGATACCCTGCTTTTCTGTGCTTCTTTTTAAGTTTTTTTATTCTTCTAAGTTCTTCTATTCTCTGCTGTGCAATTTTCTTCCCCCCCACCTCCCCAGAGACAAACGTCTGCATGTGTGTACATATACTTATACACATATATAATCTCTATAATACAAGCATATAGATATATATATATATATCATACTATACATATTACTATTTTATCAGTTCTTCCTATGAAGATAGATAGCATCTTTTTTAATTGGTCCTTTGAATATGACAAATATTTATACTAATCAAAATGAATTAGTCATTCAAAATTGTTCTTAGGACAATATTTCTATTACTATACATATTTTCTTGATTCTGATCATTTCATTCTTCATTATTTCATGCATGTCTATCCAAGTTTTTCTAAAAATGACTTATGGCTTATAGCAGTTCTTATGGCAGAGTAATATCCACCACAATTATATACTACAACTTGTTCAGCCATTGCCCAATTGACAAGTGTCCCTATAATTTCCAGTTCTTTTTCACTACATAGAGAGCTCCTCCAAATATTTTAGAACATTAGTTTCTTTTTCTTTCTCTCCAACAATCTTGGGAAACAGACCTAATAGTGGTATTTCTGGGTCAAAGAGTATAGGTAGTTTAAAAACTTTTTGGGAATAATTCCAGATTGCTTTCCAAAATGGTTGGATAAGTTCACAATTCCACCAATATTATATTAGTGTCCCATTTTTTTCATTTTCTCTCCAACTTCTGTCACTTTCCCTTTCAATCATTTAGCAAATCTGAGAGTTTTAAGATGATGTGTCAAAGTTGTTTTAATTTTGATTTCTCTAATCAATAATGATTTGAAACATTTTTCACATGATTGTAAATTATTGTGTTTTCTTCATCAGATTCTGATCATTTATCAATTGGGGAACAACTATTCTCTTTTCTTCAGGTTTCCCAAGGCCTTTCCTTAGGAAACCTGATTCTAACTCATTATCTCCAGAGTTAACTGCCCTCTCAAAGGACTTATATGTTATAATTCTTTCCTTCTCCACTTACAACATATTTTCTTCCCATAAGAATTATGAAATCACAGATCTAAATCTGTACAGGACCTTAAAAGCAATCTAGCCCAATCCTCCCATTTTAGAAATGAAGACTAGAGAGATACTAACATTAAGTACTCAAATTCACTCCACCGTAAGTGCCAAAGCCAAAATTTAAATCCAACTACAAACACAGCATGATTTCTACCATTTCATTGGCCAATTTGGTAAAATAAATCTTTTACTTTCCTTTCATTTCACTGACTTCCCCTTTGGATCAGAGACCATTCTTGAACAAACGCTGCTAGTTTATTTCTTTCTTTTGCTCAGACCTATACCAAGGGTCCTCAATCTACGGCCCGCGGGCCAGATCCAGCAGCTGAGGACAATTATTCCCTTCACCCAGGGCTATGAAGTTTCTTTATTTAAAGGCCCACAAAACAAAGTTTTTGTTTTTACTATAGTCCGGCTCTCCAATAGTCTGAGGGACAGTGAACTGGCCCCCTGTTTAAAAAGTTTGAGGACCCCTGTGACTCTACCTACAGAGCAGACCTCACTAATCACATAAACAAGAGTCATACTTTTAGCACTGGAGATGCTTTTATTCTGAGGTCGTTTAATTTTACCTGGACTCCTGATTTCTGGTGAAGTACTAACTAGTTGTAACTAAAACTCTAGTTCAATTGCTAATAATTCAGAGATTTAAGTCTATTCAATCAATTAATCAAGCAATAAGAATTTATCAAGTGACTACTTTGTGTCAGGTACAATGCACTATGTCCAGGACTGGAGGAGCAAAAACAAAAATAAAATGATCTCTACACTCAAGAAGCTTACATTCTCTCACATATAGCATGTGGCTATATAAGTAAATGCAAGCCATACATAAACAAATTATAAAGTATTTTAGGTTAGGGGAGTACCAGCAGTTGGAAGGATCAAGAATAGTTTCAAGCAGATAGTAGCCCTTGAACTGATTCTGAAAGGAAGTTAAAGCTTCTTAGAGGCAAACATGAGGAGGGAGAACACTCCAAGCTTGGGAAACAGCCGAAGCAAAGGAATGGAGACAGGAGATGGAACACTGTGCATAAAAAACAGAAAGGAAAGCATTTTGGCTGGACTATAGATTACATGAAGAGTAAGTAATAGTAATAGAAAAACTGGAGTCAGATGGTGAAATGTTATAAAGACCAGAGGGGGTTAGTTTGCATTTGATCCTAGAGACTTTAGAGAACCATTGTAGATTTTTGAGCAGGTGAGTGCTCATGCTTCAATAATATAATTTTGCTAGGAAAAAAAAATGTAATTTTGTCATCTTTGTGGAAATGACTTGGAGACTTGTATCTGATAGACCAGTAGTCCAGGAGAGAGGACCAGGTGGCCTGAACTACAGTGTTAGCCTTAAAAGCAAAAACAGTAAATAAGTGATAGATGCTAAGATATAATCAGCAAAATTAAATGCATTTTTGAGGAAGTGATGAAGAATAGAGAATGACTTTGATTTTACTCTGGTGATAGAAAATACTGTGAAGCCCTGGAAAGAAATGAGGTTTATGATACACAGCACATACTCTTAAGATAGTGGAGTCAGTCATCAATAAAGATGGTGGAATGTCAGGGAAAAAACCAGCCTAGTTCTATCACACAGCTTTTTCATAAATATTTGGAAAAAAAACACGAGATCAATTTCTAATGAGAAAATCTAAGAAAAAGAAAATCAATGAGTATTTTTTCATCCCAGGTCATGAAAAGGAGTTTGTGGACTCTTTAGGAGTCCAATAAGAATGGGAGCTAGCTAGAAATAACTTGTAAAAGCTTTGCTGTGGAAAACTGGAAAGAAGCATGAAGCTGCTACTACAAGCATAGTCTACTCAATTTGAAGCCTACAGAAAATTTAACAGAATAGGGATCTCAAACAAGAAGAAATGAAGATTCTTTCTTTGGAATCTGCAGAACTTTCCAGATGGCTGATAGTAGTTGAGTCCAGCTATTATGTACTTGAATTTCAACTAGAGAAAGTCCATATTCCTGTTACTCAAACCTAAATCTAAGTCAAGAATTTATAGAGTTCAGACCAACAGATCAGTGACCAGACTTTTTGACCTGGATCAGACCACTTTTACCAACTAGTGTCCCCAACTAGAGTTATCACTGAGATCTTGGAATAATGCAAAACTCTATGCTGCAAGAAAGGAACAGAAGTTTCCCAAGAGAAGAACATAAGCTCAGTCAAGACCTTTCCTACAGAAAAGCACAGACACTGACTTTGACATGAATTACAATAAAAATGATTACGATTAAAAAATGAGAAAACAATATTTAGAAAATCCCACTTTAAAGAGCTATTGTGGTGACAGGGAATTCAAGACACAAACCTAGAATAAAAGAATGACTCCAATATGTGTACAAGCAAAACTTAAAAGAAAAGCACAATTTGGGCATGAGTTCAACTTGGAAGAGATGAACTAAGAATGTCTTTAAAATAATAAGGGATTTTAAAATTCAAATGAAATACTAGAAGGGAAAAATGGAAAATAAATGAGAATTCTGGATGAAAGAATTAGAAAGAGAATTAACAGATTTGAACAAAAGATGCATAAAAGTAATAAATGCACTGAAAATTGGAATGTTTCAAACAGACGTTAAAGACTCTATGAGATCACAAGAAATATTAGAAACAAAGTAAAAAAACTGAAAAACATAGAAGAAAATATAAAGTATCATATAGCAAAACAACTCTGTGTTTATGGCTCTTTAGCTAGTGCCTCTTCTTCATCTTTCTTTTTTCAGTTCATCCTACTATATAGAACCAATTTTAATCTCAAATAAAATCAGAGGTTTGTTTTCCCTTTTGGAACCATGGTTACTGAGGTCACACTTTCAAACTTCTTTCCATATTAATCCAGGGCATTGGGCACATTAAGGGCACTTGATAAATGGTCACCACTCTTTTAATAATTCTTTGCCACTAGTTTTTTATTATTTAAAATGCCCAAATTGCTTGTTGAAACAAAAGGGGCCCTGATATTATTCCTTTGTAATTGTTGACAAAATAGAGGCTTTATTAACATAACCTACCTTTACTTCATGTGTAAAAATTCAATGTTTTCACTCCAGGAAAAACAGAATTTTAATGTGATTATCATTTTTAATGAATCCAGCTATGCTCAACCATAGAGGCAGACATTCTCAAAATTCTAAAACACTTTCAGAATAGAATGACCATGTAAAACTAGCTGGGATAGCAATGGGACAGCAGCTTTTACATTTTTATTGTTTCCTCTGTTAAGACACTCCTCTCTTCCTCTGCTTCTTTTCTCCCTTTCATTCTATTTCTCAAACTGGTCCTCTGACATTTTCCAAAACAAAGTTCCTTCTTCTGTCTGAGAACAAAGACTCAATAGTGAAAAGCATGCTAAACTTGGGATTAGGAAGCCATGGATTCAAATATCCTACATTTTTGATAGGATAATTTGCATATCCTTATCAAGTAGGAACACTCCTGGTTAATAAATATTTGTCCTCTTTTAAACCAAATTGTAAGTCTTTCCCCTGATATTGATTAATGATAATAATGTATAATACCTTTTATGTGCCAACTACTGATAAGAGAAAAGTGATATATTCACCACCCTCAAGGTACTTCTATTTTACTATCATGATACAATGCAAGATACACACACACACACACACACACACACACACACACAAAATACATAGCACTTTTTTTCTTTGACTGGAGGAAGGATCAGAACCTGAAATGAATATAATGGTGAAATGTAGCAACTCCTGCTAGTCCCCAAGAATAGTATCAAAGTACCTGAGTACCAGGTCACAATCTATCAGGAGTATAAGTAAGAAATGAGGAACTAAGAAAATAAGAAAGGCATGTTGTTGCCAATCTGGCAAAGCACATTTTCCGAGTACATAGCTTTTTATGGTAGTGAGGAGATTACCTTGAATTATATATTTTTTCAGTGTCTAATATTTTGTTTTTTCAAATTACATGTAAAAATAATTTTAATGTCCTAAAAAGTTTGAGTTCCAAATTCTCTTTTATCATCTTCCCAATTATTGAAGAGGCAAGCAATTTGATATAGATTATGTATGTGCAGTCATGCAGAAATATTTTCATATTAGTTGTGTTGTGAAAGAAACCATATACCAAAAAGAAAAACCAAGAAAAATGAAATTTTTTTTTAAAGTATGCTTCAATCTTTATTCATCCTCTAATAGTTCTTTCTGTAGACATGGATAGCATATTTCATCATTAGTTTTTCAGAACTGTCTCAGATCATTTTATTGCTGAGAATAACAAAGTCATTCACAGTTAATTATTTTACAATATTGTTATTAGTGTGTGGACTGTACTCCTGATTCTATTCACTTCATTTTGCTTCAGTTCATATAAGGCTTTCCAGGGTTTCCAAAAACATGTTCATCATTTCTTATAATACAATAAGATTCCATGTAGAGTCATAGCACAGCTCGCTCAGCTATTCCCCAATTGATGGTTACCCCCTCAGTTTCCAATTCTTTACTAGCACAAAAAGAGATACTACAAATATTTTTGTATACATAGTTGCTTTTTCTTTTTTATAAAAAAAATCTCTTTGGGATACAGACCTGTTAGTGGCATTGCTGGGTCAAATGGCATGCACGGTTTTATAGTCTTTTGAGTATAGTTCTAAATAGCTCTCTATTTTTTTTTTCCAGTGAGATAATTCACATTTTCTTCTATTTGGTCATTTTTTGGTTTGATTGTTTTTTTTTTATTGCCTCTTGGAGTCTTTAGTTTGTAATTGCCATTCTAATTTTTAAGGAATTATTTCCTTCAATGAGCTTGTGTACCTCTTTTTCCATTTGGAAACCTCTGCTTTTCCAAGGAATTCTCTTCAGTAGATTTTTGTATATCTGTTTCCTTTTGACCAATTCTGTTTCTTTTGAAGGGATTCTCTTCAGTGTTTGTGTGTGTGTGTGTGTGTGTGTGTGTGTGTGTGTGTGTGTGTGTTTCTTTACCATTTCTCCTATTATTTTCAAAGTATTACTTCTTCAGTATTGTGTTTACTTTACAAAGCTGTTGACTTTTTTATGATCTTATGTCAGTCTATCATCAGAGTGTAAGCTCTGATCAATATGGAAAAAGCTTAAGAGGAGGTTGTTTATGACTATTTCATGAAGGACTCAGGTCTTACTCCCACCCAACTCTTCTCCCTCTTTTCACTTTTTTTCCTTGTCTAAAGACTTTCCACCTTGGAGATGCTTCCTCCTGTCCCCCTTTACTGATTTTTGTCTTACTAGCTCAATCCAGACATCTATTCATGAGGGCTTGTGCAGCTAGAACAAGTTCATCAAATCCAATTGTTAAATCTTCAGTGGAAACATATGTAATAAGCCTACCATTTCTTGCTTTGCTAATTGCCTTGACTCAAGAAAGTGAAGAATAAAATCTTAATAATGAAGATTAAATTTAAACATGGATTGTGAATACATCTTCCCCCCAGAGTTGTTAAACATTTACCAGAACACAGATGGGCTCGACTTGATTCTCTTCAGACTTCTTCACTCCCTCATCAGCAGCCTTCACACCCTGGTCATCCTTGTGCCCTGAGGTTTTCTCTCCAGATTGGTGAGTTTCTAGCTGCAATTTCTCTTTATATTTTGCCTTATTTCATTAACATGTAAGGTTTTTAGGGCAGAAATTTTGTTCTTGGCTTGTACGTGTACTCCCAGCTCATCACACAATACTTAGCACATTGTGAGGACTTAATTAATGCTTTATCTATCTTGCTTTTTAAATATGTTTGTTATCTGAGGATCAGCCTACATTATTCTGGAGAGGGTTCATTTTATAAAAGAATATTTACTATAAAAATATAATAACAAATATACAAACTTCTTGTTTGTATTCTTCCCAACACTTAGACCATATCCCTACATCCTCACCCACATCCTCCTGTATCACTTTATACTTTGAAGAGGGGAAGGGGATTAAATTTGCAATTTAGTTCTGTTCCTATATAACAGTCTTAAGTTCCAAGTTCAAAGCCTTGCTTAGATTTGAGGTCAAATACCCTGACTTCTTGGAGCTTCTCTGTTAGGCTGGCTGCAACATCCAGCTTAGAATCCTGGCTTCAAAATAGAGTTTGATACTCAGTCCAGTGAGGATTCTTTGCTTTTGTTTAAAACTGAGGACAAATGAAATAGAACCAGACAAACATTCTCCAGGTCATTCCTCAAGGCCACAGGAACCTAAAAGGAAAAAGGAGTTCATTTCATGGTACCTGCATTGTGAGTCCTTTTTGTACTCAGAGAAGAAAAAGAGAGTGAACAATAAAGTGAGCAAGACTGCTCCAGGTTGTCAGTTTTAAAGATACAGCCTATTTTGGCTTCACAGTCAATCAAAGAAGGGTGCTCTTATTCACATAGTAGGGAAACATGGGCTATCTTCCACGGGAAGCAGAATGCCTCCATGATAGGCGATCTGGGGATGCTCTAATACCATGTTACATGTGCATATGTTATAGACAAAGAAAATATGAAGAAATTAGAGAGGGGAAGGATTAGCAACTGAGAGGATCAAGAAAGATCTTGTAGAAGAGATGGTATTAGAATGGATCTTAGGAAAAAATAAAAAATTCTTAGAGTTTGAAAGGAGGAGGGGATACCTGTTAGATATGATACATAGGCTATGCTGTGTATAAGGAGGAACAAGGTGACCAATTTATCTGATATATAAAGTTTGTGAGGGCTGATAACATATAAGCCATAAAATAGGCTTATTATATATATAATGTACAGTATGTAGTATATTTGTTCTTAATATCTACATATTATATTATACATTATTATAGAATTTATATATTATAATGATATGTAATTCATATTATGTACTGGAAGGTAGCAAGGCTATGAGGATATTTAAAGCCAAAACAAAAATTTGTATCTTCACTGGCAAAGAACAAATACTTAATAATTCATTGAATTCAAGTTACATTCTCTGTCTTTTTCCTTCTCTGTAAAATAGCTAGGTGACTGCTCTGGTTTCTTCCAGCTCTCACATTCCATGATGACATGATGAAATCAAATCCCATCAAAGATTAATACAGTCATGCCCCAGGCATGCAAGAGAGTTCATACATGTTATATAACTTTTCCCCCATTTACAACTTGGACTCCAACCTTGGCCCATATTTAAGAAATGCATCCTGAAAAAGTACTTGATGTACTCCTATGTAGTCATGTCTTGGCCATAGATCAGTAAGAAAGTAATTGCTGTTCTCAGCAGTAAGTTCTGAAACATTCTTTGCCAAATGGCAAAACTGAACATGATAAGGCTGCAAACACTGCATATGCAGCAATAGCTGAATATCAAATTTCAGAAAGCAATCCTTCATATATGGTCTAGCAAGAATTTTTAACTACCATATTGATTTTATCCATTTTGTGTTCTGAGTGAACATCATACAAGAGTCATTGCAATATGCTTTGTTTGTCAGGTTATATATTTTAATTACAAAGATTTTAGAATCTTGAGAGACTTCTATAAAAGAACTTACAACTCTCTGGACTAATTGAGATGCTATGACCTTATTTTAATCATCTGCTGGTTTCTCACAATGAGCACAATGACATTATAGAATGAGATATAGATATTTATAGCAGAAACAAATATTGTGAGCACTGTTAGAATTGACCAGATAGTTCAGCATACTTATCATGACATGTTGCTTCTATTATGGAAAGACAAAGCAGACAAAAGAGTAATCAAAATTATAATTAACAACTGATATTAATATAATGCTTTAAGCTACATAAATAACCTCATTTAAGCTTCAAAGAAAGTTTGTGGGTATTGTACTTGAGATATTATTATTATTATTATTATTACCATTTTATAGATGAGGAAATTGAATTTCAAGATTAAGTAATGATGATGATAATAATAAGTCACATCGCCTCTTTTTGCCTCAGTTTCCTTTTCTGTAAATGGAAATAATATTAGCACTTCTCTCCCAGGTGAAATGAGGTAATAATTATAAAGTACCTGGCTCATAATGTTAGCTATGATAATGATGGTAGATGGCATTTATGTAAGGCTTTGGTGATCTACATATGTTTGGTCCTCATAAGGATCCTGTGAGGTAGGTATTGTTATTATCTCCATTTTATAAATGAGGAATCTGGGGCTAATCTGTTCAGAGTCACATGGCTAGTAAGTGTCTGAGGCAGTATTCAAAAGGTCTACCTAATCCAAAATCTATATTTTATTTACTCTCCAAACTATCTTCTGAAGTAACGCAATGATAATGACATAGGTAGCAAGCGAGGGGGGCAGGATTTGAACCCTTCAAATCTGATTCTTTCTGTAATATGCATATACTCTGCCCTTATTCTCCCTGCCCTTATTCTCACAACACCTACCAAGGTTTGCACTTTGGAAAAAGACAAGAATATGTTAAACATAGTCCCAGGACTCAAGGAATTTATAGTCTAATTGGGGAGACAAAAATATACATAAGTTCAACAATAATTCAGTCAAATCAGGGGATTATGAAATCAGCCATTTGAGAGTTATATAGACACTAGATGTTGTAGATTTTAATTGTTTTTAAATTATAGGGTTTTTTTTATTTTCAAAAAACATGCAAAGATAGTTTGCAACATTCACTCTTACAAAACCTCATGCTTCAAATTTTTCTTTCTCTTTCCCCTATCCCTCTTCCCTAAACAGTAAGCAATCCATTATAGGCTGAATGTGCAATTCTTCTAAACATATTTAATGTTGTAGATTTTTAAAGAAGAGCAGATTATGACAAGCAGGACTTGACAAGGAAAGCTTCCTGGAGGGAAAGAGATTTGAAGTGGGCTCTGAAAGAGAGGAATTTGGATAGGCAAAATGAATTGGGAAGGGTATTCTAAGTAGGATTAATAACATTGAACAACAGAGCAAAACCAAATATAGATTTTGGATTAGGTAGACCTTTTGAATACTGCCTCAGACACTTACTAGCCATGTGACTCTGAACAGTATCCTAATTATGGCATGTTTGCAAATGTAGGAAAGCAGTGACTACATTCCTCACAGAAAAGCAAAACAAGGTATCTCTATCCTTATTCAGGCATTTTCAGTCTGGAAGGAACCTTAGGAGGTTTTCGTGGATCATTACAGGAAAGATGAGAATTTAAAGGAATTTTCCCATTCTAATTGAAAGAATAGATTGAATTCTAGCACATAGTAGGGGCTCATTAAATTCTTTTTTTTTTAATTGATTGATTGAAATTCACTGAGCTGGAGTCTGACTCAGAAATAACAGTTCAGAAAATATATTTAGAGATACCCTGAGGTTTCTGTTTGCTCTAGGCCTGAATTACAAAAGATCTGAGATAGTTCCTCCAACTGTGAGTTAAAGAAAGAATTGGACTCCAACTCAATGGAGAAAAAGCCTTATTCCAGCTTCAATTCATCAAAGAACAAGCAGGCAATATTAGCAGAAACCCAGAAGAAAATAGTCTAGTGCAGATATCAGCAATTGGCAGTATGATGGAGAGAATAAACCCACAGAACACCCCAACACTTTGCAGTATCAGAGAAAGAAGCTCTTAGCCTCATAAGAATGTTAGACCCTTTAGAGCCTCATAAGAATGTTAGACCTTTTAGATAACAATGGCCATTCTTCAAGGAAATGAACAATATTATATTAGCTGCAGATTTTCCAATAGAGATGTCATTTTATGAGCAGGAGTTACCCTGGTAAATGTTTTTTTTCTGTCCACATTTGTTTCTTCTTGTTACACTGTGTGTATGTATTCTGTATCTGTGCTTACTGCCATGCATGGTCCTTTGGTTTATATAGCCAGTATGGAGAGGGATCTTTCTTTTCATTTAATTTGCCATTCTATTTAATTAAATATTTTTGCTTTCTCTTAATATCTTTTCTGGAATGTTTGGTAAAAGCAACCTCCATCAATGGTAACTCAAGCGATATTGAATTCTAGCTTCAAGAGTGACTCAAAGCTTGGAGAACTTTTAGAGTTATAGTGGTCATACCCCACCCTATCCATGATTATGACTGAAGAGGACTCTGGTTATAAGAAGTAAGGAAAAGATTATGTCAGTTGACCTGAGCTCCCTTTTAACTGAATACGAATAAATAAGTGAATGAATAAACAAATTAACAAGCAAATGATTGAATAAATGAATTAAGCAAATAGATAAAACTAATCCAATAAATAGTCAAATAATAAATCAAATAAATTTATGGTGTCCAAAAAAGTTTTACTCTGATGTTTGGTAATATCTATTTTTAGATATTTGTTTTGGAGATACAATTGCCGTTATTATATGCAATGTTCTCTTGGTTCTGCTCATTTCACTCCATTATTTCAAGCAAGTCTTTTCATGTTTTTCCAGGATTAGCCTGCTCACCATTTCTTTCAACACAGTAAATTTTTGTAAAGATACTATGTACCATAAAAAAGATACTAGATCCATTCAATTTTTGCAGATGCTTATCATATCTAGCTTATTTAAAATTTTATTCATCTTCTTGACTTTTTTGCTGAGGCAATTGGGGTTAACTGACTTGTCCAGGGTCACACAGATAGGAAATGTTAAGTGTATGAGATTACATTTGAACTCAGGTCCTCCTGACATCAAAGCTAGTGCTCTATTCACTGTGCTACCTAGCTGCCCCCTTGATTTCTTTCCTATTTTTTTTGCTTAGATTTATTTAGTTCTAATAGGTAAAGTCCCCCCTGTACATCTTTGATATCTATTTCCACTATTCAGATTTTCCTTTAAAATTTTGGGTGCTATAGCATTTGGTGCATTTACGTTTAATACTGATATTATTACATCATCTATGGTACTTTTATCATAATGTAGTTCCCCTGTGTATCTCATTTAGTTAAATTTATTTTAGCTTTAATTTTGAGGAAATGATTGCTTTCCCTCCTTTTTTTGCATCAGCTGAAAATGTAATAAATTCTACTGCATTCCCTTACTTTAAAAAAATAGATAGATAGAGTTTAGTTGTTATTTACAAGGGTGTAATTTTTAATACATCAAATCCTAGAATATTACAAAATCAGCTAAGTAAAATTCACAATAGTGTAACAAAACTGGGACTAACTGAGAACAAAAGTATGAAAAGTAGATGTTGGTTAGCCTTGCAACTGATAAGTAGCTCACTGAATTAGTCTATTTTGGATAGGAGCTTCAGAGCAGCAGTGAGCTGGTTCCACAATTTAGTGTAAAATGTAAAACGCTCTACATTACATTTGGTAAATATATTTACTGACTTCAATAATCCTAAAATGTTCCCTGTGTGGGAACTGAGGCAGAACTCTAAGCTAATGGCACTTTATTAAAGAGCCCATGGTCCCCTCTAAAGAACTGGACCTCAGATCTTCCTCATGAACTGACATGTCCCCTCTTCTGGGATCTTGTTTTTTTAGGGTTTGATGCTCAAATATACAAAGGAAGCATGGTAAAATACAGAATCTCAGTGGTTGATAGACCTTGCCCTTCAGGGTCAAAAATAACATATCATCAGGTGGGTCATAGGTTGGATAAAGCATGGGCCAACTCTACTAAGTGGCCATAAGATGATCACAAAATGGTTACCTCTGCATATTGGGCAAGAGAAAATAGCCCAACTGTACAAAAATAAATTGAAGGACTTTTTGTATAACTAAATCAATCACCTCTGCCACACTGAGCTTGGTCACCATGACAAGAAAAACAAGGGTAGAGAGCCTCTAATTAGCTTTCTATGATTAAGCAAGTGAACTTAGAATCTGCATCTCATAGCTCTGAATTGTAATATATAGAACTTATAATCTCTATGGAGTCATATCAAATTGATTGGTATTGAATAGAATAGGGTAGGGCTCCAAATGAATTATTTTTCACACCTAATGCTAAAACCAAAATATATGACTGTGAATCATGGCATATCACAATGAATAAATCAATGAAAGAAAAGACACTTCTTAAATATTAATTATGTGCCAAGCATTGCACAAACAAACAAACAAAAAGATGATTCCTTCTGTTAAAGAATTTATATTTTAATGGGAGAAGGGAGCAAATATAAGAACTACAATTTTCATTCATTGAACAAGTACCAACATTGAGGAAATCACATATCATCAGAGTATTCTTTTGTGAAGAAATAACATGGGGCATAGAAGAACATGAAAATTTCCAGAGTTTCAGAAACAAAATGAAAACTATTATTTTCACTTTAACAAATTGAAGTCTCTTGATGTGACTTCCTAGGTCATGTTGTCTAAGTTGTGATTCTTATATTTATCCCACAAAGTCTGTAATTCCTTCTTGAATGGATGTATTGAAAATTGTCCCACTTTTCTCCTCAATGGGTTATTTCATAGACTACATAATGGTTTACATGAAGGGAGTATTTATAATTCACAGCTAGAAGTTTTAATGCCATAAAACCAATAAATATCTGAGTACTTAATAGCACTTAAGTAGTACTTGGGACAAAGAGAAGTGTAACATTTGCCTACCCACAAGGGCAGGGTTTGTCTTTATAATCTATTTTGAGGCATAATCATTCAATTGATTGATTGTGGGGGTTTTTTTGGTAAAGGAGTCTAAAATCTTGAGAGATCAAATATAAGCATGTGAAATGATTTACAGCAATAAATCTGTGATCCTATAATCCTAAAACCATTTGAAATTGGGGACATTGCCTCACTGGATTACCTCAGGTGAGAGCAATTGGTATGGCAAGGGGAAAAAAAAAATAAAGGATATGCAAATATTTCTAGCCAGGCAAAGAAAAATTTGACTGTTGTAGGAAAAGGAAGATAAGTGGTAAAACATAATTTCAATTTTCAAATATTTGAAGGGTTATCAAAATGATTAGATTAGAAGTAGATTTCAAACATTTAGCAGTTGTGTGAACCTGAACAAGGAATTTAATTTTTCTATGATTCAGTTTCTTCATCTATAAAATGAAGGAACTGGACCCAGTGGTCTCAAAGATCTCTTCCAGCTCTAAAATCTTTTATATTACAAAAAAGTATAGGAAGGCAAAATTTTAATTAAATATGAGTTTTCCTACTAATTTGAGCTTTTCATTAGTAGAAGGAGAATGCCATGAGGAAAGAGCTTCAGCAAAAGGCTGGATGACTATTTGGGGATTCTTAATTCAGATATGACTTTTAGGATCATTTTCAATACTGAGTCAATGATTTTTAAAAAGTTAACCTATTTTTAGTACTCCCCATAGTATGAACAATAAATAATACATTGATTAGTGTAAACTGTAAAATATTAAAACAGTAACTTTCACTGGAGGTTAGATTACAGGTATATTATATGTTTACCAATGATTTTATTGAAAACAAAACTGTGAACTTGAAAAATAGAACCAATCTTGAGTCTTCATAAAGTTTCTATGATCCCATTTAAACCCTATACTTTCATTCTGTTCCTGGTCCAGTCACTTATATGTTCCACTTGTTTGCTAAGTGTGATCTACTCCCACTCCTCCCCAAGGGCTCTTGGTTCACACACACCTAAGTTTGATGTTGGGGATGTCATACTAAGAGCAGTGATTACATACCTATTACTCTTCTGCCACATGCCAGAGTAAAGTTCTAAGGAAACCTTAATAAAGCTTAGCTGTGGCTCATGCTTAGACTTTCCTAGATGTAAATAGCAGATTGTCCTCTATAGTAAAGGTACTAAATGCATAATTTGCAAATTGTGCATATGCAATGTAGTAGAATAATCACTGGCTTTTCTGAAATCAGAGAAACTTGGAGGTAAATCTTAGCTCTGATACCCTGTGACTTTAGACAAGTCATTTAATCACTCTAGCTCAATTTACTCATTAATAAAATGAAGGGTTGGATTACATGACCTTTGAGGTGCCTTCCAGATCTAGATCTATGATTCTAAGAGCCCATGAACAACAAATTAATAAAGTGCAAAGGACTCATCAGAGTGAGCTTAAATTAAAAACTCCCCTTACTCAGGACTCAGAGAATATTGATGTTAAAGCATTGAATGTTAGTCGAAGTGAGCTATTTGGGATGGTAGAAAATCTTCATTTCCCACTGGCTGCTCTGCTTGGTTTTAACTCCATGAATATTATATTCCTATCCCACATCTCTTCTGGTATTTCCCCATCCTTTTTTTCCTTTTTTTTTTTTTTTTTTTTTTTTTTTTTTTTTTTTTTTAGCATTTTAATGTGTTTTGTCTTTCCCTGTTAGATTGTAAACTCCTTGAGAGCAGGGACTATGCTTTACCCCCTCTTATTTGTATTCCCTAATACTTAACACAGTGCCTGGAACATAGTAGTCATTTAATAAATGTTAATTGATTATTATTAATTATGAAAAGTTTTAAATTTCCCAATTACAAGCTCCCCTTAAGTGGGGAGTGAAGAAATGCTGTGGAGATTCTTTAACACACACTTTTTAGTCATAGTCCCTTTGCATTGTCCTAACAACTCAAAACAATATTATGGAATGGTCGTTCCAGTCTACATTTGTTGCCTGCCTGGTTTCAACTTCATCAAACAAGATATCCCTCCCAGGTTAAGCTCATCACCTATAATATCGTCATCAGGCTGCTAACTCAAGTCTGGACTGATATCATTTTCCTCAGCCTCCTCTTCCCTCTGATGGGAGGGATAGAAAGTAGAACTATTGTTGTTCTTTGACTTCAGTAATGTCTCACTCTTTGTGACCCCATTTGGAGTTTTCTTGGCAAAGATATTGGAGGGGTTTGTCATTTCCTTCTCCAGCCCATTTTACAGATGAGAAAACTGAGACAAACAGATGAAGAGACTTGGCTGGAGTCACCCAGATAGCAAGTGTATGAATTCAAAGGCCCGGCACTCTATCCACTATGCCATCTTCCAATGCCTTCTTTTATTGAAGGCAGAAATTGGACTTTCCCCCCTCCCCACTCTGCACTTGCTGTCCTGCCTAGTTTCAGTTCCACCAAACAAAATGCTTCTCCCCCATCCTTTCCTGACTCGTGTGTGTGTGTGTGTGTGTGTGCTATTTCTTCCCATTATTTTTTTCTTTAATAGTATTTTATTTTTTCAAATACATGTAAAATTTTCAACATTCACTTTTAGAAGACTTTGTATTCCAAATTTTTCTTTCTCCTTCCCTCGCCTCTCCCCTCTCCAACATGGCAAACAATCTGATATAGGTTAAACATAAACATATAAACATACATATCCTTGTAAACATATTTCCATTTTTGTCATGTTGTGCAAGAAAAATCAGACCAAAATGGAAAAAAATGAGAAAAACAAACAATAACAAAAATGTGAAAATACTATGCTTTGATCTACATTCTGTGTTTATAGTTCTCTCTCTGAATGAAATTAGTATTTTCTACTTCAAGTCTATTGAAATTGCCTTGAATCACCGCATTGTAGAGAATAATCATGGATTCTTGATCATCATGCATTCTTGTTATTACTGTGTTCAATGTTCTTCTGGTTCTGTTCAATTCATTCAGCATCAGTTCTTTCCAGTCTTTCCAGATTTTTCTGAAATCAACCTGCTCATCATTTCTTATAGAACACTAATGTTCCATTATATTCATATATTTAGTCATTCCCCAACTGATGAGCACCAACTCAATCTCCAGTTCTTTGCCACTACAAAAAGAGCTGTTACAAACATTTTTGCACCTGTGGGGTCCTTTCTCTTTTTATGATCTTTGTGTCTCCCCATTAAATTAAAATGTGTCCTTCAGAGCAAGGACTATCATTTAATTTATCCTATCTCCAATGCTTAGCAAAGTCCCTGGTACATAGCAGATCCTTAAGAAATGTTTATTGGATTGGATTAGACTGGAGAATCATGAAAGGCTTTCAGATTTCCTGGGCCCTTTTAGGATCTTTAGTTTTAAAACTACAGGATGCTCCTGCATCCTCTTAGAGAAGTGTTAAGGAAATCTCTGGGAGGTTGGTGGCCAAATAATTGCATTGAGAAAGTAACAATCTCTTGGGAACTTTTGAACTTTAATGTAAAGTGCTGGTCTCTGGTCTGGGTTCTGAAAAGAAAATAAGTAGAAGGCAGTCAGCAATTGGAAGTATAGAAACATTTTTTCAGACTCACCTGGGCCAACATTGAGTGCTTGCAATATTCTTCTCCTAAAGGCTGCTATTTTCTGTGCCAACAATATGGTTGGGGAAAGAAATTTCCACACCCACCCTTGCTAAAATTGAATTCCAAGAGAGAAAAAAGACAATAAATATAAGCAATGGGTTTCACAGACCATTTTGATACATCACAGCAGAAGGTGATTCATCTTACAATTTGAAGCTCTCTGAGTCTTTGACACAAACTATCTTGGAGGAAGTCCTAGTTACTGAGGACCATTCATAGCATTTCTTTGGGGCTGCTTTGCTAGGAGTGAGATTAAATATCTACCTCTACAGAAGGTGTCTAACAGAGGTCCACTCCTTGGAATCTTGTCAAGTTGATTGAGAGATTCATGAATTTGATCAGAAGAAACTTACTTAGTCTTGTAACAAAATTTTTATTTCATTTGGGGAGTAAGCATATGTTATATGAATTTCTCTTATGTGCCTAGCTTAAGTGCTGGAGATACAGAAGCAAAAAAACAATTCCTGTTCTCAAGGAATTCCCAAGCTGATTTATACATTTTCCTAATGCTCTCTCTCACCTCTCTTTCTCTTTGTCTCTCTCTCTCTCTCTCTCTCTCTCTCTCTCTCTCTCTCTGTCTCTCAACATTTTTAGAATAAAAGTAGTTTGGTAAATTTTGACAAGAAAAAGTGAAACAAAAATTATATACTTTTTGTTACTTATGTACAATTATGTAAAACTTTCATGGAGGAAGGTTTGAGATTCCACTTATTCATTCAGTTCCTTCAGAAACTATTTATTAAGCCTCTACTCCATAGAAGACTATGCAAAATTTGGATAAGATAAAATCCTTACCCTCCTACAGTTTACAGTATGAGGAGCAGGGTTGGGTGGGTGGGGTAAGAAACAAATATATAATAATATAACAATCTATCTAATCATGTGTAATAGCAAAGTATAATATAGTCGTATTTTGGAAGGTAAAGAAGAATTTGCTGTGTTATTGTGTTAGATCCAGTTGGGAAGATTATTTCTGACATTCTTCTAAGAGGTAGTTGTGGAAATGCATTTTGAAAAACAATAACTTCTGGGTCAGGCTTTAAAACAATGGAAGCTTCTAGAGAGGGGGAATTGAATGAAATGACTGAAAATCATATTTTGGGTTATTTATGATTTGCATTCATTTAACAAGCAGTTATTAGTACTTACAGGCAGTGTACTAAACATGAGAAATACAAAGGAAAAAATGGAACAGTCCATTCTCAAGATGCTTACAAGATTTTGGTTTTATAGTCTCTGAGTCTATTAAGTCTATTGCTATAGGCTAAAGTAGGTTCTTTTTGTGATTAGGGCTCTTTATTAGAATTATTATGCTATTTTTTAAGTGAATTTACCTGTAAACAGGTGTTATACTCCTAGAACACTGCCATGAGATTAAGCTCTAATTTTTTTTTGCCTTTCTATCCCTAACACATACATAATGCATTATACATAGTAGGTGCTTAATAAATGTGGTTTTGAACTGCACCAAAATGAATTTTTAAATAGGCAAATTGGGTCTTTTTGTAACTGAGAAGCTGGCTTTCTGTGGAGTAAAAATCCCCAATTTTTTCATTTCTCTCTCAAATATTTATTCAAGTTTGCTTCCTGGGAGATTCTCATGAAATACACATCTCGATTTTCTGAAGGGGCCTTGGGGACCAGGCAGTCATCCTACAATCTCACCCCCACCAAATGCAATCGATAGCAAGCCTGATGTTCAGTCTAAAATTGCAGACAGCCCCAGAGTGTCACTTTGTCAGTTCCTTGAATGCTGACAAGGCTGCATGGGGAGAGAGCAAAAGGTTTGCATAACTGAGCTTCTCTTCTTTATTGGTTTTTGAAAATCAGGCAATGTCATCCATTCCTGAGAAACAGGGAGGGATCTTTTGCTGACTAGATTTTTCCATGTCAGTAATGTAATCTTCTTTCATGATCAGTGTAGACATTATACTGATTGAAATGAATTTATTATTTTAAGAGAAAGGCAAACTCCCAATATACTTTAGATAACAAATTCCTTACTTAGATTAAAAAACCAAACCTTTGCTCAAATACTTGGATCATATTCTGAAGCTCATTGTCAATAAAATGACAAGAGTAATTGTGATGAGGAAATAGGGATGTGGGAGAACCTGAAATCTGGTCATCAACAGCTGCCTGAGATCAATTTCATCTATCCATCCATTCATCCACCCATTAATCCTACATGCAGAAGTCTGTCTTAGTTGCTAAGTATAGGAAATGGATCCCTCCCAAAGTTTATATTCTACTTGGTTAACTGTGTGTGTGAATGCTGGGGTGTCATCAGGTAAGAACCAGTGCTACAAAACTAAGAGGTACAATTGAAGTAAGCCATAACACCCCTTAATCTAATTTCTTTGTTTACTTTCTTTCTGGGTTCAAAGGCAACCTAGCAGTCAAGCTTCAAAATATACTCAGAATCACCCTTTCTTCTCCAAGCCTTCTCTCTGTGTCTCTGACTTTGTCTGTTGGTCAGTCTATCTCTTTCTTTCTGTTTCTGCTATCTCATTTTCTAATTAGGTTGAATCTCAGCTTTCATTTTTTACCACAGGCTGACTACCTTGACGCATGGAATTCAACATCACTCTTAATAGCCATGTGATTTATTAGTAGTATCAAACAGCATAGAAAACACAAATATATATTAAACCAATGCATGACAGCTGCAATAATATGGTAGTTGGAATTGATTTATTTTCCTTCACTTCTCCTACACCCATTTTTCTAATCAGTTAAAGGAAAGTGATTGAACAGATAAAAGAATGGAAAGTTTACTCTAGCAAAATGCTCTGGGAAAGCAGGTGGAAATGGAGTTTATGGACTTTATTCCACTTTTTATATATATATATATTAATTGAAACCCCTCCCATTGCTTTCTCCAATTCATTCCTACCATGCATTTGCCCTTGACTGATTCTTACCTTCCTGCCTCAAATCAAATCACAGTCTGCAAAGAGGTTTCAATTCACATTTTATATTTCCTTGGTTTTGGTCACAGGGATCACAAACTTTTTACTACATTCAGAAAGAGAAGCAATATCCAAAACAGCCAGATTCTCCTTCTTTACCTGTGTAACTTCACTTGGACATAAGTCCTTTCAAAGCCAAGAAAGTGCAAACATGAGAACGGTAAGGTATTACTGCAATACATTTCAGTCAACCAAGTCTTTATGCCCTTTGGGTTTCCAAAGCCAGGCTACATTTGGGAGGAACATACACACACAAATTAAGGAGATGATCAGAATCAGTATGCCTAATTTAGAGGCATAATCTTTTAAAGAAATAGCATGTACTGGATTTAATGCTGGAACAAACCTTAGGGGTCACCTTGTCCCATTTCTTTGCTGAGAGTCGAAGAGGTAGTGATGAAGCTAGATCCTCACCCAGATCTTTTGAATGCAAATCCAATTTTGTGTTTGTTTTCCTATGCACCATTGCTTATTTATTGCCTTTTATTGTCTGTGTTTCTCTAAAGAAATAGTAAAAACTGTAGGTGTGCAGAGAAGAAAACTCTTACTATGTGTAAAGAGAAGGGTTGGGTTGGGGAGTGATGATGACAATTTTCAAGGGAAAGGAGTTAACTTGAGTTGAGATTTTAATGGTGAGTAGAAATCAGGCAGAGAAGAGTATGGAGAAAATTCCAAGAAGAAAGAATGATGGTATTAGTTAAGGCATGAAAATTGGATCATGCAGATTGGGTTTTTAGATACAGCAAATAGATGGATGTAGATAGAGGATTCCCATTGGAAAAAATGGGAAAGAAGGCAGGAAAGATATGAAAAGGCCTTTTAATGGAGGGATTTAAATGTTATCCTTAAGAGTTTGTCCCTGATTTTCTAGGAAGTGGGGAGGAACTCAAGGTTTTAGAACAGGGATTATAAAAAATAATCAGGTGATTTTTTAAAATTTAAAAATAATTTAAAACTTTACTAAATAACAAAAGAAAAAAATAGAAAACGAACATTATCATGTACACAAGCAGAACTTAAAAGAGGATTCAAAATATAAAGCAATACTGCACATTGTATTCAAAGCTATCCCATTTTCCTTTTCTACCTTGTAGGTTTTCTTTTTTTTTTTCTTCTGTGTACTTTTTACTATATTCTTTTTTCCCCTTTTATCACTCCCACCACCCTGAAGAAGGCTACAATTAAATATGGATACATTTGTATATGAATATGTATCTACACATACATATGCATATTTACATGTACATGGGTATCTATAATCATTCACATATATACATATAAACATTCATGGACAGCTATGTAAAGTTATACTACACTTTTGTGTAGTATATTTGAATCCATTCAGGTCAGGCCCCCACCAAGATGCATAACATTATCTTTCATAAATTCAAGTTTTTCCATATTTTTCTAAATCTGCCAACTAAATCCAACACCACAGCAATATCCCAACCTTATACTATACAGTTATTTTAAATAGTCTAAAACAATATTAATATGGCTGATATACAGTGTGGTTTCCCTATTTTTCTCTTTTGATTTTAACTTTTTTATTTATTTTTATTTTAACTTTAACTTTGAGATCAAACCCCCGCTTTTTTTTCTAACAAATTCTACTCCTGATCATTATTATTAATGTTTGTGTATGTCTATTATTTTCTATCCATGTTGGATACTCTACTTATACTAACTACTTTGCCTTGTTATTACTTAACCTACATCCCTTTCAAGGATTCCTCTCTTATCCTCTTATCTCTCTCTTGATCCCATTCCCCTTAATTCACATACCCCTTTATAACCCTCCATTCATTCTATTCCCTTCCCCTCTTATTTATCTACAAATTTAGAAGACTTTTTAAATACCTATATGTGTATGTGTGTTGTTCCCTCTTTAACCTATTTCCTGTGTGAGCAGGATTCCAGAACTATATAGCCCTCTTCCCCATCTAATTGCTCTATATCAGTTCTTGATCTTGAACCTCATTTCTATAGCATAATGAGTCTTTTTACCTTTTCCTACATAGTTTTGTTTTTTGTTTTGCATCGTACTCATCTCTACCCTCATCTTTCTTTCAAATAACCCAAGTACTAATGACAATCTTAGACATATGGTTTATATTTACACAGATAAAGCATAAACAGTTTGTCCTTACTGAATCCTTTGTAAGTCTTTGATTTTTACCTTAACTTTATCTTGGATCTTATATGTTCAGGTCTATTTGCAACAAAATCCTAAAAATTTGGCAATTCATTAAATATTCATCTTCTTACTGTTTAAGATTATGCATGTCTTTGCTGAGTATGATATTTTTCAGTAGCAACCCTAGTTCTTTTGCACTTATATAGTATTCCAAGACCAGTAGTGTTTTAATGTAATTGTTGCTAGGTTTTGTGCGATTTCTAATTGTGGTTCTATTATATTTGAATTTTTTTTCCTTGTTCATATTTTCTTCTTAATCTGGGGTCTGACAATTTGCCTATGATGTTCCTGTAGGGTTTCCTTGTAAGAACTCTTTCAGGTGATGATCAGTGGATTTTTTCTATTGCTATTTTTTTTCTCTTGTTCTAATACTTCAGGACAATTTTCTTTAATTATTTCTTGTATTATTGGATCAACATTATTTTTCTGATTATAGCTTTCAGGCAGTCTGATTATTCTTATGTTTTTCTCTTCTTGATCTGTTCTCCATATCAATAGTTTTTTCTGAGATATCTCACATTCTCTTCTTTTTTAAAAAAATTCTTTATGTTTTGTTTTATTATTTCTTAGTCTATTATATATTTGCTGCTTTTCCTTGCCCAATTCTAGTTTTAAAGGAATTATTTATTTTCTTAAGGTTCTGAATCCCCTTTTCTAGTGGGTTGACTTCCTTTTTATAATCTTCTTGGGGTTTTTTTTGGGGGGGGGAAATAGTCTTTTTTCTTTTTCTTTTTCTTTTTCTTTTTTTTTGTTTTTAGTTTTCCCTCAATTGCTCTCATTTGATTTTTTAAATCTTTTTTTTACTTCTTCTATGATTTCTTTTTGGTCAGGTAACCATTTTGCATTACTCTTTGGTGTAGGAGAGGTTCAATATACTCCTCTGAAAATGAACCTCAGTTTTCCTTATTCCCATAGTAATTGTCCGTGGCTGGATTCTTTTTATAGCAGATTGTCGATATAATCACCTCTAGTCCTAGGGTCCCTAGTCTCAGGTCTACTTTCAGTTCTTCCCTCTGAACTGAAACTGTAAATCAAGAACTTTATCTTCCTCTTAGTGCCCACAGCCAGCAGCTTTCCTTGCCCCACTACTTCTTTATATACTGGTTCCTTCTCACCCAGGGTTGTGTCTGGACAGCACAGCTAAAACTGGCATTCCTGATCAGCAGAGATTCCCTCAATCTTCCCTGACTCAGATGTCAACTCCCTACACTGTCTGAGAGCTGAAAATTCTTATGGTTGGGACAGAAGCTACCTCCAAATCCAGCTAGCTCCTGGGCTCAACAACTTGCTGTTTCAGTGGAATTAGCCTAAAGATGTTTCCACTTCACATGGACCAAACCTTAGTCTTGGATCTTTCTTAGGATGTTCTCAGATTGTTGCAGGAGGACCACTGTTCTGTCCCAATTCTTATTTGTTTTTACTGTACTATATTCACCCCAAGGAACTAATTTATCTTGTTGTGGGGAAAATCTGAAGAGCTTGGAATTTTCTAACCTGCTCCACCCTCTTCCCAGCATCCTCTCCCTCAGATGATGGTTTATAGGACATTTTGGCAGCAAGGAAAACAACTAAGAGACTTTTACAATAGTCTAAGAGCACTAACCAAAGCTTGGGTGGGTAGAAAAGTATTACTAACTATGAATATCATTTTCAAGGAATTGACTGACCAGAATACAGTGTGGTTACATAGTTAGAATTCTATACTGGATTCTACACAAACAGGTCCAACAGATCCAATCTTTGTTCATAAAGAATATAATAAGCATTTAGGGAAAATACAACAGCCAATGATTAAGAATAACCTTTAAGATGTAAAAAAAAGAAACCCAGTAAAATTAAATAATCAGTTAAGCAAAAAGTTCCTATGTAACAAAGAGACCAAATGTTCGGGCTTCTAGGTTCCCATTCAGAATCAATCAACAATCAACAAGAATATATTAAGCTCCTACTATGTGCCAAGTATAGTATTAAGTGATAAGGATACCAAAATTTCTGCCCTTCAGGAGCTTATCTTCTAGAAGTAGATTATAATTTGTCCACAAATGAGTAAATGTAAGCAACACAAAAAATAAATATACAGGGACTAGGGTGCAAGTATTGTTGATTGTCCTTTGTTTTCTGAGAGGATCAGTGATATCCTAGGGTGATATCTTGACTCATGTGAATTGGATTTAAGTAAGGCAAAGTTGCACAAAGTAGGTAGTCCCACTTTCTCTTCCAGAGTCATGAAAGTCCAGTAGCAAGACAAAGGTCAAGATGACTGGTGATGGCCTAGGATGCAGTAGATGATGTTGCCTTTTTCAATTTCTGACCAAGTTCTAAGAAATCCACAATACCCTCTTCAGCCAAGTTCTTGGCCATTGGGACAAACTGTTCTCATCTACCTATTTCACCAGGGGAAGTTTTCTTATATATGGTATAGATATCCCATTTACTCACCAGTGGGTTTGAAGCCTCTCAGTTATCTTCAACCTGCTTTATCCCATCTGCTGAGATGATTTTTTTTAACCAAAGTTTGGCCAATGTGCATGCTACAGCTTCTTAGAGGAACAGGTGAGAATTGGGTGACAGGTATCACCAAAGATGGATAAGTATCCTTGAAAAGGGCTCAGCAAGCCATCATATCAAAGGTGTTGTCCTCCCTGAACATCCCATACTCTCCTGTGGAGTGAAGCCCTCTTGAAGGAGGTAACTCTTGAGTTGAGTCTAGAATGGCACTAAGAATTTCAATAAGCAAACTGAGAAGGAAAGACATTCTAGGAAATGGGGGGACCACCTGTGCAATAGCATAAAGGTAGGAGACGAAATGAAAATGTTTGTGTTAAGAATAGAAAACAGGGTAGTTGGACAATTTGTAAGATAGTTTTCTTGAAAGGAATAATGAGAAATCCTGAAAAGATAGGCTAGTAAAATTGTAAAAAAAAAACAAAAACCCAAAAAAAAACCCAAATCTTTAAATATCAAATAGATTCTGCATTTTATCCTAAAACAGTGGGGAGCTATGAATGAAAATTATTGAGTAAAGGAGCGACATGGTCATACCTATAATTTAGGAATATCAGTTTCTCAATTGAAATATATTATTTCTTCTGCTGAAGCTCAGTGACTCTAGAATACTCTATTCCTATATTTCCCAACCTCAGGTTCAACTACCATGACCTTAAGAAGAACTTTGTTACTGGTCTGCAAAACTTTATCATGAAAAAGTTTTTTCTTAAATCCTAGAAACTTAAAAGACTGCTGTTTCCTTATCGAATTGTAGTCCTAAAGCTAGAAAGAACTTTAGAAGTCATGTAGTCCAAGTCCCTCATTTTATTGATAAAGGAATTGAGGTAAAGGAGGTTAAATAGTATGCCCTTTATCTCTTAATTCTCTCTTCTCCCTCTATGTTGCTCTGCCATTTTGACACCCGCATTATCCCCAGCACCAGGTCCTTGAGCGACACAGAAAGGATAGTGGAATAGTAAAACTACCGTAGAGACCTGAGATGTCTAACAGTTTAACAGAAGAGAATGGGATAGAAAACAAAGTTCTGTAGCCCAGGTGCTAGGATCCATCCTATTTCCTATTTAGGTACTGGGCAATTACAGCTCATTCTTAATTAACGCAAACAATGAATCCCTTGAAGTAGTCCAATTATGTGATTTCTCACTGCATATTTCTATCGAGTTGGAATCAGTTACCATATTATACATAACTGTAACTTCAAATAGTGCAAATTTAAAAAACATGAGACTACTTCTTGAATTAAATTTAGGGAGATTCCTTTACTGATGAGTCATTCCAGGGCCCAGGTGTGGCTTTTTCTTTGCCTACTTTCTCCTTTATGGGTAATAACAGAATACTTTCAGCTTTCTACACAAAGGCCATTAAAATGGAAATTACAATCATTTACATAATGCTGGAAGATTCCAATGTACTTTTTATACATGAGCTCATTTGTTCTTTTCAACAGCCTTGGAAAGAAGGTAGTACAGGTGTTATCAATTCCCTTTAAGAACTGGAAACTAAGACACAGCAAAATTTACTTTGGCCATAGTTGCTATACTGTTTGAAAGTATTAGGATCAAGACTTTTAACCGGTTGAAATACTTAAATTTAATACCACTTTTTCCCATATCATGGAGCTAGTTCAGTTTCTTGTTCCATTTATGATACTTTTATAACTATTCTCTTCCTATTAACCTTTCTGTGCCTCAATATTCACATCTGTATAGTGGACAAGTTAGACTAGATATCTTATAAGATCTCTCCTAGAGCCAACATTCTGGAAAGCAGAATTTTTTTAAAAAAACAATATAAACCAAAGATTGGGAGTATGCCCCAAAAGCAAACTTGGCAAAACATAGCAAGGAAGAGAGCTAGTTTTTTAGGGTACAGTGTGCTGAGGGCCTTATACTTCTACAGGTAATAATATAGGTGAGTTAAATCCAAGGGGGATGAGAAGAGTAGGTAGGAATGGTCAGATATAGAAAGAATCAATGTGACAGTTCCAAATTATCAAAAAGACCAAATATTTGAATAATTCCTTTGCCACTAACACTGAGGCCAGCCATTGGAGATGTCCCTCTTTGCTTCCATGGTTTGGCCATACACATTTTGTGATTTCTTGTTGCCTTTCATCTCTACTTTAATGCATACATTGGCTTTATTTCACCTTTAGAAATATGAATGTTATTCTTATTTAATACAAAGATAGTACTGATTCTAGTCCATAGGATAAAAATCTGGGAGGATGCTTCTGTTTCAGGGGCTTATAATAGTTGAAGAGGAGGATGTCTATGTTTCTGTTACATGGGAAGAGACCTGAACGATAGGCGTTCAGCATAGTTTGTTCCAGGCCACCCATTCTGACTCCCATGCCACTTTCTAATTGTAGTTTTGAAAGGTATTGGCAAGAAGAGTATGGGGTTTTAAATCTGAAGGCTTGGGTTCTACATTCGTACATTAGTCTAGGCAACAAATTAAATTTGATACATTTATCAAGCACTTATTAAGCACAAATCTTATTGCTATGGTCAAGTTCTATTATAAAAGTCCTCCTCTGATGCCTCAAAGTAATAGTTATTCATTATATAGCTAATTTAAGATTGATAAAGCACTTTATATTTGTTATTGCATTTGATCCTAATAACAATCCTGGGAGAAAAGTTCTGCAATTATACCTATTTTACAGATGAAGAAATTGAGATTAAGGAGGTTAAGTGATTTGGCCAATTATATAGCTAAGAAAATACCTGAGACAAGATTATGAATTTAGTTTTTCTTGGCTACAGATTTCTAAGTCAATATCCAGAATCATCTAGATGCCACATTACAATATAGAGGTTCATTGAGTTTTCAAAAGGGGAATAAAAGGAAATAGGCATTTATTACATGCCTACTATGTGCTAGGCACTGTGCTAAGGACTGGCAATACAAAGAAAACAAAAGTCCCTGCTCTTGTTGAATTTGCGATTTAATGGAGAAGACAATATGCAAAAAACTATATACAATTAGAAGTTTCATCAAGAATAAATTGGAAACAATCACAAGAGGGAAGACACAAGAATCAAAGAGGACTGAGAAAGACTTCTGATCAAAGTTATTGTGTGTATCCCCAGGGCCTAGCATAGTGTTTGGCCCATGATACAGTTTTGATAAATGACTGTTGATTAATGATTGATTTGCAGAATCAGCTAAGTCTGGGAAGGTAGGCAGCTGCATTGATGCACTCATTTTTAACTTCTTAGACCTTAAGTTTCATAGCCTCAAGTCTCCACCTTAGCAATAGATGACTGATATCTAAGCAGTAATATTTTTGTTATTCGCTTATTTTCAATCATGTGCAACTTTTTATGATTCCATTTGGGGTTTTCTCAGCAAAAATATGGAGTGGTTTGCCTTTTCCTTCTCCAGATCATTTTACAGATAAGGAAACTGAGGCAAACAGGGTTAAGTGATTTGCTCATGGTCACTCAGATAGTAATCGTCTGAGGCCAAATGTAAATTTAGGAAGTTGTGTCTTCCCATCTATCTACTATACTACCTAACTGTACTAATCTCAAAAATTGAAGGTTTTGAGCCCTGTGTCTGATGTGGATGACTTTTTTTAAGCTTTTTTATTTTCAAAGCATATGTAAAGATAGTTTTCAACATTCACTCTTGCAAAACCTTGTGTTTCAAATTTTTTTCTCCTTCCCTTTCCCCCAACCCCTCCTCTAGATGGCAAATAATCCAATAGATGTTAAACATGTGTAATTCTTCCATACATATTTCCCTAATTAACATGCTGAACTAGACAAATCAGATCAAAAAGGAAGAAAAATAAGAAAGAATATAAAATGTAGGCAAACAACAGTAAAAAAAAAAAAAGTAAAACTACTATGTTGTCATCCACTCAGATCCCACAGTCCTCTCTCTGGATGTAGATGGCTCCATCCATTGCAAGTCCATTGGAACAGGCCTGAATCATCTTATATGTTATTATATTGTATAACATTCATATACCATAACTTATTCAGCCATTCTCCAACACAATGTAACTTAGGGCACAGAGTGCTGGACATTGTTTAATGAAGAATGAATAGCTCCAATCCTGCCTCAGATATTCATTAGTTTTATGTCCCTGGGCAATTTAGGTTGAACCAATTGTCCTCCAAGGTGTTATTTTAGGATCCTTCATCTCACCATTAAGCCATATGTACTCTATTTCCAATATTAATAACAATGAAAATGTTCTGTCTGTTCTAGGCTGTGATCAAGCCTCTACACACATTTACAAGTGAGGGATCAGGCCCTGAAGAGCAGTGTTCTTTTCCTTATATCTAATGGTACCACTTAAATGCACAACTCTACAATTTGCAGAAGGCAGGAAAAAACTACCCCCACACCAAGAACCTCACTGGCATCTTGGGCTGGGACTGCTCTGAGACAGCCAGGAAAACTGACTTTGTCTGAAGCAAAGCTCCTGCCCATGGCTCTTAATAATTCACTTTATGGTTTTAAAATGACCAAGCACCCAATTTCTCTGGAGGATGCTCAGAAACAGATGGCTTCCTAGGATGGAGAAACTGAAGGAAATACTAATTTAGAACTGTGACACAAATTCAGCTTGATTAAAGACACCCGAGGTCAGACTTAGAGAGGAAAATGCATCTCGGTTAGGGAGCTGTGAAGTGGAACGCTTTCCTGCCATCTCCGACAGCCTTAAAGTACTGTGTCTTGGGTGCCATGTGGGTTGCAGTCTATTGGGCCTGAAATTGGCATAGGCCCACCTTGGAGCTAGATAATGAACCTTCAGGGTGGGGGAAAGGAAGAAAGAAAAAAAAAGAAATATGAGTACTTTAGGGGAAATGAATGGGTAGAAGCCAATAGGTAAATACCAAAAGAGATTTCCTTGAGTATCATGATGGCCCTATAGGGCATGGTAACTGTGGGCTGTAAATGAAATCAAAGTGGGGCCCTGACAGAAGTGTTGTTGGAGCCATAAATTTTGCCTCTAGCTGGTGTCTCCAGCACAATAAAGATGTAGGGAGTGTAGCTCTCTTTAATTTGCTCATAGCGATTATGACTTTGGCGCACAAACTTTTCTCAGGAGCATCCATTCCCCTCTCCTTCTCACTCCCACCCCGACTCCATCCCCTCCCCCATATTAATTGCTTTTTTCAGGACCAAAGCTGTGTGATTTTTGTGTATTCAATCCAGGCCTTATTACCATGTTAATTAAATATCTTTTCTCTATGTTTATATTGATGAAATGCCTGTCCCTGGCTGTAATTGATGATTAAATCTTTTAACAATGGAGGGATAACTCATCAGTTACTGTGGATAGAGGGGAGAATGAATATAATAAATAGAGGAGGGAACAAAGTTGGTCCATGGGCTGGCTAAAGAAGGCATAATTTGGGGGACACTGAGGGAAATCCCCTTCATTCAAATCTTTCCTCAACTTGTCAATGGAAGATGTCCAAGGCTTACTTTCAGGGTAGGTACAACTGAGTTAAGATACAATTCAAGGTTAAGGACCTAGTGGTCAAATTCTAAGGCTTTAGACAGTTCAGTGGCTAGCACTCCGGATCTGGAATCTGCAAAATGAGTTCAGATATGATCTTGCTCAATCATTTGATCTCTGTCTACTCTCAGTGGGGCTCCTATCTCAGGGTTGTTGTAAGGATCAAATGGGATAATAATCACAAAGCATTTAGCACAGTGCCTGCCCCATAGTAAGTGTTTAATAATTGCTTAGTACCTTCTCCTCCCCTCCCCTTTTACCTAAGGGACTTTAAACAGGTCATTTAACCTCTTACTGGTTGTTTCCTCATCATGGAAAGGTTGGATGACAGGCCTTTTGAGGTTATCTTCAGTTCCAGAATTGCAAATCCTGAGACATCCGTCCCATTTATCCCTTCTTTCCTTTTGGACCCATCCTCCCCATCCCCAGCTTCTTCTTCCTCCATCCCTTTCCACCTTTCCACACATCCCTCCAACTGACACTTGGCAATCACAAGACTATTTATTGATTCCAGGTTTGCATCAAACTCTTTCTATAAGAAGAGAAAGGTCAAGCTGACCTTCTCTCAGAAAGGCAGAGTCAACCAAAAAAAAAAAAAAAAAAAAAAAGAAGAAGAAGAAACTCATTTTTGTTCTTATTGAAATGAGAGCTACATTTTAGCCAAGCACTCCTTTGGAGACATAATTAACGGGAGAGGGAGGAAAAGACACAAGGCAATGCAGAACTGATTCAGCGGAAATCGCATAGGAGCTAGTTATTGACTTCAGCAGGGGAGAGGGAAACTAATCAGGGCTACTCATAGCATCCAGTAAATGAAATGCATTCTCCCGACCGAGGGCCCTGTACTTGGGATGAGCAATTGTTAATCTATTTGCAATAAAATCTGAACATCACATAAACAATACTCAGTGTCTTAAAAAATGAAACCATTAGTATAACTGCATATGCTGCTCATCCTTTCCCAAACGAAACTCGATGAGGGATTCCTCAGCTGGGGCCAATTAGGAGCCGCCACCACCGGCAAAGGCAGCTCTACTCATGATGGGTGACATTAATGCTCCAAAGACACTGGGAAGTAAAAATCTAAGTCACCTCCTGGTTCAAGGAACAAAGCTTTGAAAGCCTTGGATTCTTCCAAAAGTCTCTTTAAGTTTCTTCTCTTTTATTTTAAGTGATCTTAAGATGAATTAGCTTTTCCCTTTCTGATTCCCAAAGGGGAGATTTTCTGTCTTGGTTTGCTATTTCTCTTCTTCATGACTATATTCCAGCCAAAGTGACTCAGCTGTTATTTTCCTGCATGTTTCCAACATTCTGTCTCTAGCCCTTGGGCCTTTGCATAGACTGTATTCCTTCCCATCACTAGGCCATCCCTTCTTGCCACTTTAGAATCTCCTTAAAGGTTGAATTCAAATCCTACCCCCAATACAAATAAATAAAAATGATATAAAAATATTTAGTATATAACATCAGCACACACATATGTAGTATTATAGGTCTGTTATGAAGGCCTAGCTGCCATATATATGTATATGAAAAATATCTCTAATATTACACTTATGTATCTATCTATTGAATAAATATGACCTTGTCCAAGATCACAGTGTTAACGATGTAATACAATAAATATAATATATTATGTTATATAGTATTACAGAATAGCAATGAGGGACTATCTGCCAAATATATATATATATATATATAATATGTAATATATATGCCATATATATGATATAATAATTAAAATATCATAGAGGAATATTAGAATATTAAAAAGAATATTACATTTTTGACAGATATTATTTGATAAAGTCTCATTGCTGCTCTGTAGTACTATGTATTTATATATTTATAAAAAATTTGTATTTATATAATAAATAAAAGTTATAATTTTATATAATATTATAGATTATTTGACAGGTAGGCCTCCATTGTCACTCTTTGTTTCATTTCTAGCTATCTTGTTAGTTTCTTTGTTCCAAAATTTTTCCTATTTCCTTCAAGTTCCAAATTCTATCTCAACCTTTCCTTCACTTTTAGTAAATGACTTCACTCTCTACTTTCCTGAAAAGATAGAGCACCTAATTTTAGCTCCGTTAAGTGCCCCCTCCATATCTTGAAGCCTTTTTTTTTTCACTTTTCTACCCTCCATCTCAGAAGAAATGATTGCCTTCCTCCTTGCCATTTATGTCCTTAATCATCACATCCTTTATCATTTCCAAGTGGAAAAAGATTGGGATTTCATGTGTACCCTTCATTTATTTTATCTGACCCTTAGTTCACTCATCTGCAAATGGGGACAATAAGAGTATTACTATTGATTGTACTTACAGGATTGTTGTGATACTTAAATAAGATTCAGGGATCAGGAATCATAGATTTAGAACTAGAAAAACCACTCTTGGTCAGAAAGCATAACTAAGCTCCATAGGATTCAAGGTTATGGTTTCAAATGCTGACTTTGTCATTCACCACCAGGATGATTTTGAGGTGGTTCCTTTACAGCTCTTAGCCTCAGTCACTTGGTCTGTAAAATGAGAGGATTTAACTCAGTTTCTAGGTCTCCTTTTATCTCTAAGTCTCTGAGTTAAGTAAGACAACTTGTCTGTTCTTAGGGCTTAGCCCACATCAGAGAATTCATACAGGGGAGTAGACTGTAAAGATGAAAAGGACTCGAAAGGCAAGTCAACCCTGACTTTTCATAGTGCAATTCATACTGGACAGAAAAGCACTAATGCAATGAATTCAGGAAGCTCTTTGGCTAGAATGGAAAGCTCTCTATATACCAAAGAATAGAAGGGGAGGGACAACTGATGAATGGTGAAGCTGTGAACTAGAAATATTTTGTTGTTCAGTCATTTTCAGTCATGTCCAACTCTTTGTGGTGCCATTTGAGGTTTTCTTGGCAAAGATGCTAAAATGATCTGCCATTTCCTTCTCCAACTCATTTTACAGATGGGGAAACTGACGCAAATGGGATTATATAACTTACCCGGGCTCACATAGCTAGTAAAGTTTGAACTCAGGTTCTTCTAGTTACATGGTCAATGCTCTATCTACTGCACCATTTAGTTGCTGGATGAAAGATGATGTCTTTTATCCTATAAATTAAAAATTAAAAATCATACAAAACATATACAAATCATACAAAACATGGATGTGTATCTATAAATACACATGCACATACACAAATACATATACAGTAGTTAAATAAAAGGCACTGTGGGGGAAAGACACTAGCAGCCAAGGGAAGGGTGGAGATTGGGCAAGTTTTCTATAGAGTAAATGTTTCATCTGAAAGTTGATCTGGGCTCCTAGGTGCACAGTAGTACAGTGAGTGGAGCTCTGTACTTGTAGCAAGGAAGACCTGAGTTCAAACTTAGCCTCAAACATTTCCTAGCTATATGACCCTATGCAAATCATTTAAATTTCTGTTTGCCTCAATGTCCTTCTCTATAAAATAAGAATAACAGTACATACTTCCCATGGTTGTTTTGAAGAGCTAATGGAATAATAGTTACATAACATAATTGTTAATAATCGTAAAATACTTAGCACAATGTTTGGCACATACTAAGTGCCATATACATGTTAATCAATATCATTATCATTATTATTATTACTAAATGAGATAATGATAATAAAGTCTTAGCACAGTGGTGCATAGTAAGTGCCATATACATGTTAGTCAATATCATTATTATTATTATTATTATTAAATGAGATAATAATAACAAAATGTTTAGCACAGTGTTTGGTGCATAGTAAGTTCCATATAAGTATTAGTTTTGATCATTATTATTATTAAAAGAGATAATAATTGCAAAATGCTTAGCACAATGCCTGGCACATAATAAGTGCCATATAAATGTTAGTTATTATAGTAATTATTATTATTATTAAATTAGGTAATAATTATAAAATGTTTAGCACAATACATGGCATGCAGTAAGAGCTATGGAAATGTTAGTTATCATTATTATTATTATTAAATGAGGTAATAATTACAAAGTGCTTAGCAAAGTACCTGATACATAGTAAATGATATATAGATATAGTTATTATCATTATTTTTATTAAATGAAATAATAATTGCAAATTGCTTAGGACAGTGCATGGCACATAGTAAGAGCTAAATAAATGTTTATTATTGTTATCACCCTAAAAGAAGAATGATTCTCTATGAAGCAGAAGTAATGAAGGATTGAATTCCAGGCGTGGTAGATGGGTGGTACAAAGGCATGGTGATGGGAGATGAAAAGTACTGAATAAGAAATAGTGAGTCCAGTTTGCATGGCAACACAATTATTTCAAATAAGGCTAGGAGGAAGGATTGAACCCAGGCTATGTAAATAAACAGAGGAGTTTATAATTGATCCTAGATATAATGGAATTAGTTGAGTTAAAAAAAAAAATCACATAATCAGGTGTCCAGGGTAAAGCAGAGGAGCCACTAGATGGAATCTCAGCTGGGGAAAGCAGAGAGAATATTCCAGGGCTTGCTCTTTCCCTCTTTAGATGGTTCCTCACAATGAGAATAAAAAATGAATAGAGAGTATCTCTATATGGATTGAGTGTGTGGGAATTCACATTCAATGTGATGATTGATTAATTTGTGATGAATGATTAACTTCATTCAGTGAATTGCAAGTGCAGAAGCAGTGTACAATAAACTAATAAGCTGCTGGATTTAGAATCAGGAAGGCCCAGGTTTTAACTCAATCTTAGGGCTACTTAAGTATTTAGGTACTTAGGTACTGAGAGACCCTGAGCTCAGTTTCCTCATTGTAAAATAGAGGTATTGTACTGGGTGATTTCTTAGTTTTCTTTTAGCTCTAAATCTGGGATCCTTTGAAGGAAATTTTCTTATTCGTTATTAGAGCAAAACTCAGTTCAGTGAGTTAAATAGTTGCATGTGTTTTCCCTTTTACCAAGATAGATAATGAGAAATGGACTAATATTCTGCCTAACAATTGTGGAGTTCAGAGTTGTTCATAGGAATTGTTCTGTTTAAAGTAAGTTCATTACTGGAGTGAAGAAAATACTGTGGAAACAGCTGAGAAGACTGTCATCTAATTTTACAATCACATTATAAAATCGCTAGTTTCCCCACCACCACCACCATCCCCCTCATCTTCCCCCCCAAAAAAAGTCTAGCTTTTGCCCTCTTAGAAGTTGAAGATTGAGTGGCAAAAAAAAAATAGGATCCTAAGAATGGTCATTAAGTAGTTTTTGGGCCATGTGCTGGTTCAGATCAGCAGACCACAGGTGAAACAAAAAAAAGCAAGACCTTTACCCTCAGGATGTCAGCATCCTGAGACAAATACTCATTTACCTTCTGCTAGTTATGACTTCTGTGAGAATCCTTTAATTATCTATTAGTCAGCCATAAAAATCTCAGTATAGCTAGATATATCACAGGAACTGGTTCCGAATAATCTTATCAATTAAGACCCAAACATTTTCCAAGTGAGTCCAAGTATTTTTATTTTGATGCTATTATATGGTAGTCTGCAAAATTTTATGACATTAAGAAAATTATACTTGAAAGCTTGTGAACCTCTGAAATGAGAGAAAACTGCAGCCATTGATGTTTTTGGATGCTTAAGCTTAAAACACTTAAGAAGATCTTAATGATAAGATTAGTGTCTGTTGTATTTAGAGGCACCATTTATAAAGAATCATGTTAATCTAGGAGAAGAAAGTCCTACTTTCAAAAACAGCCTCAGCTTCTTCCTATTTTTGTGACCCTGCATAAGTCTCTCAGCCTTTGGACCACTGCCAGTTTTCCCATTTATAAAATGGGGAAATGATAGTATATATCTAACAGAGTTGTCAAAATCCTACAAGATAATTCCTAGAAAGCATTTTACAAACCTTAAAACATTATATAAATGTGAAGTATTTTTATTATGTAAATATGAAGCTATTGACAAACATTACTGATGGAGCTGATTTCCTGGCATAGGGAGAAAAAAGAAGACATGAAATTGTGTCATTTTTGAAGCGAACCAATAACATCACAGTCATTGATTGATTTAAATGAGATGTTCACAAAGTTAGCAGTCTCACTCTTTCTTCCAGAGTCATCCAAATTTTGTGGAGTGACAAAAGTCAAGATGACTAGCATTGGTTTTGGATGCAACACCAAGCTCTAAATGCTCCACAGTATCTCGTGGCCGTTGGAACAAATTGTTCTCATCCATCTACCCTGCCAGTGGAAGTCTTCACATGATTGGGGGAGACATCCTAATTCACTGATAGGTCTGAGACCTGTTGGTTATCCCCACCCTAGTTTAGCCCAGCTGCTAAGATAATTTCATCAGGGTTTGGCCACTGCACATGCTATAGCTTCTAAGAGCCACAGGTGAGAACTGAGTGAAGATAAATGCCAAAGTTGTAAGCAATTATGAAAAGGCCTGGGTAACCCTCACAGCAGAGGTGCCAGTCCTGCTTGAGTCCACCCTCCCTGGGCAGGTGGTGAGCTTCCCTCAGTTCAGGGAGTCACTAAGCAGGGACTGGTTTGCTGGAGAGGATCCTTGAACAGTACAGATGGGACTATCTGCTTGAGGTCCCTTCCCCTTTGTGATCTTGAGGAATGATTGAAATGGGTGCTAGAAAAAATGGCTAAGACACATGAAGGGACAGGAGAAAAGCCAGTTCCCCAAGGAGTGGATGCAACTTGGCCAAATGATTGGATCTCTTCACAGATTTCCTCCCCTATATCCCTTCGCCACTACTACCCAGTGGAACACATGGGCCTCCCATTACTGGGTTTGTATCCCATGAAAATCATAAAGGAGGGAAAAAGATCCACATGTGCAAAAATGTTTGTAGCAGCTCTTTGTGGTAGCAAAGAAAATTGGAAAATGAGTAGCTGCCCATCAAGTGGGGAATGGCTGAATAAGCTGTGGTACATGAAGGTAACGGAATATTATTGTTCTATAAAAATGATGAATCAGCTGATTTTAGAAAGGCCTGGAAAGATTTACATAAACTGATGCCGAGCAAAATAAGCAGAATGAGGAATACATTGTACGCAATAACAGCAAGAATTTGCAGTGATCAACTGTGAAAGACTTGGCTCCTCTCAGTAGCTCAGTAATCTAAAGCAATCCCAAAAGACTTTGGACAGAAAATGCCATCTGCATCCAGAAAAAGAGCTAAGGAGACTGAATGTAAATCAGCACATGCTATGTTCACTTTTTTTCCTTCAGTTTTTTTCCTCTCCCATGGTTTTTTCCCCATTCTGATTTTTCTCTGCCATCATGATTCCTAAAGCAATGAGTATTAAAAATAAGTAAACTAAATGTAAGAAAAAAAATGTGAAGGGAAACACTAGACAAATTCAAGGTATCATGACTTTGTTGATATGTTTCTGGATATTATATTGTTTACATGGTTTTTTTATTAGAGATGGTACATTGGAAAAATAAAGAAAAAGAAAATATGGGCCTCCCAGCCTCCTAGAAACTTTCTTGATTCAAGGAAACTACACAACCCAACCTTTGAGGGAAAATAGAAATGAAGGAGAATCTTTCTGTGGCCATGTTTGAGATTTTCTTACCCGGATCTATGGGAGAAAGAGGGACAAAAAGGATGGGGGTATTTGAATTGGAGGGTGGGAAGACCAGATTTTAGATCTTACCTTTCAGATGGTATTTTTTATGTTCATGTGTATATAGGTATACTTGTCTTTCCCAATAAAATATAAGCTCCTTGGGAGTAAGGACTATTTCATTTCTGAATTTTTGTCTCTTGCTCTTAGCACAGAATTTGTCCATAATAATGCTACTCACAGACTCTCTGATGGATTATAGATTTAGAAGGAGAAAGCACCCTAGGGGTCATGGAGTCTAGCTCCTTCACATTACAAATGAGGCAACTGATTAATATCAGCAAGTATTTCTCAAGCGCCTGCCATGTGCCAAGCACTGTGCTAGGCGTTGGAGAAATATGTGTCTAGAGAAGCATAAATATAGCTAATTAGTACATGCATACTTACAAAGTAGTTACATATCAGCTAACTTGGGAGGGAGAGAGGCTTTTAGCAGTAGAGGGAATTAGAAATTACAAAGTCAAGCAACTTGGATTTGAATCTAGCTTTAGATATTTTCTGTGTGATTCTGGGCAAATCCCTTCACTTTTCTGAGTTTAAGGTTGAAACTCCTATTTTTTCATCCACTGGAGAGAATAGAACTTGTACTATTAATCTTATGGAATAAGGGAAAGAATGCTGGATTTGATTCTAGGAGAATGGAGTTCAAATCCCGGCTAAGCTACCTAACACCGACTCCAGATTATAGAACCAAAGAGCCCTGGGTAGAACTTATAAAGAGACCTATTTCCACTGATGTCAGAAAAAACTTCCTAACAATTTTGAGGTATCTAAAACTGGATTGGGCTGTCTAGAAATGTGATGTTTCTCTCCTCCTTAAAGGGACAGAGGCTGGATAATCATTTGTTAATTTTGTCAAAATGGGAATTTGACTTCTTTGGGCCTCAGTTTCCCTACCTGTAAAATGGACTAGACGATTTCTGAGTTCCCTTCCACATCCAAGTCAATGATCCTATGATCCTTATAAGTTGGTTGGGAAGGAAACTCATTGAAAAATCTTAAAATGATAGCTTGATTGAACTTGCTCCATCCCACATTTTTGTCTCATCTCCTTAATGACAAAGGGCATGGGCGAGCAAAGGTAGACTGTTTGTAATCATAATCAGTAATTGTAATTGTAATAGGATTCACAAGAAAAAGATCATATCTTATATTCTTCCTGTGGCTCCTGGGGTCATTCCAAGCTAAGGACTATAAGGAGGTAATAGGAAGAAGAATAAATACATCTTGAATCCATATTATATGAAGATCACTTGAAAGAACTGGGGATATTTAGTCTGGAGAATGAAAAAACTCGGGGTTATGTGAGTTGTCTTGAAGATTTAAGTGGGCCATCATCTCAGGGAGGGACTGGAAGTGTTTCATCTAACCCCAGAGTATAGAACCAAAGAGCCCTGGGTAGAACTTGTAAAGAGATCAATTTCCACTTGATGTCAGGAAAAACTTCCTAACAATTTTGAGCTGTCTAAAACTGGAATGGGCTGTCTGGAAAGGTGGTGCATCCCTCCTCCTTTAAGGCTTACAAGCAGAAGCTGGACAATCATTTGTCAATTATATCGTAATGGGAATTTTTTTCTTATAAGGGTTTGACTAGATGGAAATTGGGTTTCTTTCCAGCTCTCAGATTCTGTTATTCTCCAGATACTAGAGTATCTCACCAATTCACTCTTCCCAGATCACATTTCAAAGGAGAGCCCTGCACAAATGAACTTCATCTTTTTCTGCAAAATAGTCAAGAATACAAATTACCATCAATGTTTGTTTTCTGTATGCATCTTTACTGGTCAGTGGCCATATTGAGAGGCAACTTGAGTTAGGAAATAGAACCCTGGCCTTAAGGTCAGAAAGATTTGAGTTAGAATCTTGATTTTGACACATAATAGCGATGGGACATTGGGCAAGTCATCTAATTTTCAGTGCCTCATACAACTTTCTAAAACTATAAGGGATTTATCTGCATTGGTTCTGATAGAGGAGGTTCTTATCAGACATTCTATATGTTGTTGAAATAAAAAAACTGTAACCATCCTTGAGATGACCCGGAGAAAATCACACTGGAGAAAGTTCTCCCTATCACTTAGCATTTTATACAAGTCAAATTAAAGGGAATTCAAGGCAGATACTGAAATGTAGATCACAAATTCAAGGAACTAAAATATGAATAGGAATGTTTCAGGGAGGAATCATCACTAAAGGGTCTGGAGAAGAACAAGTGGTGTGTGGAATGGAAGAGGAGAATTATATGCCCATAGAAATATTATCTTAGCATCCTTCATCTCCAGTCACCTTGATGGGATAAGAGAAGGCAGGAGTAAGGGGGATGGGCAAAACACAGTTCTAATAATTGTCCTCATGTGCTGCATTTTAGGATTATAGATGTTGAACTCAAAGAGATTTAAGGGGCCATCATATCCAATCTGTACTGCCTTCTTTACAGACTTTACAAATGAGGAAAATGAGGCCCCAATATCAAGCCCAAGATAAGTCACATAGATGGGATTTGAACTCATAACTTTGACTTCAAATCCTTTAACCTTCTGATATTCCTCTCAGCCCCCTCATTTTACACAGGAGGTAACTGAGGACCAGGAAGTTGCTACCCACTCAAGATTGAACAGTTAGTAAGAGATGGAGCAGCTTTTCAATGGAAGTCCTCTGTCCTCAGATTCAGCTTTCTTCCCACCACTCTGCCTTGTTTCTATTCCATTTATTCTAGGAAACTCTGGGAGCAGTTTTATAAAGTGGTTAGAGTATTTTCCATTTTCCCAGTAGCTAAAATAATTAACTTAAAATTTTGAGGCTATTACAATAAAATGAGCAGAAAAATAAAATACTCCTAGTTAAAATCCTCCTCTGATGGTGATTCTAAGTTCTCAAAAGCTATGGCAGCAGAACATAAGCCCTGGCAGATCTTATCAAGCAAGCTGAGCTCTTAGCATGGCCTGGTGACAGATCACAAGCGTCTCACCTAAGAACCAGCCTTGCTAATTTTGGAGTCCCTCATCACCATACAGGTTGGCTGGAAGGTGATGAATTTATTCTGGCTATAGCAACTAAGGAAACTGTCTACTAAGGCATAAAGGATTCAAATTTATATTTGGGAAGGGAATACTAACACTGATGAAGCCATGGATCTTTTGACATTTGGAAGGACTAAGGGTGAGTGAAGGCTACTCTTCTAAAGTGAGTGTTAGGCAAAATCAGGCATTCCTACTCCAGTTCATTATGCAGCTGGTTGAAATGAGTCAGGCTATTTAACTTGGCTCGCAAGCGATCCAAGGTTTTAATTTAGCTTTCTCAGCTGCTCTCCAGGAACATTATAGTTACTGTTGTGGATATAAAAGGAGAATGTCTGGCTCTCTTCATGAAAACACTTTAGGGTTATAATCTTCTATGTCTACATCTACCCTATAGAAACCCAAAACTCTGCTGAGTAATAGAATGGGGAACTAGAAATAATGATGAATTTGTAGTGAAGAGCACATGGGTTCAGTTCCTTTTCTGATGTTCTCCAATTGTGTGAATCTGGGCAAGCTGTTTGTTCTCTTTGAATCCCAATTTCCTCATCTGTAATATGAAGGGTTTAAAGTAGAAGGTTTTTTGTATTCTTTTGAGATCAAAATCTCTGATCCTATACAAAACTGTGAAGGAGCCAGCTTATGCTAGTGCTTTAGTCAATTGTTAAATGTTCACTGCATTTATATCAGCAAACCTACAAATCAAGGTTTAATTTATTATTTTGTTGATTGTCTAGACTTAAGAAAGAAAAGGTGAAAATATTAATAATGAAGATTACATTAAAAAGAACATTGTATGCCTTTTTACCCCTCCACTCTAAAAGCTGGTTATTAAATCATTATCACCACCCTGCTGATCCTATGCTTCAAAGCTCTATCATAACAATATACAGTTCATAGAACAATAGCTATTTAGTTGGAAGAAGAGTGACATAACTATCACATTGAAGGTCTGTCATGTCAAAGAGAAAGTGGAATGAAAGAAGTGAACCAGGAGAATGTTGTACACAGTTACAGCAATATTGCTTAAAGAACAACTTTGAATGAATAAGTCATTTTGATTATTATACTCAAATTAACTACAAAGGGCATATGAAGGAAGATGCTATCTGTATCCAGAAAAAGAACTAATAAATAGAAGTAAGTATTGAGTTATTTTACATCTCCATACATATCTGTGTCTACTGGTAGCCATCTCTAGGGCAGGGGAAAAGGAAGGAAGTAAAAAAGAAAAATAAATTTACATGATAACTTTATTACATATTTAAATGGAATAGCAAGTTTTGCTTGCAGTTTCATGTGAAATCATCTTTTCTTTATTATATGATATTATGAAAATGCTAGTTTTATTCCATAAATTAAAAATAAAATAAATTGAAATAATAAAAAGAAGTAAATGAAAGGAATTATAGTATAATGGAAAACATGCTAGTCTTGGGATGGGTTTATATAATGACTCTACCACTTACTACTTGTCTGACCTTAGACAAAGACAAATATGATAGTAGGATACACTCCAGGGTACATTGGAAGAAATGCTAGATCCTGAGTTAGAAGTCAGAGTCTGAATCCAGATTCTGCCTTTTAATTACCTATCTAAAACTCTATCTTCTCTCTAACTATTCCTTCACCTATAAAATAAGGGCATTAAATCAGGTAGGTAATTTCACTAAAGAGAATATAACTCTTTCTATAAAGTTCTATGATAAGCAAGAAACAAATGTAAGCTCAGTAAAGAAGGCACTTCTTTTTTCCCTTAATAGTATCTTACTTTTCCAAATATATGTAAAGATAGTTTTCAACATTCATTTTTGTAAGACTTTGAGTTCCAATTTTTCTCCCTCTTTCCCTAGACATAAGCAATCTGATATAAATTAACATGTTTCCATATTTGTTGTGTTGTAAAAAGAAAATCAAACCCAAAGGGGGAAAAAAAACACAAGAAAATGAAAGCAAACAAAAAAGCTGAAAAAACCTATGCTTTGATCCACATTTAGTCTCCTTAGTTCTCTCTCTAGATGTGGGCAACATTTTCCATCCCAAGTCTATTGGAAATTCCTTGGATCACCACATTGTTAAAAAGAGACAAGTACATCACAGTTGATCATTACATAATCTTGTTGTTACTGTGTATATTGTACACAGTGTTCTCCTGGTTCTGCTCACTTCACTCAGAATCAGTTTATGTAAGTCAAGAAAGTAGACTATTGGCTGTATCCACTGAAAGCCCCAAAGTTTCCTTCCTCTTTACTTTTATTTATTCAATTTTCCCATACCTGGAATACCCTACATATTCCAGTTCCTCAACTCCATCTTTTGAAATTCTAACCAGTATTCAAAACCCAAATCAAATTGTCCATAAAGCTTCTATGATATTCCCAGTTGGTAGTTATTATTCCTTCATTTATCCTAATATGTAGCCTTTAGTTTTACATTTTTATGCATTTATTATATTGGATTTGTCATTAGACTACAAGTTTCATAAAGGTAGGGATGGTATCTAACTTAATCTTTTCCCCTGTTTTTTAAAGATTAAGTTAGCAAGAGTCTTCAGATCTAGTCTAGAAGAAGAAATCTATGTTGGAGGTAACACAATATTAAAAATACTTAGCAATTAATTTTTATCAAAAAAGGAAGAACTTCCTCCTAAACAGGAAAGATCACAAATGATTCTATTGCCCTTTCATTGAAATAAAAGAATGGCCAAGAGTATATCAGAATTAATTGTCTCACATAGCTATGTTCTCATAATAATTGCTGGAATTATATCACACTTAAAGGTTTACAAAGTACTCTTTGTCTCTATCTCTGTGTAAATATTTACACAGAGATAGAGACAAAAATAGCTAACATATATTATATATAATAATATATGAATATATAATATAATATAATATATGTTAGCTGCCTATATATATACATATATACTCTAATAGTACCCACATTTTGTTTCTCTATACTATTTATCAAAATAGCCTATGTAATCATTGAATGTATTCTTGAAGAAAACCATGACAAGGGTATCAGCAGATTTTCAGAGATGAATTTCCATAGTAGATGGCATATTCACAGTTTCATAATGAACTATTGTGTAGAGCATATAAGATTCTGTTCTATTATGTGTTGGTTCCCTAAAAACATTTCTCTTGATAGAACAAAATGTAACTTTAGACACTTACCTTAAAGTTTCTTTCATACTTATGTTAAAAAAAATAACAAAAATTTTGGGGTATTGACAGAATTGACAGAAGGAGCTTTTGTTCAAGAACCCACTGAACTTTAATTAGAAATTGAGGGGGAAAACTAAGGTATTTATTGGTTTCATAGAAGATGTCCTATGAAAAATCCAAACAGAAGAATGATTCGGTATTGGTAGCAAGATTCACTAAATGATCCTTTTAGAAAATGACACTCTAAGTTTCATTAAGCCTCATAACACTGACAAGCTCCTTTAGTGAAATAAATAATGTTTTGAAAGAGTTAAATTTAAGTATCCACACTCAAAAAGCTAAAAAAAAAAACTTTATTTTTTAATAATCAGCTGATCAATTAATCCATTGAGTTGGTATAACAGCATACCCACATGCATACATACATATTGAAAGACAACATAGCATAATAAGTAAAGACAAAATTGGATTTAGAGTTAAGAAGTTCAAATTCTGCCTAGAACACTTATTAGCTAGAGAACCTCAGACAAATAATAATGGAAGTACAAATGGTAAAGCAGCTTATCAATGTATGTTGACATACTCAGCTTACCTTCTATGCAAGCCAATGAATGTTGTTGTTGATATATATTTTCCCAGACACTGAAGATAGACTCACATTCTAGTTAGAGGAGGATATGAGGGTGGATAGATTTGATAAACCACAATATACTTCCAAGGATCATGGAATTATAAGAGCACCAACCTTGAAGTCTTGTGAGAATCAGATGAAAAAATATTTGTAAAATACTGTGCAGATGTTAAGGTACTATATATACCTGCTAGCCATTGTTGTTCTTTTTGCTGTCATTATCATTGTTGCTCTTATTGTTATTATTAAGAGGTGGATTACAAACCCTCTACCTCCCAATCATGTGTGATTTTCTTCCCCATAGCTTTCCATAAATCCTCCAGAGGGATCAAATTTCTTGGGGAAGTTTCTCTTCTTGGTACCTATATAGGCTTTCATTTATCAATTTGTTGTTTTTCATTTTCACTCAACATGATTTCAGAAGAATCAAAATTATTAATTACTCACAGGGCATGTCATGGGTGTGAGAAGACTTCAGTCTGTTACTAAACATAATATATAAGCAGTAAGTAAAAAAGATATCCCAAAAGATATACATAAGAAAATCTTATGATCAATTATAGAGGTTTTTTTTGATACTTTAAAAGCACATTCCAAGTGTAAGATTTTTCCGTCCCTACACATTTTCAAATAGTAGATGGAAGATTGACTGACATGTTGCTTCCTTTCCCTCAACAATGACCCAGTCAAAGTTACTCCAATGGATTAGGGTAATAAGAGTTTTCTTTATCATTCAGCCTTTTAGTCTCTATGCTCCTTTAAAGGTGAAGAACAAATCAACAGCAACAAAAGTCAATTTCACTACATTCACTCTTTTTTAGAAGAAAAAACCAACAAGAACAACCTTGATAGTTGCAAAAACAACAGCCCAAATTCAACTGTTATTTCTTGAACAACAAAGCAGTTATCACCCACTGGGGATTTCACCAGTATATGAAGCTTAACCCTTTTATTTTTGAAGAAAAACCTCAGGAGACTTTTAATTGATGAAAAATAAACCTCTAGGCTGGTTTCCCTTGGAAACAAGCAAATGTATGATTGACCCAAAAGTGGAAACTCACTGAATCATTGACATTATTTTCCATTTTCCCGAAGGTTTCCCTAAAGTATCAAAAAAAAACCTTCTCCAAATACAATTCCTTCTTTTCTTTTTTTTTTTTCAGGGGTGTGGAACTGGAATGGGAGTGGATTGCATATATTGCATATATTGTTTTGTTGAACCACATTCTTTTTCACTCTCTCTTTTATAATTTGTTCTCTTCCCTGGGGAAGAGAGAAGGATATATATCTTTGGAAATGGAGGTGATGTAAAAATCAAATATATCAATAATTTTAAAGGATTTATCAGACAGTAACTCAATGATGAAGGGAAGCTGGGTGGCAATGGCTCAAGAACTGAGTCTGGAGTTGGGAAGACATGAGTTTAAATATGACCTCAGACATTTCCTATTTATATGACCCTAGGCAACTGACTTAACTTCTGGCTGCCTCAACTTTTTTCAATTGTAAAATGGAGATAATGAAGAATCCACCTCATAGGATTGTTATAAAGATCAAAGAAGGTAATATTTGTAAAAAAAATACTTCACACAGTACCTGGTATATAGTTGGGTGCTTAATAAATGCTTATTCCTTTCCTTAATGATGTCAAAACTAATTTTTTTTTCAAATATAAAAATACTAAATACTAAAGGGCAATGTGCCTCAATTTGTGATGTCTGAAATATAAACTATTTCTCAAGCATAGTAGGGAATTCAACTGTGTTTTGGCTGGACTAGATAAATCTGACAAGGGAAAGTCTAGATCTCTTTCAAATATATTTTATTAACAATAGAATATGGTAGGATGAAAAGTGCACTGAGGTTAAGTACTTGCCCCAGTCACTTACCAGTAGTGTGACCTTCTGAGCCTGAATTTTCTCAGCTACAAAATTGGGATGATAATGATAACAATGATACTAATAATAAATGCATTATATATATATATATATACGCTATAGGGTCAATATGAAGATAAAATGAAGTAATGTATATAAAACACTCTAAAACCATAAAGCTTTATATAAATGTGAGCTACTATTTATTATTATTGATGAGTGGTTATTAAGAAGATTTAAAACACAAATATATTATGGAGCAAGTATTACATCAGAATGATATGCTCAGCAAATTTGGCTTTTTGCATATATAACCTTTCAAAGTGCTGTGCTTCGAAAAATATCAAGAACTCTGATTTAAAACTCCTCAGTAGACACAATGTAATGATGGGATATAAAAATACATTATTAATCACAGACTAATGCATTAAAAATACATCCATTACAATGGAAAATACTGAAAATTAATGACTTCTGAACTGGTAAGAACAGAGGAAACAAATGTTAGTGGGAAGATTGGTGAACTTGGAGAAGAAGGTCTGTGCTCTACTCCAGAGAGACCAGTAACTAAGTGTGTGACCTCTTCTTTTAGGGTTGGTTTCCTTGCTTTATAAAATGTGGGTTGATTCTTTCAAAATGCATATTCTGTGATTTTATTTTCAGGATTATACTACTTGGCCAAATAGCATTAGCCATAGTGAGACTATAAATGTTAGCTGCCATCTTCTGGGTCCTGATTTTATTAGTTATTACCCCTGAGATCTAGACTATGTTTAGTCATGTAGTTACAAAGTTTTCAACATTGTCAAGCTTGAAAGTTCTAGGAGAATAAGCATATTCTCCTGATTCTGCTGAGAATACAGCAAATTCTGCATTATACTATTAAGTGAAAGCACTATACTAGGCACAGCAAGATCCACAAAAATGAGTGAGATATATACCTTGTACTCAAGGAGACAATTACAGAAAGAGGGAAATTGCATAGTATTGAGAACTAGAATACAAAATAGAAAGTGATAAGTACATAAGAGAAATGTACAGACAAGTGCTACAAGAGTCCAAAGAAAGAAGTGATTCTTTGGGGGGGGAGGTTGAGTACCTTGATTCAAGACAAATGGATTATAGATTCATAGGATCTTTGTACGTTATCTGATCTAATCTCCCAATCAATACAGCATGGAATGGTGGAAGTAATGCTGCTTATAAAACTGCATATCTTTTGATTCAGCAGTGTCACGATTGGGTCTGTATCCCAAAGAGATCATAAAAGATGGAAAAGGACCCACATGTGCAAAAATGTTTTTAACAGATTTTTTTTGTAGTGGCAAGAAACTGGAAATTGAGTGGCTGAATAAGATATGGTATATGAATGTAATGGGGTACTATTGTTCTATAAGGAATGATGAGCAGGTTGATTTCAGAAAAAAAAAGGCTTAGATGAACTGATGCTGAGAGAAGATAACAGAACCAAGAGAACATTGTACACAGTGATAACAAGTTTATGTGATCATCAACTGTGATGGACTTGACTCATTTCAACAATGAGATATGATGGGAAGTGCCATCCACATCCAGAGAAAGAATTATAAAGACTGAATGTAGATCAAAGCATAGTATTTTCAACTTTGTAGGTGTTGTGTTTGTTTGCTTGTTTGTTTTTTACTTTTCTCATTTTTCCTATTTTGATCTGATTTTTTTTCTGCTCAGCATGATGAATATGAAAATGTGTTTAGAATAACTGTACTCTTTAAAAAAAGAAAACTTTTCTTGTTCCCCTTCAATGCTAATGTCTTTTCCTTCCCTGAGATTATCTTCAATGTATTATCTATCTACCTTGTTTGTATATAATTCTTTAAATATTGTTCCCCAAATTAGATTGAAAGTTCTTTGAGAGCAGGGACTATTTTAGTCCCTTTCTTCATATTCCTAACACTTAGCACAGTGCATGGGACATAACATGGGCTTAATAGATAGTGGTTGGATGACTAAAATCCTTGAAGGCAAATATAATTTCCCTTTATGTGTCTTCCTCAGAGTAAACTTATAGTGTTCCTTTCAGTAGAAAAACTACTAGTTCTTGAGGACCTGAGTTCAAATCTCACCTCTACTGCTATCTCCCTGGGTTTCTAAATTTCCTCATCTGTAAAAAGAGGAGATTGGACTAGAAGACACAGAGACCTTTTCCAGTTTTAGATGTATTGTCCATTCTACAAAATCCTGGAAAGATGCTCATTCAGTTTCTGTTTGAATGCCTTCAGTGGAGGAATTCTATTTCTTCATGAGATAGCCCAAATTACTTGCTAAAAAGTTCAGCCTTTTGTTGAGCCAAAATTCCATTCAATTTAATTACTTAGTATGTGAAAGAGAGTGTGGTTGGTCTTTGCCTCTGCCTCTGTAATTTTCATCCATTAATTTCAATTCACAAAGTCTCTGAGTTGAATAAGACTTTAGAAACCATAGTCAATGCATGTATGTACAGGAATTTATTCTTTAAAACCTGCAAATGATCATTCAGCCTTTACTTAACCTCCAATTCTAGGTTACAGAATAGCAAGATTGATCTACTAGGAAATAGAAAGAACTAGCTTCATCTTACTAAAGATGTCTGACCATGGACAAGTCATACTTCCCCAAGCCTCAGTTTTCTCATCTGCAAAATAACAGAGTTGGATTTGCACCATAAAGGGTCCCTTCTAGCTCTAACTCTATGGTCCTATGCTTTCCTGAATACATAGAGCAAGTTCCCTTTCTCTTCAACATGACAGTCTTTCAGATATACTTGAAGAAAGCTAGCTTACTTTCTCCTGACCTCTCTTTCTTCTGGTTAAATGCCTTCAACTTCCTCAACTATTCTTCATGTAACTAGAGACATTTCACTATCTTGGTTATCCTCAAAATATCCTGTGGTTTGTTATTCTTCCTAAAATGTAGTGTTCAGGATTGAATACAAACTTCAGGTGTAGTGTGACTGCCTGTGAACTGGATTGTTATTTTGTAATATAAGGTTACATTTGCATTAGCTTTTTTTAGTTACTGTATCACACTGTTGATTTGATGTTCAAGTTAAAATCAATGACTTAAAACAAAGAGGCTGACCATGAAAGACAAATAGCAAAAGGTATTGATTAAGCATTCACTATGTGATAGGTATTGTGCTAATTATTAGGTAGACAAATATAAGTAAAAAGAAAGATAATCTTGTCTTCAGGAATATTACATTTTAAGAAGAGAAGAAAATACACCAAAGAGAGTAGAAAAGTAGGAGTGAGGGAGAAGAAATGTAAAGACAAGGTCAAGGCTGGGAGAATAAAGGCAGTCTGGTCTGAAATCTTTCTTTAAAATGGAGGCACCAAGAGGACCTCACTAATGGGAAAAGGGTAAATAAGGCTCATGGAGGAATATAATAGAATGTGTAGGTTGCAGAGCTCGTAGACTCGAGGTCAGAAGGCTTAATGCTTCTTGTGATAAGATGAACCCTAGAAAAGGCTTTAATTTAGAAAAGCCAGTATCATCTACTACATCCTGGGTTATCATCAAAGTCTTGACCTTATCTTACCACTGAACTCCCATGACTCTGGAAGAGAGAGAATGGGCTAATGACTTCTTACTTAGTCCTTAGTCCTGAGGTTGTAGTGTCAGAGAAATAGAGATCTGTGACAGACTTGAATTTAGAAAGTCAAGATCACCTATTGGATCTTGGGTTATTGCCAGTGTCTTGACTTTGCCTGAACAATGGACTCCCATGACTCTGGAACAAAGAGGGAGGCTGATGACTTTGCACAGCTCTGCCTCACTTAGATCCAATTTGCATGCAAGTCAAGACATTGTGTTTGTGATGTCGTTGGTCTTTTTCCAGAAGAAAGGACAAAAAACAACAATAGGTTGAGCCAGCACTAGAGAGGGCATGGTTTTGACGTCAGAAAAAGTCAGGAGGAGAATGGAAACTGGAGTTTAAGTTTAAACTAATTTAAGATTAGTTTAGGCATTACGGAATCCTGTTTTATTTCTTTACCAAAATAAAAGGCCAAATATGGTAATCACAATGAAAATATCTCAAACATCCCCTCAGTAAGCAGTGAGAATAAATCTGTGAGAAAGAGAATTCTATCCCTTTTTCCATTACCTAAATTTTTTTTAGGAAAGGACAAGATGGTCCTTTTGCTCAGAATAAGGTCCTAAGGCTTTAAAATCTCATTGCACATACAAAGTTAGAAAGAAATTATGGTACAGCAGAATTAAAATAAGACTTCTGAGTTCTCAAGCCACCATTTACTGATTGTGGGAGCCTGGAAAAGTCTCTTGACCTTTTTGAAACTCATCTACCTCTCCTATAAAATGGGAAGTTGCATCACCCCAAGAGTGTCATAAGAATCAATACAGATAATGAATAAGGAAAGTGCATTGAAAACACTTTCAATTAAAAGACTGTAATACTGGCATATCTTTTGGGATATATAATTATCCATGTAGTGAATGACATCCAAAGGGTAAGGGCAAGTTTAACCACTTGCCAAAAAGTGGTTCAGCTATTAGCAGCTATTCCTCTTCCTCTAGGAATGAATTTAGTGGAGCCTCCCCATGGACTTTCTGTATCATTAGATACTTGACCCTGAATAAAAATCAGTTCTGGTCACTAGATTTCCTGACACTATCCTGACACTAGCCCACTCAATCCCAGTCATATCATCCTAATCAATAGAGGAAAAATAACATCTGATATTTGACAATAAATCAGACTCAAGGAACTGTCATTACAAGAATCCTGTGTAGTAGGGATTATAAGCACCATTTTTACCATCTCCATTTTCTAGATGAGGAACCTAAGGCTCAGAAATAAAGTAAAGTGACTTTTTCTTGGTCAGATAGCATTTAAGCACCAGAACCAGTGTTCAAACATAGATCAAAGTATTCTTTTGTATCCAAGTCAAAGGCTACATTAAAAAAGCCATGTAACATGTTCTTAAGAGCATAAATGAAACATTCAAAAAAATTAAGATCATAAATACTAAGAAAATCAGAGAATGAAATAAGAGCTTGAAGAAAATAACAAATGTAGTCCCCCCCTCTCCAAATTTAATTATAACTAAAAGACATAAAAAAGAAGTGGGGAATATGACCAGGATGGGGGAGAGAGAGGAGGAATGACCATTTAAGAAATTACAAAGGGAAAGATCTAATAGATTTTCTATAGAAGAAATTGCAAGAATTGCAAGCAATGCAGTGGCTAGAAATGGAGAATTAAAACTCCAGCACAGAATTATCCAAATTATGGAAAATATGCCATCTCAAATGAGCCATCTGGATCACAATCATCACATAGGGATCTTGGGATTACTTATACCACAATGTATTTAGAAAAAATTAACAATACAAGGTATTCTTAAAGTCTTAGTGAATGTCTAAGGTTGTGTGGCTTTAAACTGACTAAAATTGGGGTTGAAGTGTGACTTGTATTTCAGAAAATGAAATTTTTTTCCAGAATTTGTGAAAACAGTTAAGAAAATACAGATAGAAACAACATTGATAGTAGTTATATGTCTATATAGTCAAGGTTTGCAGAACATCTATAAATTTTTTCATTTCATTTACACAACAATTCTAGGAGGTACTTCTAATAGTGAGGAAACAAACAGAGGCTCAGAATTGTGACTTGTTCCTGGTCACACAACTATGAAAATAACCAAGTTTTAATATCATTCCAGGTCCAGCATTTTTATTTACCATTACACCATGCTATGTCTCAAAAAAAAAAAATTCCATGGGATATCCATGAGGAAAAACTCAGGATTTAATATACCTAGACATATTATAGTTGAACTTCATCTATAATGATAAGGGAAAAAATATAAATTGCTTAGAAAAAGGAAGAGATCACTTACCAAACAACAATAATTAGCATAATAGCAAGAGCAAGGGAAGATCCTATTCCAATTATGGGAGTCAACATGAATAAAAATATGGAGACCAGGAGGTGGCAGGATGAGAATAGGGAATGTTTTAGCTAAAATGAAAGAATGAAAGAGGAGTAATAAGTAATAATGCTAGAGAGGCAGGCTGGAGTCAAATTGTTAAAATGAGGAATATGTCCTTTATTGTATAGGCAATGGGAAGTGACAGAAATATTTTGTAGAGAAGAAGAATGTGGTCAGCGTAGAGGAGGAATGTGGAGAGTGCAATCAATTCAAACACCAGTATATAGTGTTTTTATTCCTCAAGATCTGCCATTCAGTTGTTCATTTTGGCAACCCTAAGTGAATGGATATTAAATGGCAATGACTTATCTAGAGGACCTTTCTAATGCTTTAGCTTTAGCTCAGCATGGTATATTGGAAATCACAATAGGTATGGATTTGAAAGATTGGTTTCAATTCCTGTTTCTGCTACCAGTTTCACCTCTTTTGGTTTCAATTTTCTTGTCAAATGAGGAGGTTAAACAAAATGGCCACCAGGGTTTTTTCCTTAGACATTAAATCACAAAAATACCATTTTTCAGGGGAAGGGAGATTTTAGTATTAGTTTTCTTCTGTTTAAGGAATTGTTTTCTTTGGACAATTTTTTTTCTTCCTTTTCCAAACTGTTGACTCTTTCATACATCTCATTTCTTCTCTCATTTTTTTCTTCTACCTCTCTTATTTCCCTTTTGAAATCTTTTTTATGAGAATTTCCAAGGAGCTTCTTTAGACTTGAGACCAATTTATCTCACTCTTAGAGATTTCTTCTGTGGACATTCTGTCATCATCTGAATTTGTGCTTTGGTCTGCCCCGTCACCATAGTAGCTTTTATAGTCAAGGTTCTTTTCTATTTCTTGTTCCTTTTCTTTCCTTTATTTTTGGTATTTCCTCTTTTTTTTTTTTTTTTTTTTTTTAACTTTTAAGGTAGAGCTCTGCTCCTGGGATAAAGGTGGCACTGTCCCAAGCTTCCTGTACAGCTCTGAGCCTTTTGAGCACAGGGGTCCCTTGTGTTTGCAGGGGGTAGCTTTGCCTTCTCTGTTCAGGAAAAGCCTGTTTTTCCAGAGTTTGCTTTCTGAGCTGGGACTGGAAGCTGCCCCACTGATTTACTCCTCTACTGAGCCAGGATTGAGGATCTTAGTTGCTGATTTGCTGTAATTAAACCCTTACTCGCTGGCTTTCCCAGAGTCTATCTGATCTGGGCTGAATGCCCTTTTTGTCTCAGTGAGACTGACATATTTCAAAATTTTTTCAGTCCGTCTTGATCTGGAGAGTAGTTTCATTCCATCAGACTCTGTTTGGAGGCTTGGTTTCATGAGTTTTTCAAGGGAAACTGGGAGAGCTCGAGCAGTTTCCTGACTTTACTCCACCATCTTGGCCTACTGCTAGTTATTTAGTACTAGTTTTGTTTAAGTTCTTTTATATGTTCCTGCCTGTTTACCTGATCAATTATGATTGAAGGGTCCCTTATTTCAATTTATCTTAAAATATCTTAGATAAGAATTTTTTGGAATGCTTATTTTTTCTATTCTCACTCTTTAGAAAAAGGCTAAAAAAAAAAAAAAAAACCTAGTCATTTGAGTAGTAAGTCCTGAAATTATGCCTATCTCTTTCATTTTGTAAATGAGGAAACTGAGGTTCAAAAAGTTTAAAGTGATTTGTACAAGGTCATAAAAACCAAAGGTAAAATTTGAACTCAAGTCCTCTAACTCCACAAGCATTCTATAGAAGTGTCAAAAGAAAAACATTTGTAGTACTATTATAAGGAAGTTTCACCATCTTCCTCTCTTTTTATTTAACTGCATCACCTATCAGCTATTTGGTCAGGTGAGTAAAATCACTATGGAGTTGCCATGGAGTCTTTCAAGTGCCAAGATTCACAGCAGAGGTAATCACAATTAAGCAGAAAAGATTCTCATGTATTGCAGTCTTCCAGGACCAAGCCTTTAAAGAACAGAATGTCTTTGTTTTGTGTATAGTGTGTAGCGTCTGGTCTCTCTTAATCTTTTTGAAACTCTGGGTAGAGTTTGTCCCAGCTTCTTTGTGATTTATATTCACAGATATAATTTTTATCTTTCAGGTCAAGTATTAAAAGAGTATGGCATTAATCACAATTTGCATTAACTGATATTATTGAACACATAGGCCATTCAAAGTGGTGAGCACTGAGCACTGTGGAAGAGGCCTGGTAAAAGACCCTTGGTCTACTCAAAGAATTTAGAGATTAAGTAAGATAAAATTGAAAAGAAAAGCAAAAAGACCTTAAAAAGTATGTTATTAGAGTAACCTTCGGGATGGATGACACGGTTAGAATTCTCCTCATATTATTTTACATAGTGCTAGAAAAGCAAATGATAGTAATAAGGAAATAGAATTGAGTTAAAAGCATAAACATTGACAGAGAGAAGACAAAATGATCCCTATTTTCAGATGACATGAGAGTTTATTTATAAGTCCTACATAACATTCAGTTCATTGAATACTTAAAGTTCTGGATTGGCTTTTGTCTTTAAATGGTTTAGGGAACAAGGAGGATGGAGAGAGAGATGCCCAAAGATTGAAGATAGATTTTGGGATTGGATAATAGACTCTCCTCAACCCAATTTGATCATAAGACTCTATTAGAACTGTGAAAAATAGTCAATTATCTATACACTGATTCATTTGAATTTCATAACAGCTTTATGAGGTATGTACTACATGTATTATTATTATTCTCACTTTACAATGAGATATCTAAGTCTTGGGGAAGTTATGAGTTGCACATGAGGCCACATCTAGTAAGTATAAAAAAGCAGGACCTGAACACAGCATTATTTGAACTGCGCTACATGGCCTCATGGAATGTATTTCATAAGTATTTTCATAGAAAATATCCAATTCGTACTCTCTTTTTTAAAAAAAAAATGTGGTTGGGGGAGTGGGTCAGAAGACAATAGAGAGTGAAATCTTCTTATGTCCTAAAGTTGGTTTCTATGCTTCAGCATCGTCTTGATCAGAATGATTGGCTTCTTGGTGCATAAATCCCTTTGTGTCTACTTCCAAAGGAAACTGTAGAGAAAAACAAATGGAATTTGCTGATTCATTGAAAAAGCATTTATTAAGTACTTTATCAACTATATGCAAGTCAATCTGCTAAGAGATAGGGATACAAAAGTCAAAGGTTTCTGCCTTCAAAGAGTTTATACACTATTGAATGGAAACATGTACACAGATAAGTACATATAAGTACACATATGTTTATGGGCACACAGAAAGAAAATGTAAACTAATTTCATTCAACCAAGAATTTATCATCTAGAGTACAAGATAAGACAAGGATAAAAGCATAGTATGGGATAAGTGCCAACACAATAAAACAAAATTATCAGTGCATATATATGTGCATTTGTGTGTGTATGTGTGTGTATGTGTGTGTACATAGATGGGGTAGGAACTGGTTTATCAGGGGAGGCTTCATAATGGAGATAACTGGTTAAGAAGTTTTGAAATATCATTCGTATCATATCAACAGATAGGTTAAGGGTCCAGGAGAAGGAAATATCAGGTACAAATGATAACAAGAGAAAAGCCACAGAAGTGAAAAAACACAGGAGAGGGAGTTCAGGAATGTTGATTATCATACCTGATTACAACATAGAAGAATAGTAAGAGAAAAATCTGGGGGAAAAAGAATGATTCCAGATAGAGGATCTTGAAGATCAGACTGAGGAATTTAAACTGAGTTTAGTAAGCACTGGGGAGCTATCAAGGTTTTTTAAGGAGGGAATTTATTATTGGCCATTAAACTATAACCTTAATAAATTCTACAACTTTAAATATAAAATAAAGAGAAATAGGATTCAGGGGTGCATTCCAACTAAGAACAAGACAATTGAATAGTTGTTTTGTGACAACTTAAGTGAGGTCTTACAATGATGAAGAGAAAAGCACTTCCCCTCTTCCACTGGAAAGGTGGGGAGCTGTAGGTATTGAATGTTACATACATAGCCAAATGAATGATTTTCCTCCTATTTTCAATCTTTGCTATAAAGGAATGTTCACTGGATGATGATGTTTATTTGGAGATGAATGTGATATGAAAAAAGGCATCAATAAATGTAGGGAGATGAATACAAGTTAAAATAAAATAGGGAAACAAAATGCCCCTGTAGGAGCATCCACTTTCTATAATGACTTAACCTATTAAATAATGAGTCCAGAGATCCTGAGTTTAAACCCCTTAAAACTCCATTTACATGGAGAGATTGTGTTTTTTCTCACCAGGGTTTCTTTGTAGAGTTCCAAAGTAAAATTCTGTAAGAGCATAACCAAGGCAATCTTCATGGTCAGGAGAGCAAATTTCATTCCACTTCTAAGGATCATCTGCAAAGGAAAGGAATACGAATGGATCATGGATTTTTTTTTTCCTTATTGCTCAAACCTAGTCCTAAAGAATAAGTTGAAGAAAAAGACCAAGAGGTGTAATGTCCAGACTAGCTCCCTGGAGGGCCTCAGTATCAGTCAGAGTAAGGAAAAAGTTCTTGGTCATTAGGGGGAGAAGTGAAGGAGACAAGAAAGCTGCCACGTGGCTTGCCAAAGATGTATCCTGGATTCTGGAGTCCAGAGTCTCCAGCTTCTGTCCTCTTCATCCTGCCACCAAGTGACTCTGACTTCTCCCCTTCCTCCTCCCTTCCCCCCCCTCCCCGCCCTCCAATCGTTGCCTATGATTACCTTACCACCACACATTCAGCAAGTACCAATGGTGAGGAGAGCTATCACATCACCATCTCATCTAAATATGTATATAGAGCTATTATCTCACATCAAATAGATAATTAGCCTTAAGTGTTCTGCTGTCTGATTCAAGCATACCTTTTCAGAGTTCCAGCCCTCTACAAAAAGGAGATTAAAAAAAAAAAAACTACTAGTTCCAAACTCCATGGACTCTTCTCTTATTTTTCCTTCTTCCTCTTTTCTATTCCCATCAGCCATATCTATACCCATGTTCTAGAAGATGAAAGTTTATTGAGAATCCAGTATTAAAATGATGCTCACCCAAGGCAGCATGTATAAGACTGGTTACTGTGACGTTTCATTTATAGAAAGACTGGATCCTGAGTTTGGGAGCCTTCAGGGTCTATGTGTAGAGTGAGAAAGTTCAGATTGAGCCACTGGTATAAGAAATGTAGAGTTCATGGTGGATAAGCTATATTTCAATATTCTTGTTCAAAAAAAAATAAGTAAAAGGGGGAGGCTGTTGGTTTCTCAGTTTACATATGCCAAATCAAAATACCACATACTTAGTAATCATAGATACATGGATCAAAGGATGTTAGAACTGGGATCTTACAGGTAATTTAGTTCAACCCTTTAATTTTGCAGATGAGGAAAATCAGTCCTCCCCAAGTTAAATGACTTTTCCAAGATTGTAAGCCATGTAGCACAGTTCGTATAATGGAGCCTGGATTCAAACCCAGATTCCTAATAGCATTCTTTCCATTTTATTATGGACTATATTTACAAGAGGTTCTTAGGGTCACATGAATATGAAGTTTCCTGTATTACTATTGGTGAGGAAAGCAGGAAACACTCAACTCTCCTCCTAGGACTGGAGTCTCTATAATTGAAGACAGGAATGTCCATGAGGTAATTTTTAGAAAATATGAAAATTGGGTTAAGATGAAAATCAGAATAATCTTGAAGGAGAGAAGATATTGGTACTACATGTAATTTGAAGGAAAGAGGAAGGGATGTAATGTACAGTAGAGATGGAGTCATTGTTGCTAGGCAACAAGAAAGCAGACTCTTGTCCCCAACCTTTTAAATATGATTGTGTAGTGTGTGTGTGTGTGTGTGTGTGTGTGTACTCCCAGCTACAGTTGCATAAAGCTCAGAATAATTCCCCTAGTTATATATCCTAGGAAAGGCTCTTAATGCTATTGCCACTAGTCAAAATACTAGTCTGAATTAGATCTAGGTATACAATTGGTTATTAAGCAGTAGAAGCTGGATCATGATTCAGTTGTCCCAGAAAAGGCCAGAATTCCTTTCAGAATTTGCTGTGCATAAGGCTCTGCTGTTTATTTACCTCATGAATGTATTGGGTAAAATCCTCTATTTAAGGGAGACATAGGCAGCCCTGGATCTGAAATCAGCTCACTTAAGTTCAAATCCCAGTTCTTCCTTTTACTGATTTATAACAACAACAAAATTATTATTATCATCATCAGTATGGCATAGTAAATGGATAACTGAACTCAAAACCATGCAAAAGCAGGTGTAAGTTAATTCAATGGTTGGTTGATGCTAGGAAAGTCTTTTAATATCTCATATTCTAGCTATTTTAAGACATAAAATTTCAGAAAAGATACCTATATTAGTAGAGGCAGTTTCTTATATCCATGAAATAGTAGGTCCACTCCCCGTGTTTACCTCTATCATCATTATTATTAACATGTGGATTTGTCCAGAGAGTGACCTTTGCCCAGACTTGAGGGGGTGAATCCCTGACTGGATTTATACTTAATACTAATGTTACACCCACACCTGAGGTTTCTAAATCTTGCTCATCTCCCTGATACTAGGGTTTCTAATGCCATTCCTGATTCCTGCCTCATTTGTCAGGTTTTGACCCCACGGTGATGCCAGAATAAGACTTGTTCATAACCGCAGCTGGGAAGTTAAATTTTATTTTCAACGTATCTTTACCCTTCTTGTTGCTGATTTGCCTGGCCCTGAGCCAGTCTCCCCATGGCTCTGGTTTTAATATCTGGCTATAAACCCCTCTGTGTTACAGCTGCTCAAAGCTAGTCCCATTGTCATTTTCTTGGATGCAGTTAATTAAATTCCATGCACAGTCTATGGCCCCACATCATAAAGACTCTCTGGCTAGAGATGCTGGGACTGAACTACTGTGATCCATGTCCCATGGAAGCATTCTGATTACCTTTGTCTCACAGTTTCAACAAGTATCCCTCTAAAGTTAATCAACCCATCAGTTCCCCTTCACATATCTTTTAGGATAGAACTCTTCAGGTCCTAGTCATGAAGGATCATTGCCACTGTCCCTTTGGAAATGGTAATCCTATTGATCTCAAAGGTTTATTGGCAGATTCTCTGTGAACATCCTCCCTGGAGAAAAATCTGAGTGTCTCATTCATCACCAGATACTTCATCTGGAAGATGGTATCATAAATGGGGATTGCCTAAGGAGAGAATTCAATATTTGCAAAAAATGAAATCCATTAGCAAATATCTATCAAATGCTTACTTTCTGTAAGTACTCTAGGAGTAATGATGGGAACCCAAGGATTAATCCAGACTAATTATTTTAATAAACAAGGAATTACTGATTTGGCAACAAGTTCCAGACTTGGAGTCAGGAAGATCTGAGTTCAAATCCAGTCTTAGACACCTACTAGCAAGGAACTTAACCTCTATATGTCCCAGTTCCATAATTTGAAAAATGAGGATAAAAATAGCAACAACCTCCTATGTTGTCACTAGGACAATAATTATATAACATTTTAAGTCACTTTGCAAAATGTGAAGTGTTATATAAAATGTCAGCTAAATATTTGGAAAACAAGAGTCTACTATGGACTCAAGTTTAGGGTCCATGCTTTGATGATATTAAGTATTTCATAACATAGGTCTAGCACAGATGGAATTAATAGTCTATGATCATTCTTAAACTAGCTAAGTACTAGCCTGTCACTGCTAGAATAGATTTTTGCTTCCAGCCTCAGTGAAGGTATATTAGTACATCATGAATATGGCAACTGGATCCAATAAAATATTAATTCATTCACTCAGTGTTCTTTTATTGATTCCTTATTCATGCATTCATTCTTATCCCTCAGTCAAAAAACCAAAACAAAACTTTGAGTGTTGCTGTGGATGGAGAGATGATGAAATTCTTAAATCATCCATTCTATTAGTTTTGAAGGAATGTTTTACAATGTATTGCAAGTGTTGAACAACTGTACTTTAAAACATCATCAATTCAAATGAAACTAATTTGAAGTTTATATATCCTTTGGTTAAAGAGTAAGTACACAGCTTATCTGTTCACTCTCTATGAAGGAAGGTTCCTAAACAAATGGTATGAAAAAGTATTATAAGGAAAATGTTTGAAATGGCTGAAAAGAAAATAAACAGTTTTCAAGTAATTTAGAAGCACTCATTTACTTAAAATTGCTGTACTAATTATGAATCATTATCTGGTCATTAAGCATTCCCTCCTAAGACTTTCACTAGACAACACTGCTAGCTTATTAGTAGTTACAACATACATTGCAAAAGAATAAAACATACTTCTTGGAAGCTAAGCATTCGGATTGATTTTATACCTCTTGGTCAACAAAGAGAGAAATAGAAAGAGAGAAATTGAGAAAATTTATTGTGTGTAAATGAACAACAATAAACATTTGCTGGTTACTAAATGTTTATTGAGTTGCATTAATTGACTAAATTGAGCAAATAAACATTACTTGTGACTTTTACCCTGTTTGGTAGAGAACCACACATCTACTCATGGAATTTCTTCTGGATTTCAGGATGAATGGGCAAGTTATAAGCAATAAAGGAAAGGGTTGAGTTTAATGCATTATAGCCAACAAGAAGAAAGAAAACTGCCTGAAAAACAATCTCCACTTTAGTCAGTCAGAGAGAAAACCAAGTTATAGATATGAGAAAAGCAAACATTGGTCAAGGTCCTGGATATTACCTGAATTCATAGCCAAAAGGAAATATTTCATCTGGGTCTTGAATGAGAGATGCTTTGGTCATTGACTAATCAAAGTAAAATGTCATGTTAAATTTACTGCTTCCCTCTAGTCCTTATGAAATGCCCATCTGGCATAGATGAAATTAATTGGAAGTCAAATACTATTGGGTGCAAATGGAGATTTTATAAAGTCATTCATCTGAGTACATAAGTATAATAAGATCTGATAAGGATTTTTGTGATGGGAAAAGAGTAGTAAGCCCCCCCCAAAATCACAGAATCATAAAATTCTTAAATCGAATCAGGTAATATCCTCACTTATAAAGAAGGATATTGAGGGTCAGAAAAGTTAAATGAGTTTGCCCAAAATCACACAGCTACTAGTAAATTCAGGTTTGGGATCCAAGTCCCTAAATGCTAAAGTCTATATTCTTGGGAAAATTCTTTCACCCTTGATTTTGCATTAATAATACTCCCTTTGAAATCATGATTTGATTATGATAGATCATTATTAAAATTGTTGAGTTTATATTTTTCTTCATATTCAGTAATTCTAATCATGACATTGACTTTTGGAGAGTTATTCCTTTTCCTTTGATCCAGCTTCATTCTTAGCTTGAGAATCAATCATTATTTACAGGAAACCCATCTGATCCTTGGAATAGAGTCAAGTTAAAAAAAAGTGATCAGAAGGTTGAAATGACTAAAGTCACTGAAGCACCATCATTCTTTCTATGGACTTCATCTTTCTCTATGGCCTAATCATAAATCTTTCATACTGAAAGAAATGGTAGAAGAAAATGTCTATGTTTTTCAGACATTTCAAATATGTGATGGACCTGAGAATACACTAAATCTTGACAAGAAGAAAGTGCTCCCCTTTCCCTTTAAATTTTTCCTGAATTCAGTTGCCTTTCCATCTATACCTAATACCACTTAACTACCATGCAGAGCTGGCTCTAGGCAAAAGCACAGTGTGGGCAAGATTTGTTTTTCAGCCCCCATATCTCTAGCTCTTCTTCAAGCCCAGCAAATGCCTTGTGCTTTTTCCTATGCATCTTTATCAAAATATACTCTTAACCTGCTTTTATGCTGGAAAAAAATCAAATGAACTAATGCATGTGGAAGTGTTAATAACTGATCACTCCTTCAAGGAATGGGTGGTCAAGTTACAAGTGATGAATTGAGAATCATAGTTGTAATTTTGTAGTCAGTAAAAAAAAAAAGTAATAGCCTGGGTAGAAATTTCCATTTCAATGTTGCTTTTCAGGAAAAAATGAAATTGAACAGTGAAAGAAATATAGCCTATAGACAAAAAAATTGGATAGGTCTCTTGTTCGTATCCAGAAGGGAAAGGGTTAAGGTTAAGGTTTAAAAAGTTAAGAGAACAAATATTTATTAAAGTGCCTAGAACATGCCAAGGCCCTTTACTAAATATTATCTTTACGAAAATTTCACACTGGATCTTAAATGGTACAACTGGAGCACTTTGACTTGTGTGAATTGATACAAGATGAAATGAGGAAAACCAGAATTTCTACAATGTATTTGTATTTCTACTATAATAACACTGCAAAATGAATAGCTTTTGCCAACTTAAAAACTCTGACCTATACAATGACTAACCATGAGGCTATGTGTAGACAAAATATCAAAATTTGTTTCCTTGACTATAAATATTTACTGTAAGTTTTCTTTTTCTTTCTTTTTTTCTCTTTTGTTCCATCAGAGAGGGTAAGAATTAATTGTTAATTAGCAAAAACTAATTTTAAAATTTAGTGGGCTGAAGCTATTAGCTTAAGGATGAATCTCTAAAGGAGTGATTTTGGATGGCAGTAACAGGATCTGGCAGAAGTATTCTTCCTAGTTCTCTTCACAAGTCATGCTCTAGCAGGACATAATTTTCCCAACCAAATCTTTTCCATCTTCCCTTAATGCAAAACCTTGAGAAATATAGAGAACCCCACATATTGAATCAAGATTCTGTTTATGAAAAAGACATGATTTTTGGTAGTTGGATTGTTATCAAGCTTGGAAAGACTTTCAGACATTATAGTTTAAAGACCTTTCTGCCTCCCCTCTGTCCTCTGCTCTATGCCGAGTAGTAAAGTTTGAAAGTGTTAGGGAGATATTAAGCTCTGCTAATACTTAAGTATTATATTGATTTCTCAAAGATGTTTGCATTATATGCGACCAGTTTTCAAAATATTTTAGGTCGACATTTCTAGTACAATAGGCATGAAGCTATCTTCCAATGAAGAAGATTCTCTCCTCTCCCTCTCCTTCTCCTTTTTCCTCTCCCTCTCCATTTTTCCTCTCCTGTCCCTGTCTCTATCCCTATCCCTCTTTCTCCCCTCTCTCTTCTTCCCCCTCCCCTCTTTCCCCCCTCTCTTCCCTCACTCCCTACCCTTGCTCTCCCTCTCCCCTTCCTCCCATCCTCTCTGTCTCTGTCTCTCTGTCTCTCTGTCTTTTTCTCTATCTCTCTCTCTTTTTCTCTTGCACATACACACACACACACACTTACTTCATATAATTATAGGGTGATAGAGATTTAGGAATAATTTCACTCACCTTCTGCCTCCTGCCCCCTGATTTTGCAAATGAGAAAAAAAAGCTCTAGAGAAGATGACTAATTTGCTCAGGGACACATAGGTAGCTAATTATTGGTAGGAAACAGATCAGAACCCATATCCTTTGACATCCATGGAGACGTAAGCATGTGCACTGCTTTTTAAAACATAAGACCTATGCAATGTCACTTCTTCTCAACTCCATAACATTACAATCAAGTGGATGCTTTTCTGAATACCAGATCTGAAATGCTTTATTGAATGGCTGCACCACTCATTTAAATTCTTGGTGCCTGGGTTTTCTTAGCTAAAAAATAAGAGAATTGCATTAGATAATTTCTTAGTTTTTATATGACTCAACTTAGAATCCTAAGAAAAAACAAACAAAATTCATTTCTTGACCAAGATTTAATTCCAAGTACAAATTTTGGCTAAGCTGACTCCATATACTCTAGGGTTAGACACTCTGCTATTGCTCTTTTGCTAGTCTGCCATAATATACCATGTTGCATTCATAAGAAAGTCCAAATGGATTTGGTTTTATTTTAGAGACCTACATTCTTTTTTTTTTTCCAATATGAGCACAAAAGAAAAAAACACCACTAGAGAAAAAGGCAAAAGAAACCAATCAGTAAAATGTTTAAAAAGGGAGAAGGAAGTCATTCAGAGACCCTTTCTAGTGACAATGATGAGACTTGGGGATAAATAGGAAAAATTGGAGGAAACAATAGGAAACTGATTATTCAGGCTCAATCCATTTATTTAAGATTATGGAAACATGGTATAGAACAACACTGGTTCTGGACTTTCTAATCCTGCCTCTAATGCTAACTAACCTATGTGACTTCTTGTTGGATTTCAGTTTATCTATAAAATGAAAATTTCAGATATGTCTGTAAATTGGTATTTCATATATGTAAAATATAATTTACATGTAATTTTTGTATGTAAAATTCAGTTTATCAAACAAATGTAAAATCTTTAAAAATTGACTAGTCTTTGAGGTCCTTGAACTTTGACTTATGTCCATGATCTGATGATATGCCTACAAAGAACAACTTCTAATTCTAGGAAATTTGTTGAGTTGTTGGATTGACTTTAAATGAGATATACTTCAATGGAAAAGGCAGTTATTGTGAAAATTCTGTGTTAAACATCTACAATAAGGGTTCTTAACTTTGTTTATGTCCTGGACCATTTGGAGAATCTTGTGAAGTCCATAGGACTTTTTTCAGAATAATGTTTTAATATATAAATTTAAAATAAGGACAACCAGTTATATTGAAACGTAGTTATAAAAATGCTTTAAATAACTCTGTGAGGCAGCTGGTGGTTCAGTGACTAGGCCTAGAGTCAGAAACACCTAAATTCAAATCCAGTCAGAGACACTACTACCCAGATGTGTGACTCTGAGCATGTCATTTAAGCCTTTTATTGTCTAAAAAAGTACCACATGAATCTAATGGAGAAGGAAATGGTAAATGACTCCAGGATCTTTGCCAAGAAAATCCATGAACAGTTTGTCCCTGGGGATATGAAGAATCAGACATGACTGATTAACTGAAGAACAATGACAACAACAACAAAGTTTATGGACTCCAGATTATGAATCCCTATAGGAGCACAAAGAAGAATAAGACATAGTATCTAAACTACTGTGATAGTCTTCTAATAAATATTCCCACATTCTCTCTTCCTTCACACCTTCTAACTTATTGTTCCCATTTTTCTTAAGATAATTTAATTTTTATTTCTAGTCATTCCTCAGCTCAAAACTCTGGAATGACTTCCTACTGCTTAGAGAATAGCATTCCAGCTCCTCTACTTAACATTCAATGGTTTATATACTCTGGCACCTACAAGCATCTGTTATGCAATTCTGATCTAATTACTCAAAATTAAAATAAAGACTCAAATTACTACCCAAACTGGACTGTTCGCTATCCTCTGAACACACAAAGTTCTATGCCTCCTTCATGTGATTTTCCATGATGCCCCAACTCTGCTTGTAGCATCCTGCTTTTTCCTTCCCTTGTTAAATTTCTATTCATCCTTTAAAAGTCCAATTCAAATGTTACTTCCTTCAGGAAGACTTTCCTTTTTCTCTCAAGGAATTAGAATTGTCACCCTCAGATAATATGTACTACTTTGTTTTATATCTTATTAAAGTGCTTGTTATGTTATACTACATATGTTCTGTCCCAATTAGATGGTAAGTTACATGAAGGCAGGAACAATTAGTCACAGACATGTCAAATGTCCCTCACAGTCTAGGAGAAAGGTTAATAGTAGAGGTACTTAATATGTGAATTGAAATGAACTGAAGAATCTTAAAGGGACTGGAGGAGATACTGGGTTCACACAAATCATTACAGTTCTAAGTAAAGTATGCCATGTCTGTGAGAGGTGCAGAGCTGTCAAGAATTCAAAGAGAGATTCTGATTGAGAAAAATCCCAGTGCAGTTTCTTTGCAATGTGTTGATAAGCCAGTGTATGATGAAAAAGTAAATGTAGACTTGAAGTTTAGCAATTAAAAAAAAAAGCAATGGAATTATGCCTGAGGGTCTCAAGTTTGGGGGCAAGGAGAGACCTAAGCATACCTATGGAGAGAAGGGGAAGAATCCTTGGAGAGGCAAGCTAGTGAGGGACCAGGGGTAAGGGGATAGGAAGAAGATGATAAGCCAGGCAGGGAGAAAAAATTTGGAACATAAAGTCTTACAAAAATAAATATTGATGTTTAACCTATATAAGATTGTTTGCTGTCTTGGAGAAAGGAGAGAGAAGAGAGAAGGGAGAAAAATTTGGAACACAAGGTTTTGCAAAAGTGAATGTTGGAAACTATCTTTGTACATATTTGGAAAAATAAAATTTATTAAAATAAAAAAGTATATAAAAATAAGTGTTGAAAATTATATATGTATTTGGAAAAATAAAGTAATATTGAAAAAAAATTTTAAAAGAAGCTTCTATTAGAAGAAAGCAACAGATACATGAATATTTAAGTGGAAAATGTGTACAAAGTATATACAAAATTTATATGTTGTATATCCTGTAGAAGGGCAGCTAGGTGGTAGAGAAGATAGAAAAACAGTCCCAGAGTTAGGAAGATCCAAATTCAAATCCAGCCTCAGACAATTACTAACTGTATAATCCTGGCCAAGTTACTTAATTCTTATTGCCTCGGTTTTTTCAGCTATAAAATGAATTGTAGAAAGAAATAGCAAATCACTCCAGCCTTTTTTGTCAAGAAAACTCCAAAATGGAGTAATGAAGAGTCAGACATGATTAAGATAACTGAACAACAGCAACAATGACACTTTTTAATATGTGAGTTCCTTGAAGGTAGAGGCTTTTGTGTTTGGTTTAGTTTTGTCCTTATATCCATAGCACCTCCCACGGTGCCTTGCCAAGTAGACTTTGATGACTGACTATAAGATTATATTGAATTCCCAATTTTTCAGTTCAAATGTTCTGCCAAAATACAACCCTACAGTAATAATAGCTAGTATGTGTATAGTGCCTTAAGATTTCAAAGAATTTTGCATTTATTAACTCAGATGATTCTCATACATTGTTATGAAATGGAAGCTACTATTATAACCATTTTACGGAGGAGGGAACTTAGGCTAACTTGTCTAGTGAGTCTGAGTCAAGAATTGAAATCAGTCCTTTTTGAATCCAGGTTCAGTCTTTTAACTACTGAGTCACCCACCTGGCTTAAGAAATTAATAATTTTTCCCTGATAAGAGAAAAATGCATTCTATTCTTTGTGTCTGGAACATTGTCTGCAAAGTTATTAATTTTACTTGAATATCAGAAAATGAAATATAGCTCTTTTCCACTTTTGGGAAATTTCTATTGTTGAGGTATTAAAAAAAACCTGAATTTGGGAATGATCATTGATTTAGATGTTTAGATGTTAGATTTAGATGAGATAGATCCTATATAATAAGATATTCAGAGGGTTCAAGGAGTTGAAAGAAAGTAACAGCTTCTTGGCATAGACAAATAGGGGTCATTGATTTTGTTAATACAATTGCTATCCAAGCCAAAATGATTGACAGTGATGACATACAACCTGTGGGTCCCAGAGATACTACAAAGAGAAAAGGAACTTTGATTAAAGAAACAAAATTTGCCAGATGTTCAAGATTCTCAAATGATCTCTCAAGCTTTTCCTAAGGCTTTTCACTCTGTACCCAGCTCTGTGCTATGGAAGTATGGGAGATTACAAGTATAACAAGAGGATTTTTAGAAAGTTGTGTTAATCTCCACCAGGAATCTGAAGGTTTTGACTATTTTGGTTTTAAAATTAATGTTTTTTTTTAAATAAACAGAATCTATATTGCCTTTAAAAATAAAAGCTTTTATGCATAGTTTACAAATAGGGAAAGTAAGACTTAGAACATTTAGGTGACTTCTGTAGGGTCACACAATCAGTATCAGGCAAGGAATAAAATTCAAATTATATGTAGCATGACTGCAAGATAAGAGATCTTTATAGTCTTACTCTAGTCTGCCTAAGATACTCATACGTGTTGGACCATAAGAAAAATGCTTGGAAATATACCAAAACATGGCCATGTGACAAAGCTCCATTAAGGGCAACATGTTTTTGAGATTGGAATTGTGTAGAGTCACTTGATTTCTAAGACAACCACCATGTCCAGAGAGCCTCAGAACATTCTCAAAAATGAAAATGTTTTCAGTCTTAAAGTTGGGGAAAAACATAGAAAACGCTGCCCTATGTGTCCTTAATCATCTAGCTGCTGTGTCCACTTTTGAGAGAAAACAAAAGAAAATTAAAACAAAAGCAGTCACTTTGTTCCATGCCCTAAAGACTGAAAAAGGTTTTGCAAAGATATTTTTTCCTGCCACTAATTTTAAGGTCAAAGACAACTCTGGTGTCATAAATAGTATGCTGATCTTAGAAATCTAAAGAAATAGGTTCAAATCCTACCTCAAAAACTGGATAACACTGGGCAAGTTACTTAATCACTTTATACATCTGTCCATTGTAACTCTCTAAACTACAAACTATCATGATACTGGGAGTTCCCCATGCCAAAAATATGATCAACTAATGTTTGCTTGGTACTTTACCATTACAAAAATGTTATTACACTCCATAAGAGCAGCCAACAGTTGTAAAGCAGATGGAAATTTCAAAGGGATGTTCAAGAGGATTTTCTCACAAGAATTTTTTCAGGTAAAATATTATTATCAGCATTTTACAGATGAGGAAACCAAGACTTTGATCAATGGAATGACTTGTCAAGAGTCAAATACTCTAAATATAACTGGTCACATGAGAATGAAAAACCCTTTTGCTTGCTTCCTGAGGATTCATCTCATGTTCTTTCTACTTGTGGATCTAATGATGAAGATGGCCATTTCATAGGATCAAAGATTTTGATAGAACTGAAAGGGATTTTAGGCACCAACTAGTACAAGGATTCTTACCAGTTTTTGTGTAATGAACCCTTTTGGTAGTCTCATGAAACCTATGGATTCCAATTCATAATAAATCTTGTTCCATTAAAAATTAAAAATCTCAAATGGATATCAGTGAAAATAAAAGCATAATCATTTTATATCCTGCCATGGAACATTTGAAATTTAGTCTCAGTGTTCTTAAGGATCCATGAACTCTAAAAATTCTTGACCTAGTCCAACCACTTAAGTTTAGAAATAAGTAAACAGAAGTCCAAAGAAGGCTTTCTTAGGTCACACAGTTAGTAAGTGGGCAGAACCATTATTTAAACTTTAAAATATAATGTTAACATTGCAAAAATAACTTGAAGTTTACTTGTTCAAGCTCACTCATTTAGCAGATGAAGAAATTGAAGCCCAAACGTAGTTAATACAGGATCTAGATCTGAACTCAGGTCTTCGGATTTCAAATTATAGTAGTAATACCTGAACTAGGAAGAGCCAAAACAGAGAAAGAAAATTACAGAACAATCTCCTTAATGAATATTGATGCAAACATTTTGAATAGAACATTAGCAAAGAGATTATAACAATTTATTGCTAGGATAAGACACTATGAACAGGTGGGATTTATAACTGAACTAGCAGGGCTGGTTCAATATTAAGAAAACTATCAGCATAATTGACTATATCAAATACAAAATTAACAGACTCATATGATTATTTCAATAAATGCAGGAAGAACCTTAAGATACAGCAACCATTCCTTTTAAAAACACTAGAGAGCCTAGGAATAAATCAAGTTTTCCTCAAAATGATAAATAGTATTTATCTAAAACCATTAACAAGCATTATATGTAATAGGAATAAGTTATAAGTCTTTCCAATAAAATTATTTCAATTAATATGTTATTAGAAATATTAGCTTTGGTAGTAAAAGAAGAAAAGGAAATTGAAGGAATTAGAGTAGACAATGAGGAAACAAAATTATCATTCTTAAAGAATCAACTAAAAATCTTTCTGAAATAATTAACATTAACAAAGTTGCAAAATATAGAATAAACCTACATCATTCATTGACATTTCTGTGTGTATTACTAAACAAAGCCCAAAGTAAGAGATAGAAAGAGAAATTCCACTTTAAAAAAGTAATAGATATCATAAAATGTTTGAGAGTCTACCTGCCAAGAAAATCTCAAGAACTATATGAACACAGTTACACAATTCATTTAAAATAACAAAAGATCAAGAATGTCAAAGGAAATAATGAAAGGAAATGCAAAAGAAGAGTTTGGTATACCAGATATAAAACTATATGATTAAACAGCAACCATCAATGCATACCAAAATAAGAAATAGAGAAGTAAATCAGTGGAATGAATAGGTTAGGTACACAAAACATGATGGTCAATGACGATGCTGATGTATTGTTTGACAAACACAAAGATTCCAGCTTTTGAGACAAAAACTCATTATTTGACAACAATTGCTGGGAGGAAAATAGTATGACAGAAACTAGGCATACACTAACATCTTCCAACATACAAGATAAAGTCAATATGGATATTTGATTTAGATATAAAGAGTGATACTGTAAGCAAAAATGATGAAGGAAGAACTGTGGAGAAGAAAGGATTTATAACCAAATAAGAGATAGAATACATGAAAGCCAAAATGGATAATTTTGACTACATTAAATTTAAAAGGTTTTGCACAAATATAGCCAATTCAACCAAGATTAGAAGGGAAGTTGAAAGCTGGGAAATAATTTTTAAAGCCAGTGTTTCTGATAAGGGTTTCATTTAAAGCAAATTATAATACAAGTCATTCCCCAATTAATAAATGGTGAAAGCTATCTATAGTCATATGAAAAAAATGTTCTAGATCACTATTGATTAGAGAAATGCAAATTAAAACTCATACCAATCAGATTGGCTAATATGACAGAAAATACAAATGATAAATGTTGGAGAGGATATAATAAAATTGGAACATTAATGCATTGTTGATGGAATTATGGACCAATACAACCATTCTGGTGAGCAATTTGGAATTATGTTCAAAAGGCTATAAAACTGAACATAGCCTTTGGTTCAGCAATACCACTACTAGGTTTGTATCAGAAAGAAATCATAAAAAGGGGAAAAGAACACACAGGTTCAAAAATATTTTTAGCAGCTTTTTTTGTGGTGGCAAAGAAGTGGAAATCAAGGGGATGTCCTTCAACTGGGTAATGACTAAACAAATTGTGATATACGAATGTAAGAGAATACTATTGTGCTATAAGAAATGATGAGCCGACAGATTTCAGAAAACCTGGAAAAAATCCCATTAACTAATGCAGAGTGAAATGAGCAGAACCAAGAGAACATTATACACATTAATAACAAGATTGTATGATGATCAGCTGTGATAAAGTTGGCTCTTTTCAGCAATGAGGTGATTCAAAGCAATTCCAATAGATTTATAATGGAAAGTTGATCCGCATTGAGAGGGGGGGGGAGGGAGAGAAGAAAGGAGAGAAAAAGAGAGAGAGAGAGAGAGAGAGAGAGAGAGAGAGAACTATGGAGACTAAATGTGGATCAAAGCATTGTGTTTTCACCCTTTTTGTGTTTGTTTGCTTGATTTTTTCTCATGTTTTTTCTTCTTTTGATATGATTCTTCTTGTGAAGCCTGACAAATATGGAAATGTACTTAGAAGACTTGCACATATTTAACCTATATTGGATTACTTGCTATCTTGGGTAGAAGGGGGAGAGGAAAAAAACTATTTCTGCATATATTTGGAAAAATAAAATAATATTTTTTAAAAAATGATGAGCAGGCAGATTTCAGAAAAACATGGAAAGACATGAACTGAATACTGAGTGAACTGAACAGAATCAGAAGGAGATTATAGATAGTAACAGCAACATTGCACAATGATCAACTCAGCACTTCTCAGCAATACAATCATCTAAGACAATTCCAAAAGACTCATAGTGGAAAATTCTATCTTCATCAAGAGAAAAAATCATAGAGTCTGAATGAAGAGCAAAGCATACAATGTTATGTTTTCTCATAGTTTTTCTCTTTTGTTCTGATTTTTCTTTCATAACATTTCTAATGTGTAAATACATTTTGATTGCACACATATAACCTATATCAGAAATCTTGCCATCCTTGAGAGGAAGGAGGGAATGAAATGAAAAGAATTTAAAACTTAAACTCTTATGAAAGTGAACATTGGAAACTATTTTACTTGTAAATGGAAAAAAATAAAATAATATTAAATGGAAAAATATTTTGGACTTGAACATAATACTTTAGGATGGAGATTTTAATCATTGCATATGTATCACAAATCTCCAGGCAGTCTGGTGACACTTTTGAACCCCTCCCTAGTATCACATTTTTAAAATGCAGTAAATACCTAAGATTACAGAGAAAAACAATTATGTTGAAATAAAACAATTTTTTAAAATTCCCATTCACCAACCATTCTGGAGAGCAGTTTGGAACTATGCTCAAAAAGTTATCAAACGGTGCATACCCTTTGATCCAGCAGTGTTACTACTGGGCTTATATCCCAAAGAGATCATAAAGAAGGAAAAGGGACCTGTATGTGCACGAATGTTTGTGGCAGCCCTCTTTGTAGTGGCCAGAAACTGGAAAATGAATGGATGCCCATCAGTTGAAGAATGGCTGAATAAATTGTGGTATATGAATATTATGGATTATTATTGTTCTGTAAGAAATAACCAACAGGAAGATTTCAGAAAGGCCTGGTGAGACTTACATGAACTGATGCTGAGTGAAACAAGCAGGGCCAAGAGATCATTATATACTTCAACAACAATACTCTATGATGACTAATTCTGATGGACTTGACCATCCTCATCAATGTGATCAACCAAATCATTTCCAATGGAGCAGTAACGAACTGAACCAGCTATACCCAGCGAAAGAACTCTGGGAGATGACTAAGAACCATTACATTGAATTCCCAATCCCCATATTTTTGCCCACCTGCATTTTTGATTTCCTTCACAGGCTAATTGTACAGTATTTCAGACTCTGATTCTTTTTGTACAGCAAAATAACAGTTTGGTCATGTATACTTATTGTGTATCTAATTTATATTTTAATATATCTTGCCATCTGGGGGAGGGAGTGGGGAAAAGAGGGGAAAAATTGGAACAAGAGTTTTGGCAAATGTCAATGCTGTAAAGTTACCCATACATATAACCTGTAAATAAAAGGCTATTAAATAAAAAAAAATTCCCATTCAAATTCATGAATCCCTTAAAACTATATTTTAAGGTTTGAGTCTTGGTATAGGCTTATTCCTCACAATCACATTGGAAAGGAAAGGAGATTGAGAGAAAGGAAATAGATCTGGATATAAAGTTGATGATAAAAAACAAAACAACTCAATAAAAATGTTTGTTTTTAAGAGTTCTTCTCATTTCTTTGAAGAGGACTAATTTTTAACATGAAACAACCTAAGAGATAGAAGGAAGGCTAAACTTTCAACAAAACAGAGCCATTTATATATGTTTTAAGATATATGGTACTTTACATTCTTGATCTTATTTGAACCTCTCACCAAAACTTTGGGACTTAAGGATCATCTTTGGATATCAATTTTGAACATTAAATACAATACCAAATTTACAGATGCAAATGCAGATGGGGTAGCTAGGTGGTACAGTGGATAAAATGCTGAGCCTGGAGTCAGGAAGATTTATCTTTCTGATTTCAAAATCCAGCCTTTGACACTTTCTAGCAAGTCATTTAACTCTGTTTGCCTTCATTTCTTATCTATTCATTTCATAGGTACTATAGAAGCTGGAGAAGTAAAGAGCAAACCCCAAATGGAATAATGAAGAGTAGGACATGACTGAAAATGACTGAATAACAGGAAAGACAGACTCAACGGAAGGAAGTAACTTTCCCACAATCACACTACTAGAGTTGTGGACGAGATTTGAGACTGACACTTTTCTTAACTGCAGATCAAATGGTCTTTCCATCATACCACACAGCCTTTCAAAAATGCAAATATCTTATCATACTGATACTCATTAAATTGTGAGTTCCTTCAGAGCAGGGAGTCTTTTTTTGCCTTTCTTTACACCCCCAGTGGTTAGCAAGGAACCATGAAGACAATTTTAAAATGTTTGTTGACTGATTAACACCCAAATATAATGAACCTAGACTGACTTTTTCTGATAACTTTTGCTAACAGTGCCTTCTCCCACTACCAATGTCTGCCAATTACCTTGCATTATTTTATATATACTTCTATGTATGCATGTTGTTTCCCTCAATATAATGAATGCTCCTTGAAGCCAAAACTGGTTAATTTTTATGTATCCTTGACATCCAGAAAATATTAAGTACTCAATTAATGCTTCTTAAGTTTTAAAATTTGCATTTTTAGAAACTTTAACTAGTTAGCTTTAACATATAAATGTACATATATAAATATATACACATATGCATATACGTATGAATGTATATATGCCACATGAGTGTGTTTTACATACGTGTAATGCATGTGTTGTATGTGTGTGCATGTATGTGTTTATATCTGTATATATGATGCTAATTTTGTAGAGCAACTTAGTTTTTATAAGACTTTCAATCTCACTGGATTTTTATCTCACCATTGGAATGTAGGCTAAGTACGACTGTCCCCATTGTGCAAAACTGAGACAAAGAGAGATTATATAAATGACCAAAAGTCTCACAGTGCAAGTTTAGAAACCCAGGTTTCCTGATTCTCATCCTACCATTATTTTCATTAGACCATAAGGAAGACAGCTGAGAAGAAAACCGATAAATTTTGTATGAATTAAACTCTCTAGAAAATAATTCAGTATCCAAAATGTTTCAAAGTCTGTTTAATGTTTATATCCCCTCTGGGGCTCACCCAGGACAAAATTACAAAGTAGGGAAAATTTTCCCTGTAGTACCTCCCTGGCTTTCATCTCAGTATCCTTCTCTCCCTCAGGCACTAATCCTATGTCCAATTTCCACTGGGTCTCCATTTTAACTAGCTGTCAATTAATCCCCAATAAGGTATTAGCTGATAATGCTTCAGATATTCCCCTCTCCTAGCAGAAGTTTCTCATCTTAATAGGGGTCTCTGAAAAGTGAAAAAGTCTCCAAGACCACAAAAAATAATCATGAATGGTAGAATTTTAGTCACTGAGGTAAAAGGCAGGGGACAAGGTATTTTGGAATGGGAAGAAGGTAACTTCCTGGTGCCCAGCCAACTATGATACATAGATATTATGTTTTGATGGGTATCATGAGTAAAATCGTCTGTCAATACTTGTGCTGTGGTCAATATGTATCTTTTAAAAAATAATGACACTTTGGCCATAAAATATTCACATTGGTCTACTCAGTTGTGTTACCTTAACCATGGAACCTGCTATAAGTTAGGGTAGCTCTAATCAATAAATGTTATTATTGTTACCCAATTCTTGACTTCCTTTCCATACCTGAATACTGTTTAGTAATACAGACTTATAGTCATGCTTTACTTTCTGAAAAGCATTTCTAGTTCCCAAGTGATGCTACACAATTCTGGCTCTAATTAATGCTACTCTAATTCTGGCTTTCTTTTAAAGTGTGTAGCCATATTTTTCATGACAGATCAAGACATTAGAGTAAAATATAATTGTTTAGAGAGGGCCTTTGTAAATTTTCTTTGATAAATTATCTTTTCAGCCACCCATGATCAGGATCAGTTTTCAGTCTTAAGGAATGCAGCTAACATTGTTAGAGAAGATTATTAAGCAAAGTTTTCTGCAGAATTAGAAAACTTATGTTAGAATGTTTTAATGACTTTCAAGCCAGGAAACATCCTGATATACCTCTGCTCATTAGTAACTTTCCCAACTATTGGTAAACAGTGTGTAAAACTCTTTCTCTTTAACTATTTTGATGGAGACTAGATTTAGAATGGCTAAGATAGGTAGTGTGAGTTCCAAAAAAAAAAAAAAAAAGATCAAGATAGGAAAAATTGAAAGTTTATTTCAGAGCTCTGCACAGAAAAATGGTTATTAAGTCAACAAATCACAATATCTGCTTTTGGAATGCTCAAACCCCTTGGAGCTAGATGATAAAATAGTCATCACCATTACCCTTTTCTCCCCTTCCTCCCTCTTACCCCTGTGTCAATCATAGCTATAAAAAACCTCATAGAAAAGCCATCTAATCTTATGCCTTGGGTTTTATGAATGAAGAAACTCAGGCAAAGAGAGATTGACTGACATACCTGAGGTTAAACCAGTAGTATGCATCAAAGGCAGGATTTTTTGACTTTACAGCTAGTTCTCTTTCTAATGAACAACAATGTCTCCATACTGTAATGATAACAATACAACTAATCTACATCATTATATGGAAGTAATCCATTACTTTTGAGGATTGTACTAACAATACTCAAACACTGTCAAATCTCCTAGGCAGCTAAAAACATCTCTAAGTATTGCTCTGACTGTAGACTGTGCGTCTGTCATTCAAAGGTAATCCCAGCTCAGTTTGAAGAGAGTAATCAATCACCAAAGAACTGGCTATCAGGTGATTACTTTTTTCATCCAGGGCAAGTGTAGTAGACTAGATTGGACTAATAAACTACAAATTCTAGACTACAGATGTTTCATCATAGTCTTGAGTGAAAGAATTCTATGACACATAAACCTGATTGCTGCTTCCATAACCATACATGTTGACCTCTAAATCAATGTAATCTTAATTTAAATTCTATAAACTTGTTTTTAAAAATATTTTTAAAAGTCCAAGTATTTCAATATACAGTGGTACTTTGCTACTTATTGTTAATAGCATAACTAGTGGCAAAAATGACAAATACCAAATGACTTCTTACCACAAATATAATAAACTCCGATTCACAACTTAATTATCTTCCCCAACAAATTCCTTAAGAGGGCAAATAGAGAAACAAGATAGCCTTGGCTCTTCTCTTCTTTACCCAACTCACTTTCTAAGAGGAATTGCAACTTTTATACTTTTTCCTCAATCCACATCCTTCAAGCTTTCTTGGGGAAAGGGAAGTGGATATGAATGTGGAAGCTATGATCCCATGCCCTCCAATACCCAGGGCTCTGTCCACTGTTCTGGGATTGGGACTTTGAAGAGTCCTGCGTCACCACCACAGCCACCTCTGAGGAGCGTTGGTACTTGAGCCACCTCTATTGCTCCTGCTCCTGCTGCTTCTCTTGCTACTGAGCACACTGAATGCGCTGTGCCCCTTTCCTTCTCAAAACTATTGTTTTGAGAGCCAGAAGACTGCATGCTGCTACCACATTGTCCTGTAGAACCTGCCCCTTGACCTGCCTTCCAAGACGCACAACCTCAGCATTTTGTACCCTAATCTGATAGTCCTATACACTGCTGTCTTTTCTGGGGAGGAGCTGCTCATAGCTGAGGCAATGGCAGCAGTCTTGTAGGAAGATAGCAGTGTACACTTGGCCAACCTTACATTTTTACTACTCATTCAAATTAACAACCAAGTGCTCTGAGTGTCAAGCAAGCATCAATAGATGAAGCATTTTTTCTCTTGTCAAAATTTGTTGAACAAGGAATTTGACAAATGTCAAAGCAGACAAGTGCCCAAGTACCTCTGTAATTGGATTCCTTTGTAATTCATGCATTTTTTTTAAAAAAATGTATTTTAAAATGTTATTATAAGAGAGAGTCCATAGACGTTATAAGATTGCTGAAGGGTTCCATGGAGCCTAAAAGGGCTAAGAACTCTTTGCTCTAAGAGAAAAATAGCTCTCTTCCCCAGAGACATTTATGGTTTACAAAATAAAAGAGGGCTAAACTTGAGTCAAAAGACTTGAATTTAAATCTCACCCTGATGGTGATCTTTGGCAAGTGGATCTTCATCTCTAAAATTAAAGGGTTGGGCTAGTTGACTTAAAAGGTCTCCACTAACTAAATTTATTATCTCATAAACCCTGTGAAGTATGTGATTAAAGCAGTAATATTCTCACTTTATAGGTGAAAAACTAGGGCAAAAAAAGGTTCATGGCTTGTTGGTATTACTAATAAGAATTAGAGCCTGAACTCACCTAAGTCAAGAACCTTCTCCTCCCGCCCCCGCACTGCCTTAAAGGAAATGCTTTCAAATTGTTGACAGAACAAAAAGAGTCCTTGATTTTAAGTCAAAGGGCCTGGGTTCAAATTCTGACTCTGAGACTAACTAGCTGTGTTACCTGGCAAATTATTTAACACCTCTGGGTCTGTTTCTTCATGTATAAAATGAAGACTTTGGACTAGACAGCCTGTGAAATATCTTCCAATGCTAACTCTATTAACCTTAAATTGAAAAAAATATTAAGTTCCTCAAAGATAGGGTTTGCATTCTAGCTTTTGTTTCCCATTCGTGGCACATAGAAGGGACCTCATAAAAACTTGCAATTAATTGAGTAATCCAATTAAAAATTACCAGGTCTCTAGATGGCATTTCAGAGGTAATCAGATGGCCTTGAAAATATCTATACCTTGGCTAACTGTTTTTTTTATTCCCATTGCCTGTTTCTGCCAGAAATTTATACTTTTTGGTCTCTTGTTACATGCATTTCTCAGTAGACAGCTCTGAAAATTATTAATTCTAGCTTTGAAGATGTTTTATTTTCTTTGTACAGGGGACTACAGACAATGTATATTCCAATAGCAAAAGAAACACAGCTGGAGCAGGCTGATGTGAGGGAGCTGTAGACAAAGTATAATCATTTTTATAAAGATAAAACCTGATCTTTGCTAAAACATTTGTGTCCCAGCCCAAGTGATCATTCTCAACAAGGACTGGGCTCCTCACTTGCTGATGGAACTGTTTGTGTCTGTCCTCATCCCACATTACACAGTATGCTGGGCCTCATATCCTTAAGTGTAGCTCTCAATTATCTTATTAATATGGAATCATAGAATTTTTAAATTAAATTTAGATAAAACAAGAATTTCTATAACATCAATGAGGAGAAAAAATAGTTGTACATAAAACTGCATAGTTGTACATAATGCAGTTTTATGTACAACTATTTTTTCTCCTCATTGATGTTATAGAAATTCTTGTTTTATTTCTAAAGTTCAGAATTTTAAAATTCTATGATTCCATATTAATAAAATTGCTCTCCAAAATGGGCAGATAGTTTCACAGTTTAACCAACAGTAAATTACTCTCCCAATTTTTCTACATCCTTTCCACATTTTTCACTTTCCCCTTCAGTCATTTTAGCCAATTTGATAGGTATAAAATGATATTTCAAGGTTGTTTTATTTGACTTTCTTTAATCAATAATGAATTAGAACATTTTAATATGATTATAAATTGTTTTAATTTCTTTATTGGAAAATTGTTCATATTCTTTGACCATTTATCAATTGGGGAATGATTCATATTCTTATAGATTTGACAAAGTTCTTTCCTTTATATATTTGAAATAGAAGATCTTTTTTTTTTAATTGAGCAGTTCTACTTTATTCAAGTCATTAGTTAACATCACCTTATTCTCGCTGAATGAACCTTCTTTAGCTAAACTCTATGTGCCAGTAAAAAAATTTAAAAGCTTTTTATTTTCAAAACATATGCATGGATAATTTTTCAACACTGACCCTTGCATAGCTTTGTGTTTCAGATTTTCTTGAATGTTTTTAATATATTGTTGTAATATTTTAACTAGTATTTGTGATTTTTTGCTTTCATATTTAACTTTCTTTTTTGGTTATTACTCCTCTTATTTAGGTATCAATATCATTTTTTTTATAAAAGGGGTTTGATAGGATCCCTTCTTTGCCTATTATTTCAAATAATTTATTTAATATTGGAATTAGTTGATGTTTAAATGTTCGATAAAATTAATTTGTAAATTCCTCTTGTCTTGGTCCTTTTCCCCTTGGGAAGCTCATTTATGGTCTGTTCAATTTCTTTTTATAAAATAGGTCCAATTAGATATTTTGTTTTCTCTTCTGATAATATAGGCAATTTACATTTAAAAATATTCTTTCATTTCATTTAATTTTTAATACATAAGGAAGGAGTATCTTCTGTATATTCATATTTACATTTTGATATTCAAGAAATGTTTCAATGAATAGAAAAGGCCTGGCCCAAGAATACCCAACTTCTTATAAAAGCTATATGGCCAGATCCCATATCTGAGAGGGGAAAACTCATTAATATATAGCACACACAACAACAAAGAGTTTTTGTTTTACATTTATCATAGATTAAATGTCATTATATATAATGTTAATTTATGGTATATATGATTTGTATTTATATGGGATTTCAAAATTTGCAGCACTGCTAGATAATCCCAATATTATCCTCATTTTGCAATTGAGGAAAATGAGGAAGAAAAAGATTAAGATTTGCCCAGGGTCACTAGCTACTAAGTATCTGAGGCTGGAATTGAACTCGGGTGTTTCTGACTCCAGATTCAGAACTCTCTCTATCCACTGAACCACCTACCTGTCTCCACAAATGTTCTTCAGTAAACAAATTCAAAATTGTTTTTTCTCTTTTTTTAATCCAACATCATCTATTTTGCATCTTTACATTACATATTTATATTATTTTATTTGGGTTTTTAGTACATCCTTTACATTGAAGAAAATATTATTATATTATATCCTTTTGAAAAATATTTATTGAGTACAAATAAATGGTCTATATGTTTGGGTTAGGGTGTAATTTCATTAATGATTACAAACCAAGTGTAAACACTTGGGATTAAATCTTCAACAAATTCCCAGGTTGTTTTCTGTCCTTTTTCAAGAATTCAATATCTGATTCATAGGCTTCTTCTCTACCTCAACCTCCACCCTTATATTTAGGGAATTCAGTTTACATGTTGATGTCTCTTCAAATACAGTTGTTATCTTCTCAATCCTTATGATCTGCACATTTACTTAACTGTACATGGATACATAGAGATGGTGAGTATCACCCACAAGTGTTCCTTTCCCATAATCCATCAGCCAGAAATTCATCTTTCATCTCTCTCCCTTCCTTCCTCACTCTGTCTTCATCTCCCTCCCTTCTTCCTTCCTTCCTTCCCTTCCTCTCTGTCTCTTTGTCTCTCTCTGTCTCTCTGTCTCTCTCTCTCTCTCTCTCTCTCTCTGTGTATGTGTGTGTCTGTCTCTGTCTCTCTCTCTGTATGTGTATCTCTCTCTCTGTCTCTCTCTCTGTATGTGTATCTCTCTCTCTGTCTCTCTGTCTCTCTCTCTCTTCCCTTCTCTTCTTCCCTCCCTCTCTCTGTCTCTTTGTCTCTCTCAGTCTCTCTGTCTCTCTCTCTCTCTGTGTCTGTCTGTCTGTGTCTCTCTGTCTCTCTCTCTCTCTCTCTGTCTGTCTCTCTCTGTGTCTTTCTCTCTGTCTCTCTCTCTCTTCCCTTCTCTTCTTCCCTCCCTCCTTCCTTCCCTCGCTCCCCCCTCTCTCTCCCTCCCCCCTTTCTCTCTTTCTCTGTGTATGTGTGTCTCTCTCTCGTTCTCTCTTTCTCCTTCTCTCAAAGCAGGCAGCCTTTAGCAAGTCTCTAAGGCTGGGATAACCCACCAGCAAGACCCTAGTCTTCTGCAAGCCAGCAGTTTCTTAGGCAGCGTAGCAAGGACTTGATCCCATTGTTAATTAGTAGTGAGGCTTGGTGTTACTACTAACAGTGAGACCTATAGCAAGACTGGACCTGGGATCTGCCAGCAAGAAGATCCTGTTTCCATAGCAATCTAGGAGCAGGACCCTATCCTTGGGGCATACCAGCAATAAGATTATTGCTTCAGGAGTTGCTAACAGAGAGGGTCTGTTTCTATAGCAACCATCAGAAGGGCCCCACCCTCAAGGCAGATCAGCAATAGGATCCCTCCTCCAAGATCAGCCACTGGAAAGACTTGGTGGCTTTCTGGCAGATGTCATCCCAAGAAGAAGAACCTGAGCGTCTCATTCATAATCATGTCCAGATACTCCATTTGGAAGCTGATCTCATAGGTGGGGCCTGCTTAGGAAGAGAAGTCAATATTTGTAGAAATTATATCATCACTAAGTATCTACCCAATGCTTACTACATGCAAAATTGTGCTCTAGGAGCAATGATGGGCAACCTAAGGAATAACCTAGTCTAATTAGCTAAAGAAATATAACTTCTCTGGCAGTGAGGTGGTATAATCAAAAAAATCCTAGATCTGGAGTCAGGATGTTTCAAGTTCAAATCCATCATCAGACACCTAAAGCAAAGCACTTAATGTCTTTATGCCACAGGTACCTCATTTGAAAAATGAAAATAAAAATAGCATCAACATCCCATATTGTCATGAGGCTAAAATTATATAGTATTTGTAAGACATTTTTATCAACCTTAAAGTGCCATATAAATGACTGTTAGCTTTTTAGGAAGCTATATCTGACCATGTGCTCAGGCCTGGGGCTCATGCTTTGGGAGATACTAAGAATTTTAAAGCATAGTTCAGAGTAGTGGATGTTTGGCAAATTAGTGGAATTAGTGCTAAATTCTAGCCTGTCACTGATAGAATAGATATTTACTTCCAATCAACTTTCCTTCTTTCGTTCCTTCTTTCCTTCCTTCTTTACCTCCTTCTTTTCCCTCCTTCCTTCCCTCCTTCTTTCCTTCTTATTTTGCTTTCTTGCTTTTGTCATTCTTTCCCTTCCTCCCTCTATCCCTCCTTCCTTCTTCCCATCCTTACCTCTTCCTTTTTCCTTCTTTCCTTCCTTCCTTCCTTCCTTCCTTCCTTCCTTCCTTGCTTGTGTGAGAGACATAGAAGACCCTTACCCAAAATGACTACTCAGAGTTCACTCAGTAGAAGGCAGAAAAGTTGTTTATTGAAAACCTCTGGAGGATGAGCCGTCCCATTGTGAGATAAGAAAGAGAAAGCTTGCGGTAAGAGGGCTAAAGAAGTAGTAAAGATACATAGCTTTTATACAAGAAATTACATCCCAAGTAAGAGAGCATTGAGAAGGGGAGGGGGAGGCATCTAATTGGTTGTTGCTATTTGGGGAGATTGGAATGGAAGGTTTCTGTTTCCCTGAAATCTCCTGATTTCAGGGAAACAGAAAGTCAGGCCTTCAGGCTTAATCAAGCAGATAGTGGTCCAGCTAATAGACTAAATATCGATAAATGTCAAATACCAATAAATGTCATCAGCTCAGATTAAGTAAATATGTTTCTAACTGGCCAAGGCTCAAGTAGATATGAGCCTGCACATATTATACAGGTCATATGGGAAACACAGAAATAATGAAAATAAAATACAGAAAAAGAATTCATACATCCCTGTAAGTTCTTCACCTTATCTCTCTCTATTCCAGACACTTCCTTCCTTCCTTCTTTCCTTCCTTCCTTCCTTCCTTCCTTCCTTCCTTCCTTCCTTCCTTCCTTCCTTCCTTCCTTCCTTCCTTCCTTCTTTCCTTCCTTCTTTCCTTTCTTCCTTCCTTCCTTCCTTGCAAAATTATGATCCTTTGGACAAAGTAAAGACAAGTGCACTATGTAAGCATTATGTAAAAACAGGTTACTAAGCAAATGAGTGGTGTAAATGAGTGTATAAGGAAAATTCTTGAAATGGCAGGAAAGAATAAACAATTATTTGAATAATTTAGAAGCACTCATTTACTTACAATTGCTGTGCTAATTATGAATCATTATCTACTCATTAAATATTCCCTCCTAGCACCTTTACTGGACAACACTGCTAAGTTATTGGCAGTTATTACATACATTTCAAAGGAATAAAATGAATACTTTTTGCAAAATATACATTCAGATTGATTTTGGACCCTTTGGCCTGAATCAATAAAATTTGACTATTTTCAGTTAAATGGGCTGTAATATTCTCTTCTCTAAAATATACTGTTCTCTGGGAGCAGGTTTCTTGGGGGGAGGCTTCTGGAAGCAACCTTAGTTTTGATTCAAAGTAATAATCACCTCAAATGCATCCAGGAGTTAAAGTCCAAATCCTTTATTGTCTCTTCCAAAATCTTATCTCCTTAACTTAGGGCTCGGCTAGTTTTTCTGGAGGCCTTCCGAATCTTGGTTTCAGTGTTCTCCACAGGGCAGCTGGCCACCACTTCTCTGTCTTCCTTCGTTTTGCCCGACTGCCTTCTCTGGCTTATGAATCTCCTCAACTGAATCCTGCCTTGTGAATCTCTCAGAGTCAATCCTGGTTGAGCTCCTAGCTTATATATGCTTTTTTAAAGGTATGAATCTTGTGGAACTATACTAAGTACTAAGTACATCTAGAGAACTGTTAAGCACCCTGCTAAACAACCATTGTTTAAACAACCAATCTATCAATTCCACTGACTTAGCACCTTGTAAGAATCCTAACAATAGGCAACATTGGTCTATACGTTTACCAAGACAGATAATATTACACTGGATGATTCCCATTTGGAGCTCAAGAGAACTTTTGGCTTTTTCTTCTATCTCTCTAGCAGCAATTTACAGGAAATGTTTTTGGTTTTTATTTTTAATTAGGAATGAGTCTGTTATTTCTACTATATGCTATATCCCCTTCCATATTCTGTGGGTTCATATCTTCTGTAATCCGTTGAATGTCACTTAATCCTTAGTTAGCAATAGTCTTGAACTGTGTTCTTCCTTCCTTTTTTCTTTTATCCTGCCTGATCCATAGGGGCCTTCAATAAACATTCCTTGGTTACTAGCTGTTTATTGGATGGAGTTAATTGATTCCTTTTGCCTGCTGATAACAAACATAACTCATCTATTTTCAACCTTAGGAAACACTATGTTATACTGCATCCTTAGGCTTGAGAGGTATAATGGAAAAGTAGCTTTAGGATAGATTTTGAAGCTATAAAGACCTGACTTCAAGTCTCTATTCCAACATATACTTGCTGCATGACTCTACACAATGTATTTAACCTGTTAGTACTGTGGGCAGTTCTCCATGATTATGATTTGTAGTGAACATACTGAATTACATGGGCAGAGAAAGTTCTTCACTTGAAGCTCTAGTCACTAATAGTGCACCATTGAAATGATGGATTCAGTCTTTATCCTTCCCCTGGATTAGACTCAGTTCAATTGTAAGACTTAAAAAAGACTATTCACCTTTGGGAAAATCTGTTAGTACTACTGCCCTTGAAAGCAAGTGGGTTAGGTGAGAAGAAGTTCCTTCTCATTTCTTTGCTACTGGCCTCTTCTTCTCATTGTCTTTAAAATAGGGGGAGAGAGACAAAGAAAAAGAGACCGAGACAGAGAGAGACACAGAGACAGAGAGAGAGAAACACAAAGACAGAGAGACAGAGACAAACAGAGACAAAAAGAGACACCAGAGATACAGAGAGATAGAGACATAAAGAAAAAATATTTCCATTGGGGGTAAAAATAAACAACAATAAATACTTACTGGTTTCTAATTGTTTATTGGATGGAGTTCATTGATTAAATTGAGTAAATAAAGATTACTTGTCCTTTTTTAACCTTGTTGAGTAGCATACTTCATATGTCTTAATGTTCTGGATTCAGGATGGGTGGCCAAGTTATAAGCATTGAGAGTGAGGATTGTATTTATATTTCCATAGCCAGAAAGAAGGACAACCCCCTGAGTAATAAACTCCAACACAGTCAGAGCTTTAGGGAGAGAACCAAGTTATAAATGTGAGAGAAACTCAGTCTAAGGTTAGTATTGGAATTCCTAGTCAAAAGGAATTATTTCACCCTGAGTCTCAGATGGGTGTAGCTTTTGTCATTGACTAAAAAAGTAAAATGTCATGTTAAATTTATTTTTTCTCTCAAGTCCTTGTGAAATATTTATCTGATATACATGAAACAAATTCAAAGCTGAATCTTTGTGTCTGTTTCATCAGCTAAAAATAAGAGAATTTGATTTGATTCTCCATTTCCTTATAACTCTAAATTTAGGATTCTATGAAATATAAACGAAAATGTATCTTTGACCAGCATATTTTCCCAGGTCCAAATTTCAACCAATCTGGCTGTTGGCTGTTGATCTTTTGTGGTCAAGCTATGATACATCATATGGTTGGTTTTCTTAAAATTTTTCAAAAGCTTTTTAGAGAGGAAACCCACAGTCATTTTTTCTAATATGGGCACAAGAGAAGGAAACAGGCAAAGCAATCAGTATAATAAAAAAAAAGGGGAGAAGGAAGCTGTTTGGAGACTCTTGATGGGATATCAGACTGTAGGAAAAGTAAGAGAAAGCAGTAAGGAAATCATTATTCTGAGGTCAATCCTAATCCCAATCCAAATCATTTAATAGTATAGGAACATAGTGTAAAACATCATTGGTTCTAGATCTGGGTTCAAACCTTCCTTTGCTGTGTTCTACTTGCATGACTTAGGCAAATGAGTTCCTCTCCTTGAATTTCAGATTCTTTGTCTGTAAAACAAGGGATTTGGACTAGATGGCCTTTGAGTTCCCTTCAAACCCTAACTCTCTTCCTATAATTCTCTGATTTATGTCAATAATCTGTCCTCATGACTATTAAGAACAACTTCTAATTCCACAAAATTTATTGAATTTTTGAATTGATTTTGATTGAGATCCAATTCAATGAGTCATTTTTTGTGCAAAACTGCATGAAGCATCCAAAACAGGGATTCTTAAACTTGTTTAAGATGGATCTCTTGAAGAATCTAGTAAAGTTTATAGATCTTTTTCAGAAAAAATATTTTAATATATAGAATAAAAATAAGGAAAAGAAAATATATTGAAATGTAGCTATTATTTTTAACTAAGTTTATGAAGCTGCCAGTGGCTTAGTGGATAGAGAAATCAATAACTGAATTCGAATCCAGCTTCAGATAATACCCAGATGTGTAACAAGTCATTGGGCAAGCCACTTAACCTTTGATTGTGTGAAAGAAGAATCCATTGAATCCATTGGAGAAGGAAATGGTAAGCTACTCCAGGATCTTTGCCAAAAAAAAATCACATGAACAATTTCTCCATGGGCACATGAAGCATCAGGCATGACATCAGACATTAAGCAAAGAACATTAACTGAAAAACAGCAAAGTTCATGGAGTCCAGATTATGAATCCCTAGTCTACAGGAGTACAAAGAAAAATAACACATGGCAACTAATCTACTGAAAAAGCTGTCTAATAAGTATTCCTATCTTCTCCCTTCCCACCTTCTAACTTATGTTTCTCACTGCTGCTAAGATAATTTTCTTTGTATTGCTGGTCACTCCTCAGCTCAAGCCTCTAGAGTAGCTCCTTCCATCTTATATAATAATATTTTAATTCTACCTAACATCCAATGCATCCATCTGTTATGCAATTCTAAAAACAAAATTCACTACCCAAACTGGACTGTTTTCTATTCCTTGAACACACAATGTGGTATACCTTCTTTACATACGATTTGCCATAATGCCCTGGCTTTGCTTGTAACATCCTGCCTTTTTCCATCCCTCATTAAATTCCTATTCATCCTTTAAAGTCCAACTCAAATGTTACTTCCTCAAAAAAAAAAAATTTGTCCTCCCTCCCCGCAATCTATAATCATTTAATTTTTTGTCTTACTAAAGTGCTTGTAGTGTTATGCTATATATGTATGTTATGGTTGGTTAAATGAAGGCAAAAAGTTAGTCATAGACACTGCATATGTCCCTCAGGGTCTAGGAGAAAACCTTACAATAGAGATGCTTGATACATGACTTGAAATGAACTAAAGAATCTTAAAGACAGTAGGGAAGATATTAGATTTGCATAAATTATTATAGTTATAAATATAGCAGTATCTGTGAGAAGTGCAGAGCTTTCAAGAATTCAAAGGAAGATCTTGATTGAGAAGAATCCCAGGATAGCTTCTTTGCAATGTGCTGTTAAGCCAACGTATGATGAAAAAGTGAATGTAAGCTTGAAGTATAGCAAAAAAAAATTATGGAATTATGCCTGGGGGTTTCAAGATATTATCATTTAATCATTTAATGAGCACAGAAATCAGAACCAGAAAATCCTGACTGTTCTTCCAGTGTCTTTGGGTAAGCCATACTCACTATTTGGACTGGTTTTCTCATCTCACAAATGATGATTTCTAGCCCTAAATCCCAGGGTCTAATAGATGATTTTTCTAATGAGCTTATTTCCTACCCAGAATTCTTTCTTTCTCTATGTGGCAATGCCTCTTCTAAATGGTATTGATAATTGCAAAAATCATGACCCTAGTTTTGACCAGTTTTGGGGTCCAGTTTTCTAGTCATTCCAGTAAGACGAGACTGACTTTCAATCCCTTCCCTGAATGTAGCATCCCATCTCCCACCTCAATGCCTGTATGTCCCTTGCTTCCCAGAATTCACTATGTCTTCATTTCAATTTCTGAAAATCCTTTGCTTCTTTCAAAGCTCAGTTTATATTCCATCTCCTAACGAAAGCCTCTTCTGATCATTCTTCCAGGTGTGTGAATGATCTCCCTTTCCTCTCATGCATTTTCATTCAATTAGTTGTTAAGTGCCTACAATATACAAGACACTATAAAATGCTAATGGTACAGAGACAAAAACAATACTGTACCTCCTTTCAAGAAGTTCATATTCTATTGGTGAAAAACAATATATACAAAGATATTTAAATGGAAAATTTGTACAAAGTTGATATAAAATATATATGTCACATTCTCTATAGAAGGGCAGCTATGTGGCATAGTGGATTAAGCAATGATCCTGAAATTAGAAAGATCTAAGTTCAATTCCAGTCTTAGATAATTACTGTCAAGTCACTTGATCCTTGTTGCCTCAGTTTCCTCATTTGTAAAATAAGCTGGAGAAGGAAATGGCAAACTATTCCTTGTCAAGAAAACTCCAAATAGAGTAACAGAAAGTCAGACAATATTAAAATAATTCAACAACAATAATACCCTTTATTATGTAAGTTCCTTGAATGTAGACACTTTTTTTGTTTGATTTGACTTTGTCCCTCATTCATACACCTCCCACAGTACCTTACCCAGTAGATTTTTAATAAATGCCTATAATATTATATTGAATTTCAGTCCAAATGTTCTACCAAAATACAACCTTATAGTAATAATAACAATGAACACGTATATAATGCCTAAAGATTTTCAATGCACATTGCATTAATTTTCTTATTTGATTCTCACAACATCCCTAACAGGATAATTTGCCTGAAGAGTCTGAGTCAGAATTTGAAATCAATTCTTTTTAGCTCCAGGTTCAGCCCTCTAGCCACAGAGTTGCCCAGCTGGCTTGGTGAAGATTCTTCCGTATGAGAAATCATTCTATCCTTTGTACCTAGGACACTGTCCTAATTTTACTTTAGTATTTTCATGAATATTGGGCATGAATATAGGCCCTTTCCCACTCTTGAGCCCGAAATGGGGAATGAGCACTGATATAGGTATTTGGATGAGGGATAGATTCCATTCATATTAACATATGCAGAGGGTTGAAAAGTTTAAAGAAAGAAACTACTTCTTGATGTAGATAAGGAAGGGGCCACTGGAATTGTTAATGGAATCTCAATTTAGACCAAAAAGGGTGATGGTGATGACATCCAGACTGTAGGTCCCAGAGATACTACAAAGAGAAAAAAGAACTTTGATTAAAAACATTTGTCATGTTAAAGATTTTCAGATGATCTCTCAGCTTTTCCTAAGCCTTTACTTTATATGTAGCTCTGTGCTAGGAACTATGGGAAATATAAGCAAATGTAATTATTGATGACTTGATCCCAAAATTTGTATTGATCCAAGAAGACTGGGAGTTGAGACTTGGTTTTAGTTTTATTTCTGCCACTGTTTAGCTGAGTATTAGACAAACCATTTCTTCATTATGGACCTAATTTAAAAAATAAGCAATATAGACTCAAAGTCACTAAGTTCCCTTTCTGTTTTAATTCTGTGATATTATATTGCCAATAGTTTCTTCCAGGTTTGACATTTTAGGATTTTATGATTCTGTGATATGGTATACAAGATGCCATAGATGTGTGGAAGAAAAGTGGGAGGTACAATTACTTTGCATTATCTTAATGATTTAATATTGTAAAAATCCCTCTATCATGTGGTATCCTGATAGTGAAAATTAAGGTGAAATAAAATATTAAAAATCTATGCAAGTAGACAATTAAGCAGATGACCTCTTCCACTGTTGCAACAACCACTTACTTATGCTCCTTGGAGAAGAGTTCCTTCAGTTTTGTCAAAAAGAACTTCTTTTAGAATTGTAAAAGCATTTTTTCTCCTATCCGATATTTGCATGCCAAATAATCCCTCTGCCCTCCCCCTTTTTTTTCACCCCCTTCACCTGTAAAATACTATACTTTTCTATTTTATATTGCTACAGGATACTGCTGATTGACTGTATATTTTCCTCCAGCAGTGAACAAAATACACTTAGTAAATATTTCTAATTGAATTGGAGCATATGGATTCACAATCTTTTGAAACAATAATGACCATAGTTGGAATTTTTATATTGCTTCAAGGTCTGCAAAGTACATACTATGTCTTATTTCATTTGACCCATATAATATCCCTGAAAGTTAGACACCGCAGATATTATTATGCTTAATTTAAGTGAAGCTTAGGGAGTTTAGATAACTTGTTTAGGGTCACAAAACTAGTATGTGTCAGACAGATAATTAAAATTCAAATTATGTCTAGTTTCTTTGCAAATTTAGTGCTCTTTCCATTCCTACTCCAGTCTGCCTAAGATAGTTGTCTGTGCTGAATCAAAAGAAAAATACTCTGAAGTATACCAATATATGTACCTGTTACAAAACTCCATTAAAGGAGACACGTTTTCAAGATTAGAATTGTGTAGAGTCACTTGATTTCTAAGACAACTATCATGTCTAGAGACTTTCAGAGCATGCTCAAAGATGAAAAATGTTTTCTGTCTTAAAGCTGGGAAAAACATAGAAAAGACTGACCTATATACCCTTAATTATCTAATTTCTGTGTCCATTTCTGAGAGAAAACAAAAGAAAAGCAAAACAAAACCAATAATTTTGCTCTATACCCTGAAGACTGGAAACGTCTTTGCAAGGTTATGTTTATTTCTGCCATTAATTTAGGGTCAGAAACATCCCTGATGCCATGGATAGAATGTTGGACTTATAAAACCAAAAAATAGACTCAAATCCTTCCTCATTTACTGTGAAATGCTGGACAAGTTACTTGACCTTTATATGTCTGGTTACAGTAACTCTCTATGTCGCATTTACTAAGTTACAAACTATCATGATCAGGAAGTGTTCTATGCCAGTAAGATCATTATATTTGCTTGCTGTTTAACCATTACATAAATATTTTTCACTCCTCATAAGAATAGCCTCTAATTATATAGCAGCTGGAATTTTATGAGGCATGTCAAGATTATGTTCTCACAACAATTCTGCAAGGTAAAGCATTATTATTATCATTTTACTGATGAAGAAACTGAGGTTTGATCAATGGAATGATTTGCTAAGAGTCACATACCCTAAATATAATTGATTAATTTAGAATTAAAATCCTTGTTGCCTGGTAGCATCTAATGGTGGATCTAATGATGAAATTGGAGAAGGAAGGAACTTATGGCTAGAAAAGAAATAGAGAATATTATGAAATGCAAAATGACAATTTTGATTACACTAAATTAAAAAGGTTTTCCAAAACAAACCAATGCAGTGAAGATTAGAAGGGAAACAGAAAGTTGGGGGAAAGTGTTTACAACCAGTGTTTCTGATACAGACCTCATTTCTAAAATATAGAGAAAATTGAGTCAAATTTATTTTTAAAATCACATCATTTTTCAATTGATGTGTTAAAGGATATGAACAGATAATTTTCAGATGAAATTAAAACCATTTCTAGTCATATGAAAAAAATGCTTTATATCACTATTGATTGGAGAAATGAAAATGAAGGCAATTCTGAGGTTCCATCATACCTATCACATTGTCTAAGATGACAAGAAAAGATAATGATAAATTTTGGAGAGGATGTGGGAAAACTGAGACGCTAATTCATTGTTGGTGGAGTTGTGAACTTATCCAACCATTCTGGAGAGCAATTTGTAATTATCCTGAAAGGGCTATCAAACTGTGCCATACCCTTTGATACAACAATGTTGCCACTGGGTCTGTATCTTTGAAGAAATCATGAAAAAAGAAAAAGTATCTACATGTGCAAAAATGTTTGTATCAGCTCTTGTTTGATCTGCTAGGTAAATTATCCCTTTTTCTCCAAATTTGTTTATAGTATCATCCTTTATTCCCAAATCATGTACCCATTTTGACCTTATTTTGGTATGGCATGTGAGATGTAAGTCTATGTCAATTTTCTGACATTATTTTCTAATTTTCCCAGCAATTTTTGTCATATAGTAAATTCTTATTCCAAAAGCTGGAATTTGGGGATTTATCAAATACTAGATTACTATACCCATTGATTATTGTGTTGTGTGTATCTAATTTTTTCTACTGATCCACCAGGACTAAATGGTTTTGATGATTGCTGATTTATAATATAGTTTTAGGATTGGTAGTGCTAAGCCATCATCCTTTGATTTTTTTTTCATAATTTCCCTTGATATTCTTGATCTTTTATTCTTCCAGATGAATTTTGTTATTCACTCACTATTTGACAAAATTTGACAAAAATTGCTGGGAAAACTGGCAAACACTATGAATATGGAAAAAAACTGCATATCCTTTGATCCAACAATGCCAGTACTGGGCCTGTATCCCAAGGAAATCATAAAAGAGGGGAAAGGACCCACATGTACAAAAATATTTATACCAGCTCATTTTGTGGTAGCAAAGAACTGGAAAATGGGTAGATGCCCATCAATTGGGAATGGCTGAACAAGTTGTGCTATATGAAAATCATCAATCTTATCACTCTATAAAATAATTGATAAACAAACTGATTTTAGAAAGGTCTGGAAAGATTTACACGAACTGATGCTGCATGAAATAGGCAGAACCAGAAATACTTTGAGCACAATAACAGCAAGAATGTGTGATGATCAACTATGAAAGTTTTCTGTGCTTCAGTGAACCAAAGCAATCCCAATAGACTTTAGATGAAAATGTCATCTGCATCCAGAAAAAGAAGAATGGAGATGGAATATAAATCAGCACATGCTATGTTTGCTTATTTTTTCTGATTTTTTTCTCTCCCATATTTTTTCCCTTTTGTTCTGATTTTTCTCTCCCAATATGATTCATAAAGCAAAATGTGTTTAAAAATATAAATAAATAAAATCTACTCCAATTTAACATGAGCTCTAGGCTTTTTATGTTTGGAGTGATTTACATATCTAGGTAAAAATATCTCTCTTCATCTCTGTCTTTTCATTCTCTGACTCTGATTCTGTCTCTGTGTATTTATTTTCTTTCTCTAGTTGTCTGTGTTTCTCTGTCTCTCTCCCGTCCTTCTTATCTCTATTTCTGTCTCTGTTTCTATCTCTCTGTCTCTGTCTTTGTCCCTCTGTCTCTCTGTCTCTCTGTGTGTCTCTCTGCCTCTGCCTCTGTTTCTGTCTCTCTAACCCTTTCTGTCACTCTGGCTCTCTTTCTCTCTGTCTCTTGGACCTATGATTTCATTAGTAGCAGGAATTCAAAGGAGGAAACTCTACTGGTAACAAATTGTCAATTAGCTGTCTTGAGATATGTGAGCTTAAGTGAATTGTCCAAGTTCACATAGCCAGTAGGAATGAAGAGACAGAAATTGAACTTTGGTCTTCAGGACTTTGAGGCTGAATCTCCAAACCCAGGCCCATATTACCTTGAACTTTATTTTTTTCAGTGAGAAGGAGCTTTCTCCTGAATCCTCTTATTTTGCCTGCCCCAACCTTGCAAAAGCAATTGTTTTTCTTTGCTTGGATGGTTATTCTTACTCTTTCATGTTTACAGTCTCATCTTTTGCTACTTTCTGCTTGATGTTTTGCATCAGAATATCTCCATAAAATTTGATAATGGAAAATGTCTCAAACACAGCCCTAAATCAATCAGTCCACAATTAATAGAGTATACACTAATATGCACAGCTTTGGTAATGGTAAAGTTAGCTGGGTTCATCCACTGGGATTCATCTACTATAGAACTCTAATTGCCCATATCAAGATAAGTTATTTTCACTTGAATAAGGAAGATGTTTCACCTTTGTTTTAGTGCTTATCTTTACAAATCTCCATAAAATGCCTGTCTACTTTACAAAGACTGCAATTATCCAATAGAATTAAAATCAAGAATAAGCTCACAATTGTGTTTCTCAAGCCTAAAACATATTCAGAAAATAACAAAATTAAGTTTAGAAAGGTATGCAGGTGCTAGGTGGCACAGTGGATAGAGCACTGAACTCAGGAGGATCTGAATTCAAAAGTAGCCTCAGATTCTTGACATTTACTAGCTATGTGACCCTAGTTGAGCCACTTAATCCTGATTGCCTTGCAAAAATAATAATAATAAAACTCTTCATTCTAAAAGAGCTTTGTTCAAAAACCCCTTCTTAGATGAGACTACTTAGGGTCTATAAAATTTTATGATTTCCTGACCTAAATTGACCCTGAAATCCTTGAAGAACTGAGTATCCAATGCCCAGATAAAAAAGAATCCCAAATAATATACATCAGACGCCATCAGAGCTATAATATTCCTTCTGCAAGTATGCAGAGTCTGGCTCTAACACAAAATCCTAAAGAAATAAGTTTGAACTCTTTAACCATATATTGAGCATTTCTTTATTGCCGTTATTATTGTTGTTGTTCTTTGTCCTTCATTCTTGAAGAGGACTATGACATCAGGGAGGTGATGGCATGACAAAAAAATAAAACGAAATAAATTAAGCAAGGGAGACTGTGCAAAGTCACTAACCTCACTTTCTGCTCTAGAGTCATCTGAGACCAGTGGCAAGATATAAGTCATAATGACTGGAGATGGCCTGGATGCAGTAGGAGACCTTAACATTTTTAAGTTAAGTTCTTTAATTGTTCCAGCTTGACTAAACCAGTGCCCAATCAGCAATTAAAGGTAGGTAAGAAATGAGGTAGAGAATGGCCTCTTTTACTTGGAAGCATTAATCTTACATGTTGAGAGACGGACAGACAGATACACTCATACATATGCACACAGAGTGAACTCAGGAATAGCCAAGTATCTCAACTTCCCACTATTAGCCCACACTATCCCTCTTGTGAATGGATTAGAGATGAGGAGACAAAACAAAGATCAGGGAAGAACAAGCAAACTTTGTGCAACTAGTACTAAGAATACATCTTCTTTCTCCCCATTTTTTTTCTTTTATGAGAGTAGGTGAAGGCAAAGAGGAAAAAGTTAAAAATAGAATGAAGGGAAACATACAATTTATGATCATAACTGTGAATGTGAATGAGATGAACTCACCCATAAAATAAAAGAAAAAAGCAGAATGAATTCAATAGAAGAATTGAATAATAAATTGTTTCCAGAAATACACATTCATATCCAGTTAAAATAAAAAGATTGAGCAAAATCTATTCTGCTTCAGATGAACTAAAAACAAGCTGGAATAGTAAACATGGTTTCATGTGAAGCAAAAATAAAAACAGATTTGATTAAAATAGACAACAGAAAAATATTATAAGTCCCACAAAAAATTAATTAAAATCAGCACAGAGAGAGACATACACACACTCACAGAAACACAAAGTTTTTCAGCTGGTTTTCAGTCATGTCTGATTCTTCATGGCCCCCTTTTAGGGTTTTCTTGGTAGAAATACTAGAGTAGTTTGCCATTTCTTTCTCCAGACTATTTTGAAGACGAGAAAAGTGTTGCAAACAAAGTCAAGTGACCTGCCCACTGGTTACAGCTAATAAGCATTTTAGGCTAGATTTGAACTCAGAAAGGTGACTGTTCCTGACTGCAGGCCCAGCACTCTATCTACTGTGACTCCTAGATGATATACTAACACATTCAAATCTATACCCACTCCCATCCTCCCCTTCCCTACATAAATACATAGAAGGGTAAAAATGAAACTGGTTACTAGGAGAAATAAGGAAAAAAAAAAACAACAATGATGAGGAACTTCAATATACTCCCTTTCAAAAACCAAACAAATGTAACAAAAATAGAATAAAGAAATTAAGGATCTCAAAGGAATTTTAAAAGAATGAGATATGATAAACTGTGGTGATTAATGAATGGAAATGGAAAAGGGTATTAAAAATCCTTAATGCATTTTTTTCACTGAGGCAATTGGGGTTAAGTGACTTGCCCAGGGTCACACAGCTAGGAAGTGTTAAGTGTCTGAGGCCATATTTGAACTCAGGTTCTCCTGACTTCAGGGCTGGTGCTCTATTTATTGCACCATCTAACTGCCCTTCAATACTACGTCCTTAATATTACATTCTAATATTGCTCAAAATAACAGTAACTTTATAAAAATTGACCCCATATTGGGATGGAGGCTATTCATAAACAAATGGAGAAACTCAGAAGTAATAAATACATCAATTAATGATCATAATGCAATAAAAATGATATTCAATACAGGTTCACTAAAGAAAGAGTTAAAAATTAATTGGAGACAAAATAACATGTCTAAAAAATTTATGATTCAAAGAACAAATCATAGAGACAAAAGCTAACTTCATCAAAGATAATGAAAACAATAAGACAATATAAACGTATTTTAATACAAAGAACACAAAGAACAGTATTTAGGGGAACATTTATTCTTTTAACTATTTTAATCAACAAAAAAGTAGAAAAACAAATTTTGAGCTTCAATAAATAACAAAATAGAAATTCTTCAAGAAAAAAGGAAAAGAACACATAACTGATAATCAATAAAAGTAAGGGCTCATTTTGTAGGAAAAAATGGAATAGACTATCGATGAATCTGGTTTTTAGAAGAAAGAAAAATCATAAAACAGTATCAAAAATGAAAAAGATTTCATAATAAAAATGATTGTTAACAATTTATTGTGAAGCCAACAAATTAAACAAAATGAATGAAATTTGCAAAAATATAAAATTCTCAGATTAATGGAACAAAAAAACCACAAATTTAAATAACCCAGTTTCAGAAGGGAAATGATCACTCCATAACTAAGTTTTAAAGAAAAGAAATAAAGGGGAGAATTTGTTTTACAAGTGAATTCTGAAAACATTTAAAGAACAATTAGTTTCAACATCATATAAATGTTTGCAAAAATAAGAAAATATATGACCCTGCCAAATTCTTTTAATATAAGATATTAATGCCTAATTTTCCAAAGTCTTGTATCTAAACAATAAAAAGTCCAACCAGAGAAAGAAACCTATAAATGAATATTCCTTATGAATATCAACACATAAATTTTAAGTAAAATGTAAGTAAATAGACTATAGCACATATAAAAACCATATACCATGATTTGTACTACAAATCCAGGATTCATTCTATTTCATGAAAACTATGAACATAAAAGACCATAATACTAAAAACATAAAATGTCATTTTATTATATCAATAGATGAAGAAAAACCTTTTGACAAAAGGCAACATCTATTGTTGTTTTAAAAAAAAAAAAAAAGCAGACCACCAGAAACATAGGAATACTGGGCCTTTCCCTAATATCTATGTAAAACCAATAGTCATCAAAATATTTAGTGGGGGATAAACCTGAGACCTTTCCAATAGGATCAGAGTAAACAAGGGCTTCTATTTTTAAAAAACTGAGAGAATAACTATAAACAAAGATTGTTTTCTGCAGATGTTAGACTATTTTAAAAAATTGAAACAATAACTTCAGCAAAACCAAAAGATATGAAATAAATCCATATGTATGATCAGCATTTCTGTATATTACCAGCAAAACCCATCAGGAGAAGATAAAAAAAGAAATTCAATTTAAAATAGCTACTGAATGCATCCATTCTTCAGTAGAGAAGTGATCAAAGGATATAAACAAAAAGTTCTTAAATCCTTCTTAAAAGAAGGATTACAAAAAAAAAAAATTACACAAGAAAAAGAGTTCCAAAGCACTAATAATATGAATGCAGATCAAAACAACCCTGAGGTCTTATTTCACATAGTGCAAATATGGAAAAAAGACAAAAAAGGGCAAATCAATGTTTAAGAGTTATGAAAGGATAGACACATCAAAATATTATTAGTGCAGGTGTGAAATGGCACAACCATTTAAAAAAGCAGTATGAATTGTGTAAATAAAGTGACTACATACCTTTTGAACTAGAGATTTTGTTACTAGGTTTATACCCCAGGGAAGCCATAAATAAGTAGAAAGTCCCCTTATACACAAAATTATTTGCAGCAACATTTTTTGTGACATCAAAGAATTGGAAGCAAAGTAAATACCCATCAGTTGGGGAATGGCTTAACAAATTGTAGTGTGAGTGTAATGAGATATGATTGTGCTATCATAAATGATGTGTTTCCTAAATACAGAGAATCATGGAAAGATCTATATGAACTGATGTAGAGTGAAGCAAGCAGAGTCAATACACACACACACATAGAAAGAGAGAGAGAGAGAGAGAGAGAGAGAAACTGTAATAATATAAATGGAAAAAGCAGTCATGCATCAAAAAAATCAGAAGTGAATGTAACAAAATTATAAACATTAAGTAGGATTCTAATGAACTATCAGAAGACATCTTCAACCACCTTGGTTATGGGAGTGGGAGATCCATAAACCTTACACATAGTACATGCTTTTGGACTTATTCAATTATCTTTTAATTGTACTGATTCTTTTTTTTTTTCAAAAATATTATATGTGGGCTCTCTAGAAGGAGAGGGGGAAGGAATACTTGGGACAAATATGATTTAAAAAACAAAAAACATCAGTAAAATTTTATAAAAATAAAATAGCTAGAGAGTCTATAAGATACTTTGGAGTTTATCTATCTATCTATCTATATTGTAAATATATTAATACAACTACAAATCATATACTCTTTATGGGAGTAAACCTAGACTAATATTCAGTTTCATATAACTATCAAGGTATTTCTTTATAGAGCTAGAAAATATAATAAGAAAATTCATCTAGAAAAATAAAAGGTCAAGTATCTCAAGAGAAATGAAAAAAAAATAGTGGGAAAAGAGAGGCATGAGTAGCAATATTAGATCTCAAATTATATTGCAAAGCAACAGTCATCAAAACTATGTAGTATAAATTAAGAAATAGAGAGATCTTTCAGTGAAATGGAATAGTATACAATATACAGAAGTAAACAATAGCAATCTTGTATTTGATTAAACTCAAAGACTGCAGACACTGGGGTGAGGACATACTATTCCACACACAAAAACACACAAATGCTGGGAAAATTAAGAAGAGTCTGACAGAACCCAAGTTTAAGCTAGCATCTCACATTGTAGACCCATTTGTCTAAATGGGTATATACTTAGGCATAAAGAGTGACATAATAAACAAATTCAAGAAATTGTATTTCATGTCTTTAACTGGGGAAGAGTTCTTTAGCAAAGATAGAAAATGTATATCACAGAAAATGAAATTGACAATCATAATCACACTAGTTAAAAATTTTTATAAAAATAAAACTGAATGTGAATAAAAGGGGACAGGAAATCAGTTCTTGGGAGAAAATCTTGTCAGCAAGTTTCATTGAAGAACATTTCATTTTCAAGATATATATTGAATTAATTCAAATTTATGCAAAAGAGCCATTCTTTAATTGATAAACAAAGGATATATTAAGCCAATGATTATGACCAGGCAATTTTTAAAGAAAAGAATCCAAGTTGATGACAGTCATATGAAGAAATATGTTCCAAATTACTTATAATTAAAGAAATCCAAATTAAAGTCACCCTGAAGTTCCATTATATATTTTATATTGGCAAGGGTGACAAAAAAAATGAAGTGATAAATATTGAGAAGGTTTGGCAGAAAGTAAGTACAACAACATATTTTTTGGGAAAAGTGTAAATTTCTATACATTTTCTTAAAATAATTTAGAGACATCTCCGAAGTCACTAAATTATGATTCTTTGACCCAACAATATTAGTACTAGGCCTACTCTTTAAAAAGCTCAAATAAGAATTGGAAAGCAAGGAGATTTTCATCTGTGGACATAGTATGGCTCAACAAATTAAGATAATGAAAATTATAATATCATTGCAATATAATAAAAAGTTTCATAAAAATCTGGAAAGATCTGTATCAGTTGGTAGAATGTATTTATACATCATGTGATCAAAAAGATGGAGCATTAGACATTTTCTCTGACCATCACAGCCACTTAAATTTTTCAAAAATAATAATTATTACAATTATCATATATAATTATTATATAGGAATTAATAGAAGAAATAAAACATTTGCAATTTGTCTCTTAGCTAAGAAATCACTAGTGAGACATTAATCCAATGAATGACTACCAGAGAAGGTTATTCCCCAATCTCTAACATAAACTTTACAGACTTGCAAGAGAATTCAACTCCATTTCCCACTCTATCATAACAGAGATTATAAGAAAATAGGAAGCTTGATCTTCCTGAGCTGCCAGCCTGGCAGAACACTGTACTATAATATTTCCCAGTCAATGAATTGAGGAACAAGGGATACTGGATTAGTGTTTATGTCTTCAGCAGATTTGAGGAGAAAAAGTGTGTGTGGGAGATGTTTATGGATGTGTGAACTGTAATCCAGCTTTGGCCACTTTATTCATTCAGAAATCCCTTGAGGCAGAAACTAATGATAATGAAAAGTAAATTTCCAAGCATGAGAGGTGGCAGAACCAGTTTTGAAGTCTAGCCACTAGGGAAACCACTAAAAGGGTAAAGAGCCAGAAACAAGTCAATAGGGAAATGTAAGGGGAAGAAATACTGAAATTACCAAAAATCTCAGGAGAAAGAAGTTAGTTGAATGCAAACAGATAAACCAGTGGGAAAATATTAATAACAAAAGGGAATAAGGTCTCTAGATTATTTAAATGAATTAAAACTTCTGAATACAAAAAGAGAATCAGACCTGATGAGACAGAGGACATATAAGAGAGTATAAAAAGCCAACAAAATGTTTGTGACTGGTTCAAGAAATAAATTAGAATCATAAAAACTGAGTTTATGGCCTACATAGCAGAAATAAGAGGAGGAAAAAAAAGAGGGAGGGAGGGAGGAGTGAGAGTGGGAGCCAAAGAGGGAAAGAGAGAACTTGAATTGAGGGGGGCGAATTTCACCAAAAAACAAGAAAAAAGGATTGATTGGCAATGACAATACACAGAAATAACTGCTAATCTAGACAAAGAGAAGCATCATGCAATAATATTAAAATATCATAGAGAATAATATATATGTATAATTCTATAATATTCTATATTCCATTGATATAATTATTATAATTATATAACCTATAAAACAATTTATATAATAACTATGATAAAAACAAACAATTTAGAAAGACTTAAGAACTCTGATAATTTCAGTGACCAATCATAATTACAGAAAACTGATAATACCACCACCCATCTCCCGGATTACAGATGCTGACTCAAGATTCAGATTAAGATGCACATTTTGGTACATCACCAATGTGGAATATGAGGATATTGGATTTTTTAATGTATGGGGATTTAGTGAGAGCGTAACAAGATATATGTTTGTTAATTGAATTTTTAAATGTTTTACTGTTTTTAAAAAGAAACAATGAAGGACTATGCCCTTCATGATTGAGACATAGATGTTCAGTCTTAAAATCTCTCATCTGCTGAGGAATATAGAATCACAGAATTCAAAAGTAGAAAGCACATTTGAAATTATTTATTCAGTAATGCCCTCCCCCATCCTGTAGATGATGAACTAAAACTCAAGTTGCCAAGTGATTTGACCTAAATCACATAGATAACAAGCATCAGAACTGAAACATGAACCTAAGTGCTAAGATGTGAAATCCCTTCTTCATTACATCATGTTGTCTCTCAAATTAAAAGTGCCTAGATAAAATTAGAAACCGTTTAGAACTTGTTGAATATTACTTTTTTTTTTTTTTTTTTACCATTTCTACTTATCTCAAAGTCCTTTGGCAATGGGTAAGCAACAGATATACATATATTGGGAGATGTAGTTACAACCTTGCACATAGGTAGCTCCAGCCATAGGTATGTCTTCTCACTGCAAACAGTAGTGGAACTCGTTAGCTTCCTCATTGTATGAGCAGCCTATTTAGGATCTCATTTTTAGGGTGATTAAGGGATTAGAAAAAGTGCCTTAAAATTGTCTGCTTAATCAATACTGGCCTAATTACCATGACAGGTGGGGATGCCACCCAGAAGTTGAAACACTAAAAAAATGTACAAAACTTTTACAAAGTTGATTCCACTTACCATCAGTACATGGAATGTGCACATATTTAGGCAACACAGAATCCAGTAGAACTGAAAGAAAGACAAACAGCTCTTGTTGTGAGAGAACTCAATAGAAATCACATTCAAATTAGTAGTCATGAATGAAATAAGATTAGGAAATGAAAACCAGCTTATGAAAGTTGGAAATAGATACACACTTTTTTGGAGTGGCTGCAGTGAAGGGGAGCTTCATGAAGCTGGCATAGATTTTGCAATCAAAATTAATCTAGTAATGTAACATGATTAACTATGAAAGACTTGATTCTTCTTAGAGGTTCAGAGATCAAAGCAATCCCAATAGACTTTGGACAGAAATTGCCATCTGCATCCAGAAAAAGAACTAAAGAGATTGAATGTAATTCAACACATGCTATGCTCACTTCTTTTTTCTGTTTTTTTTTTTTTAATCTCGCCCATGGTTTTTCCCATTTGTTCTGATTTTTCTCTCTTAACATGACTCATAAAGTAATGTGTATTAAAAATAAATAAATTTGCCAGAAAAAATTAATCTAGTGAACAGATTTTCCAAAAAGACTGAATAACAGGGTCATGATAATATGATTGTTCCCTTGAAAGAAAACACTATGCTACCATCATCAGTGTTCATGTATCCACCATGATGAACCCTGATGAGGACAAAGAAAAATTTTAGAAAGACCTGTGGATCCTTATCATCAATGTGCCAAAAGAGGACAAGCTTATAATTCTAGTTGACTCTAATGCTGGAGTAGACTCAGATTACCAGATACGGCAGGGAGTACTTGAGAAGAGTGGAGCTGGAAACAGCAACAATGGTCACTTACCAATGAAGATTTGTACATCTCATCACTAACATTATATTCCATTTACCTAAATGCAATAAACTACATGGATGCACCCTCACAGCAAACACTGGCATGTAATAAATTATGTGATTTTGAGGGGAAAAGACAGGATGTGAGCATGATGAAGACATTGTGTGGTAGAGAGTGCTGGACCGATCACAGACTTATCCTCTCCAAAGTGAATAGTCACACTTGACACAAATGGCAGCCCTAAGGCAAAAAGACTTTTATAAGAATTAATCAGATTAAAAAACTTCTGTGAGAATGAAAAGTTTATTGCTAACTTGGAAGGTAAATTGAGCCAACACACACTTAGCAATTGGCAACAGTGGAACAGAAAAGCTTTCATTGCATTTGCTCATGTGGATCAGTACACTTGCAAACATCAAGACTGGTTTGCCAAAAATGATGGGAAACTGCTAAATGAAAAATGAAAACTCCCCGAGGTATACCAGCAAGGTAATTCATCCATATCTAAGAAGATAGAATTCAATTCCATCGAAAGTAAAGTACAATTGAAACTTAGAGAAATGTACTATTCTTGGCTCAGTAAGAAATAGATGAAATTCAGTTTTATGTTAATAGCAATAATCCAAAGTGCTCTTATGAGGCACTGAATGCTATTTATGAGCCAAAGACTTATCATGCCTCTTGAATACTCAGTGCTGATGGAGCCACACTGATGAGTGATAAGGACATGATCCTGGAGAGATGAACTGTACACTTCCATAATGTTCTCAACAGATTATCATCAATCAATCATTTAACTTAGAGCTAGTGTGACTTCAAAAGGACTGGAAAACGGTTGAAATGGTTTTTGCTTCCTAACAACTCCAGGAGAAATGCCAGAAGTAGAACAAAGGTCTGTAAACAACATTTGCAGATCTGACCAAGGCCTTTGATACTGTCATTCATGACGGCTTCTGGAAAATTTTGTCAAAATTTGGTTGCCCAGAGAAATTTATGTCAGTTTCATGATGGCATGTTTGCCTGCATTCTGGACAATGGACAATGCTCTCAAGCTTTCCCAGTCACCAAGGGAGTGAAACAAGGCTGTGTTTTTGCTCCCATGCTTTTTTAGCCTGATGTTTTCAACCATGCTGTCAAATGCCTTCAATGAGGAGAAACATCAAAGTCAGCTATCATAATAATAGCAATTTCAACTTGAAAAGGCTACAAGCCAAAACTAAAGTGGAGGCAATTTTGATGCATGATTTTTGTTTGCAGGTGATTATGTGCTCACCTGGATTCTGAAGAGGTGATAGAACAAAGTATGGATCCATTCTTTGCTGTCGTGCTAATTTTTTAGCCTAACACCAAGAAAGCACAATACTTCATCAGCCAGCCCCATATCATCCATATGTGGAACCATAAGCTTTAGCAAATGGAGAAGTATTGAATGCTGTAAATAAGTTCACTTATCAGTATACTTTTCAGGGATGTCCACGCTGATAATGAAGTTGACACATACATTGCCAGAGTTAGCTTGTTATTTGGGGAGAGGAGAGATATTAGACTGACTACCAAATTGAAAGTCTATAGACTTATTGTGCTGACTTCATGACTGTATGCTTGTGAAACCTGGACAGGTTTTGAATGCCAGGAAACTGAATCACTTCCATTTGAATTGTCTTCAGAAGATTCTAAAGATCATCTGGCAGGATAATATGCCAAGCACTGAGGTCCTTCCTCAAACTAAATTGCCAAGGATTCAAACTCTACCACAGAGAGCACAACTCAGATAGACTGACCATATTGTTTAAATGCCAAATTGTTTATGCTTGCCAAAAAGACTATTTTATAGAGAACTTACACAGGGCAAATGCTCCAAGATGGTCAGAAAAAGTAATACAAGGACATTCTTAAGATCTCTCTTAAGAACTTTAGAATTGATTATATGATGTGGGAGACATTGGCACAGTGACCAGCATGACCTGCCCTCATCAAAGAAGATCCTGTGCTCTAAGGTCAAAACAGAATTTAATTAGTTCAGAAGAAATGTGAGAAACACAAAGTTAGAGAATCCATCCCCAATATTTATTGGGACAATTTATGTCCAATTTGTGGCAGAGCATTCCAAGCTTGTATTGGTCTTTACAGCCAGATTTGGAAACTCTACCTTAATTCTAACATAAGGCTCTCATTTTAGTCCTTTTCAAGAATGAAGGACAATAAACAATGAGATGATGAAACTAAAATCCAAGTTGCTAAGTGCTGTGGCTTAAATCACATAGGTAACAAGCATTAGAACTGGTAACTAAATCCAGATCCTCTGACATGAAATTCCTTTTCAACTACATGAGGCTACATCTCAAGTAAAAACTGTCTGGTCAAAAAGTAGGAACTATTTAGAATTTGTTCCATATTACCAAGGTATTCTTCCAGAAGAGTGAATGAATTGGCAATATCACCAGAAATGTATGTGTGTCTATTTCCTTGTTTTGTATTTGTATTTCTAATTGTCTATCTAATTCTGGCATCTTTGCTAGGAGTGGATTTGATAATTATTCATTTTTGCAACTTGAAATGTATAATTGTGGTATGCCTGTGGTGGAAAATTTAACATGAACCCCTTTTACTGCTTTTCAGGCTTTGTTTCTTCTTTATCTTCTGTATCTCCTTGCTTCACAGGAAGGGTTGGAAATGATGTATTTCAGTAGAGCTCCCCTGTGTGCTTCACATCCATAATCCCTGCCAAGGAGAATCTCTTTCGGTCCTTTCTAGAAATAAATAGATGCTTTTGAAGGGGATGTGGGAAAATTTGGATAGTAATACATAGTTGTTGGAGTAGTGAACTGATCCAACCATTTTGAAGAGCAATTTGCAACACTGCCCAAAGTACATCCAAACTGCATTCAGCAATGCCTCTACTAGGTCTGAAGAAATCGTTTAAAAAGGGAGAAAAAACCTACATGTGCAAAAATATTAATAGCAGCCCTGGTTGTGGTGGCAAAATATTGGAAATTGAGGGAATGCCCATCAATTAGGAATGGCTAAACAAGCTGTGATATATTAATCTAATGGAATACTATTGTGCAATAAGAAATGATGAACAGGCAGATTGCAGAGAAAGGAAAAATGCTGGGAAGTCTTTTTTCTGTTGGCTTGTGCACATTTATTAGGAAGATTTTCTTTTTCTGAATAGTACAGTTGTCAGGGAGGAGGAAGGGAAGAGATGAGAAGAAAAGAAAAGAACACAGATCTCATTTGGATTGTCCTTGTACTCCTGAGAAATTTCAAGTGTCCTTTTGCGATCATGTATAGATACTTTTGAAGATAGTTTGATATGATCCATATAGAGACATCAAGACCTTCTTCTGAATTTCCTATGCGTTTCACAGCTCCTTAGAGAAAATTTGGGGTATCTTATTTTAGGAACCAAAAGGATTTCCTTTACCCCCTTGTGAAAAGACACCTGGAAACTGGACATCCAATTGGATTATCTAGGCGTTTTAGTTCCCAGGAGAAAATTCTGGGTATCATTTTTTAGGAACTCAGCAAATTTTGCTGGATAAAAGATCCCCAAAAGATCATCAAGAGTCTTTAGAGAAAAGTTTAGGGATAATATATATACAATATAGGAATATTGTTAAAGAAACACAAAAATGTATAGGCTTAAATCCTTTCTATGAACCAGAACAAAGGAAAGAAGGAGAGAGAGTTTCCCAATTCCCACTGGAACCAGGCAGGTCTGTGTGCTATAGCTCTTGGCACTTAGTTGCTACATAACCCCATCTGTCCCTTGAGGCTTAGGGGGTGACCCACAGTAAACCTTGCAAGGATAATTTCACAAGTTCTGAGAATCTCCATTGGGACCAGCTTCCCTGCTATAATAAGAAACCTGATTTTTCTTTTTTTGACTTTGGGCAAGAGAAAGCTATTTTGAGCATCAAGGCAAGCTCTTATTAAATACTAAGTAAGCAGTAACCTCTGATTAATACAATAAAACATTCTTTGCTGAATCTGCCTATTAGTGGGAAACTGATTTTCTGTACATGTGGGACTTTATTAAGATTATACTATGAACTTTATTATAAGGAAACAAAAGTGAGGATACACTTACCCATCAATGGGGAAGTGGCTGGATAGATTTTAGTGTATTAATGTAATAGAATGTTATTGTTATGTAAGAAAATATTCAAATGGGTGGTTTCATAGTCAAAAGTGAAGTAAACAGAACTAGTGATGCTGTAAGATTTTGAAAGACCGATCAACATCATAAAGATGACTTTGTAAATTTGATCAATGACTTACCACTATCAATTATTATTGATAATAATCAATAACTGATGCTGAGTGAAATGAGCAGGTCCAGGAGATCATTATATACTTGAACAACAATACTATATGATGACCAGTTCTGATGGACCTGGCCATCCTCAGCAATGAGATCAACCAAATCATTTCCAACGGAGCAGTAATGAACTGAACCAGCTACGCCCAGAGAAAGAACTCTGGGAGATGACTAAAAACCATTACATTGAATTCCCAATCCCTATATTTATGCCCACCTGCATTTTTGATTTCCTTCACAAGCTAACTGTATAATATTTCAGAGTTTGATTCTTTTTGTACAGCAAAATAACGGTTTGGTCATGTATATTATTGTGTATCTAACTTATATTTTAATATATTTAACATCTACTGGTCATCCTGCCATCTGGGGGAGGGAGTGGGGGGTAAGAGGTGAAAAATTGGAACAAGAGGTTTGGCAATTGTTATTGCTGTAAAGTTACCCATGCATATAACCTGTAAATAAAAGGCTATTAAAAATAAAATAAAATAAGTTTGTTAAATTTAAAAAAAAAAAAAAAAGAAAAAGTATATGTTTTGTAATTTAAAAGCTTTAATAAAAATATTACTGGAAAACTCAAAAAAAAGATAATAATCAATAGAGGATCAATGATAAAGCATGCTCCTGACAAAAGTTGTGGATTCGAGTTGCAGAATGATAGTTTCAGATACAGCTCATGTAGCAATTTGTTTTGCATGATAATGCAATGCATATTTTATACAAATGCTGTGCTTTTTTTCTTGAACTGTTGGGGGTCAGGGGGAAGATGGAAGGAGGGAAAAGGGGAACAAGGAATAGGATTACAAAAAAGATTGCATAGTTTTCCTGATCCTAGGTGAATGAGTATATTTTATTTTTCTCTGGCAACAAAAATACAACTTGTCACCTTTCCACTAATCCTATACTTATACCTGAAAAAAAAATCTATTACAAACATGTATGGTCAAGCAAAAAAATTTCCCTTTGGTTATATACAAGAAAAATTTGTGTCATTCTGTACTTCTTTTATCTGTCTGGGGATAGGTACCATATCTGGGATAATGTTGAAACATTCATCAGTATAATGACCAACTAGGGAATTAGAATTCCTAATTCTTTCAAAGTTGTTTTTGTCACTATATAAACTGTTCTTGTTCTGTTCATTTCACTCTGCTCTGCATTAGTTCATACAGATCTCTTCAGGTTTCTCTAAAACTATCCCTTCCATCATTTGTTATAGCCTAGTTAGAAAACTTTTATCTTATATACTATAACTTGTTCATTTTCCAAATTATGGAAACTTCCTCAGATTCCCATTTTTTGCCACTTCAAAAAGGGCTATTATTTTTTAAATACTTAGGACTTGTTTTGCTTAGGACTAATCCCTGTCTCTATTTTCTCCTTCCCTTTTCCTCTGTGCCCAATATGTCTATATTCTTTCCTTTGAGAATGAACCATCAACTTCTCTTCCTATGTCCTCATTTAAATAGATGCCTATTTTCCCATTCTCATGAAATTATTTTCCTTAATGTTCCTTATCCTTTCCTTTGAGGGCATTCTTTTCCCTTTTCCATTCTTCTCCAGATCATTAAGATTTAACAGAATCACTTCCAGGCCTTGGGAAGAATTAGACTTTCTTTATGACCCCTGATGATAAGTTCAGTAATATCTCCCCATATTTGAATGTGAGCTATTTATCTTTGTACTTACTGTTCATTCATGCTAGCCTTTTTCTGTTTCTTTTCCTTCCTAGTTTGCATGCAACTGTCATTTTCATCAGGAATTCTCCTGACATTCAAGATTCATTTTACCTCTGAAAATTCAGTTATATTCAGTCTTGCTAAAGTCTATATCCTCTGCCTTCTGCAATATATTCCAAGTTCTCTGCTCCTTTATATTGGTGGCTGCTAAATCACATGTGATTCTGACTGTGGATCCTTGGTATCTGAATTCTTTCTTTCTAGTGACTTGCATTATTTGACTCAAAAACTTTGAATTTTGACTGTAATGTTACTGGAAGTTTTTATTTGGAATTTCTTTCAGGAAGTGACTATTAGTTTCTCTGTTTCCATTTTCTCACTGGTTCTAAAAAATCTAGGCAGATTTTTCTCTAGGCTCCTTTTTTGGTCTCAGTATATAGAATCTAATGATTTAGTTTTTTCTCTTCAATTTGTTTTCCAAATTAGTTGTTTTAACACTGGAGAAGTCTTGAATAAATTGATTCAAAGTGAAATGAGCCAAACCAGGAAAAGAATGCACACAGTAATAGCAACGTTGTGTGATGATCAACTATGACTCTGGTCTTCCCAGCAACACAATGATCCAAGACATGCACAAAGGATTTATTAAAGAAAATGCTATACACATCCAGATAAAGAATTGATGGACTCTGAATGCAGAACAAAGCACTTTTGTTCATTTGCTTTGTTCTTCCTTGTGACTTCTCCCTCTCCCTTTTGAGCTTTTTCTTCTTTTACAACTGCAACCAATATAGAAATGTTTTACGTGATAGCACATTTATAAATTATATCAAATTGCCTATCATTTTGGAAAGAAGAGAGGGGAAGGAGGAAAGGAGAAAAATTTGGAATACAAAATCTTATAAAAAATAAATACTAAAATTTGTTTTCCCCTCCCCTTTCTTTCCCTCCCCTCCCTTTCTCACCTTTACTTCTTTTTTTCCCCTTTCTTTCTGACATAGCTAATGTGGACATCTGTTTAGCATGACTATACAGATTTGTGATGTTTTTTTTCTTGCCTTCTCAATATGGAGAAAGGATAGTGAGAGGGAGAGAATTTATAGCTGAAAATAAAATAAAATCGAATCTAAAATCAAAAAGAAAAGTGGGATTGTAGAAAACTATGCTACCAAAATCACATTTAAAAAATTTAGTTGTGTACCACCATTTTATCTATCCCTTTTTGCTTAAATTAATTAATTTAGAAAGGTTTTGCCCTTTCTTTCCCATTTACATATGTTCATGATAGGTAGATAATATGCCTCAGTTTACATAAAGTGAATGCTGGCTATGATCAATGTTCTTGAAAAATCAAAACCAGAAGTCAAATACTAGTAGAAGGAAGGAAATGGGGAGGAAAAAAAGACAAGGAAAAGAAGAAGGGAAATATGAATGTTAACATAGAAAGGCCATCAGGAAATCTGTAATCCTCAACCTTTGTGAACAATGTCCAATTACATTCTTTAAGCCATCACTAGATAAATTTTGGTAGCAGCCTTTGCTTCCCTCTTTGAGTTTTCTGCTGGTGAATGTTGGGATGATAATGGTCTAGATCCACTTCTGTTCCTCTCCTTTAGCATTAGAGATGGCAGGATCCAGAAGAAATAAATCGAAAGCCTAAATAAATAGAATCAGGAGCCAACTGAGTTAGAGAATTCTGTGAGGTTTTGTCAGCTAAGAACTAACTCACATTGGCACAAGCTATGTTGTTCCTCTCGGAAGAATCTTTAGTGACACAGGAGGAAACTGGGTAGCAAAATGGTGATAGGCAGTGGTTCTAGGCTTAAATATTTTGGACTTGAACATAATAATTTAGGGCAGGGATTTTTAATTCGTGTGTGTCTCATAGATTTCCTCAGACAGTCTGGGGAAACTAATGGATCTTTTCTTAGAATATTGTTTTTAAATGTATAAAATACATAGGATTACAAAGGAAGTCAATTATATTGAAATGAAAATGTATAATTTTTCAAGTTACCTTGAAATCTCTGAAATCTATCCATGGGCTTATAGATTAACCCAAGTTGAAAACCTGTCTTAAAGTCTCATGTTTTTAGTGTAGGCTTCTCATTCATAGTCACACTGGATAGGGAAGGAGATTGAGGGGGGAAAGATATGTCTGGAAATAAAGTTGATGAAAAAAACAAAAGAAATCAATAAAAATAAGATTGTTTTTTAATAAAGAATTCTTCCCAGAGAAAGTGCCAGTTCACTTCTTAACATGAATCAGCCTTAGGGAGAGCAATGGAAGGAAGGTTGAACTATTGCTAAGAAGGACATTTAAACCTGTTAGTAATGATGATGACAATAATGATGATAGACATTTATATAAATTTTAAAGTTAATACAGCACTTTCTGTTCCTGATCTTATTTGAACCTCTCACCAAAATCTTAGGTTTTACCAATTATCCCTGGATATCAGTTTTGTTCCCCAGTTTTTGCTAGCACTGTGGTCTTAAACTCTGAACAAATCTCAGTTTCCTTCACTATGAAATAGAGACAACTCAAATACCACTTTCTGAATAACTTTCTAGTTTTTTGCTGTTGCTAATACATTCCTCTCCAAAGTTAAGGTTCATCTCATTTGCAAACACACATGTATTTGTATACATACCTAGTCAAAAAGTATTTATATGTAAGTATAATACATATCTATTTATTTACAAGTTGATTCCTCCATTTGAATGTAAGTTCCTTGAGGGCGGGAACTATTTTTGCCTTTCTTTAAATTCCCATGGCTTAAAATAGTGGCTGATGGCCAACAAGTGTTTACTAAATGCTTGTTTATTGACTGACTATACTCTGTAGACTGTAACATGCTTTATAAATGATAGTTGTATTTATAAATGATAGTTGTAAGAGCCTATATGGAATTGCACTGCTCTCCAAGTAAAAAGATTTTGTCAAAGGCAAGTTGGCCTTGAACTGGTAAGAATGGGTAAGAAATTCTACTTCCTCACAACTTGACAGACTGAGAATCACCCTCTTTCTTCCTCATTTTCACATCTAATCAAGTCTTGCTAATTACTTTTCCATGTCTTTCCCCTGTCTCCCACTTAGCTCTTCTGATACAACCACAACTATACAACCATGATGCTAGTTTTTTGTAATAATCTCTTCATTCATTTCCACCTCAAGTGTTACCTCTCTCTAATCTATCATCCACTCAGCTTCTCTGACCCAGAATTCTTTGCACTAGCTAGAAGGAAGATAGCTGAGCACAAAAATGGTAAATTTTGCATGAATTAAACTTTCTTGAAAATAATTCAGCATCTTGAATTTTATTTTCTTTCTTATTTTTTCTTTTTTGTTCTGATTTTTCTTGTGTAGCAAGATAATTGTATAAATATGTATGCTTATATTGGATTTACATATATATTTATCATGTTTAACATATATTGGATTACTAGTGGAAGGAGTCAGGGTAAGGAGGGAATGGAACACAAGGTTTTGCAAGGGTCAGTGGTGAAAAATTATCCTTGCATATGTTTTGAAAATAAAAAAGAAATTCAGCCTTCAAAAATGTTTCAAAGGGTGTTAAATGTTCATGTCATATGTAAGGCTGGCCCAGGACAAAATTACAAAGTAGGGAAAGTTTCCGATAGTACCTTTCTAGTTCTCACCTCAGTACCCTTCTCTCCCTCAAGCAGCGATCCTGTTTCCACTTTCTACTCCTTCTCCATTTTAGCTAGCTACCAATTAATCCCCCAAAAATTATTAGCTGATAAAGCTTTAGGTATTGCCCTTTCCCTGTAGCAGTTCCGCTGTAGTAACAGATCTCCCTATTATTATAGAGATCTCTGGAAAATGGAAAAACCTTCAAGATTAGAAGGAAATAATCATAAATGGTAGAATTTTAGACAGTGAGGTAAGAGGCAGAAGACAAGGATTTCTGAAATGAGAGGAAGATAACCTTCCTGGGGCCAGCAGACTAAGATACATGGGTATTATAATTTTATAGGTATCATGGGTAGAATCATCTATCAACATTTGTGTTATGACACAACTGTTTTGACAAGATTCAATTTTTATGTTTTAAAAAATAATAACACTTTGGCCATGGAACACTCACATTGGTCTGCCTCCATTATGTTACCTTCGTCATGGAACCTGCTAAAGTTGGGGTAGCTCTAGTCAATAAATGTGTTTATTGTCACCCAAATCCTGACTTCCTTTCCATACATGAATATTGTTTTGTAATACAGACTTAAGGTCATGGTTTACTTTCAGAAAAGCATTGCTAGTTCCCAAGTGCTGCTACACTAATTCTAATTCTGGCTTCCTTTTAAAGTATGTGGCCATGTTTTTCATGACAAATCAAGGCATTAGAGTAAAACATAATTGTTTAGAGAGGGCCTTTGATTTAGATGTGAGGTCATGAAAACAGCATTCTCTCAGGAACTATGCGTTAAGGACTTTGTTCACTGATAATCATCAGCAAACATTTGTAGTCTAGAGTTTGTAGTTTATTGGTCTAGTCTGGACTTCTAGAGTTGCCCTAGATGAAAAAATCATCACCTGATAGTCAGTTCTTTGGTGATAGTACTACAAACTAAGTTAGGATTATCTCTGTATGACAGATTCATAGTTTGTAGCCAATCCATGACTCAGAGTTTTTTCTAGCTTGATAGGGGATTTGATAGTGCTTGGGGTCTGCTAGAATGGACTTGAAGATCCATGAGCTACTTCCACATAATGATGATTAGATGAATTGTTATCATTAAAGTATAGAGACATTACGGTTTAGTGGGAAAAGAACTGGTTGTGTAATTTGAAAATCTGGTTTACAATACTGCCATTGATGCATACTACTGGTTTGACCTTAGGCAAGTCAGTTAATATTGCTTTGCCAGAGTTTCTTCATTAGTAAAATTAGAGGACTAAATTAAATTATCTTTCTCTGAGGTTCCTTCTAGCTCTATAGTTGGGATTGTAAAATACATACTGAAATGGGGTGGGGGAGTTAAGAAGGAGGGTGTGAAAGAAAGGAGAAGGACAAGGTTGTGGGGTGGGAAGAGGCAGCTATTTTATCATCCAGCTCCAAGGGGACAAAGCATCCCAAAGGCAAGTATTCTGGGTTTGTTTGTTTTTTAACTTAATAAACCATCTCTCTGTGCAGATCTCTGAAATAAACTTATTTTTTTCTATTTTGTTTCTCCTACATTAGCCATTCTGGATCTAATCTTCATAAAAACAGTGCTAGTGAAAGCATTATATACATTCTTCACCAACCAATGTGTAAGTTACTAGTGGTAGAGGTGCCTCAGTATGCTTCTTGGCTTGCTACCATTCAAATGTTCTAATCTAAGCTTTCCTATTATTCAAGAAAACTTGGTGAGTTTCCTTCAAAATGTTCTTTTCTTACCGTGTTGACTGCATTTCCTAAGACTGAAGACTGATCACAGTCTTGGTTGCCTGAAAGGATCATTTATCAAAGAACACATACAAAGCCTTCCTAAACAGTTAAATCTTACTTTAGTGACTTGATCCATCATGAAAAATAGGGTCAGACACTTTAAAAGGAAGCCAAAATTAAAGTTTGTGCAGAAGCACTGGGAACTGACAGTACTTTTCAGAAAATAAATTATGACCTTAAGTTTCTATTGCAAAACAATATTCAGGTATGGAAAGGAAGTCAGGATTTTGGTGACAAGAGTAATTTCTATAGACCAGAGCTACTTCAACTTAAGCAAGTTACATGATGAAGGTAACACAATTGAAGCAGATCAGTGTGAGTGTTCCATGGTCAAAGTGTTATTATTTTTTAAAATATAAAAATTGACCCTTGTCAAAACAACTGTGGTATATAGTGCAAATGCTGATAGATGATTCTATCCATGATACCTATCAAAATATAGTACCTATATATATCCATAAGTCTGAGGGGTAATAAATTCTGTGTTCTTCAGATTTTCTTGTAATCTCTCTGTATCTAGGTCATGTATCCATTTTGATTTTATTTTGGTAAATGGTTTAAGTTATTGGCTTATGCCAAATTTCTGCCAATCTGCTTTTCAGTTTGCCCAATGATTTTTATCAAATAATGAATTCTTATCCCCCAAGACTTAAATCTTCTAACATATCAAATTCAAGATTACTATATTAATTTGCTACTATAAATTGTATATCTACTCTGTTTTACTTATTAACTTTTCCATTTTTTTTTAATCCAGTACCAAATTGTTTTGATAATTGCAGCTTTTTAATATACTTTAAGATCTGGTAATGCTAAGATTTTGTACCTCCTTCCTATGTATTTTTTTTTTCACCAATTCCATTGATATTCTTTATTTTTTGTTCTTCAAAGTAAAGTTTAATTTTTTTTAATTTTGTAATAATTTTTTGAATATACAAATTAGCTTAGGTAAAATTGTCATTTTTATTATATTGGTCTTGTCTATCTTTGAACATTTAATATTTCTCCAATTATTATAATCTGATTTTATTTGTATAAAAGTTTTTTTTTAATTTTACAATTCTTGGTAGTGGTTTTTTTTGGGGGTGATGGCAGAAAGTATATTCTCAGTAATTTTACATGTAATTGAGAAAAATAAAAATTTCAAAAGGGGGGGAAGGTGTCACAAAATGTTGAACACAATTAAAATAAATTACTTAATTTTTAAAAATGTCTTCAATAACAAGTTTTTTTTTTAAATTTCCATGTCTTGTTCATACGCAACTTCATTGTACAAATGAGGAAAGAGACAGTAACCTGCAGAGGATACACAAGGAATAAAAGGCTGAAGTAAAATCTGAACCAAGGTTTTGCTGATTCCAAATCCAAATATCTTCAATAACAGTCTGCATTTACATATTGCTTTAAGTTTGATAAATTAATTTGCTTCCAACATTATAAAGATATAAACAGTGTATTCTTAGCATTTCATTTCATAACTGAGAATAAGCCCACCTCTTACACAAAAACATTGTCACAAAAAAGTGGAAAAATGAGCAAAAAACAAAAACAAAAAAATCTCGACTGTAGAAAGTTACCATGGTGATAGGGAAAAACAGGCATAAATTTAGAAGAGGCCAATAATGTCAAAATGTCAAATTGAAACCTCAAAATAAAATATAATTTCATCTCAAGCTCAAAAAAAATTCCTGAAAATTCTTTGAAAAGATTCTATAAAGCAAATTAGAGAAGTAGAAGAAAAACTGGGGAAAGAAACAAGACTAAAGCAAGAGAAACATGGAAAAAATAAATCAAGGTATGAGGAAAGATATACAAAAATTTACCAAATAAAATAATTCCCTAAAAAAATAGAATTGACCAAGTGGAAAAGAAATACAAAAACTCACTGAATTAGAATTAAATAAGTGGAAGCAAATGACTCTATGAGACATCTAGATAAAATAAAACAAAATCAAAAAGAAAAGAAAATGTAAAATTTCTCATTGGAAAAACAAGTGATTAAAGAAATTGATCCAGGAGAGATAATATAAGAATTATTGGTCTACCTGAAAACTATGATTAAAAAAAAAGCTTGTATATCATCTTTCAAGAAATTATCAAAGAAAAATGGCCTGATATATTAGAACCAGGGGGCAAAATAAAATTGAAAGAATCCTGGAAAAGGTCCCAAAATGAAAACAATATTTTCTTTTTTTTAATTAAAGCTTTTTATTTTTCAAAACATATACATGGATAATTCTTTGACATTAACCCTTGCAAAACCTTGTGTTCTAATTTCCCTTCCTTCCTCTACCCCGCCCCCCCGAGATGGCAAGTAGTCCAATATATGTTAAACATAGTAGAAATATATGTTAAATACTATATATGCATATGAATTTATACAATTATCTTGCTGCACAAGAAAAAATCAAATCAAACCAGAAAAAAATGAGAAAAAAATAAAATGCAATCAAACAACAACAAAAAGTATTAAAATGCTATATTGTAAGCCACACTCAGTTCCCATATCCTCTCTCTGGGTGTAAATTAACTCTTTTCATCACAAGGTCATTGGAACTGGTCTGCCTAAAGAGAGCCTGACTGATCTATTGAAGAGAGCCTCATCCCTCAGAACTGATTATTGTATAATCTTGTTGTTGCCATATACAATGATCTCCTGGTTCTGCTTATTTCACTTAGCATCAGTTCATGCAAGTTTCTGAAATCATTCTGCTGATCAAAAAATAAATTCCAGAGTTCACTGATCAAGGAGAAAGCATTTTAAGTAGCCAAAAAAGAAACAATTCAAATATTATGGAACTACAGTTAAAATTACATAGATTTCTAAATTAAAGCTTCTAAAGGCATGAAATATGATATACCAGAAGACAAAGGAGTTAGGATTAGAGGCAAGAATCATCTACCCAGAAAAACAGAAATTTAATGAAATAGAAGACTTTCAAGTAATTCTAACTAAAGACAAGACCTGAAAAAAAATTTGACCAAATACAAGATTCAAGGAAAATATAAAAAGGTAAAAAAGAAACAAGGAGAAAACATAAGAAATTCTTTAAGGTTAAATTGTTGATATTTCTGTATTGCAAGATAATATTTTAAATTCTCTATTTTAATATTAGAAGAACAATTAGAAGGAATATATGTAGACAAAATATGGGGAAATAAGGTGATTGTGATGGGATACTTCACCTCCCCTTCAAAAAAATAAAAAGTTGAGAAAAAAAATTGCAATGGATGAAGGAGGAAAGAAATTGAATGGGGTAAATTATCCTACATAGAAGACGGATGAATTAGCTATTAGAGGAAGACTGGAGTAAAACTTAAATCATACTCTCATTAAAATTGACTCAAAGAGAGAATAATATACACTCAGATGTCTTACCTCATAAAGAAATAAAAAGGGATGGAGATAAGAGAAGGGGGGGGTTAGAGAGGGGGGACTAATAAGAGAAAAAGTATATTAGAGAAGGTTGTGATCAGAAGTAAAACACTTGTGAGTGGGAAAGGGTAGGAAGTTAGAGAGAGGAGGGTAAAAAATGAAACATAGCATAGAGGAAAACACAGTTATCATAACTATAAATTTGAATTGGAGGAACTTGCCCACAAAATGGAAGTAGATAGCTAAAAGTATCAAAAAAATAAAATCCTACAATATGTTGTTTGTAAGAAACACATTTGAAGTAGAGACAAAAAAAAAAGTTAGGGGATTCGAGCAGAATCTATTTTGCTTCAACTGAAGCAAAGAAAGCAAGGGGAACAATCATGATCTCATACAAACCAAAAACAAGAATAGCTCTAATTAAAAGAGAAAAAGAAAAAAAAACTGTATCATGCTGAAAAATGTCATAGACAATGAAGTCATACAGTTCTAAATATATATGTACCAAATGGTATATCATCTAAATTTATGAAGAAGTTGAATGTTACAGAAAGAAATAGTTAATAAAACTATACTAGTGGAGGACTTCAAGTTTCCCTTCTCAGAATTAGATAATTCTAACCAAAAAATAAACAAGAAAGAATTTAAGGAAAGGAATAAAATTCTGGAAAAGATAGATATCTGTAAAAAATTGAATGTCAATAGAAAGGAAAACCTTTTTTCAGCAATATATGACACCTACACAAGAAATGACAATTTATTAGGGTATAAAAATCTCACAGCCAAATGCAGAAAAGCAGAAATAGAAAACACATTCTTTTCAGGTAATAATAAAAGGAATATTACATTCAATAATACAAAATGGAAAGACATTAAAAATTAATTTGAGATGAACTATTCTAATCCTAAAAAGTAAATGGATAAAATAACAAATCACTGAAATAATACATAATTTCCTTAAAGAAAAAGACAATAATGAGGCAACATACCAAAGTAGCACTCAGGGGAAAATTTCTCTCTCTCCTTGTGTACACCAATAAAATAGAAAAAAAGCAAATCAATGAATTGGGCATGCAAATTTAAAAAAAAACTAAAAAAGAACAAATTTTAAATATCCATAATTAAATTCCAGATTGGAAATCCTAAAAAGCAAAAGTGTGATTAATAAAATTTAAAGTAAGAAAACCATTAAACTGGGGGGCGGAGCCAAGATGGCGGAGAAGACACACGCGACTTTCTAAGCTCTTCTCTTACCCTCTTTATCAATATTATATCGAGCCTCAAAAATAGTCTTGACTGCTACAATTCGTAAAGATAAGAAGTAGAACAACTCACCGGCCGAAGAAAATCTGCAGTCTCGCCAAAAAAGGTTGGTTCCGGGGCCAGGGGGGAGATCGGCGCAGACAGGGAGAGAAATTAGGTTCCGAGGAGAGTCTCAAACCGAGGGTGAAGGCACAGATCTCAGCACAAGCGCGCAGCCCCAACCCGCAGTAAGGGGCTTTTCCTTGGGGCAGTTGTGATCCTGCACGGCAGGAGGACGCAGCCCGGGTTAGCCTCCAATCTGCACAGTGGGGAGCTCGGCTTGGGGCCATAGAGCTTTTCCAGGGCCGATTTGCATTGGGCAGAGACACTGGGGCAGAGTTCCGAGCGTCTGCGGTCTGCGCCAGCTGCATACTCACAGTCCCACAAGAGGCTCCGGCCTGGGGCAGTGACACTTTCACCACTTAGTCTCTAGCCTAGGGCAATCGATAATACACTCAGCCCTACTAAGCCGTTTGATAGCTCGGCCAGTGCTGAATCCACTTCCTGTTGGGGGAAGGGAAAACTCTCACTCGGAGCACTCCCATACCTCGGAGCCGGAAATCGCTTTAAATCTTTCCCTGCTCTGCAGAGGAAGCTGGTAACCCCCTTGCCTAGGAGACCTACCCTAAAGGCTTTAAAACATGAATAAAAAGATGAAAAGACCGATCGACAGCTTCTATGCAGAAAAAGAGCAGGTCAGCAAACCTGAAGAGACCTCAAACAGCAAAAATGCATCAGACTGTCCTCCTTTACATAATGCTCTCATAGAAGAGACCATTAAAAGTCTCAAAAGAGAGTTAGAAGATAAATGGGGAAAGGAAAGAGAAGCCTTACAAGAGAGCAACAACTTCCTGAAATACGAATTGGAAAAGTTAAAAAATTCCCAGGAAGTGCAAATTGGTGAATTGGAAAAAATAAAGAAATCACAGGAAAGTAAGAATTGTGAATTGGAAAAAAAAAGAATTCACTAGAAAGTAGGATCTGTGAATTGGAAAGAAAATAATTCACTAAAAAAAAATTAGTGAAATGGAAAAAATTCCACAGACCAAAACAATACATTCAAAAACTCAATTGACATATACAGAAAGAAGTAAAAAGCTAACGAAGAAAATAATTTTTAAAAATTAGAACTGAACAAATTGAAACTAATGATGCATTGAGACAGCAAGAATCAGTCACAAAACCAAAAAAATGACAAACTGGAAAACCATGAATTATCTACTTGCTAAAATGACAGACTTGGAAAATAGATCTAGGAGAGATAATCTGAGGATTATTGACTTTCCAAAACTATGATGAAAAAAGAGCCTAGATACTATTTTACAAGAAATCATCAAAGAGAACTGCCCAGATGTAATAGAATCAGAAGGTAAAATAGGCATTGAAAGAATTCATCAACACCTTCTGAAAGAAACCCTAAAATAAAACCCCAAGGAATATTGTGGCCAAATTTCAGAACTATCAGATTAAGGAAAAATTTTACAAGCAGCCAAAAAACCATTTAAATACCGAGGTGCCACAATAAGGATCACCCAAGATCTGGCTGCCTCTACATTAAAGGAAAGAAGGGCCTGGAATATGATATTCCCAAAGGCACAAGAACTTGGGATGCAGCCAAGAATAAACTACCCAGCTAAGCTGAGCATTTTCTTCCAGGGAAGAAGATGGACATTTAATGAAATAAATGAATTCCATTTGTTTCTGAAGAAAAATCCAGAACTAAACAAAAATTTGATCTCCAAGAATAGAACTCAAGAGATGCAGAAAAAGGTAAAATAACTCTTGAGAATTGTATTTCTGTTGTGGATATACAAAAAAATACATGTAAAATTTGATAGTACTGATATAACATAAAAAGGGAAGTAGATATGGAAAAGGGATGATGGCAGAATAAGGTGGGAAGGAGGGATAAAAAGAGGGAAACCACATCCCACAAAGAGGCTAAGGAAACTTATCATATCTGAGGGAATTTAGAGAGGGGAGGAACATTGTGTGAATCTTACTCTCATCAGAGTTGGCTCAAAGGAAAAATAATTGACATTTGTTTTAGAGAAAATTCTCTCTCGCCTCATTAAAAACGGGGAGAGGAAAAGGAAAAGAAAAAGAGTAATAAGGGAAGGAAGGGGAAAGACTCAAAGGGGGAGGGAGGGATTATAAAGAGGATAAGTATCGTGATACAAGAGGGTACATAAGTTTAAAAGGGGGAAAGAGGGTTGGGGAGGCAAGAATAAGTAAAGCACAATCTGGGGTTATTAGGATGGCAGGAAATACAGATTTAGTAATTCTAACCGTAAATGTGAATGGGATGAACTCCCCCATAAAGAGGAGGCAGATAGCAGACTGGATCAAAAGTCAGAACCCTACAATATGTTGTTTACAAAAAACACATTTAAAGCAGGGGGATACATATAGAGTAAAGGTAAAAGGCTGGAGCAAAATCTATTATGCTTCAGGTGAAGTCAAAAAGTAGGGTAGCCATCCTTATCTCAGATCAAGCAAAAGTAAAAATTGATCTAATTAAAAGAGATAAGGAAGGAAACTACATCCTGCTAAAGGGTAGCATAAACAACGAAGCAATATCAATATTAAACATATATGCACCAAGTGGTATGGCACTCAGCTTCCTAAAGGAGAAGTTAAGAGAGTTGCAAGAAGAAATAGACAACAAAACTGTAATAGTAGGAGATCTCAACCTTCACCTCTAGAATTAGACAAATCAAACCACAAAACAAATAAGAAAGAAATTAAAGAAGTAAACAGAATATTAGAAAATTAGGTATGTTGGATCTTTGGAGAAAATTGAATGGAGATAGAAGGAATATACTTTCTTCTCAGCAGTTCATGGAACCTATTCAAAAATTGACCATATATTAGGACATAAAGACCTCAAAATTAAATGCAAGAAAGCAGAAATAGTAAATGCTTTCTTTTCAGATCATGATGCAATAAAAACTACATTCAACAAAAAATTAGGGGAAATAGACCAAAAAGTAATTGAAACTAAACAATCTCATCTTAACAATCATTATTGGGTGAAGCAGCAAATTATAGATACAATTAATAATTTCACTCAAGATAATGACAATGATGAGACATCATACCAAAATTTGTGGGATGCAGCCAAAGCGGTAATAAGAGGGAATTTTATATCCTTAGAGGCTTACTTGAATAAAACAGAGAAAGAAAAGATTAATGAATTGGGCTTGCAACTAAAAAACTAAAAAAAGACCAAATTAAAAACCCCAATCAAATACTAAATTGGAAATTTAAAATTAAAAGGAGAAATTAAAATATTGAAAGTAAAAATCTATTGAACTAATTAATAAAACTAAGAGTTGGTTCTATGAAAAGCCAATAAAATAGATAAGCCTTTTGGTAAATCTGATTAGAAAAGGAGGGAGGAAAATGAAATTAGTAGTCTTAAAAATGAAAAGGGAGAAATTTCCATCAAGGAAGAGGAAATTAGAGAAATAATAAGGAGTTATTTTGCTCAACTTTATGCCAATAAATTTGATAACCTAAGTGAAATGGATGACTACCTCCAAAATATAGACTTCCCAGATTAACAGAGGAGGAAGTAAATTGCTTGAATAGTCCCATTTCAGAAAAAGAAATAGAACAGGCAATTAAACAACTCCTCAAGAAAAATCCCCTAGGACCAGATGGATTTAATGTGAATTTTACCAAACATTTAAAGAACAATTGGCCCCTAATGCTATATAAATTATTTGATAAAATAGGGAATGAAGGAGTCCTACCAAATTCCTTCTATGACACAGACATGGTACTGATACCTAAACCAGGTAGGCTGAAAACAGAGAAAGAAAATTATAGACCAATCTCCTAATGAATATTGATGCTAAAATCTTAAATAAGATATTAGCAAAAGACTACAGAAAATCATCTCCAAGATAATACACTATGATCAAGTAGGATTTATACCAGGAATGCAGGGCTGGTTCAATATTAGGAAAACTATCAATATAATTGGCCATGTCAATAACCAAATTAACAAAACCATATGATCATCTCAATAGATGCAGAAAAGCATTTGATAAAATCCAACATCCATTCCTATTAAAAACACTTGAGAGTATAGGAATAAATGGACTTTTCCTTAAAATAATCAGCAGCATCTATTTAAAACCATCAGTAAGCATCATATGTAATGGAGACAAACTGCAACCATTCCCAATAAGATCTGGAGTGAAACAAGGTTGCCCACTATCACCGACTTACTTATTTAATATTGTATTAGAAACGCTAGCTATAGCAATAAGAGCTGAGAAAGAGATTAAAGGAATAAGAATAGGCAATGAGGAAGCCAAATTATCACTCTTGCCGATGACATGATGGTATACTTAGAGAACCCCAGAGATTCTGCTAAAAAGTTATTAGAAATAATCCACAACTTTAGCAAAGTTGCTTGGTTATAAAATAAACCCACATAAGTCATCAGCATTCTTATATATCACTAACAAAATCCAACAGTCAGAGTTACAAAGAGAAATTCCATTTAAAGTAACTACTGATAATATAAAATATTTAGGAATCTATCTGCAAGGAAAATCAGAAACTTTATGAGCAAAATTACAGACCACTTTTCACACAAATTAAGTCTGATCTAACCAATTGAAAATATTAAATGCTCTTGGATAGGGCGAGCAAATATAATAAAGATGACAATATTACCTAAACTAATCTATTTATTTAGCGCTATACTAATCAGACTCCCAAAAAACTATTTTAATGACCTAGAAAAATAACAACAAAGTTCATATGGGAAAACAAAAGGTCAAGAATTTCAAGGGAATTAATGAAAAAAAAAAATCAAATGAAGGTGGCTTAGCTGTACCAGATCTAAAATTATATTATAGAGCAGCAGTTACCAAAACTATTTGGTATTGGCTAAGGAATAGATTAGTTGATCAGTGGAATAGATTGGGTTCAAGGGACAAAACAGTCAACAAATATAGCAACCTAGTCTTTGACAAACCCAAAGATCCCAGCTTTTGGGATAAGAACTTACTGTTTGATAAAAATTGCTAGGAAAATTGGAAACTAATATGGCAGAAACTAGGCATTGATCCATACTTAACGCCGTGAACCAAGATAAGGTCAAAATGGGGTCATGACCTAGGCATAAAGAATGAAATTATTAATAAATTAGAGGAATACAGGATAGTTTACCTCAGACCTGTGGAAGGGAAGGTCTTTATGACCAAAGCAGAACTAGAGATCATTACTGATCACAAAATAGAAAATTTCGATTATACCAAACTGAAAAGTTTTGTACAAACAAAACTAATGCAGACAAGATTAGAAGGGAAGCAATAAACTGGGAAAATATTTTTACAGTCAAAGGTTCTGATAAAGGCCTCATTTCCAAAATATATAGAGAATTAACTCTAATTTATAAAAATCAAGCCATTCTCCAATTGAAAAATGGTCAAGTGATATGAACAGACAATTCCTCAGATGAAGAAATTGAAACTATTTCTAGTCATATGAAAAGATGCTCCAAGTCATTATTAATCAGAGAAATGCAAATTAAGACAACTCTAAGATACCACTACACACCTGTCAGATTGGCTAAGATGACAGGAAAAATAATGATGATTGTTGGAGGGGATGCGGAAAACTGGGACATTGATGCATTGTTGGTGGAGTTGTGAACGAGTCCAACCATTTTGGAGAGTAGTTTGGAACTATGCTCAAAAGTTATCAAACTGTGCATACCCTTTGATCCAGCAGTGTTACTACTGGGATTATATCCCAAAGAGATTATCAAGAAGGGAAAGGGACCTGTATGTGCACGAATGTTTGTGGCAGCCCTTTTTGTAGTGGCTAGAAACTGGAAACTGAATGGATGTCCACAGTTGGAGAATGGCTGAATAAATTGTGGTATATGAAAATTATGGAATATTACTGTTCTGTAAGAAATGACCAACAGGATGATTTCAGAAAGGCCTGAGAGACTTACACGAACTGATGCTGAGTGAAATGAGCAGGACCAGGAGATCATTATATACTTCAACAACAATACTAGATGATGACCAGTTCTGATGGATCAGGCCATCCTCAGCAACGAGATCAACCAAATCATTTCTAATGGAGCAGTAATGAACTGAGCTAGCTATGCCCAGAAAATAACTCTGGGAGATGACTAAAACCATTACATTAAATTCCCAATCCCTATATTTATGCACACATGCATTTTTGATTTCCTTCACAAGCTAATTGTACAATAATTCAGAGTCTGATTCTTTTTGTACAGCAAAATAATGTTTTGGTCATGTATACTTATTGTGTATCTAAGTTATATTTTAATATATTTAACATCTACTGGTCATCCTGCCATCTAGGGGGGGGTGGGGGGTAAGAGGTGAAAAATTGGAACAAGAGGTTTGGCAATTGTTAATGCTGTAAAGTTACCCATGTATAAATCCTGTAAATAAAAGGCTATTAAATAAAAAATAAATAAATAAATAAATTAAAAAACAACTATTGAATTAATAAACAAAAAAAAAAAAAAAAAAAAAAAGAAAACCATTAAACTAATAAGTAAAACTAGTAATTGGTTTTATGAAAAAAAAAACAAATAAAAGAGATTGGTTAATTTGATTTTAAAAAAAGAAAGAAAACTAAATTACTACTATCAAAAATCAAAAGGATAAATTCATCATTAATGAAGAGGAAATTAAGATATTTATTAGGAGCTATTTTGCCAAATTATTTGCCAATAAATTTGACAATCTCAATGAACTGGATGAATGTAACAAAAATATAAATTACTCAGATTAACAGAAGAAAAAATAAAACATTTAAATAACATAATCTTAGAAAAAAATTGAACAAGCCATCATTACATTCCCTAAAAAAAAAATCCCCAAAAGAACACCAGTCCTGAAGTCAGGAGGACCTGAGTTCAAATCTGACCTCAGACTCTACTAACACTTCCTACTTGTGTGACCTTGGGCAAGTCAGTTAAACCCAATTGCCTCAGCAAAAAAAAAAAAAAAAAAAAATCCCCAGGACGAGATGGATTCATGAGAAAAATCTGCCGAAAATTTGAAGAACAATTAAATCCAATATTATATAAACTATTTGTAAAAATAGGCAAAGAAGGCAATCTACCAAAAGTACCTAAATGCTTTTATAATACAATTAGGGTACAGATACCTGTTAAGAACCATGCTTAAGTGAAGGGGCAGGTCAATTCTCCCAGAGCCTCCACAGCTGTGAATCATAACATTTGAAGGAGTTGCAGAGTAGCCTTTACTAATGCAGATGTTCCTTGTGCATTGGGAATGAAATAAATTGCAGGCAGAAGGAAGAGAAGATAGGTCAGAGAACACAATGGCTTCTCAGTAGAGAGGTCAGACAACACAACTGCCTCTCAGTCTCCTTGTATCATTGTAATCATCTTCTCACAAGAAGAGATCCATTCTACAGGTCTGAGTTAGACCTCCAGCAGCCACTGGCAGATACCCAAACCAAGAATGAAAACACAGAATAAAAATTATAGACCAGTTTCCATAATGAATATTGAAGCCAAATTTTGAAATAAAACATTAACGGATATTACAGCAACATATCACAAGGATGATATACTGTGATAGATAGGATTTATAAAAGGAATACAAATCTGGCTCAGTATTAGGAAAACTATCAGCATAATTGGCCACATCAATAACAAAACCAACAGAAAGCAAAAGATTATCCTAATAGATGCTGAAAAAGCCTTGGACAAAATATAGCATCCATTCCTACTAAAGGAATCATTTTAACTTAATCTTAAAATGATAAGTAATAAATGAAACTATCAGCAAACGTTATCTATAATAGGGATATTCCAAAATATTTTTTAATACAATCAGGGTGAATCAAGGATACCCATTATCACCTATATTAAGGAATTAAAATATGCAAAGAGGAAACAAAACTATCTTTGCAAATTATATGATGTTATACTTAGAATATCTTAGAGAATCAACTAAAAAACTTTTTGAAATTAATAATAACTTTGGTAAAGTTGCAGGATGTAAAAAAAAGTCCTACATAAATCACGAGATTTCTCTGTATCACCAACAAAATCCAGAAGCAAGAGATAGAAAAATTCCATTTAAAATTAATGCAGACAATATAAAATATTTAGGAGCGTATTGCCAAGATAAACCCAGAAATTATATGAACACAACTATAAAACACGTATCACACAAATAAAGACAGATATAAACAATTGAAAAAAAAAGTTAATTTATTATGAGTAGGCAGAGCTAGTATAACAAAAATGATAATTCTACTTAATTTATCTATCTAGCATAAAACTATCTGAAAGAACAAAGTCTCAAGGATTTGAAAGGAATCAATGAAAAAGAAAGAGAAAGAAGGTACTCTAGCTGTACCTGATCTTAAATTGTATTATAAAGTGATAATTAGCAAAACAATTTAGTATTGGCTAAAAAAATGTAATGGTGAATCGTGAAATACTTTTAGTACAAATTACTTTATAGTAAGTGATCATAGTAATCTAGTATATGATAAATCCAAAGATCCCGCTTTTGGAATAAAACTCATTATTTGACAAAAATCACTGTGAAAATTGGTACAGTATGACAGTATGACATATATACAGTATGACAAAAACTAGATATGGATCAACATCTCACATTGTATACCAAAACAAAGTCAAAATGATCACATGATTTACATATAAAGATTGATACCATTAGTAAATTAAGAGAACATGGAATACTTTATCTGTCAAATTTATAATTAAGGGAAGAATTTAGGACTAGGATAGATACAGGGAGAATTAAAAATATAAAGTAATTTTAATTACATAAAATTTTAAAAGTTTTTGCAGAAACAAAATCAATAAAACCAAAGTTATAAGGAAAGCAGAAAACTGGGGAAAATTTTTTTGCAGCAAGTATCCCTGATAAAGGCTTTATCTCAACTATATAGGGAACTGAGGCAAATTTATAAAAATGCAAGTCATTTTTCAATTGAAAAATGCTCAAAGGATATGAATGGGCAGTTTTCAGAGAAAGAAGTCAAAGCTATCTATAGTCATAAGGAAAAAAATGCTCTAAACATTCCACCTCACACCTATCAGAATAATTAACATGACAAAAAAAGAAAAGTGATGATTGCAGAAGATGATATTAGAAAATTGGAACACTAATGCACTGTTAGTGTGGAGTTGTGAACTGATCCAATCATATGGCGAGTAATTTGGAACTATACTCAAAAAGCTATAAAACTATTAATGTCTTTTGATCCAGCAATACAACTTCTAGGTTTATATCCCAAAGACATCAGAAAGAAAGGGAAAAGGATCTATTTGTACAAAAATATCTGTACCAGCTCTTTTTGTAGTCACTAAGAATTAAAAATTAAAGAGATGCTCATCGATTAGAAAAATGGCTAAACAAACTGAGGCATATGTTAGAAATGTAATATTATTATTTCCTATAAGAAATGATAAGCAGGATGATTTCAGAAAAATCTGGAGACTTATGAAATGATGCACAGTGAAGTGAACAGAAAAAGGAGAGTGTTGTACAAAGTAACAGTAATATTCTTTAATGAAGAACAATGAATAATTTAGCTATTCTTAGCAATACAATGATCCAAGACAATCCTAAAGGACTAATGATGAAGCATATTATATGCCTTCATATAAAAAGCTGACATTGATTGAATTAAGGCTAGCAATATTATTTTTCACTTTCTTTTTTCCCCTTTATTTGAGTCATTGTAAAAAATAACAAATATGGATATATTTTATATAATTGCATATGTATAATGCGATTTTTGATTACTGATAATTTGATTACTCTCTGGGGTGAGAAGGGAGTTAAGAGTATAAAGGCAGGAGTATGGAAGGAGAAATAGTATTCAAACTCAAAACTTTAAATAAAAATGTTATTAAAAAAGATTATAACATTATACAAAAGTGTGGGAGTAGATTAAATGTAAGCATGCCTAATAGAGTGTACTGAGACTACAACAGATCATATTAAAAAGAGCATATGGCTTATTAGTCTGAAAAATAGGAATTTTGAGAGAACCAAATCTTCAAATTATTTCAGGATGTTTCTTGCCTCATTGTCTAATGACAAAAAGTACAAATACACTAAAGTATACAAATATTGATAATAGTGGGTCCTAAAATTTGAAATCTTGGCAGTTTTGATTTCAAACATAAATGTCTGACTTCTAATAAAGTCATTAATCCATCATTTAAGAAAAATATCAATTGCTCTATAGGAGTAGCCACTATTTCAACAGTGAATATCAGTTTCGGGGGTATAGTTGGTAGGGCAGCCTTAAGAAGACTAAAGTAAGGACCACCTTGACTCAATTTCCTATACAAGATCTTTTCCCACCTGTTTAATTCTGAGCCTCACTGTGACATCCTGTCATACAAGTGGTTGCCTTTGTCTTATATTTGAAATCAAACAGAACTAAAGTTGTTATGTCCCTGTCGTTTTCCTCACAAAGCAAATTCTATTGATGAGGGCAAGTGCAAAATGACACCTCACTTTTTCATTGTAATATACATAAGGCATAAACCTATTGATAACTTTTTACTAAGTAATATATGTTAGTAAAGGAATTATTTTGAATTACCATTTGAAGTACAAATAATAAAGAACATGAAGCTTTACAATTTATGGGATATTTAGTTTGTAAGAGATCATAATGTAACATCTTTCATGATGTTAATATGATAATAATATCTTCATAAGGGGGAACTAATGAAAGATGTGACTTAGTAAGAAATTTAACACAATATTTAAAATTAGATTAAAGATTTTGCATGTAGAAATTTCACTGATAATTGTGAAGAAAGTAAAATTATTTTCCTATTTGAAGCATTTATTAGATAGTTTTAAGAGAGAAAAAGACTAATTTTCCAGTTCTGGTCTTCATGACTTAACAACAGAAATTCTCTGAACTTTCAGGTGAATTATATATTCTTAATTTGATGATTCTTATTATAACTCTTTTATATTGAATTTTTATTAAGTTTTCCTTCAGATCAAGAAGGAAGAATCAATCCTCTTCAGAGCTGCTCTAATATGTCTTTTTCCAGAAATGTACATTGGTTTCTTCCTACAGCTACGAAGCAGACTGAAAGAACTCCATATGGTGGGGTGTAGTACAAAGTAAACCTTTGAACTTTTTCATCTATATCAAGGTTTTCCTGTTAATCTTGGAATTCAACAAAGGACTTTGTTTTCTTTTCCTCATATGACATTCCTTCTGTACCAAAGGGGATTGGCCCTGAAAATCTTGTCAATGTGCTACTCACCCACTTTTTGAAATTTTATCACTGCTATCACTCCTAGCACTATTGCCCATAGCCCTCTCCTATGAAAACTGGGTAATGAGTGATATTGTATTTCTGCATCATCAGATATGCTACTGTTAGTCAGTCACTCAAAGCCAGAGGAATTTAGGTTGAAGTACAACCATGAGGTCAGCACAACTTCACAAACCTTCAGTTTGATATTCTAATCCAGTGGTTCTCAAACTTTTGTTTTCAGTATCTTTACCCTATTAAAAATTATTGAGGATCTCTCCAAAGAGTTATTGTTTATCTGGATTATATTTATAGATATTTACCATATTGGAAATAAAAACTATTTTTGAATTTATAGACCCTCTAAAAAGGGTTTCAGAAATTCCCAGGATTCTCTAGATCATACTTTGAGAACCACTGGTCTAATCCCTCTCTTCTCCCACACTTTGCTTCAGAGCCTCCCAAACACTGAACTGGCTCTGGCAATGTCTGCATCAATCTCACTGTCAGTGTGGATGTTGTGGAAAGTACACTACCAAGGTTAAGTGAACTTTTCCAAAAGATTAAAAAAAAATTGCTGTAACCTGATGAATCCACATATGGATAGTGTGGTGTGACTGATTGAGTATTTGTTAAATATGTTTAATAGAATTTAGGCTTCAGATATTATCCTAGCCAGTAAATCCCAAGATATCTTTCCAGGTTTCAGTAAACAAAATTCACATTCCTTTGGTCAGAATACCTGCCAGTAAGGATATGACACTCTACATTGAGAGAAGGAAAGAAAGGGAAAGAAGAAAGAAGAGGAGATGACAAAAGAGGGAGTGGAGGGAGAGTTTCTGTGTTACCCAACGTGGCCAGTTCTAGTTGGGTCCCCATAGGGATAGCTCCTTTTCCTGTTTACAGGGGTTATTTATTATCTTCATTCTCAAAGAGAACCATGACAGCAAGGAGATGAAATCATGACATACAAGTGAGTTGGATTTAAGTGGGAGAGGGCTGTGTAAAATCACCCAGGTAGAAAACACTGGAAGAAAGATTGATTTTTCCATCCTCTCCAGGGGTCTTCAAACTACAGCCTGTAGGCCAGATGCAGCAGCTGAGGACGTTTATCCCCCTCACCCAGGGCTATGAAGTTTCTTTATTTAAAGGCCCACAAAACAAAGTTTTTGTTTTTACTATAGTCCGGCCCTCCAACAGTCTGAGAGACAGTGAACTGGCCCCCTATTTAAAAAGTTTGAGGACCCCTGTGACGTCTGACCCAAGGTATGGATAAGGGTTGGATTAGAATCTCATCATGAGATAACCTATAAGGTCCCTCCTAGCTTTTGATTTAGAAATTTCTGGTTTCAGGTCTCCTCAAGAGCCTCATTCCATTTTAGGATTCTTAATCTGGAAACTGTTAACTTAATTATATAAAATGTTTTGATAACTACATTTCCATATAATTGGTTTACTTTAAAAGTTTATGTATTTTACTTTATGCATTTAAAAGCAACATTCTGAGAAGTGTTCACTATATTGCCAAAAAGGTTAAGAATCTCTGCATTAGTTACTCCCAATATCTTCTACATCTTCAATTCCTATGTCTCCGCTAGTTTCATAATTTTCTACTCTCAATAAAACTAGCCATTTATATTTTCCTTTTAGTCTGCAAAGCACTTTACATATATTATCTAAATGTGCTCAAATCTCTGATATCCTAAAACAAACTTCTTTTAATGTTGTTAACCTTCTGAACCATGACATCCTCTCACCCCCTTCTTATTGTCAATCTACTTACTTACTTTCTTCCTGATGTCCTGCCCATACCAACAACCTCAGCTACCAATTTCAGGTTTGATGATGGCAAAAGTAGATTGAGAATCCCTATCTCCTGACTCTCTGATTAGTGTTGTTTTTTTTTTTTTTTTTTTTTTTTTTTTTTTTGTTGTTGTTGTTGTTGTTGTTGTTGTTGTTAACAAGCTGCTTTATCCCAAATTCCTCTCTCCAAGATCAAGGTTGATCTCACTAATTAAATGGTCTTTTTTTAGTCCTTTATTCTTTTTCATGCTATTGGCCATCTCTTTCTTGAACCACTCAATTGTCTTGGCTTTCATTAAATTTTCATAATAATGCTCATGTGATTCTTTCTCAATCCAACTGAAAACAAACAAAAAGATATACCAAGCACTTGCTAGGAACCAGGCATTGTACTAGAAACTGGGAAAGCAAAGACCCTTAAAAAATAAATAATATTTGCTGCCCTTAAGGAACTTAAATTTTTCTGGAGAGATACAATCCAGTTGCAAATAAATAAAAAATAATTTCTTACAGAGATTTCTTATTTCTTTGAGCAGCTCTAAAAAGCTTTACCTTCTTGTCTTATTATTATATACTTATTATGATTTCACCTATACTTAAAGTTTCAAATATGTAGGATCATATGATCTTAGCTAGGTGACTGGATGGATAACTAGAGTCAGGGAGACCCAAGTTCAAATCCTGCCTTAGAAACTGTGTATAACTCTAGGCATGTCACTTAACCTTTATTTCCCTCAGTTTCCTCAATTGTAAAATGGGTATAAGAATAACAGCTATCTCCCAAGGTCATTGTGAAGATTAAATAAGACAATATTTGTCAAGTACTTAACATAGTATTTGGCACATAGTATCAGGTGAGACAGTAGGGAGGGAAAGATTAGTTTGCATTTCTTCAGATCTTCAAATTCAGGGCTGGAGATAAAGACTGGGTAAATCAGGTACTTAATCTTTAATCCATTAAATTAACAAATTTACCCTACCTTAATAATTAAGTTAAGGGATGGTATTAGAGTTTGGTGACAAGAATGAATATTTGATAAAGGCTTGTTTCCTTCCTTTGTTATTCTATATGTACCCCCTAATTTTATAGATAACTAAATTGAGACCTCCCCCAAAAAATGAAGAGATTTGCCCACGATTAAATAGTTAGTAAACATGAGATATGAGATGTGGAGTCTTCTGACTCTGAGACCCAAGATGTCTTGCCACCATATGTTGATGTCATCCCTTATCTCCCTGATTAAATACCCAATTTCTCTAACCCTTATAACTACTCCTAAATTTGTTATAGTGATTCTGAATAAGTCACCTTTTTGTTTGTTTCTTCATATGTAAAAAAAAAAAAATTACCAACTTTTCTTTTTTCCTTCTAATTTGCCTGCATTGATTTTGTTTGTACAAAATCTGTTTAATTTCATGTAATCATATCTTTTTTGCTTATAAACTCTTCCATTAATCAGAGATTTGACAGATACATTTTTATGCTCACTTAATTTACTTAGGATATCACCCTTTATGATGAAATCATTTAATCATTTTGAATATATCTTGCTACATTGTATGAGATATTGGCCTATACTTAGTTTCCCCAACTATTTTCCAATTTTTCAGTAATTTTTGTTAAATATTGAATTCTTGTCCCCAAAGCTTGGATCTTTGATCTTATCAAACACTGCATTGTGATGGTCATTTTCTAGTGTATATTACATACCTAATTTGTTCATTGATCTATCACTTTGTTTGTTCGCCAGTATCAAATTATTTTGATTATTATTGCTTCATCATACAGTTTGAAATGTAATACTGCTAGGTCACTTTCCTTCACAATTTTTTGTAGGTTCCCTTGAATTCTTTTTTTTTCCCCTGAGGCAATTGGAGTTAAGTGACTTGCCCATGGTCACACAGCTAGAAAGTGTTAAGTGTCTGAGATGAGATTTGAACTCAGGACCTCCTGACTTCAGGGCTGGTGCTCTATCCACTGTGCCACCTAGCTTCCCCAATTCCCTTGAATTCTTTAAATTTAGTTGTATTTTCCCTTGATAAAAATTCAGTTTATGAAATTGTGGTTGCTAAATGCTGATTTCTGACCATTCTTTACACAATCAAGCCTGCTCCTTCCCTGGCTTTAGTATTTGACTCCTGCCCCTAAATCCTTTTCATGTCTTTGGGAATGGTTTCTTTAGTGATCAATATCCAGTCACTGTTAGCCTGAGGTGGCTCAGATAGGAGGACCCAGGATGAAACATGCTATCCATCTCCATGCCAATGGATGATGGATTCAAAGTGAAGAATGAGACTTTCTTTTTAATTTGGCCAATGTGGGAATTAGCTTTTCTTGACTATGTATATTTATTATAATTTTTTTTTTTTCCTTTTCTGTGGAGGAGAGAAAACAAGAGGGAGAGAAAATAGATTTTTTTTTTGGTCACCACCCAACTTTTATTTAAAGTAAAATAGAAGCTACCACTTCCTATTCCAATTTTGGGGAAATCTCTAATTGTTTGATCTCTCTTTCCTTTCTGCTTTCCCTTCTACTTACTTATATGACCCAGGGCTAGGTACTTAAATTCTGTTTTCCTCTGTTGTCTTATCTGAGCAATGAGGTTAATAATAGCACCTACCTCCAAAGTTTGTGGTAAGGATCAAATGAGATAATAATTATAAAGTACCTGTCATGTAGTAGGTGTTACACTAGCAGCAGCAGCAGCAGCCTCTCTGAGTCCTAGATTTTTCAACTGTAAAATAGGGATAATAATACTTGGTTATTGTGAGGTGAAGCTTTTTGGTTTGTTTTCCCAAAAGAATACAGTGGGTAGGTCAGAACCAATGATTTCGTTAGTATATAAGAAAACTCTACCAATCTAAGAAAGAAACTTTGGAAACTTATAGTATTGGAAAGTTGTCTGGGGAGACTAATACTTAAACTTAAAATTCAGGGTTACCCTAGCTATAACATGTCTAAAGGATTACTTGAACTCAGATCTTTCTGACTTAAAGTCTTGTTCTCTGTACACAACTCATGTCTTTTATTGTGAACCTTAAACATAATAAAGTATTTCTTTGTCTTTTTTTAACATCTTTTACCATTCCACTTTTCCCTCTGCCTAACAATGCCTAATTATGTTCTTCATCTTCATCTTCATCCTCAGTATAACCTCCAATACTTCCATCCCTTGGATCCTTCTCAGTCATCCATCATCCCTGCCCTAGTATATGCTCTCCTGTTGATCTTTTGGTGAATAGTTTACTTTTAGACTGTCTTCTATATCTTATTAGATTACTCTCATCATCCCTTGCTTTTACTCCTATTTCTGAGTAGCTTAAATGAAGTTAGAGGAAGTTATAAAACTATGTCAACTGGGTACACTACAAATTTATCCTCCATGATCTCAATTGGAACCTAACAGAAACAACACAATCTTTATACAGCTCCCTTATTGATTCACTACCCCATTCACCACAGTGGCTTTTCTGAATCTCCATTCTGGAGAGCAATCTGAAATTATGCCCAAAAGGCTATCACAGTGTGCATACCCTTAAACCCAGCAGTGCCATTACTGGGTCTATAGCTCAAGGAAATCATGGAGGAGGGAAAAGGACCCACATGTGCAAAAAAAGAGTAGCAGCTCTTTTTGTGGTAGGAAAGAACTGGAAAATGTGTAGATGTCCATCAATTGGAATGGCTGAACAAGTTGTGGTATATCAAGATAATGAAATATTATTGTTCTATTAAAAAAAATGTTGATCAATCCAATTTTGGAAAGGCCTGAAAATATTTATACAAACTGATGTTGAGCCAAACAAGCAAAACCAGGAATACATTGTACACAATAACAGCAAAAATGTGCAACGATCAACTATGAAAGACTTGGTTCTTCTCAGTGGTTCAGTAATCCAAAGCAATCCCAAAAAATTTTGGACAGAAAATGCCATCTGCATCCAGAAAAAAAGAACAATAGAGACTGAGTGTAAATCAACACATGCTATGTTCACTTCTTTTTTTCCATTTTTTTCTCTCTCCCATGGTTTTTCCTTTTTCCTCTGATTTTTCTCTTCCAACAGGATTCATAAAGCAATGTATATTAAATAAATTTTAAAAAAATAAAAATAAATCCCTCTCCTTCTTGAACTCTTTGCAGTATCTGAAACTCTTAATTAATCCTTTTCTCCTGAATACTCTTGCTATCTAAGCTTTCTACATGTTTTGTCTTGATTCTCCTGCCTATTTTATTAATCTTTCTCAATTTCTCGGTTGCTAAGTTATTCAGTGGCTAAAAACCAATAAATGACTTTATTACATGCTTAATATACATTTAAAAACAAGATATGCATAACAGACATTTGCGGTTTAATGCATAATCTTTTTTAAACACCTAAGTGCTGAGCCTGGAGCAAGGAAGATCTGAGTTCAAATTTCAGACTCATTAATCTCTGTCTGCCTCAGTTTCCTCAATTGTAAAGAATAATAATAGCATTTACCTCCCAAGGCTGTTGTGAGGATCAAATGAAATAAGATTTGTAAAGAGCTTCACATTGTGCCTGACATATAGTAGGTATTTAAAAAATGTTTATTCCTTTCCTTTCTCCCTTCCCTCACTAGGTATATGCAAATGCCATTTTCTTTGATGTATAAGTCCAGAATAATTTTTTTAAAAAAGGAAATGCAACAGAACAGGAGTAAGAGAACCTGAATTCAAATATTACCTCTTACTACTTGGGTGACTATGGGCAAGTCAGTTACCTTCCTTGTCTTCTGAATTTCCTCATCTGTATAATGAGGAGTTTGTCTTCTATAGGCTTTGAGGTCCCTTCCAGCTCTAGATACATGAGGACCCTTTTTTATTTTACAAAGTTTTATCCTGTTTATTTGGAAATAAGAATTTTTAATAACTGCAAAGAAAAAACCCAGCCACACCTGAAGAGCTAATATAATTGATTAACAGAATGTAGTGGTATATCATTCTAAGCAAATAATGTTGATGTGCCATAATAAATTTTCTATTAATAAAAAAAAAGCATTTTAGGTTACATAATACCAGCATCTGTATCATAAATTACAGGAGGGATACTTTTCAAGAATTTAACCAAAATGGACAATTTCTGCTTCTATTCTGCTCACATTTTTTTTCAAATCAAGTTCACAATCACTTCCCTTCAATCTTTCTCATAGAACAAGCACAAAAGCCATATAAAACTTAGCCACCTAGAACTAGAATGATCTAAAACTATTAAAAAAAAACATAAGGGTAAGACATTCTTATTTGGTTAATATGTCTGTAGTAATGTGGCTAATTTACAGATTTGAACAAGCCACTGAATGAATGTCATGTGCTCTGTATCCATCTCAAGGAAAACTTTAGTGTCTTCACATACGCTGTCAATGTCAATCTGTTTGTCAAATTTGGCAATACTATGTGCCTGTCAAACCCAGGCCAAACTGCTGTAGTTCTACATCAGTGCAGTTAAATAAGAATATAGCCCAAAATCAAAACTAAAATGGATTTGGAATGCCCACACTCACATCAACCCTCAGTCAATACCAATTTTCCATCAAAATCTCAGTCTTATGGCATATTTTTTGACTATAGCTCAAGGGTGTACTTGCTTAACCATCATAAGCTGAAATAAAATGCTTAACATTAACGAGTCCCATCATCACTTCTATGAGCAACATAATACTTGATAGAGTAATTCCACTTAAAATTCAGTAATTTTAGCCCAATTTCACATTATTTAATCAAGTTTCTACTTTAAGTATTAAAAATGATCAATCAAGACAGAAACACAATTTGTTCCAACAAGATAATTCGGACCTCTAGGAAGTGACTTGTTCTTCAGGTTGTAGGATCACCACCAGGAGTCATAGATACACAATGTGGTAAATGTGACTACACAGGCTTCGGGAATTTCAGTCCATGGAGCCCACATATAACTAAAGGATTGAATAGCATTTCATCTTTTTCTTTGTCTAAAAGTAGTAAGATGTTATTGTCTTCTCAGACTTTGAAATAGATTCCTTGTTCAAATTCTCCAGGTATAGCCCTTTGTAGAATAGTTATACTAACTCCAATTTCTTTGGAACTTAAGATACTATCATTGCTATTAAAAATGAGGATTCTTTTCACAAACACTGTTCTTTGTAGTCTTCACTTGGTTGGTGATTCAGAGCTCCAAGTGATTTCATAGGCCCTTTGGCTATGAAATAGTATTTTTTTAAATTAAGTAATTTTAAAACACATCACTTTATGAATCATGTTGGGAGAGAAAAATCAGAACAAAAGGGAAAAGCTATGGGAGAGGGAAAAAAAACCATTGAGCATAGCATGTGTTGATTTACATTCAATCTCCTTAGTTCTTTTTCAGTAGACATTTTCTCTCCAAAGTCTATTGGGATTGATTTGGATCACTGAACCACTGGAAGAACCAAATCTTTCATAGCTGATCACCACACATTCTTGCTGTTATTGTGTACAATGTATTCCTGGTTCTACTTGTTTCATTCATATCATTTTGTATAAGTCTTTCCAGGCTTTTCTAAAATCAGCTTGTTCATCATTTCTTGCAGAATAATAATTTTTATTACCTTCATATCCCACAATTTATTCAGCCATTCCTCAATTGATGAGCATCTATTAATTTTCCAGTTCTTTACTACCACAAAAAGAACTGCTACAAACATTTTTGCACATATGGGTCCTTTTCCCTCCTCTGTGATTTCCTTGGGCTACAGACCCAGTAATGGCTCTGCTGGGTCAAAGGATATGCATAGTTTTATAGCCCTTTGGGCACAGTTCCAGATTGCCCTCTGGAATAGTTGGATGAAAGAAAGTATTATTATTATTCCCATTTCACATATGAGGAAAATGAGCCTGAAAGAGGATTACTGACTTGTTCAAGCTCACACAAGTGGCAAATGCTGCAGCTGAGATTTGAATCTACATCTGCTTGGCTTCCAAGTCCTGTTCTCTATATTTTGAATCATACATATGTTTGACCTATAACAAGATTGTTATAACATAAAAATCAACAAAGAACTTTGCAAAGTCTGAAATGTTAAATGATCATTTCCTACCTGAGTGCAGATATTCCTCATTATAATTCTGAGGACATTTTAGGTTATGTTGGGTGCATTTACCTTCTGCTAGGGAATCAGATTTTGAGTCTCTTGCTTGTTCTCTTGCTCTTCAAGCAAGTTTATCTCCTGAAACAAAGTTAGATCCATTGAGCAGATGAGGCAACTTTAGGCAGGATAATAATCCAATTGGGGGTCTCCTGTTGCAGGAAGCTGGGCATATTGTAAAGTAACATGATGTAAATTTTAAGTTTGTTGACTGATTAATGGATTGATATAGTTAACCCCCTCAATAGACATAAAAAAAAGGTGAGGCAGGGAGAGGAAAGTAATTAATTCACATACAACTAGTCAATGGGATAATAAGAATTGTAATCCAGATTTCTGAAGACAAATGACAAGTGGCTTAAATGTTTGTAACTTCAAATTAGAAATTTTAACATCAAATACAACAATAATTAAAAAGATCCTTTCATACCATCATCAGAAAAAAGAGATTTCAAAAAGGGTGCATTGATTAGTATGAAATCCCCAAAGCCAGAGCCAAGTAAAACCTTGGCAGTCTTATTATATCCCTAGAGACAGGAATGTTCTTTAAGCCTTTCCTTTTGCTCATTGTGGTTGTTTAAAATTTCTTGTTGCCTCCTTGACATTTTTTCTTCCCTCTTTCCTGTCACATCTTTCACACTATTCTGTTTATAGGAAATATGTTAGTTGGGAATGGGAAGGAAGAAGGGAGGGGAGACATTATTTCATTGATCAAACATACCATCTCTTTTTTTTGGTGGGGGGGGGGTTTCTTCTTGGATAAATAGACCATGACAATCCAGGCTATGCCCTGGACCATTCATCACTGAGCCTCAGGACATTGGGAATTTTCTTATGGAAGCCCTAGTGGGATTCTTAAGAGAACTCTCCCTTTTGGCATACAAAACCTTATAGTCTGGCACTAATCCATTTTTTGAGATTTAATAAGTATTACTATCAGTCAAATTGACTTACTTGGTGCTAAAACCATATATTATACCTCCTTGTCTTTGCCTGGAAGGTTCCATATGCCTCAAGTGCTATTCCTTTCTCACCTTTGCTTCTTAAAATTATGTCTAAATTCAAGTGCTTTCTGCTACATGAAGGTTTTTTCCCCCCTGCTAGCAGACTCTTCCTTCCCATAACTTTCTATTTACTTTGCATATGTTTTGCATATATTATGTCTATATGTTCTTCTCTCATAGTATATGTGCTCTTGGAGAGCAGGAATGATTTCATTTTTGATTTTGTGTCCCTAGTGCATAATGGGTGCTTAATAAATTTGGATGAATGTGTTAATTGGTGCTAGGGTATATTGTTCATTGCTCAGAGCTTTGCTGCTTGCAGGAGATTCTAAAGTACCCTGTACTGGGCACAGAAAAAATATTATCAGTGCTGGACATACTCTATGGAGATGATTGTTAGGGAACTCCTGACTTGGGATGATTTATTTCCAGTGCAAATGTGGCTGTTCAGTTATCTCAGGTTCAATTAATTGACAATAAACATATTGGAATCAGGTTTGAGGATTGGAGATATGGTCTGGCTCTCCATGACCTCATCTGAGATTTTCTTGGAAAAGATTTTGGAGTGATTTGCTATTTCCTTCTCCAACTTATTTTACAGATGAGGAAACTGAGGCAAACAAGATTAAGTAATTTGCTAGGACTACAATCAAGAATAAACTACACAGAAAACTGAGCATAATCCTTCAGGGGGGAAAATAGTCATCCAATTCCCTTAATTAACTATTCTTCGTGTATTCCCCTCACCATCTTGGTTATCCTGAAGATATCCCATGGTTTGTTGTTATTATTGTTGTTGCTAAAATGTAGTGTCCAGAATTAAACACAAACTTTAGGTGTAGTGTGATTGCCTGTGAACTGGACTTATATTTGGCAGCATAAGATTGTATTTTCATTAACTTTTTTTTTAAGTTGCATCAAACTCTTGATTTAACCTTCTAGTTAAAATCAGTGATTTGAAACCAAGAGGCAGACCATGAAAAACAAATAGCAACAAGCATTGGTTAAACACTCATCAAATGCCAGACATTGTACTAAATGTTAGGTAGACAAATAAATGCAAAAACAAATATAATCTTGCTTTCAGGGAGATTATATTCTGATGGAGGAGACAACACCAAGAGAGATGGAAAGTGGGAGTGAGGGAGAAGGATTGTATCTAGTAAAGGGATAAGGATAAAGTTGAGGGAATAAAGGAAACCTGATCTAGAATCTTCTATAAAAATGGAGTCTCAAGATAAAAATTCACCAATGGGAGGAGGGGGAATAGGGTATATGGAGGATTATATTAGGGTATATACATTATGGACATGATAGACTTTCCAGAATAAAAGCCATTAAACTCCTTGGGAAATTTAAAATGGTTTTGAAGTCAAACAGAGCCAAGAGGAAGATGAAAATTATAATAAAATACTAAATTTAGGACTAGTTAATTCTTAATTTTTTTTAAATTAAGACATATTTATGGAATAAAAGAAACATTTCCAAGCATAGTACAATAAAATGATGGCTGTACATGAAACTGCAAATCTATTAAACAAAATTTGCTATTCCTTTCAAATATACAACAAAAATTCCCCCCTCTTTTTTCTATCCTCCCCTAATCTTGACCTAAAGATGACTATTACACACAAATAGATACATATGTGTAAAATTATTCTAAACATACTTCTATTTATCAACTTTTCTTTTTATTTATTTATTTTTAATATACAGTGCTTTATGAATCATGTTGGGAGAGAAAAATTACAACAAAAGGGAAAAACAATGGGAAAGAAAAAATAGAAAAAAAGAAATGAACATAGCATGTGTTGATTTACATTCAATCTCCATAGTTCTTTTTCTGAACACAGATAGTATTTTCTATCCAAAATATATTAGGATTGCCTTGGATCACTGAACTACTGAGAAAAACCAATTCTTTCATAGCTGAACATTGCCCATTCTTGTTGTTATTGTATGCAATGTATTTTTCCTCTTTCTACAAGTTCAAAAAACTTCTAAATCTTCTCAAATACACATTTTTATTTCCTCTTCAACCCAGATGAATTTAAGATTTCAACATTATCAGCCCTACACCTCATCTGTTTCCTCTGTATTCTTACTTTCATAAACCATTTTGGTGAGATAAGTACTCTTTTTTACCCTTTACTACCCAATTTTATTTTTTAGAATCACCCCATCATATTTAACTCAACCCCAACCTTTCTTTCAAACTACTTTAGTAATGATAAGTTTTAATACTGATAACATTTTCATATATCATGAATAAACAGGTTATGCCTTATCAATGCCTTATAATTAGTCCTTAATGATTTCTTTATATTTCTTCTCGGTATTTTATATCAAAATTTCCATTGAATTATTGTCTTTTCGTTAAAATATTTCAAATATCTAGTTTTTCCCCATTCGGAATTATACTTTACTTTGCAGTATAAGTTATTTTTGGATGCAACCCCAGCTTCTTTACTCTTTGAAATATAATGTCGTAGCACTTAACATCTTTTAGTGTAGAAATTGCTAGGTCTTGTGAAATCCTGACTGCTTTCTGGCAGGATTTATTTTTTTTTTTCTTTTGGCTTGCAATATTTTCTCTTTAACCTAACAATTTTGAAATTTGTCTATGACAAATTCCTATAAGTTTTCTTCCTGGCATTTCTTTCAGGTGGTAAGCAGTACATTTTTTTTTTTTCTATTTTAACCTCTTGTCTTAGAACTTTAAGGCAATTTCCCTTAATATTTTCTTATATTATATCATGATTCTCTTTTTGCTCATAACTTCCAGGTAGTTCAACAATTCTTGTATTGTCTCTCCTTGATCTGTTCTCCATATCAGTTGTTTTTCTAATGAGTTGTTTCTGATTCTCTTCTAGTTTTTTCTAGTTTTATAACTTCTCAGTGTTTTGTAACATCACAATTCTTTTGGGGTTAAGGGCTGTTATTCCAAAAGCATATTGAGATTACAGGCCATTGTTGCTGGGTGTTTCAAACAAGAAAAAGATTTTATTATGCTGCTAACAGAAGTTAACCCCAAAAAAGGAACAGATAAGATAAAGAGATAGATATCATAAGGCAAGAGTATGCCATTGATTAGTGAGCTAGCCCTAAAAAGGAGTTGAGGAGGAATTATAGTATGAGCAGATGTTTTATAGGGGAAATATGACCTTGAGGGTTTAACGTCATAACTTGGCTTTCTGAATGGATGCATGTAATGGGCTGATGTTTGAGTTGATGCACTGAGGTCCCAAGTACGTGAGGCTAAATAGTAATTGGGCTATACTCTATTAATATACATGATTGGATAAAGAATGGTCCCTGCCCACTCTCCGTGCAAGTCCCGATGTGTTGTACAGGAAATGACGATTTTGGTGGGTGGAGGCAGAGAGAGAGAGAGAGACAGGAAGAGAAGCGAGGAGAGATTGGCCTGGGTTCCATACTCCTAGCTGCTGGTCCTGTGGCTGCTGGTCTAGCTAGCTTCTTAACTCAGCTACACACATTGCTATTGCCCATTCTCTTCCACCTCCGATCTTTCTTCACTGAGAATAAAGACTGACGATTTTCCCCTAACCTGAATTCCTGACTCCGGCTGATTTTAAAATACCCGGTCTTCACAGATGCAGTAAACTATGATTTTGTCAATGAAAAACGCAAAAGGCCATATTAAGGCTGAGATAATCCTCCCTGATTGTCTCAGGGTGTATTGTAATTCTATCAGTGCTCCTACTTGCTAGCCTTAGGTAATTGCTAGGCTTCCCGACTGTTTTCAGTGATTCAGGCTTTCTCTGCTAAAGCTTGGCCACCCAGGACTTCAAAAATTTCACCTACCCAATTCTAACTTTTAAGGATTTATTTTCTTCCTTATGATTCTGTATCTTTTTCCAAATGTTAATGTTCTTTTTGTAGTTTTCTAAGATAGCTTTTATTTGATTTTTGAATTTCTTTTCAAGTTCTTACAATGGTTTTTTGGGGGCTTGTGACCATTTGATAGTATTCTTTCAAGCAGGAGTAGCTTTTTTAACCTTACTATCTTCCTCTGATTATGAATGGAGATATGCTTTTAAAACCAGAGTAGCTATCTATGAGTTAGGTTCATTTTCCTTTGTTTACTAATTTTTATTTTATTTTCAGCAGCTAATTATTATTACTATAATCAAGTTTTAATTCCTAATTGTAGGTAATGTTGTCCTAGTCTTCAGAGCCTCCTTGCATTTTTCTTTTAATGAATTCTTGGTGGGGAGAAGGGGAAGGGGAGCCAGGCAGGGCCCAACCTCAGGGACATTTTTCCCTCCCTTTAGTCACAATTACTATTCCAGGCATGCTTTCCAGAAAATGTTCTTGCTACCTGTGCCACCACGCCTACCAGTTGCTCTCCAACTTTCCCTCCAACCCCACCCACAGTCACAGCCCAAGGTCTTCTTAGCTATTCCAGAACTGCTCTCTGGAAAAAGCAGGAGATCCCTCAGTTCTCCCCCATCCAGCCATCTGCTGTTCCCTAGATTAAAGTTTATGAGATAAAAGTTTATGAATTGAAAGTTCCTGAGGCTATAAGTTAAAAGTTCCTGAGATGAAATTTCGTGAGACCTAGTTTGCTCCCCTCCAGGACTACTAATTCAGCAGAATGGCAGGAGTATACTTCATTTAGATCCAACCTCAGCCCCTGAAGTCATCTGAAATATTCTTAAGATGTATTAGAGGGAGGATTCTGGACAGATGGCAATGTAGATCAGAAAATTTCAAACTCTCCAGATTTCTTTCACAAACAAAACAAAATTGCACCTCAGGGTAAATATGGATAGTGAAAAACAAAGAAGAAGGGTCAGAACAGGGGTCATTCTGGGAAAATCCCAGGACTGAGGTTTAACCAGTATAAAGTGTAAACACCTTCAGGATCACTCTTCAGAAGCAGCCATTGTGGAGCCCTGGGGCTAACTGCATTTGGAGGGAACTTCACCTTTAACCACAGGAACTTTCCCCTCCAAAATAGCCTAGGAAATGAGGGGTCTGAGTCTCTGAAGGCTGAAGGAACTTCTGCTGATAAGGAACAGCAGCTCCTGTTTACAATGTGTTACAATGATTCAGGCTTTCTCTGCTAAAGCCCATTTGGCTACCTAGCCCTCATATGTGGCCCTGTGGGAGAAAAAAGCAGCACACTCTGTGAGTGCAGAAGCTATGGGGCAGAAACCTATCTGTGGCCACTTGCAGGAGGGTGAAGTTATTGGTTTAGGGTTCCAGGTCAGAGAGGAAGAGCTGAAGTATAGCCAGAGACATTATCCCACTCACACCAGGATTTAGAGGTGTTTACACTAATAGTTCTCATTTTTAAAAAAAATGAGCAGGCAAAGAAAAAAATAACCTAGTCATAGAAACTTACCAAGGGAATAGAGAAGAGCAGGGTTCATCTTCAAAGAAAAAGAGTGAAATTTTTAAAAAAGTTTCTTATATCCCAAACAGTAATGTTAAATTGCTACTTGCCCAGAAAGAATTTATAGAACTCAAAAAAGACTTCAAAAATAAAATGAGAGGGACTGAAGAAAAACTAAAAAAAAATTGAGCCATCCAAGAAAATCAATAAGATTATAGGGAGGGGGAATTAACTACTTAGAAAAGGAAATACAAAGTCTTAAAGAAGAAAATAATTCTTTGAAAATTAGAATTTAGCAAGATGAAGACAGTGAAGCTAAAAGAGACCAAGAAATAACCAAACAAAATGTAAAGAATAAAAAAGAACAGAATGTGAAACATCTTTTAAGAAAAACAAGAGCTAGAGAACAAATCAAAAAGACAAAATATAAGAATAATTGAACTACCTGAAAGCTGTTATTTACAAAAGAATTTTGACACAATAATTCAAGAAATAATTAAAGAAAACTGTTCTGAAGTAATAGAGCACAAAGGAGAAGTAAAAATAGGAAATATGTACCCATCACCACCTCAAAGGGATCCTACATGGAAAACACATAGGAATATTATTGCCAAATTTTGAAACTCCCCTGATCAAAGAGAAAATTCTACAAGAAACAAATAAACAAAAATATTCAAATATGCTGGAGCTGCAGTTAGAATTGTGCAAGATTTATCAGCAGCTACAATAAAAGACTGCAGGTCCTGAATAATATATATCAACATTTAAAAGAATTAGTCCTGTGCCCAAAAATATCATCCAGAAAAACTAAATAAAGGACATATAAAGAACTTGCAGATTTTCAGAACTTTGTCTCAACCAAACCTGAACTTAATAAAAAATTTAACATATACAAACCAACATCAAAGATTAATTTCAAAGATCTCAATGAGAACAAATTGTTTATGTTGTTTTTTTTAAAACATGGAAATTTATTACATATGTTTAAGTTTGACACCAGTAATTGAATAGCTCAAAAGAAAGATCTGGGCAGAGCTGAGTCTGAGCTGAGTCTAAAAAGCAAAACTGTTTAATCAAACATTTGTCCAGGAGAGTAAAATCACTATGGAGTTTCTATGGGGTCCTTCAAGGAGCATGATCCACAATAGAGAAAGTTCCAAGTAAACATAATGATTCCCATGTGTTGAATTCTTCTACAACCAAGAATAGATTGCCTTTGCATGATGTTTTTGTTCTCTCTTAATTGTTTTGAAATCCTGGATAGAGTTGTTCCAGCCTTACTATCTGATGTATAGAATTATAAGTAATTTTTTATCATTCAGGTCAGGTATCAAAACACAAATTAAGAAAGGGTAGCATTAATTAATATTAGCATTACCTATTATTATTGAGCACACAGGCTGGAACTGATAAGCACTGTGGAAGAAGCATGAGAAAATACTGCTGGTCTACCAAAGGAATTTACAGGTTAGGTAAGATAAGGTTAGACAGAAAAGCATAAAAATATTAGAAGTTAGTATGTTATAGACTGATCTTTGGGATGGGGTGGAGTGAGGCTGTTGTTTAGAATTTACCCATCATTATTATTTTAACTAATGCTGGAAAGGCTAATCAAAGTAGTAACAGAATTAAGTTAAACACATAAATATTGACAAAGAAGAGACAAAATGCACTATTGTGCAGATGATATGAAGGCATATCTAGGAAATTCTAGACAATCTACAGTTGATCAATAGGAATAGTTGAAATTCTAGAATTCTGGATTGGCTTTTGCCTTTATATGATTTAGGGAAAAGGAGGATGGATGTGCCCAAAGCCTGATAGATTTTTGGGATAAGAGAATAGATTTTGATTTCACCCTGATTTCATCATAAAATTTAAATAAAAAAAATTTTAAAACTTTACTTTTTAAAAATTTCTTTTATTTTTTAGGTTATACATGTACATTTATTTTTTACATATTTCCAGATGAGTCATGTTGGAAGAAAAAATCAAAACAAAAGGGAAAAATCATAAGAAAAAAACAAGAAAATAAAAGGTGTAATTGTATGCTTCAATGAGCATTCAATCTCTATTGTTCTTTCTCTGGACACAAATGACACTTTCCATTCAAAGCTTGTTGGAATTGCCTTGGATCAGTGAATTGTTGAGAAGACCCAAGTCTACCATAGTGATCATGAAATTTCAAATGCTATTGTGAAAAAATGACCAAGCATCTATACATTGCCATATTTGAACTTCACAAAAGTCTTGTGAGTGGCATAATATAGGTATATTATTCCAATTTACAGTAGGAAAACTGAAGTTTCTTTCTCCAAGAAAAACTAGAGAAGTTGTGAGTTAGCTGCATGTGATCTAGTGCTAGATGAGTTAGCTGCATGTGAGCTAGTAAGTGTGAGATGCAGGATTTAAACATAGCATTTTATATACTATGTCACATGACCTCTAAGTATATTTCTTATGCATTTTCATAGAAAATTTCCAATTGTTATTCTTTTTTTTTCTTTTTTAATGTGGTTGGGGAAGTGATGGAAGGATCAGGGAGAGTGAAGACTCTTCTTTTTATGTGGTAAAGTCCTTGTTTTCTATTCTTCGGCATGAAGTTTTGTTCTAGGCACAAGCTTCAGAATGATTGGTTTCTTGGGCTGCATAAAACCCTTAGTGTCTAATTCCAAGGGAATCTGAAGAGAAAAACAAATAGAATGTGCTGAATTACTTAAATCATTCAATAAACTTTATTAAGAGCTTTTATAATAAGCTTTTATATTTTTATACTAAGGATGTTAGAATATGCTAGGAGCTAGGGAATGCAAGGCCAAAGCTTAACAGTCCCTGCCCTAAAAGAGTTTTACATCCTATTGAAGAAGCAGCATATTCAGAAATAAGTATATGAATATATATATGTATATATACACACACATATATACATATTTGTGTGTACATGCATGCATAAGTGTATTGTGTACATGTGTATATGTATACACACATGTGTTTATGGATTCATAGAAAGAAAATATAGAGTGACTTCAGTGGTGAGGATATAATTTGAAGAGGGGGATTAGGAATTCCCTCAAGTAGGAACAGAATTTGAGATAAACCTAGAAAGAACGTAGGGATTGCAGGAGGTAGAATCAAAGAGGTTGTGTCTCCCTGGGATGAGAAATAGCATGTGTGTGATAGACCTGGGCAAGGGTATGTGGAGCCAGTTCTCACTGACTCTGGTGACTATGAAACTTTCAATCTAAAAATTTATTCCTAGAAATCAGTAATTGCTACTAATCAGGACTTGAGTTATTGTCTAGGCTTCAGAAAGTGTTAATAATGAAGATTAAATATAAAAGTTTATGTGCATACATTCTGCCTCCCCCATGCCCATCCATTTATTAAACATTTCCCAGTACTCTCTTTTATTGCTATATAAACTTGGTTTGAGTTAGTAGTGTGCAGCAGAAGACTCAGGGAATAAAGTCATCACCAGAATGGAAGCCTAGTGGCTATAGACTTATAATAATAATGATGATTATGATGATGATGATCATACGTTTATATATATATATATATATATATATATATATGTTGCATATATAATAAAAATAATTTAAATTGGCATTTACACAACATTTTAAGGTTTGCAGAATGCTTTACAACTATCCTCCATTTGAGTCTATCTCAAAATTCTTTTTATCTCAGAACAAGTGTAGTCAAATTCAAATAGAAACTGGGGGCTACTAAACCATACATAAGAACCTGATAGCTATGATGTTGACTTGGTTTCAAGGCATAATGTAATCTATTTTATGCCTATTTATTTATTTAGCTAAATTTTCACAGGTATATTTTAATCCAGAGCATATACATGCATATATATATATATATATAGGTATATATTATAAGAATACATATATGGGAATATAAATTTATATATACATATACATATTCACATCCATGTGTGTATGTATATATAAATATACTTATACATGTGCATATATATATATATACATATATATATTATATATATATATATATATATATACACAGACACAATTTATTATGCTAAATATTTCCCAGTTGCATTTTAATGTGGGGTTTATACATATTTTATTTATTTGGCTAAATATTTTCCCCGTACATTCTAATCTAGAATTCAAAATAAGTACTGTGGGTTGCATGGACCTTGTGTTTACACCTGTGTTCTTCATACATTCATGATTTGAACACTGGTTTTCTCAGTCAATAGAACCCAGCTTTGGGGCTCTAAAGAATAATCTATGGCTATGATTTTATAGGTCTTTCTCATTCTAAATTTCTACTCGATTTAATTTGACAAATATTTATTCATTTAGTTCAGTGTCTCCTATGCATATGGCACAGGAGGAACCCAAAGATGATGAATGCTCTTTCTCCACCAAGAACTTATCATCTAGAACACAGACTAAGACAAATACAAAAACAATTATTCCAAGACTGTATGGGATAAGTGTCAACAGAGCAATACAAACAAAATCATCAGTGTGTATATTTGTGTATTGTATATGTATAAGTGGGATAAGATGTGGTTATCAAGGGAGGCTTCATAAAAGAGGTAACTGGTTGAGAAGCCTTGAACTATAGGTGCCAGTTTTTAACAAATGAGCCCCTGCCTGGAGCAAGGGTACAGGAAAAGGGAATTCCAGATAAAAAGGATAACATAAGCAAAGACACAGAAATGGAAAAAACATAGGAATGTGTTCAGGAATTTGATTAATAATACTTGATTAGAACCTAGAGGAATAATGAGAGAAAAATCTGAAAATTAGAATTATCCTAGAATGAGAACCTTGAAGAGCAGACTGAAAAATTTAGACTCAAGTTGAGTAGGTACTGGGGAGCAATCAAGGAAGGGATTTGCTATGGACCATTAAACAATTGCCTTAATAAGTTCTACAGCTCAGAATATAAAATAAGGAGAGATAGGATGCAGTGGTCCTTTCTAAACAACAATTAATTGAATGGTGAGTAATTGCAATGACCAAGAGAAAAGCACTTCCCTTCTTCCACCGGAAAAGTGGGGAGCTATAGGTATGGAATGTTGCATACATAGTCAGATGTGTCAGTGGTTTTGCTGAACTGTTTTCCTCTACCTTCAGTCTTTACAACAAAGGAATGCTCACTGGATGGTGGAATACATTTGAGCATGAATGTGATAATTAAAATAAATAAATAAATGGAAAGAAAGTAATACAAATTAAAATAAAATAGAGGAACTAAATACTACTGCAGAAGCATTCATCACTTGCTATATTGGTTTAGCCTATTAAATATCAAATCCAGACAGCCTGAGTTAAAACCTCTTAAAGCTTCGTTTGCAAAAAGATATCATAATTTTTCTCACCGGGGTCTCTTTGCAGGGCTCCAAGGTAAAATTTTGTAAGAGCATGACTAGGGCAGTCTTCATGGTCAGCAGAGCAAACCTCATTCCAATGCAGTTCCGAGGACCAGCTCCAAAGGGAAGGAATATATATGGATCGATGGATTTTCTTCCTTCTCGATCAAACCTGGTCCCAAAGAAGAGAAAGACCAAGAGAAAGTTTTTTTTAAACATATTTGGTCTTTGAACTGGATCCAAACTATTATTATTCCCTCTTTCTCTGTTCCATTCTCCTCCATATTTAGAGGATTGTCAGTCACATCTAGACTCATGTTTTGGGAGATGGAACTTTACTGAGAATCCAGTATTATTGAAATGATGCTCACCCAGGGCAGCATGTGTAAAACTGACTGCTGGGGTGATTCATTTATAGGAAGACTAGACTGAGCTTGGAAGGTTTCAGAGTCTAAGTGTGGAGTGAAAAAGTTCAGATGGGGCTGCTGTATAATAAATGCAGTTTATGGTGGATAAGCTTTCAGTATTCTCATTCCTAGGAAATTAAATAAAAGAAGAGGAAGCTATTAGAGTTCAATCTACATATGCCACATTTTAATTCCCTGTACTTTTACTCAGTGTACCACATATTTCATAGTCATAGATACATAGATTAAAGGATGTCAGAGCTGAAAGGGACCTTATAAGTCATCTAGTTCAAACACCTTATTTTACAGAAGAAGAAACTGAGTTCCTCCAAATTGATATAAAATCATACACTTAGTAAGTGACAGATCCTGGATTTAAATCTAGATCTTCCATCTCCAATCCTAGCATTCTTTCCATTTTTTTTAATGGATTGTATCCAGTAGCGGTTCTTGGGGTTGCATAAACAGGAAGTTTCCTAGATTGTTATTGGTGAGGAGAGCCAGAAACCCTCAGCTCTCTCTCCAGGACTGGAGTCTCTATGATTGCAGACAGGAAGATCTGTGGTTTAACTTTTATAAAAAATGTATTTATTTATTTAAAACTAAAATACAAAATAGAAAAAATAGAGATGGAAAAAAACAGAAAAAAAAGATAGTTATGTGCATAGTAGAACATAGGAAAAGATTCAAAATGTGCTAAAATAAATTCCTTTTCAAAAACAAATATGTCATATTCAGAACTATCCATCTTTTCTTTCTTGTAAGTTGTCTTTTGTTCTCTGCTGTGCACTTTTTTCTTTTTCCTTTTTTTTTAAATTAAGCATGGATCTATTTACACATACCTGTATTCATACATATATACACATACACAATATATATGCATGTATGTCCACACATACATTCACATGCATATACATATGCAGAAATACCTATAATTATACACATATATACATTCATATACACCTATGTAAAGTGGTACCTACTTGTCTTCTGTTTCTTTGAAGATAAATAATATCATCCTTAGGTCACTTGGCTTGATATTACTTAACCTTCCTCCTCAATCCTACTTCTGCCTGCCCTCGTGCCTTCCTTTTTCTCTCCCTTCATCCTTTCCCCTCCCTCTTTATCCCATTCCCATTAATCTACATACTTTATCTCATTCCTATTAATCTACATATCATTCTATTCCCCATTTTATCCTATTCCCTCTCCTTATTTCTTTGTATATTTTGGAGAGTTTTATATCCTTATTGATGTATGTGTATTGTTCCCTCTTTAACCCATTCTTCATGTGAACTACCAGCCCTCCTCCCTTCACCTAATTCTTTTGAATCAGTACTTGCTCTTGCACCACATTCAATTAACATAATTACTGTTGTTATCTTTTCCTACACAGTTTTGCCTTTTATAATCATATCATACTCATTTCTATTGCAATCTTTTTTTTGAACTACCCAAATACTAATGATAACTTTAAAATATAGATTACATTTTCATATATAAAATATAGTTTGTTCTTACTGAATCACTTGAATTTTGTATTTGATGTTTATCTCATACTTTAATTGGTTCTTATATGTCAAACTTTCTTTAAGTTCAGGGCTTTTTTGCAACAAAATCCTGAAAATCTGGCAATTTACTGAATATTCATTTCTTTTTGGTTCAGGATAATGCTTTATCTTGTTGGATATAACATTTTTGGCCACAACCCCAGTTCTTTTTTGATTTGCAATATATAGCTTTCCAAGACCTGCAATTTTTTATTATAACTGCTGATAGATCTTGTGTAATTCTAATTGTGGTTCCAGCATATTTGAATTGTTTTTGTTATTATTGATGCTGCTTATAAAATTTTCTCTTTGATCTGGGGATTTCAAAATTTAGCAATGATTTTCCTGTACGTTTTCCTTGTAGGATCTCTTTCAGCTGGTGATGAGTGGATTTTTTTTTCTTTCTCTTTTCTCCTCTGTTCTAACACTTCAGGACATTTTTAAAAAATATATATTTCTTGTATTATTTATCAAGATTCTTTTTTTTTTTTGCTCATAGCTTTCAAGTAGTTCAATTATTCTTATGTTTTCTCTTCTTGATCTATTCTGCACAGCAATTGTTTTTCTTATGAGATATCTCACATTCTCTTCTACTTCACTCTTTACATTTTGTTTTATTATATCTTGGTCTCTTATAGCTTCGTTGTCATTTCCTTACTTAATTCTAATTTTCAAAGAGTCATTTTCTTCCTTAAGACTTTGGATCTTATCTTCTGGTTGGTTGACTTTATTTCCAAAATCTAGTTTTTCTTGTATTCTTCTTTTCTTTTCATTCTTTTTTTAAAAAAAATTTTCCTCACTCTCTCTCATTTGATTTTTAAAGCCTTTTTTGAGTTTCTCTATAAATTATTTTTGGTCAGACAACCATTTAACATTCCTCTTTGAGGTAACAGGGTCTTCTTTAAATTCAGTATCCTTCTCTGAAGATGAACACTGTTCTTCCCTATTTCCATAGTAACTTTCTATGGATAGGTTCCTTCTCCTTTGCCTGCTTATCTTTTAAATTAATTTTATTTATTTTAAGTTAATTTAATTTGTGTAGATATATTCCTTGCTTCAACCAACTCATGACCCTGCTGACATATTATTTTGCTTATTTTAGTTTAGGCATATTATGTCAATCAGTGAAATTATTCTTTATTTGGTATAGTTTTTCTTGAATATCTAGTATTGTTATTGTATTATATACCGAATTTTGATATGATCCTATCAAATTGATTAAAAGAGTAGGGATACAAATGAATTTCTCACACTTTATAAATCTGCCTGTGTTTTCCTCAAACAGGTTTTCACATAAACATTCATAGGAGATAAGTAAACATCAAAGCCTGTGTACACAGAAAATTCTGAAAGCAATTCTGGCCTCTTCTGGGACAGCTGAACCATGACCCAGATATCTCTGCTTTAACAGTCAAGTTTTTACCTATTTCCAACCCCATTGATTTTATGACTGGTAGTAATGTCATTAAGAACATTCCCTAGGGGTATGTAACTATGGGAATTGTCCTGAGCTTTATGCTTCTGGTGGTAGGGATTATACCTCAGAACTAAGGTCCTGCTTTAGTTCTCCCTTCTGGCCCCAAAGCCAAGAATTCCACCCAAATGTTAGTATTGCAGCTGGAAGTGTTCTTGCTCCACTTCTTCTGCCCTCACCCAATGTGTGCTGGTTCCTTCTCAATCAGGACCATTTCTCAGGCAGCACAGGTAGGTCTGGTGTCCCTTATCAGCAGTTTCCTTCAATCTTCTCCTATTCAAACACCAGACTCCTCACAGTATTTGGAAAATGAAAGTTCCTGTGACTGGGGTTAAAGGTACCTCTCAACCCAGCTAACCCCAGTGCTCAACAGTTTGTTTCAGCTGAACTAGCTTGGAGGTGCTCACACTTCAGAGGGTCCAAACCTCCATCTCTGTATTTTTCTTCAAATCTTTTCCAGTTGTCCCAGGAGGACCATGTTCTGCCCTAAATCCTATTTGTTTTTAAATACTTTATGTTCACTCTGAAGCACATTATTGTCTTACTTGGGTAGGGATTCGGAGAGCTTGGAATTTTCTGATCCATCTTCTCAGAATCCTCTAACTTTTTCTTAAACAGGTGAAAATTGGGTAAAATGAACATCAAAGCAATCTTGAAGGAGAAAAGGCATTGGTACTACATGTAGCTCCAGGGAAAGAGGAAGGGATACAATGTGTATAAATGAGATAGAGACATTGTTGCCAGGCAACTTGAAAATCAACTCTTGTTCATGCTCTTTAAAATAGGAATGCATGTGTGTGTGCGTGTGTGTGTGTGTGTGTGTGTGTGTGTGTGTGTGTGTATCTAAGGTCTTCTCCCTGTAATTCTGACTGCCTGCTCTCCCTTTTCAGCAGAGAAAGCTCAGGACAATTCTCCTAGTTACATACCTCCAGGGAATGCTCTTAATTCCACTGCCACCAGTCATAATGCCAGTGGGGTTAGAAATAGGTAAATTTTAGCTGTTAAGCAGAGGCAGCTGGGTCATGATGCAGCTGTCCCAGGAGATGCCAGATTCCCTTAAATTGGCTGTTCACACAGGCTCTGCTGTTTACTTATCTCCTATGAATGTATTGGGTGAAAACCTGTTTGGGGGAAACGCAGGCAGATTTGTAAAGTGTGAGAAATAATTCATTTGGACCCCTACTCTATTAATCAATTTTATAGGATCATCTCAAAGTTCTGTAAAAGGCCCCAGAGCTGGGAGCTGCAGAATTTTAAGTTTACCTACTTAATTATAGGAAGTTAACTAAAGATCCTTTACCCTTGTTTTTCCTTGTCATGGGGACCAGCCCCAGTGTGGTGGAGGTGACTCAACTACTTGGAAAGTCCTCCAATATATTTTTGCACCTCCTGACTAGTCTCTTGTCCAACAGCAGACGTGACCATCTTATGATTATTTAGGTCATTGACTGCCTTAGATTTTACCATTTTCTCCTGCCAACCCTCCCCCCCAAAGCCCATCTATTTTGTGTAGATATATTCCTTACTTCAACCAACCCATAACCCTGCTGACATATTATTTTGCTTATTTTAGCTTATGCATATTATGTCAATCATTGGAATTATTCTTTATTTGGTATAGTTTTTCTTGAATGTCTGGACATCTAGCCCCATAAAAATAGGGCCCTGGAAGGGAGGCATCTCAGATCTGAGGTCTACTTCATTAGAGGGGATCATGGACCCTTAACAAAGTATCCCTTGGTTCAGAGTTCTGCCTCAGTCTCTTTTATTGTAGGTGGGATAATTTTAATCCCCACAAAAGCAAGTTTAAAAATAGTCTGGGATTTGTAATCAGCCTACCTAGGTAAAATTCCAGTTCTTTTTCACTTATTATTATTATTATTATCAGCATGATATAGTAAACAGAGAGAGCTGGTCTCAGAACCAGGAAGACCCAAATTTAAGTAGCTTCTCTCACACACTGCCTGGATAACTCTGGGCTAGTCTTTTAACATCTTAGAGCTTTAAGTACTCTAGAAATTAAATTTCAGAGAAGATACCTACTTGTAGTAGTATTTTTTATGCTATTAAAATTGTGGGTCCAGTCCCCATACTTACTATCATCATCATCATCATTATGGGTAATGTGGATTTGTTCAAAGAAGACATTGACCTTTGCCCAACCTTGAGGGTATGTTCCTGACTGAAGTTACACATAATACCACTCTGTTTTTAATATCTGGCTAATCCTTCTCTGTTACAGCTGCTCAAAGCTATTATGTTCAATTAAATTCCATGCACAGCATATGGCCCCACATCCTGGCTTGAAATGCTGGGGCTATTCACTGTGATCCATGTCCCATTGAAACATCCTGCTTACCTTTGCCTCAAAATCTCAACAAGTGCCCTTTAATGGTAATCAGTTTATTGCTTTCTCTTTATGTACCTTTCAGGACGAAACTCTTCAGGTTCTGGCCAGTACTCTGGGTCATGATGTAGAACATAGACAGGGATCATCATAATTGTCCCCTTAGGAATGGTTAGTCCATTTATCTCAGCAGTTTTCCCACAGATTCTCTCTATTCGTCCTCCCAGGGGGAAGAGTCTGAGTGTCTCATTCACTACCATATCTAGATACTCCATTTGGAAGATGATATCATAGGTAAGAGCTGCCTAAGGAGAAAAGTCAAAATTAATTTTATTGGCAAATACTTACTCAATGTTTACTACTAGCAGTGCCCTAGGAGCAATGATGGGCAACCAAAGAAATAATCCAATCTAATTACTTTAATAAAAATTGACTTATTTGTCAACAAGGTAGTAAAATCAAGAGTCCTAGACCTGAAGTAAAGATCTAAGTTCAAATACATGGTATCTATTAACAAATCACTTAACTTCTATATGCCTCAGTTTCCTTGTTTGAAAAAATGAAAATAAAAATAATGTCAATCTCCCATATTTTCATTAGGATAAAACTATACTACTTGCAAGACATTTTGCAAGCCTTTAAGTGCTATATAAATGGTAATTAGTTATGTAGAAAGCAATAGTTGAAAATGGGCTCAGGTGTGAGCATCATGTTTTGGGAGATACTAAGTATTTGAAAATATAATTCAAGCCCATAAGAATATTATTAGTCTATGATCATTCCTAAATTAGTAGAATTAATGCTAAATCTATCTGGTCATTGCTAGAATAAATATTTAAATATTTGCTTCCAACTTCATTGCAGCTATAATAGCACATCATGAATATGGGAGTTGGTTCCAATAGGATTTTCATTCATTCATCTGAAATTCTCTTATTGAGTTATTGACTATCTATTCATTGACTATCACAATCCAAAGGAAGTCCTTTCCTTCAGTCAAAAGATAAAGATTGAGTGTTTTTGTGACTGGAGAGATGATGAAATTCTGAAATTATCCCTTCTATTAGCTGTTAGGTAATGGTTTTTTGCAATGTTCCTAGCTTTGAGCAACTGTATTTTAAAATGTCATCAGTTCAGATGTAATTAATTTATAAATTTGTTATTCTTTAGATAAAGAATAGGTACACAGCTTATCTGTGAACTGTATATGAAGAATTCAGTTGCTAAAAAAATGAATGTTGTAAAGAATTTATAAATAAAATGTTTGGAATGACTGGAGAGAGTAAACAGTCTCCAAGTAATTTAGAAGCACTCATTTACTACAATTGCTATACTAATTATAAACCATAATCTGGTCATTAAACATTCCTTCCTAGCATCTTCACTGGACGATACTGCTAGCTTATTAGCAGTTACTACATACATTGTAAAGAAAGAAAACTAATACTTCCTAGAAAATAGGCTTTCATATTGATTTTGCACACCTTAGTCTCAATCAGTAAGCAAAAACTTGAGTTCAAGTCTCCACCCTGACACATACTGACTGTGTGATCTTGGGCAGTTAATAGTTTTAATAATAGTTTTAGGCAGCTCTCTGTGACTGATATGTAGTAAAATTACTGACTTATATGAGCAGAGAAAATTCTCCCTTAGGAGTTCTATTCACAAATGACAGGTTCAGACCTTATCTTTACTCTCCTTGGACTGAGCTCAATTTAAGATTTAATAAGAATTATTAACATTGAAAGAATCTGTCAGTATTATTCACCTTGAAGGTAAAGAGATGAGAGAGAAAAGGTATCTTTCCATTCCTGTGCTATTGACCTTTTTGTACACTATTTTTCAGAACACACACACACACACACACACACAGAAAGACAGAGAGAGAGAGAGAGAGAGAGAGAGAGAGAGAGAGAGAGAGACAGAGAGAGAGACAGAGAGAGACAGAGAGACAGAGAGAGAGAGATAAAAAGAGAGTCAGAGAAAGACAGACAGTTTTTCTCTTTTCCATTTTGGATAAATAAATAATAAACAGTTATCGTATGCTAAATCTTTATTGGATTGAATTCTTTAAATTGAATAAATAAGCATTATTTGTCCTTTTTTTACCTTATTAGGTAGAGTTCTGTCTATCTCCTCATGGAGTTTCTTCTGGATTTCGGGGTGAGTAGCCAAATTATAAGCAATGAAGCCAAGGGTTGTGCTTGTAGTTTCATAGCCAGCAAAAAGAAAGGTAACTGCCTGAGCAGCAATCTCCATTTCAGTCAGAGCTTTAAGGGGAGAGCCAAGAGAAAAAAGTAGGCAATGGTCAGAATCCTGGATAGTACCTGAATTCATAACTGAAAAGAAATATTTCAATCTGGATCTTGGATGGAATCAACTTTGGTCACTGACTAATCAAAGGAAAATGTCATATTAAATGTATGGTTTCTCTCTGGTCCTTGTGAAATGTCCATTTGACATAGAGGAAATGAATTGGAAACTGAATTTTTTGGTTGCTTGTGGAAGTTTTATGAAGTCATTCAGCTGAGTACAACAGTACAACAATGACCTGGTGAATAGTTTTGCAATGGGAACAGAGTAATTTAAAAAATCATAGAATTCTCAAGTTGAATGGGACTAAGAGGAAGACGAGAGATTGAGGGTCAAAATAGTTAAACTGACTTTGTCCAAAGTCACAGCTACTAATAAATTCAGGACTAGGATCCAGGTATTCCAAACTCTAAAGTCCATATTTTTTGGGGAAAAAATCTTTTCATTTTTGATTTTGCATGATAATTCCTTTGAAATTGTTGATTATGATGGACTATTATTAGAATTATTGACTTTATATTTCTGTTCACATTCAACAACTCTCATCATGACATTACCTTTTGGAGAGTTATTCTCTTTAGATTCAGGGTCATTTGTGGCCTGGGAATCAATCATTAATTGCAGGAAATCCATTCGATCCTGGGGATAGAGACAGGTTCAGAAAAGTGAAAATCAAGTTGAAATGACTAAAGTCATCATATAAGCTACATCATTCTTTCTATGAACATCTTTTTCTGTGGCACAATCATAAACTGAAAAGACTGGTAGAAGAAAATGCCTATGTTTCTTAGACATTTCCATTATGAAATAGGTCTGAGAATTCACTAAATCTTGACAAGAAGAAGGAGCTCTCTTTGATCCCTGCCCCCCATTTTATATTTAGATTTTGAATGGTACAGTCCTCTCTTCATCCAAACCTTAATACCATAATACCACTTATCCACATAGGTCTGGCTCTACACAAAAACATGGTGTGTGCAAGGCTTGTTTTTCAGCTTCCATCCCTCCAGTTCCTCTCTAAGCCCACCTAATGCCCTTATGCTCTCTTCTATACATCTTTATCAAAATATACTCTTAGCTTACTTTCATGCTAGAAAAGATCAAATGAACTAATGCATATTGAAGTGTTAACAACTGATCGTTCCTCCAAGAAATGGTGGTCAAGTTACAAGGGATAAAAATGAGAATCATGCTTGTAATTTTGTAGCCAGCAAAATGAAAAGTAATAATCTGGTTAGAAATCTCCACTTCAACCATGATTGTCAGGAGAAAATCAAGTATAAACATAAGAGAAATGCAACCAACAGGCAGAATCTTGGAGAGCTCCCATGCTCACAGTCAGAATGGAAAGAAGAAAGGGTAAGAGAAACAGGGTTTATTAAGTGCTTACTATGTACCAAGACCCTATACTAAGAACTTTATAAATATTATCTTAACAAATATTTCTCTTTTTATTAAAGCTTTTTATTTGCAAAACATATGCATGGATAATTTTTCAACATTAACCCTTGCAAAACCTTGTGTTCCAAATTTTCCCCGCCTTTCCCTCACCCCCTCCCATAGATGGCAAGTAATCCAATATGTGTTAAACATGTAAAAAATATATGTTTATCAAATATTTTGTTCTGGATCTTTGAAGGGTTGTGGATTGGTCATGTGAATTGATGCTTTTGGAAAACCAGAAGAATTTCTACTAACTATACGTACTTTTATTGTAATACCAAACACTACAAAAATGAAAAACTTTCAGGATAATTTAAATAATTTCAGCCTTCCCCTCCGACCTCTACTTTATGCTACTCACTAGTAAAGTATGAGAGCATTAGCTTTGATTGACAGCAGAGTCCAATGAAGATTCTCTCTCTTTCTTCTCTGTCTCTCTGTCTCTATTTCTGTCTGTCTCTGTCTCTTTCTTTGTCTCTGTCTCTGTCTGTCTCTGTCTCTCTGTTTGTCTCTCTCCCTCTCTCTCTCTGTCTCTCTATGTGTCTTTGCGTCTTTTTGTGTCTGTCTCTCTCCATCTCTCTGTCGCTGTCTCTGTCTCTCACTCTGTGTACCTTTCTGTGTCTTTGTATCTGTCTCTCTCTATCTATCTCTCTCTTACACCCTCTCTCTCTTCCATATCTCTCTTCATTCCCTCCCTTCCTCTCTATCCCCCTCTTCCCCTTCTCTTTCTGTCTCTCTCCTTCTCTCTCTGTTTCTGCCTCTCTCTGTCTCTGTTTCTCTCTGTGTGTCTCTGTCTTTGTCTCTCTCAGTCTCTCTACCCCACCCCATCTTTGTCTGATTCTCTCCCCCTTGTCTTGCTTATTCTCCCTCTCTCTTTCTTCTCTTTCCTCCCTCTCCCCTCTCCCCCCTTTTCCCCTTCTCTGTCTCTGTCCATCTCTCTTCCCCTCTGTCTCTCTCTATCTCTCTCTTTCCCTCTTCCTCCCTCCTTCCCCCTTTCTTCCTCCTCTGTCTCTCTGTCTTTCTGTCTGTCTGTCTCTTGGTTTCTCTGTCTGTTTCTCTCCCTCCCTCTCTCCCTCCTTCCCTTACTCCCTCCTCTTTCTTTGTCTCTCTCTGTCTCTCTCCCTTCCCTCCTCTTTCTCTCTCCCTCCCTCTTTCTCTCTCTCCCTCTCTCTCTCTTTTCTTCTCCTTCCCTCTCCCTCTCCCTCCCTTCTTCCTTCCCTTCCTCCCTCCCTCCTTTCTTCCTTCCCTCCATTCTCATTCTCTCTCTCTCTCTCTCTCTCTCTCTCTCTCTCTCTCTCTCTCTAAGGTAATAGAGTTAAAAAGAGACTTGGGAATAATTTCACTCCACCCCCTCTAATTTTCCAAATAAGAAAACCAGGTTCCTGAGAAGATAGGTTACTTGGTCAAGATCATATAGGCAATTAGTTATTGGTAGGATCCAGACCAGAATCCAGGTCTCTTTTCTCCCAGCATACATGCACATTGCATTGTCTTTTACATCATAAGATAACACAAATTGAATATGAAATCTCATCTCTTTTCAACTTCATGTGGACTTTGTCCTGAATACCAGATCTCAAATGCATTTACTGAATGGCTATATTACTGTAACACTGGGAAAACCCAAAAATTCTTGGTGCCTCAGTTTCCCCAAATGTAAAATAAGAGAATTTAATTAGATAAGCTCAGTTTCCTTCTAGCTCTAAACTTAGGGTGCTGTGAAAAAAACAACAAAAATGTATTCTTTAATTAAGATATGTACTCGATCCCAAATTTCAGCAAAGATGACTTTATATATTCTGGAGTTAGACCTACCCTGCTGTTGCTCTTTTGCCGGTCTACCATGATACGTCGCATTGAATTCACAAGGAAGTCCAGAATTTTTTTAGAGAAAAGAGTCACATTCATTTTTTCCAATATGGGCACAACAGAAGGAAACACCACTAGAGAAAGGAGGAAAAGAAATCAGTCAATATAATATAAAAAAGGAAGAAGGTTAGAGACCCTTTCTAATGACAATTATGAAACATGAGGTAGAGTAGGAAAAGTGGGAGAAAACACTAGGGAGATCATTATTCTGAGATCAATTCTAGTTCCAATCCATGTCATTTAATAGTATAGGAACATGGTATAAAAGACACTAGTTCTGGACCTACATTCTAATCCTACTTTGATGCTTACTATCTGAGTCACACTTCTTTTCTTTGGGTTTCAGATTCTTTGTAAAAGAAGGAGGTTGAACAAGATGACTTTTGAAGTCCCTGCCAGCTTTAATCTGTGATCTTAGAATCCTTGGACTTATTTTAATGTTCTGTTAAATATGACTATTTAAGAACAACTTACAAATCCATGAACTAGTTGAATTGTTGGATTTACATTGAATGAGATACAATTCAATGGAAAAAGCAAATATTTTGCAAAACTATGTTAAAGCATCTAGAGTAAGGATAACTTTCTTTCTGCCATGGATCTCTTGGATAGTCTGGCCTTTCTCAGAATAACATTTTTAAATATACAAAATAAAATATAAAGGAAAACAATTATATTGAAATTGTTGTCCATTTTTTTTTTCTTAATTAAGCTCATGAGGCAGCTGGTGGCTCAGTGTATAGGGCACTGGACCTGAAGTCAAAAGGTTCAAATTTTGCCCATATGATCCTAAGTAAATTACTTAATCTCTAAATTCATGACAAAAAAAAATCCACCAAATCCGCTGAACAATGGCAAACCACTCTAATACCATTGCCAAAAAACTCCAAACCATATAGTCAGTTGGTCCATGGGATCATGTTGGACGTGACTGATAGAACAACAACAAAGTTCATTCACACTGGATTAAAAATCACTAATTTATAGGAGCACAAAGAAGAAATAGTTATGCATTTGATCTACTGCCATAGCCTCCTAATAAGAGCCAAGCCAGAGAAGGGCAAGGAGTAAAATATTGCATAAGCTTGGAAAATGAATCTATATCAAGACCAAAATTTCAGTGAATCATTGTGGGGAGCACTGAATTTGGAATAAGAAAATTCTTCTGTTATTCCTTTGGGTTCTTAGGTAATTCATTTCCTGAATTTGCCATTCTATCTCCCACCTCCATACCTATTATATGCCCCCGTGGTTCCTAGAAATCACTACTTTCTCATTTCAGTTTCTGAAAAAAAAAAAAGAGCTTTCTTCAAGGCTCAGTTTATGTTCCATCTCCTGGTGAAAGCCTTTTCTGGTTACTCTACTATGTGTGTGAATTGTCTCCTTTTCCTTTCATCTTGAATATTTAGTCATGCAACAAGCTATTAAAATACATGCAATACTCAAGACATTATAAAATTCTGGAGATACAGAGACGAAAACAAAACTGTATCTGCTTTCAAGACGCTTGCATTCTATTAGAATAAAGCAATATGTACCTGAATGTGTACAAAGTAGGTACCAAAGGCATTATGTTCTATTTCCCATAAAAGGGTAGCTAAGTAGCACAGTGAATAGAGGCTGGTTCTGGAGTCAGGAAGAGCTGAGTTCAAATCTAGCCCCAGACATTTATTTGCTGATATGAACTTGGACTTGCTGATATGAACCTGTTTGCTTCACTCCTCATACCTGGAAAATGAACAGGAGAAGGAAATGGCACTCCAGTTTGCCAAGAAAACTTCAAATGGCATCACAAAGAGTCAGACACGACTCAAATGACTAAACAAAATAATCCCTTGCAGAATATCAATTCGTTGTAAATAGAGACTTTTGGGAGAAGTTTGGTTTTGTCCTTATATACATAGTACCTCCCACAATTCCTTGCAAAAGACCTTTAACAAATGCCTATTAGATTGGATTGATTTCCCAATATGTCAGTCCAAACTTTCTGCCAAAATACATGCCTATAGTACAAAAAAAAAAAAATGCATGCAGTGCTTTATGATTTACAAAGCACTTTACCATATTACCTCATTTGATTTTCACAATAACCCTAGGAGATGTGGACTATTATTATCTCCATTCAAAGAACAGAGGAGGAAACTTGGGCTCACTTGCCCAGCTAGACTGAGTTAGGATTTGAAATCAATTCTTCTTGACTCCAAATTCAATGTTATAGCTACTGAGTCACCTAACTGGCTGGGGAAATGGAGGATTCTTCTCTGACATGAGAAATGCATTTTCTCCATTTTTTTCCTGGAAAGCTGCCCTCAAATATTTTAAGTTTTACTTGAATATTAGGGCATGAAATATGGCCCTTTCCAATGCATGAGAAACTGAGTTACTATTGTGGAGCTATAAAAACCCTCAGGTTAGGAGTGAGCACTCATGTAGGTGCTTTTATGAGAGCTAGATTCCATACATATTAAGATAAGCAGTGGGTTTAAAAATCCGAAAGAGAGCAGCTTCTTGATGCGGACAAGGAATGGGTCATTAGGGTTGTTAATGGAGTCGATGTCCACGCCAAAAGAAGTACTGGTGATGACATCCAGGCTGTAGGCCCCAAAGATACTGCAGAGAGAAAAAGATTTTTGATTAAAAGCCCCAAAGTTGGCAGAAATTTAAGATTCTCAGATGATCTTTCAAATTGATCTTTCTTAAGTACTCCCACTGTACACAACAATTCTGTGCTAGGGTTATGGGAGATGCTAAACCAGTATAACTATTGACAGTTTGAATACTATTTTTGCAAAAATGCATGAGTATACATGGACACACACACACACACACACACATATATATATATATATATATATATATACATGTGTATATATATATATATATATACACACACACACATACATAATACATATATGTGTATATTGATCCAAAGAAGCTGATAGTGAAGAAAATTTAGTTATAGCCCCAGTTCTGAGTTATATTAGACAAGTCATTTCACCTTTCTGAGTCTCAGTTTCTCAATCTGAAAAATGAAAAATGTGGTCTCAGTGGTCCCCCCAAGTTCCTTTCCAGTTCTAACTGTATGATCTTGTAGCACTGAAAGCTTCTGACATTGTAGGATTTTATGATGCACTGATATAGCATATAAGGTACTATAGATGCGTGGATGAAAAGTAGCTATAATTATTTTGCAGCATCTTAATGATCTAACAATGTGAAAATCTCAAACACATGGTGGCCTAATAGTGGAAAGTAAAGTGGAAGATATTATTTTAAAAACTGAAAGAACAGGTAGGTGGTACAGTGCTCGATAGAGCACTAGCTTTGGACTCAGAAAGACCCTAACTCCATTTGCTTTGGGGAAAAAAGCTACACAAAGACACACTTAAGCAGATAGTCTCATCTAGTTTTTACTTTAATTCCTCTCCTTGGAAAAAATGTCCTTTGAGGTTTGTCAAAAAGGAATTCTTATAGAATTGCAAAAGTATTTGGTCTCTTTCTCTTGTCTCCAACCCTTGAATAGGAAATGTTTTCTTATTCCAGTAATAGATCCTGATACTTACATTTCAAACAATTCTCTTTTCTCTTTTGACTAATATCCTCTCTCTCTACTCCTTCTGTAAAATGCTATTCTTTTCTATCCTTTGATGCTTCAGGATATTGTAATTCACTGTATATTTCCTCCAGCAGGGAGCATGTTTCTTGAATTAAAACAAATTGAATTGGAGCATATGGATTCACAGACTTTTGGAATAACAATAACACTAGAGCAATATTTTTATGTTGCTCTAAGGTCTACAAAGGGCATACTAGGTCTGACCTCATTTGATCCATATAAAAATCCTTAAAATTAGACTTTAGCCTGATTTACAGATGGAGGAAGTGAAATTTTAGAGAGATCAGATGATTTGTCTAGAGTCACACAATATGTGTCAGATGACAGATTAAAACTGAAATTATGTCTGGCTGGACAACAAACCCAGTGATTTTTCTTTCTATTCTGTTCCAGAGTAAAATAGTCATCTCTACTGGATCATAAGAAAAATGTTCAAAAATATAACAAAATATGTCCATTAAGGGAGAGAGGTTTTTGAGACTGGAACCATGAAGTCATCTGAGATAACTATTCTGTCCTGAGAACTTCCAACCATTCTCATAGCTGAAAATGTTTAGTCTTAAAGCTAGGAGGAAAAATATAGAAAGAGCTGATATATATATCCTTAATCATCTAATTGAAATATACATTTCTGAGAGAAAACTAAAGAAAAAAAGAACAAATAAACAAAAATCTCCACTTTCCCCCATACATTTGCTAGTTTTGTTTTTTTTCTTTTTCCTACTAATTTTAAGGTCTAAGAAAGCCCTGGTGACATGAATAGAACGCCAGGGTTGGAATTCCAAGGACCTAGATTCAGGTCCTACCTCAGACATTTCATAAATTAGTTGATCTCTATATGTCTGTTCATTATAACTCATTAACTAGGTTACAGATTATCATGAGAGAGATAGAAGAGAGAAGTCCTCTATTCCAGTAATATCACCAACTTATGTTTGCCTGATGCTTTATCATTAAAAAAAAAAGTTTTCAAACATCATAACAATAGCCAACAATTATCTAGCATCTGCAAATTTACAAAAAAGGTTGGAGAAAATTTTCTCAGAATAATTTTGTGATTATTATATTTGTGACATTATAAAAGAAGAAACTGACTTGCCCAGTCAAACACTGGAATATAATTGGTTAATGGGAATGAAAAAAACCTTGTTGCCTTGACTTTGGGTTGGCTTAATACTCTTTCTACTTGTAGATCTAACATTGAAGTTTTTTACAGGATCAAAGACTTAGAGCTGGAAGGGACTTTGGGACCAAGAGTTCTTACACTTTGTGTATAATGAACCTTTTTGGTAATCTGGAAAAACATAGATTTTTGTTCAGAATAATGCTTGTGGCCTAGATTCATAAAGCTCATTTTCATAATGCTACATTTCATAAAAGCATTATCGTTTTATATCCATAGTCATGAACCCCTTGAAATTTACCCCTAGTACTCTTTAAGGTGCACTAGATTAAGAATTCCTTAGTCCAACCACTTCATTTTAGTAACAGAGGTCCAAAGAGAACTTGCTAAAGTTACACAGTTAGTAAGTGGGCAAAGCCAGTATTTGAATTTCATAGACTTACTTAGAAGGGAATTTGTGGGTTTGCTAACCCAAGCCCAAATCATTCAGCAGATGAAAAAACTCACAGCCTAAGAGATTACATGATTTGGCTAAATTCACATAGGTAGTTAATATTAGATCTGGATTTGAACTCAAGTCTTAATCAGCACTTTTCCACTGTACCACAGCACCCTTATTCTCAGTTCTCCTTCACTCTCAGCCTTTCCTAATACCTCACTCATTCAGAGCCTCTTTCTTCCAAAGCAAAACTTAGTCTGAGAAATGACTGCTTATAAATTAGTCATCTCTTTCAAGCAAATTTGCATCCCAAATTTGCATTCTAATATGGATCAAAGGCTTAAATTAGAACAATGAGGCACTTTAAGTGGAATTTAAGCCAATAAGTACAATTACAGATTACTGGGGCCGGGTTGAGATGAGGGATATTAAAGAGAAAATTTTCCAAGATAACTGAAAGATCAGATTCTTAAGGAAATTCTGCTTCCAAATTTTACCTCCACTAGGTACAGATCAGAAAGTGGGCTATTGGAGAAGTCAGAAGGGATTTTGAAAAAGAAATTTTTGCTAATTAAATAAAAACTTTCTTTATTGCTGAAGTTCTATTAAATGTTTTGGTAAAGTTCTTTTATTTGGCGTTAATTAAATATTTATTTTTCAGTGTAAAATATCAACTCTTCTAAAACTTTTCTGGGACATTGGGAGTTTAATTACGGTGCCCAGTGTCACAGAGCAAGACTTCAAGCTATGTCTTCTTGACACTGCAGTCAACTTTCTATCATTTATACCATACTGCCTTCTTTGTAGTAGAGAACAATGATCTCATTATGTCTCGCAACAAAATTCTCTTTCTCCTTTTTTATTTACTCCAATGTAATGTGGCTTATAGGCTTGAGGTGATCTACATGTCTAGTTAAAGATAAATGTCTTTCTCCCTGTTTCTGTCTTTTTCTATCTTAGTCACATGACCAGTCCTTTTATTAATTATTTGCTAGCCATAATTAATAAAATGATTCACTACCCAGAAAAATTTTTTTTAAATTATCTTCTGCTCTCTTCCTCCCTCCTTCCCTCTCTCTCCCCTTCCCTCCCTCCTTCCCTCTCTCTCTCTCTCTCTCTCCCCCTCCTTCCTTCCCTCTCTCCCTCTTTCTGTCTTTCTCTTTCTCCCTCTCTCTCAGTTGTTTTTAAGACTTATTGGTAGAGGCAATGCAAATAAACTCCATCTGCTGATAATACAGTGAATTAGTTGTCTCGGGTTAGATGAGGTTAAATGACCTGTCCAGGGTTACATAGCCACTAGGTATCAGAGGCAGGACTTGAAACTGGATCTTCAAGATTTTGAAACTGACTCTCTAGGCACAAGTCCACATTATCTTGAAGTTTTATTTTATTCAGTGAGAAGTGTCTTCATCCTGAATCCCCAATATAGCCAGCCCAATTTTCAAAGGCAATTGTTTTTCCTTGCAAACTCTGGATGGTCATACTTACCCCTTCATATTCATAGACTCATCTTTGGCCAGTCTCTTCTCAATATTTTTCAGCAGAACAATTACATGGTTTTTGATAAGGGGAAACATCTGAAATATAGTACAAAATCAATCAGTTCACAATTGCTAGAATGTCCAACAGAGTATTTATTCTGGTTATGCTAGGCATTTGGGTTCATATAGCATACAACCTTATTAAATATTAATAGAAAAGGAAAACTATATTAAAGAAAAGGGAAATTATTCTTAACTGAATGCAGGAGTTTTCATTAATTGGCTGTAAGATTCACTCAGAAAGCCATCTTTGCTTCAGATCTTATCCTTATAAATCTCCACAAAATTTTCTTTGTTTTAGCTATTATCCTTACAAATTTAAACAAAATCTCCCAATCTACTTTTCTGTTGAGATTATGATTATGTACTGGTGCTAAAATAATAATCAAACTCACCATTGTGTTTCCCAGATTTAAAATATATTCAGAAAATTAAGTCTCAAAAGGCAGTGATCAGAAACCCCTCCCTAGTTAAGACTACTTAAGGACTGCTAAAAGTTTGTGGTTCTCTGATCTGAGTTGACCCTGAAATCCTTGAAGAACTGAGTACCCAATACTTAGAGAATAAAGAAGCATTTTCCAAATAATATATACCAAAATCATTATTCATTCTGGAAGTGAGAGCAATCTAACTCTAACATAAGGTCCTAATTCACGAAATAACTTTGAACTCTACCACATATTGAGCATCTCTTTCTCAACCTTATAAATGGAGGCTAGAAAAGAAGAGTCTCAGGGGAGGGAAAGCAAGCTTCATTAATCAGAGACAACTGGCAATGTGCATACACCTTCTTTCTTACCATCTTTATTTTTTTCTTTTATGGGAAAGATCAAGTCAAAGAGAAGAAAAAGCATGAGAAATAGAATAGAAAGAAATACACAATTCATCATGTTAACTGAATGTGAATGAGATAAACACCCATAAAACAACAGAAGAGAACAGAATGGATTCAATAGCAGAATCTATAAGAAACACATGTGAAACAAAAACTCATCTCAAGGAAAAATAAATACATTTTGCTTCAGGCAAACTAAAAAAAAAAATAGGGCCTATGATAATAAACATGGTCTCCGAAAAATCAGCAATAAAAATGAACTTGATAAAACAGAGAGCAGAGAAATATTATGTTTTCAGGTGATAATTAATTGATATCATGCATGTACATGTTGTTCACTTGTTTGTTAATTGTATCTAACTCTTTGTTACAATAGTTGAGATTTTCTTAGTAGAGGTAAAAGAGTAGTTTGTTATTTCCTTTTCCAGCTCATTTGAAAGATCAGGAAATTGAGATGATCAGGGTTAAGTGACTTGTCCAGAATTACACAGCAGTAAGTATCTAAGGCCAAGAAGGTGAGCCTTCATAACTAAATGCCAGCCAGCTATCTACTGTGGCACCTAACTGGCATAATGGCAAGAAAATTGTATAAATATGCATGTATATATTGGATTTAACATATTTTTACCATGTTTAACACATATTGGATTACTTGCTATCTAGGGGAGGAGGTGGGAAAAGAGGGAAATTGAAACACAGGAACCTTTTGCAAGGGTTAATGTTGAAGAGTTATCCCTGCATACGTGTTGAAAAATAAAAAGCTTTAACTAAAAAAAAACAAAAACAAAACACACAGATACAGGCACTGAATGGCAAAATGAAACTAGTTATTGGGAGAAATAGGAAGTAAAACTACAACAATGAGGAAAATAAATCTAAAAAAAAGATAGCAAACAAATAAGGACTTCAGAAGAACTTTAGATAAGTTATATATGATAAATTGTGTTGATTTGGGAATGGATATAGAAAAGGATATACATATATCCCTCAGCACTACAGGCTACTTTTACAAAAATTAACCAGATGTGGGGAAAAGGAGGGAATAGAAGATGGGAATCATAGACACAATAGTGAATTTTATCAAACATAATGAAAATAATGAGAATAAAAAAATTGGGGAAATGCAGCAAAAGCTACTAGTAGTTAGGGGAAACTTTATAGATCTAAAGTCATTTATCAACAAAAGGATAGAAAATCAATAAAGTTGAAAACTTCAATAAATGCTAAATAGAATTCTGAAAGTGAAAGAAGAGAAAAGCAAACAAATGACAATGACAATAATGAGTTAATGATTTTTGTGAAAAGATAATGAAATGAATCATTAGCTAATTTGATTTTTTTAAAAGAAAAAAGCAAAATCATGAATAATTTTCTCAACTACATGCCATAAAAGCAAAGTTATATAAAATGAATGAATACTCACAAAAATATAAAATACCCAGATGAGCAGAACAAAAAGTAAAGAATTTAAATAACCCAATTTTAAGAGAAAAGCGAACAATACAAAAATGAATGTTCAAATAAAAAAATCCGTGAAAAAGTTGAGTTTATTTAGTGAAATCAATGAAACATTCAAAGAACAATTAATTCTAATATCAAATAAACTGTTTGCAAAAATAAGAAAGCTGGGACCTGAACAAATTCATTTTATAATGGAAGGTCCTGATACCCAATGTCATTAAAGTCTTGATACCTAAACTGTGAAGAGACAAAATAGAGAAAGAAAATGAATATCCCTTATGAATGTCAAAGAAAAATTTTTTAACTAAAATGTAAGTAAATAGGATATAGGACATATGAAAAAGATTATGTACTATGATCAGGTTGAATTTATATCATGAATAAAGGGTTCAATTATATTTAAAGAAAAATCATGAACCTAAGAAATCACATTAATAAGAAAAACAAAATATGATTATATCAATAGATGAAAAGCAACTTTTGAAAAAACACATCTATATTTATTTCTATTATTATTTCTAGTGTTTATACATTAGAAACACAGGAATAAATGATCTTCCCTTACTATCATTTTAAAATCAGTTATTATATTTAGTAGGGATAAAGCAGAGAGTTTTCCAGTAGATTAAAGCAAGGACTTCCATTAAAATAAATAAATAAATTGAAGGAATAACCATAGGCAAAGAGGAAATAAAATTATTGCTTTTTGCAAAGCCTATTAAAAAAAATGAAACAAGTTAGGTGGTGCAGTGGATTAGAGTATTAACTCTGGAGTCAAGAAGATCTGAGTTCAAATTTGAGCTCACTTGAGGCTTACTAGGTATATAACCCTGGGCAAGTCACTTAACCCTGATTATCTCACAAAATAATTTTTTAAATGAATAAATAAATGAAGATAAAAAAAAACCCTGAAACTATAACTTCAGCAAAACTATAGGCTAAGACCCACAAAATCTATCAGGAGAACATAAAAAAAGAAATTCCATTTAAAGTAACTATTGAATATAGCTATTCCCCAATAGGTAAGTGATCAGAGGATTTAAACAAAAAGTTTTCAATAAAAGGATTATAAAATATTCACAATCACATGAAAAAATTGTTCCAAATCACTAATAAGATAATTGCAAATCAAAACAACCCTGAGGTTTCATCTTATGTAGTGCAAATTTCAAAAAATGACTGAGAAAAAATGGCAATAATAGGAACACAAATGCATTGTTGGTGAAAGTGTGAAAATAGTACAACTATTTTAGAAAGCAATTTGCAATTATACAAATAAAGCCTAAAATGTTCATACCCTTTCAACTAGAGATTCTGTTACTGAATGTATATCCCAAGGAAGTCATAGATAAGAAGAAAGTCCTCTTATACACCAAAATATTTGTAGCATTTCTTTGTGTGGCAGCAAAGAATTGAAAACAAAATAAATGCCCATCAGTTGGGGACTGACTAAATAAATTTTGACATGATCATAATGGGATATTACTGTGCTGTAAGAAATGATGTGTGTAGTGAATACAGAGAAGCATGGAAAAATCTACATGAACTGATAAAGACCGAAGCAAGCAGAGGCTACATATAGTTATAGAGATTTCTATACATATATAAATATAGATAGATAGATAGATAGATATACACACACAGTAACTGTAACAATATAAATGGGGGGAAAACCCCCAAACCATTACATATTAAAAAAAATCAAAAGTGAATGTAACAAAATTCCCTTCCCTTTTCCTTTTTTCCCCTCTTTCTTTTTTCTCTCTGACAAGAGAAATTGGAAATGTGTTTTGCATGATTATGGATATTTGTAATGTATTTTGTTTTTCTTGCCTTCTCAATGGGTGGGAGAAGGGTGTAGAGTGAGAAATTTCAGAACTGAAAATCAAAATAAAATTGAATTTAATACCCTCCCCCACACACAAAAAAAGAGAATACTGGGGGTGTGGATAATAATGTTACCAAAATCAAGTTTTAAAATAGTTTTGTTACAACACTTCCTCTATTTCTTTTGCTTAAATAAGCTAAAATAGAAAGCTTTTGACTTTATTTTTCTAATTTACACATATTTATGATAGATAGATAGTATATCACAGTTTATATATAGTAAATGTTGACTATGATTGATCAGTATTCTTAAAATGTCAGAAGTCTAATTTTACTGGAAGGAAGAAGGAAAGGGGGAAGGGGGGGAAGGGAAAGAAGGAGGGAAATCTGAATATGACCTAAGGAACTCTGAGTCATTCCCAATCTTCGTGAGCACTGATTATCCCTATGATTCTAACATTCTTTGACTCTTTGATCATCAGTGGATAACTGCACTATACTTACTTCTTTGAGTTTCCCACTGGTGAACGTTGGGGAGATGGTAGCCCGCAACCACTTCCACTTCTCTCCTTCAGCAATGGTGATGGCAGACTTCAAATTTCCATTTAAACCAAAAGTCTAAATCAATAGAACCAAGAATGAACAGTTGTGGGAAACTGTTATGAGATTCTTCTACATAAGGATTAAATCACATTAATACTGATGAAAAACTAAATTATTCCTCTCACAAGACTCTTTGGAGATATAGAAGGAGACTAAGTAGTAAGAAAGTGGTAGGCAATGATTCTAAGCTTCAACATTTTGGACTTGAACATAATAATTTAGGGAAAGGTTTTTAATCTTTGTATGTGTGACAGATCCTTCAGGCAGTCTGGTGAAACCTATGGATCCCTTCTGAATAATGGTTTTAAATACACAGAATTACTAAGAAATGTTGAAATAAAAATGGATTTTTTTCCCATTCAGGATCATGGGTCCCCTGAAATCTACTATATAGACTCATGGATCCCAGGTTAAAAACCTCTGTCTTAAAGTCTCCTGCTTTTGGTGTGGGCCTATCTCTCACAGGTACCACCAGATAGGGAAAGCAGGTTAAGGGACGGAATTTATAAATAAAGTTGATTTAAAAATTTCAAAAGACATAAAAATAAGTTGTTTTTTTTTTGTTTGTTTGTTTTTTTGTTTTTTTTAAAAAAGAGCTGCCTTAAGAGAAAGGGCCAGTTCTCTAATTAACATTAATCAGCCTGAGGGATGGAAGGAGGAGGGCTTGAACTATTTAACCAGGAAGGACTCTTGTATCTATGATTAATAATAATGAGGAGGAGGATGGTGATGATGACAGACATTTTATATAGGTTTTAAGGTTTATACAGCATTTTACATACTTGTTCTTATTTGAGCCTTTCTCCAAAACCTTGGGTTTTGAGGATCGTCCTTGGATATCAAATTTGAACATTGTCAGCAACTTCATTTTATAGTTGAGGAACAGACATTCAAAAAAAAAAAAATGACTTGCCCACAATCACACTATTAGAGTCATGAGTGGGAGTTAACACTGGGACTTTCTTGACTGTACCTGCAATGGTCTTTCCACCATAACACACAGCCTTTGAAAAAATGCAAATAAGATTTAGCTTTTGGTTTATTTGGTAACACCCATTAGACAATGAATTCCTGGAGAGAAGGAACTCTCCTTTGCCTTTCTTTGCATCCCCAGTAGTTAGCCTAGCACACAGAAGGCAATTTTAAAATGTTTATTGACTGACTGACTGATACTTCATTAGAATGAGTCAGACTGACTCCAAGAAAACTGGATCATTCAAAGGAGATTATTTACAGCTACACTTAGCTCAGTTATTTAGAAACAATTATCAGTAGACTTAAGTTTGAAGTTTTGATCTTTCTATGGACCACAGACAGCCTGGTGCAGAGAGTAAACAACTGGCCTTGGAGGCAGGAGACCCAACACCTACCTTTGACATATACCATGGGAAAATCACATACACTCTCAGTACTTCTAAGACCATTAATTTCTTATTTGCTATTATTAGTAGAGGAAGTTTGGAGCAATAAGTGGATATTGGAGTCGAGAAGAGTCATATTCCTGAATTCAAATCTAGCCCCAGACATTTATTAGCTATGTAACCCTGGGCAAGTCATAATCTTGTGTACCTCAGTTTCCTCAAAATGGCAGAGCACTCCACTATCTCATGACTGAAATGACTGAACAATAACAAGGAAGTTTCTATAATAGGAAGATCCACTCTGATGAAATCAAAGGCAAAAAACCAGCAAAAAGAGGGGTAGGGGAAGAGCAATTGATAGTTAATTATATTTTTGTTTCTTCTAACTACCCTTACCAATCATTTACTATAGTCCTGTCAACAGGTAACAAGTGAGAAAAAATATTGCCAGCATTGCTTTTCTCTGCCTTTTGTAAAGTTGAGAATGATTAAGCCACAGCTCTCATAAAAATTGCTTTAACCATCCTTAAAGAACAGTATAATATACGATGATCAATTCTGATGGATGTGGTTCTTCTCAACAATGAGACAATTCAGGACAGTTCCAATGATTTTGGGATGAAGAGAGCCATCTATCCCCAGAGAGAGAACTGTGGGAACTGAGTGTGGACCACCACCATGTAGCATTTTCACTTTTTTGTTGTTGTTTGCTTGCATTTTATTTTCTTTCTCATTTTTTTCTTTTTTGATCTGATATTTCTTGTGCAGCATGATATTTGTGGAAATACACATAGAAGAGTTGCACATGTTTAACATATACTGGATTACTTGCCATCTAGGGGAGGGGGGAGTAGGGAGGGAGGGAAAAAATTTGGAACACACGGTTTTTCAAGGGGGAATGTTGAAAATTATCCATGTATATGTTTTAAAAATAAAAAGCTTTTTTTTTTAAAAAAAAGAATAATATAATAGAAAGAGCACTGGACTTGCAGGTTCGTAGCTGGAAGCTCTATGATCTTAAGGTCTAAATGAGCCTCAGTTCTCCTTACTATAAAACGGAGGCAATAACACAGGCATTGTGATTCTTACAGGGATACTGTAAGAGTAAATGAGATGTGGGACTTTATCTCCAAATTCCATGCCTTTGTACTGACTGTTCCCAATGCCAGGAATGCTCTTCCCTCTCATCTCTTTTTGTTTGGAATAACTTGTTTTCTTCAAGTCTCAGCTCAAATATCACTTTCTGAAGAACTTTATTCCTGCTGTGTGCATTCTTTTCCAAAGTTAAGATCTATTTTGTGTACACATAATCACATGTATGTGTGTATGTATATACAATCATGCATCTTTTTAATTTGTATATACCTAGAGAGTATATTTATGTAAGTATAATATATATCTATTTATTTACAAGTTTGCTCCTCTATTTGAATCTAAGTTCTTTGAAGGTAAACACCATATTTGCATTTCTTGAATTCTAAGTGTTTAGATTAGTGGCTGATAGCTAGTGTCTGTTAAGTGTTTGTTTGATGAATGAATACCTTCTGTAGATTGTAATGTGCTTTATAAATGACAGCTGTACTTATAAAGGTAATAGACTATACAGAATTGCACCATTCTCCAAATAAAAGGGTTTTGTCAAAGGCAGGTAGGCCTTAAACTGGTAAGGCAACACCATACTTCCTTGCAAGTTGACAGGCTCTTTCTCCCTCATTTTCACATTCAGTGTGTTGTCTGGTCTTGCATCTTCCTCTTCTCTCCCCCTTATCTCTTCTCATACAACCAACCACTCTAGTTCAGGGCTCGAATCATCTCTTTCAGGGCAGAACTATTGTAATAATCTCTTCATTCATCTCCATCTAAAATGTTCTCTCTTTCTCTAATCCATCATCCGCCCAGCTTCCAAAGGGATAGTTCTAAAATATAGGTCTGATCATAGAACTCTTCAGCTAAATAAACTCCAGTGCTCTCCCTATTATGTCTTAGATTCAAATGAGCTCTTCCACTTGGCAGTCAAAGTTCTTCACACCCTGACCCCAACTAACTTTACCAATTTTGTTATTCATTGCCTCTCTTCACAGTAAAGAGATCTTATTTCTCATATCTTCCATCTCCATGACTTTACATGGGCTGTCTGATGTGTACTCCCTTCTCACTTCTGTCTCTTAGAATCCCTAGTTTCCTTCCAAATTCAGCTCAAATTTTATCCCTTACACTAGACTTTTTCTCATCACTCTCATTTCACCATGTCTCATATATACTCCCTCCTAACTTCTGTATCTTAGAACGCCTAATTCCTTCTAAATTTAACCCAATTTCCCCTATTACATTAGACTTTTTGTCATCTCCCTGATAGTGCTTTCCCCTACTCTCAATGCCTGCTAATGGCTTTGCCTTTATTTTGTATACACCTAAAATTGAATTGAAGCTTTTTGAAGTGAGGGGCTCTTAATTTTTGTCTTCATATCCTGGTAATCTTCAAATATTAAATGTTTAATTATTGCTTGCTGAAGGAGTTTGAAAACCTGACTTTCAAGTCTGAGGAATCACCTTCACACCTCTTAGATTGACTAAGATGATAGGAAACAACCATTGATAAATGTTGGAGAGGATGTGGGAAAACTGGGACATTGATACATTGTTGGTGGAGTTGTGAACAGATCCAGTCATTATGGAGTGCAATTTGGATGTGTTCAAATTACTATAAAACTGTGCATACCCTTTGATCCAGCAATGTCACCCCTGGGTCTGTATCCCAAAGATTACAAAAGAGAGAAAATGACATGCATGTACAAAAATGTTTGTAGCAACTCTTTTTGCTATGGTAAGAATTGAGTGGATGCCCATCATTGGGGAATGACTGACTAAGATAATGGAATATTATTGTTCTATCCGAGATGATAAGCAGGATAATTTTAGAAAAGCCTGGAAAGATTTACATGAACTGATGCTGAGTGAAATGAATAGAACCAGGAGAACATTGTACACAGTAAAAGCAAGATTATGTGATGTTCAACTATGATAGAATTAGTTCTTCTCAGCAATATAGTGATTCAAGACAATTCCAATAAACTTTGAATAAAAAAAATGCCATCTACATTCAGAAAAAAAACTATATAGACTGAATGTAGATCAAAGTACATTATTTCCATCTTTTTTGTTGTTGTTAGCTTTTTTTCCCTCATAGTTTCCCCCTTTGTTCTAATTTTTTTCACTACATGATTAATATGGAAATGTGTTTAAAATGATTATATATGTATAACATAATAGATTGCTTGCCCACTTAGGAAAGGAGGAAATAAAGAAGAAAGGGAGAAAAAAATTGGAACTCAAATTCTTACAAAAATGAATATTTAAAATTACCTTAATATGTAATTGGTATTTAGCTGTTTTTTTCCTTTGTTTCCTTTTCTACTTTCTTTTTAAAATTTTATTTTTAATTTATGGAACAAAACAAGCATTTCCATAACACAGTCAAATGTCTTCTCATTCTAAAGGTCATATCCACTTCTCCATGGAAGCTTTGATTTTAATTTCTTCAGAAGCAGAATCCATTGTCCATAACAATCCCAAGTATAGGAAGAGCAATCCAGCCTTTGAACACATATAGCAGTCACTTGTGTATTGTAGATGTGCAAGTAGGATACACTCAAAGCAAATTATTTTTTTTTAAAAAATCATGTTTTTAAAACAGAAAAAAAACAACATGTAATTGGAAAAATGAAATACTATTGGAGGAAAGAAAACCCAAGTTTTTAGAAGCATCAATTATCCAGTTAGCTTTAACAAAGATATCTTTTTTGAATATTTCCATATTAGGCATATTGTAAAAGAAAAAACTGAACAAAAGAAAAAAACTGAAAAAAAAAAAAAAGCAAAAGAATGGTGTGCCTCAGTCTGCATTTAGACTCCATCAGTTCTTTCTTTGGTTGTGGATAGATTTTCCACCATGAGAATTGTCTTGGAATTGTCTTGGATGATTGTATTGCCAAGAAAAACTGAGTTAATCATACTTGATCATCTCACAATTTTGCTGTTGGAGTATACAATTTAACAGATATATCTTATTTCAATTTTATAGAACAACTTAGATTTTTATAACAATTTTCAATATCACCAGATTTTCTTTCCATCATTGGAATGTAGGCTAAGCATGACTATCCTCATTCTGCAAAACTGAGATAGAGAGAGATTATATAAGTAACTAAAAGTCTCCCGGAGCAGGAACAAGACACCATATTTCATGATTTCCACCCCGGCATTCTTTTCACTAGATCACAAGGAAGAAAGCTGAGAAGAAAATCAATCAATTTTACATGGTTTAAATTCTCTAGAAAGTATTTCAGCATCCAAAATGTTTCAAAGTCTGTTTAATGTTTATGTCACATGTAGGAGTGGCCCAGAGCAAAATTACAAAGTAGGGAAAGTTTCCCAATACTACCTTCCTGGCTTTCATCTCAGTACCCTTCTCTCCCTCAGGCTCTGATCCTGTGCCCAATTTCTACTGGGTCCCCATTTTAGCTATCTGCCAATTAATCCCCAATAAGGTATTAGCTGATATGCTTCAGGATTCCTTTCTCCCTGCAGCAGTTTGTGAATTTTAATAGGGCACTCTTGAAAATGGAAAGGGCTTCAATACCAGAAGGAAATAATATAAATGGTAGAATTTTAGACACTGAGGTAGGACTCAGGAGAAAAGGTATTTTGGAACAGGGGAGAAGGTAACTTTCCTGGTACTCACCAGACTATGATACACAGGTACTATGTCTTGATAGTGTGGGTGGAATTATTTATCAATACTTGTGCCATGGCATGTATTTTGACAAAAATCAGTTATTATCTTTTAAAAAATGTTGACACTGACTATAGAATCCTCACATTGGTCTGTCTCAATTGTGCTACCTTCATCATGTAACTTGCTCAAGTAGGGGTAACTCACTAGTGAACAGAAATTATTATTGTCACCAAAATTCTAACTTCCTTTCCATACCTGAATATTGTTTTGTCATACAGACTTAAGATCATTACTTTCTGAAAAGCATTGCTAGTTTTCAAGTGCTTGCTGCACAAGCTCTAATTCTGGCTTCCTTTTAAAATGTCTGGCTATACTCTTCATGATGCAACAAGCCATTAGAATAAGATATAACTGTTTAAAGGGGGCTTTGTGTATGTTATGTGATAAATTATCCCTTCAGCCACCCAAAACCATGATCATTCTTCAGGTTTAGGGAATGTAGCCAACACAAGAAGAGAAAAAGATTCTGAAGCAATCACCAAGGTTTACTGCAAAATTGGAAAACTTAAGTTAGATATTTCAAGGGCATCAAGCCAAGAAGCATCACGAGGCATTTCTGCCCACCAGTGACTTACCCGACGATTGGTGAAGAGTGTGTAAAATTCTTTCACTAGAACTATTTTGATCAAGGCTGGATCCAGAATGGCTAAGATAGGCTGTCTACCATCATAAAACCTATAGAGAGCATCAATATAGATCTAATTAAAATTTTATTTCAGAGATCTGCTGGCTTAGTAAGTACAAAAATCACAATATCGGCTTTTAGAATGCTCAGTCCTCTTGGGCTAGATGATAAAACAGCCGCCACCCATTCCCCTTTCCCTCCCATCTCTCTCTCTCTCAACCCAGTTTTAGTACGTATCTCACAATCTTAGAGCTAGAGCTAGAAACCTCAGAGAAAGATCATTTAATATAATTGCCTGATTTTTACAAATAAAGAGATATTAACTGATTTGCCTAAGATCAAAACCCATAATTTGCATAATTGGAAACCAGATTCTCTGATTTCACAGTCAGTTCTCTTACTACTGAACCACACTGTTCTCATATTGTAATGATAAATTCAACTTTATTAATTTAAAATTGATAAATCATAATTTCTCAAAGACAGGAATTGTCATTTAAATTTTTTCTCCAGTTCTTGGGACTTAGTAGGGACCTTATTGATTAATTGAGTAATCCTATTCGAAATTACCATGACTCCAAAGAACATTTCAGAAATAATCTGGTGGCCTGGAAAATTTCTACCACCATGACTAGCTGCTGTTTTTATTGTGTTATCTGTTTCTGCCATAAATTCATACTCTAGTTACATGTATTTTTCAGCAGGCAGCTATGAAAATTAGCTCTGAAGATTTTTTGGTTTTCTTTGTACAGGGAGCTATAGAAAATATATATTCTAACACAACCAGAAGTAAGCTGATTTAGGAAGCTATAGCCAAACTGTAATCATTTAAAAAAAAAAGCATCAAGAAACCAAAACTAAAATCAAAACAAAACAAAGCAAACAAAGTAGGTAAAAGGGATTCTAAGAATATGGAATCAATTAGAAAATTTCAGGTTTTTTCAAATTCTTCTACAAGCAGAGCATCATTTCAAAAGTAACATAAAGTGGCAAAAATAAAGTGTTAAAGCAGTTGCCTTCTGAAGACATTTTGAGAGAGTAACTGCTGATAGTATAAAATATTTGGGAATCTATCTGCCAAGGGAAAGTCAGGATCTATATGAGCAAAACTGCAAAACACTTTCCACACAAATAAAGTCATATCTAACCAAATGGAAAAATAGTAAGTGCTCTTAGATAGGTCGAGCAAATGTAATAAAGATGACAATACTACCTAAACTAATCTATTTATTTAGTGCTATACTAATCAGACTCCCAAAAAATTATTTTAATGACTTAGAAAAACTAACAACAAAATTCATCTGGACGAACAAAAGGTCAAGATTTTTAAGGGAAGTAATGAAAAAAAAATCAAATGAAGGTGGCCTAGCTGTACCGGATCTAAAACTATATTATAAAGCAGCGGTTACCAAAACTATTTGGTATTGGCTAAGAAATAGGCTAATTGATCAGTGGAATAGGTTAGGTTCACAGGACAAAATAGTCAATAATTTTAATAATTATGTGTTTGACAAACCCAAAGACCCCAGCTTTGGGGATAAGACAAAAAAACTGTTTAACAAAAACTGCTGAGAAAACTGGAAATTAATATGGCAGAAACTAGGTATTGACCCACACTTAACACCGTACACCAAGATAAGGTCAAAATGGGTTCATGATCTAGGCATAAAGAATGAGATTATAAATAAATTGGAAGAATATAGGATAGTTTACCTCTCAGACCTGTGGAAGAGGAAGGAATTTATGACCAAAGAACTAGAGACCATTACTGATCACAAAATAGAAAATTTTGATTATATCAAATTGAAAAATTTTTGTACAAACAAAAGTAATGCAGGCAAGATTAGAAGGGAAACAATAAACTGGGAAAACTTTTTACAGTCAAAGGTTCTGATGAAGGCCTCATTTCCAAAATATATAGAGAATTGACTCAAATTTATAATAGTTCAAGCCATTCTCCAATTGATAAATGGTCCAAGGATATGAACAGACAATTTTCAGATGGAGAAATTGAAGCTATTTCTAGCCATATGAAAAGATGCTCCTAGTCATTATTAATCAGAGAAATTCTAATTAGGACAACTCTGAGATACCACTACACGTCTCTCACATTGGCTAGAATGACAGGAAAAGATAATGCTGAATGTTGGAGGGGATGTGGGAAAACTGGGACACTGATACATTGTTGGTGGAATTGTTGAGTACATCCAGCCATTCTGGAGAGTGATTTGGAACTATGGTCCAAAAGTTATCAAACTGTGCAAACCCTTTGATCCAGCAGTGCTACTACTGGGCTTATACCCCAAAGAGATCTTAAAGAAGGGAAAGGGACCTGTATGTGCCAAAATGTTTGTGGCAGCCCTCTTTGTAGTGGCCAGAAACTGGAAACTGAATGGATGCCCATTAGTGGAAGAATGGCTGAATAAATTGTGGTATATGAATGTTATGGAATATTATTGTTCTGTAAGAAATGACCAACAGGAGGATTTCAGAAAAGCCTGGAGAGACTTACACAAACCGATGCTGAGTGAAATGAGCAGGACCAGGAGATCACTATATACTTCAACAACAATACTATATGAGGATCAGTTCAGATGGACGTAGCCATCTTCAACAATGAGAAGAACCAAATAAATTCCATTTGTTCAATAATGAATAGAACCAACTATACCCAGTGAAAGAACTCTGGGAAATGAGTGTGAATCACTACAGAACATTTCCAATCCTTCTGTTTTTGTCCACCTGCACTTTTGATTTCCTTCTCAGGTTAATTTTATATTATTTCAAAGTCCGATTCTTCTTGTGCAGCAAAATAACTGTATGGACATGTATACATATATTGTATTTAACATATACTTTAACATATTTGACATGTATTTGTCTACTTGCCATCTGGGGGAGGGGAAGGAGGGGAAAAGTTAGAAAGAAGGTTTTGCAAGGAACAATGCGGAAAAATTGCATATATCTTGTAAATAAAAAGCTATGATTAAAAAAAAGAAAATTATACAAAATTTTTAAAAAGGACAATTTGAGAGGATCCCATAAAAGACAAGACTTCCAGGGCCTGTGGTTTGGCTTCAGTGAAATGCAAATACTTTCAGGCCAATTCCCCTGAATCAACAAACAAGTCCTGGGGGCAACAGAGTTAGGAAACAGCCTGGACCTTAACAACTTTCATCTCAAGCCCTGAGCAACTTTCACTTCAAGAACTTTCACATTGGAAATTTTTAGAATAGGGATAAGGCAGCTGAGTAGGGAAATATTGAAGGGACCCCACTGCTGTCTCTGGAAACCAGCCCTAGGAGTGTTGATCAGATGTGATCCCAGGCTCTGGTTGTAGGCAAGGAGCAGCAAGTATACAGCTTGGAGCAAGAATAACATTTTCCACAAAGTATTATCTGGGAGCCCTAGCTGTGAGTTAGGGGAGGAAAGGAGTAACTGAGATTGTACTGTTTGAAAGAATTCAGAAAGTAACAGTGAAAAAGACCTAAAGCCTGGGACACTCGCAACTCGGGATTTAAACTTGATTACAATAATAAGCTGCTAAAAAAAGAGTAAAACAAGATAAAAATGAGAAAGCAAAAGAGAAAGAATCCAGCCATAAATCACTACTATAGTGTAAAAACATCTAGGTTCATATTTAGAGGAAATTAGTGAGGTTAAAAAAAAGCCACTCCTGTTCCAAAAAGCAACATAAATCATCACAAGCCTAAAAAAGAGTTATTAGAAGAACTTTAAAAAGACTTCAAAAATCAAATAAGAAGGGAAAAATTAGGAAAAAATATATCTCATTAGAAAAAACGATTCTGAAGAACAGTTTAAGGACAAGCAGGGTGGTTTCAGAATAGCCTGGAAAGATTTATCTGAATTAAAGGTAAGTAAAATGAGTAGTAACAAGAGAATACTGCACACAGCAACAAGGCCATGTGATTGATCCTTGGGTCTTTTCAGCAATGAAGTGATTCAAGGCAAGTCCAATAGACTTGTGATGGAAAGAGCCATCCACATCCAGAGAAAGAACTATGGAGACTGAATGTGGATAAAAGCATAGTATTTTCACCTTTTGTTGTTGTTTATTTGATTGTTTTTTTTTTTCTTTCTTGTGTTTTTTTTTTTCTTTTTGGAGCTGATTTTTCTTGTACAGTATGACGAATATGGAAATATGTTCAGAAGAATTGTACATCGTTTAACCTATATTGTATTGCTAGCTGTCTAAGGGAGGAGGAGGAGGAGGAGGAGGAGGAGGGAAAAAATTTGGAACACAAGATTCTGCAAAAGTGAATATTGTAAACTTTGGAAAAATAAAAAGCTATTATAAAAAAAGAACAGTTCAAGGAGAGACAATGTTAAGAATTGTTGAATTACTTGAAATTATGATTAAAAAATCATGATATAATATCACAAGAAATTATTAAAGAAAATTTCTAGAACAAGAGGTTAAAGTAGAAATAAAGAAAATCATTGTTACAATCTAAAAGAGATGCCAGGAAGAAAAACTTACAGAAATATTATAGCCAAGTTTCAAACTTCTCAGATTAAGGAGAAAATATTATAAGTAACAAGGGAAAAACTGCTACAGAGCTACCATCAGTATTTTACAAGACCTAGGACCATCTATACTAAAAGACATCAGATCTTCCAACATTATCTTTTGAAGAGCAAGAGTTGAAGTTATAATCCCAAATATGGAAAGTGGACATTTAACAAACCAAAAGACTTTTAGATATGTGTGAAAAAAAGGCAAGAACAAGAATGTTTAATTATACCAAATTTTAAAAGTTTGTACAATTAAAACAAATGTAGCCAAGATCAGAATTTGTTCAAATCTATAAGAACACATCATTCCCCAATTGGTAAATGATCAAAGGATATGAACCAGAAGTTTTCAGATGAAGGAATCAAAACGATGTATTATTGCTTGGATAAATACAAGTTAAAATAATCTTCCAATATTCTTTTATACCTGTCAAATTGACTAAAATGATTAAAGGAGAAAATGACAAATGTTGGAGGCAATGTGGAAAAATTGAGACATTAATTTCCTGGTGGTGGAACTATGAACTGATCCAACTATTTTGAAGAACAATTTAGAACTATACTCAAAGAGTTACTAAACTGCCTATATTCTTTGATCCAGAAATAGCTACAACAACAGACTATAGGTCTGTTTTCCCAGATTATTAAGGGAAAAGTAAAAGAACTATATATTTTAAAATATTTAGAGCAGCTCTCCTTGTGGTGGCAAAGAACTGGAAATTGCAGTGGTTTGGGCAATGGTTGAACAAGTTGTAGTACATGATTGTGATGGAATACTACTGTGCTATGAGAAATAATGAGCTTGATGATCTTAGAAGAACATGGATAGATTTTCAGGAAATAATGAAAAGTGAAATGAACAGCAGCAAGAGAATATTGGTTAACATTGTTTTAAGAACAACTCTGAGCAACTAAGTCATTTTGACTATTATAAGTAATCAAAAAATACAAATAATCTAAAAAGGAAGATATTGTCTACATTCAGCGAAAGAATTGATAAATATAAGTGTGTATGATTATATATATAAATGATTTTATATATATGTACATATACATATATAAAATTTGTATGTATGCTTTTTATACATAAACACATATACATATGCATGTGTAGAATATATATATTTATATTTATATAAATTATAATTTGCATCTAATGGTAGTTATGTCTAGGGTGAGGGAAGGAGAGGAAAGAAAAAAAGGAAAAAGAAAGTTACATGAAAACTTTATTATTTATTTAAAAGGAATAGCAAGTTATACATAATAGATTTGCAATTTCATGTGCAAAAATAAATCAGTAAATTAAAATTGGTCTTTGCTGAAACATTTCTGCTACAGTCTAAGCGACAATTCTCATTAAGCACTGGCCTCCTCACTTGCTGGTGTACTTGATAGTATCTGTCCTCATCTTTACCCAGAGCCCTCCTTCTCCCTCAGCTTCTCTCCTTAGCTAATTGGCTTATTATTATTTAATCGTGGTATTTAAAGATGAATGGGTTTTCAGAGAGTGTCTAGTCACATTCTTTTATTTTACAGAGCAAGAAATTGAGACCTGATGAAGAGAAGTGACTATTCAACTGTGGTCAGGAAGGCAATGCAGCCTGACTTCAAATCCAGTGCTATTTTCCACAATCCATTTTATAGTTGCATAATCTGCTTATTGAATTTCCTTCTTATCTTTTAAGGTGAAACTGAATTATCACCTTTTCCATGCCTTCCTGCCAATCTCAACAAACAACAACTTTTTTTTTTTTTTTTTTTTTTTTTTTTTTTGGTCCCTCACACAGCACTTGCCATGTAACTCTCTAAAGAATGTAAGTCATTGGGTCAAATTTATCTGTATTTACATTGTAAATTGTTAGTTCTATTATACACAACAACAAGATTATATGATGATCAACTCTGATGGAGTTGGCTCTCTTCAACAATCAACAATGGTGGATGATTCAAACCAATTCCAATTGTTCAGTGATGAAGAGAACCATCTACATCCAAAGAGAGGACTGTGGGAACTGAGAGTGGACCATAACATAGTATTTTCACGCTTTCTGTTGTTGTTTGCTTTCACTTTATTTTCTTTTTCTTTTTTTTTCCTTTTTGATATGATTTTTTCTTGTGCTGCGTGATAATTGTATATATATATGTATATATTGGATTTAACATATTTTTTTTACCATTTTTAATATATATTGAATTACTTGCCATCTAGGGGAGGGGATGGGAGGAAGGAGGGTAATGGAAACACAAGGTTTTTCAAGGGGCAATATTGAAAAATGATCTTTGCATATGTTTTGAAAATAAAAAAAATTTCAATAAAAAAGATTGTTAGCTTTAAGAGGATAGGGACCATTTTTAATACTTACCCCCACATTTTGCCATATTTCTTAAAACAATTTTTATCAAACTCCAAAATTCCCTGAAAAAATAATTAAAGCATATTAGACAATGGGACGAGCATAGATTTACTGCACTGGCACCATGAGCATCACACCAAGGTCACTAGACATGCTGTTATGATTGAGCTAGAATGATCATCTGGTCTAACAACCTTGTTATGCAGAGAGGGGGAGAACAGCACAAGGAAAAGCATTCTAAGATCCCTGAGTTCTTCATAAATGACTTCAATAGGAACTAGGAGAGGAAGTCAATAAGAACCGTCTTATTTATTTCTCATCTAGCATAGGATTTTTTAAAAAGATTTTTCAAAAGACATCTTTAATAAGTTTTTTTAAATTTTTTATCTGTCCTACTCACTACCTTGTCCCATTGAACAAAATTTTTAAAATGCCTCAATATATTCAACAAAAAACAACAATATATTAAAAAATGGCCCACATTAGCCATCAAAAAAGGATTTACAGCAGGGGGAAAAGATCTTAAAGATCATCTAGACTGGGGCTCTTAACCTGGCATCCATGAATTCGTTTTTAAAAATATTTTATAATTACTTTTTAATATAATTGGTTTTATTTCTAATTCTCTGTATTTTATTGTATATGTTTAAATAATAATATTCTGAGGAAGAATCTGTAGGGTTTACCAAATTGTCAAATAGGACCATGACACAAAGAAAGAATAAGAACTCCCAATTTAGGCTAACTCTTTAAATTTACCGAGAGGAGCACCTACCTATGTATTTCTGTAGGGCCTTGTAATGATTAACATTGGCGCAGAATACAAATGTCCAGTTAAACTCAAGAAATGACACTGGCCAACATGAGGAAGACCATTGCAGATATGAATGCTAAGTCACTATCTGTACCCAGAATGCAATAGGTGTGGTGTCTTGTTGTGTAGTATAGTATCATAAATAGAAGAATATTCTTTGAGCCAAGAATACCAGGATTTAAGTCCTACCTCTGACATACATTGGCTGGGTGACCTTGGACAGGTATACCCTCCTTCTCAGTGCCTCAAGAAACTTCCTGAAGCTCAGTTTGTAGAGTAAATATTGATCTCCATTAATAAAGGGAGTTTCTTCTCAAGGAGTTTCTCATATCAATAAACTCACAGGTGTGCTCTCCCATTCAAAAATCTCCAAAGTTTAAGGCATAAAGAGTATAACCCAGAAGGAGGAAGACTCAAGTTCTTTGGTTTGCCTCCACTGGAGAATGGGAGCTTTGAGGATTTTTTTCCCTCCATGTTGATGATTAAGGAGGAGATAATGAAGATGAAGGATCAAAGGATGACAGGATCAGGGCCATTAAGTCCAAGCTTCATTGTACAGATGAGGAAACAGAGGCAATAGCCTACATAGGGTCACACAAGAGGCTGAGGTAAAATGAACCCATATTTTGCTAACTGCAAGACCAATTATCTCCAACAACTCCACATTTATATTCTGCTTAAGGTTTATAAATTAATTTGCTCCTAACATTATGCAGATGTAAAGTGCAAAAGTATTCTTATCATTTCATTTCACAGAGGGGCAGAGAAGGTGAGAGGTTCAGTGATGTGGCCCTGATGTTTTCTTGTTCTACCAGTTGTGTCTGACTCTTCATGACCCTATTAGAGATTTTTTTGACAAAAATACAGGAGTGATTTGTCATTTTCTTCTCCAGCTTATTTTACAGATAAAGTAATTAAGGTAAACAGAGTTAAATGGTTTGCCCATGCTCAGAAAGCTAGTAAGTATTTGAATCTGGATTTGAACTCAGGATCTAACTCCAGGGCCAGCAGGGCACTCTATCTACCTGCTACCTACCTGCCCTTTAGAACAGATTAGCTCAGGACTAAACAGTATGAGGCAGAGAAAAAAACTCAAACTTAGAGTTGACTCAAACACCACTGCTTCTCCTAATACATCAAGCTGATTCCCAATAAGCAAATGCTGGTATCCTTTAGTGGCTACAAGAAATTAGTCTTCCAATCTTGTTTCTGTTTTCTGTTTGTTTAAGAGATCCCTCCCACCATATCCCCCTGATAAAATGTTGTGGGGAGATGTAACAAGTAATGATTTAACAGGATGAGACCCATAATTACAACACTGAAAAAAAAAGGAGTTTCTTCTGTATATTCATACTCACCTTTCGATATTCAAGAAATGTCCCAACAAATGGAAGAGGCCTTGGGCCAGGAATACCCAGCTTCTTAAAAAAGCTATATGGCCAGATCCCATATCTATGAGGAAATAAAGTTAATAAACAATAACAACAACAATAATGGTAATGATAACAATTAGGCTTTCTTTTATATTTATCATATATAAAATATCATATATGACATGTAATCTGTATTTATATAGGATTTCAAAACTTGGAAAATTTTTTACAAATACAACCTCATTTTATTTTCACAATAGTAGAAATAAATAAAAGCTAATATTATCCTCATTTTATAGCTGAGGAAACTGAGGGAGAAAAAAATTAAGTTGTGCTACTAACTAGTAAGTATCTGAAGCTGGAATTTAATTCAGGTGTTTCTAATTCCAGGTTCAGCTTTCTCTCTGCCTACCCTACATATATTCTTTATTAAACAAATTTAAGGAACAAATTTCTTTTTCTTTTTTTTAAATTCATCATCATCATCTACAATACACTATTGTTGGGCAAATTTGGGTTTTTAGTAGAACCTTGATGAAAATGTTATTACATTATATCCTTTTGAAAAATATTTATTGAGTACAAATAAATGATTTATATATTTGTGCTATTTCATTAATGATGACTACTTAAGTTTAATACCATGGGATTAAAATTTCAGCAACTCAAATTTTTTTCTGTCCTTTTTTAAGGATTCAATTTTTGATTCATAGTCTTCTTCTCTACTTCAACTTCTACCCTTAAATTTAGGAAATTCAATTAATATGTTAATATCTCCTCAAATTCATTTGTTTCCCAGTTCACCAACCTTTTCAGCCTTTATGATCTACACCTTCACTTTTCTCTACACGGATGAATGAGGATGGTCAGCATCACCCACAAGTGTTCATTTTCCACAATCCATCATTCTGAAATTCTCTTCTTTGTGTGAATCTGTGTGTGTGTGTGTGTGTGTGTGTGTGTGTGCATGTGTGTGTATCCTTCCCCAACCCCCATGCCTCAAACTTCTTATTCTTCATCTTCAGTGCAACTTCTAGTGAGTCTGGACTGCCCTGTTCCTCCAGGCAATCACTCTTATTCTGGTGTCACTTTTTGCCTTTTGACTCTATGGTCAACAAGTTCAACTTATACTATCCTTCATCCTTGAATCCTTTGCATTCTTGTCCTGGGACCACTCATTCTTTTCCAAACCCCATTTCTGAACCAATCCCATCTCCTGCCTTCTTCCTTGTACTCATGAAAATAAGCAAAGAAGTCACACAGTTGTTTTAACTGGATTTATCAGATATTTTTTGTTATTTGTTGGTTATTTGTCCTTAATTGACTCATCATATTCCCTAAATATTTACACTTGAGTAGTAATCATTAATGAAATTATAACACAAATCTATAGAGCATTTATTTGGGAGAGGTAGCAATACCTTTTAGGTTTTAAATACCAAGCAAAGGAATTTGAAGTTTTCTAGAGACAGTAAGGAGCCAATGACAATTTTCTTGAGCCGGAGTACCATAATCCATTCTATGTATAAAGAAGATTGTTCTGCGGTATGAAGAATGAATGCAATCAGGAAAGAAAACTGGAAAGAACTCTGTGGAAGCCATTACTGTCCAAGTGGGTAGTAATGAGAGATGGTCCAAGGGGAGTGACAGTGGGAATATAGAGAAGCAAATGGATGGATGGGTGGATGGATGGACGGGTGAAGAAAAGGCAGAACTGATGTGAATTGGCAAGTGATTTCATTGAAGAGCTAAGAGAGAAAAATCAAAATTAACACAGTGTCCTTTAAGTCCCAATTCTCCTCCCAACTCCATTCTCATCTCTATGTCCCCACTACTATCTTCCCTTTCTGTTTTGCTGACCTCTATTCTATTAAATATTAACTCCATTTTTCTATCTCACTAAAATTCTCAAAATTGGTACTTCCCTCCATTCATCTTCTTTTTCTTCTTCTATTTCTCTGAGTAAAATATCCCTATCTTCGTTGTTATTGTTATTCAGTCATTTTTCATTCATGTCTAACTCTCTGTGACCTCTTTATGGGTTCCCTTAGCACAGAAACCAGAGTTCTTTGCCATTCCTTGCTCTATCTCATTTTACATGTGGGGAAACTGAGGCAAACAGGGAAGATGTGATTTGCCCAAGGCCTCATAGCTGGGTCAGTGTTTGAGGCTGGATTTAAGCTCAGGTCTTTCTGATTCCAAGTCTAGCATTCTATCTATTGAGCTATCTATCTGCCTCTCCACTTTCTTTCCAATATTAATTGTTTTCTCCACCCCGAAATAACAATAAAAACTCCCAAAGATTTTATTCTTAATAAGTGCACAGCACTTTGTGCTCAATAAGTGGACAGCATTCCATAGTGGAAAAGGCACTGGCTCTGGAGCTAGAGAATTTGGCTTTAAATTTTACTTTTAATGTTTACTAGTTTTATAATCTTGGACAAATCATTTAATTTCCCTGTACTCTGGCTTTTTGTGCAATAAAATGAGTCATGCTAGGATAAAAGAACCAGAGTTGGAAAGTAACTCAAAGTTCAACCACTTCATTTTAGAGATAAGGAAATTGAGATATATAAATGACCTGACTAGAGGGTCACACAAGTAGAAAATTTAGGAAGAAGGATGGAATCCCAGATATTGGATTAGATGACCTCTAATGTCTCTCCTAGCTTTGGATCTATAAATCTACAGCTTCGAGTCTCCTCAAGAACTTCATTCCTGCTGGATCAAAGGGTATGCACAGTTTGATAACTTTTTGAGCATAGTTCCAAACTACTCTCCAAAATGGTTGGATTCGTTCACAACTCCACCAACAATGCATCAATGTCCCAGTTTTCCGCATCCCCTCCAACAATCATCATTATTTTTCCTTCATCTTAGAATCTGACAGGTTGTAGTGGTATCTTAGAGTTGTCTTAATTTGCATTTCTCTGATTAATAATGACTTGGAGCATCTTTTCATATGACTAGAAATAGTTTCAATTTCTTCATCTGAGGTTGTCTGTTCATTATCCTTTGACCATTTTCAATTGGAGAATGGCTTGATTTTTTATAAATAAGAGTTAATTCTCTATATATTTTGGAAATAGGGCCTTTATCAGAACCTTTGACTGTAAAAATATTTTCCCAATTTGTACTTCCCTTCTAATCTTGTCTGCATTAGTTTTGTTTGTACAAAAACTTTTCAGTTTAGTATAATCGAAATTTTGGGATTATATCCCAAAGGAGATTATAAAGAAGGAAAAGGGACCTGTATTCCGAATGTTTGCCTTTTTTAGTGGCTAAAAACTGGAAACTGAATGGATGTCCATCAGTTGGAGAATGGCTGAATAAATTGTTATAGAATATTATGGAATATTACTGTTCTGAAAAATGACCAACAGGATGATTTCAGAAAGGCCTGGAGAATTACCGCGTGCTAAAAAGTAAAAGGACCAGGAGTCATTTATCTTCAACAACAATACTATTGTGACCAGTTCTGATGGAAGGCCATCCTCAACAACGAGATCCCCCAAATCATTTCTAATGGAGCAGTAATGAACTGAACTAGCTATGCCCAGAAAAGAACTCTGGGAGATGACTAAAACCATTACATTAATTCCCAATCCCTATATTTATGCACCTGCATTTTGATTTCCTTCACAAGTAATTGTACAATATTTCAGAGTCGATTCTTTTTTTACACAAAATAACTTTTTAGTCATGTATACTTATTGTATCTAAGTTATATTTTAATATATTTAACATCTACTGTCATCCTGCCATCTAGGGGGGGGGGGGTAAGAGGTGAAAAATTGGAACAAGAGGTTTGGCAATTGTTAATGCTGTAAAGTTACCCATGTATATATCCTGTAAATAAAAGGCTATTAAATAAAAAAAAAAGAACTTCATTCCATTAGTTGAAGGGTTCTTAACATGGGGTCTGCGAACTTGATTTTGTAAAATATTTTGATAACTACATTTCCAGAACTGGTTTACTTTAGAAGCTTGTGTATTTTATTTTATGAATTTGAAAGCAAAATTCTGAAATGTGTTTACTATTTTTGCCAAAAAGAACCATAACACATAAAAAAGGTTAAGGACTCCTACATTAGTCAGTCCCTCCATTTCTTGCATTTTCAATTCCTATGTCTCCATTGGTTTCATAATTCTAGTACTATCAATAAAATTAGACATTTATATTGCCCTTTTAAAGTCTGAAAATACTTTATATACATTGTATAAATGTGCTCAAGTCCCTGATATACTAAAACAAACTTCTTTTCATGCTGTTACCCTTCTGGACCACCACATCCTCTCTTACCCCCTTCTTATTGCCAGTCTGCATACTTAACTCTCTTCCTGCTGCTCATACTAACAATCTCAACCATCAAATCCAAGCTTAATGATGCCAAAAGCAGAATAAAAATCCCCATCTCCTGACTCTGAGAAGTCTGCTTTTCCTGTTACACAGGATGCCTTAATTCAAATTCCTCTCTCCAAAACCAAGGTTGGGCTCACTAACAAAATGATCTTTTTAAAAATCCCTTATTATTATTATTATTATTAGTAGTAGTAGTAGTAGTAGTAGTAGTAGTAGTAGTAGTAGTAGTATTTTGATTTTTGCAGTGGCATTTGACACAATTGGCTACTCCTTTGTTGAAATGCTCAATTGCCTTGGCTTTCATTACACTTTCATTACACAATTTTCATCTGATTCTTTCTCAATTTAACTAAACAAAGATATACCAAGCCCTTACTATGGACCAAGCACTGTGCTAGGAACTGGGGGAAAAAAGGACACTTTATAAAATAAATACTCTTCTATGCCTTCAAGGAACTTATATTTTCCTGGAGAGATGCAATCTAAATACAAGTAAATATAAAATAATTTCCTATATTTCTAAGTGAACTTCCTGTCTTCATTGTTTTCCCATCTCTTTGAACATATCCAGAACTTTTGCTCTCTTATATTTTCTCTCTCTCTCTCTCTCTCTCTCGGTATATATTACATATGTGTATATATATTTACATATCTATATTTATAAACATTTATGTATATAAATATATTATATATATATATATATATATTCACTTATAATGATCTCACCTACTCTTATGGCTCCAAGTATATAGAAACATATAGTTGAGGTAGATACAAGGCACGTTGAATGGAGCATCAGACCTGGAGTCATTTTCTGCAAATTCTGCCTGAGAAGCAACTGATTTACTCTGTATATGTTAATTAATCTATGTTTCCCTGTTTCCTAAACTATAAAATGGATATAATAACACCTATCTCCCAGGGTTGTTGTAAGGATCAAGTGAGATAATATTTGTCAAGCATTTAGCACTTGACTGGCACATAGTTCAGAGTGGGACCTCAGGGAAAGAAAGGTTAGTTTTTCTTTTGTGGATGGAGGAGTTAAGTAGAAATGTTCAGTGCTGTTACATCTGACTCTTCATACTCCATCTGGCAAAGATATTGCAGTGCTTTGCCATTTCCTTCTCTGGGTCATTTTACAAATAAGGAAACTGAGGCAAATGAGGTAAGCCACTTGTCCAGGGTCACACAGTAGTCAGTATCTCAGACTAGATTTGAACTTGTCTTCCTGACTCCTAGCACAATGCTCTATCCATTGTATTCTGTAGCTGCCCATGAGTACATTATAGCCAATTCTGACAGAATTGAGAGAAGGGCCGTGGAAATTAGAAATTGAATTATGTAAGAAAGGGACGGCATCAGAGTACAGTGGCAAGAATAAATGCTTAAAAAGTTCTAGTTTCCTTCCTTCTGTACTTCATGGATTTAGAACTGGAAGGGAATATAATTATATATAATGTGGTCCTATACATACTCCCTAATTTTATAGATATAGGGATCTGTCCAAGACTACAGAAATGTGGGTTATGACATCCTCAGACCATGGGAACAATATCTCTTGCCACCATACTTTGATGCCATCCCTTACCTCCATGGTTGCCACCCAATTTCTCCAGTCCTTATATCCAGTACTGAATTTACTATAATGACCCTGAGCAAGTCACTTCCTCTTGTGTGCCTCAGTTTCCTCACCTGTAAAATAAGCTGGAGAAGGAAATTACAAACCACTCCCATGTCTTTGCCAAAAAAAACTCCAAATGGAGTCATGAAGAGTTGGGCATGATTAAAAATGACTGAACTACAACAAAAACTGAACATCTCTACCAAATTATTTCATCAACAAAACAAAAACCAGTCTTTCTCTCCTTGTTGCCCTATTCCAAACTCAACCCTCGCTCTGCCCTCCAAACTCCCTATCTCTGCTAATAGTACCAACATTCTCATACTCAGGCTGGAAATTTGGACTTCCCCCCCACACTCCTCTATTCCCTGTCCAATCAAGCTTAACATCATTCAAATCCACCTCCTTTTCATTCCCATTCCCTTTCATTTTATGTGGGAGAAAATATCACCTGAATCTCTTCTCTTCTATTTTCCCCCTTTATAGTCTTCCCAAAGTTTCCTTTGACATTTAATCTTGGAAAGAATACTTGGTTGCAAAAATCCAAAATTAGAAAATGTATTTAATAAAGGTTTGTTGATTGATTCACTGAAGGATTTTTACTTTTGTGTTTATATTTCTAGAGCCTAAACTAATGTCTGGCATGTGCTTACTGAATGTTTGTTGATCTATTTATTATGGTTCTGTGCAAATCCCTTTACCTCTCTCAGACTCAGTTTCCTCATTTGTAAACTCATTCCTCCTGGAGTTTAATGGAGTTAGAGGAAATGATGAAAGGGAGAGCTCTGAAATGTTCTACTGCTACCTTCCTGAATAAAGCTCTCCTCTTCTCTTGCCTTTCTGTGTGGGATGGAGGTAACCCTTGCTCCTTGAAGCTTTGACAATTCCTAGGAAGCCAGAAAAGCTGTGAGTCCAGCCCTGGATTGAATCCATCTGTTGGTCAAGTTCCAGTCCAGCCAGGTTTGAAGAGGCTTATCAGAAAGTTGGCTGCAGGGGAATCACTTTTTTGGATGACCCTTTAATAAGACAGAAAACAATTGTGGTCTGCAGATCCAAGGAAAACCCCACATCAATGAAATCACAGCTTGCTTAAATATTAAAGCATAAAGAGGTGTTATTAATAACATATGTTTTAACTGTTCCACAAGAAGCAAATTTTCACAAGTTTTACTAAATGTTTAACAGAATAGAATAAGGTGCTCAAAGTTGCTAAATGAGGAGTGTTGGCCTTCTCACTAAGGGTCATAATTTTAGCTCAAACTTTAGAAGTCATTTAATGCAACCCCTTTATTTTTACCTCTCTGAAGCACAAAGTCACCAAGCTAGTGACAAATTCAAGACTGGAAATTGGATCCCTTGACTTCAAAACCATAGTGCTCTCCATTAAAACACCTATTTGCATTTAGTTTTTTCTTAACAACAAAACTGTAAAGTTGGCAAGGTTATTGTTATCTTTTTTTCTTACAGCTGAGGAAACTGAAGCTTAGGGAACTAAAGACATTTGCCCAGTGCTAGTCTGTGTCAGAGCTGGCAAGCTAAATTCAGTTCATCTCACTCTAAGTTGAATACTTGACACTAAACTAGAGGCTCCCAATCATCCATCAAATATTGTTCCACGTCTGCCCTTTTACCCTTCCTACTAGGCCTTCAATGAAAATATTAGACTTTTTTTTTACATTTTTTAAAAATATTGACTTACAAATTCTTTCCTCACTTCAACCATTCCCTTACTCAGTAAGAAAAAAAGCAATATGAAATCATGCAAAATGTTATTTCCTTATTTTTTTTGACAATAAGACTTAGAATTCCTTGAATGTAGGGATTGTTCTTTGACTTTGCACTTAGCATAGTACCTAGTATATATGTGCTTAATATTAGTATTATATAGTATATATGTACTGTATATATATATTAGTAATAATAATAATAATGCTTCTTGAATTGATGGTATCTTCCTCCCCCTAAGAAAATTGAAGACAAATAGTTCACAAGTTTTACAAGCTAAGGATCTTTAATGACCATTTTTTTTCATGGATAGTATACAGAAAAGGAGCCCATGCTATCCAGGGAAGAAAACACTGATTCTAGAACTAGAGGAGCTGGAGTCAAATCTAGTGCCTATTACTTATTACTTGTCTAACCTTCAGTAAGTCCTTTAATTTCTCTGATCCTCAGTTTCCTCAGTGATAAAAATGAGACAGTTGGACTAAATAACCAAAAATCCCCACTACCTCTAATATAAGAATAAGACACTGGACTTGGATGTAAAGAAAACCTGGCTTCACATCTGCAAGCTATGTGGTCCTTGGCAAATTTTTTTTGTATTAAATATGTGCAATTTATAAAAAACATATTTTCATATTTGTCATGTTGTGCAAGAAAAATCAGATCAAAAGGGAATAAAAACCATAGGGGAAACAAAAAGCAAACTATAAAAATAACAAAAAATTTTGATTCATATTTGGTCTCTATAGTTCTGTTTCTCAATGTGGATAGTTCTTTCTATCCCAAGTCTATTGGAATTCCCTGGCAAATTCTTTAACTTCTCTTAGTTTCCTTCTCTGTAAAATGTGGGATTTGGAATCTATGACCTTTTCAGCTCTAAATCGATGATTATGGTCTAAGAACTGGAAAGAGAAAAAAACAGATTTGTTATTATGTAATTTCCCACAGCTCTGAACTTCCTCTTGCCTCTGTGAGAGAGAACTCTAGCTTATCTTCCTCTCCTTCTTTCCCTTCTACCCTTTCTCCCTCCCTCCTTCAAATAAACTTCTTTCATTGTCAATGGCTAATTCTCAAAAAAGTGTGTTAATCCTTGGGAGGGACAGGAAGCCCGATTTGTTTAGAGCACAAAGTACTCTCCTACAGGACCACAAATCCTCAAGCTAGAAATGGCTGGGTTTTGTCACTTTCTCAACCCAAACCCCAACTCTGAAACAGAAAGAAAGGAAGACTAGACTTACAATATTAGCAGAGTGCCACAGAGCACTAGTAAAGTCCAGGTTTCCATGGATAGGCTGGTAAGGAAACCCATGCTTCAGTCAGTGATTAAGATTGAGAGACTTCTGCTGCTTCTGAGAAAAAAGCAATGGCTGATCCAGAAGCACTTTGCTCTGGGTGTGTCGGATTTTTGCTGCTGGTCACGTGCTGACATCTCGGGTGTTTCCTGCATCTATTGATTTCTCACAACCTTTGCTTCCAAAAGGAAACACAAGGCAGTTTATGCATGTGAGCCCAGAGCTGGTAGATTTAGCAGTGGAGGATACTGACTGACTGCAGAGCCACAAAACTAGGGTGGGTGACTTGTCCACAATCACGGAGCTCGCAAGTAGCAGAGATGGGGTTTAAGCCCTGCATCTCTAGCTCCAAACTCAGGATTTTTTCCACTTGTCTCCTAAAAGTCCTGTTTTCTTTGGGAATCTCTAGGCTACTTCCTGTAATCCTGGAATTCCCCTTGCCTTGCCTTTCAGAAGAGCTAGATTCAGATCCTCTAAACTTTCCATCCCTAAACTGTCCCAAGAACATCTGCTTGTGAAATTACAACCCAGACAGCCAAAGATTTCAGGATCAGTCAGTAGGGTTTCCAAGAGCCACCCACTAGCGCTGGAACAATGTGTACCTTGGAAAACACAAAATGTGACTATTGCTAGGAAAACACAGTCTCCAAATTTTGAGATTATCCCTCAGGAGCCAAAGAGGGAAAAGATAGATTGAGTATGTGTGTATGTTTACCCTTTTAAAAAGTTTTTCAAAAATGCCAAATTTTGTAATTAAAAATGTCACTTTTTCCCCCCCTGAGGCAATTGGGGTTAAGTGACTTGCCCAGGGTCACACAGCTAAGAAGTGTTAAGTGTCTGAAGCCAGGTCCTTCTGACTTCAGGGCTGGTGCTCTATCCACTGCACCACCTAGCTGCCCCTCCCAGTTTTTTTTTTTTTACATCCCCTCCAGTATATCATTTTCCTTTTCTGTCAGATAGTCAACTTGACAGGTATGACCTCAGATTTACCTCAGAGTTCTTTTCATTTGCATTTGTCTAATCAATAATAAATTGGATCATATTTTTACATGACTATTGATAGCTTTGATTTCTTTTTCTGAAAAGTACCTATTTATATTTTTGACTATCAACAGATCAATGATTCTGATCTTTATAAATCTGATTGGGTTCTTTATGTATTTGAGATATAAGACCCTTATCAGAGAAACTTGCTGCAAAAAAATTTCCCTTAGTTTTCTGTTTCCTTCTAATTTTGCCTGCATTACTTGCGCTTGTACAAAACCTTTTTAATTTTATGTAATCAAAATTATCCCTTTTAATTTCCATGATCCTCTCTGTCTCTCATACCTTTATGATGAAATCATTTCTCTATTTTGAACATATCTTGCCACATTGTGTGAGATATTGGTCTATGCTTAGTTTCTCCCAAACTGCTTTCCAATTTTCCCAGAAATTTTTGTCATATGTTTAGTTCTTGTCCCCAAAGCTTGGCTCTTTGGGTTTATCAAATATTAGATTCCTATGGACATTTCCTATTGTGTATTATGCACCAAATCTACTTAGTCTGTATGAAATTCTTTTGATAATTACTACCTTTATCAAAACAATTTCACACAGGCTAAGAAATATAGCTTGAAATCTTCTACTGTTATGCTATTTCGCCCCTTTTTAAAAATAGTTTCCTTTGCCATTCTTGACCTTTTGTTGGGTATTTATTCTGGAAAAAACAAAACAAAACAAAACTTTGTGTATGTAATTGTGACCCCTAAGTGCTAACTCCTGAACATTCTTTACATAATCCATATAGGTTCTGTGCCCACTAAGTCCAACAGTTGATTTCTATCTCTAAATCATAATTATGTCTTTGGGAATGTTTTTCTCCATCAGTGGGTCAATTTTCCGAGACTATTAGCCCAAGATGACTTTAATCAGAAGTTTAAATTACATAGTAAGTGCTTTATGAATACTTGTTGAACTTTGAGAAACTTAAGAACTTTGATCAATGGCATGACTAGCCACAATTCCAAAGGATCCATGAGGAAACATGCTACTTATCTCATACTTGCAAATGATGGATTCAGCGTTCAAAATGAGATTTTTTTTAAATGGCTAATGAGGAACTGATTTTTCTTACTATGCATATATTTTAAGACTTTTGTTTTTTTTCTTTTTCACTGAAGAGAAAGTAAAAGGGAGACAAAATATATATTTGTCACCATCCAGCTTTTGCTTAAAGACCTCACTGAAGGGGAAGCCACAACTTCCTATTCCAATTTGCAGGAGACCCTAATTGCTTCCTTCCATAATATAGTTAAGTCTCAGTCCTTACTCTGGAACAGTGACTAAAATGTAGGACTTAGAGTCAGGAAGACGAAGAATCAAATTCCATTTCTGAGACTTCTTAGCTATGTGACTTTGGGCCAAGTACTCAACTTCTATTTGCCTCAATTTCCTCTTCTGTAAAATGGGGATAATATTAGCACCTACTACCCAGCATTATTGTTAGGATCAATTTAGCACAGTGTCTGGCACATAAAAAGTGCTACACAAATGATAACTATTATTGTTATAACTATTATACTCCCTGAATCCTAGTTTTCTCATTTGTAAGGTAGAGATAACAGTACCTGGTTATTGTGAGGTGAGGTTTTTTTGATTTGTTCCTTTTTGTTTTCTACTAAAAGGAAATAATGGGGTGAGCCAGGACCAGGTGATTTCATTGATTACAGTAAGAAAACTCTCCATTTCTATCCAAGAAAAAAACTTTAGCAACTTTTAGTCTTGGAAAGTTGTCTGGAATCACTAATATTAAAATGTCAGGATCACATAGCCAGAATATTTCTAAAAGATGTCTTGAACTCAGATCTTTCTAAGAAATTGGTTCTTTGTCCACTACTCATGTTACATTCATTTGCAAGGCTTTGTGTTGCTTAAACATGATAAAGTATTCCTTTATCTTTTTTTCACAACTTTTTATCATCATACTTTTCCCTCTGCTTAACAACCCCTAACTCTGTTCTTCATCTTCATCTTCATCCTCAGCATGACCTCCAATCCCTCCACCCCTCAGATCTTTAAAAGTCATCCATTTCCTTTGGTCTAGTAGTGCTCTCCTGTTGATCTCTTGATGAACAGTTCAATTTTAGGCTGTCTTCTACATCTGAGTCCCTTGCTTTCTAGATTACTCTAATCATTCCTTGCTTTTGCTCCTATTTATGGGGCAGCTTAAATGGAGTTAGAAGAAATTATAAAACTGTGTCAATTAGGTATACACAAATTTATTCTCCATAATCTCAATTAGGCCCCAACTGAAACAACACAAACTTAATGCATCTCTTATTGATTCACTACCCGCTTAACCACAATGACTTTTTCCAAATCTTGCATTCTTCCTTAGACCTATTTGTTCCCTTCCTTTTAAATCTAGAATCCCATGCTTCCTCAAAGAAATCCTCATACATCATTCTGATGACTTCCTCCCGTCTTTCCTCCTTCATCCCTATCTCCCAGTAAGAGGTGGCCTTTTCCTAGCCAATCAATAGTGATCCTTGATCCTATTTTATTGCTCATCCAGATAGTTGCTCCTTCTAATATTCCCTCTCCCTCCACCCCCCATTCATCCACTTTCTCCTTATCTATTGGCTCCTTCCCAACTGTCTAGAAATATGTTTATTTCCCATCCTTAAAAAAACTCCTAACTTGATCAAGCCAATCCCACTCTCATCACATATTTTTTCTTCTTTTCATGACTTAACTGAGAGTTCCATTCCTGTTGCTTGAACCTTTTTTCTCACTCTCTTCTACACTCTTGGCAATCTGGCTTCTGACCCCATCATTCAACTGAAAATTTTCTTCCCAAAAGTTACTACAGCTCTTTTAATTGCCCATTCTTAAGTTCTTTTCTAAATCCCACTCCTCCTTAAACTCTCTGCAGTATTTGAAACTCTTGATTTTTTTTTCCTGGATGCTCTCTTCTCTCCAGGTTTTCTGTCAACAGTCTTTTCTGGTTCTCCTCCTGCCAATCCTATTTATTCTCAGCATCCTTTGCTGGCTCTTCCTGCAGGTCAAAGCCACTAATAGAAGGTATATCCCCAAGGGTTTGTCCCAGCACCTCTTTTCTTCTCCCTATGATATTGTCACACTTCATGATCTCAGTCTCCCAGATTCAATTATCTCCATGCAAATGATTTTCAGGTGTATTTATCCAGCTCTAAGCTCTCTCCTGACCTCTACTTTCACATTATGAATTACATCTAGAATCTCTTAAATTGGACTGCAGTAGGCATTTCAAATTTAACATGTCCAAAACAAAACTCTAACTTCCCTCTTCATTTCTAACCCTCCTTATTACTATCTTTTTGTTGTTTAGTCATTTTTCTGAGACCCCATTTGCTGTTTTCTTGGCAAAGGTACTAGAGTGGTTTACCATTTCCTTTTCTAACTGATTTGACAGATGAAGAAATAGAATAAGGTAAACAGGATTGACTTGCCTAGGGTCCCACAACTAGTAAGTGTCTGAGTCTGAATTTGAACTCAGAAAGAGAAGTTTTCCTTATTCCAAGCCCAGTGCTCCCTCTACCATAACACCTAACTGCCCTCTATTACAGTCTAGGGGTCTATCATTCTGCCCATTATCCAGGCTCACAATTTCAATGACATTGGTCATAATAAATATCCAAATTAACTGCAAAGGACTCATGAAGGAAGATGCTATCTGCATCCAGAGAAAGAACTAATAAACAGAAGTATTTGTATAATGATTTTACATATACATATACACATATGTATACTTATATATTTGTGTTTGATGAGAGCCATCTTTAGGGAGGAGGGGAAAAAAGGAAAAAAAAGAAATATACATGATAGCTTTATTATATTATTTAAAAGGAATAGCAAGCTGTACATAATAGGTTTACAGTTTCATAGGGAATCATTGTTTTATTATATTCTGTTATAGAAATGCTTGTTTTATTCCATGAATGAAAAAAATTAAATAAAGGCTGTTCACTGATTAATGTATGCAAAGTATTTTGCAAACTTTAAAGCTTCTATAAATGTTACTTCACAAGAGGCAGTTTAACATAGTGAAGAAAGAACCATCCTTAAAGCCAGAAAGATTAGGCTATTGTTGCCTGTGTAAACCTGAGCAAGTTATTTCACCTCTGGGTACCAAGACCAACTTTCTGTGACTATAAGTTGTAGATAAGGTATCAGCTTTGAGTAGGCAGTTAAAGTGTCCCCTGTGCCAATGAAATCTTGAGTCCAGCTCCAGTCCCTATAAATGTCATTATCTCATTTATGTTCTTCTGACATTGGGGATCACAACTTATTCATGGTCTTTCCTCCTGTTCAACTCTTGTTCATGCCTTCCCTAAAGTCCTTGATGGTGGGGCAGGATGGAGGAGAGAGAATCACAATTTGCTTTTTTGAATCACAAAATTTGAGAGATAGGATTTAAGCAACCATCTTGTCTAATTCATGTTGTTATTGTTGTTGTTAAGTCATTTTCATTCGTGTCTGACTCTTCATGGCCCCCATTTGGGATTTTCTTAACAAAGATAATGGAGTGGTTTGCCATTTCCTTCTCCAGCTCATTTTACAGATGAGGAAACTGAGGCATTGTTCCCTAGCTGCCCTGCTTAATCCATACATGAGAGAAATTCCTCCTGTAACAGATGTATAACAATGGAGTCCATCATTCAGGAATCCCTTGGTCTTACTACACTATTGCACCACCTATTTCGATCTAACATTTGTCCCATGATATCCTTTACAATGCTTCTCTTGAGCAATTCTCTTTGTTGATGTGCAATATCCTGCTAGAGTTTATTACATACCTCTCTGTTTCCTCATGGGTGATTCTCCAACTTTAAATCAAGCTTAAACTATCCCCAGCAACTTCCATTACTTCCAACCTCTGGGACTAGGCAGAACAATTCTAATCTGTCCAAACACGTCTACTCACTCCTTTTCCAGATATACCTGTTCTTGATTGTTTCTTTTAAGCTACTTCTCACTCACAAGCCTTTGTAGATAATACATCTGCCTGCTTACACTCACTATTCATATTTTTAATCCCTCTCTGGTCAACAGCAATAGTGATTGCTCTGAGATCACAGCATCCTTTGAGTCACACCCAGGGAACATTCATGGGAAAATATTGGTCTTAAAGAAAAGGCCTTTTGGAATAGCAAGTTACTTGGACTCATTCTTCAAATAAATCATTGGCAAACATTTCTCCTTTCCTTCAGTCGAAGGCAGAGAACCTGGGAACAGACTATTGTTTGCATGGTCATAAGTAGTCAATTTACGGTTTGCTTTATTTATTTATTTATTTATTTATTTATGTATCGGTGGAAATTAGGTGTAGCACAGGAATTATTATAATGGAGAAAAAAATTGGATCAATAAAGTTAATTTTTTTTTCAAAAAAGTTTCACCAAAATCTTTGCTTGCCATGTAACTAAGACTGACGAGAACTATCTTCCCATTTGTTCTCTCAATGACTAATTTATCAAACTCATCAAGCTAAAAGGTTGGAGGTTCCCACAGAGTCACATCCCACACCATGTACCACTCTCTCTTGAAGTCCTGTCAGTAACAACTTGAACAGCTATGGAAGTTTTAGCATCTTTGATCAATGTCATGACCAGTAATGACTCTTGAAGACCAATGTTGACAAATCATGCTCCTTAACTCCTGATAGATAATAGACTCAGTATGCAGAGTTGCATATATTTTTAGTTAACATGGGAATTTCTCTTTCTTAGTGATGTCTATTTGTTACAAGGCTTCTGTGGGTTTTTCTTTTTCAATGTCTATGAAGGGAAATGGAAGCGAGGAAGAATTTAATTTAAAAAAATAGCACTCCCTCCCTCTTAACATGAATTGGCTCAGACATTCAGGAAAGCAATTTGGAATAAAGTCTATACTAAACTATGCATACATACCTTTTGATGCAACAGGTGGAGTAGGAGAAAGATGAAAATGATAGCCAGATGGTACAGTAGATAGATTTAGAATCAGGAAAATATTGGTTAAAATTCTTTCTCTGAATTTTACTAGCTGTATGACCTTGTTCCTCAGTTTCCTCAATTGTAAAATATGAATAATAATAACACCTTATAGGGTTATCTTATAGGGTTGTCAAGAGAACCAAATGAACTGATATATATAAAAAGCTTTTAATGACCTTATAAATGCTATAATAATAATAATAATATAATATCCTATGGAGATAAAAGACCCATACACACAAAAATATTTGTGAATTTTTAGTGGTATCAAAGAGCTGGGAAACTAAGGGGATATCTTTCAATTAGGAAATGGCTGAACACAGTGTCTAAGTGAATGTAATATCATTTTGTTTCTGTGCAGCCATTTCAGTCATATTGACTCTTCATGACTCCATTTAGGTTTTTCTTGGCAAAGATACTGGAGAGATTTTGCCATTTCCTTCTCCAGATCATTCATGGGAACTAAGGAAATTGAGGCTAATAAATGTGAGAAATAATTCATTGAAATCCCTAATCTCTTCCAATCATCATTAATCAGTTTGAAATTATTTCATAGTGGTAGTGATTGTAAATTCTGTATATTGGGCCCCAGAGCTCTGACCTTCAGATTCTAAGTTTATTTGCTTAAACAAAAGAAGCTAACTAGAGGCCCTCCACTCAGTGATTCAATTATGAGGAAAGTCTTATAACTTATTTTTGTACTTCTGGATGATTCTCTCTTGTCCAACACAAGCAACAACCTTCTTATGGCTATGGAGATGCCTCTTGCTTCACCCAATCTGTATCCCAACCCCCAGCAATGATATGTCATTTTTGATCCTCAAAAGCAAAGTCTATCAATTAATGAGATTTTGTATTTTGCTTTGCCTCTTTTACATATTTGGCTATCAAATCCTATAAAAATAAGGTCTTGGAAGAAGGAGGCATCTCAGATCATGAGGACCATCTGAGGTCCACTTCATTAGAGGGGATCATATATACTCTTTAATAAAATTCCATTGATTCAAAGCTCTGTCTCAATCTCTTTTTATGTAAGTTGGACAATTTTAATCCCCATATTATTGGCAACCCAGATGAATTTATGATGTATATACCTCAATGTCTTTAGGCTGACTTCCGCAAGGGACCCAAAAAGAAAATGCACACCAGGTTGAATTTTTGCCAGTGTCTCTCTGAAAAAACACCAGCCCTGGGAGGTTGGACTCTCCTCCTATCTGCATCCAAATTCTCTGAGCCTCAAATAATTCTCTTCAAGAGTGATGAATCTGACTTGATTTACCTTAAATTTATTTTCTTTAATAAGGGTCTACGATTAGGCTAAGAGGAACTTTGAATTTGTGACTAACCTGCCTAAATTTATGTGCTCCATAGCATTCAGATTTTATTTTTATAAACATTATGTGACTACAAACTTTTTTTCTTCCATTTTCTTTGCTTTCATTTTGTTAAGACCAAGAGATGCAGTGATGGAATAGCTAGTTTGTTATTTTCAGCCATCTAGTTATCTACTTAATTTTAAAACTTACTGTTGGGAGGATCAAAATAGATTTTTTCCCCTTTAAATTCTTTTAACAAGAATAATTAAATCATTTTTGTTATTAGTAGAAAAATCTCTCAAATTGGTTGAAGGGGAATATCAGTGGCTCCTAGTGGGGCAAGGAAGCCATCTAGAAGACTCTATGATAGGTGGGATTTGGGGAAATGATTACCTGCTCTGATGATACATTGAGGGAGCAATAATTCAGGCCAAACCCTGTTCTCTTAGAGGAGAGATTCTCTGCCTCAACAGTAAACTGTTAAGGGATGTGACCATCCTAATCAATGACTGAAGAGGGTTCATTTTAGTTTTACAGAGATTAAAAAAAAGAGAGAAGATCCTCTTTCATTTAGCAAGTTACATATTACTTAAATTCTTAGAATTAAGTAAGTCACTGACAAATCTAAATTTTTAGGAAATTTTAGAGGAAATTAGGTATAAATTGAATATTCACTTATAAAATATATTTAAGATCCAGTTGACTAGTTGTAGGATCCTAGAGCTTAAACCCAGAAATAAAGAAATGAAAATATTGGGAATTGGGAAACAAATCCCTGAATGTTGCAGTGTTCCTGTAGAGAAAAGCAAACAAATAACTTCCATATAGGTAGAACTCAGATAAATAGAAGATTGCTTCCTTTGATTCATAATCCAAAGGTGGGGGAGCATTTCTGTTGTCTTTAGTGGGGAACTTTTTAGATGGAATAAGGCAAAAGATGGGTATCTAGGGAATGTAGTCCAATTCTCTCAGAAATTCATTCAAGGAGTGCCATTCCTGCTTGGGGTCACCCCTAGAGAGATAGGGTCAGGCATGAAAGGATACCCCTTTGGGGCAAAAGCAAATTCCCTGTCTGAGAATGACTAATAAAAGAGCTATTAAATTGTGTAACATTTGGTTTGAGAATACAAAGGGTTAGGGAGTTGTTTTGATCAAAGCATGGAACTTTTGATCACTTAGTAAATTATGGAGTTTTATTAAATAATCTCCCCAAATCAGCTTAGAAGAAATAAACTATGAATATTGCTAAATCCTTTATTAATCTTTGTTTTTATTCCTGTAATTATACTTTGGCAAAATGTCTAGAGGAATAGAACTTTAACCAGGTCTTCTCTCTATTAGGAATTTAGGAAATTAGGAAATACAAAGTACACTCTAAATGGATGAACTCAATTGGCAAATTAGACTAAAGCAATTCGTATTGTTACAAAATCACAGGTCTTATTGGTAAAATTCTAAAAGCATTAACATAATTAGGAAAAGGAAGAATTATCTTAGGTTGACAGCAAGACCCCAGCTACAAGATTCTCATAAATTCTATACTTAATAGATGAAGCAGGTAAAAATCTTGACTTCAAAATATCTTAGAGAAAAACTTTGGAGAAGTTCAGGCCTGATTTAATGTGTTTTGTATATATTCTATGTATCTTTATTTTGTAAATAAGCAATTAAGTATTGAATAGTGAAATAGTAAAACAGATAGAGAGGGACCCAATACAACTAGGAAAGTTTTTAAAAGAATGGGAAATGCATATTGTTATATCTATGCTTTTTTGTGATTTGTGTTTTACCTATGCCTTTTCTTTTAGCATGATCAACTAAAAGAAACAGGCTGTTAAAAAAAACTTTCAGAAAAAGATTTAAAAGAGGAAATCTCTTTTCCCCCACCTCTGTTTCCAACACTGGCCATGTTGGAGATTTCTGAGATGAAAGACGTACAGAAATTGACTGAAAAAGATTAAAAAAATTATTGGAAATTAAGTTTGTGAAAAAGGAATAATCAAATTTCTTTCATTTCTAAACTGTAATCAGGATGTCTTTATACAGTATTTTGATGAGTTTGTGGGGATAATAGCAAACTGTTTAGGCTAATGAAAATGACAATAAAAAAATTCACAGACCAGTTATTTTTTAAAGGAGCCTTTTAAATTACTAGGGGTTGAATCAAAGCTGTAGTTTGAATTTTAAGAACTGTCTTATTAGTCATGACATATGTTCAGAAGAGATTCAGTAAAGTAGGAATTCATGGAAATATTAAACTAAGAAAATTTAGGAAATTTATCAGGGTACAGGGAAAATTAGATTAAGTTAGATTAGAAATAGATTTAAATTTTTGTGAGTTTAAATAATTTCACAACTCAGAATTTTAAAAGAAAACAAATTTGCTAAGTTGGAAGAAATTTCAGTTAGCCAGCCTCTAAATCTGAAGTTTTGAGGTATCAAATCTGTGAAATTGGTTTTAATATTTCTGTAGAATAAAGGCATATTTTTAAAACTATATTTAAAGTTCATCATAAAAAGGAATTTTTATAATCAAAAGAGAGAACAATGAAATCTTAGACCACCTTCAGAAAATAATAAAAGTGTGTAGAAGTGGAGTTCATTTACTCTTCTGTTTTTTACTGCTTTTAAACAAAGATTTACAATAGCAAAAAATTTAGAGGAAAAAGCAGAACTTGGAAATTATTTTTAAAATAAAACAAACGAACTTAATTTTGAATGATTTGCAAGGAACTAGAGAAAAAGTTACACCCTGAACCCTTCAGAAAACTATAATCTCTAATAGAAAGTTTTCCAGTAGTTTAAAAAATTCTGTTATGTTCCTGTGCCATAGATAGATTTGGCTGATCCTCTGAGGCATTGCTAAAATAACTGGATGAATTTTTTTCTACCATAAAAGAGGATAACTTTGAGAAATAGAGGATTTCTTCTCCAAAGTCATATTCTTTATTAACATCTATGACACCCTACAATGTGGAATTTGTTGGTCTTAGTGAATTGTTTTGGTTTTCTATTTACCTATCACTTATAAAAACTATGTGAAATGTAACCAATTCTAATTGCCCAAAAACTTTTACAGAAATTGGTATTGGGGAAGAGGGGCAGAGTCAAGATGATGGAGAGTAGACAGAACATTGTCTGAGCTCTCCCCAACTTGCTTCACAATCAATACTAAGTCAAGGCTCTGAACATATTTTAGAGTTAGAACCTACAAACATTCAGAGTGTAATAAAATTAATATATCTTCAAAAGCTTTTAGGAAAGGTTCTTCTTATTGGGAAGGGGGAAACATGCTCAGTACAGGAGCAGGGTAGAGAAACCTGGGGCAGGGAATCTAGCAAGAAGCTCTTAGCCAAAATACAGCAGCATTGGCTACTCTGTCCTGGTTCAGAAGGCCAGTGGATCAGCAGACTAGTTGTCAGACTTCCAACACAATTACAGAAGGCAAATTGTGAGCTTCTGAACTCCAGCATAATAGGTGGGACTTAGTCAGGCCCACCCAGAACAGGGGGAAACCTTGTAGTACCACAGGCCCAAGTGCCAGCCCTATGGAATCAGTAAGAAGCCCCTCTCCCCTAGAAAAAAAAAAGCTTGGGACATTTTCCCCTGTGCCCTAGGAGCAGAGCTCAATTTTTTTTAAATGAGCAAAAAACAAAAAAACCAAAATGGAAAAAAAAACATCTCTGACTGTAGAAAGCTACTATGGAGACAGGGAAGAACAGAACACAAATCCAGAAGAGGACAAACAAAAGCAAAATCTCTTCAGGTAAATCTCAAAGGGGATGTGAAACTGGTTTCTAGATCAAAAAGCTCCCTTGGAAGAGTTCAAAAAGAATCTTCAGAGAGAGAGAGAAGAAAAATGGGAGTAGGAGAATGAGTGTTGTACAGGAGAATTATAAAAAAATTGGAGAAAAGATAGAATAGCTTAGAAGAAACACACAGACATTGACTAAGGGAAACAACTTCTTAAAAATAATTTTGGCAAATGTAAAAAGAAAACAACTCCTTAAAAAACAGATATGGTAAAATGGAAAAACAGAACAACTACTTAAAAAATAGAATTGGTAAAATGGTGGTGGTGGTGGGGAAATCCACTGAATAAAAACAATTCCTTTAAAAAAAACACAAGTGGCCAAATGCAAAAGGAATTTTTAAAAAAGTAACTGAAGAAAATAATTTGCTAAAAATTAGAGTTGGGCAAATAGAAATGAATGATTCAATGACATATCAAGAATCAAACAAAACAAAACAAAACAAAAATTTTAATGGAAGAAATTGTAAAATAGCTCATTGGGAAAAAAAGAAACTGACTTAGAAAATGGATCCAAGAGAGACAATCTAAGAATTATTATACTATCTGAAAGCCATGATGAAAAAAAAGAGCCTGGACAACATCTTTCAGAAAATCATCTAGGAAAACTGCATTGATATACTAGAACCAAAAGGTGAAGGAAAAAAAAAAATCCACAGCTCATCTTAAAGAGGCCCCAAAATAAAGAAATTAGCATGAACTGTGCATCTGTAACCACTAAAGAACCAAAAATATAAAGGATGAGCACTATAGTGCTAATCAAATTTGTAGGAATACAATAAATAAAATACTATCCAATTTATAAATACTTTTAAAAATTGGCATGGAATGGAAAGAAAATTAAGAAATTATAGACTAAACATTTTTAAAATTATTAAAAACAGACGTAAACAACTCTCAAAACATAGAAAAAGCCTGGTACAAAATAGGCATTAAATAAACTACTATGATTAGCATGAAAATGCTAAGGATATTAAGATAAATAGCTTTGTATGAATTAATAATTTTAAAAGGTATTTAACTAAATTATTATCAACTAATTGGTGATGTTTTTAAATACAAGATGGCTAAGAGAAGCTGTTGAAGAAAGTTTCCCTTTTCAATTTGAATACTATTACATTATAAGTATATCTGTTATATGATTATTAAAATATATTTATGTAAAAATTAGAAAATGTTAATAATAGTAAATTACTTATTATTAGAAGAAAAACAAGGTAAAATTTTCTTAGGAGATCTTTGTGAGGTTCTTAGGGATGAGCCTAACTGACAAAGTCTTATAAAACTCAGTAGTACTGTCATTTGAATAACTAGGGCCTCTTCCACCCAAAGTGCAGATATAAAAAATTGAATGGTAAAGTGTATATTATTTGGAATCATTTGGAAACTTACATAATGGTATCTTTTATTGCTATTATTTTTGAACCAACTATTCACTGTGTAAGAACTTATGGGAAAAAAGTAGTAACAACAAAGGCTAAATAATCTCTTGGGTCTGAGTGACTGAGGAAAATAAAATATTTTTCTCCAGAACTTCTATCATCAAATATGCTTTCTGTAGTTCATAAAGGGAACAGAAGGAGAGGTCATTGTGGAATTCAGGGATAATAGATTTAATTAAGGAAAAGTAGGTTACTCCAGAACCAGCCCAGTGGCAACTTGCATGACAGCCACTTGTCCAAATTGTGTAGCTTTTAATGAGATTGTGTTTCAAGTCACATCCACTCATGATCATCTGCTAGCTTACACCCATCTTCGAGCACTTATAGGGAAAAAAAAGATAATTATCGTGCACATCAGTCTTTGACCAAGGTTGAACTATTCCCTGGTTCTAAAGTCACAGTTCCCTCTGATGTAATAGTTTTCATGAAGGAAATTTTGTCCAGATATGACCCACATGTTTACATGGTCTATGATGGGGGTCTCGGTTTATTGTATTCTAGAAACTTTCTGCTATTCTCCCTCTGGCCTTATCTGCAGTCCAAGGTAGGTGGGGGAAGAATGATTGTTGTAAATGAATGAAAATACTTGAATAGTTTAAAAATTCGACAAGAAATTTTGAGGCTAAAATATGGAAAAAAAATTATTATTTATCCCTAAGCTATAATTAGTGAAATTTTGCTGTTTGAAGAAGAGTTTCTTGGGATTTTCATTTGCTGCTATTCCAAGTTTTGGATCCTGGTATAAGTGTCTTGACCCTGTATAACATTGCTAGTTCATTTTTCAAGGGAAATGTCATGTGCTTTTGTAGTCTGAGAACTCCCACAGGAGGATGTCTGTCCCTAGGAAAGTCAAGAAAATGATTCAAAGAAAGACTCCGGTCTTTCTGTGGATTAAAGTGTGGGTGGAATGGAAAATCTCACTCTGTCCACTGTGCGACCTAGCTGCCCCAGTATTATCACTGTGTAATAAGAAATGACAAAAATAAGTTATAATTTCACAGAAATCTAAGAAAATATGTATAAACTAATGCAAAATAAAATAAACAGAACCTAGAGAACATTTTATTCAATAATAACAATATTGTAAAGAGAAAAAAAACCCTTGAAATACTTAAGAACTCTATTAATGAAATAAACAATGATAACAACAGGGAATCTTGATGCAATCATCCAAGAAATAATTAAAGAAAATTGTCCTGAAGTGTTAGAACAAAGGGGGGAAAGTAGAAATAGAAGAAAATCCATTCATCACCACCTGAAAGAGATCCTACGAGGAAAACCTACAGGAAAATCATGGCCAAATTCCAAAAACCCCAAATCAAAGAGAAAATATTATGAGCAACAAGAAAAAGACAATTCAAATATGGAAGAACCACAGTAAGAATCACACAAGACCAGGCAGTGGTTCTATTAAAAGACTGCAGGTCTTGGACCACTATGGAACACTTGGAACACAAAGGGCAAAAGAGCTAGGGTTGAAGTAAAAAATACTGTACCCAGAAAAGTTAAGCATAATCCTGAACCAAAAAAAAAAAAAAAAAGGATATTCAATGAATTACCAGATTACTCATATTGAGAATGGGCTAAAGAGTTTAAGAGCAATATATACATATATATATATATATATATACACATAAATATAAATATATATATAGGTATATGTACAAATGTGTATGTAGATATATAAAAGAATAAGAGGGAATAGGATGGTTCTGAGGCATTGGGGGTTAAATTGGGTGCATCTGCCTTCTGGTGGGCAATCAGCCTTTGAGTCTCTTAAAGCAGTTCTTACTTTAAGAAGCTGTTCTTTTGTCCTTTGGGGAAGCATTGTCTCCTGAAGCAACGTTCTTTGGGTATGACTAGAGACACTGAGCAGATGAGTCAACTTGAGGTCTCTTCTTACGGAAAGCTGGGCTCTTTTTGCAAGGCAGTGTGATGACATTAAGGACTTTCCCAGTATCAGGTTTCCCAGAAATGATGGGTCACTAGGTTGGGTTTGCAGTGGCTGGATCCTCCAAAGGGATCAGGTCTGGAGATACAAGGGCTGGAAATCAGTTTGCTCCATACCCTTGCGCTGGAGAGTGGTGACTCAGGAGTGACCCGCTCCTCATCCCGGGAGCTTACTTGTTCCCCTCCTATAAGTGCCAGAAAGTCTTTTCTGATCTTCTTTACTGCTTGTGTACTTTCTACTTACCTCCTCCAAAAACAACAATCACAACAACAAATCAACAATCATGTATTTATTTTGTTCATAAAAAAAGGCATCTTAACATAGTGAATAGACTTATCCTGAAACCAGGAAAACTTGAGTCCAGGTACTACCTCCCTCCCATCCTACTTATGTGACCCTGGACAAATCACCTGTGGTTTCATTGTTCTGGACCAGAGGTGTCAGCCTGTCCACAACACCTCAGACTCCACTCCAATTAGATTAAAATATAATTGGGAAATATTTTACAAATAAGTAAAAATATAATAAAACATAGATAATATTAATACATGATTTTTATGTCAATATGCTACCCACAGGTATCCTTAGGTTTAGTGGCCTCCATTTCTAGTTGAGCTTAACATTACTTACTGCTCGTCATCTGTAATAGAATAACTTGAAGACATTTTGCAGACTTGAATGACTAAGGAGAGTTCTCTCACCTGCAACTTCCCTAAAAAAATAAAATCATAAATTGAATCCTTATCTCTATATTTTGCATATAATAATAATAGTTAATATTTATATAGAGTCCACTATGTGTCAGCTACTGTACTAAGTACTTTACAAAAATTACCTCAATTTGATATTACTTCTCCTATAGCATGTAAGCTCCATGAGGGCAGGCACTGTTTGAGTTCTATTTTTTATATTAATCAATATTTTATATATTACATATTAATATATATTAATCAATATGCTTGGAACATGATTTGCAATTTTTAAAAGTTTGTTGACTGATTAATTGATTGATCTAGTCCACTCCCTCATTTGACATGAGAAAAAGCAGGGGTCCAAGAAGAGGGAAGTTAAGTGACCTAAAGTCACACAGCTCGTCAGTGGCAGATTTGGAATCAGGGCTCTGAAGACATGTGGCTCAGACACTTTGTGACTTTAGATTGGAGATCGTCATTTGGCATTAGACAGGCACTGGATGACATTTTTGCAGATCATCAAGGATCTTATTTAAAGAAAAAATAAAAGGATCCTTTCTATCATTATCATCAGGAAAAACAACAACAACAACTTTGTTTTTCATGGTTATCATGAAGTCGTGAAGCCAGAAGTGGGAAAAACCAATTTTTTGTATTCATTTAAATTATTTTTCAGTTCCAAATTCTCTCCCTCTCTTGTTTCCTTTTTCATTGTGAATGCAAGCAATTTGACATAAATTATACACATACACTGATTCAAAACATATCTCCATGTTTGCCATGTTGTGAAAGAAAATGCAGACCAGAAAAATAAAATAAAGAAAAAGTATGCTTTGACCTGTACTCAGCTCCATTAATTTTTTCTCTGGATAGCATTTTTCATCGTATGTCCTTCAGGACTGTCTTGGATCTTTGTATTGCTGAGAATAGCTAGATTATTTACAATTGATTATTATATAATGTTGTTGTTACTATATACTCGTTCTGCTCATTTTATTTGACATCAGTTCATGTAAGTCTTTCAAGATTTTTTCTGAGAGCATCTTGCTTTCATTTCTTATAGCACAACAGTATTCCATCACAATTTTATACAATTTGTTCAGCAATTTCCCAACCAATAGATTTTCTTTCAATTTCTAATTATTTGTCATTACTAAAAGAGCTGATATAGATACATCTACATACATATGTATATATACATTCCACATAGGTCCTTTTCCTTTTTTGTTTTTTATTTCTTTGAGATACAGACCCAGTATTGCTATTACTTGGTCAAAGGATATGCCCTTTGGGCATAGAATTTAACCTTTCCTCAACACAGAGATCAGGGGTATGATGCTCCTGAAATCTGGAAAATTTGTATATATTTATTTTTTTACTTTCTCTTCATACCAGAGAAGAAATTTGCATTTTTCTTTTCCTTTTATAGTATCTTATTATAAATTTGTGTTAAATATTTGGTCTGTATCATCTGCTGGCCTTCACATTTTTGTCTGTGGCTTCCACAAAAAATCCCCCAAAATGCCCATTTAATTTCTTATGCTGACCCATAATATATCAAAACTTTGATGGGGAAAGTTGTGATGTGGAAAGGATAACTGTAGTTTCATTGCTCTACGGAATGGTTGAAGCAGTATACAACTTCACTGACAATGCATTAGTGTCTCAGTTTTCTTATATCCCCTCCAACCTTTGTCATTTCATAATAACCAATCTGAGAAGTGTGAGAGGGTACCTCAGAGTTGCTTTATTTGTATTTCTGTAATCAGTAGTGATTTGGAACATTTTGTTCATTTGACAATAGATTAGCTTTGATTATTTCATCTAAAAACTGCTTGTTCATATCCTTTCATATTTATCAATTGAGGAAGACCCTTATTTCTATAAATTTGACTCAGTTCTCTATATACTTGAGAAATGAGGTCTTTATCAGAGGAATTTACTGCAAACTTTTTTCATAGTTAAGATTAGTATATATTTCTCTCTATGCTATTTCCCCATGTTTATCCTAGTCTCTTTCTCTCTCCCTTTTCACCCTGCCCATTCTCAAAAGTGCTTTGATTCTGACTTTTACTTCCTTCCTCTGATCTGCCTTTCCTTCTATCACTGTCCCACTCTCTTATCCCCTTCTCCTCCCACTTTCTTGTGGGTTAAGAAAGATTTCTATATACTACTCAATGCGTATGTTAGTACTTCTTTGAGTCAATTCTGATAAGAATTCATGCACTCCCTATCCCACTTTCCCTCTCTACTCTTCCCCTATGAAAGTTCTTTTGTGCCTTTTATCTTCAATAATTTCCATCATTCTACCTCTCCCTTCTCCCAGTGCATTCCTCTTTCCCATCCCTTAATTTTACTTTTTAGATAATCCTTTAATCATGTTCAACTCATACCTGTGTCCTCTGTCTATGTATACTTCTAATAGTCCTATGAGAAATTTTTTTGGGGAGTTATAAATAACATTTTCCCACATTTTAGGGATTTAGGAAACCATTTATCCTTATTTAATTCCTTGTGATTTCTCTTTCCTGTTTACCTTTCTTATGCTTCTCTTGAGAATTGTATTTGAAAGTCAAATTTTTTATTGAGTTCTGGTCTTTTCATCAGGAATGCTTGCAAATCTTCCATTTAATTGAATACCTATTTTTCCTTCTCCAAGGATTATATTCAGTTTTGTTGGGTAAGTGATTCTTGTTTTTAGTCCTAGCCCTTTTGTTTTCTGAAATATCATATTCCAAGCCCTTCAGTTCTTTAATGTGGTAGCTACTAAATCTTGAGTTGTGTTGACCGTGGCTCCACAATATTTAAATTCTTTCTTGCTAAGTGCTTAAAATATTTTGTCTTTGACCTGGGAGTTCTTGAATTTGGTTATAATATTCCTGGAAATTTTCATATGGGGATCTCTTTCAGGAGGTGCTCAGTGGATCTTTTCAAATTTATTTTACCCTCTGGTTCTAAACTATCAGGGCAATTTTCCTTGTTAATTTTTAAAATATGATATCTATGCTCCTTTGAGCATGGTTTTCAGGTAGTCCAATAATTTTTTGGGAGGTTGATTTTAATTTTTGGTGAGGCAATTGGGGTAAAGTGATAATAAAAAGACAAAAAGAAAAAAAAAACTGACCTTACGGAGTTTATAGTCACTTCATTTGTCATTCATTGTTCAATGTGTCTGGCTCATCCTGACCTCATTTGGAGTTTTCTTGGCAAAGATACTGCAGTGGTTTGTCTTTTTCTTCTTCAGCTCATTTTACAAATAGCTAATTTGAGGAAAATAGGATTAAGTGACTTAACCTGTAGACACATAATTAGGAAGCATCTGAAGCTGGATTTGAACTCAAGAAGATGAGTCCCACTGAGTCACTTAGCTGCCCTATAATATTATTTATTGAGTACCTCTTCTAGGTACATGACTGGTACCCATAGGATGTATTAAAGAGAGGAGCCATACCTCTAGCAGTTCATAATTTAATTAAGGAGACAAAGCAGCCATTAAACAATTAGGAGACAACTAAGTGCTAATGAGGCATTTCTGCAGTGTAAACAGAAATGTTCATTTCCTTTTGTGTTAAGTTTAGGTAAAAAAATAAAATAAAACAAATGCTTGGAAACCAAAAGCAGAACTGCTAAGAAGTCTTTTTAAAAACTGATTCATCAGGAGTTTAGAGAAGGAAGACCTCATATCTAGCTTGGTGAGGTCCACAAGGATATGAGTTCAAATCCCAGCTCTCTTACTTCCTGTATGACATTAGTCATTTGACATCTCTGAACCACAGCTCCCACATCCTTGGGAGGACTAGGCCTTTGATTAGCCAGGTTGGTACCACACTGGATCTACCTTCAGCTTTGGCCTCCAATACTTATTAGCTGTATAACCCTGGGCAAGCCACTTAATCCTGTTTTCCTCAGTTTCCTCATCTGAAAAATGAGCTGGAAAAGGAAATGGCAAATCACTCTAGTATCTCTGCCAAGAAAATTCCAAATAGGTTCATGAAAAATCAGAGCTGGCTTCCTGCCTGTTCCTCTAGTAAGATACTCCATCTTCTGACCCCAGGCATTTTCTCTGACTGGCTCCCATACCTGAAATGCTCTCCCTTCTCATCCCCACCTTTTGGTCTCCCCGGCTTCCTTCAAGTACCAGGTAAAATTCTTCCTTCTACAGGAAGCCTTTCCCAATTCCCCACTGCCCCAACCCCCAATTCTAGTTTTTTCCCCTTAATTATTTCCAATTTTCCCTATGATTTGTATTGTTTACACATTGTCTTCCCCATTAGACTCCATGAGTATCTTGAGAGCTAGAATTGTTTTGGCTTTGTATTCTAAATCTTTAGCACAATACTTTGTGTATAATTATCAATAAAGACCTAATAAATTAATTAGGCAGTTAGGTGGTATAGTAGATAGAGTACAAAGTAGGAAGACTCATATTTGTGCATTCATAACATGATTTAAGATTCTTACTAGCTCTGTAACCCTGAGCAAGTCACTTAACCCTGTTTGCCTCAATTTTCTTATCTGTAAAATGAGCTAGAGAAGGAAATGGCTAACAATTCTGGTATCTTTGCCAAGAAAACCTTCCTATAAATAGACTAAGAGCCACAAACAATTGAAACAACCCAACAACTATAAATTAATTAATACTCTATTTTATTAATACATAATTATTAATGACTTATAAATGTTTACTGAAGCCCATACTATTTTTAAATGCATGAAATAAAATTGGATTAAAAGGAAACCAATTATATTGAAATTATTATCAACATACTAAGAAAAATTTCTAGATTTCTTCAAATCTGGTTTGTGTAATTCATGTTAAGGATTTTTAGACTATGTGATTTCTAAAGTGCCTTCCAATTCCCATTTATCATCTCTGTTCAAATGATTTTTAGATCCATTTGCCTATCACTAATGATTTTCCCGATTTCCACTCTCACAGCCCTATTAAACATTTCAAATTTGTTCTATGCTTAGAATAGGCAACAATGTAGGTCTAGAGATGAGGAAACTGAGGCAAACAGGATTAAGACAACAAGATGAGAAGGAGGGTTGGAATTTGGAGCTGGAGCTGGGAATTAACCCCCCTTTCTCCATCTCTTACTTGCTTCCCATGTAAATTTAAGTAAGTCATAACCTCTCTCAATTTCTTTAATTAACAAGGAGGTGATGGACTAGATCAGTCATGTCAATCCCAAATATTAATTTAGAAAATGACAAATTAAATCCATTTTATAGTATTTTTATACAAATATAGGGCAATGAGGTAAGATAGTGAGTAGAATGCTGGGTCTCAAGTCAAGAACACCTGAGTTCTTGGATTGAGTTTGGATTCAACAATCTTTTTTTATCTCTTGTAAACCAACTCAGAAGTCACCTTCTACAGTTTTACCCAGTCCCAAAGCCACTAAGGTTACTTTCATTCTACTAAATGTCTATACCACATACTCCTATTTATTATTTCCCTCATTCTTATGGAAGTTCCTATCATTCCAGGGCAGGGATAAAAGTAGTTCAGAAATACAGAGAGGGGAGATGGGTATTGTGTAAGAAATTCAGTGGCAGAGTGGACTGAATGCTGGATGCAGAATCAGAAAGACTCTGGGAAGTCATTAAACCTCTTTCTGCCTCAGTTCTCTGTCTGGAAAATGGGAATATTAATAATACTTGCCTCTGAGGGTTGTTGTCAGATAAAATGAGATAATATTTGCAAGGTGCTTTGCAAACCTTCAAGCAGTATTTATTAGGAAGAGCAAGGAAGCCAGCTTAGATTGAGGAGGAAAGAGAGGGAGTAGACCAGGAGAGGACAGGTACCAGGGGACTTTCAGGTTTGATGGTAGAGGTAATGGGCAGTCACTAGTTTATTGAGAAGACAAATGACATTAAACCCACAATTCGGCAACATCAATTTAGTATGTATGTGGGATGTGCATTCTAGAGGAAAGATGCCTGAAGCAGAGAAACCAATTAGGAGCTATTGCTGTAGCCTGGCTGGGAGGGGATGAGGACTTGGACTGGGCTGGTGGGTGTGGGATAGGAAGGGGTTTGCTAGTAGATTAATTTCGAGTTAGAAAGGTCTCCAGAAGCCACTGAGTCCAACATCTCCCTCCCCTTTATTTTTACAGATGAAAAAACTGAGGGACAAAAAGAACGTGACTTGATCAGAATCACAGTTAGTGTTATGGGATTTAAATTCAGGTGTTCTTGATTCCAAGATCAGTGCACTTCCCATGATACCCTGGCTGCCCATTATTGGTACTTTATTAATAATAGATTGCCTTCTGCCATTTTTTATGAACCTTTCCTTTGATGATGAAAAGGTTTATTTGTTTGTTGTGGAGCACCTTCTCCTGCTGTTCTGTGCACTTTAGTTAGGATTAGAATTTCAGGCAAAAGGAACTTCTTCCCAGCAAGGTGACTCACAATGAGGGAAGGCTTTGGCCAGGCCAGACCCCATTATGACACTCCTTTTATTTCTGTGTGTTCACATAAGCTGACATCTCATTCTCAATTTCTCCTTTGTAACAAACCTTCATCTTCATCTAAAACTCTTGCTCTTTCAAAAGTCAGAACCTGGGTCACTTCCTGCATGAAGTCTTCCCTGATATACACTCTTGCTAGTATAATCTCTACATTGTACTGTGCTTATTTATGTAATTTTTATATCCACCGATCCCTAGTCTGGAATGCTTTGCCAGTGATAAGACTAGTGTGTGTCTGGATTGGGGAAACCTCCCAGTCCATAATCTGTTCCATAAGGCCTGATCCTGGATGAACCCCAGAAATGTATGGTGTGTTGACTCTGATGTCAGGAAGATCTGGATTCAAATCCTGCCTCTTACTTTGTGACCACAGATAAGCCAATTAGCCACATTGCATCTCTCTCTTTTTTTAAAGGAGTTGACTTCAGCTCTATGATATATATATATATATATATATATATATATATATATATATATATATATATATGATTCCATGATCTATGGATCCATAGATCCATATCTATGATATATATAATCTATGATTCAATGATCTTTCAGGTGAAATTGGCTCTATGTGTATTAAGAACAGAGCCTCTGGGATTGATCCAGAGAGTCTAAAGTTAGACTTTTAAGTTCCAAAGAACTTAAATTCACAGACAGGCCCAGACTACCAGGATGCTTAGTCCCACCAGGAGAGTCCCTGCCAGGTCCTGTACACCCTTAACTCACTTGAGCAAAAAGTTGAGCCTCCGATCCCAGCGGCCTTGCCAAGGGCATCCTTACAAGGCTGGGCCCTCCACTTTAGAGAGCCACCCAGCCTAACCCCGGGGATCATCCGACTGACCGTCTGGGCAATAAACAAGCCGTGTGACTCAGGGCTCTGTACCTGCTCCCCAAATGCGTAATTCTCCCCAAATGCCCCTCGGCATGCGTGCTGCTGATGCAGGGAAGTTGTGAGCTTCCAAACAAAGCAAGAGCTCAGCTGAAATCCATATTGGTTAATTTTAAAGCTGCTTTCATCTCCCCTGCTCTTCCATCTTTGCACGGTGCTTTCATCTGATTTCGATTAGACAAGATAATGGGGTCTTTTCACTGTGATAAATGGTTGTCTTCAGTGAGTTCTTTCATCGACACAAAGTGTGTTGTGGACAAAAGCAAATCCAGTATGTGTTTTTACATCATATTAACAGACTGGAATTGAGGAAGACAGTGAACAACCACCCTCTTACCCCTGTCCCTCACCCCAAATCTGGCCTTACGTAGCTTCTGATCCATGGTACTAATTGTAAACTGTTCATAGCAAGGGTTAATTCTCTAGACTAATTGCAGTTTCTTGTACCTTCGTCTGGATGAGGAAAATGTTACCTTTTGGCTTTTAAATTTAGAATGTGTCTGTGGGTTGGAGGCAGTAAGGTGATGAAGGCCACAAGATAGGGAGGAATGGAGAGGGAAAGGCTCAGCCTTACTTTTGGCTGATCAGCGGCCCAGTGACTGCTTCCAGACCCAACACAACTTTCCCTTTTCTCAGAGCCCTGTTTTCTTACTCGCTGGGATCTCCTGGAGCGTGTTTCCATCTGGCAGCTTCTCGGAAGCAGGACATGCTCTCAAAGTGATACAGTGCCCTCTCCTGGTGTCTCATTGGCACAACAGCAGCACATGCTGCTTGGACATAGTGCCAGAGACTGGAGAATGATGGGGGACACAGTTTTGGGGGGTTAAAACAATTCTCAGGGAAGCAACCAGTGGGTTTCAGAGCCTGTTCCTTCTATGAGAGAAAAAGGCAAGTGATAGTTACTGAGTACCTTTGATGTGCAAGGAACTATTTTGAATTGGAGAACTTTGATGTGCAAAGAACTATTATGTATTGAAGAATAAGAGTTTCCTCCTTCTATTCCCATTCCCCTTCTCCTCCCAGCTCTGGATTCCCTTCTGCTATGGTCATTTTGGCACTATATTGCTAAGGAGCTCTGTCTCCAACAGTCTGGTGTATTGCAACTACAGCTCTCCTAAATGGGGTGAGACAACAGGCCTTCAATGGTCAAAAGGCCAGGCGTTCTTAGGGGACGTGGGTAACAGGCTGGACCCAGTGAGGGAATAGAACAGCTGTTTGTCAGCAAATTCTAAGCGAGGGTCAGAGGACTAATCTGTGAGCAGCATTTGAAATCAATGAAAGCTTGACTACAGAATAATTTGGAAGATTGGATATTCACATTGACACCTGCCTCCCGGCCCTTTGAGGACTTTCAGTTGTTATCACTATAATAGCAGTTTTGTAAAGGGTCATTTTTGATGCTTTCTAGTCTTGACAACTTAACTAGTGAATCATCAGGATGGCCCCTGCCGGGTCCTCTACTGTGTCAACCCTTAACTGCTTGAGTAGAAAGTTGAACTTCCAGATGATAGCAAATATGTCATGGACATACTTACACACTTTGGAGGGCCAACCAGCCTAACCAATTCACTAATTTTTACTGAGGAAGGAAGCAATAAAACAAGTGACCAGTCCAAGATCACTCATGTAGTGAATGGTCAATATGGGTCAAAAACCCAGAACTCGGGACTCGTGGGCTAATGCTTCTCCCATTCTCAACATATCGTCCCATCTTTAGCACTTCAGTATGAATGGAGTTTGGATCTTGAAAAGGCTATTGTTGTCCCCACTGTAGTTGAAATCAAAGTGTTCCACCCTCCCCCCCACACCATCATATTGTCAGAATATTTGGTAACCAAGATAGTTGTTCTATGGCTCACAAAAGCTCCTGGCCCAAATGAGCACATGCTGCTTGAAGAAAACAACACGAATTTAAGGAAAAACAAATTTTATTAAAATTGTACCCAAAGCACCTCTCTGTCTTCCTATAGATTTTTTTTGGAGTGTTTTGTTTGCGTGTGTGTTTTTTTTTTTAAAATGAGATCTGGTTTTCTGCACAACCACAGGGAACACTGCAGGGAAACCTTTATAAATTTCTCTCTTAATTTCCAGATTGATTTCAAACTATTCATGAAATGGAGAGAGGATGGGAGATACATGGTAGGCCCAGGAATGAAAAGTAACTCAACTATTTATCTTTGGAGCTGACTAACTCAGCTGAACAGCTTTACATTGTTCCCACCTTTTGACCCAGTTCACACTACAGAGATGAGGTGTTAGTTAATGAAGAACCACATTTAAATACATGGATTGTAAGTTGGGAGAATAATTACATTGTGTGCTAAAAAATTTTAAGAAATGAAAATCATGCTACAAATCATTGATGCAAAAACCATGCTACGGTCCGATCATAGCCAAATACAAGCACAGCAATAAAAAAGTTTACGAAGTAGCACACATATCTTGTGGCATCTAGGTGGGCAGTGTGCTTTCACAAGCCTCTTTTGTTCATTAGTTCTTGGGACTAGATTCCTGGATTGCCCACCATACCATATTTTTTTGATATGACATTGAATAGATTTTTTTTTAAAGACAGGGAGATCAGATAAGCTGAAGGAAGGGGTGGAACTGTTTGCTTTATTTAGCTCAATTGACTTGAAAACAGTGCTAGGGACCAAGGTCACGTGTTCACTCTCTAAGGGCACCAAAAAAACTTGGTGCTACAAAATTCTTTTGTGGTCCTGGATAACACTTCTAACTCTAGCTATCTATCAGGCAAACCTGCATCAAATAAGGGGAACCAGGTGGGAAAGTACAGATGGATGAGTGAATAAGTATCTCCATTCCTAGAAAAACAGCTAAGAGTGTATGTCCTCTTGAGGGTGAGGAACATAATCTTCATGTACAAAGGACATACCCTATTGGATGTTAACAAATCCTAAAATAAGTTCATTTAAGATCTTTACTAGGGAGAGTTCATTTCTACTGACAAACAAGATGTTTTCTAACTTTACATCAGAATGTAAGGAGACATTTCCTCAATTTTCATCTATAAAGTTCCTTTCTTCTTTTAGAGGAAAGCATTAAATCCACCATCCATCCCTCTTGGATGACAATCATTTTCTGCTTTTCTATACAGATGAGTGTGGTTACTTCCTAGTGACTACATTGCTCTAGGAAGTTCTATCCTAAGTTGGGGTTGATCTATCCATTGGGCATAAAATCTGTTTCAAGTCCATGGTCCCCCAAAGTGGTTAAGTCATGTGCAGATACTAATATCCTGACAGTGATCACAGCGCCAAGGCAGCTACATTGTACAAACAATTCTATACAAAAAAAAAAAAAGTTTACTAAAAATAGATGATACAAGAAATACCATGAATTCCAAAAAAAACCCTGTTATATTATTTTCACTGAATTGATTTTTTAAAAAAATCCAACCAAATCATTTCCAAACTAAGACATTTCAAACTTTTTTTTTAGTTCGTTAATTAAAGCAATGTCCGTATGGCTTAAGAGAGCAGTCAAAGTGCGCAAAAGGCAGTGTTTTTGTCCATGTTCTCTATGTATTCATCTTCAAAAGAATTTCAAGTTGTTTGTCTTGTGGTTGTCTTGTGGTCACCTGTGGGTCAGAAAGAACCCAGGACCACACAGCTCATGACTTCTGAGTAATTTTCTGGACAGTGAACTGTGGGTAGTTATCTCATGCTGAAAAGCCTTTGGACGGACCTTCTAGGATTTTTGGTTTAGAGTTTAGATTTTTTTTTTTCCTCCATAGCTCCCAAAACTTTCTCTTCAAAGTGTTTCTTTCCCTTCCCCACGCCCTCTCTCTTCTACCCAACCCAAGAATTTTCTTTCCTAATCAGCACTTTCTACAGCAATTGATGGCCAATCCTGAGGGTCAAAACCTTCATTTAGGAAGGTAGCCCCTCCTGCTCCAGGGAGACAAAGAAGAGATGACAAACCACAAGTTTTCCACCTTGGGGTTTAGAAGAACTGATCCCTGGTAGTGCCAGATTACTGTCCAGTTATTCCTTGTGTCCTCAAGGCAGAGCAGTGTTATGTGACTGGTGAATAAGAGCTTTCTCATCAGTTCTGCATCTGCCCTCAAGAGATGCTGACAACCTGCAGAAGATGTCTTGATTCCTGGTCCTTCTCGAGGGGATTTCTAGGAGCCCAGGCAGTTCTAACCTTACTGGTGCTCAGTGGCCAAAGAGGGTCATACTTGCACATACTCCCATGTGCGCGCGTGCACGCACACACACACACACACACACACACACTCCGCTCACTTGCAGGAAATGACAATATTAAAGCTAGCCCCATAGCTAGCCTAGCCCCTAGGATAGAAACCAACAAGCCAGTGGATAGTTCTATGGTTTTCAGACACCTGTAGCAAAAACAAATTGATTGGATCCTACTCTAGGATATTTTTCTAGTAGCTCCAACAGCTGGGGTTGGTGGGGAATCAACCACAACATCAATAATAAAAGGAAAAACATACAACCTCCCCCCCCTCAGAATCCCCCCAAACTCAATAACCATCCTTCGTAGGTTGAGAGCCAACCTTTGTTCTTTGAGGAACTGACAATAGCTTCAGAGGTCAAGAAGGCAGAGAATATAAAACAAATGAAAAACAAATTCGTGGTTAAAAATAAAAAACCCAACAACAAGAGTTGGAGCCGGAGTGCACCAAAGGAGCCTTAAAATGTGCAGGAGGTAATTCACAACCTTGCTTTTTTTCAAAAGCTGTTTTGCTTTATTTGGAGACACACTAGCTTTTCCATGTACAAAGCTGAACAATTAAGAAAAAGGCACCTGGAAACACCAAAGACTCACTCATTTAGTGTGACATATATATTTTTTAAAATGGTTTTTAAAAAACCCTCTTGGAATCCTCCTCCTCAAGCGTCAGGCAATTCTGAAAATGTTGTCTTTCTGCCTGGTTTAGCAAGGGAAGGCTGTGTACCTTTTGCCTCTATGGGATGGAAGCAGTTTCTCAAGCTCCCGTGATTGGGCCATTGCCAGCCAACCTGAGGTCATCCTTCCTGTACCACCTGGCCTTTGTTTACTTGTTTGTTAAATTACCAGTGGGATGAACCACACAGGGAAGGACCTGACCCACAACAGGCCCAAAATGATACCACCTTGGAATGACTTTCCAATTGTATCATCTCGTGCCAAGAACATTTTTCTCTGCTCAAAACTGCCAAGTAGAAGTATTTTAGGAATGGATTGGAGCTGGGGTGAGGGGAGGGGATGTCAGGACTGAGCACAGGGAGAATATTCATTATCAAAACACCAAGAGTGAACCAAGGTTGTTATACCACTGAGAATCATGTGAACCAGCTGTTTCTCCTACAGAGGAGGTAGAAAGGAGAAAGTGGTAGGCTAGGAGTCCGTCCTAATATTTCACACACAGCTCCATCCTGCTTTCATCCTCCATCATTCCTACCTGGCCTTTAAGATAGAGAAATGGAACGTTTTGAAATCTTTTGAAGTCTCAAAGGCGCCATGCCCCCGCACCGATGAAATACACCTTCTCTTAAAAAGAAAAGAAAAGGGAAAAGGAAAGGAAAGGGCAGCTGCTTCTTGCAGTGGTTGTTACAAAAAGGATAAAAAAAAAAAAAAAAAAAAAAAAAAAGAACAAAAACTTCCAACTGAAACCCTACTGTTCACAAGTGGTTAAAGTTGTCACTTATCAGAAATTGTTTTTAAACAAAACTTCAGCTCTGTTGTCGGAGTTGATTGTCTTCAAAAAAATAGACTTATGAATGTTCGCATCCATTCTACCCTGATAGAGAACTGTACCCACGGTTCACTGCCCCAGCCACCCACCCTGATGTCACGCTGGGTCACCCCAATGTCGGCGGGAGTTCCCACTGTGCTGTGGCCCGGAGAGCGTCAGACAAACGAGGAGAAGCCCGTGACGGGAGTCCGAGAGCCCGGGGCCTGCTGTCCGGCCGGGGTGTACACGCCCCCCGCACTCTGTGTGGTGATGACAGTCTGGAAGTAGGGCTCGCTCTCGCCGGCCGCACACTCCTCATACCTGTAGGCGGCCGGGTGCTTCACCCCCTTGGGCTGGCGCTTCCAGGAATTATAGTAGGTAGGGTCGCTCATGTAATGGTTAACAAAGGAATGCTTTGGCAGTTCATCTTCATAATCGGAGTCTGTGGCCTGCAGCAGGGGAAGAAAAATAGCTGTGAGCATCTGTGACATACAAGCAAGCAGCTGTTAGCATCTGGCTCATGTCAGCCATGGAAAGGAGCACTGTCCCATGTGCTTAGAGCCTGACAGAAATCAGGTAAAGTAGGGCTTAAGGGAAATGGAAGATCTTTTGCTGCTTCTTTCTTGAGTTTGCATTTAAACATATGGTATTTCTGGGGGGTGGGGAATTCTTTGGGCATGTCACTTCTCCGCTCAAAGGCGGAATTCCACTGGTACCCAAGGCTTTCTGAAAACTGGATTCAACTTCATTTTTGTCTACTTTCTTACGACACTCTCTGCTCCGATCAAAAGGGGTTTTCTCGTTGTCCCATTAATGTGTTATGTTTATTTGAGCTCATACACAGCAGCGCATCCCTCTCCTCTCTTATGGCCATTATTTTTCTAGACCACCTCATACATACTTACAATATTTATTGAGCATCTGCTACCTACCAGGTGTTATACTACTAATTTGTCACTTATCACCTGCTGTCTCATCTTGCTATTTATATTTTTACATGTGTGTCCTATCTTACCAACTAGACTCTAATGAAGCAATGAGACTATGCCTTTGCTTTTGTGAGTATCCAGCACTTAACGCAATCCTTATATTTGGTAAACATTTATTGATAATGTTAATGGCAATGAAAACTATAACAAGAGAATTAACAATAAACACTTCATGTGTATATAATAATATAATATAATTATTACTTACATAATTACACATTATACACAATTATAAAACAATTATTTATATTGTTATATATTTATATTTATATAATGATATGTTATAATTATATAATAATTCTAAATTATTTATATCATTATAAATAATATAATGATAATAATGTAATAATAATAACTTTATTTTTAAGAAGCACTTTCCAAATAAAAATCCTATGGATTATTATTCCCAGTTTACAGATAAATAAACCAAAGCAGATAAAAGGCAGGTGAAATAACTGACTGGTGGCCACACAGTTAGTAAATAATGGAGTTAGAATGCTTGATGTGGGTAGCTGGATGCTTTTGGTAGGAAGAGCAGGAATGAAAGAAGAATTCAGTTCAATTCAGCAAACATTCAGATTGTGTACCAGGTAAAATACCGAATCTCGGGTCAGAAAGACTTAGGTTTAACCTACCACTGACTTTTACTGCATATCCTTATGCCAATCACTTAACCTCTCTGTGCCACAGATTCTTCATCTGTAAAATGAGGGGATGTAATTATATGGTCTCAAAGATCTCTCCATCTCCAAATCTATGATCCCATTAATAAACATTTTGCTTATTTTTTTGCTTATTTGCTTATTATATTATGTATATAAAATATTATGTTATAATTATTTGCTTATTATAATGCAAGCAACATTGAGGATTCTATGATGAATAAGACTCAGACTCTCTGTGTAAGGGAATTTATATCTAGGTGGACCAAGAAGACATTGCACACACATTTAATTCTAATGCACACAAAGATAAGAAGAATACAGGATGGGTCAGATAGTATGCTATTAGAGATGGAAGGAAGAAAGGAGCTTTTCCTGTTAAAAGACATATAAGGAGGGAATAGTAGCTGTTAGATGCTCCTGGGGTCAAAGCATGGACCAAAGGAAACGTTATTGCCCAACTGCATTTGAAAACACTCTGTGAGTCTGATTTATCTCACTTTTTTTTCCATGTAATTCAACAACACCAAAGGTCTGCAATATAAATAGATTTTTAAACAAACAAACAAACACTGATCTTTAAGCACAGCATAGTCAACTAGGTAAGATCCAATGTTCACATCTAGCCTACCTCTGGCTCTCCTGTGGTGTTTTCTTTCTGTAGGCAAAATAAATTATTCCTGTGTACAGTTCTTGGGGATTGAATCAGGCTACCTTCTAAAATTCTTTAGAGCATTACGCCCTCCCCATTTCAGCCTGCACAAGTGACTAAAGAAGATGACAGGAGGGAGGATGGAAAGTTTACAAAGAAATAAAACCAACTTTCAGTTTATTTGCCATAGATACAGAGCTGGCCTCCCTCCTCCCCTCAGCTTTTATTTTCACCTGTTCTGTTTTGCCATCCTTGAAATAGAAATTTTTTCTGTATCCAAATCATTTTTGAACAGGTCTGTGTTTTCTAGAGTCCTGGAAGGCCTGGTGGTTCCAGTCATGTACACTAAAGAAGGGGCTCAAGGAACACATCATCAATGGAAAGTCAAGTGCCATGAAGAGTGTGGATATGAATTTTTGAAGAGTTTAGTAGCTTGGATCAAACAAACATTAGTTTCTCCCCAGCTTTAAGTCCATTCTAAATGGTTCAAATAATCAATACAGTAAGTGGAGGTTGAGAAAGATTTTTTATGATGGTAGTATTAGTCTTAGGATGCTCATCAAGGACCATGACGGAGTTCATTTTCCAGCTGTTCTTGTTCAGCCAAATAGTTGGGTCCAGAGGAAGTTACAGAAATTCATTGCTTGCTGGGGACAAAAAAGGAAGCCAGGCTGGCAGACCTGCAGAAGGTACCAGGATCAGCGTCAAATAATGATAGCTGTGCTTGTGTAAGACTCCCTCCTACCTCCTTGTTGACAGATGGGGACCCAAGAGAAGGAGTCATGGAAAGAACAGGCAGACTGCCCTTTGGGAGCCTTGGTCCTAGTAATCAGGCAAGCATGTTGTCTTTCCTGATGATAGAAAGGAAGATTCAAGGGCAGAGATTATTTTATTTTTGTCCAAATATGCTCAAAACCTAGCATGGTGCTTCACAAATAGTAAGCCTGTACTAAATGCTGGTTGGTTGCCACATTGATTGCTGTTTTGCTGGGACCTGTGATAAACTCTAAGGGCTCATGGAAACAAAATAGAAGCCTTCCTGCTCCTTTGGCATGAGAGCAAGATCAGTCATCATTATCCTTAATATTGACATCTTTGTGGCTAGAAAAATTGGAAAGAACTTAAATGGTTTCAAAATGACATTCAAATCCAAGAAAAATAATTCTCCCTTTCCCTCCTAATTTGCTTTTGTGAAGCTTCTTTCCCCAAAATTTCAGAGTAAGATTGACTTTATAAGTAGGTGTTTACTTTTCCAATATGAGGAAAGGTATTATACAATTGGGCAAAGATCCATGTTGTCTCAATTTTCAAAAATTCAAAGTGAATGGAGTAAGCAAACTAAAATCCATTAAAATTGACTTCTGTGTCTTGTAAAATTCTACAGTATTTTACTAAAGGGATACATTTCATTTTACTATTTGATGAATATTTAGAAAATCAAAGGTAGACCCAGCAGTTCTAAAGCAGCTTCATCATTATCTATCAGAGTACCTATCATTACATAGCAATTTATTACTTTGGATCCCTCCTTTACTAAAACGTAAATATTCCTGAAAAGGACAGCATTGAACTAATTTATATTAGGCATTCATGACTCATAAGAATTACTTTGAGATGGAGAACACTAGGGTACTGGAAAGATGGAGAAGATATAGAAAGGGAGGAAGTAAAGGAAGACAAATTTCACATATTTTTAAATTTTACCTTGTCTAGACTAGTATTCTGTAGAAATAATCAAATCTGTTAGCCATAAGAAGGGTAAAAAGCATTATCATTTTATAGGGAAGCCTTGGGCAAAGAGAGGTAATTTAACATGACCAATACCACATAGTGATTTAATGGGAAAATCAATGGTTTCTGGTTTATACAATAACACTGTCATAAAGTTAAGGAGTTTGAAATTTATGGAAACCTACAAAAAAGTCATAGAATTGGAGTGAAATGGACATTAGAGATCACCAAGTTAATACAATGCCTTCATTTTATAGAGGAAATTGAAGCTCAGTGAGGTTAAGTCATTCATTTCTGTTTTCTCTGCCAAGAAGAATGATCTTTGAACTGGAAAGGACAAATAAATGGCTAATAGGGAATTGATAACTGAGATAGCTAGAGACATAGTAAAAGAACAGTGTAAGAACTGTCCTTGATGAATTCAGGTAATCAGCCTTACATGAATTATATTCAAAGGTACTGAACAAACTAGCATATCTAGCTGCTGAAATACTGTCAGTCATCTTTGAAAAGTCACAATGAATAGGAAAGGCAGTGCAGAATTCAGCAAGAACCCATGTTATTTTAATTTTCAAAAAAGCAAAGTAGACAGATTCAGCAAACCATTAACCAAAGAATTTACCTTTAATGCCAAGCAAAACTTTATATTACTATTAAAGAGGTGATTAATGAATATTTAAAAAAGGAAGCAAGGATCACAAAGATCGAGAATGGCTTTATCAAAAATAGGACATAACAGATTAACTTCATTTACTTTTGTGACAGTGTTATTAGACAGGTAGGCCTGGAAAATGTTGTTGATATAATTTACCCAGATTTTAGCAACATTTCTCATATTTATTGAAAAGATTGAAGGAAAAGAAAGTATGGTATAATTAGGTGAATTTAGTACTCAGTGAGTGTTGGGACCCAAAAAATTGTCATTAAGGTTTCTATCTATCTATCTACTGGAAGGATATCTCCAGTAGAGTGCCCCAGAGATTTGGGTTTGGTCTTGTGTTGGTTCTTTTAAGCTTCTTCTCCCCACCCCCCAAATCAATTACCTGCATAAAGGCATAACTGGTTTATCCATCATATTTGCATTTGATACAAAACTTGGAGAGACAGCCAACATAATTGGCAAGATGGTCAGGATTCAAAAAACCTTGATTATTTAGAATGTTGAGGCAAATCTAACAGGATGAACTTTAACAGGGAAAAAAGTCATTCTAGAATTTTTAAAAAGAAAGCTCTTGCAAATTGAGAAAGAATCATTCATCTAGTCTAATTTTGGGGGGGAAGTTATATTATACTATTGACTCATGTTTAAATGTCCACTAAAACTTCCAGGTATTTTTCAAATGAACTCCCATCAAGCAGTACTTGCTTGTTCTTTTATTTATTAAGCAGTGTGATCCTCCTCATTGGAGATCTTCTTTAAGTTGTATAGGATGACCAACTGGTGTGGGGGACAGTAAGGCACTGTGGCTTAGTGGTTTATGACTTGTAATCAGGAAGACCTGAAAGCAAATACAGCTCTGTGGAAATTGCTTAACTTCTCAGTATTTTATTCTCCTTACTTATAAAATGGGGATGATAATCACAGAGTTGTTATGAGAGTCAAATGAGATTTTGTAAAAGTACTTTCTAATCCTTAGCTTTTGACCTAATAGGGATACAAGGTTATCTAAACCAGTGGTGTTTAATTATTTTTAAATAATAGATTTTTATTTTCAAAATATGTACAGAGATAGTTTCAACATTTAACCTTGTAAAACCTTGTTTTCCAAATATTTCTCCCTCCCCTTTTTCATACTCCTTTCCCTAGACAGCAAGTAATGCAATATATGTTAAATATATTAAATGCTTCTATACATATTTCCACATTTATCAAGCTGCACAAGAAAAACCAGATCAAAAAGAAAAAAAGAGAGAGAGAAAACAAAAAGCAAGTGAGCAATAACAAACATGGTAAAAAACAAAAACAAAAACAAAACGCTCTGTTGTCATCCATACTCAGTCCCCACTGTCATCTCTCTGAGAGTACATGGCTCTCTCTATCACAAGACTATTGGAATTAGCCTGAATCATCTTATTGTTGAAGAGAGCCACGTCTATCAGAATTGATCATCATATAATCTTGCTGTGGCCTTATACAATGATGTCCTGGTTCTGCTCATTTCACTCAGCATCAGTTCGTGTAAGTCTCTCCAGACCTCTCTGAAATCATCCTGCTGGTCGTTTCTTAGAGAACAATGTTTCATAACATTCATATACCATAACCATTTATATACCATTCATATAATTTTATTCAGCCATTCCCCAACTGATGGGCATCTGTGGTGTTTAATTCAAATAGCAATAATTTCTGTGGGCCACAAACTGACTTAGAAAACCACAAATTAACATTAGCTATGTTGTATTGTACTTTTACTTATTTTGTTATACATTTCCCAATTATATTTTATATGATTCTGCCTCACTAGTAAATTTTGCTACTCTCCTGCCCATTAGCTATGTTTGATACCCTGAGATCCTAAACCAGTTTTCTCATTTTACAGTTGAGGAAAAGAAAAAGAGTTATTTGGTCCTGTATACTTAGCACTAAAAGGCTTCTGAAGACTTTTCCTACTCTGAGATTTTCTAACTCTGTATTCTGCCCTAGGTCAGAATGAAAGATCCAAATTTTGAATTCAGTTTCAAGAGGCTCCCATCCAGCAGTTTATCCATTGGACTTGGTGTCTCAGAACCAGCCTCAAAAACTCCACAATTTAGGTGCTGCTCAGACAATTCCCTGCACTGCAGAAATAGGCCAAATTCTCTTAATTGGTTTTAGAAGCAGTTTGGGAATATGTATAAAAACTGAAATGTTTGTTTGATGTTTCTGATAATTCATTGTGACTTTAAGGTTTTTAAAAATTTTATATATAAAAATCTTTAGGGTAGGGATAAAAATGACATTGTAAAGATTGTAAACAACCTTGAAAGTCTCAAGAGCTCTGATCAACACCAATCATCCATAATTCCAGGGGAACCATGATAAAGCATTCTACTCATTTCCTAATAGAGAAATGATAGATTATGATGCAAAATGAAACATTTTTAGATATAGCTGATGAGAGGATTTGTTTTGCTTAACTGCATATTTATTATGAAGCTTTGGGTTTATATTTTTCTGTTCTTTTCCTATAAAAAGGAGGTAAGAAGAAAAGAAAATAGATTTTATTTTGGTCATTAAAAATTACAAATATTTAAATTTCTTTCCTTATGAAATAGTAAGTCATCAGTACCTAAGAACATTTGTGGAGCCTTTGAAGGTTAAGCATAGTAGAATTAAATTCTAAAAGTAAACCTAAATAATTTTCTCAACAGTATACCAAATTGGGAAAACATCTTCACAGCCTTTTCACTGGCCTGGACCTTAAATCCACACTGTTCCTCTCCATTATTTTTATTTAGTTATTAAGAATTTATGAACCCACCTACTCTCAGAAAATTTATGGTGGATATAAGTGTAGCAGCACAAAATAAGGATAATTAGGGGAAAAGCAGAGCTAAGATCATCTATCTAAAGGGAGTGGTGAGAACAGATGCTCCCAGGCAGGCATTTGAGTTGTGCAGATTCCAGCTGGGCATCTGGCAATGAAGGCAGAAGGGAAAACCAAGTTTTGTTTTCTGACAAGAAAAAACATACAAATTCATCTTCAGAGACAGCATTGGTCCTGAAACTAAACCCAAGCAAGAATTTATCACTTGGGTCTTGTGTAAGAGACACTGAGTAACAAAGTGGATGATATCTTCAACTACGGTTTTACAAGATACAGAAACGCTGTTGAAATGGATAGCTTTGTATCGATCCTCTATAAAGGCAGAGGGCAAAACACTAAATTTTATCTCAGCAGAGACATTTCCTTCCCATTAAGACTCCTCGTTAATATGAGGAATCTAGCAGGCAAAAAGTAGACAGCTTTGGCTGATTCTGCCCTGCTCTCCTTTCACTTTCACCTCCCTATGACTGGGAAGACTGGGCTACAGAAAATGGAGTCCCCAACTTGAGAGGATTTTTTAGGTACAACAATTTCCCGGTGAGCAGGTAGAGAATGGGCAATAGAAACCCCTGGCTCAGAACTTGGGGATATGATTTAACCCAACATCTTGCTAATAAAACCAATTACAGTTTCAATTAACAACTAAGACTCATGAGCCCCAGTTGCCTTTCTTTGTGAGACAGTGAGCAAGGTATTTAAAAAAAAAAATTCTCAGTGTTACTCATTCTGTAGATTGCTTATATGACATTATTATTTTTTAATGGGGATATATTTTAGTGAGTCAGAATTATTGACAAAATGAAAATGCTGCAGGGTTGGCTTTTTCCCCCCTACATGATGTAAGGTAGCAATGTGTGTTTGTTACCTAGGAAACCTTGGAGGGATGGCATGTGACTGGCTCTGCCATCAGATTGGCTGTCAGAGTTTCTAAAGGTACATAGATGCCTGTAAAACAACTAATAGAGAAAATGCCTGACAATTTTGGTATTTTATTGGCAAGATGAAAACCTCCAACATTATTAAGGAATGAATTAGGTACCAAGGGTACGTCTCATCTGTTGATATGGAAGTGAATTTGAAAACCGTTTTGAATGTTGAAAAGGATTTTTCAAACTATGATTTGTGAGGTAATAGTAATATAAATTCATAAGCAGCAGTGCTGAAAAACAGCATTTGTGGATGGAACTTATTATTTCTAACTACAGCAACATAAATAGATATAGCATGTGTTATATGACACTTTGAGTACAATAGCCTGCAGCATGAGTCAGTCAGCATTCTGTGATCCAGGGACAAGATTCTTGGAATTATTACTTTGGGAATCATATCTCTGAGAATGGTTGAGAAAGACAGAGAAACAATGGCACCACCATTTCTTCAGTGAAAAATTCCTACTCAGAAAAGCTCTTTCAACTAGAGTCCCCTTGTACCTGCCTGTTCATTGTTCTCATCACCAGCTGAAGAAAAAGAAGAATGTAAAGGTGGGGAAGGAGCCCTGGGAAGAACTGCCTTTCCCCTTCTAGCAGCAATGTCCTTCTTGCCTCCCTCCTGAACAGATGGTTATGTCAAAACATTAACTTGGGCCCAGTTCTAGCCTCCAGGTATGTTATAAATAGAATAAATCTTATAAATTACTTTTTATTTTTAATGTTCTTATTTGCTACTGTGTTTTAATCTGGAAAGTGCCTCTCAAGACATTTTGTTAGTAAATGGGATACAAATCTTAAAAAAATATATAAATTCGGATTACTCGCTGGACATTTGCAAGAATGATAGTGACATCACCTAAGCAGTTGTGAGCTCTGATCTTCAATTGTTTCCTCTTCTTCCTCTACCTCTTCTTTCTCCTCCTCCTTTTTCCCCTTCCTCTTTCTCCTTCTTTTACTTCCTCCTCCTTCTTTTCCATTTTCCTTCTCCTCTTCCTTTTCTTTCTTCCTTCTTCTCCTTCTCTTCTTTCTTCTTCTTCCTTTCTCCTCCTCTTCCTTCTTCTTCCTTTATCCCTCTTCCTTTTCCTTCTTCCTTTCCTCTCTCCCCCTTCCTCCTTCTTTCTAGATCTTTCTGTCTTGCCCTGCCAGAAGTATGATCGCAACTCATTGAGCCAAATCCCATTGCTGATCATTATGGTGGCTTTGACTTTCTCTGCTTTGGTTTAGGTTAGTAGTTCCCTGCTCCCAAGGGCTTATCACAGTGATTCTTAATGTAAGGCCTGGTGGAGACACTTGATAGATTTTGGTCACTGAAGCTCAGAGCTCCTGTGCACCAGAGATCCAGTCCCACCTCCCATAACAGGAATAACAAGTGTACAACACTACATACGATGCTTCAGCTTCTTCTTGCTGAGGAGAGCAATGTGGGACATGGAACCCACTTAGACAGTCTCAATTGGGAAGAGCTTCTATACATTTCAACATCTTTTTTCCATTTCTAACATTTTAGAGTTGAAAGTCTAAACAGGAAATCACTCCTCCATTATATGTATTATGATCAACTAGAGAACAGAAAGAGGATACAGAAAAGACCATTATCAATGAAAAGCCTCTGAGCTTTTGAAATACCCTTGTTGTTATTGGCCTGGTTTCCTTTCCTCCTAAACTTTATGCAAAGAAATATATAATTGCTCTTCAAGAAAACTTAAGAAGAAAAGTTTGGGGAAAACAGAGTTCATCCTTCCCTAAGTACTGTAAGAATATAAACAAAAGGAAGATGAGAAGCAGAAACAGAATAGATGAAAGATCTAAGGAGATTACAAAACAGAAGTGGTCAAAACTCTAACTGAACTTCTCAGTATCTCAAGTGTCACTTCCGAGATGATCAAAAGCCAGTGTCCCCACTGATACCGCTGTTGGGAGCCCATTAACACTTCCTGCCTAGAAGTTCCCCAAACAAGTCAACATCAAAGCCTGGATGTAGCAGGATTAGATATCAAAGAACTCAAGAGAAAAGGAGATGTGGCACATTTTATCCACACAGAAAACCTCACAATGCCCAGAGAATTTAGAATAACTCAGACACCTAAATATTTTTCGTGTGTGTAAAGAGGTCCTACTAGATAATTTAATGTTTTCAAGAAATAAACTCACATTACCTTGCAAAATGGGGCTAATCCTTTCTGTCCCCACACCTACTCACCCCTAAGCACCTAGGGGCAGTAAACAGGATGGGGCCTGGAGTCAGGAAGATCTGAATTCAAAGATGGACTCAAATATTTACTAGCTGTGTGATTCTGGGCAAATCACTTCTGTCTGATTCTATTTTCTCAACTGTAAAATGGGGATAATAATAGCCCCTACCTCCTAAGGTTGGGAGATAATATTTGTAAAGTGCTTGGCATAATATCTGACACAAAGTGAGGCTTAATAAGTGTTTATTCTTTTTTTTTCATTTCTTCATATCCCTATGCCAGTTCCTGGCCACAAAGAGCACACAGTTAAATACAGAGGAAAGCTTATTTAGCACAGTGTTGGGGTGAGGAGGTACCAAAGGACAGAACATAATGAAAAGGAGTTGTTTTACTTAGGATAATGAACAAGCGCCAAGAGCACAGTCCCAGAGAATTCCAAGATTAGTTTTAGGTACAGAAATGCTATGAGTGAAAACTGGTTTCCTCTTTCATTTGGTGCTGCCTTTGGCTCAGCAGGCAGAGCCGGAACAGCAATGTACTTCACTGTTTCCTTCCTGGATAAGTGCAGCAGGGCTTCTGCAAGACTTCATCTGGCAATCCTCATTTTGAGACACAAGCCTAACCTTTGAGTCCTCCCACCCTGCCAGTTGAAGTTCTAACACAACTCTTGGCCATACCCATGGCCAGAGATCTGGGTGTCTTTTGTAAACCAAACCCGGGAGAAAAGCAAAGCTAATGATGTTGGCAAATCATGTACTCTCCCACCCAACCTGGACAAACACCCCTTTGCAAGAAATCACTGAATTTAAGTCATGGGTTCAATTGGCCCTGCACAGAGCAAACTTCACAGGCAAAATTGATCTGAGATTAAACATTGATTTAAAGTATGAATGTTAGAGAGTGCAATATCCTGAACCTACATCATATTGGCTAGATGCCTTCTCAGCCAGTAGTACCTGAAAAAAACATGTTCACTGGGTGCTTCTCCTTTAATTGTGTTTATTCCCAAAAGTTCATCATTTTAAACTTGGAGGAAAAAATTCTTCAGGAAGGAATGCTAATAAATGAGAATGAAAAGTTGTTTCTTTGATCTACTTATCGACCATGGCTGCCTAACCCAATATAAATGCATTCTAATTTCTAATCAATCAACAAAGCTCCCCATTCATATCCTGCATAAAAATGCTTGTTGAATGAATGAATGATATATATATACATACATATATGTGCTTATTGTCAAATATTGGTTCTGCCTCTTGTTCAGATACATGTGAGAGAAAAGCACCAGAAATGTCAAGGAAGATCCAGCTTCCTACAGAGTAGAGAGGATAAAGAAGTACCAAAAGAATCTGCCTCTGGCATTTTAGCTCTCACTTTCTAGCCCATCTCTAGAAATAGTCATTGGAGAAAATCTAAAAAAAAACACAGTTTATAGTTACCCAGTAAAAGGATATTTCTAAAGAGGCTAGGTGCACTGTTTTGCTTTAGGTGTCAGCAGGAGAAGGAGTGGGAGAGGGTAAAGAATGAGAGATGGGAAGAGATCATGGATATAAAGAACATATTTTTTTCCCTCAAAAGATATATGGTTTAATATGGCATCACAGAGGAAGACTCTTTTCCCTTGCTAATATTCTATACAGAGGAAGCCATTTAATCAACTGTTCTTCAGTTATTCCAATTCTTTGTGATCACATTTGGAGTTTTCTTAGCAAAGATACTGAAGTTTTCCATTTTCTTCTCCAACTCATTTTATGTATAAGGCAAGCAGGGTTAAATGACATTCCAGGGTCACATATCTAGGAAGTGTTTGAGGCCAGATTTGAATTCATGAAGACGAGTGTTTCTAATTTTAGATTCAGCAATGTAACTACTATGTGATTTGGCTGCCCATTAAAATAATATTAATTTTGTTAACTTATTTAACTTGTGTCTAATTCTTTATAATCTATTTTGGGGTATTCTTGCTGAAGGTAAATGGAGTAGTTTGCCATTCCATTCTCCATCTCATTTTACAGATGAGGAACTGAGACAAACAGGATTAAGTAATTTGCCTAAGGTCACACAGCTACTAAGTGTCTGAGGCCAGATTTGAAATCATGAAGATAAGTCTTCCTGACTCCAAGCTCAGTGTTCTATCCATAATCCAACAGAGATGTTTATTAGTCTTCTAGATGCTTTTATAGCTCAGTCCCAACAATAAACGTAAGGTTCACATGACCATTCAACAAACATTTTAAGTGCCTATTACGTTCTAGAGACTATGTTAAACATCAAGGATACAAAAAGAAGCAAATATACAGTCTCTATCCTCAAGAAGCTTATAATCTAAAAGGAGAAACAACAAGCAAACAAATATATACAAAACAAGATATATATATAGGATAAATAGGAAATAATCAACAGAAGAAAGGCACTGGAACTCAGAGGAATGGAGAAATGTTTCCTTTAGAAGGTGAAATTTTAGTTGGGACTTCAAAATCTGATGTCAGAGTTCAACAAGGAAGGATTTTTTTGTTTTTCATTTTTTGTCTTTGTATTTTGCAAACCATGGTAAGGTTAAATTTTTTTCAGGAAAACATAGAGATATGGTCAGAGTTTCACATAACAATTCCCTCATATAACAAGAAACCGTCTCTGATAAATTAAGCTTGCTTTTTTTTTTTTAACTCTTTCTTAGTGAAAAGATTTGAAGCTTTAGTACTCAATTTTAAGTCCTTCCTCTGATAACTGGCATGACTCTGGGCAATATGCTTAATTTTTCTTTACCACTGAGTCTGTAGAAATTGACTTAGCTTAAGGATTTCCCTTTAAAAAATTGTACTACGTTAAGTTTGGAGTAAGGGATAACATGCTCTAATTTCTCTCCCCTGACAAATTGCTCCATGTTTCTCTTGTAATCATAAGTTGTTCCACTTTTCTATATTCAAGATGTTCCCTAAATCTCAAACCTAACTAAACTTAAGCTATTATTAGGTCACTCTTAAATTCCTCTCCTTGCCTGCTCTGCCCTCTTTATATCAACTACAAGATATCTCAATTTCTATACTCAGTAGTTCTAATTTTTAGACATGTTGCTTCTTTTTTTCTTGACTAAGAAAAAGACCAAAATACCATAGAATTTGAGTATTTTTGTAGAAATTGTCCTCCAACCTGCAAGCTAATTAAGAAAAACTTTGAACATGCTAACTTGCTAACCAAAGTAGTCTTAATTTTATGTGTTCCTTCTTCTGCAAAATAGGCATACTCTCTAGATCAAAAGAGATTATATTTAGTGATTTTTTTTAACAGCTGGAGAATATCATAGGAATGTGAACTACAATCACTTGTTATGTAGGATCATAGGATTTAGAAGAGGAAGGTATTTTAGTGATGATCTCATCCAATCCCCTTGTTTTTCAAACAGGGAAGCCAAGGTCCTGGGAATATAAGTGATTAGTTTTACTAAAGGTAGTTAAGTGGTGAAGCCAGGGATCTTTTCACTATATCTATCCTTCTTTATTGAGTTTATCCTAGGAAATTCTACATTCATTTTTACATTTCATTCATTCAACAAATATCTGTTACTACACTGTACTAGGCAGGGTGGGAGACAAAAAATATAAAGAACATATTTTTCCCTCAAAATATATATGGTTTAATATGGCATCACAGAGGAAGACTCTTTTCTCTTGCTAACATTCTATGAATTTATGAGAATACAAATAGGTGCCCCAGAGTCTTAGCACAGTATTAAGCTTTGGTAGCTCTAAACTGCTAAGACTTTTGGGAGACAAACAGCTACTTGAGGGCAGGCTTTCCTTTTCCTCTTTATATCTCTAAGCTTTAGAACTGTGTCTTGCACAGAGTAGACCCTTAATAAGTGCTTGAGGAAAGGAATGAATAACTATCATGCAAAGCAGCAGGTAATAAGTGCCCTGAGAGAATATAAACAAAATGTAAGTAGAATTTCAGAAGATGAAGGGTTCACTGTGGGATTAGGACAGTTGGAGATCAAGAAAGGCTTCTTATTTTTAGAGGGGTTAACACTGAGACTTTGAAAGGTATGTATGTCTTTCATAAGCACAGATGGGAGTAAAGAGAAAGCAGTTCTTTGAGAAAACCTCAGGAGCAAAGGTTCTCACACACCAATTCATGTATGTGTTTGTTCTTCCCACTTTTTCAAGGCAGGGACGTTAAACTCAAACTGCTCTCTCCAAAGATACCAATGAGTTTTCAGTTGCCAAATGCAATGACCTTTCCTCAGTCTTCAAATTTCTTAGCCCCTCTGAAGCTTATAATATTGTTGACCACTCTTTTCACTTTGATCTTTTTTTCTTTCTAAATTTTTGTGACACTGCTCTTTATTCTGGTTTCACTCCTACATGACTGACCAGTCTATTGTTTCCTTGCTAACTACTAAACTAATTTTTAGATATTTTTCACTGCTTTGTGTTGGGCCCTCTTCTCTTCTTCCTCTATGCTATTTTACTCCCATAGATTCAATTATATTCTCTATGAAGATCATTTTCAGGTCTATTGATCCATCCCTACTTTCTCTTCTTATCTTGAGTCTCATATCTCCAAATTTCCATTAGACATCTCAAAACTGGATGTTACATTGACATCTTAAACTCAATGTCTAAGATCAATATATCTTTCCCCCCAAACTCTGACCTCTTCTTACTTTCTTATTACTATCAAGAGTTCCACCATTCTCTTAGTCAACTAGCCTACAATGTGGTATGATTTGTGAGTACTTACTATCTCTTACCCTTACTCTCCATATAAATTTGTTTGCAAGTCCTGCTAATTCTACTTTTGCAATATCTCTTGTATATATCCCTTTCTCTTACAACACTGCCATGATCATGGTATTGGCCCTTTTCACCTCATTCCTGGATTATTGCAAAAATTTCTGGTTGATCTTTCCTCACGTGTTTCCTCACTTCAGTCTACCCTCCATTTAGTTATCAAAATAACCTTCTTAAATATTCCCCTCTAATTGAATAAGCTTTCTATTACCTCTAGGATCATATATTTAATCCTCTATTTGGATTTAGAAGACCTTTATAATCTGGCTCCTTTTTACCTTTTCAATCTTCTTGTATCTTGATCCCCTCTATATGCTCTAATATCCCAAATGATCTCTTTGCTGTTCTCCATGCTTAAGATAACTTCTAACTCTCTGTCTTTCATTGGTTGTCCTCTTTATCTGCCCTCTTTACCTCTGTGTCTTGGAATTCCTGACTTTTTTTGAAAAATAGAAAAAAAAATCCTCTTTCTTTAAGGAGCCTTTACTGGGTCCCCTTAGTCTCCAGGTTGTTCTCTCTGCATCTTGTTTATACATGGTTGATTTCATGCTGTTTCACCCTCAGACTGTGAGCTCCTAGCAGGGATGCTTTTTTCCAGTGGTTTGTATTCCCACTACTTAATATAGTGCTTGTTAACTTCAACTTCGAGTTTTTATACTCTCTCACAGTATCTCAGATTGTATGCCCAGAGATGATAATTAATAAAGATCTGTCCACTGAATATGCTGTTTCTGTCCAAGTTATAATAAATACAAACAAACTTTAGCTAGGATAAATGGAGATAGTCAACAAGGGAAGGCACTAGCATTAAAAGGTATCAGGAAAGGTTTCTCAAAGAAGAATGGATTTTAGTTGGGACATGAAGGAAGCCAATAAAGCTGGCACTTAAAACTATCTTCTAGATATAAATCCAATAACTTTTCCATTATTCCATGATGTCCTGGATTTTAAATACTTAGCTTTGGATACTATCAGTGCAGGGCGAATTGAAACCCGGTGAAAAATCCATGCTGCAATATGGGAAAGAATATGTGGAAAAACATTTATGGAACTGGGAACCAGGGTAAGCAAGACTTACAGGAGGCAAGGAAGGCATTGCAGAGTGAAAATAATGTATATTTCCTGGAGTCAAAGGAATGATAACCTAAGTATCAAGATAAGACTGGCAGATTGGAGTTGTGAGAGTTAAGGCTCTTTACTAGACCAAGAAATAGTGGTAACCAAAATTTGCCTCCTGCTAGGTGTTTGAATGTTTTTCCTTTGATTAGTATTGAATAAATTAATTGTAGCATGTGATGAATATTGTTTTTTTAAAGGTGATATATCAGCAGATTCAAGCTCTGTACGGTCCTACAAAGCTTCCAGGTCAAGTATGAGCCTGGCAACTGACTCATAGGATTAAGATAAGGCTCAGATTAAAGCTTGTTTTCAAAAACTATTAAGTATCTCAGAAATAAAAGGAATCTTTACATTCATACTATTAGTTAGAGGATATTGACATTCTTTACCATAAATGGCACCTGCTGCTAAAGAAAAGTACTCACCTCAGATTCAGACGCATCTACAGATTTCTCCTTCAGATTCACACTCTCAGTTAGCACTGCTCCATTGTACTTGTTGCAGATGTCCTCATCAGAATAATGTAGCCCACCAGGACTTGGTCGAGGAGGGGATCTAGGAGTATGAAGGGGAAGGGGGTAGCATGCAACAGAGGATGCTGTGTGAAGGGCAGCATTGAACATAATAGGACTTTCATCAGGAGTTTCCCAATATGCCTATTGGCACTTACTAATCCCCGTGCAGATTTGGACTCTGATCTCCAAACCTTCAACCACAGGTCACCAAATCCAATTAGTTGCCTCTAATTTCTTTCTCAAGGGCCAACTTGACATTTTCATAATCTCTGATCCTGAATAAACATCAAGCACCTCTAAAGTGACAGCTTTTCTAAGACAGGTACTGAGGTTACTTGGAAGAAGCCTATCAAAGTCACTCTGTAAGCGACAAAACACGTCCTTAAGCAAGCAATGGTCTTTTCTCCCACTAAAGCCTGCCCTGATTAATTTGGAACAGGAATCAGCAGGGCACATGGCACTTTGAGAGACCCTGTTAGAGTTTAATTAGGCAGTAGGAGGCATTATCCAGGTGATGGGACCCCTATCATCTTCCACCTGCAAAGGCTTGATACTCCCTCAATGTGATTAGCCTAGGAGTCCTGGGAATTAGGACTTTGGCTGTTGACACCAAGGCACTTAATGGTGGTGGGTGGAAGGGAGGCAGTTTCTGAGGCATTCATTCTGCAGCTGCCTGGACTAGGTTATGTAGTTACTGAAGGAAATGCCTGCTTTTAAGTGGGGAAATTTTGAAAGAAAATGAGGAAATTCTGTTGAGAATATCTACCTTTTTTGTATTATCTACTATTTGTAATGTTTATATCGTGTATGTATATAGTTATTTCCATTATTGGATTGTGAACCTTTTGAAGGTAGGGATTGTTTTTAGCTTAGCACAGTATCTGGCACATAGTAAGCATTTAATAAATGCATGTTAACTGACTTTCTGAGTACTGGGGTAGAATCAATCTGTCAACCAGACGTATTAAGAGACTATTGTAAACCAGGATTGGGTGGGGATACACTTTGTGGTCCATCACCTGACTAGTCAATTAGTTAGAATAAAATTAGATGCTACATTTCTTGCTTTCTTCTAGGATAGTTCTTGGCTAAGGAACAAACACACATTTTCATTGTACTGAAATTTACCTGTTTACATCTAAATGTAGCCTGTCTTTCTTTCCCCAAGGGGAAACTCACAGGGAACCATATGTAGATGTCATTGGCCAGGAAAATGTTTATTTTTAAAAGTTCCTTTAAAGAAAGAATGGCAACTGGAGGGATAGATATTTTGACCTTTTATGACCAAACAAAGGACCATACAGTATCTTGACTACCCAGAGACTCTGGTTCCCCAGAAATACTGTTAATTTGTCCACATAAAAAGTCACCCCTGAAAGGTCACTTAATATTATTATTATTGTTATTATTATTGTTTTTAAAGAATGAATGTGTCATGTAACCATTTGGGTCCAATCTTTTTATTCTAGGAAGTTGAATTGATGCCTAGCTCACAAATAAATCATAAAATATTCAAATGCAATAAATGTTAGAGAAATAAATCAACTAGGCACATATTGCAAAGTGCCAGTAAATGATGCTAGTCTATAACTGCCAACAGATTGTAATTGTATGGAGAACCAGAAATTTAACACAAACACAAGCCAATGTCTCCAAGGTCTTAAGAGCCATTTTTCAATGCTCAATTTAGTTAATAACAAATGCTAGGAGGTAACCTCAATACCAGAGTAAAGAAAAGTACAGTTTCATAAAAAATCTGAGGTGGAGAAAAGGGATATAACTTTTTCCTTGATCTTTTGCCCTTAAGCCCAGTGAATATGAGCTGTAGATTATTATCTGGCACAATTCTGAAATGGAGGCCAGTCCTCAACTAAACTCAATTTAACAAAGAATATCACAGAGAAAGGCATGGGTGACTTTTTTCAATAAAGAAGGAACCTAAAGATAAACTCAACTTTTATATCTATCTCTCATGTAAATATCATCTTTTCTGAAAGAATGTAAGCTCCCTGAAGTCAGAGACTGTTATTTTTTTAGTTCTTTTGTCTATGTATCCCACTGTAAAAGTGATAACAGAGAGGAAAAGGGTAAATTTAAACACATAGCTGTTTAGAAAGAGAGCTTGCAACAAGTTGATGGTTTGTGCTCTGACCTTGATGCTTCCTGTGCATCCTCACAAAGCCCTATTTACTTCTCTCTTCCTTTGATGTTGCTGATTCCACATTGTTCAGCTTCATTTCATGTGATCAGCTACTTCATGTTATGAAATCTGCCAAATACCAAATGTATGCTTGCCAAAAAAATTATTTTATGGAGAACTCATACAAGGCAAGTGCTCACAAGGAAGGTGGTCAGAAAAAGCGATACAAGAACAAACTCTCTCTTAAGAACTTTAGAATTGATTGTATGGCATGGGAGATTCTGGCACAGGATATTCAGCATGGCTGCGCTTATCAGAGAAGGTGCTGAACTCTATGAGCAAAGCAGAACTGAATTAGCCTAAAAGAAACATGAGATGTGCAAAATTGGAGAAGCCATCCCAATGTTCACAGGGACTATTTGTGTCTGACCTCTGGCAGAGCACCCTGCAACTTGACTAACATGGTGATGTCATTTTGATCTCCTCTAGAACAAACCAACCAACCATGAAATCTGGCGTTTGGTGTAATCCACCAATTTAAAATTGACCTTCAGTGATTACATCTCTTTTGAAGTTCTACAACATATAGGATTTCAATAATGATTTCTAATATAATAAAAATGTCTCCTTAATTTTCTCTTTTTATCTCCAGCACTTAACACAGGGTTTTGCATATAGCAAGCACTTAATAAATGCTCTCTTCATTCATTCATTCTAACATATTTGTTCAGTTTCACCAAATGAGGGTTCATGAAAGGCGGCCAAATCATAAAATATTAAGTGGCAAGCACTGGTCCAAGATAAAATGTTGTACCTGGTGCCATTCTTCTTGGAGAAAGTGCTCTTGACATTGAGATGGCGGCTGTTTAGCTCAAGAGCAGCAAACCCTCCGTTATCCAAGGTCACTGATTCCTCCATATTGGAGATGCTTTTTCCTGAAAAAAAAAATAATTATTTGAATTTTATGTGGATGATAAAAAGTTCTGCTTTTATCTATTTTTTTAATCTGTTAACAAATACCTATCTATTGAGTAGAACCAACAGACCAGATCAATACATAAGTCATAGGCCAAGTCTTATACTTGGAACATTGATGATGACTGAAACAAAGACACTGTCCTCATGGAGTTTACAATCTAGCTGAATACACATGCACATTAAACATTAAATAATAATAGAAGGCAATTCAAAAACAGTAAACCAAATGAATAAAATACACAGTAATGACTTTCAAGTTTTGGGGAAGGAAGAGCTCACAGTAAACTGCAGAGATTAAAAGAGGCTGACTGCCCTGAAGGAAGGAGGTAGACTGGAGAATAAGCAGGAAATGTATTGATAGGGAGAAGGAAGGAAGGCATTCTTGGCTGAAGGAGCAGCACAAGCACAGGTATGGAGTGATTGGCTTGGAACACAGAGGGTAACCATAATGAAGAAACTGGCCTAATGAAGTATAATTTTTCTCTCTTCTCCTAGAGGTCCATTACTATTTCTCCATCTACTAAATGCTACCATTGAGTATCAGCTTATAAAGGGTATGGGGACGAGAGAGTAAAAGAAGATAACTGGAAAGTTGTCAGGAGAAAACGGAAATTGAGTTTTTCAGTGGAGGAGAGAAAATTGAAAAATATAACAAACAGAAATGGTGAGGGAGAGGACAGCAAATCAGAGAATAAGGCTGAGTGAGGGTAAATAATTCTGATGGAAAGAGGAATCAGTAGGGGAAAAGAAATAAGAAGGGACTAAAAGCCAAGAATTGGACAGAGGAAGGGCAACAAGACAGAAGAGATTTGAATGATGCCATAAACCCACAGCCTTTCAATTCTGCTTGTCTCTCAGGCAGGAATGGTAGGCATTCTTTATAGACAAGTATTTTTCCTAAGCTTCAATTATGATGTAACATTAATACTCTAGGGCAAGTCTGAATATCAGAAGCTGCAGGTCGTGTCTGTCTTTTCATGTCTGTTTTCCAGACGGTGAGAAGGAGTGAAAAGAGGGACATTTTCTATGCGCCAGGCATAAGGTTCTGTAATAGCATTAGTTCAGTAAAATGCCATGCCATTCATACATTTTAAATCTCACAGGAATAAAATCTGATTTACTAACACTTGTTAGAAGTTAATTTATACAGAAAAAAAAATAAATCCTTTCTTTGGAGGATGAATTGCTTAACTTCACAAAGGGAAATGGTAAGATTTTTACAATGCTTTGTATTTTATTAACCCTTTAGGATTGGATGCCCTGCTACTTGATGGCTAGTTAATGGTAACAGTCTGTGGTGTAGCTTAGTGTGTCAGCATGTCCAGGCTCCAGGTAGTTAAGAGTTAAAGTGGTTCCATTACATATGGGCAAGAGAACCTTACTGCTGTGATTCAACATTTCTAAGATGAAAAGGCAAGTGGAATTTGAAAGCTCCAAACTATGGAGCTAGCTTTGGAAAGGGCTCTGTTTCAATTATTTTTGATAGTTCTGGTCAAATCCTATTAAGATAGTCACCTAGGAACTTGATCTACTGGCCTTTGGCTAGAGATTTTAAATCCTTTTGTCCTGCAAAAATTTTGACTAATTGATTTATGTAGGGAGGTGGTCAGTAGAAGAATTTACCAAGTGTGTCAAGTTCTTCTAATAACTTTTGAAGAAAACAAAGGCAAACATGTATGCAGTGAGGTGAAAGCTTCCACCAATTTTTTTGTAGAACTTTCACAATCCAAATTTGAATGTTTATATTTGTAACAATTCAGTTGATAGAATGCTGGGCCTGGAATCAAGACAGAGTTGAGTTCATATCTAACTTTAGACAATTGATTAATTGTGGTACTCTGGGCAAGTCACTAAAAATGTGCCTGTCTGAATTGTAAAGTGGAAATAATAATAACAGCTATCTCCCAGGGTTGTGGTGAAGATCTAATGAGATAATATTTGTAAAGTAGTTAGCAATCCTTAAAATTCAATATAAATGCTGGCCATTGTGAGGATGATAATTTGTGTTACATTTAATAATACTTCTTTGTAGTGAACACATTTGTTTTACATATATTATTGTATCTAGCCTTCAAATAACACTTTGAGATACATTATCATTTTCATTTTACAACTAAAGAAACTGAGTTTCGGAAAGGATAAGGGTCTTTGCTGAAGATCACTGGGCCAGCTGGTGGCAAGGCTGGGACTCAGAACCCATATCATTTGAAAGAACATTTTACCCACTACTTTACAATGCCTTAAAGAAAATACAGTGGGGGTGGGGGGGTGGGGAGAGGATTCTGGGAAGATGGTGGAGTGGGTTGGCAAATTTCAAGCTTTCCCAATTTCCTCCATGAATAGAACAAATTCCCACCTCAGAGTGAATATAGACGTGTGAAAAATCAAGAAGACTTGGGGCAGAACAGGAGTTCTGATAGAACCCAAGGAGATGCCAGAAAGGCTGGGGATTAAGCTGTCTGAGTGCAAATACTTCCTGGCTAGTTCTGCAGAATCACCAAATTGGGAGCCCTGGGGCTGGCTGGGTGTGGCTGAAGCCTCAGCTGGATGCACAGAGACTTTCACCTCCAGGACTGTTTGTGGAGTCCAGGAAGACCGAGTGATCCTGGACTGAGTGGGAGCTGTGCTGTGCTGCTGAGACGAGGCCCTGGGTGAGAAGGAACCAGTCTTCAGGAGTGCGGAAGCAGCGGGGCAGGGATGCTATTGGCTGTGGGCACTTGCAGAAGAGGGGAGCTCTAGGATGGGGTTCCTGATCAGAGGGGAAGCTTGAGGCACCATCCTCCCACCCCACAACTGGAGGTGCTTAGACTAATAACTCTTATTAAAAACAAAAAAAGAACTGACAAAGAAGAAAGAACCCCACCACTGAAACATATTATGGGAATAGAGAAGACCCAGTTCATCTCAGAGGAGGACACTTTAGTAAAAAAACAAAAACAAAAAACCACACTCCTATCCCAAAGAGTAACATGGAATAGCTCCCTGTCCAAAGAAAATTTATAGAATTCAAAAAAGAATTCAAAAACCAAATGAGAATCATTGAGGAAAAACTAAAGAAAAAAATTAAAACCATCCAATAAAAACAAGAAGCTTATTTTTAAAAGTTAGCCAACTAGAAAAGGTAATACAGAGTTTCAAAGATGAATATTATGCTTTGAAAATTAGAATTGAGCAAGGGGAAGCCTTGAATGAAGCTATGAGAGACCAAGAAATAACAAAACCAATTAATTATAAAGAATGAAAAAATAGAACAGAATGTGAAACATCTTATAAGAAAGATGACAGATCTAGAGAACAGATCAAGAAGGGAAAATATAAGAATAATTGGACTGCCAGAAAGTTCTGAACAATATCATGATACAATAATGCAGGAAATAATCCAAGAAAATTGTCCTGGACTGATAGAACATGAGGGAAAGTAGAAACAGAAAAAAAAATCCACTGATCACCATCTCAAATAGATTCTGTGTGGAAAACACACAGGAATATATTTTTAAAACCCCCAGATCAAAGAAAAAATTTTGCAAGAAACAAGAAATAATTCAAATATGCTGGAATGATTACAGCAAGTAGAATTGTAAAGATTTATCAGCAGCTACAATAAAAAACTGCAAGTCCTGGAATCATATCTACCAACAATCAAAAGAACTAGGCCTATGGCCAAAAATATCATATTCAGCAAAATTAACTATAATCCTGAATGAGAAAAAATGGACATTGATTGAACTTGAAATTTTTCAGAACTTTCTATCAACCAAACTCAAACTTAACAGAAAATTTAATACATGAAAGCCAATACGAAAGATCAATTTTAAGAAACTTAACATAGACAACTGATTAAACATGAATAAATTTTTTATGTTTTTTAATATATGTATATATCTATCTTTATATATACATATATGTATATAAGATTCACACTAACAATAGGGTAGCTCAAGAGAAAGTTAAGGTAGAGTTAAGGTAAAAATAATAATTATGTTATACAAATGAGTGCAGAGGAAGAATAGACACAGAGGCATGGGGGGGGAGGGCTCATAGTTGTAAAAATCTACTCACATCGGGAATGGGTTCAGTAGTAAATATTACATATAAATTATGAAGGATATAGCGCCCTCCAAAATCTATAAAGAAATAAAGGAGGGAGGGATGGGTAAATGGGGAAGCAAAGGGTAAGTGAAGAAGACAAGGGAGGGATCCTTGGTTGGGGAAGTAATGAAAGAGGCAGCAAGGATAGGAAAGACTTATTTATATGGGGTCAATGTGGATGTGAGTGTATGTATACATCTATATATGGATACATAAATACATCTTTTCTTAAATGTAGCTTGCTTGGGAGTGGTGGGAGGATGAAAGGGGAAAAAAAAGAATAAAGTAAATAAGGTAAGTAGCAGAAAACTAAATAACAATTTACAAGGAAGTAAAGAAAAATTGTCATTCATGAATATAATTTCTTCTACTAATATGTATATACTTTCTTGATCTGATAATTTGTGGTTATATATTTTAAATTCTCTCTGATATTCTGCTGAGCACATGACAATGTTTTATTTTGTTTTGTTTTATTTTGTTTTTTATTTCTTCTATTTTCCTTTTTTCTTATTGTTTTCTTTTTTAAAATAAAAAGTAAAAGAATTTAAAGTAACAAAAAAGAAAAGAAAAAAAAAGAAAATATATATGTTTGGTCTGTTTTTCCTCTCACTTAAAAATAGGAGGAATAGTAGAGTCTTTGGTAGTGCACTGAATATGGGAAAAGTTTTTTTCTAAACTTTTCAGCTTAAGAGAATCTGGCCAGAGAATGAAAATAGGAGAAATGAAACTTGGACTCTCACCTGTGCTGCAGTTCCTGTATTTCTTATTCTGTCCATGCAAGACCAAGGCAAACACAATGAGCAGGATGAGTATCAGACTTGAAAGGGCCATCACCAGAAGAAACCACCACTCCTCATAGAATGGAGTTTCTGATTGGGCTAAAGGAAAAAGAATTAAGTAATGATGAGAAAAATCCCTAACGACATTCTTATAAGGTTTCAAAAGAAGTTTCTTTTTTAAAAACAGCTAGTTCTGTTTTGCTTCCTTAAGGAAAAGGCAAATATTTTCATATTTCAACAAGTTCACCCATAAACATTTATTGAGCACCAATGCTGGGTTGGCACTGGGGATATTAAAGTATGGTTTCTGCTCTCAGAGCTTACAATCTAATTGGAAAACACACAGCCAAGATAAAACAACTCAATATAGCCTAAGCAAGGTGCCCAGTGAATGGTGAAGACAACAAGTACTCTAGGATTTCCGAGAAAGAAGAAATCACTGTAGGTTGAGGTCAAAGACTTATAGGTGACCACATTTAGAAAGGGAATTAAATATGCTGATTATCTACTGTCACCCCCTCATCTTGAAGGTAAGGAAACTGAGACCCAGAGAATTACTGACTTCTCCAAAGAAATTCAGCTAGTAAATGGCCAAGGCAGGAGTCAAATCCAGGTCTTCCTCTGACTCCCAACCCAGTTCTTTCAACATTGATCCAGCCAGGAGAGGCTTCAGAGAGTTGTGGGACTGAGTCTGGCCTTGAAGCAAGGAAAAGAAAATGTCTTATGAACATTAAGTCCTCAGTAAATGTTGACTTGCTGACCAGAGAAGTGGGACTGGGGATATTTCAGGACAGGGAAACAGTCTGAACAGAGGCAGAAAGGTACGAAGCATTTTAGGGAGAATCTGGAGCAGCTTGAGAAATATACATTTTGCTAACGACAACACATTTAGGAATAAAGCCACATTAAAAAGGAGTTCATTGTTGTCTTCATGGTGGTGGGGGGTCCACAGTGGGCATTCACACCGAGTCAGAGGATCAGTGAGCCTGAAGTCCTGATCACATGATTTATCATGTATTCAAGCACACTTTGAAAAGACCATGGCATTCTTTAACCAACAGCATATACTATACACTCCTCTGCTTATTATTAAAAAATATGTGTGTGTAGGAGGAGATAAGAGAGAGAAGGGGAGTCAAGATAGGTTCCCCCACAAAAAGGTAGAAAGATAAGAGAACACAGGAGGGTCAGAAGGAATTTCGGACAAGTAGGAGAGTTACCTATTCAATTTATTATATTCTTAAAAGCAAAAGAATAGATGTAGGAGTTTCATATATAAGTGTCTCCTTTTCTAATCTATATGGAAATGTTCACTTTACTTGATGTCTGTTAAATTCAGAATAAAAACAAAAAACAAGAAATGGGCTTACTTCATAATTATCAGAGAATTAAAAGAGAAATGAGATAGGGCTGTATCCCTGGTATTTGTAGGTCAAAAGTAGCATTATAACTTCAGCTTCTTTACCTTCTTAGTTTCTCACAGGGGACCATGGTCAAGGGAACAGTTAGGTTGTCCCTACTCACCTAGAAGTATTTTATAGTTATGGCCATTTGAAACAATTTATCTAGGCTCACTTCTGCTCCTAGGGATTCTATAGCTTCAAGGCAGTAGGAGTGGAGAAGACTCTGTGTGTGTGTGTGTGTGTGTGTGTGTGTGTGTGTGTATCAGAATATAAAAGATTGGGGGTGTCAGGAGAGCCAGCTGCTGACAGTGAATGACCTCTTTTCTTTTCCCCTCTCACAATACTATTGTATTGGCACACTGCCCTTAAGATCACAAGATCACAGGCTGTGGGGTGGGAGGACCCCCTTAGCCTATGTAGTCCAAACCCTTACAAGGAAACGGCTATCTATCTCAAGTGGGGATGTGAATTAGCTCAAGGGAACACAGGAAGGAGCGCAAAAGGATTTGATCCAGTCCTCTGACTTCAGATCACTTTCCCAAAGCACAATTGGACATTCCTTTATCCTTTTAACCTGATTTTACTTGTGTGGTCACACACACACACACACACACACACACACGTATATTGTTGTTTGGTCATTTCAGTCACACCTGACTCTATTTCACCCCATTTGATGATTTTCCATTTCCTTCTCCAGCTCATTTCACAGATGAGGAAACTGAGGCAAATGGGGTTAAGTGACTTGCCCAGGGTCACACAGCCACTAAGTGAGGCAGAATTTGAATTCATGAAGATGGGTCTCCCTGATTCTAAGTTTAGTGCTCTATTTACTTTGTCACCTAGCTCCCCTACATATGTTGTTGTTTGACCTTCCTTCTTGAAGACCACCAGGATCCAGGTGACTTGTAAATGAATTGAATTTAAATGAGGGAAGACTATACAAAGTCACTGGCCTTATTTTCTCTTCCAGAGCCATCTGGGTCCAGTGGTCAGAAATAGATCAGGATGACTGGAGATGGCCCTGGATGTCCATGTAGGTAAGTGTGTGTGTGTGTGTGTGTGTGTGTGTGTGTGTGTGTGTGTGTATGTGTAAATATGTATATATATACACACACACATATACATATATACACACACATTTCCCTCTTCTCTGTATTAAATCTAATCAACGTCTAATCTCAGAAAGATTTCCTCATTTCTCTGCTCTCCCCTCCTCCCCCACCCCCCAATCCCAGCAGCTGTCATGGTCATATCCTTGGCATGGCTTTGAGATGTAAAATATATGTATATATGAGTACACATATATAATATACTCATATACACCTATGGTCCATAATAGAAATATCTTTTTCCCATCAAGATATGTCTTGTTTATAAGAAGTATATCTTGGAGATAATTCAAAAGAAGAGAAACATCTTAACTGAAATCAGAAATATCAGAAATTCTCTCAAAGTGAGTGTCCCAGAAGGGACCATCCTATATTCTTGATCAGTGCCTCCCACTCATGCTATGGTGAATTATGTTTGGCACACCCTGGAAGCCCTGAATTGCATTTATTGATGCAAAGCACAGACTCAAGTTGGAGTTCTGAGAATTTTGCAAAATAAACCCCACATCTGGCTTTGAGGGAAATGTTTCACTGGAAAAGTGGAAAATGTGTTCACTCCAGGAATAAGTGGGGTGAATTTGCCTTGGATAATGTGGAACCCCAGGGTTTCTCAGGAGATGACAAGATTTTGACTCCAAAAGATATAAACAGGTCTTCATGCTTCACATTAAACACTTCATCTCACAAGTCCAAACAAATCCCAGACCTATTGCTCAGAAATAGCAGAGACAGGCTTTGTGATGGAAAGGAAAGGTCTGAGTGGTTCTATTAGAAATATCTCAGTGGGACACAACATCACCCAATTTTGAGCTGCCAGGATATGGAAGAAATGCCGTCGGGTACAGATCCATTTACTTTTCTAAAGGATGTGATAAATTGAGCACACTCCAGCTGGCAAGTTAAAACTTATATTCTGGACCCAATGGAATTTCAGGAAACCATTTAAGTCACATTTCTCCATGAACTAGAAAAGTAAGAGTCATATCCTTAAATGACTTAGAGAACAAGGGACTAACCTTACGCAGCAATAGGTGCTTGGAATTAATAGTAAGGGGGGAAAATGTCTATATAGAGAGACATACATATGTGTTTGCATATGTATGTATAAATACATACACATTTATACCCATACAAATATTAAAACTCAATTAACAGATGCTCAGTACAAAAGAACTGTTTTTTTTATGGGAGAATTCCATCAATTCCTTGCTTACCCTTAAAGTTATCTCAAATGCATTTTATTGAATGCCTAGTGAATCTTTGGCTTTGTGCTTATTTTGGTTTACAAAGTACAAATTGAATACTCTGCCTGCCCTCAAGAAACTTATAAATTGGAGGGGGAGGCAGAAAGGATAGATAAACATGTTCATATCTATCCATCCATGAATACCTTCATTCAACCCAACTATCACTTTATCTTTTCTCCCTAGAAAACACTAGAAAGATGGTTCTATACTTCCTGCCTCCAATGACTCAGCATCCATTTACTCTTTACAATTTGGCTTCTAACACCCTCTTCTTCCTAACTTTTACAAAGCTGTTCTTTCAATTAATAAATCATAGAATCTTGGAGCCAGAAGAGACCTTATAGATAATTGAATCCAAATTGTAGATGGCTAAAATCCCTTATATAGCATACCTAATAAGTGATCTATCACCCAAACTTGGTCTGAAGGCTTCCAGAGAGGGGGAATTCACTAAATCTGAGCGATAACCTCATGTCCTTTTTAATTGTTCTAGCCAGAAGGAACTTCTTAAATGAAGTCAAAATTTGCCTCTGGCCACTCTTCCTCATTGTCTATTGAGGCCAATTATAATAAAATGAATCTCTCTTCCATAGCATAGCCCTTCAAATTTTTGAAGGCAGCTTCATGTTTGCCCTAATCTTTTCTTCCAAAGGTTAATCATTCCCAGTTCCTTCAAATAATGTTTCTATATGGTTCTTCACTAGCCTGATAGTCTTCCTCTAGATCCCAGATCAATGCTTATTAATGTCCATCCTACTATCTGGTACCAAAAATTAAAGAGAAAACTAGAGATGTAATTTGACTAAGACACAGTATAATGAAACTATCAAGTCCCTAGTCCTGGACACTGGCTCACTCTGAACATATCTAGAAATCATGTTAACCTTTTTGGCTGCTATATCATAATCCTGACATATCAAATTTGTAGTCTGCTCCATTTATTTTTCAGAAAACTACTCTCAAATCACATCTCTGTCATCTTGTTCTATACTTATGAAGTTGATTTTTTTAAAGCCTAATTTGGTCCAGTGTTTTAACCTGTCAAAATCTATTTGGATCTTAATTCTATAATCTAGAGTGTTGGGGGCAATATCTCCAAATTTCCCTTGGAGGCTATACATACAGCCAACTTTCCCAAGTATCCCTCTAAGTTGGTGTCTTCTGAAAATTTGATTAGTACGTTATCAAAGCCTTTACTCAAGTAATTACTAAAATGGCTAATTGCATGGAGTCAAGTATAGGGTATTTGGAGCACTCTGATTAGGGACCCCTTTTCACATTGACATCAAACAGTGAATAATTAAATACTCTTTGGATCCAACTATTTAATCACTTCTAAATCTACCTGACTGCTCTACTATCTTAACCACATTTCTCTATCTTGTCAATAAAAATAATACGAGACTGTCAAATTTTTTGCTAACATTTAGATATCTATTCCTATAGTATTCTCTTGATCTATTAGTATAGTAATCCTTTCAAAAGGAAAATCTATTCTTGATAAAGTCTCTTTGGTTATTTTTGACCAAGGCTTCCTCTTTTAGACTTAAGTTATCCATTGTCTTTAATAATAATACTTTCTAGAATTCTATTAGGAATTAAAGGGAAATTCACTGGCCTATTAGTCACAGATTGATTCTCTTCCTTTTTTTTTACTTTTTGAAAAATTGGGACATTTACTTTTCCCTAGATTTTCTCATTTTCCATGATTTTTCAAAGATCACTGAAAGTGGCTTAGCTATCACATTTACAATGCTTTCAGTAACTCCAGCTATAGTTCACCTGGGCCCAGTAACTTCAACATGACAAGGACAGCTAACATTCTCTTACTAACTCCCTTCTTAGCCAATCCAAAACTCATTCTCCTTGGCAGAGAAGCATAAGTAAAATAAGTGTTAAGTTATGACCTGGTTTTCTCTACCCATTTTCATTCTGTCCAACCTGAGAAGTAGTACTCTCTCTTAATCCTTTTTTACAATATAGCTTTTTCAAAAAATTTTCTTTTGTTGTCTTTAGTTTTTCTCCAAAGCTTCAGAGCTTTACGATGCTAATGTTATTCTTACCTTGTCACACCTTTCTACTCATCCTATTACGTGCACTTCTCTTCAGTACATGTCTTTTAAAACATCTAACAGTAATACAGTAATATGTTTTGCATGATTTAACATATATAACCTATATAAAATTGCTGTCTCAGAGAAGGGGAAAGATGAAAGCAGGAAAAGAAAATCTGGAACTAAAAAAAAATTTAAGTGAATATTAACAATTGTCTTTACATGTAACTGGGGAAAAATAAAATATTATTAAGAAAAATATTTTAAGTTGTTTGGTCAACATGGAACTTTAATGGAAAGATTCATGCCAGTTTCTTCACACTATGATGACTCTTTATTCTCATTTGAACTGTTTCTCTTCACGTTTTAAGAACTACAGTCCCATACTACCTGATTGTAAATTTTTGCTTTATGATTTTAGTCCATCAGGTCCTACCTATCCTTTCTCTGAATCTTTTGAAATCTGATTTCCTAAAAAAAGGTATGTATCAGACTATGTGTGGATTTTTCTCTCTTGTATCCCAAGTCTTAGGTGGAGAGATATATCCTCCCCCAAATTCCTATAATATCCATCCTAGCAACTATATCCTCTAATAGTTCCTCCACCTTTGAATCTTATGTAAATAGAAGCTTCTCTTGCTGGTTCCCCCCACTCCATTTTAAAGAATGAAATTATTAAAGCAATCATCCTTCTGCTTTTAGTAGAAAGAACTCCAGAAGTCTCCAGATATCTGAAGTTTTTCGTTACTATTATATCATAGATTTGTGCAAGGCTCATGTTCTGTTTGCTAAGCTACTAATTTATTACTCCTTTCTGTTCAGGTGTTCTCCTGTATACTCCTATGACAAGACTGCTTTGGTTTATGCTTCTACTCATCTTCACCCAAATACATTTCACCCTGATTTTTCCATCTTGTTCTTGAATTTACTTACTTATGTCTTCTTGAAATACTTTATTTTCCCACTGTGTACAGACAGACAGACAGACACACACACACACACACACACACACACTTTTTTTTTAAGTTTATACATCACTTCTAACTAATAAAGTCTATCCTTCCATGGCAATATCCCAGACGTGAATCACAACTCAGTGATGCCAAATTTACTTCTGTGTCTCAGTCCTTTGTTGTGCTTGATAACAGTTCCCCTGTAGAAATTAACTGACCCAAAGCTATTGGGCTTCTCCTTCAGAAACATCATGCTTTCTTTTACCTCATTAGCACCTTGACAGCCACATCTGACTTTCTTTCCCTTGTCTTTGTATCATCTTATTTTTTATACTCACAAGTCTGACTTGTCTTACCAACTTCCAACTCTTGTGCTAATTCTTCTCTTCCTCTTTGGATCATTGTCTCTTGAAGTTCAAGGTCTTCTCCTTCTGCTCCTCTGTCTTCCATCTTCTCTCTCCCTTTTGTCAGATTCTTTTTCTCCTTTAGTTCTCTTTCCTTACAGTTGAATCCTTTCTCTTCCATAAATCTTTCTTTCCCCAAATCAATTTTTGGCCCCTTCACATTTCTGAAACCTTCCAAATTTCCTTTATAATTCTTTCATTTTCTTCATATATTATATATAAGAAAATACTTATACACGCATGCACATATGTATAGATACATATATGTGTATATATAATATATACACATTATATATAAAATTTTCCTCTAGCCATATACTCTATTCTGAAATTCAATCTTATCTCCTTCATCTCTTCTTACTGAATATCATCTGAACCTCACTACTCCCTCTAATTCAACATATTCAAAACTGAATTGATCATCTCTCCCCTTAAACTGCATTACCTGATACAGCTACAGAAGGACTGCTAGGTTCTCCATAGCCAAAATCATTCACTGCCACCACTCGGAATTCATAGGTCACCCCCTGCCGGAGTTTGTCCAAACTAACAGTGTAGGATGTAGCGCTTCGGGGGATATCCTTCACAAACATATCCCATAGGCCTTCATCTGGAAAGAAAACAAGAAAGAGAACTTATTCTTCTTTTTTCTTCCCTTCAAACCTCCAACCCAATGGTTAGATTATTCCATTGTAAATGATTGCCTTTTCTGCTATCAATCTATGCAAATGGTAATACATAATTATTCAAGGACAGATTATCTTTGCATTCTTCTTCTGGACCAATGATGTGTTTATGAATCTTGGTGCATGAGGAGGAACAAAAAGGAAGCCATTTAAAATCAGAGGAGATAATATTTGTAAAGCACTTAGCTTTACACTGAGACATGGTAAGCTATACATAAATGATTGCTCCTTTGCCTACTTTGTTCCTTTATATCCAGTCTTAAATTTCATACCAATCAGACATTATACTGATACTCCAATACTTCATGGTGGACCTATGGCTAAAATATTCATCACCAAATGCCAGTCAAATGATGGGGAGCTCCCTTTTACTTAGACTCATCTTTGAATAGTAGATCCAATCTGCCATTGAGAGTTACACTCAAAAGCTTTCCAAAAAAGTAAAACCTGAAAAATCATGCCTGTCTTTGCACAGCAAAGAAGTTCAAGGTCTTCTCCTTCTGCTCCCCTGTCTCCCATTTCCCCCCTCCCTTTTGTCAGATTCTTCTCAGGATCACTTTCAGATGCTTAAATGAAGCAACAGAGTAAGTTTCTATGGAAGATACACATTGGATTAGAAATTCTGTCTTCAGATCATTCCGTGGGTATCTTCCATAACAGCATTTCACAAAAATCCTCTTTTTCCCTAAAGTGCTCAATTGTTCAAGTCCAGACCTTCCTAAACTTTGACCCATTCAATAAAAAAAACATTTCCTTGTCCCCTTCTTCCTTAAGATCCCTGCTCTCTAAATGATTTATCTTATAAAAATCATTTCAACAATCATCTTCTGGAGACATAAATAAATGTCTCTCTAATGGCAGAAATTTAGATATAGGCTGGAAAAGTGGGCCTCTTTCTCAACAAATACTAGTTAGGTAATCATTCATTTTTAACTCGATTCACGTTCAATATCCTAAAACTTTGTTTGAATAATCCCATTAGATTTCCACAAAATTCAGTGATGAATTTTGTCACTATACTTAAACATTATTGTACTTTTAAAAATAATTAATTACATAACTATTAATACACATTGCTTTTTGAATCACATTGGGAGAGAAAAATCAGAACAAAAGGGAAAACCCAGGGGAAAGGGAAAAAAAAACAGAAAAAAGAAGTGAACATAGCATATTTTTTATTTATATTAAATCTCCATTTTTGTTTGTTTGTTTGTTTGTTTTTTTTCTGGATACAGATGGCATTTTGTATCCAAAATCTACTGGGATTGCCACTGAGAGGAACGAAGTCTTTCATAGTTGATCATCGCATATTCTTGCTGTAATTATGTATAGTGTATTCCTGCTTCTGCTTGTTTCAATCAGCATCAGTTCATGTAAATCTTTCTAGACCTTTCTAAAAGCAGTTAATTCATCATTTTCATAGAACAATAATATTTCATTATCTTCATATATCACAACTTGTTTAGCCATTTCTCAATTGATGAGCATCTATTCATTTTCCACTTTTTTGCTACCACAAAAAGAGCTGCTACAAACATTTTTGCACATGTGGGTTTTTTTCCCTTCTTTATGATTTCCTTGGGATATAGACCCAGTAATGGCACTGCTGGATCAAAGGGTATATACAGTTTCATAGTCCTTTGGTCATAGTTCCAAATTGCTCTCCAGAATAGTTGGAGCATTTCACAACTCCACCAACAATATAAACCAGTTTTCCCACATCCCCTCCAACACTTATCATTATCTTTTCCTGTCATTTCAGCCAAGCTGAGAGATATGAGGTGGCACCTCAGAGTTGTTTTAATTTGCATTTCTCTCATCAATAGTAATTTAGAGCATTTTTTCATATGAATATAGATAGCTTAATTTTGTCATCTGAAAATTGTTCATGTCCTTTGATCATTTACCAATTGGGGAATGATTTGTATTTTTATAAATTTGACACAGATCTTTAGATTGGGCTGTAAAAAATTTTCCCCAGTTTTGTACTTAACTTTTAATCTTGTTTCCGTTGGTTTTGTTTGTTGTCTGTTTTGCCTTTCATAATATTCTCTAGCTCTTCTTTGGTCATAAATGCCTCCCTTTTCCAAAGATCTGATAGAATTTGCTTATGGTATCACCCTTTATTCCCAAATCTTGCATCTATTTTGATCTTATTTTGGTATGGAATATGAGATGTAGGACTATGCCAGTTTTCCCAGCAATTTTTTTCAAATACTGAGTTCTTATCCTGGAAGCTGGAGTTTAGGGATTAATCAAATTAGATTATTAAAGACCTTGATTATTGTGTTGTATGTATCTAATTGATTCCACTGGTCTACCACTCTATTTCTTAGCTGGTACCAAATGGTTTTGATGACTATTTCTTTATAATATAGTACTGCTAAGTCACTATCCTTTGTATTTTTTTCATTAATTCTTGACCTCTGTTCCTCCAGGTGAATTTTATTATTATTATTATTGTTGTTGTTTTACAAAATAATTTTTTGGCAGTTTGTTTTGTAGGGCACTGAACAAGTAGACCAATTTAGGCAGAATTGTCATTTTTATTATATTAGCTCACCCTAGCCACGAATCATTGATATTTTTCTAATTGTTTAGATCGGACTTTATTTGTATAAGTTTTGTAATTGTGTTCATATAGTTTCTGGATTTGTCTTGGCAGGTAGATACCAAACATTTATCTTGTCTACAATTATTTTAAATGAAATTTTGCTTTCTATTTCTTGTGGATGGGCTTTGTCAGTAATATATAGAAATGCTGATGATTTGTGGGGGTTTTATTTTATATCCTGCAACTTTGCTAAAGATGTTAATTGTTTTGAGTAGGTTTTTGGATGACTTTCTAGGATTATCTAAATATATCATCACATCATCTGCAAAAAGTGATACTTTTATTTCCTCATTGCCTATTTTAATTCATTTAATTTCTTTTTCTTATTGCTAAAGTCAACATTTCTAGTATAATATTGAATAATAGTGGTGATAATGGACATCCTTGTCTCACCCCTGATCTTTTTGGGAATGCATCCAGTTTTTCTCCATTACAAATAATGCTTGCTGTTGGTTTTAGATAGATACTGCTTACTATTTTAAGGAAAGCTCCCTTTATCCCTATACTCTCTAGTGTTTTTAATAGAAATGAGTGCTGCATTTTGTCAAAAGTTTTTTCTGCATCTATTGAGATTTTTGTTGGTTTTGTTATTGATAAAGTTGATTATAGTAATAGTTTTCTTGATATTGAATTAGCCCTGCATTTCTGGTTTCAATCCCACTTGGTCATAGTATATGTATCAATTGTGTTTCTTGTAAACAACATAATATAGAATTCTTCTTTTTAATCTACCCTGCTATTTGCTTTGCTTTTATGGGAGAATTCATCCTATTCACATTCACAGTTATGATTACCAGTTCTGCACTTCCCTCCATTCTATTTTCTTCCCTGTTGTTTTCTCTTTCCACTCACTCCATCTACTACTTATCTTCTATCACTTCTCCCCACCTCTTACCATTTTTTCCTAGTGTTTCTGACCTCTCTTCAATACAGTTCCTCCCTTTTCTTTACCCCTTTTCCTCCTACTTCTTTATAGAATTGGATAAATTTCTGTATCCAACTGAATGATTAAGTTATTCCCTCTTGGAGCCAAAACTGATGAGATCAAACGTCAGCAAAATTCACTCCCCTCCCATCTTTCCCTGGATTGTAATAAATCTTTTGTGCCTCTTCATGTGGTTTATACCCCCTTTCCCATTATACCCCCCCTTTCCTCTTCTTCCAGGACAGACCTTTTCCTATTCTTTAATGCCTTTTTCTTTGATATCATCCCACCAGAGTCTATCACAACCACACTCTCCATACATGTGATACCCCACCCTGTCTGGCCCATAACAAAGAGTTCTCAAGAGGTACAGATATCATTTCCCATTTAGAGATGTAAACAGTTTAACCTTTAAATAATAAATATTTTCTCCTATGGTTCCCTTGCATCCTGTATTTGAAGATTACATTTTCTGTTTAGTTCTAGTTTTTTTCAATAGAAGAAATGATTGAAAGTCTCTTACTTCATTGAAGATCCATCATCTCCCCTGAAAGATGATACTGACTCTAGTTAGGTAATTCATTCTTGGTTGTAATCCCAGATCCCTTGCCTTCTAGAATATGGAATCCAAGGCCCTCTGATCCTTTATTGTAAAAGCTGCCAGGATCCTGAGTAATCCTGATGGTTGCTCCTTGATATCTGAATTGTTTTTATCTGGCAGCTTGCACTAGTTTTTTCTTGAGGTTGTAGTTCTGGAGTTTTGTAACAATTTTCTTGTGATTTTCCTTGTAGGATCACTTTCCGAAGGTGATTGGTGGATTCTTTTAACAATATCAGGTAATACAGAGAAATTTTCCGTGACGATCTCTTGAAGAATGTTGTTCAGTCTCCTCTTTTTGTTCATGACCTTCAGGTAGACCTATAATTATTAAATTGTCTATTTTAGCTCTATTTTCAGGTTGGCTATTTTTTACAATGAGGTATTTTATATTTTCTTCCATTTTTTTTCTTTTCTTTTTTTTTAGTTTGTCTGATTCTTGATGTCTCATAGATTCATTAGTTTCCATTTGCCCAGTTCTGGTTTTTAATGTATAATTTGCTTCAATTAGCTTTTGTATCTCTTTTTCCATTTAGTTAATTCTATTTTTAAAGTTGTTTTCTTCGGTGGATTTTTTTTAATTTGGTCAATTGTATTTTTAAAGGAATTGTCTTTCTTTTCTAAGCTATTGGCTCTCTCATGCATACCTTTCTTTTCCTTTCTCATTTTTTCTTTTACCTTTCTTATTTCCGTTAAAGTCTTTTATGAGCACTTCCAAGAAGTCTCTTTGGGTTTGAGACCAATTCATATCAATTTTTGAGATTTCCTTTGTGGACATTTTGTCTTTGAGTTAATGTTTTGGTCTTTCCTGCCACCATAGTAGCCATAGTCAAGATTCTTTTCTTTCTTGCTCATTTTTTTCCCTTTTCTTTCAATATTTCTCCTCCTCCTCCTCCTCCTCCTCCTTCTTCTTCTTTCTTTTCACTTTTAAAATAGCACTCTGCTCCCAAGGTAAAGATGTCACTGTTCCAAGCTTCTTGAGCAGCTCTGAGCCTTGGCTTTGAGTATACTTGTGTTTGCAGGGGCAGCTTTGCCTGCTTTTCCCAGGAAAACACCTGGTTTCCCAGAATTTGCCTTCTAAGCTGGGACTGGGGACAGCCCCACTGGTTTGCTCTACTACTACTGAACCAGGACATAGGGTCTCAGTTGCTGATCTGCTATGATTAAGACCTTCTCACTGACTTTTCCAGACTCTGAACTAAGCTGAACACCTTTTTTCACCCCAGTGAGACTGATTTTTCTTAAAGTTTTTTCAGTCTATCTTGAGCTGGAGAATGGTTTTATTCCATTGGATTGTGTTCAGAAACTTGGTTTCATGTGGTTTTTGAGGGAAACTAAGAAAGCTCAAGCAGCTTCCTGGTTCCACCCCCCCCCACCCCAGAAGCCACATAATGCACTTTTCTGAGCTAAATTATTATACCAAGTGTTGTCCAAAGAGATTTTTTTTAAGTAAACATGTAAGAAGAGAATATCAAAAGGATACAACTTGTAAATAGATAAAATATATGTCAAAAGAGTATATACATACCACATGTCTGCAAAATGTGTGTAGACCAAATGATGTCTAATGTCCTTTTAATATCTGACTTCTCATGATTTGATTATGAAAAAAATTATTATTTTAATATGACACTTTCTTCAGAGTTAAATGACAATATACAACATGTTCCAAAAGTCCTATTGAAATTCAAAGCTTTGCCTATTTAAGCTAATAAATATTTGAAAAAATGTATAATAGCTTAAGTTATGAAAGTCTAAAATTTCATTAAGACTTTTGGAACAACCTGCATATTTAAATCTCTAAGAGAGATGTTGTTGTTGAGATATTTCAGCTATGTTCAATTCTGGGATGCCATTTGGGGTTTTTTTGGAAAAGATATTGAAGTGGTTTGCCATTTCTTTCTCCAGCTTAACAGAGGAGGAAACTGAGAAATTAGGGTTAGTGATTTGTCCAAGGAAACACAATTAAGGAGTGTCTAAAGCTGGACTTGAACTCGAGAAGATGATGCTTCCTGTCTTCAAGCCACTCTGTCCACTGTGCTACCAAGATGCTCTACTAAGAGAGGTGGTAGGCTGGCAAACTGTATACTGTATCTAGGTATCTACTTCTTTTATGTATATTTTATATATGTGTGTGTGTATGTGTATATGTGTGTGTATATGTATATATATGTACATATACACACACACACATATATATAATATATGTATACATATAAAATGTTTGAATATATTTTATACACTATATTCAAACATTTATAGGCTTATGTATTTAAATTAAAATTGAAATTATCAAATTAAATTTTAAATATGAAAAATTATTTTAAAATTTTTCATTGAGCAAAATATCTATACCAAAATCTCTACTTCAAATCATAACTTATTACTAATTATATACATATAAATACATATTTATAAGCATATATATATATATATGTGTGTGTGTGTGTGTGTGTATATATATACACACAAATGTGGATATTTTTATCCTTTCTACAAGTGGATCCTGGGAAAGGGGAAAAGATTTTTGAAAGAAGAAAAATATTTACATATACAGGTGCCTATGACCCTGACAGCTTTATAGAAAGAACTGCAATATACCTAAATCATTATTATCCTATACTGCAAAACACCAGATATGTTCAAATGGATTTTCCTAACAGTAAATAATAATGAAATTTCTGGCATATATGTCTATAGTTGCTTAGAATTTATAGGCCACTAAAGCCTTACTGCACTATTTAAGTTCCTATATTCATATACTGAATGAGGTAATGTATGTGAAAGTGCTTTGAAGAGTATAAAGCCCTGTTCAAGTGTATGACATTATTATTATTGCTATATATCCACTTATATCTAGGCTCATTTTTTTAGGGAGATTGTCATTACTGCAGTAAACACAAAATGGCAATATTTAGCCCAGACCTATCTATTGTAAAACATCAATATTCAACATTGGAAGAGACTTAGAGATGTCAGAGTTCAGCAGGAACTTGAGAGAGCATCTTATCAACTCCCTCACTTTATTGAAACAGGGGGTTAAATTGAAACTCAGGAGATTAAATGCTACATGAGGTTCAATTGAAGGAAATGGGGATATCTTCTTGTTCTCTTTATTCCATGCTTTTGCTTACATGCTATCTAACAGATTCCCCTCACACTTCTACCTCATTAGGTCCCACCTCACAACTCTTTAAAAAATTTTATTATGTACTTACTTTTTTTCTTCCCTCCCTTAATAATATTTTATTATTTTCCAATTATATATAAAGATAGTTTCCAACATTAACTTTTACAAAATTTTGAGTTCCAAGTTTTTCTCCTCTCTCCCTCCCCTGAACAGCCAGAAATGTGATATATATTGTATAAGTACAATCATATTAATCATATTTCCTCAGTAGTCATGTTGTGAAAGAAGAATCAGAACAAAAGGGAAAAACCACCCAAAAAAGTGAAAATAGTGTGCTTCTTTCTATCTGCATTCAAAATTCTGGATTGTGGATAGATATTTTCTGTTTCTGGATATAGATAGCATTTTCTAACTTAAATCTTTTAGAATTGTCTTAGATCATTGTATTACTGAGAAGAGCGGAGTTGATCATAGTAGATCACTGCAGAAGTTGCTGTTACTATCTACAATGTTCTCCTGGTTATGTTCGCTTCACTCAGCATCACTTCACAGAGCATTCACTCTTTTCAGGATTTCTGAAATCTGCCTGCTCAACATTTCTTATAGCATTCCATTACATTCATATACTACAATTTGTTCAGCCACTCCCCAAATGATGGATATACCCTCAATGTCTAATTCTTTGCCACCATAAGAATAACTGCTATAAATGTTTTTATACATGAAGGTCCTTTTCATTTTTTATGATCTCTTTGGGATACAGACCTAGTATATTGGATCAAAGGGTATGCAGTTTTATAGTTTATGGGCATAGTTCCAAATTGCTCTCCAGAATGGGTAATTAGTTCACAACTCTACCAACAATTCATTAGTATTCCAATTTCCCCACATCTTCTCCAACTTATCATTTTCCTTTTCTGTCATATTAATCAATTGGATAGATATAAAGTGGTACCTCAGAATTATTTTAATTTGCCTTTCTCTAAACAATAATGATTTAGAGCAATTTTAATGTGACTATACATAGCTTTAATTTCTTCATCTGAAAACTATCTGTTCATATTCTTTGACCATTTATCAATAAGGGAATGACTATGTCCTTATATATTTGACTCAGTTCTCTAAATATTTAAGAAGTGAGGCCTTTATCAGAAACATTTTCTGTAAAGGTTGTTTCCCAACTTTCTGTTTTCCTTCTAATCCTGGTTGCATTGTAAAAATCTTTTAAATTTAATGTAATCAAAATTATCGATTTTTATATTTCATAATTGTTATGGGTCAGAACTTGAAACAAGGTGCTAAGTCACTGGAGTTGATAGAAATAATACTTATGTACTTGGTTCACACCTTTGGAGTTCACACCTTTGGGAGAGTTCACACATTAGCTCACACATTAGAGTTCACACCTCTCACACCTTTAGAGTTCACACCTTTAAGAGATCATATATAAGGAGCTCCCACAAGCCAACTAGGGACTTCAGGAGATTCACAAATCAGGATTCAGTGAAGGAGATTCACAAGTCACAGCTCCCACAAGCCTACTCTCTTGGAGGAGGAATCAGATCCATTCGATATTCCACCTCCAGGTTTTGGATTCAGAGGGAGCTGGAGGCTGAAGCTGGCAGAGGCAAAGGACCAGCAACAAGAGCTCTCGGAACCAAGGAAAGCTAACTGGTCTATTTTGGAAGAGACAATAAAGAACTGGACTTTAACAGCTGGCTGTATTTGAGGTGATTATTACTCTGAACTGAAACAAAGGCTGCTTCCAGAAGCTCCCCAATAAACCTGCTCCAAGAGAAGGATTATATTTTAGAGAAGAGAACATTACACATAACATTCTTTATTTCTTGTTTGGTCATAAATTCTTTCCTTCTCCATAGCTCTAACAAGTAAACTATTCCTTGTACTCCTGATTTGTTTATGATATCACCCATTATATTTAAAGCATGTACCCATTTTGACTTTATTTTGGTATACAGTATGAAATATTTGTCTATACCATTCTGCCATACTATTTTCCAATTTTCCCAGGAGTTTTTGTCAAATAGTAAGTTCTTGTCCCAGAAACTGGAGTCTTTGGGTTTATCAGATTTTAGATTACTATTGTTATCTACTATTGTGTCTTGTGTACCTAACCTATTTCACTAGCCTACTACTCTTATTTCCCCACCAGTACCAAATAGTTTTGATTATTGTCACTTTATAACATATTATTAGATATGGTATGGCTAGTCCACCAAAGTGAAAAAGAAATACAAAAGATAACTGAAGAAAATCACACATTAAAAACTAGAGTGAGACAAAAGGAAGCTAATAGTTTTGTGACACAGCAAGAATCAGTCAAACAAATTAAAAAGAATGAAAAAATGGAAGAAAATGTGAAATATCTCATTGGCAAAACAGTCAACTTGGAAAATAGATCCAGAAGAGACAATTTTCAAATTATTGGCCTACCTGAAGGCCATGACCAAAAAAAGAGCCTGGATAGCATTATATAAGAGATCATTAAGGGAAAATGTCCCACTAAGTCTAGAAACAGTGAAATGCTCATTGAAAGAACCCATTGATCACCTTTGGAAAGAGATCCCATAAGGAAAACATCAAGGAATAAGGTCAAAATGGGTATATAATTTGTACATAAAGGATGATATCATAAACAAATTAGGAGAACAAGGGATAATTTTTTAAGCAGATCTTTGGAGAAGTGAGGAATTTATAACCAAAGAAGAACTAGAGAACATTATGAAAGGCAAAATGGATAACATTGATTACATTAAGTTAAAAAGGCTTTGCATAAATAAAACCAACAGAAACAAGATTAAAAGGCAAGTAAAAAGCTGGGAAGAAATTTTTACAGACAGTATTTCTGATACAGATCTCATTTCTAAAATAAGGAAAGAACTGTGTCAAATTTATTAGAATACACGTCATTCCCCAATTGATAAATGGTCAAAAGATATGAACAGACAATTTTCAGATGATTAAATTAAAACCATTTATAGTTGTATGAAAAATGCTCTAAATGGCTATTGAGTAGAGAAATGCAATTTAAAACAGTTTTGAGGTATCACTTCATAACTCTTAGATTGTCTAAAATGATAGGAAAAGATAATGATAAATGTTGGAGGAGATGCTGGAAAACTAGAATACTAATGCATTGTTAGTAGAGCTGTGAAATGATCCAACCATTCTGGAGAACAATTTGGAACTATGGCCAAATTATGCCCAAAGGGCAATCAAACTGTGAATGTCCTTGACCCAGCAGTCAAGTCTCTACTGAGTCTGTATCCCAAGGAAATCATAAAGGAGAAAAAAAGACCCACATTTGCAAAAATGTTTGTAGCAGCTCTTTTTGTGGTAGCAAAGAATTGGAAAAGGAATAAATGCCTACCAATTGGGGAATGGCTGAACAAACTATGGTACAGGAAGAATATTATTGTTCCATAAAAATTGATGAACAAACTAATTTTGGAAAGGCCTGGAAAGATTTACATGAACTGATACTGATTGAAATAAGCAGAATCAAGAATACATTGTACACAATAGCAGCAAGAATTGTTATCATCTGAGAGACTTGATTCTTCTAAGTAGTTAAGTGTTCCAAAGCAATCCTAATAGACTTTGGACAGAAAATGCCATCTGCATATAGAAAAATGATCTAAGGAGACTGAATGTAAATCAACACATGCTATGTTCACTTCTTTTCTCTGTTTTTTTTTTTAATCTTTCCCATGGTTTTTTTCCCTTTTGCTCTGATTTTTCTTTCCAACATGATTCATAAATCAATGTGTATTAAAAATAAATAAATTTACTACAATAAAAAAGAGATGCTATGATGTCCAATTAATATCCTCTTGACATTAGTGATTTAGTATGATGAACTGAGGCAAAGAAAAAGTAGACAACTTTCTCAAAGTTAGTTCTGTGCATGTTCTTTGCATTCATGTTTGTATAATGCTCTTCTACTATAGGAAAAAAAAAATGAATATTTCACCCCTAGCCCCAAAGGACATATTTTATTTTAAGCTCGCTGTCATAGCTCCAAGAATTGTGTGAGTTTTTCATAAAAACATTTTAAAATATTGATACAGCCCCTAAACATAGAACGATTTATTTGGCAATCCATTTACACTGAGAAATATTTGGGAAGAAAAAAGTCACAAGAGAGTTTTCTCTTGAATTAAAGGGAAGAAAACATTCATATTTTATTTTTCTTAATTCTGCCTGAAAAGGAATTAATATGTAGTATTTTAAATACAAGTTTTCCTTTACCAGACAATTTATCCCAATAAATATTTACATCAAAATATTTAGAAAAATCAGATATGAGAAGAATGTCTTGGCACTTTGAAACTGGTCTTCTTGGCTGTGGATTGTTTTTCTCCTTTATATTATGCTGTGAAATATCTCAATAAATTAATGATTGAGTAAACTATCTCCACAAATTAGTAAAATATAACATTACAGAACCATTAGTAATAATTAGATTTGCACAACTTATATCTCAGACACCAAGCTAATTCCTGATCCTTTGAATATTGTCTTAATTAACACTTGAGAAAGTATCAGGGGCTCATGTAAAGTAAAAAAAAAAAATAAGTAAATCTCTTTATGAGATTTACTTAACCCTCAATTATCCAGATATAGACTATCTACCACATGCAATCAAATTTTTAAACTTCTCTTGGTCAATCAGCAGGTTTTTAGTCACCTTGTTTCACCTTCAGATACTGTACATTCAGAGAAGAAAAACCAATTTTAATATAACCCTAAGCCAAATAGGAAGGAAACAATCTACTGTTATATAAGCAATCAGGATCAATTACAAATCAAAATATAAGGAACTCTGTATATCTCTCCCATTACTCCTCCTTCATTATGGGTAACTGCTGACAGTTATACATGATAATTAAAAGATATAAAAGCTTCCATTTTCCTATTTTTAAAAGAACTAATATTAGAACTGATATTCTGAGCTGTGATCTTGGGCATTCAGTTTGGGGGCTAATGAGATGTTGTAATTTGATATTACATCTTCCTACTTTCTCGGTCCTTTAGAATGGAGGTAAAAAAAAAAAAGTCGGCCTAAGAATTATAAACTAAAGGAGCAGTTACTTGGCTCAGTAGGTAGAGCACTGGCCCTGAAGTCAGGAGGACTTAAGTCCAATCTGTTTTCATGCACTTAACACTTACTAGCTAGGTGACTCTGGAGAGTCACTCAACCCCAACTGCCCTGCCAAAAAAAAAAAAAAAAGAAAGAAAGAAAGAAAAAGAAAAAGAAAGAAAATACATTATAAACAGCATTAAGATTCTCTTTATGAAACAGGTTTGGGAAGTGATCTGGGCCACATAACTTAATTCTAATGTTTCAGTGCAGACATTTACAAATGAACTCAGTAAGAAAAAGTTATTTAAAGGACCTGAACACTAACCACAATGGAGGGGCTAAATTATACTAATATGATGGGAGGGCTTGGGGGTGATGGTATGGATACAAACTAAACATGGCTAATAGTCTTTCTTGCTTGGTTCCCTTATGGGATACTTTGCAGAACTCTGAAAATCAGTGGAACTGCTGGCAAAGATAACACTGGTAAAGTATGAGTTTAGGGAAATCACTGTGAAATCAAAGTCTGTAACCTATTAATCACAAAATCATGTCCCAGTCAGTCTTAGGTTACTGATTAGTGGGAATCAGCACATCTGTCTGTGAATCTAAGTAGGGCAGATGCTTTGGGCTTGGATTAAATAATCTTTAGAGTCTAATTTCAGCTCAAAAAAAAATCTCACGGGAGATGTAAAATAATAGAATAAATTACAATAATAAATAGTAAATAATAAAAATATTTTTCTCCACTTCCTTCAGGTCAATACTATTTGTCAGAACATGCAAAATGGCCTAATGATAAAGTTCCTTAGGATCTCCAATCTTTTTTTCTCTGATATCAATGATTAGTCTTATGCCCTATGAACATAATAAACTGAGTTTTGTCTTTCATCCTAAAATTTGTCCCTCCATAGAGTCGAAAGCACATGCAAGTCAAAGCAATGTCCCAATAAGCCTGAAGACAATAATGGCTCTTTTCCAAACTCAGCTTGATCCCAGTTCAGGTATATTTGTGGGCCTTGTGCTCAATTTATCCCTCGAACGCACTGAACAGAATTGTGCACTGCAGGCATTAGAGCAGACATGGCACCAACACAAAAGTTTGATTTCATGGACAATTAAACAGGGTCTCCATGCTGAATGAAACTGTCATTCACTACCAGAGACTTCAGGTTCTGTTAACACAGAAGAACCAACAAATGACTGTCAGCTTAGAGCTCTGAGGAGATGGAAACCTGTCAATGGCTTATTTCTTAAACACTGACATTTTTCTTTGGGTAACAGGGCAGACCCCATTATCAATTTAACTGGAATACATAGGCAGATAGACAAGATCCAAATTGTGGGATAAATACTTCTGATTTTTAAAAATGCTGATCTGTTCATTCCAGAAAGGAGAAAAAGTTAACAGAATGCCAGAAAAGGATGGGGGGAAGTGTGAAATCTCAGGATTTCATAAAACTCAACTCAAGACCTTACTGTAATGTGGTACAGTTGACAAGCTGTCAACCAACGTAGTTAAGAGAAGGAAAAAAAATAATGAGAAAAGCCAAATGGTATGAGTTAGAACTATAGCTGCAGCCTTCTTTCTGAATCTGCTGACTTGGGTAGCTTTTAGGGCATGCTAACATTTCAAAAGATGTGGAATTTCTCCTTTGTTCTGCTGAGAACTCGAGGCCAATCACAAGAAAAGTGAGCAAGTGAATCAGAAGGGAGGTAGGAGATTTCTATAGGGGAACAGACACTAAATCCAGGGCAGGAGGGAATGTTACAGTCTCCTTGCACTGAGGGACCCATCTAAGCATCTATTCTCATCAGATCCAATTTCTGGGCTAAATGCATTATTTGGCGGGGGGGGGGGGGGGGGAACAATGCCTTGTCTGCCTGTATTGTATACGTCCTAAATATGTATTTCATGGCTGCTTTGGAGGGGAAAATATATTTATAGCTCCTTTAGTGCCATTCCAGTCTATTGTGTAAATATGTAAATTAGACTGTGTGATCTACACAGTAAAATGCCTTGGAATAATTTGTGTAAATAAATCATCTGCATATGCGCAGTGCACAGTTTTCAAACTTGAAATTTTCCATTGCCTTTCAGGGAGCTCTTTGGAAAGTGTTTCAAAGAAAACTTACACATGCCCAGAAAATGAATACATTGAAGAGGCTGGGCAGGATGGAAATCAGATGGAGGTTTTCTCTGCACCATAACACCCACTGACTGCCATTTACTAGGAATAACAGGGACATTTTTTCCTAGACAGACACTAATTTTATTAAATGTTGTTCCATTCTGCGTGCCTGTGCCATTGCAGCAGCCCATTCCAGCAGCTGCGCTTGCTGAGCGTTAGGACTTGAGCAAAGACAGGGAGGATGCTACTGATGGGCTCCAAAATCCTTTGCATCCTTGTCTGTGCTGGGAGCAGTGTGGATAAGCTGCTTTGTTTCCTAGGTGCCAGAGGTACATGTTGGGACTGATGGGAAGGCATCAGGTCAGGCAGGTGGCCTAGGGCTAAGAGAGGACCCCATCTACTTAGCACAAACGAAAGCACTGAAATGGCAGAAAGCATTAAAACAAACCCAAAGCTGGGGAGGTGGTGAGGCGGGGCCGCACTAAGTCACTAAGTCACTTCCCTGCTCAGAGAGAGCCTTGCCAGAGAGCTTCAGTGGAGAAAATGAGATGATCCAGCGTTTAATGTTTTGTGTAATGAGGCCTGTAATAGATGACAGCTGAGATCCAAAACCCTAAGGTAATGGCAAGGTGTTTAAATATTGACAACCCATAAAAGCTTTTCATTTGACTATTAGATACTGCTGCTCTTAGTCCCAGAAGGAGGAGGAGGAGGAGGAAAAGGAGGAGGAGGAGGAGGAGGAGAAGGAGGAAGAGGAGGAGGAGGAGGAAGAGGAAGAGGAGGAAGAGGAGGAGGAAGAGGAAGAAGAGGAGGAGGAGGACAACTCTTCTTGGCATTGAACAGGAAGACTTAGAGTCAAACAGTTCACTTTGATTCAGTTAATGATCCAAAAGAGAAAATCATTGGCAACCTGCGTCCTGATGTTCAGGAACAAAACCAGGCGGGAAAGTACGGTCTCTGACTTTGGTCTTGAGTCAGTGCTGCACCATGATCGATGTCTCTATGGATCAGTTTCTCATTCCTCAAGGGTCCCCTGCTGAGTTCAGGGCTCCCACTGACTTCAAAGGAGGCTTCACATCTGGATAAACTTCTTCCGTGGTGTGGAATTGGCTGAAAACTAGATCTGGCACTTCAATTAGTCCTTCTTATTCACATCTTCTTCCTGACTCCCTGAAGCTACCCAAAGATCAACATAGGAACTCCAGCTTTCTTCATTACACTATGTGGATGGGTATAAGATAACCTGAGGAAAAATTAAATGGCTCCCCAGGAAAGGCAGAGAATCAATACTTTATCATTTCTTGGGGAGCCTGCATAACGTGTTAACATTCTGAATCCGTGCACATCTGTCTGGTTGCTGGTGCATTTACATTCTTGACAGGGCGATCTCTGACATGAAGATACTCATTTTAAAGTCACACTGGTGCACTCCACTGGGCAGGGTTAAGAGTCTTTTCACAGGATTGTAAATTCTGCTTTTAAGGAGAGAGGTATGAAGGATATCATTCCTGTGTGCACGTGTCTCTGTGTGTGTCTGTGTCTGTGATTGGAGAGAGCTGGATTGAGACAAGGAAAAAATAACTGAACACACTGCTCTGTAATTAGAGTACCCCAGGGCCAGGAAATCCAAAGTATTGTGTGTATGAACTCAATAAGGATGGTGGAACAAGAAAGCATATTCTTCTAGCCACTTTTGTCCTCAAATATTCATTTTCTTCCTCTCGACTATTCTGCCAACAATGTGAATAAGCTACTGTGTTTTCCTAGTTGCCAAAGATACCAGATAAGATTAATGGGAAGATAACAGGTCAGGCAGATGGCACAAGGCCACAGGTATAGCTGGGAGGATAAAAACAGATCACCCCAGCCTTAAGAAAGCAAGCAATGACTAAACTACTTCAATCTTTTACAGGGACTCACCATGGTGAATTTTCAGAGAGTAATATTTTTCTTTACATAAATGACTCACAATAAATGCAATAAATAACATGCTTCTGGGTGGGTGAAACTTGGAATTCTCCATTTTTTGTTCAGTACAATACAATTCATGCTCATTAGGTGCTATGCTAGGCATGGGAGATTAAAAGATAAAAAAATGATTTAGGTTTTGCTCTTAAGGAATATATATTCTACAGCAGGGGTTGGAAAGAAATTATATGAGAGGTTTATACATGTTTATACATACATACATGTGTGTATTTGAGAAAGAGATAGAGAAACAGAAAAGAGATAAAGAGATGGAGAAGGAAGGGGAGGAGAGAGAAAAGAGAGATTGAGATTAGAGGAGAGGGAGACATAGGCAGAAAAAGAAAGAGACAGAGACAGAGAGAGAAGCATATACAAGGGAGTGATGGTATCAAAGGAGAAATCCAGAGAAAGTTGTCCAGCACAATTTGAGGCAGGAGAAAATACTTTTAGGCAAGATGGTACTTGAGATGAGCCTTGAAGAAAAATAAGCATTCAGAAAGGTAGAGATTTGGAAGGAATGGGTATAGGAGAGATAACTTATGAAAATGAATATGGCCAAGAAAGATGAAATCTAGTTTGGAACGTAGAATGAGCATGAGAATAACATCAAATAAAGCTGGAAAGGTAGATTGGAAACAGCCTGTGGGAAAGTCTTGAATGTTAGGCTAAGGAGTTTATCTTTTACCCTACAGGTAAAATAGGGAGCTTCCAAAGGATTTTGGATAGTGTTGTGACATAGTAAAAGTTGTGCCTTAGAAAGACAACACTGGCATCTATTTGTGTGAAAGATAGATTACAGAAATGGAGTGACTAGAAGGGAGAGAAATTAAAGAGACTGTTATAGGAGAGAGGGACTTGGCAACTGAATACATGTGAAGGTTTGCTCAAATCTATAAAACTCCCTTTTCCCTCTCCTTATACCTCCACAATCCCCACTCTCCAAATTCTCTATTCATTGTGACCTAGGTCCTTGGAGACAGAATTTCACTTAAAATATTTTGAATACAGGACTGAATATATTAGACCTCAGTGTTCCCAAGTAAAATAGATAACTAAGTGATCACAATAGATCACTTCAGCTGGTCAATCTTAACTTTTCTAAAACCAGATAAGTCTTAATGGCAATCCATTTCCAGACTATGTCCATTGTCATGATGAAGGGCAGATACTATCAGTCTCCACTAATCCAACAAATTGCATTTGTCTCAAAGCCTCTAGGTTACAGGATTTTTTCCATTATTTTTTATTCTATCTTGTATATCTGGAGATATGCCAGAAGTTTCTTGGTTAACATTGTCAAATCCAGGCCTGCATAACTTTCAGGGTCTCTCCTTTTGCTCTTGCTGCTTTTACAAATCAGAGCCAGTCATTCTAGACACTACAGCTAAATCAATACATCATAATAATCCATATTTACATAGCACATACCATTTACAAAAGGCTTTCCTCCCCACAAACCAGTAAAGTATCTAAGACCAGATATTATTACACTGTTTTATACAAAGGGAAGCTAAATCTCAGAAAAGTCAAATGATCTACCTAAAATTACAAAGCTTGTATCAGAAATGTGAGTTGAATTCAGGCCTTCTGACTGTTAAATATACTATAATTATATACAGGTGTCATCAATGACTCCCTTTATGAAATTACCACCAAAATACTATATGTGCTCACATTCAGAATTCGTTGAAACTCTAATTTTAAAGGAAAGAGTACTACAGGTCCTGGGTTCAAATTCTACCAATGACATTTACTAACAATATGATCATGGAAAAATCATTTAACTGTGATGGGCCTCAATTTTCTCATCTGAAGGAGTTGGACCATATGGTAAGAGCCCCTTCCAGCTCTACAATTATCATCCATCTATGACTCCTTTTGTATGTACCTCTTGCCATGGCCTGTGACCTAAAAAATCCACAGAACAACTAGACTCTTTTGGTCCTGGGTTTCTGCAACTTATTTTAACAGTATATTTTTACCTAAAAATCATTCAAATGAAGTTATTTAGCTGGGGGTAGATAGTGAGAGGACATAAAATTCTTGGAGGGAAAAAAATATATTTTAGAACTTATTTTCCAGTGAGCAGTGAGCAAAGATGAAGCAAATGATTTACCAATTTCCATTAATAACACATAAAGTAATCACAAATTGAGTGTATGCATCTTTCAATCAGAGTTTCAAACATTTAGAGCACTGAAAATGGGTCCCTGAAAACAGTCTTTGATCTGAATGATTAGTCTAAAATGCCTTTAAGTCTCCCTGAGTTCTCATGTACAATATTCTAAAACTGACAATAATCATCTTCCTAAGCATGTGAAATGTAGATAAAACTCCAAGAAGCTAATGCATGTAAGGTTAATAGCACAATAGTGACTACAAAGACTGAAAGTGGGAGAAAAGATTTGGAGAGCATGAGAGATGAGCTACTCATTTCAATCAAGTTTCCCTTCTTGTTTCAGTGTTCTTGGGAAAAAGCTTAAAACAATAGGCTGTCTTTTTGGAAGTTTTTTTCCCTCCCACAGCAGCAGTGAATTCTCTACCATTGCCACTCTGACACTGTGAAGTGCCCTGAAGCCAGTTGCTCATGTTTGCCTCGTTCTTTGGCCTTCCTTACCTGAAGGTCTTGCCTCTATGATGTAGCCCGTTGTAGGTTTGTCTCCAGAATTTCCCTCCATCCATTGGAGAGTTAGTTCAGAAGCTGATTTTGAAACCAAAACATCTCGAGGAGAACCAGGAGATCCTGAAGAGTAAAAAAAGGAAAAAAAATATTTGCTTGTACCTGTGAGGAATTACTCATCCACATCTCAAAGATGTTATGTAAATAAAAAGATATAAACCTTGACTAATTGGACAATGATCACATGTAAGGGATGAGTTCAGGGAAGAGGAGGTTGGGAAAAGATTTTACCCTTCCCTTTTAACTCCCTGATCAACCTTTTCAAATTTTCCATTGTGTTCTTTAATAAAGGGAGAAATTGTAAGTATTTATTTGTATATGTTTGGGAAGCTAGAGGGGAAGGAAGTAAGAGTTGTTTCAGGGGGTATTACATTTCTCAGAAGTGAAGCAGAGAAATAAAACATGCTTTCTGTTCAACCCAACAAACATTTATTAAGTACCCACAGCTTGCAGAGTACGGTGCTAGGTTCTTCTAACCTGCTTACAACTTAATTTTCTCTTTAAAATTTTAGTTAACAGTGTTCACCTTAATCAAAAGTGATGTCTGTCTTTGGCTGGAGAAGGGTATGAAGGACAGAACAGAAGCTTCCCTTCAGGGATAGAATTATAAAGGTTTCTACAATCCTGTTCAGGTCAGCATATTCTACCATCCTAGTCACAGGATATTCTGAAGATCAGTGCTCAGAGGAAATAAGGCATTTGAAGTATTCTGGCACTATATTCTCTGCAGAAAGAACTTCAATATAGAGATATCTTCTTTGCTCTGCTATGATATTTTAGGTGTAATAATAAGTATGTTTTTGTTGATAATGTTTTGATCCAAGCCTGTGGTTACATAAGGATAGGGAGCTCCAAATCTCATAAAGCAGTGTATATATCAATCTCAATTCTCATTCTCATCTCTATCAGTCAGAGAAGCAGCAGAGCACAATGGAGGATACAAGGCCATCTATCTGGGTTCAAGCCTTACCTCTGTTACATATTGACTTTGTGACAAGGCAAGCCACTTATGCTCTCAATGCTACAGGCAACGCTCTACTGCACTTAAAAAGCATATGTTAAAATAATCTTAATCTTTGCTCAAACACAAAAGGCAGGAGTATATATTTATAAAGGAATCCAAGAAATTAGCAGTTCTTATGGATGTGAAGGAAGAAGTCATGAAAGATGAAAAGGAGCACTCTTATAAAATAATAATAATTAGGCACAAAGTGCTTCCCTTGCAACACTGAGAAGTTGGCAGTGCAAGTATCATTACTAATATTCTTCAACTGAAGTTCAGGGAAGTTAAAAGATTTGACTAAAAAGATTTGGTCAATTCAGAACCAGAATTTGAACCTAGTTCTTATGACTATAATTCTCTGCTACACTGTAATTATTAACAAAAGTAAGGAAGGAAAGGAACTAGTTTGAGAGAACCCTAATGAATGAAGCCTAAAGAAGAGGCAGATGCATATTATTATCATTAACTCCACCAATTAATAAAAATCCATGATTCAATTAAGAGTCATTTGGACTGAAATCACATTAGTATTTTCATAATGCAACATTTTGTTTGCACCATAGAAATAATCTGCTTTATATTATAAAATATAATGGATGGTATGGTTTGTTCCTGAACATTTGGGATAGAATGAAGATAATTATACTAAAAGCAGAAAAAAGAATACAAACTCTAGTATAACACAATAAGCTTATAGATATTAGTTGTGTCTCTTTTAAGAGAATTCTTGAAAAAGGAAGGGCTACTGGGTGGTGGAGCTTTTTTGGCTGTATTTTAAACAAATCACCCTAAATTTGGGTCAAGACTGTGAATCTTCCAGAAGAGGATAGCAGAGATTGTATGATATGCAGAACTTGTAAATCATAGAATCCTGCCAATGCAGAAACTTTTATTTTTAATGTTAAATCTCAATCTTTTTAAGGTTATTGGATCTTATTATTGCCTACTGTACCCCCTGATTCCACTTCCATTCTCCCATAATAATGGATATTTATTTTTTAAAACTAAAATGAATTCAAATTATTTTTATTTTGAGAATTTTGTGAATTCTCCTTGATATAACTGGACATAGAGGTGTATGCTAGAGAAATCTCATAATGGCTTAGGAAAGCTGGTCGTTAAATTTTCAATGTGAGCATTTAAACCTCAGCTATCAACAAATGCTACAAATCAAAGTCAAAGTAGAGTTAAGTAATGAAAAAGTGTTTAACGACCAACAAGATGCTTTCAAAGAGGCCTACATGAACTGATGCTAAGTGAAATGAGCAGAACCAGAAGATCATTGTACACGACAAGAAGATTATACAATAATCAATTCTGATAGTCATGTCTGTCTTCAACAATGAGATGACTCAAACCATTTCCAATTGTTCAGTGATGAAGAGAGACATCTACACCCAGTGAGGCCTGTGGGAACTGAGGGTGGACAACAACATAGCATTTTTACTCTTTCTATTGATGTTTGATTGCATTTTTTTTCTTTCTTAGGTTTTTTTTTTCCCCCTCTTGATCCGATTTTTCTTGTATACGTATACTGGATTTAACATATATTTTAACATATTTAACATGTATTGGACTACTTTCCATCTAGGGGAGGGAGTGGGGGGAAGGAAGGGAAAATTTGGAACAGAAAGTTTTGCAAGGGTCAATATTGAACAATTACCCATGCATATGTTTTATAAATAAAAAGCTTTAATAAAAATTTTTAAAAAGAAAGAAAAATATGTTTAAAATGAAGATTAAACTTAAAAATATGTTATGCATACATTTTATTTATTCAGAGAGCTGGTTGGCTGTTAAACATTTATCAGCAAACCTCTAACTAGACATATCCTAGAATGGCAAAAATAGTCCACAATTAGTGATTTAAAAAATTAAATAAAATTAGGAATCAACAAAGAAATGAGAACTGAAATCATGAGATTTGGAGTCAGAGGACTTGGGACAATAAGTGGCCTTTTGCCACTTATTGTGTCACCATGGGCAAGTAACTTGATCTCTCTAAACCTCAGTTTTCTCATCTGTAAAATGATAAGGCTATATGAAATGAACATCTGTAAAAAGATAAGATTGTACCTCCCTATCCTTGGAAGACAAACCATTTAAGTTTTTAACTTTTATTCTTCATGGACAATTAAAGACACAGCCTAACTTGGAAAAAGTTAGGAAATTTCAAGTACAAATTTTACAGTATTCTAATTTTTGAGTGACAGTGAAAATGGTTCAAGTTAATAGTAGGTTTAAAGTTGTTTTTCTCTCTTGTCCCTGTTAATTCAAACAATGATTTTTAAGAAAATCTTCTCTAAGTTTCAGCAAGCGGATACCAACACATGGGAATATTAAATACATCCACATTTCCTTGAATGGATTTTGAGGAGGCCTGGGTTTAAAGCCTGCTTATCAGCAGTGTGACCCTTAACTTCTCAGTGCCTAAATGACTTCATCTCTAAAATAGTGGTAACAATATTTATACCACCCATTTCATGGGGGCTTTACAATGAAGCACTTTGCCAAATTTCAAAAGCTAAGTAAATGTGATTTTTTAAAATTATTTTTGCTATAGATCATTCTAACACATGCTTTTGGAAACAACTGTATTATAGTTGAAATGTTCTTGAGAAAGTAGATGGACCCAGCTTCCAATGGTTTGTTCCTATTCTTTGGGTAGAAAAAGGAACCATAGGAGAAAAGGAACCCTTAAAGGTAGTTTGGTTCTGTGCCTGGACCAGTATGCGGCAAGCTACTTTGGTACTGCTGCTAGAGTTGTACCTACCCTCCGCCGGGCCAGCTGTGACGTTGGCCTGCAGTCCCGGGCCATAGGCGATGGTGCGGGCCTGCACTCGGAAGAAGTAGGTTACTCCTTTAGTAAGATCCCTCACCTTCAACCAGCGCTGCCAATTTCCTTTAATGTCCACGGTCACCACTTTGCTTACCCCTAAAATAATAATCCAAATGTAAAGGAGGGTCTCAACAAAAAGAAACAACTGAATGTAGTTTATTGTCTTGAGATAAGAAGTAAAATTATCTCAGTTTGCTAAGAAAGTATTTCTTACAATTAGCAGGAGTTTAAGTAGTGATAATGGCCAATTTTCAGCACAGATAAGTGTAATTAGAGTTTAAGCTTGATAAGTGGGTACTGACAAGGAGAAAAACCTTACAACACAACTGGGAAATTATCAGGAGACTGCATGCAACCTCACTAATTACATTGGGAAGGGGAAAACAAAGTAAATCTGTGAGTGTTCAGTGAGACTGCACTCTGTGCCCTCTCTCCCAGGTCCAAGCATCTTGCTGGAGCATTCTGGGAAAGGTGCCTTTCTTTTGTAAGCATTTCACCATTCTTATCACCTAAAGAGGTTAACACTTCCATTCCTCTGGTTCAATCAAAAGTTAGCAAATGAAGGAAAAGGATAAAATGACATCCAAAGTAGAAATTTAGACCTTGACAAAAATGGAAATACTTTGGCAGACATTGTATCACTGTCAACTATGGAATAGAACCAGTAAAGAATGCTCATCTTGCACGCCATCCAAGCAGGTTTAATCACTGAAGTATGAAATAACTGCTTAGAAAGTTGTCCCTACAATGTGGTACCCAATACAGTAGACCAAAGAGGGTTGGTTGCCTTTTAGCTCCAGCAGCTCTTCAGAGTTTGAAACAAGTATGAAGAAAAATAAAAACTACCATTTCATATTGTATAGATTGCATGGCTGAAACAAGAATCATGTCCTTAGAAAGAACTAGACTTTTGCAATATAGAAACAGATGAAGTTATTCTTACTAAGAGATTCACAACTTCTATTAGAGTTTACCATTTCTGTGTATGTGTGAGTGTGTGTGTATGGGGGCGGGGGGAGGACTGGAGGTGGTGGTGGTAGTGATTATGGAGGAACCTTTACTGCTTCTATATTTTTTCAATGATATGGTGAATTATTGTTCCTACTGCTGGTCAAGTTAGCTTACACAATCAGGAAAACAGGGTAGTTCAGGTGTAGACATAGACAGCAATGTCTGGCAATATCCCTGCTGGGGATACCAATCTTTCTATTACATTGAAGCAAGCTTTAAACAGTATGTAAGAGCAATGAGAACCCAGGTCTTTGGTCTGATATTTGAAAAACAATAGAATTTTATACTGTTCTTGTAAAGCTGATTATATTGGCCCCAAAGTTAGGATACACCTTTTCCCAGCAAAGCAATACAGCTCTTAGGAGCTATACTGTTTTCCATGCATGTCTTTTTTTTTGTGTTTCCCTTTGGGAGAAAATCTTACTCATCACATTGTAGAACAAGCTGCCTGAGTTTTCTGAAACAGTATATAAATGCACATCAATGTCTAGGCCATAATGATAAAGAACATATGAATTGATGAGAGATGAATCTTGAAAGGCACCTTATAAACCCTTCCACTAGTTTCTTAGTTATGCTTAGGTCATGGGATCTAATTTGGTTTTTTTTTGGATTTAGATTCCCAGAACTATAGTGAGGCTATATTATATTATGTCAATAATATTATGCTAATATTATTAATTCTTATGTTCTATTTCTAAATAGTTGTCAGTCATGAAAAATCTGAAGAACAATTTAGGCCTATTCAAAACTTTTAGGACTGTCAATCTTAATCCAAAATTAAAATATTTCACAAATACCTTCATTTAAAAAAAAAACACACACAGCACTTTGCTAATGACATAAAGAATTCTACCTCCTATCCTTATGAAAACAAACACAAATATATGTGAAATCCACCAAAGTAATTAGATTCTATAGAGTTCCATTCACTGATTTATCACTAAAATTTTTCTTCTGACTCTCTTAATGTGAGAGTAAGCTTTACATTAAATTTGACCAATATTTAGTAAGCATCTATTTTGCTCATTATTGGGTTTATTCCGTGTATTGTAAGTCAGGGATAACTACAACTGCAATGCTAATTTTCTTCTTTCAAACTCTGTTGATATTGAACTTTAGACCTTGCCAGATAGGTCATTTAACCTTTTTTTGTGTCTCAGTTTCCTCAAGAGTTAAAAGGATAAAATACTAAATAGAAAAAAAGAAAACAAAAGGATTTGAAGTAGACAGCCTCTATAAACCCTTCGAGTTTATAATCTAAGAACTATGATCTATGAACGAGCCTTGGGGATTATTTAACCCAGCCCAGACATTTTGTAGATTGGGACCCTAAGGCCCAAAAGTGGGCCCTCACTCTCTTTAAGTTACAGATCTAGTCAGTACCATATCTGGGGTGAGAACATAGGTTTCCTGGATCTTGGTTCCATACTGCTCCCACTTTGCCTCCTAAGATTTAGAAAATGGTTGAATTTGGAATCAGAAGGCTAGATTGGAATCTTGGGTCTTTCACTTACTACCTGTGTGACTGAAGAAATTGCTTAATTGTTTTGACGTTCATCATCTGCATAATGAAGGAATTGGACCAAACCTCTGGGATCTCCTCTATCCCTAAATCTATAATCATATGATCTTACTTCCCTCTGAATAGCTGAATTCCTCTAAATAGTTCTTCAAAACTGGAGAAGGCTGATGTGGTCATTTGCAGACAAGCACACTGCAAATGAGCACATTTGCATTACATACACATTGCTCAGCAACATCATCTTAGGCATGACCATATTTGCCTACTGCTGTTTCTGTCATCAATTACTGGATTGGATTCTTCTGAATGTAAAGTTATTTTGGATGGCAATTCTTTTTCTTTTTTTAATTCTTTCCTCCTCCTCCTCCTCAGAGCAATAACATACCCCATGCATGGTTTTTGTGAGTTCTATCCCACTATGTGGTAATGCTAGTCAGCCCTTCCCCATCTCTAAGTGTCAGAATTTTATTTATTTAGTCAATTTTTAAACTGTGCCCTGCACTACAAAGCCTCAGGGTGCAATCACATAAAAATACTACCGTTTAAAACATTTTACGAAACATAAAAATAACTGTGCCATAAAGTCAGACTGCCAACAACATTGCTACACTCTATAGATAACTCAAGCACTCCTTCAGTTGTCCAGGTGAGGAACCTAGGTTGTGCTTATCCAGCTGAAGGAAAGAACTGAGGGGAGGCTATTTTCCAGATGGGGGTGTTCACAATGACCATATTCACCAGATAATTGCCCAGCTCTCTATTTCACTCTGCCTATTCACTCTATTGACTTTGCAGATTCTGCCTTAGTTAGAGCTTCTGCAGGTTCCATGGCTCAGCCAACCTTGGAGACATCACAGTACTTCTAATTCTTTTATGGGAAAGAGTATAGAGGAACTTACTCCTCCCTCATTTGACTCCAACTAGAATAGAGTAGTACCAAACTGGTCACAGATTGAGGGAATAGCTGTTTATTCAGAATAAAGTGAGACCTCCTCAATTCAAAACTATTCTGCTCTGTGACATATTTGAAAAAGCAGTGTTTCTGGAGTCAAAGGATTCATTCAGGTTCAAAACACATCTAATGCTTAGTTACTTATTGAACCTTGGGCTAGTCAATCAAATTGCTGAACCTCAGTTTCACATCTGTAAAATAATGGGATTAGATTAGAAAGTCTTGGAGGTTCCTTTCAAACCTAAATTTATGATCCTAGGAAAAGAGAAGGTGTATCCAGTGATCTATGCAGTTGTCAGAGTGCAGAGTAAAAGTCAGCTATATTACAAAACCTTTAAGGGAGGAGCTGAGAAGAAGCTTCACATCTTAGGGAGAAGCAATGGGGCTAGAAGCATATGACCAATGGAAATAGGTAAAACTTGAAAATTGTTTTTACTTTTTGTCTTGACCTTGTGGTCAACCAGGAGAATAACAGCTTCCTGGTTCTGTAGCATACAAAGCTCTTCATAACCTGTTCCCTTCCTAACTTTGAAATCTTCTTATCCTTTAAACTCCCATTCATGTATTCTACAAACTACAAACATGTAAACTACAAACTACAAACACTCAACTACTGGCAGTTTCAAATACACAACATTCCATCATCTTCTTAGCTGTCCCTCATAACCCTTCTTCTTCTCAATTTCCTCAGATTCTTTTAAGACTCAGCTAATGGGAAAACATTTTTACAGTTAAAGGTTCTGATAAAGGCCTCATTTCCAAAATATATAGAGAACTGACTCAAATTTATAAGAAATCAAGCCATTCTCCAAGTGATAAATGGTCAGAGGATACGACTAAGGATTCAGACTAAGAAATTGAAACTATTTCTAGTCATATGAAAAGGTGCTCCAAATCACTATTGAGCAGAGAAATGCAAATTAAGACAATTCTGAGGTACCACTACACACCTTCAGATTGGCTAAGATGACAGGAAAAGATAATGACAAATGTTGGCGAGGGTGTGGGAAAACTGGTGAGCAGTTTAGAAATATGCTCACAAAGTTATCCAACTATGCATACTCTTTGACTTGGCAGTGTCTCTACTGGGCTTATATTCCAAAGAGATCATAAAGAAGGGAAAGGGACCCACATGTGAAAAAAATGTTCGTGGCGGCCCTTTTTGTAGTGCCTAGAAACTGGAAACTGAAAGGATGCCCATCATTTGGAGAATGACTGAATAAGTAATGAAATATGAATGCTATGGAATATTATTGTTCTGTAAGAAATGACCAGCAGGATGATTTCAGAAAGGCCTGGAGAAACTTACATGAACTGATGGTGAGGGAAGTGAGCAGAACAAAAAGAACATTGTACACGGCAACAACAAAACTATAAGAGAATCAATTCTGATGGATGTGGCCCTCTTCAACAATAAAGGGATTTAAACCAGTTCTAATTGTGCAGTGATGAAAACAGACATCTACACCCAGAGAGAGAACCATGGGAACTGAGTGTGGATCACAACATAGCATTCACACTCTCTCTATTATTGTTTGCTTGCATTTTGTTTTCTTTCTCAGGTTTTTTGTTTTCTTTCTAGATCTAATTTTTTCTTGTGCAGCAAGATAACTGTATAGAAATGCATACATATATTGTATTTAACATATACTTTAACACATTTAACATATATTGTACTACCTGCCATCTAGAGGATGGGGTGGGAAGGAGGGGAAAATTTTGAACAGAAGGTTTTGCAAGAGTCAATGTTGAAAAAATTACTCATGCATATGTTTTGTAAATAAAAAGATATAATAATAAAATAAATTTTTAAAAAGACTCAGTTAAAGTTCTGCATTCTTCAAGGTTTTTTCTCAGTCCCCCAAGTTGGTAATGACCCCCTCTTTAAATTACATAGATCTATTCAATGTATATCTTGTATGTACATGTTGTCTGATGCCTTAAAACATGCTCATTATGGATAAAAATGTTTTTTTTTTGCCTTCCTTTACTTTCTCAGTGCTTGATATAATTCTTGAATATAGTTTCTGCTTCATAAATGCCAGTTGACTTGGTATGGGTCTTTTTCTTCCTTCTTTGTACTTTTATTTTAAATTGTATGATACCTATGAATTTATCTTTTCTATTAGACTAAAAGTTTCTTGAGGGAAGGGATGGTACCATATCTCTCTTCATTATCTTCCACAGGTCCCTGCTCATGGATGTTTTTTTTTCATTAGATATCTGTTGAATTGAATGTTAACCAGGATTCTCCTGTTGTTTTCTCGTTGACCAGAGCTATTGGCTTACTCTCCCTGAGAGAATGAAAGATACAGGGTTGGGGAGAAGGAGAGACACATGGTAAAAATAAGCTCTAACTCTTGAAGAAAGCAGGCCCAGTTGTCTATACTGCACGAGATTTGTTCTATAGTGATCTTTGTGGAGATACTTCTACACAAATGTTTTCTCATCACCTATTTATGGAATGCATTGGCATAAAGAAAATTTTGATTGGTTTGTAATTCTTACTAGTAAATGTTCCTACTTCTTAAATCTTAGCAACTTAAAAAACTTTTCCATCTCCCTTTTATTTGGCTCCTCTCATCCCTAGTTCCTTTCTCTCTTCTTCATCCCAGCTCACTAGGCAACCTTTAAGCTGAAGTTACAGAAGATCAGAATGCCATGTGGTATAGACTATGGGTATTTTACCTGTCTATAGTAAAGTTTATATTAGGAAACACGATACATTTCCAATGGAGCAGTAATGAACTGAACCAGCTATGCCCAGAAAAAGAACTCTGGGAGATGACAAAAAGCCATTACATTGAATTCCCAATCCCTATATTTATACACACATGCATTTTTGATTTCCTTCACAAGCTAATTGTACAATATTTCAGAGTCTGATTCTTTTTGTACAGCAAAATAACGTTTTGGTCATGTATACTTATTGTGTATCTAATTTATATTTTAATGTATTTAACATCTACTGGTAATCCTGCCATCTAGGGGAGGGGTGGGGGGGGTAAGAGGTGAAAAATTGGAACAAGAGGTTTGGCAATTGTTAATGCTGTAAAGTTACCCATGCATATATCCTGTAAATAAAAGGCTATTAAATAAAAAAAATAAATAAAAATTGGAAAAAAAAAGGAAACATGATTTAGTTTACTGTATTAATCTATCAGATTATTTGACTATGGGATTAGACATCTCCTGAACTGACAAGGACCAAGAATATAATATACTGCTGCAACGTCCTTCTCAAAAATGCAGTCTGGGGGTAAACATGTATGAATAAGTGTTGAGATAACCTGAAAATCTCCACATTTCAGATGCCAAGGAAATCTTTGGATTTGGGTCGCCTATTCTTCCTGATTACATGGTGATCCAAAGATTCTGTTTATGCTAAAAGGCTACCAAAAGGGAAGGTAAAATAGGCATTTTCCCTATGACTTTCATTTCAGAACACAGTGTCTTTGATGCAAAAGCCAAGAAAATTCAAGCTAACAAAAAAAAATCCTCTCTTCATACAAAAGAGACAATGCTTGTGATCGATATCCCCATTACACATGAAAAGAGTTGAAAATGGTGATAGCTAAAATGCTTCCACCTGATGTCATTCTATTCAAGCTGGACATTCAAATGTGTAACCAACAATATTCCTGGAATATAAAATTTCTAAGTAAGCCTTCTCTCAACATGTCTTTGTGAAGCCCATTTTCCAAATGGCTTTAAATTCCTCCCAGATTTTCTTAGTAGACCGTTTGCTAGTTTAGTACATTGTAGTTGCTGTCTGCAATTTGCTGGGTGGGAATAGAAGAGGTAAAGAAAAGGTAGGAAATTGTATGTAGCAGGAATTTAGAAAAGGCATTGAAAAAGTAGAAATATGATATTTAATACCAAAAATTTTAATTTTCCATTCAACTTTCTAAATCATGTTTATTTTTCATGACACACACATACCAACTTGCCAGCAAACTGCCAACAGAAGTGTAACTAGACATGCTGGGTCATCTCTCTGGGAGACTGAGTGGAGGATCTTTTGTAGTAATCTAGCAGAAATTCTGGTCGTGTCAAAGTGCAGGAAAAAGAATAGCACAAAACACATCCAGTTTCCTAAACTTCCCATTGCTGATAAGGTAATGATGGAGAGTAATGGCCTTGCCTGGTGTGCAAACATCATTTTTTTCAAGGCTGAGAAGAAAGATAAAAAGGTGCCTACACTTCAATGGGATTCAATTTCCAGGAGATTTTTGTAAAGCTAAAAATAATGTAAATTTGGTTTTATGGAAACCTTGGTTCATAGATTCAGCTCTTTTCTTCAACTGGGATGGGGAACAAGAAATTATGTATAGATTTTACATGTAGAAACTACTTGCATGTTTCATTGTAGCTTTTGAAATTGTTTTATACTCTGGTTATAACTGTCTACTTACAACCATTGTGCTGTGTAAGCTCACAACGCTCTCCTCAAATATTCCCATTGCATCTGTGAGCTTATCAAGGATCAACTGAACTGTCCCCTCAAAGTAACTACCAGGTCTATATTTTTAAAAGATATTATTAGGGTTTTGGTAGTCTAATACTTATAGGCACTAAAGCAGAAAATTACTCCGTGAAACACCATGTACTTAGACACAATAATCACAGCAGTTTCAAGTTGGCAGAGTAAAACAATTCTTATAATATCTGGAGACTTCCAGAAGTTGGAAGGCATTTCCTGGAGGATTTGTTCTTATATACTTGAAGAGAACCATGACATCAGGGAGGTGATGCTGTGACATGCAAGTGAATTGGATTTAAGTGAGGGAGGGCAGGGCAAGGTCACCTGCCTCACTTTCCCCTCCAGAGCCATCTGGGTCTGGTGGCCAGATATAAATCAGGACAACTAGAGATGGCCCTAGATGCAGTGGGGGATCTTGGTCTTTTTAAGATAAAGTCTTTAACAGGTCTCAGTTTAACTGAGGCTACATCATTCAGTGATTAAGGCCAGGTAAGAACTGAGGCAAAGAATGACTTCTTTTACCTGCTCAAAAAACAAAAAAATCTGGGAGAGAAAGGCCGTTAGGGTTTCCAGCCAAAACAAAAACAATTGCAATTTTCATTCACTCAGAACCAATCAGGGCTCAAAGGATAAATAATTAGGGCTTGTCCTAGGACCTATTTATTGGCCAATAATGAAAGCCAGAATTATTTGTGTTTAACAAGTGGTCCTTAAGATTATGTTAGCTCAGGTCAAATCAAGTCAATGACACATACTTACAGGGTACCTACTACTATATGCTGGATATCGTGGATGATAGAAAAATACTCAAGAGATTTACCATATAGAGAAACTTGTGAAAAGTTAGACAATAATAGAGGAGAAAAATAATGTAACAGGGAAGTACATAATGATTCAACACAGAAATGGACAATGTGACAAGGGACACTTAAAGAAAATTATTACAGCTGTCTAAACTTATGATGCTCATTTAACCATTAATCATGATGGAAACAACTAAGTTTTTTTTCCTTTCCTTTTTCCTTTTAATTGGCCAACATTTCTTTAAATTTTTCCAGCAAGTGCAGTTCACTAAGGTTGCCCCTGGCAGCTAATTCATGTTCAAGGAGGTGAAGTCAGGTATTGTAGGCATGCTAGTCACTTAGTCTAGTGCTGGTCTTACCTTGGACAGGTGCTAAGGGCTCATAAACCACTCGATAACCTTGTAGGATCCCATTTGCTGCCACTGGCTCTCCCCACGAAATGTTAAGAGTAGTAGAAGTTATTTCTGAGAATGCCAAAAAACTGGGAGCACCTGGTGCTGAAAGTTAAGCAAAATGACTTTTATTGAAGAGAGTTTATACATCATTTATATTCACATGTATGATATGCACAAATACTATATATGGATTTACATATATATATATATATATATATATATATATATTCCTAAAAATAAAGAACTTTTCCTATCACCCAATAAAATTCTCAATATCATAAGATGAAAAATAGGATTTATTTTTCACAATAGTCCTTCCTATGATCAATCAGAAACACAAATCCCTCTTAGAGGACCAAAAAGAAAATGACAATGTTAAAACACAAAGGAGTTTGAGAGAGAAAATGACAAAAGTATAAACATGAATAATAGATTGAAAGAGAATATGAAACTTCTGAAAGAACTTCATATTTCCTAGTGACTTTTGGAAAATGTCTAAGAATTTCATTTCTATTATTCTAGGTGGGGCTGAGGGTGAAAAAAAGAGCACTGCTTACAAATTAGTGATGGATGAACAACAAACAGTTAAGTTATTTAGATCTTGTAGTTTGTATGCTCACCCTGATCCCTCTTCACTTGCAGTGGGGTTGAAAATCTCAAGACAACAAATGAACTCAGCAGCACTCCCAATACTCCCTAGTTTCCACTCGATCAGAAATATCACAAGAACAAATAGGCCTGTCTCCTGCTATGCTAGAGTGTTTCCACTTCTGTCCAGAGAGATAGAAGGAAAATAAGGGAACCATTTCCAGGTTTCAAAGAGGATTTCTCAACTTGTGGCAGATGGGATGGGGGCAGTCTGCTCAATCCCAAAAAGAAGAGTGGTAAGTGATAGGTAAAAGTTCTGAGCTAAGTAAAATCGTAAATTTTGTCTTTAAATTCTTACCCATCACCTTTCTTTCTTTCTTTCTTTTTTTCTCTTCTGAGATTATACTTTGCCCCCTGGTACCTAGTGTCTTCATGCTTCTCCAAGGCCACTATTGTAGAACTCCTAAAAGGCATTTAGTCTGCCATGATCCAAATTATCCTCCATTTTCTTCATCTACATTCAAATCTACTACTTAATATTGTAGGTAAGGAAATTCATCTGGTCATCTAATCAAAGTCATTCTCATTTAAGTGTGAATGACTGCCTTCCAGGGGATAATTGCATTTTGAAAGGAAGCCCTAAATTAGAGGTATTAACCAGATGATGTTTTTCTGAGGGAGGAGGTATTTGGAAAGAGACTATGATTGAGTCAAACCTATACCAAATGAGAATCGACCCCCCCCCCCGGCCCCTTGCAATATCACCCATAAATGACTCCCACTCTTTTCTGAAGGAATTCTACTCAAAGACAAGCCTTTCCTTCCAAAAGAAAGCTCATTTTACTTTTAGATAGCCCTAATTAATGTCATGATTTCTTTATATCATGCTCAAATCAAGCTTTTTATAATTGTCACTATGGCTTGTGGAACCAAATAGAATAAGCCAATCCTTCTTCTTAAATGAAAATTCTTCACATATTTGAAGTGAGTATGTCTTTCTCCAAGTCTGCCCTTGCCTAACTTCTTGCACCTGACCTTAGCAGGATCTAAAGAACCTTTGAGGTCCTTGTTGCCATTTTTTGGATACTCTCTAGCTTATTAAAATCTCTCCTAAAATGTGACCTACAGATAAGGTCTGACTAGGGAGCAGGAATACTATCTCTCTGGTTTGAGATGTTACTCTTTTTTGGCTCACTCACATGAAGATTGCAATCAACTGCCAGATGAATAGTCATGAGTAGTTTTTTCTATTTTTTAAACATTTGGATCGTCTTTTTTCTACAAAAAGCCTTGTTAGTTCATTGCTAATTTGATTTTGAAGTTTTCATTGATATCAAAGGCTCTGGTTTTAAGTGAGATATGCCAAAGGCTGCCTAGAGCTTGCCAATCTACCATGGAGTTTTCTGGGCAAAGACACTGGAGTGGTTTGCCATTTCCTTCCCCAGTGGACTAAAGCAAACAATGTCACACAGCTAGTAAGTATCTAAGGTCAGACTTAAACTTAGGTCTTCCTGATTCCAGGTCCAGTTCTTTATCTACTGAGCCATATAGCTTCCTTTTCTTAAAAGTACATTAGATATACCTGATATACTGCTACATTAGGTACAAGAGAAGGAAGAGTCTTATAGTCAAAGCTATTGTTATTTAGAAGCTAAAAGATCAGCTTGGAAGAAGGGAGAAGGAGTCTGACATTGTCCAAACCAATAGTTAATACAAAGGGAGAAATTAGGGTTATCAGGGCAGAAGCTAGCACAGAACAGTTTAAAGCTGGATCAGGGATGGTAGCTAAAAGAGTCCTCAAAGGCAGCTCATACAGAAGATTATGGCATCAATCATAGACTTACTAATGAGATCCTAAAATCTACTAATCTACTAATCAAGATCCTGAAATAGTTAATGTGGCGGATTATGAAAATAAATGCTAGTGTCAGTGCCCAGAGTCTAAAAGAAAACAGGTAGATTTAGGGAATTGTGAACCAGGACTAACCAAATGCATTTACCTTGCCTCCAATTTTATGGTCACCTTTTGTAGTTTGGATAGAAATGAACATTTGTCCTGCATTGAATTTTTTTTAACATAGACAGATGGTCATTATCTTAGCTAAGTCTACTGGGGAGATTGTGGGAGGGAAAGGAAATGGAGAAGAGAAATAAGGATGGTATTAGGAAATAAGGGTACATTAGAATAGTATTTGCAGAACAAATAGCATTTTTGTCAACTTTAAGAGAAATGGGGGTTCAGGTTTCCCTGGAAACAGCTGGGGGAGGGATAGGTCAGTTAGATCAAAATATCTGAACACAGTCTCACACACAGAGAGAAATTGACTCTAATGTTAAACTGTACCAATATTAAATCATTCAAGGTCTTCAAGGAAGTGGTGAGCCACAATGGTTAGCTTGAATTAATGGAAATACATGTCTTTGTCTGGAAACTGGATGCAAAAAAAAGAGGCAGAAAATGGAAGTTTAGTTGGAGGGAAAGTGACAGTCCAAACATAAAAACTGAAATGAAAAAACAGGGAAGTTGGAGGATCTAGGTTTCCTAGGTGCCTGAGAGAAAATAGATAGCTCTTAAAGATCTGGAAAACAGATAGTTAGTTCTTAGACACCTAAAAGGTATACTCTGAGATCGGGTGAGAATTCAGGACCAGACTGTATCAGAATATAAAGAACACGGTTATCAAACGGGGATACCCTACCTATTGTCATTAATTGACTTGATGAAAATACTTTCTACTTTTTTTTTTGCTGAAGTAATTGGGGCTAAGTGACCACAATTAAATTTATTTGTCCAGGGTCGCACAGCCAGGAAGTGTTAAGTGTCTGAGAGCAGATTTGAACTCAGGTTCTCCTGACTTCAGGGCTGGTGCTCTATTCACTGCACCATCTAGTTGCTAATCTATCTTTTGTTTTTCATTAGAGATATGAGAGTTAGAGAGAAACTAAAGATTTAGAGTGTTATATACACTGTCAGATATGAATATTGGTCAGTTTGTTTTGATTAACTGTTTTTCTTAATTGCCAAAGAGTTCATTGGTTGAGGATGGAACATATTCAGAAATGACTATGGTATAAAAGGGAATGGCATCAATTAAATACTTTTGTAAAAAGGGGGAGAAATATATTTTATAAATAGGTAATTAGTTCCATAGGAATAACATTAGAAATAAATGTCTTGAAACAACATTTCTCAATACATTGTTAAATCAGTTATAAAAAGTACAGTAGTGAGACAATGTTACAACATAGGTTGGTTATAATGTATTAAGAATGTTACTGGGAAATAGCATTGGTCAAGGTATTAATAGTTTTATTTTGTTGTATGCTTCCTTAGAGAACTATGGGGGTATAGGCTAAGTACTCACAAAACATCCTTTCTTTATGTCTTACCAGCTTCTCAAAATTGCCTAAGTATTACTAGTACACAATACCTGCCCCATAATGGAAACCAATCTGCAAAGCTATATGAACATACCTAAAAACCCACCCCACATATTCACACAAAGATCAGATAGGGTTATCCCCTCCAAATGACCTGTCCAAACTTTTCAAGAAGGAAAATGCCCTCCTACCAGCTTGCTGTGTTCTCCCCTGTCTGGGTTCACTCTTGGGCCCATCTCCAGCTGCATTGAAGGCAGATATGCTGACCAGGTATTTTGTGTGACTGGTCAGGTTTTTCAGCCTGACCATGGTTTCTGGGAGGAAAAGGACCTTCATGTTTTCTGTTTCGTTCCGACTGCCTGCCTCCCAGTAATAAATCTGTTAGAGAGAGAAAAAGTGGGTAAATAAGAGGGAAGAGATGACTGACCTAAGCTGCCTCTCACTTCACAGTAAAGGAAAGTCAATCTTATACACTTCTCTCCCCTCAACCAGACCTATGATACCATTAGCATTAAAAAAAATCCTGATAAGAAACCTCCTTATACTATTGCAGATCAACATATGTTCTAGTTGTTATAATCTTAGGAAATTATTTGGGTTACACAGCCTGCCTATGTCAGACATTTCCTGACTTTGAAGCTTTGCATTGCTTTATAACAGAGGGACAGAGATATGGACTGTTGAATAGATGTATCCAGATTTTGCCATGAGAACTACGAATTTCCAAATACAATGAAATATAAATAAAGAAAGCGCCATTCTATTGAAAGGTCTCACTCAGCACCAGAGAAGTATTCTGGTCTGGATGTCTCCTTGAAGAAACTCAGCTATAAATGAACAAGTCAGAAATGAAGCTGTTGTCAGGGGATAAAATAGGCAAGAACACTCATTCCAAAACATGTTACCCACCACCTAAGGAAGATGTTGGATTCAGAATGTAGATTGAAACAAATTTTTTTTGGACATCACCAATAAGGGAATTTGTTTTTCTAGATTGCATATTTGTCTAAGGACTTTGCTTTCATTTCTTTTTCACTATGTGTGTCTGGGGATATGGAGGTGTGGTTGTACAAAAGGTAGATTTTCATTAATTGTAAGAAAAATTAAGTTTAAAATCTGGAAAGATTTAAATGAACTGATGCAGAGTTAAGTGAACATAACTAGAATATAATGATAACACTATGAAGACAAACAATTTTAAAAGACTCAAGAACATTGATCAATACAATGACCAGCTATGATTTCAGAAGACCTAAGATAAATCATGCTGTCCTCCTCCTAACAGAGGTGATGGGCTCTTTATAGACAAAGACATATATTTCTTGATCATAAACAATGTGGGTATCTGTTTGCCTAATCATAATCATATGCATATTTTTATAAGGAGTTTGCTTTTCTTCTTTTCTGGAGAAAAATAGATCTTTAAGTTAAAATTTAAATTTTTAAGAGGCAGTAAGAAATACTTCTGAGTTCCTAGCAATTTATTGTTGGCATTGCTGCCCATAGAACTAAAAGAAATTGTTTATTAACACTTCTAAATAAATAATTTAGAATTTTAAATTTTCTTAATTTAAAGAAAAAGGCATTTTGTCCTCAGGGATTAATTTTTTGATGGGAGATGCACATTTACTTAAATTAACAACAATGTTATATTTGAGATACAAAGACCTGGCTTAAAAAGAGATTGTTGTTTCTTTATATAATAGAGGGCTTTTTATCATTAACTTCTTCCGTGATCTCTTCCAGAAAAGGAGCCTATTTCTGCCCAGCATTCATACATGTAGGTTGTTGGGAGACTTTGTTTGGACTGTCTTTTAACTTTTGCCTGAATCCTTCAATCTTGGGTAAAATATCTAGCTTCTCTCTTAGCTTCATCTTTTGTTAAAGAGTATCCTCATTTCAATTAGCTTTCTCAAAACAATTTAGACATGAAGAAGACATGAAGGTTCTTTACATGAAGAACCAAAGTTCAAGTATTAATATGGGAAAGATTCCAGCCTTTCTCTTGCATACCATTGCCTCTTTGTACCTCTTATCTGATCATGATCAAACAAAATACCCATGGAAGGAAGTTCAGAGAGGATATTGCTACAATTGGTGCCAACAGTGCTCCATGGACTCTATTGGCTAGAAAATGTCTCCCCTTAGCCAATTCTAGCCGGAATATTTGAAAGCAAGGCAATCTCAAGCTTCACTTTGGCTTCATGGATTCAAAATAAAGCCAGATTATCAAAGCAGTTATCTGTACTCTAAAGAAAACAGCCAAGCAGCCATACCAGAATGTTCCTATTGGGTTAGCTTTTCTTACTTAGCATACAGACCCGCTTGAATGAGGGCAAGGCAGAAGCGTCCACTGTCAAACTAGGATTGCTTATTTCTAACCTGAGCTGTGCAGTGTAGCCCTTTCTCAGTGACCTGACCAAATGGGGTGCCTTTATAATATAAGGCTCTCTAACTCAAGACCAATATTCAGGTTCAATGTCTTTCTCATTAAGGAAATTAAAAGCATATTCTGCACATACATAAATAGCACCTTTCCTCCAAACACAAAGCTCAAAGTACTTTGTTGTACATTACCTCATTAATCATCTTAACAGCTCTGTGATGGAAGAAGGTATTAATTTTCATAAAACATCTACAAAAATCATTTTAAATGGACATTTAATTGTTCCAATATTCATTAGGGCAGTGTAACCCACAGATCCTTGTGACTGATAAACTAAGTCTCCAATGGACCAGAAGAGGACATTAATTCTAGAACTGGAGTTGTTTCTTTCAATTCTTTTTTTCTTCCTGCAAAAAATGCCCAGGTATTTGTTTCCTAAAGTCAAAATCTTAAAACTTTCATCAGATCCAGAGAAGTTGATCTAGAAGGATCTTTTATTCTCTGACTGGAAGCAGTCTTAGAAATGGTACAACTTTATTAGTTCTCTCTACTGCCTGAATTAGCTAATAAAAATAACAGTAACAACAACAATAGTTAGGACTTGTTTAACATTTTAAGCTTTGCAAAGCACTTTAGAAATATTATTTCAGTTCCTCACAATGACTTTAATAGATAGGTGCCATTATTATTCCTGTTTTACAGATGAAATAACTGAGGCAGAAAGAGATGAAGTGATTTATCCAAAGTCACAGAGCTAGTTAGTGAATGTCTAAAGCCAGATTTGAACTCTGATCTTCATGACTCCATGTTAAGCAAATACTCTGATTTACTTGGCTTATATGGTGGGTGGGGAGAGACTTCACTCCTTTACTCCACTTAATATCTAGTGAACACAAAATTAAAGAACTTTAATACTAGATCTATTTCATCCCTCCTCATTTTATAAAAGAAGTCCAGGGACATGAGGAGACATGGGACTTGTTAAAGGCCACAAAGTTTGTTAGCAGAACATCTGGAATGAGAACTCCTGGTTACTTTTTCTATTCCTTCATGTAGCCATGACCCCTTCTCTAGAACCCTCAATGTAGTCATTTGGGTATTCTCACAACAGGAACAGCTTGCCATGGGACTATCCTGGGGAAGCAATACAGATTATTTGGATCTAGTATTTTATTCTGATCTTTGGATAACCTAGAAAATGCTTCCCAGGCTGAAGTTTCTTTTGTAGTTTTAACAGGAAAACAAAACAGTAATAACAACAACAAAAACTTCCTATGGGATAGGTTTACCATAGTATTATATCCCTGTTTGCTGACAAGAAAACAAGCAAAAAATAGTAAACCAAGGTGATTGTAGCTATATAACAAGGGCCAGAGTTTAAACACCATAATCTTTTACATCATTTAGGGATAAAGGAAATGAACACAACCACTGTGGAGTGGTTGAGTGGGGGTGGGAAGAACAATCAAAGGAGTACAACTAAAGCCATAAAGAAATATTGCCTTGTATCCTTGTATAATCCCATTTTGACTTTCCACAGGAGGTGGGTCCCACGTGACTTCCAGCTGACTTGCTGTGAGAGGGTTCACTTGTATGTTCTGTGGAGCCATTGCTGGTGCTAGAGAAAGAACAAGAAATAAAGAGAATTAAAAGAGAAATGTAATGAAACAAAGCATCAGGGAGGAGGATACTAATTCATTTGTGTGTGTGTGTGTGTGTGTGTGTGTGTGTGTGTGTATTCCTACTGGGTTTCTATATAAGCTAAACAAGCTAGTCAGCTTTGAAACTATCTTACCCTCCCATATAGAAATTTCAGATAAATTCACAAAATAGGCTGAATAAGCATAAGGATCCATTTCTTTGAAACCCATGTCTTTAGTTTTCTCTAGATAAAAAGATACACAGGACGCAAAACAATCCAGTCCACTGTGTTTCCAGAAAGACAATGGTAGAAACAAACTTTCAAATTCATTTCCTTTCAGACTTTAGAGCTAATCATTCAAAATTTCCCTCTGGGGGGCAATTTCAATTTCTAATTTCTGAAGATAAATTCATTCTTCTACCTGCCCACTCTGCCAGCCTGGGGGAGGAGGTCTCTGGAACATTGTGTTTATGTCACTAGGAATGAATTTCCTATGGAAAAAATGAAGAGGTGATTGATTGAAAGAGAATCAGGAGCAAATCACCTCACAACCATTCTGAAACACAAGCTTATCACCACAGAACGGGAAATAAATGGATTTATGTTTTTAAAGAATTTTTTTTTCTCATTACATTTTGCCAATTCAGGCAAAGTTCCATTCTAAACACTTTACTTCCAACTTTTGGTTGTATTTGCTCATTGCTATTCATGATTGCATGTAATCTTTATTTCCACCCAAACCCTACAAAAACATTCCTTCCTGTCCCCCCCCAAAATCCATTCCTGAGCTGAGCAACTGATGAGAGTAGAATTGAATGTCTTTCTTTGCACTTTTGTGTCTTTCCAGAGGCAAAATTCAGCCTCCCTCCAAAATTCCTAAGACTGGCCCTACAAAGGCAAGAGAAAGCACTACCATGCTTCCTCTTTCTCTTGCAGCTTCTTTCCCCAGTGCCTATGAGGGCTGCCTTTTTATTCTGTGCCTGTTTATAGATTGTAAATAGAAGTGATAAAATATTCACTGGCCAGGGGAGATAGCCCTGCTTATCTGTTTCTCTAGAGAGGCTTTCTCTGGAGAGAATGACCTTCATAAGTCACTCTCTCCCCACAATCTCCCCCCACAACTCGTTTTTGTCCCCCCCCCAGGTTATAAAATAAAATAGTAATTAACACCCACTCAGCCTGACACCAACTATTTATTTTGTTCTAACTGTGTGGTTTCCATATTATCACTGCCCACCCTGCCGTTAATGGAAATGTTAATAACCCGCGCCAGGTTGTTGTGACAGATGCTCAAGCTCATTATCAAAAATTCTTATTTACCGCTCCATTAAACAACAGAATCGCACAAAAAAACAATTCAATCAAAACTAACTGGAGGAATTTTAACAGCCACATTAATAATCCAAAACATAAATAAAGTTAATGTCTTTTGCATGTTTGCCATCGGCAACTCTATCGCAAAATTACTGTTGTACAATTAAAATGTGAAAGGCAAAATTGAACATGGCCATTACCCGGGTACTCTGTTAAAACTGTTTGCGCATTATTTTGTCTAAAGTTTCCCTTCAATGACACTGCCAAATGTGTGAGATGGGTCTAGGGCAAGGAATACCAGAGTCAGACTTCTTTGGAGGTGTTGGAATGAACTCCATCTCTTCACTAGTGCTCTTAGGGATATACAGATGATCTTGGAGAAGCCTCCTAGTGTGTATCTCCAAGCCGTGTCTGTCTCAGCAGGACTGCCTCTGAGCTGACAGCAACTAGCTCTGGAGCACCAAGCTGAATCAGAGCCATAAAACTGGGGCAGGCAACAAGGATTTTTTTGGATGATGGCACAAGTTGGGAAAAGAAATAAGCATAAAAAAGAAAAAAATTGTCAGCTTTGAGATTTATTAGTTGGATTGTGAAAACTGCTGGTTTCCTATTGTGAAAAATGCTGGTTTCCTACCCTGACAGGAGGACAGGCAGAACTGAAATCTAAAGAAGGTACCTAGTATTTACAGCTCCAAATGCTCTCCTTGTTTAATTGTAAATTGTATTTTGTTTGGAATTGATAAAGTGTCTTATGAGTCATAATCTCTTTGTTCTAGTGACTTAACATTTGTTGTGCAAGGAACACATATCAGCCTGAAATGCTTTTTTAAAATGCGTGAAATAATTTTTTTAAAGCATCTCAGTTCAAGAATCATTGACATATGCTGATTTGGAGATAGCATAGAAACCACTTTTCAAGGTAAAATGAAAAGGTTCAGGTTGCAGAGTGAGACCTTAGCTGAATGCCTGATGTCACAGTTGATGAGCCCATCCCAGGAGCAGCATTACTTATAATATCTTGGCCTTAAGTCATTCATGTCTCCTAGCAGCAGGTTAATCCAAAAAGGAAGTCTTGTCAAGTAGAGACAAATCTTGAATAATGTTGTCCAACAAACTTGGCATCACAATAATGTTATTAATATATTAAAACTAAATTTCACCATAATGTTGTAAAACCCTATTACACTAAACTTTAGCCAATGCTTTCAGTCAATAATCATTTAAATGACTCTATTTTTCTGGCATAAGACTAGGTTAATCAGAGACACATATTGAAGATTCTAGTTTGGGAACTTAAAGATCCCCTAAGGCAGCAGGGTGCAATGGTAAATGTGATAGATTTGATGTGAGAGGACCTGGGTTCAAATTTGGAATCTAATACTTAGCTGTAGGAAGTTGGGCAAGTAACAACTTTTCTGAGTATCAGTTCCTTCATTTCTAAAATGAAGGGATGGGGCTAGATGGATTCTGAAGTCTCTTCTGGCTCTAAATCTACGATTCTATGAATAATATTTTGTCAAAGATGTGTTTTTCCAGAGATAACACTGTTATAGTATACCCAGAATTGAAAGAGGAGCTAATATTACTTTAAAAACAGCTACTTCTCATATAACACAAATTCATTTAATACAATCTCAAATTTAAAGGAGGCATAGAATTACCCCACCAAAAATTACTAACTAGTTGGAAGAATATAGCTATGAATGCTTATGCCCCAAACTTTGTGGTAGTTACCCTGCTCTGGCCTGTAGGACTCCCTAACTCCCATTCCCCTATATGTTTTGACTATTAGAATTAGTATTTTGCCAGCCTCACCCCAAATTATTCTAATATACTTACAGACCCTGGTGAGGAAACCAGCCATAAGTTGAATGAATAAATCATTTGGTTGAAAATAGAAATTAATATAGAATTAGTTCATTGTTGGTTCTTGGATATTAGCTAGTTGTTGGACAATTTCTGCAGCAGACACTGGTGAGAATCTTAATTGCTAAGAAAGGATCAGATACTTCTGTTTTATATTTATTTCCCATCTAAGAATCTTGGTTTCAAAAATAAAGTACATGTTTATACAATGAGGTTATCAAGAGAATGGCCAAGAAATTTAAGTTGGGAAAATTGCCATTTGCCTTTTCCCTTTTCACACCAAATAAAAATATTGTCTCAGCTGTAAAGTTGGATGTGGTATATCAAGCTGAGGTAGGCCAACAAAAAGTTAATACTGTTAATACTCCGGTACTACATCTATAATCTATACAGCTACATCTATAATATGAAAGAGCGGAGCTCAGCTATTATCAGTGCTTATTCTAATCAGGGATTTTACAATGAACTCTCTGTTCTCATAACCTTCTTCTCCATTCTCCCCCCCCCCCACAATCTTCCTCCTACTCCTCAAACATCTCAAAATATAGAAGAAATGAAAAATAATTCCATCATATATTCATCCCATGCAAAGTTAGTGTCCACTACAACATATATAAATCACTATGCTAGATATCATAAGAAACAAAAAGACAATGACAAGGTCCCTTCTTTCAAGGGGCTTATGATTTAACAACTTAAAACGACAATCTACATAATTAGGATTCTTGATTTTTCCTGTGTATATAGACTAATTTCATTAAGGAGGCTCTATAATGTTACAGACTTTGATACAATATCATCGGCAAACAGGATCATCAAGAGCAAAGTATCAAACACATAGTCTAAAAGTTGCACAAAGTTCATGACATTCCCATATGTGATCTGAATAAGATTAAAGTAAAAAAGGGAAAGATTTAACAAAATAATGAAAATATTATAAAACAGATAATATTATACTTTAAAACTAGGTCAATATGTGGACTGCGGAATTCTTTAACATACTAGTTTCATGGCTTCTATTTTTCCCGAGTCTGACACCACTTATCTAGAGGACCTCACTATCATTAAGGAAACCTTCTATTTGAATGTGGCACTGAACATCCTCCATAACAGTGAAAAACAATTTGGCAAATATACATCTGCCTGGTTTTACTTCATTTAATATTAATAATCAGAGGGTCTGTGTACAAAGTTATATTTGTCTGTTGTTACATATTTCTAGGACTATAGCTGAAACATTTTGCTGGAAGAGATCATTTGATAGTCTTTTTCTCTACTGAAAATTATAGTTGGTTGTTGTCTTTTGTGTGTGAAAAAGATCAAAATGACATCACTATGTGGGGGACAAGATACAGTGTGTCCAATTGTGGGTGATTAGTACAAGTATGAAAGGCGCCACGAGTTGGGCACTAATGGTCCACATGCACATCTTGAGTAAAGGCATCTCCAAACATGCACATCTCACATTTCTTTTGAGCTACTGTTTTTCAAACACTTGGGAGTGTCTTTGTGTCACTTCTTCTGACCTTCATGTGAATACTTGTCTCGTATGAGTTCTCTGTAAAAAATTGTCTTTTAGCAAACATACATTTAGGATTTGAACAACATAGCCAATCCATTGGAGTTGCACTTTCTATAATAAGTTTGAACGCTTAGCAGTTCAGCTCTAGGCGGGACTGCAATGTTTGTCACTTTATCTTCTCAGGTGATCTTCAGAATCTTCCAAAGATATTTCAAATGGAAGAGATTTAGTTTCCTGGCATGGAAGTAGTAGACTGTCCAGGTTTCATGGGCGTACCACAATAATATCAGCACAATGGTTCTGCAGAATTTCAGTTTGTTAGGCAGCCTGATACTTTTTCTTTCCCACAGTTTCCTTCAGAGTTTCCCAAACACAAAGCTACCTTTGGCAATGTGTGTATCAGTCTCATCAATTATGTTTACAACCCTGGAAGGAATAGTACCAAGGTGAGTGAACTTCTCCACAGAATTCAAAATCTCTCCATATTGTAATTGATGGTTCCATATAAGAATGGTGTGCTGCTGGCTGGTAGAGAACCTCTGTTTTTGGTGTTAATTGTCAGGCCAAAATTAGCTTAAGTAGCAGATAATAGGCACATACTTTGTTGCATCTCAGGCTCAAAGGCTGAATTGAGTGCACAATTATCTTTGAACAAGTCATGAACCTACTCTCCTTCCATTTTAGTGTTGTCTTGTAGACTTTCCAAGTTAAATAATTTACTATTAGTAGAAGAGCTGACCTCAATGCCATTTTTATCCTCACTGAAGATGTCTAACAACATTGCTGAAAACAACATGTTAAAAAGCATGGGTGGTTGGGAAAATGTGAGAGCACTGTCCATCATTCAGAACTTGGGCAAGCATGCTGTCATGAAACTGATGTGCAATACTGATAAACTTCTCTAGATCACCAAATTTAGCATCATCTTCCACAAGCTTTCATGATTCAAGCCTTGGTAAGATTCAATGAACTTTACGTATAGACCCTTGTTCTGTTCTTGGCATTTCTCCTGGAATTCTCAGGCAACAAACCTATCTGCCATTCCTTGGCCCTTTCTGAATCCATAATGACTCCCAGGTAGATGACCATCAAAGGATCAGCATATTAAAAAGGACTCTGTCAAGAATTTCTGTGGTAATTGAAACAGAGACCTCACCCACTCTATCCCATAATTGTCACAGCACAATCTATTTCCTGCTCTTCTTGCCATATAACCCAGAAAATTTATATCAGCTTTTGTATGAGCTTGCCTTGTAAATCTCAGCTGGAATAGAATCAGCACCAAGTACTTTGCCAGGTGAGAGCAGCCTCATGACATTCTAAATCTCTTCTTCAGTTGGAAGTTCAGCTAGATTTCAACCTGAGATATATAGTCAATGGCTTCAGCACTGATTGATGATGATCTGGTGAGAATACTATGGAAGTGTTCAGCCCATTTCTCCAGGATCATATGGCTCCATCAGCCCCAAAATGCATGCTAGGTCTCTGGCCCATACATAACTTTCGGGGCATCATAAAAGCACTTTGGATTGTTACTATCAGCATAAAACTGAATTTCATCTGCCTTCTTATTGAGTCAAGAATCATGCACCTCTTCAAGTTTCACTTGCACATTACTTTTGATAGCTTTTAACACTGTCGTCTTAGAGAAGGATGAACTATCCTGCTGGTAAACCCCATAGAGTTCTCATTTTTTGGTTTGGCAGCTCCTGAATTTCCCATCATATTTGTCAAACTCTAGCCCAGGTGAGTAAATGTGGTGCTGTATACCAAATCTCTGAAAGTTGCCCACTCCTTTTCTACTCTACTGTTGTGAACCATATATTGGCTCAGCTTTTCCTCCAAGTTAGTAATGAACTGTTCACATGTGAAGAAGCACTCTAATTAAGGCTTCTGATAGTCATCTTGGCTTGGTGCTGCTACTTTTGTTGAATGCAAATGCTTAGTTTGGAGTGGGTAAGTCTATATTCAGTCCAACACTTAGTATCTCTTATTACTTTTATCAGGTCTGTCTCTTCTTACAATGACATAGTCTATTAAATGCCCATGTTTGCTATAAGGGTGCATCCACTAAGTTTTATGATAAGAATGTCATGAGATACACAAATATTCCATATTAAGTGAGCATTGCTATTGCTATATCTGACTTCATTTCTTCCCAGGACTCCATGCAACGTCTGATAGTCTGTCACCACCCTGGTGTTAAAATCACAAGTTTGTCGTCTTTTAGCATATTGATGACAGAGATCTTCAGATCTTCATAAAATTTTTCTTTAACCTCATCAGAGTTCATAATAGTAGAAACAGATGCACTGATGATGATGATGGAATGGTGCTTTCCTGCAAATAGCAGTCACACTGTCATGAGCCTGTCATTCACTCCTTTTGGGAGCATACAAGTTTGTCACCCAGGTGATTTTTGATTGTGAAACTGATGCTACCTTTACCACATTCCCCATTACTGTAACCACTCCAGAAAAAAACATGCTCTGTTTTCCAGCTCTGACTTCAGTAAGCTGCTCTTGTTTCACTCAGCTGCTATTTGGATGGGATACCTTCTGAGCTCTCTTACAAAAGTTGTTCATCTTTCAGGTCTACTACATTTCATCTTGTCCAGAAGAGTTCACACATTCCATGTATGATTGATGAGGGGAATCATCTTTGCAAAAGTTTTTGGACACATTTTTGTGCTTTGGTCAAAGAGTAGGATCCCTGACTGCTGTAGGAAGGAGGACAGGGTTAAGTTGGATGAAGCAATTTTTAGGGCACTTTTTTTAGCTCCTTTTTTACGCCCGGAGGTAAAGCTATGTAGCCCTTTAAAAAGGCTATTCTGACACCCAGGGGGCTGATGAATTGTGCTGCTGCTTCATTCTAATAAGACAACCTTATGGGCTGTAGTTGTGACCACAGTTCCCAGTGTAGCTGTACCTGCTGCTTCATTACCTGCCTGTTGCCACAGGATTTGAAGTTTGCAAAAATAGTAAAATGGTATGAATGATACCTTCTGATCTACACATAAATTGGATTTCATGAGGCAGAGTTTCATAAAGTCATCAGCTTCATTTTCTACTCCAGTCATCAGTTGAGTGACAAATCAAGACAACAGGTAATGGTTCAGGTTGCAGTGGAAGACCTTGTCATCTTCAATAGCTAACAATCACTGCAACAAACTCTTCTCATCCACCCATTCTGTCAGGAAAAGTCTTCATATGCTTCGGGCAGATATCTTTCCTCCAATTCATTGATGGACTTGAGACGCTTCAGTTACCCTCAACTTGGTTAGCATGTCTATGCAGAATGTTTACCAGGTTGTGATCACAGCACATGCAACAGCTTCTTGAGCCACAGCTGAGAGTTGTGTGGCAGGTGGACAACAAAGGTAGATGAGCTTGGAAACCTTCACATCAATAGAGCTAGTCCTCTATGAACACCTGTGCACCCCATTATGAACTGTAGATAAATACTGAAAATGGACAAGAGCCAGAACTGCATAAGAAGAAATGAATGTGCTGCATGATGTTGAAAAAAATTATACAGAGCTCTTTATAAGCCCAAGCTTTTCTCAATTTTAAGCATCAATTTACTTCCAGTGATGTTACAAGTCTATGAAATATAGTTTCCAAAAATTTTTAAACTTTGAGTATATTTTTAAAAATCATCTAAGGGGGATATAAGCTTTTATGTATCACCCACTCTATGCCAAGCCCTTTAATAAGTGCTTTCAAAATATTATCTCATTTGATCCTTACAGCAACCCTGTGAATTAGGCACTATTCTCAATTACAGATGAGGAAACTGAAGCAAAAAGAGATTAAGTGTCTTGCTCAGCATCACCCACCTAGTAAGTATCTGAGGTTGGATTTGAATTTAGGACTTCCTAACTCCAGCTTCAGTGCTCTATTCACTGTACCTCTTAACTGCCTCTGATTAATATTAACATAGAATTGCACATAAACAATGTCAAATGTAAATGAAGATATGCTGAATATGAGTATAAGATAGAAACTTCCATGTTTCACTGGTCTGTCCAAGAGATCTAAGATATCTATGTTAAGTGACAGAGGTTTTATAGGAAGACATGGGGAAAAAAAAAGGTTATGTGAATTTTAATCTTTTAACATTGGAGGGAGCAACAAACCACCATGTCTATAATTTAATACGATAGATAAAATTTTTAAAAAGAATACATTGCTTATTTTTAAAGCAGTTTTTCCCCTTTTGTGAATAAAAAAAACCTCCTTCAAGATGATTTAATTATATCATCTGCTAACTCTATTGAAGAACTTATAAGATTTTACATAAAAGATATTGAACATATAATTTAAGAAAAGAACATATAAGATATTGAAATCAAGAGAAATAAAAGAATTCACTAATAGAATCTGCTTCTCACAGCAGCTCTGCCAGCATATATTTGTTCCATTACAGTAAAGCATATCAACTCAAGCACCTCAGATCTATGTAATTATTTAGACTGCAGCTTTCTGAATAAATAAAGGTGTTTTAAGTGTGTAATTTTGTTTCAACTCATTTGGGTTTAATTAAAAACAAAAATGGAGCAGATGAAATAGCAACAATATCAAAAATGTAATGCAGGGACAGAATCCTAAGAGTGGGTGGGTGGACAGGAAAAACAAGGACTTTGGTCTCTGCACAACTCTTCTCAATTCCTAATCACAAAAACCTCCTTGAAAAAATCACTTGATTATGATCATAAGCTTACAAACAATGTGTAGGAAACATTAGGGGAGGTATGAGCCTAGGATATAGAAAGCAAGATGCACAGCTATTAACCCTGCCCTCTACAAGCTTATTTTCTAAATGGCACCCATGAATATATATTAAAAAGCAAAATGTTACATTATTTTTCTTTCCTAAAATACCTGAAAAATCATCCCACCTGTCTGTCATCTTTTATATAAATGTGATTTAGTCAGGGATACAAGCATGTGTCATACTGCATTATCCATTTGAGGCATCTTTCATCTTTAGATCCTTGGCAAGTAGGAACTCCCTCCTCTATCACCTGTGGTGGCTTGTGAGGAGATTAACCATAAGGTGAGGTATAACAGTAAGATATAGGATGCTCTGGTCTTCAAGACAGTCGGGAGCTGGAAATGAACAATGGAGAAAAGGAGGAAGGAGGAAGGAGGGGAGGGAGGGAGGAAGGAAGGAAGGAAGAGGGAAAGAAGGGAAGGGAAGGGAAGGGAGGGAAGAGGAGGGAGGGAAGGAAGGAAGAGGGAAGGGGAAGAGGGGAGAGGGGAGGGAGGAGGGGAGGAAGGGAGGAGGGGAGGAGGGAAGAGGGAGGAAGGGAGGAGGGAAGGAGGGGAAGAGGGAGGAGGGAGGGAAGGGGAGGGGGAGGGGAAGGAGGAAGGAAGGAGGGAGGAGGGAAGGAGGGAAGGGAGGGAAGAAAGGAAGGAAGAAAGGAAGGAAGAAAGAGAGGGAGGGAGAAAGGAAAGGAGGAAGGTGAGGGGAATTCAACGAGCTAAAAATTTTTAAATCACTCAATGAAATGGTCAAAGGATATGGAAAGACAATTCTCAGATGAAGAAATCGAAACTATTTCTAGTCATATGAAAAGATGCTCCAAGTCATTATTAATCAGAGAAATGCAAATTAAGACAACTCTAAGATACCATCACACACCTGTCGATTGGCTAAGATGACAGGGAAAAATTAATGATGATTGTTGAGGGGATGCGGAAAACTGGGACATTGATGCATTGTTGGTGGAGTTGTGAACAATCCAACCATTTTGAGAGTAGTTTGGAACTATGCTCAAAAAGTTATCAAACTGTGATACCTTTGATCCAGAGTGTTACTTACTGGGATTATATCCCAAAGAGATTATAAAGAAGGAAAGGGACCTGTATGTGCACGAATGTTTGTGGCAGCCCTTTTGTAACGGCTAAAACTGGAAACTGAATGGATGTCCATCAGTTGGAGAATGGCTGAATAAATTGTAGTATATGAATATTATGGAATATTACTGTTCTGTAAGAAATGACCAACAGGATGATTTCAGAAAGGCCTGAGAGACTTTACCTAACTGGATGCTGAGGAAATGAGCAGGACCAGGAGATCATTATATACTTCAACAACAATACTATATGATGACCAGTTCTGATGGACCAGGCCATCCTCAGCAACTAGATCAACCAAATCATTTCCATGGAGCAGTAATGAACTGAACCAGCTATCCAGAAAAGAACTCTGGGAGATGACTAAAATAATTACATTGAATTCTAATCCCTATATTTATGCACACCTGCATTTTTGATTTCCTTCACAAGCTAATTGTACAATATTTCAGAGTCTGATTCTTTTTGTACAGCAAAATAACGTTTTGGTCATGTATACTTTATTGTGTATCTAATTTATATTTTAATATATTTAACATCTACTTCATCCTGCCATCTAGGGAGGGGGGGGTAAGAGGTAAAAAATTGGAACAAGAGGTTTGGCAATTGTTAATGCTGTAAAGTTACCCATGCATATATCCTGTAAATAAAAGGCTATTAAATAAAAACCAAAAAAAAAAAAATTTTTTTTAAGGAACAACAAACTGCTATATTTTAAATTCTTAATCAAGCTATATGTATTTTAGTTATTCCGTAGGAAATTTTAGGAGGCAAGCTCTTTTTTTCAGGGGTCTTCAAACTTTTTTTGCATATGCAATTACTTTTCATTTCCTCTATATTTTGGTATCTCTAAGGAAGAAAAGATTGGGTGAGGGGGGGAGAGGACAGACAGTTTAAAGCCAGAAAAACTCCCTAATTAGAGTAGGCACCAATGATGGCTGAGCTCCCCTTTTTCTTAGAATCCCAATACCCAATGGGAATGAGGAGATATGACAACAGTAAATGGCTTGAGAGAATCCCCTACTATCTCCTGATAGATCCCAATTCACTGTCTGGGAATCAATGCTCTCTATCATCAAGAAATGGATCTTTTTATCTTACATCTGCTATATCTCCTACTACTTTAGTAGGTGCTCAATTGTTATGTATTGAGAGTTGACTGTTTTTGGTGAGTGTTACAGCTACCAATAATAATCAAGCACTCAGAGTATTTATTGAAAGCCTAAATGCTCAATATAGTGAGACTAAAGAATAGTCTTCAGGTTTGTTGGGGACAAAGAATTTTCCACAGTAGAAACACTGCATATACAGCCTCAGTTATATGTATATCATCCCATCAATGTCAGAGGAGATCAGAGAAAGAAAAATAGCAAAATGTTGTTCAGATCAGGTCCAGGCTGCAAGGCTTCTGAGCTTTCTTTGAATTCCAAGTATCTGTGGTCTGTGTGAAGGAGTGCCAATATTTTTAAACACAGGAGGGAGAAAGTTTTATGATCATAGTGGGAGGTGGAGGAGACAGTTAAGAGTGTGAAGGGTAGATTAAACAAAAGTTGTAAAGAAATGGGAATGAGCATGATAACTTCAGTTGACATAATTAAGGCAATCTAATTATAGAATGGGTTTATATTAGTGGGCATAATCTATAGCCAGTATAGACATTTAAAAAAAATAAAAGTGTAGATTTGACATTCAAAATTGAGTTCTAGTCCCAGTTCTGCACCTACTGACCATGTGATCATAGGTAAGTTAAAGGCTCTTTGATCCTCCATTTTCTCATTTGTAAGATGGAGATAATTGTATTTCCTTGCTCCTCTCCTAGGACTGTTGTAAGGCTTCAATAACATAATATGTTTGAAAGTGTTTGGAAACTATAAAGCTGTATACAAATGTGAAGGATTATCATTATCATTATTATAATTATCCTATAGATAATAGGAAACCACTATAAGTTTATCAGCAGGGAGATGATGAAAGTAGTATTTTAGGAAGATTAATCTGTCAGTGATGAGCAAGTTGGCTTAAACCACTGGCTTTAAATTATTCAAAGCCTATATAACCCTTTCAGTTTTGATTCTGATTCCAGAAAATACCTACTAAAGACTTTATTCAGGTTAATATAGAGATAGCTGCCTATAATGAAATGGTTGTTCCTATGTGTTAGACTGTGTATAGGGGATGGGAGGGGAAAGGTCAACTTGGTTTAATACTAACCAGCTATGTGACTTTGGAAAAATCTCTTTATCACTATTGCTTTCCATTTCTTCAGGGGAAAAAACAAAAAGGATTAAACTAGATTGAATGTAATTCAATGACAACAATGGAAAAGGATATCACACATATACACACATATATACAAATATACATATGCGTGTGTGTGTGTGTAGTCTGACTTTAAGGATTGGGCATCCCTCTACAGATAGTCTGAACAATAGTCTTTTCTTTGTCCAATGATTTTTTCCTTTGTGGATTGGAGGGTTATGTCTTTTGAGTGGTTATGGGTCTTACAGGAGACTCCTCAGAGTTCTGAGCTTCACTATAGTCTGGATAATATGATCAACAACAGTATATGGAATACACCTCAGGATCTTCTGGGCAACCCCTTTTCATTCTGACTCTGCACTGGATATCTTGCACAAGAGTAAAACTGCTTTCATGAGCATACAAATCTCTATTTTATAACTGATTGGATGTACATATTAGATGTTTGACATTATTTCTTGAATTGTTTAATTGGATTTGATCTAATCCAACTCCTTTTTTTGACTATTATTCAGTCCCTTTAGTCATGTCTGATTCTTCATGACCCCATTTGGAATTTTCTTGGCAAAGATACTGAAGTAATTTGTCATTTCCTTCTCAGTTCATTTTACAGATTAGGAACTAAAACAAACAGGGTTAAGTGACTTGTCTACTTAATTTAAGTCACACAGTTAATACAAGTCTAAGGCCAGGTTTGAACTCAGCAAGATGAGTTAAAGTGGCTTGTCCAAGGTCACATAGTCAATAAGTGTCTGAGCCTAGATTTGAACTCAGCTCTTCTTGACTCCAGGTCCTGTGCTATATACACTGTACCACTTAGCTGCCCATCCCCTTCATTTTACCCATGAAAACACTGAAGCCAGGAGATACAGAGTTCATATAGTAGTTGGCAGGTTAGTCACATAGCTAATAGGTAGAAAGCAACACTAGCACCCAACTCTTCTGATCCCCAGTCCAGGACTCAGTGTGATACATACTATTATACAGACATACAGACATAACTATTTCATTACCTATCTCTACAATAACCATAACATAGTTTTTAGCAAGTATTCTCCTGGAGTCAGGATCAAAACTGAAAGGGTTATATATACTTTGAATAAATAAAGCTAGTGGCTATTAAATTATATTTACAGTGTGTGTATGTATTTATATCCAAGACATGCCCAGAATTTAATAGGATGAAAAAAGTAGCTTGAATTGCATTTAGTAAAATGCATATAGTATTTTTAGTGACTCCAAACTTCTCCTCCAAATAAATATCTTCTTAATTACACTATATTTTCAGAGATATTATATGGCTGAAAAATCATAGAATAGTGGTGGGTCATGGAGGGCAATGGAGGGATTCGTAATGGATGTATTGAAGAGTCAAAATACTGCCAAAAAAACAATGGCCCATCAAAAGTAATGCAAGAGTATCATCTAGAGAAACATAGGAAAACTACTATATCTCAGCTACATTACATAGGTTTATGCTATATAATACACAAATACATACTATATATCATATACATACTAAATAATGTATACAACATAGTTTTAGACTATTTAAAATAACTAGACAATTTAAAGTTGTAATATTGCTGTGGTAAAGGAAATGTATGAATTGGTAAATTTGGAAAAATATGGAAAAACTTGGACTTATGAAGGATGATGCTATCTACCTTCAGAGAAATAGAGGACAAAAAAACATAGTATGTTCTTATATAGATGTATAAGAATATGTATAGATATCTATATCTATATCTATATATATATTATAATATCATAGATATCTATATAAAAATATGTGTATGGGTATATATCTATATGTATATATCCATATAACTTTATATATATGCATGTGTATGTATAAATATATATTCATACTTAATTGTATTCTTTTGGGGGAAAGTAAAGAGGAGGAAAGGGGAAAAAAATTATAAAGTAAAAAGTACACAGCAGAGAACAAAAGAAAACCTACAAGGAAGCAAAGAAAAGATGAAGAATTCTGAACATAATATGTAATATTTATTATATAGGCCTTCTTGAAATGAAAATGTATTGTTTCATATTTTGAATACTTTCTTATGTTCTGCTTGCACATAGCATTTTTTTTCCATTTTGTATTTAAGTTTTACATAGGTAAATTATAAAAAAAAAAAAAAAAAACAGTTTCAGAAAAGAGATGGATGATGAGAAGAGATTGGCCATTCCAGTAGCAAGAGCAAGTAATAAAAGATGAATAACCCATGTGCTTCCCTGATTGAAAATCAATATTGAGAGCCCTAGAGGAAGGTCCCAGACTCACTGAGTAGACTTTCTTTACAATAATTTCTAAAAGGACATTGAGAAGTATCACAAATGATGAGTTGTGGACAGATCCGCACTACTGGAGGGAATAGTTATATCAATGAAATTGCAGATGTATTGTGGGAAATAAAAAGATTAATAAAACTTCTGTTCTTAAGAAACCTATAATTTAGTAGGGGAGCAAAGACAAGCACAAATGCAATTATAATACATTATGATTATAGATACATGTGTAACACAAAAATCTTATGGTTCACTGAAGCATGACATTTTAGATTTGAAAGGGATCATAAAGATTAAGATATAAAGTACAATGGGGGTATAGAAGAGGAAAAGATAACTTCTAGCTGAGTGGGTTCAGGAAAAGGAAGAGATTAACATTTAAGCTAGGTCTTGGAAGATTAGTAGTGAAACTATAAATGGGGATAAAATAAGGAGGAATATTCTAAGAAGAAAGAATAGCATGAGCAAATTCTTACATTTTGAAAAAGGCAAGTTTGTTTTATAAATGGCAAGTAATCTAGTTCAGTCAGAATATAGTAAAGGTGAAGAGGAATGGAAAAAAGCTAAAGATGGAAATGTAGAAAGGGTCCAAGATACCAAGATGAAGAGTGCACATTTTATTCTGGAGGCAACTGAGAGGTCATTGGAGGTTTTTGAATATAAAATTAATACAATCAGAGCTATACAGTTGCAATATATACCAAGAAACAGGGAATAAAGTTTTGAAACAGGATGTGAAAATATGAAAAAAAATGGGGACAGATAGTTAAGACCTTGTAGAAGCAGAGATTTATAGGATTTGATAATTTATTGGCTGTTTGGGTAACAGGATTATGGAAAAGGTAGAGTTAAAGATGAGACTAGAGTTTTGGGTGATTGGGAAAATCATGATACCATTAGCAAAAATAAAGAAATCATGGGGTTGGGATAGTGATGATAATGAACTTGTTTTTGAATAAATTAAATATGATATTTGGAAATGCATGGAAGAACATTCTAGAAGGGAAATATACTAGCAATACATATTTGAGAGTGATAAAGAGGTGATAGTTGAGCTTGTGGGAGTGGGGTCACTAAGAAATAAAATTAGGAGAAAAGAAGTCAAAGAAGAAAAGAGTCAAGCATTGAACTTTTAAAAATACCTTAATTCAAGTTATTTTAAAGTTCCTTTTCAACTTTAAAATTTTACAATTTGATGAAAACTTACTCCAAAATATCAAGGTCCCATTATCTCTAATACAAGAATATCTGAGAGAATATGGAAGGACTAAGAAGTGTTACTAAGGATGCAGTTGTTATAGACCTTGTTACAGAGTCATCAGTGACCAAAACCTTAAGAGTTTTCTGTTTCAAAGACCACAAGCAGTGCCCAATAATACAGCCTTATATACAGAATATGTGAATATAAGAGTTTAGAATGAAAAGGGTTTCTCCAAGGAATTAAGAATGGAACACAAAGAGACACAGGGCAAGTCACTTAAGAACAGTAGATCTCCTGAAGTTATAGTACCCTGTCCTGAAGAGGCTCTACTTGGCTCTCTTGTGTTCAATAAACATAGCCAGAACTGCAATCATGATTTTAGGGGGGTGATTTTAGAAATACTGGCCCTCATTTTTTCAATCTACTGCTTACAGACAGCCTCAGATTGGGAAAGTGGCTAAAACCCTCATTAAGGCAATGGCAAAAATGACTGCCTTCCTGTTTCTCCAACTCATTTGCCCAACCTCCTTAATTGCAGTAGTACAAAAGAGAATTACAGTGGTTCAAATTGTTAAACCATCTGCCATTTTCAAATACAAGGATTTGTTTTTTAGAAGAAGAAGTGATTTTTCACTTAACCTTAGGGTTCCAAGAAAGAAAGTTCGAAAATGTGCAAATAAATAAGGTCTAAATCAGGCCATAAAAATAGGAAATCCTATAACAAGCAGGTTAGGAATTTTAATCCAAATGAAAAACATCTTCCCTGGTCTGCAAATTAGTACTCACACTCCATGTTAACAGACTGAGAGGTGGAGTAGATTTGGACCTTTCAATTGAACTTTGCCTAGGCTGGGCTATTTCCAAAGCCCTTCCCCCCTCCCTTTTTTTCTTTTGGGGCTCCAATAAGCAGCTAAGCAGAATCAGATCTATGTGGCTTTTTTTTCACTTTGCAGGGGGATTTTTTCCTCTTATCTTATTAACAAGGGGTAAACATCCCACAATTCCATTCTCAAACACAAGCTCAGCTGGAGCTGCCAGAGATGGAGAAGCACTGTTTCCTCAATTATCCAGTACCAAGAACCTTAGCACTGGATAATTGTGGCCTCTGGGTTATTCTGGCATTAGTTCAAGTGAGTGACTCTGAGTGGTAGGCAACCTGCCATTAGCTGGGATAATCCACAAAGAAGCTGGCCAGGAAATATGTCCATCCTTTATGGTTAACATCAGGTTAACAATGTTTTCATCATGTTCCTTTCTGGGTCAAGAATATGGGCTCCTGACTGTCTATGGAATCAAGTCCAGATTCCTTGGTCTGTCCTTTAGAATCAGGCTTCATTCAACCTATCCTCCCAAAGTTACTATTTAAGAAGGGCGCCTGACCATCTCCTTATTTCCTAGCCAGCTGAACTTGTTTGGACTTTTCCATTGTGTTCTCCTACCTGATACTTCCGCTCCTAGTTTTTAGCTTCATTTTGTGTGTTCTCTCCCCAGTTAGACTTTAAGGTCTTTTGGGGCAGGGTTTTTTTTTCATATTTAAATTTCCAGCACTTGGCACAATGGCTGGCACATAGCAAGCATTTAAGGAATATTTATTGACTGACTTAATTATCTGACATGAGCTCTCCTGCTGAGTAAGTAAGGATGGAATCTGATTTTCTAATGATCAAAATTCTACTTTTTTTAAGACCTACCTCAAGCCCCATCAAAGGGTTCAAATGTCACTTCTACTTCTTGCAATTGTGTGACAACTGGATTCAATGGCTTCTGAAGTTTATTCTAGTTCTTAATCTATGAGCCTACATTTTAAAAAGTTTTCCTCAATGACTTTAGTTCATATTGGTCTCTCCTCGCCCAGAACTAAATGTGTATTTTTAAACTGTAACATTTCACACTGGATCACATATGACCTGTGTATACCATTGTTTTCTAATTGTATTAAGAATCTAGTTTGGCCTCTCTAACAAGACCATGAGTTGCTCAAGTATTCAGACTGTCTAATGCCTTTCAGTATTCCCACAATACCTAGTATAATTCTAGCTACAGAGAAGCTGCTCAATAAATACATGTTGATTAACTGATAACAGGGCCTATTAAAACTAAGTTAGCTAAAAGTTTTAAAATCAATCTGTGGTGATAATATGTACGTTTTTATAATGTTTTATAGTTTACAAAGAATTTTGTATATCCATATTTGCTTTTCATAATGTGAGCTGGATAGTGCTTTAAATAATAATAATTATTATTATTATCATTTTATAAGTGACTCCAGAGAACTGCCCAAAGCCACAGTTAGGTAGCAAAATACTGGCCGAGCGCAGGATTTGGCCCAAACTCTTCAGGTCCTCAAGTCTAGTGCTGTTTGTACTCACTAATGAAATGTAATAGAAGCAGATAAAGTATTTATTAAGTACTGACTACATGTCATATCTATGCTCATCCACAAAGCCTATCAGTGTTCATGATATTCACTCTCAGCTTTTTTCCTCAATTGATGGAAATTAATAAGATTAATAATGTTATAAAAAAAATTTTAGGTGTAAAGATGAGACTTCTATTACAAACTAACTCAATTGCTTGCTGTCATTTTTATTATTTATGAAGCATTCTGAAATTTCTGGTAAATATGACATAACAGTCTAGACTTTCCATTTCCATAGCAACAATTGTTATATTGTTTCTTGGGAACTCTTTCCTACTCTGGCATCTTGGTTCTAAGAATTTTTCTTAATTCTGTTGTCACAACTCATACGTTTACAAATACATTTTTTAAAGTAGATATTAACTTTAACAATTAATTTGGGCAGCTACTGGCACAGTGGAAAGAATACCAGACCTGGAATTAGTAAAATTCATCTTTCTGAGTTCAAATTCAATCTCAGACACGAATTGTGTGACCCTGACAAATCTCTTAAGTCTGTATGCCCCAATCATCTCATCCGTAAAATGAGCTGAAGAAGGAAATAACAAATCGGCCTAGTATCTTTGCTAATAAAATCCTTAAAGAGGGTCATGAAGACTCAAAGATGACTAAAAAATGAATGAACAATGATAATACCCTAATTTTAAAAAAAAAATCTACAAGTTGTTTCATTTGCTTCATTTCTTATAAGATGTCCTTGGGAATTAGGCTTGTGTCAGAACAGCAAATAAAATGAGAAACCAAATCCTTATGATGCATAGATGAGACTATGCTGGAGTTCTGGGATATTTTACATTTTAATGTCTGGAGGAGGCCCGGGATTTATGGCAAGACAAATTCTGGGCCCAACCTTCTTGATAGAAACTTATTAAGTATCAGGGCACTAAAGTAACCATTAGAATATGTACTATAGCTTCAGAGTTAGCATGAAAATTCAGATGTCATTTTGATTCTGGATATTTGCATCACTTCTCATCAGGAGCAGTGGGTGAAAAGCCCAGAAAACCCAGCTCTAAGTCACCTGCTGTTTTCATGACTTCATTATTAATCTTTTGTTACAATAACACATTACTGAAATATCCCACTGAATGGCACTGATGAGGGATTGCAACTCTATGAAATTCAGAAGGGCAAAATTAATTTTCTTTAATTACTGTCATTTACTCTTCATTATAAACTTATGTTTTCAAACTCATGCAGATCCAGATCCTTGCTAATGCCATTTAATAGGCTCTTAGATTGGCACTAATTGTCACTAGGGGGAGCTAAAACAGCTAGAAACTTAGCAGCTCTTTTCATTGTTCGAACTAACAGTAAATAATTAAAACACATTTTGGGGGAGGGAAGTAAAGCAGAAATCTACATTCTACAAGTTTTTCCTTTACTTCCTTTTATTTGCATATTTTTATATTTATATATTTTTTCCCATAGATGATTAGGATCACTAATTAAATTATTAAAACAAACAAATTCCAGAACAACCCCAGCACAAAAATTAAAAGGGCCTTTAACTGGAAATTAGGAGGCCTGTATCCTAATCTAAGCTTTGTCAATAACTTTTTATGTGTTATATTGAGCAAATTACGTGACCTCTACAAAATGAAGATGTGTTTAGATTGGATAGTATCTAAAGTCCATCTCAGCTCTGATTTTTTGTGACTCTCAGATGTTAAAAGTCCAAATCCCACTACTAGGAATTAAATACTAAAAATAACAATATTAATTTGTGTTTCTTTAGAATTTTCTTCTTTTGGTGAAAGTTGTGAGACTAAAGAAAAAAGTCTTATGTGTTTATCAGATCACCTCTTTTTCTCCCCTTTAGTTTGGCTTTGGAAGTCCTAGGGAAAGCTATTTCTGAAACCTAGTTGTTGAGTGTAAAAGGGCATCATAGAGAATAACACAAGTCATCTCATTTTTCTTTTCCAGAGATTAATGCTGACATTTTCTCTGTGTTGTCATTTAATATGTGTAAAGGTTCAGAATTAAGCTTCAGTAATCTTTCACAGTTCTTTGGTCAAACTATGTAAAAGTATGTGAAGAAGAAGAAAGAGAAGGAGAAGGAAGGTAGGAAGTGGAAGAAGAAGCAGTAACAGCAGCAGTAGCAGCAGCAGTAGAAGCAATTGACCTCCATCCACCAAAAGATACTGGTAGTGCTACAGTCCCAGAGATTGACTACGAAGCCACCAAACTCCTTATTAATCTACTCTGGATCAGGTCCTGTTTTAAGTATTAGGGATACAAGGACAAAGAATAAAACAATCCCTACTTGGAAGGATCATAAATTCTAATACAAGTATATGCAAATATATATAGGATAAATATGAAATTAAGAAATCTATATAAGACTATATGCACAAATGTATATGTATATGGGGATGAGATGATATCATGATATCATGTGTGTATACACACATATACAAATTAGTTAAAGACAAGGTAGTTTGAGAGAGAGACCACTAGCAGTTGGGGAAATCAGGACTTTCTTAAAAAAAGATGGTTCTTCAGCTACATTTTATTTCATTTTTTTGCTTTGTCACACATAATTTTTAAAATTTTATCTTTCTAATAATTTCTTCAGTTACATTCAAAACAAAAACATTTTTACATTTGTTTTTAAAATTTTTGAATTTTTGAGAAACCACATCTGAAGTTATGCAAATTTTTCCATAAAAGTCAAGTTGTGAAAGAAAACATAGATCTCTCATTCTAATGGAAATTTTTAAAAACCTCAAGAAAAATTACGTTAAAAAAGAGAGAGAGAGAGAGAGAGAGAGAGAGAGAGAGAATGCTTCAATCTGTATACAGACACAATCAGTTCTTTCTCTGGGTATGGATAGGATTTTTCATCATAAGTCCTTCAGAGTAGATTGTACTACTGAGAATAACAAAGTCATTTACAGCTGGTCATCCCAGAAAATTGCTACTACTTTGTATACAGTACATTTCACTTTGCTTTAGTTTATGGAGATTTGTTTGTTTGTTTTTTTGAGCTACATTTTAAAAGAAGATCAGGGTTCTTTGAGATGGAGGCAAGGAGGGAATGCATTCCAGGAATGGAGGATGGTTGGTACAAATACATAGGAGATGAAATGATGTATGTGAGGAAAAGAAAGTACACCAATTTGGCTTGAGCACAAACTATAGGAAGGGATTAATATCCACTGAGGCTGAAAAGACAGATTGGAGCAAGACTGTGAAAGAATTTAAAAGCTAAATAAAAGAGTTTATATTTTTTACTAGAGGTAATAGCAAGCCATTGGAGTTGATTGAATAGGAAGGAAAGAAGGAAATAATAATTTATGAGGTATCTATGATGTGCCAGGAAATGTGCTAAATGCTTTATAAATATTTTCTAATTTAATCCTCAGAAAATCCTAGGAGATAGATACTACCACTATCCACCCCTCCCCACCCCCTTCACAGCAGAGATACAAGCTTTATAGAAAGAGACAGAGATAGAGAGAAACAGAGAGACAGAGAAAGAGAAAAGACAGAATTGAAAGAACAATGATTTGGGAATCACAAGATCTAGGAGAAATCCCATTTCTGACACTGACTCTCTGTGTGGCTGTAGTTAAGTTGCCTAACTTCCACAGGTCACAGTTTCCTCAAATGTAAGAAGACAGGATCCTGTTGGACTACATAGCTTCTGAGGTCCATTCTTGCTAGAAAGTTAGGATCCAGCTTCTTTGTGTATAGATGAGAAAACTACTGGACATTCCAGGACTGGTCATGGAATTGAATGGAGAGGGAAAAACTGCAAAGGGCTAGAAAACTGTATATCCTTAGACCTAGCAATATTGTTACCAAGTCTGTTCCCCAAAGAGATCAAGAGATTTTTTATTTGAAAGTTCCAGGATGAGGTGATATCGTGGCATGCAAGTGAATTCGATTTAAGTGAGGGAGCACTGTGCAGAGTCACCTGCCTCATTTTCTTCTGATGGATATAAATAGCAAATTAGGTGTAGCAATGATAGGAATGCTGGGTCTGGAGTCTGGAAGACCTGAATTCAAATCTGACCTCACACTTACTAAGTATGTGATGCTGGACAAGTCACTTAACACTGTTTGCCTCAGTTTCCTCAACTGTAAAATGAGCTGGAGAAGGAATTGGCAAACCAATGCAGTATCTCTGCAAGGAACCCCCCCCCCAAAAAAAAGAGGTCACAAAGAGTTAGATATGACTCAAATGACCAAACAACAGCAACAATAAAGCACAGAGTCTTCTTCATCTTGCTTATTTTATATGGCCTGAATGAGAAGCTTTATGGTCTGGGTTAAGCCCTACTTTTACTAAAGATCTTTATTAATGATCTGGAAGAGAGGGTAAACAGCACATTAATTACATTCACACATATTAAATTGGAAGGTGCTGTGAACCACTTACTAGAGGAGAGAAACAATATCAAGCAGCCAGGCTTAATAAAGAGGTTGGCTTACTGCCTTCTTGGCTTTAGGACATGTGTGATCATAACAAGTACTTAACACCTAAATAGTGTTTTGTATTTTTAAAGTGTCTGACAGTCATGATTGTAATCTGCACTGTTAGGGATTTCAGTTTCACCAAAAAACTCACACACACAAAAAAAACAAACAAAACAGAAATCATTAATTAGGGCCCTCTTCCAGACTTTGGGGCAAGAAAATAGGCCCTATGGCCTAAAGTTTGGGAATGGGAGACAGTAATCACTATAGATCATATTATCCTTTGATGACTGGCTAATATAAGGAGAAGCAGCTATTTGATCAAAGATGGCTGTCCCTCAAGGAAAGTAATCTAGGGTTGGGCATTTATATATCCTGAACCTCTCTACCCCAGGAAAAGTATGAAAACTATGGAAGAAAGGGTGTTGGCTACCTTGGTGGGGGGAATAGGGGAGAGGAGAGAAGGAAGAGGGAGAGCTTCCAAAGCATCAATTAGTTTGCTATCACATTTAGGTCATGGCTAAATGGCACTTGTAGTTAAGGCTATTGACACAACTATATCTAAATCCTTTCTAAAACCTAATCTTCTAAACATCTGTGCCTACATAGGAATCTGTATGAAGGATGTGTTTTTGTTGAAGGATGTGTGTGTTGGGGAGAAGGGATTTAAAGGGATTTCATTCATTCTTGTTTTAAGTCCTTTGGAAATCTCTCTGTCCTCTGACAGAAATCACAATTTCCAGTCATTCAGAGACGGGTGCTGCCTTACTCCTGAAGTCACACAACTAGCTAGCAAAGAAGACAAAATTTACAATCATCATCATTGTCTGTGCATGATTAAGGGAATCCTGGGTCCTGAACTGCCTGGAAGCCATAGCTATAAAAGTTGGGGGCAAGGGCTCCCATTGGTTTACCCTGTTGTGATGTTAGTTCCCTTATAGCTTTCCAGGAAGTTTTCTTGTAAAGGTTGTGAAAGCATTAGCAAGTTCCATTGGAAGCTTTTCCCCACCATGTTTGGTAGCTAGCCATGCTTGCCCTGAGTGAGTGTGTGTATGTGTGTGTGTGTGTGTATGCGTGTGTTTGCCCATGTGCATACGCACTTTCTTATGAGCGGTTCTTGTTTGTATCCAGGGAATGATGGAGGCTCCTTGTGAAATTCCTTTTGTCTGCTTCTTTGTGTATAGATGAGAAAACTACTGGACATTCCAGGACTGGTCATGGAATTGAATGGAAAGGGAAAGACTGTAAAGGGCTATAAAACTGTATATCCTTAGACCTAGCAATATTGTTACCAAGTCTGTTCCCCAAAGAGATCAAAGAAAAAAGAAAAAGGAATGTCTAAGTTCAAAAATATTTATAGCAGAGCTTTTTGGAGTGGCAAAGAATTAGAAACTGAGGGGATATCTATCGATTGACAATGGCTGAACAAGCTGTGGCAAATGATTTTGATGGAATACTTTTGCACTATAAGAAATGATGAGGAACACTGTTTAAGGGAAAAAAAAACTTAGAAAGACTTCTGTGAACTGACGCAAAATGAAGTGAACAGAACTAGAAGAGTACTATACACAATAACAACAATATTGTAATAACGATTAACTGGGAATAATTTAGCTATTCTAATCAATACAATGATCCATGACAATTTAAAGGACTCTAGAGGGAAATGCTTTCAGATAGATTACTATTGAACTCTGAGTGCAGACTGACATTTTCTTTCACTTTATTTTCCTTACTCTTTACTCTCTATTACAACATGGTTAATATGAACATTTGTTTTCTAAGACTATATATTTATGACTATTGCATTTTTTGTCTTTTCAATGGGTAAGAAAGTGTTGGGAAGGAGGGAGAGAATTCAGAATTAAAAATTTATATATAAAAAAATTTAAAGAGGAAGGTAAGAGATTAGTATTTGCTCTGGTTGAATGGGTTTAAGTCCCCACCTATATTTCTCATTTTAGCAAAAGTTCTTAATCATTTTTGTGTTATGGATTCCTTTGGCCATCTGGAGAAGTCTATGAAATTCTCAAAATAATGCTTTTAAAAAGCATAAAATAAAATACTTAGACTTTCAGAGGAACACAATTTTATTGAATTATAATTATGAGAATATTTTATAAATTGAAATGTATGGATCCCAGGCATTTAGATCCCCCTGGATTTAAAGGATACAACCAAGGAAAGACATATCTTATTTACTTGCATGTATGCAAGCCCTTGTTATTTTTGCTTGTCCTTTGTTCTTGAAGAGGACCATTACATAAGGGAGGTGATATCATGACATGCAAGTGAATTGAATTCAAGTGAGGGAGGGCTGTGCAAAGTCACTTGCCTCATTTTCCCCTCCAAAGACATCCAGGTCCAATGGCCAGATATAGATCAAGAAGACTAGAAATGATCCTGGATGCAGTGGGAGACCAGATCCTTCTGTTTAAAAGTATGTGGTGCTATGCAGATAAGTAGCTAGTCTTGGAGTCAGAAAGTCCTGCCTCTGATTTATCCTGGCTGTAAGTCACTTCACCTTTCATTGCCCTACACAAGTAATAAGTTGCAAAGCAGGTATTGTTCTGCTTTGGTAATAGGGATTTCTTCTTTTGAAGTTCCTGATATTAAAGAAATCATGGGCCTAGTCCTATATATACAAACATACAAACATACCAACATATATATATATACTCATATACATATGCATATGTATATGTTTATACCTTCCTATAATTTCTCTCTCCCTCCTATCCCTCACTCCTTCCTCTCTCCTTCTCTTTCCGGCATTCTTTTCCACCCAGCAAGGTAACATTGTAGAAGGGATGGTGGACCTGGACTGAGGAAGACCTTCAGCCTTAGGCACTTGCCAGCTGTGTGATCCTGGGGAAATCATTTAGCCACTTACTAATCTCAGGTTCCTCAATTATAAAATTGGGATGACAAAAGTCCCTATATCACAAGGTTTTTGGGAGAATCAAATGCGATGATATTTGAAAAGCACTTCGTATACTACCTGGTACATAGTAAGTGATAAATGCTTCTCTCTCTCTCTCTCTCTCTCTCTCTCTCTCTCTCTCTCTCATCTTTTCATACCTATACCAATCTTTCTAGCTATCTCTTTAACCTATATAATTTCTCTATTATTTATCTAATCTCTCCATATCTATATCATTGTTTCTAGATAATTATCTAATCCCCATAATATGTGTTATCTATCTAAATATGTATATTATATATATTTGTGTGTATGTATGTATGTGTGTGTATATATATATACACATATATATACAGACATATAATTTAATCTTCAATTAGCTATCTTTGTTATCCTGTAGGTACATAGGTATAAAACTAGACTTGAAGTCAGGAAGACCAAACTTTATTCCATCCTTAGACAACTTAACAACTGGGTGACCCTGGGCAAGTCCCTTAACTGCTGCTTGCCTCAGTTGTAAAAAGAGAATAATAATAGCATCTATCTCCCAGATATGTCATTGTGAAGATAAAATAAGAAAATATTTGTAAGGCCATTCATAAACTTTAAAATGACACATAAATGCTCACCATTATTATTATCTTTTCAAGGACTCTCAGCTGTAGCCTCAGCATCCTTCATATTATGTCCACAACAACATGAAGCTAAATAAACTCTATTACAGAATCACCATCTATCTTTGAAGGGCCATCAAAAGTGTCACATCATCCAATTTTGCAATTTGTGTTAGAAAGTAATAGGAACTACAGTTTCATAGACATAACAGGAAGAATTCAGAATGCTGAATGAACCCATCTGATACATTTAGACACAAGTACAAAATTTACAAAAAAACAACAAATAAAAATCCCCCCATGCCCCCAAAAAACCAAAATAAAATATATCTTTTATGTTTCTTTTATCCAGCCATAATGTAAGTTGCCTTGACAGAATAACGTCCATAGATTTAGGCTTTTTTTGGTCTTGACATTGTAATGCTGTCTCCACAGACTTGCGCCAATCTGTTTCTGACATCTTCACATTAGATCATTTCTTCCAAGGATTTACTTGGACATTGTTTTATTTCAGCTGCCAAGATCTGCCAAGATAAGCTCAGCTCCATAGATAAAAGGCTTCAAATTTGGGGGCCTATTCAATTAAAGTAGCATTCTCCTCTAAAATTAGGCTCAACTTGGAAACTTGGCATAGAAATTGAAACAGGTGCAATGGAGGGGGGAGGAATGAGCTGTGGTCCAGGAATAGCTGGATTTGTGATTGTCCTTGAAATTTAATGGAAAAAAAAAAGGTATTCTACCAAGCTACAAATCCAAGAATATTTAAGATTCTCTGGATCCATTTGCCTAAAGGGGGAGGAGGAGGAGTGTTTTGGTTTTGTTTGTTTTTTTAATATTGAGACACAGTGTCTTTTTATATGATGAGCCTTTTTTTTAGGCCAGTGGAGAATGGCAACGTGGAACAACAAATTATGGCAGGTAGAAGTATTTTTAATTATCTCCTCAAAGAACTGATCAAATATAGCATTATAGTCCTAAGAGGTAATTTAGTCCAATCCCATCATTTTATAGATGAAGAAACTGAGGATCAATCCCAAAAGCAGAGTGATTGGCCCAAAGTCATATAATCGGGTAGTAATACAGTGACATGTACCTACCACTGTGCTAGGTGCTATGAAAAAAGTAGGACACAGTTTTTGACCTCAAGCTTACCATTTAATTATTGAGATGACATATTAACAAATAAAATAATAACTGCAAAAATGAAAGCTAGCATTTATAAAGGACTTTCAGATTGATGAACTGCTTTACAAATATTATTTTATCCTTATAACAATCACGATCCTCATTTACAGATGAGGAAATTGAGGACAGGAGAGTTAAGTGATTTTCCTATAGTCATAAAGCTAGTAAATTATTGAGACAGGGTTTGAAATAAGGTCATCCTGACTCTGAATCCAGTCAGTGCTCTATCCACTATGACATTTGGCTAAATAGGACAGGTCTTATGACACATATAAATAATAATATGGTGGTCTGTGATTAAAGAAACAATATGTGCCACAAACTATTAGAGGAAGAAGAGATCACTAAGGGCTATTACAATCATGGAAGATTTCATGGGATGGGATGACAAACTTTGAAGTGGATATTAGGTAGGAGGAAGACATGATATGAGTCAGTGGCACGTAGGGAAGGAAGAAGTAAAAGTATGTTTGGGAGAGGACTGATCTGCTAGCACAGAGAGTTTATATGGTATTGTACAAGAAAAAAAAAGATTGGAAATATAGATTGGGAGAAGTTTATGAAAGGCCTTGTTGCAGATTAAGGAATCAGTACTTTATTCTCTGGGCAACTGGAAACAACTGAAAGTTTTCTTAGCAGGTGAGGAACACAGTATAAAAGGAATTTAAGGAGGATTAATCTGGCATCAAGATGAAAAGATGAATTAGAGAGAGCAGACACCAAAAGCTAGTTAATCGGTTAGGAGATTGTTGATTCATAAATGCCTGAATGAGGTCTTCAGTAGTAGGGATGATACAACAGAAGATTTGGCTCAGAGTACCTTGGTTCAGATCTTAGGTCGGCCAATTATTTTCCATATGACCTTAGGCAAATCATTTATCAGTTTCCTCTTCTGTAAATAAGGAAATAAGACTACATAACCTATGAGATCTCTTTCTGCTTTAAATCGTATACTTAGAACATAGATGTCCATCTGATCACTAGTTCATTTTTCCTTTTATTAGATTGTGTTTCTTCTTTCTTTTTTAGTTAAGAATCTAGTAAGGTTAAACAAGAGAATAGAACTCCTAGCTCAATTTATAGGAAAAGCAGGAATCATTTTTCAATATTTTTTATTGGTTTTAAATTTGGAAGAGAAGGAATTAATGTAATTTTCTTACTTGATTCTATTCCCTGAGGCCTTTCTAAATTCATTCATTTACCCACAAAATACGCTCTGAGCATTCATTTTTATTAGTGAAACATTTATACGACATAATGGATAATCAGTCATTCATTAAGCATTTAATAAGAACCTACTATGTGCCAGACATGGCTAAATACTGCCCACAAAAAGAGACAAAAGATAGTCTTTGCCCTCAAAGAGCTCACAATCTAATAAAGAAGATAAACAAGTGTGTAAAAATAAGCCATAAGAGAAGAAAGATGTAATTAAAAGAGGGATAGCACTAGAATTTACTGGAATTGTGAAGGCTTCCTGTGGAATGGGACTTGAAGTAAGCCAGGGAGGTCAGAAGGCATAGCTGTGGGTGGAATGTGTTCCATACACAGGAGAGAGAAAATGTCCAGAGCTGAAGAGCAAGAAAACTGGGGTCATTGAGTCAAGGTCAGAGACTATGTGGTAGAAAGTAAGTTATAAGAAGACTGGAAAGATAGGGAGGATAGGAGTTGTAAAGGGTTATAAAGGGCCTAACAGATGGTTTTGTACTTAGTTCTGAAGGTAATGGCCACTGTAGTTTATTAAATAAGGGGTGGATAACATTATCATACCTGTACTTTAAGAAAAATCACTTTAAAGAGTGATTGGAGAATGGGAGAATGAAGAATGGATTAGAATGGGAAGAGACTTGAAGAAGACAGACCCTATACAGGGCATAGGATCTGGAAAGTAGAAAGACCTAAATTCAAATCTTGCCTAAGTCATTTACTAGTGGTATGATCCTGGGCAAATCCCTTAATCTGCCTCAATTTCCTCATCTGTAAAATGAAGAAAGTAATAGCACCTACCCTCCCAGTGATTTTGTTGTGAGGATCAAATGAGATAAAATTTGAAAATCACTTTCAAAATCTTTAAGAGTTATCTAAATGCTAACTAGCTGTTGTAATTACAATAATAATTATTGCTATGTGGGAAGCTTTGTGCTAAGTGCTAGGAAAGATGTAGATGACCTAAAGAAGCTTATAGTTCAGGAGAGGAGATAAAATACATATACAAGTATTAAATAGTATATGAGAAATTTAGGATAATGTGAAATATACTAAATATATCCTACAGATGTCAATTTTATAATCAAACCAAACTACATAATGTTTATCTTACTAAAATGATCAAGTAACTTTAAATCAGGATAAGACACAAAATTAAAATGTTACATATATGTCAATTTTCCCCAACCTTCTCTTCTCCCTACATGCATGTTCACGTGTACACACACACACACACAGACTCCACAGTTTTCTGACTTCAAGAATTTTACATGATAACTTCATACTGATCTAACATCTGTTGTTACTTTGTGGGTGAGTGAGGAATCAGGGAAATGAGGCAGAAGGAAGGAAGAATGAATTTTCATTATTTGTTTAAGGCAGAAGCAACTAAACCAAGTAGAAGCTGAACTCTTGAAACAACATCCTCATTAATTTCTCTGACTTCAATTTCTTCCTCTACCTACCCATCCTTCACACAGATGAAAAAATAATCTAATCTGCCTAATACATAGATCTGATCTTATCATGTCTTCATTCAAAAATCTTTATCCCCATCACCTGTAGGATAAAATTCCTATTTTAGCATTTCAGATCTTCCACAATCTGTCTCCAATTTACCTACCTGGCCCTACCTCAAATGACTTCTCTTTACATACTCCAGTTCTAGTTATAGTAGACATGTGATTTTCTGCTTCCATTCATAATTTTCTATCCTCTGTACTTGAAAAGCACTTCTTTTTCACATCTGCCTCTAGAACTGCCTACCTTGCTTCAAAGTTTAGCTCAGGTACTAGCTTCTCTATGTGGCTGTCCCCGATTCCTCAGGCCAAATTTCCCTTATGAAATATACCTACGGCACACTGTTTATTTCTTTTCTTTGCCCCTTCACTATCTACCTTACATTATATTTTTCTCTGTACATGTCATATTTCTGCCCTTCACTCCCATTGCAGTATAAACTTCCTGAGGGCTAAGAATATGAAATTAAATCCCTTTGTCTCTGTATTTTCAGAGATAAGCAAAGAATAAAGAATTATCTTAAAAGATAATTAATAAATGTTTGTTGAATTTGGATTTCACTTGGGATTCCCAGCCTACAATGATCATGTCTCCTTCCTCTGAACTCTTGGTACTGATTCTTTTACCACACTTCTTGTACTGTTGAATTCTGTAATTTAACTTTTATAGCATTCAGACCTATAGATATGCACAGACCTGAGCAATATATTTCATTTTGGTGAGCACACAAGAAATTTTATTTATTTCAAAAGGTCACTGATTTAGGGTCAGAAAGGTTAAAATTTACAGAATACTTCAGAAGAAATTGAGACAAGTAAATTTAAGCACAATAATTCTGTTTACATCTCCTCCATTAGCATATAAGCCCTTGTGCATAGGTATTATCTCTTTCATTGCATTTGTATCCCCAGAATTTAGCACATTGCCAGGGTACTTAGAAGGCACCTAATAAATACTTGTTGATTAATTGATACAACAATCTATACTTTTAAAATGTGTAGCATGTAATTAAATTAAAATGCAAATTGACTTTGTCTTCCACTACTCTGCTATACATGCTTATGAGGTCTTGTCCTCCCATTTAGATTGTAAGTCACTTGAGAGCTGGAGAATAATTCTTGTACTTTTATGAATTATATAAGTACTTTATAATTTATTAATATTGTTTGAACCTGGCTATACATGGCTAGAAATTGTCTAACCCAAAGTATATAAGTCATGCTGACTTCAGCGACCCTCCAAGGAGGATGGCTGTGAAGAATGCTTGGACTCCCATATAGTTCTTGTTTTAGGCCATCTACCCAGGCCTTGGGGTCACTCAAAAAACTTGTGCTTTGGATTCCACCTCCTATCCTCTGTGACTTTTGACTTCTTCTGAATTTTATCAAATACCTACCCATTATATATACATATATTTCAAACAATCTATTTACATGAAGGCTACTTAGTTTGTATCCTTGTTTGAACTCTACATATGTAAAATTTAACAGAGATTTGAAGGGGAGCCAATTTTTTTTCCAGTTTCTACTCTACTGGAAAGAACAATAAAATTCTTTATATATATATATATTTAGGTTTTGGGGTCTGTTCTTAGCATCCTCCATTTTGTCTAGCACAATAGCTGATAAACATATTTTTTGCCTGAATATATATGAAGCATCTGCCAAAACACATAATCATCTAATTAAAGAATTTTAAATATCAAGCAGGGAACATAGGACTTACTAACAATAGGGAGTGATTGAACTTTCTTGATCAGGAAAGTAACTTGTGCTTCAAGAAGATTATTGGAGAAAGGAGATGATAGATGCATGGAGGACAATTGGGAGGTTATTGCAATGGTCCAGAATTGCAGAATAAAGTCAAGTGGGTCTTTGGAAACATTGCTAACAATAAACCTAGTAGAGGTGAGAGAATTCCAGATGAGTTATTTAAAATACTAAAAGATGATGCTATTAAAGTGCTGCACTCAATCTGCCAGCAAATTTAGAAAACACAACAGTGATCACTGGATTGTAAAAGATTAGTTTACTTCCCAATCCTAAAGAAGGGCAATGCCAAGGAATATTCAGATTACTTAGAAGTGCTCATTTCACATGACAGCAAGGTTATGCTTAAGATTCTACAAACTAAATATCAGTAATATGTGAACCAAGAACTACCAGAAGAGCAAGATGGTTTTCAAAGAGGCAGAGGAACTGGAGACCAAATTGCCAATACTTACTGGATTATGGAGAAAGCAAGGAAGTTCCAGAAGAAGAAAAAAAATCTACTTCTTCTTCCTTGACTATAAAGTCTTTGATTGTATGGATCACAACAAAATGTGACAAGATCTCAAAAAGATGGGAGTACCAGATCATCTTCCCTGTCTCCTGAGAAACCTGAATTCAGGCCAAGAAGCAATGAATGACTGATTTGTTTAAAATTGGAAAAGGGGTATGACATGGATATATTGTCATCTTATTTATTTAACATCTATGCAAAATATATCATGCAAAATGATAGGTTGAATGAAGAAAAAGCTCGAATTATGGTTGCTGGCAGAAATTTTAACATTTTGCAGATATGCAGATAATGCTACTCTGATGGCAGAAAGTGAAGAAGAATTTAAAAGCCACTTGATGAGGGTGAAAAAAGAGAGTTTAAAAGCTGGTTTGAAGCTTAACATCAAAAAACTAAGATCCTGGCCCTATCACTTCCTGACTAGCAGAGGAAGAAATGAAAGTAATATCAGGTTTTATATTCTTGGGCTCAAAGATCCCTGCAGACAGCAACTACAGCCATAAAATTAAAAGAAACTTACTCTTTGGAAGAAAAGCCATGGTAAATCTGCATAGCATACTAAAAAACAGAGACATTTCTTGCCACCAAAGGTCTATATATGCAAAGCTATTGTTTTTTGACTAGCAATATATAGCTGTGAGAGTTGGACTAGAAGTAGAGTGTTGTAGAATCAATGTTTTCAAATTATGGTGCTAGAGAAGACTTTTGAGAGTCCCTTGGATAATAAGATCAAATCAGTCAATACTTAAATTAATTCAGGTTATTCACTGGAAGGTCAAATACTGAAGCTTTGGCTATATAATGAGAAGACGGGACTCATTGGAAAAGATCCTGATGTTGGGAAAGATTAAAGGCAAAAAGAAAAGGGAACAACAGAAGATGAGATGGATAGATAGTGTCGTGGAAGCCAACAAACATGTGCTTGGGTACTCTTTGAAAGATAGTGGAGGATAGTAGGGCCTGTTGTGCTATGGGTTATAATAGGGTCTGAAGAGTTGGGCCTGACTGAATAGCAATGCAATTATCCATATAGTAGGTCATAAGGACCTCAAGTATGTTGGGAACTGTATGAGCAGAGAGATGGGGATGAGTGTGGAGGTAGGATTGATTTAGACTGTGCAACTGCTTAGAAAAGGAAGAGGAGGGAGGGCATAAAAAGTGATGGATTGTAAACCAACAAAACTTGACTATTTAAGCATATCCTGCATATTGTTATCTTTACTACATTTTATTACAAGGATTGGATTTTCTTATATTGAAAGCCTCCTAAAAATTCCTATTTTTTCCCTCCTATATGCCTAAGGATTGGTTCAGTCCTTAAATCACATCTTCTGAGCAGTTATTTCTTCTTTTATTTTATTTTACTACATTGTATCCTATAGCCATAAGGTCTCCTCTAGGATGGGATCAAAATTTAACCAAAATTAACTTCCATTTTTCTTTTCCCAGAAGGGTTATAAAACTTCCTGGATACTCTACAGCAACAAGTTTGCAATACTTTTTATTGTTTAAAAAGGAGGTGGAGAAGGATTGTACATTTGGGTTTACAAATCGTGCATTCTAACATGGTGTGAGGTGTCTCAGTGACTTAAATACAGGGCTATAAACCAGAGTTGAGAATGAAAATGTTGAGTTAGAGTCTCCCAGCTCTGCTGGCAGAGTTGAAATTCCAATCTTTGTACAGTTCTTTTGCATGCATAAACATAATAAATAGAGATGAATACTGAAGTGAAACAACTAAAAGGCCCAATTGGAATGTGATTGTAGCTGCCAGTTCCAATGTGTTGAAATGCTTTTATTGTTCCAGGCCTTTAAGACCCTAAGCAAGCTCTGACTCTGTTTCAAAATACTGCTGGGAGGGGTTGAAAGGAAAGAATTTATTGCCACTGCAAGTATTCAAGTGTCCTGGCTTATTGACTCAGCTGGTTTTACAAGTTAACATTCTGGGATCCCAAAGTCATCAGCACATAAAGGAAATCACTCCCCACAAAATCCTGGGGGAAGAAAATATCTGAATGATAAGTGAGAAGGACATTGTGAAAAGGAGGACTAAACTGGCACATCAGGGGATAGAAGCAGCTGTGCTCTCCATCCGGCATCCTGACATTCAACATGACTCTTGAGTAAGAGGTCTCCATCTACCAGACCTTCACTCTGGCTTTCATTTCCCTTTTCTTGCTGAGACTGCCATAGGAGCTCATTATGAAAAAATTAAAAAGAAGGGGAAAAAATCGACTGCATCAGCTCCTTTGAAGCATGAAGGTCGACAAATGTCACCATCATTTAGGATGGCAGACATCACTTTCCCCTTCTTCACGCAAGGGAATTTATCACCTTAGTTTTGTGAGAAACATCTTCTGATGCTTTTTTTTTTTTTTTTGCCTTGTTCTGTTAGTCTCATTCCTTTCTACTTACTCTACACCACCTGCTATGGAAATTAATTCCAATCACTTTTATCCCAGATTTTCTGGATACAGACAAATCATTAGAATGGATATTTGGCACAAAATTTATATTGCTTTTCTCTTATCGTTGTTGCATTAAAATGTTTCAGCAGAGGTTTACTGAGGAGCCAAAAGCTTCTCAGTGCATGTTCAAAGCTTTCTCATAAAGTCAAGGCTAAACTTATCCTTGGTTCTGAAAGCTGGGGATAAACCTCACTAAAGCTTAACAAGTATGTATTGAGTATGATGTACCCAGTACTGCAATGGCTAATGACTTGTTCTGCCCTGATTTTGCATCCAAGCTTTCCAGGGCTAATTATAATCTAAAGACTTGGCCTAGGGTGTAAAGAAGTCAGGAAAAAGTAAGAAAGAAATTGGGCCTAATGGAAGGGGTTCACTTAATTATTATAAGCTATGTCCTAAGGAGGTAACGAAGTGGTCTGAGTAGGCTTAAGCAATAGGGAGAGAGTGAAGAGGAAGTGGAAGATGGAGGGAGTGGCAGGACTTGGATCCACCAGTGAATAATTTATTGGAGTTAGAGGTCCTGTAGGAAAGGAGAACATGAGAAGTTGCATGGAAAGGGATAAAGGTCAGTCCTATACCATAATTTCTAATCTTGCTTTTACAACTAGAGATAGATGAAAATACCTTAAAATTTCCATTTCATTTCATTTTAACGAAAATATTATTTGATTGTTCCAAAGAAATTCTTTAACCAAAGTTTTGAGGCACCTGTCTATATAATCAATGTATGAAAAAAATTATTCTCCAGTTACAAAACTTCATACTCAAAGCTAGTCTTTGAGTCTATGAAATATTGTAAAATTCAAGGAATTCTTATTATCACAAACTTTCTCTTGACCTGCTTGTCCTTCAAACAACCCTTCCATCTCTATCTTCTTCTCTGCCTCTTCTAGACTTCATTTCAATTCTAGACTCATTTCTGTTCATTAATTCTGCCTGCCCATTCCTCCTCTCCTTGCAATCTGGTGTCTATATGCACCACTCCATTTAAACTGCACATCAAACTGCTGCCAAATACAATGGTGCTTTCTTAGTCTTCACCCTCATTTTTGGCTCGGTTATCATTTGAAAATATTGACCAAGCCCATGCTTCCTGACAATCTATTTTCTCTTGATTTCCTCTGGCTTTCATGATAATGCACTCCCTTAGTTCTTTTCTTAATCTCTGACTCCTCCTTCTCTGACTTCCCTTCTATTTCAACCAATTAAATGTATGACTATTTCCAAGCTTCTGTTCCTGACTCTCTGTTCTCTCTTCCTTTGATGGTTTCATTTATTCTCAAGGATTCATCTGATTCCTAAATGCGAATGACTCCAAAATCTGTATCTCTAGTCTGATATATTCTTTCTAAATCTCAGTATTACCTTTTTCAACTGCCCAATAGTTTAACATCTTAAATTCAACATATTCCAGAATCAAATAGCATATTTCTCCCAAAACCTGATCTTCCTCTTAAATGACCATCTGTTAAGCAATCAACACACATTTTAAAAAACACTTACTATACACCAACTACTGTGCTAAATGTTAGTTATACAAAGAAGGGAGAAAAATTGATTTGTTTTTAATTCAAGTTATGTACCATATTAGTTTTCTGTTGCAACAATAACTTTTTTGTGTGTTCTAATTTAAGCAAATTTCAATCACCAATTGTAATACGTATTTTGAATTCAGATATTTGAATCTCAAAAGCAAATATTGATTGTTCACTTTAGCATCAAGGAAATTACAGCTCTCAACAGTCAGCCTTTTCCATCTAGACCTACTTCATGGGAGAAACCATGATTATGAAAAGCTCCTTATTCTCTTATTCCAGATTACTTAATTGAGAGAAGGAATAGCATAAGTACTGTAATATTTAGTTGGAAAAGGTATGAAGTAACATTTTTACGTACTCCATTTTTAGTGTCTTGAAATAGTCACATTGAATAGGAAATATATCAGGTGCTTACCAGCTTCTCCTACAAAGACTTCCACAGGAGCACTAGCTGGGCTCTCCCCAATGATATTATATGCAGTCATTATCACTTCATAGCGTTTATATTTCTTCAAATCTGCAAAGTTAAAAAAAAAGCAGGAGTAAAATATTTTAACACCTATCTCTTAGGACTATTATCTATTTTTTAAAAATATATTCCCTTTTGAACTTCTCAATACTCATTGAATGGGCAGAAATTTCTATAGAAGTCTTTCTTGAATGTAGTAATTATGAGAATGTACATAAAATCTCAATTAGATCATTAACAGTATTGCCCTTCCTGCGACTAATCATTAATTAAGCAGCTACATTGCAGAAAAGAATCTTATTCTGTATTCAGAGACAAGTACTGCACCAGATTTTCTTTTTTCACAGCATGCTTGGTATGTGGATTGCAAAGCATGATTTAGGCTTAGGTATGCTGTTGGTTCACAATTCTAGCAAGATACTTTGTACATAGTAGGTATTTAATAACAATTTATTTGATTTGACTAAATGTGAAAAAGGAAGAGCAAATAGACCAAAGGCTCCAGAGTTATTCATTACCATGCATTGTATCTTAACCCTTATGTAGGGCTGGTTTCTAGAGGAGAAATTTGGCACTCTTAAGAGCTGAAAAAATATGTATATATGTACATGTGTGTGTGTGTGTGCAAAATCAAGTTTGACAACGTCCCTTTTTACAAAGATTACTCTATCAGTAGATAATTGTGGATTAAAGTCGTACATTTGTGTTGGTACATTTGTATACGAAGGTGTGAAGATGCCATATTGCTGGCATTTTCTGTTCAGGAAGAGAATTATGCTTTCATCCTCATAGTCCCCAGCATACTTTCATCCCAATAAAGTTCAATGAGTCTGATCCCTTGATATCTTTCCAAAAATATTTACAAGGGTTCCACTCGCATCTCCAAGTCAGGAGTCCATCGTCTTTAGTTTCATATTCACACTTAAATGATATCTCTGATGTCTCTGGAATTGTGTTACCTTATAAATAATATAAAGTCAAAGCAAATAGCTTTCTTGTTTCAGATAGACTTGTCTTTGAGGTTCAACAATAGAGTTCATTCTAATGGTAAACTATAAAAAGTGAGGTCCAATCAGGAGGAAAACAGCACATATTTGAGCAAAAGTGCTTTGTGTAGGGTTTGAGCTTAACTCTTTGGCCTGTTTCAGATATGTAATTCAAAAGCCTGGAGCAAGCCTTATCTAGTGAACCATCATCACTATAAAACAGTTGGCCTTTTAACTTTGTTTATTCATTTTCTAACCCAGTACCCTTCTCTACCAAAAGCAAATTTTTTGAGATCCTCCCTAATCCATTCCTTGCAGCTGGAAAACATCCCTATGCAAGAATTAAAGGAAAAGAAATATGATTTGGTTAAAATTCAGATGAAATTAAAAAGGCGAGGTTAACAAGTAAAATTTCTCTTACTATGAAATTAGAAAGGAGAGGTTAACAAGTCAGATTTCTCTTACTACTAAAAATCATGAAGACCTAGAAGTCATTAAATTCCTTTTCCCAGTATGTTTCTGAATGTTTCTTAACTTTTATTTTATTATTATTATTATTAGCAAATGTTGAAAAGCAGAGAAAGCATTAATTCAAACTAATTTCTGTTGGGTCCATTGAGGAGGCCAATAGCACTTGCCCAGATTGTACTTTCTACAGTTACAAAGGTTTTGTGCCAAAGGCAGTGTTCACTTACGTGTTAATTCATACGTTGTTAACGTAGAGCTGCTGTTCACTGTCTTGAAGCTGCTTTGGGCTATTCAGGATAAGCAAAGCAGAAAACTAGTTACCATGCAGGGAAATAGTTATTGGAAATGATGTACAGCAGAGAGAGAAGGAAATGATGCAAACCCCAAACAGACCTAGTTCTAGCTTTAGCACTGTAACTCGAAGGGCTATAAAATCCACACTGCCTCCCAAAACACATCAAATCATCCCATTCACCAAGGATTACTTCATTCCTACATAATATAGAAAGGCATGCAAATACTCGATGTGGGGGAAATGTGTTTATTCCTTTGATTAAATGGAACAAATTAGTATTTGACATGATGTAGCATAGAGCCACTAGAAGAACTCAAAGCCATTTCTGTCGAGGAAATTACTTTTCCAATTACTATGTGGTGTGCATCATTTTCAGTCTGCTCATGCTGAAGAGCGGGGATCTTCCTATCCTAGCCTATCCTAAAAAGATAGGACAACCTGAAAACTGAAGGACTTCTGAAATCATGGATTTTTAAAATATGAGTAAAATGATTCAGAACCCATGCTTGAGGATGGAGCATCTCTAATATCAACAGTGCACTCTTAGGTTAAAAAAAGATAAAATACCAACACCCACACAAAAGCACACACTCACAACGCAACAAAAATCTAACAATAACAAAACAAACCTAGGGAAATCATCACTGCATATTGGTAATCAGAAAGAGACAGCTAAAGGATATGTCAATATTTCTTTGTGCAGGCAGATGAAGTCTGTCTAAAAAAAATCATTTCCCTTCATCAAATATCCTTCCCAAATTATAACTGGATTAGTTGATCCTGCATCATTGGTACTAAGCCAACTTTAAACCACAGCAGTGAAACATGAAAAGAAGGAAAACAGCTGCTATTTAAGCAAGTGGGCCTCTGTTTTTACAGATTATTTGGATGAAAATAACCTGGTCTAAATCAAAGGTTACCACCAGATGAGTTATTGGGAAGCAAGGGGCATGAAACAAATATAACAAATGGTTCTCGGTAAATAACCCAAGACAATGGAAGGTAGTAAGGAGCAATATAATGCACCATCCAAAGAATAAAAATGTGGCATCCTTTGTTATTTTGTTAGAAGGTCATAGTTGTTGTTGCTGTTGTTCTGTTGGGTCTGACTCAATTGTAAGCTACTTTGAGTTTCCTTGGCAATAATATCATAGTGGTTTGCCATTTCCTTCTCCAACTAATTTTACAGCTGAGGGAAATGAAACAAATAAGGTTAAGTGACTTGCCCAGAGTAACATAGTAAGTGTACGAGGCTGAATTTAAACTCAGTTCTTTCTGACTCCGAACTTGGCATTTTATCTCCTCAGCCACTTCCCTGTCCTAATGTCATGGGGGGTATGGCTACTGTTTGTAACATTATTCCCAGAACAAGAAATTTTTAAAAATACTACCAAAATTTTGTTAAATTAAGGATGAAATGGAGAAAAAAGCAGACCTTTCAAGCTGTTCAAGTCTCTGGTATCGTCTCATATTTATCACATTCAATCAACATTGTGTCTAAGCAGAATTGAGATTGATCAAAAGGCATGTCAATGATTAGGGCTTATCTTTAATTCCAGATGGTCATAATTCACCAGCAACTCCTCTGAACTCTACCTAGAGATGTTTTAAATGTACCTGACCAGTCATTAGGCCCTATGTAAATACCAAATGTTGGTCAGAAGGGGAAGAATACTCACGTGTGAGTTCTGCTCTAAGAGCTGAAGGATTTTTGACAGTCTTGGATTCTGTTCCAGGTCCAGCTTCATATTCCAGCTCCCGATAATAGATTCGGTATCCCACAAGAAGGCCATTCAGACTCTCATCCCTTGGTGGCTGCAAAAAAGGTCAAATTTACTTAATGAAGGATGGGAATTGAAGAAAATGAGTGGCCTTCTGTTACTGATCTCAATGTAAATTAGACAAGAGTGATCACAGAATGTGAAGGTACACCTGACTAGATAATATACAGCATAAATGAATAAGAAAAAATTAGATTTCTTACAAAACAAGACTTAGTGGGACATAGTGACATTACTTTATGGGCTATGATGTTATTGTGCAAGCTTTTTAGAGCACTGAATTTCTTAATTCAGCAAGATATTTGTCTTCTCATGTGGATGTATGTGCCCACACATGTGCAATTTTAATCATTTAACTAAGCCAGAAAATAAGGAAATAAAAATATTAAATGCCATGAACAAATAGAAGACAAAGAAAAATTCAAAACATAGTAGCTCTTGGGCTATTAAGTTAGTAGGTACTGGAAATAACAAACTACAAAAACACAAGGGTCATTGGCCTGAGTCTGGAGTATAAATCAAGACCTTGATAATCCTAAAGAAGGGAAAGGGACCAGTATGTGCCAAAATGTTTGTGGCAGCCCTGTTTGTAGTGGCTAGAAGCTGGAAACTGAGTGGATGCCCATCAATTGGAGAATGGCTGAATAAATTGTGGTATATGAATGTTATGGAATATTATTATTCTGTAAGAAATGACCAGCAAGATGAATACAGAGAAGCTTGGAAAGAATTACATGAACTGATGCTAAGTGAAATGAGCAGAACCAAGAGATCATTATATACGTCAACAACAATACTGTATGAAGATGTAATCTGATGGAAGTGGATTTCTCTGACAAAGAGACCTAATTCAGTTTCAATTGATCAATGATGGACAGAAGCAGCTACACCCAAAGAAAAAACACTGGGAAATGAATGTAAACTGTTTGCATTTTTGTTCTTCTTCCCACGTTATTTCTACCTTCTGAATCCAATTCTCCCTGCGCAACAAGAGAACTGTTTGGATCTGCACACATACATTGTATCTAGGATATACTAGGACATATTCAACATATATAGGACTGCTTGCCATCTAGGGGAGGGGGTGGAGGGTGGGAGGTAAAAATCGGAACAGAAGTGAGTGCAAGGGATAATGTTGTAAAAAAATTACCCTGGCATGGATTCTGTCAATAAAAAGTTACTATAATAATAATAATAATAAAAATAAAAATAATAAATTAAAAAAAAGACCTTGATAATCTAATTGGAAGGTATTTTTCTATCTAGTCAGATTATCTCCCATTTTTTTTTAAATTTAAGAATCATATTTGTTTTTATTTAGTTTCATTTTATAGAAAAAATTACATTGGGTAAGTAGATGCTTAATAAAGTATAAGAACTTAATTTTGTAGGGTAGAAGTAATCACTGTTTCCCAACAAATAATTCTACCTACAGCACACGTATCTGTCTATTTGGTATCTCTCAGTGATTTCTTATATATCTTTATTAATTCCCCTCATTTCTTTTAGTATTTACCTTTAAAATTAGTGAATCATTTAATAAACACATATTAGGGATGTGGATCCAAGATTATGGAATAAAGGTAGAGACTAATCTGAACTCTCTCCCACACCCCTCCAAATACCTTTAAATATTGACTCTAAACAAATTCTAGTATTAGAAGACGCAAAAAGACAAAGTAAAACAATTTTCCAGCCCAAGACAATGTAGAATGATGGCAAGAAAGATCTGTTGCACCAGAATGAGAGGGAAGTTCAGTCAAGCAGAAACACAGTCCAGTCCCCAGAAAACCAGTTTCAGGTTTCTGAGCAGCTGAATCAGTAGCAATAGTGGAGGTTTCCAGACCTCTCAGCCCACAGACACCAAAGACAATTTAAAAAGTCAGCAAGAAAGTTCTTTCATGTCTGGGTGAGAATTCCAGTCCCAGCAATAGGAACAGGAATTGGGATAGAAATAGGAATAGGCCTTGGAAGCTACTGAATCAGCAGCAGCAGTGGCTGCTTTTGGAACTCTCAGTCCACAAATGGCAAGAGGGTTGAACTTGTTAGAAGGAGATGACTGGTCTTTTTTGCTAGCCCTAAGGCTAGACTCTGTTGTTTTGTCCACACTCATATCCAGATCACAGTCCTGGATGGCAGTCCTAGGGTGACGAGGAGCACTAGTACACCCTAGCTTGCAGCCACAGTAGAAGGGAACCCTCCTCACAGTTCCAGATTAGAAAAGAGTGCTTGTGGTCACTCACTGGTCAAAGCACAGGCCAAAAGAATAACATTAAACACCTCTCTTTAGATCATATCATCTTTAAAAAATGAAAATTTATAGGCTCCTAGAAGTATCTCTGAAAATAGTTTCACAAAACCCTTAAAATTTGGGACAATGAACCCTCTACCTTGGAAGTGGAGCCTTACTTTAACAGAGTTAAAAATTAATAGACTGGGAAAATAGCAAACAATAGAAACAAATTCTGACCATAGAAAGTTACTATTGTGACAAGGAAGATTAAAACACAGACAGAAGAAAGTAACAAAGTCAAAGCTCCTACATCCAAATCCTTCAAGAAAAATTGTTCTCGGATCAGAGTAAAGCTCAAAAAAGGATTCTGAAATTCAAATAAGAGAGTTAAAGGTAAAATTAAGAAAAGAAATGAGAGTAATGTAAAAGAATCATGAAAAATGAGTCAACACACACATACACACACACACAGACACACAGACACACACACAGACACACACACACCCCATACTGAAGAAAATAACATCTTACAAAATAGAGTAGGCCAAATGGTAAGGGAAATACAAAAAGCCAATTAACAGAAGAATGTCTTAAAAAGAAGAATTGGCCAAATGGAAAGTGAGGTACAAAAACTCCCCAAAGATAAAATTCTTTAAAAAGTAGAATTGGGGGCCAGCTACATGACATAGTGCATAGTACACTGATCCTGGACTCAGGATGATCTGACTCAAATCTGGGCTCAGACACTTAATACTTAAATAGCTGTGTGACTTTGAGCAAGTCACTTAACCCCAATTGCCCCATATAAAAAAAAATTAAAGTGGAATTGGACAAATGTAAAAGGAGGTAAAAAAAATTCACTAAAAATAATTTCTTAAAAATTAGAACTGATCAAATAGAAGCTAAAAGAAATCAAGAAACAATAAAACAAAACTCAAAAAATGAAATAGAAGGCAATGTGAAATATCACACTGGAAAAACAACTGCCCTGGAAAACAGAACCAGAAAAGATAACTTTACAATTATTGGATTACCTGAAAGCCATAACCAAAAAAAGAGCCCAGGAATCATCTTTCAAGAAATTATCAAGGAACATTGTCTTGACAGTTCTAGATTTACAGATTAAAGATTAAAATAGAAACTGAAAGAATCCACTCTTCTAAAAGAAGATTCCAAATTGAAAACTTCTAGGAATATTATAGACAAATTGCAGAGGTCCCAAGTCAAAGATAAAATAATGCCAACAGCCAGAAAGAAACAATTCAAGTATCATGGTGACTCAGTCAGAATAATATAAGATTTAGCAGCTTCCAGGGGTCCTCAAACTACTGCCCGCGGGCCAGATTCAGCAGCTGAGGACATTTATCCCCCTCACCCAGGGATATGAAATTTCTTTATTTAAAGGCCCACAAAACAAAGTTTTTGTTTTTACTATAGTCCGGCCCTCCAACAGTCTGAGGGACAGTGAAATGCCCCCTATTTAAAAAATTTGAGGACCCCTGATTGGAGGGCTTGGAATATAATATCCTGGAACACAAAGGAATTGAAATTACAGTAAAAAATCGCCTACCCAGCAAAACCGAGTATAATTTTTCAGTGGAAAAAAATGGCATTCAGTGAAACAGAGGGCTTTCAAGCATTCTTGATGAAAAGATCAGAGCTGAATAGAAAATTAGACTTTCAAATAAAATACTGAAGAAAAGAATAAAAAAGGTAAACAGGAAAGGGAAATCATATGGCACTTAATAATGTTAAATTGTTTATATTCCTAGTTTGTAACTCCTAAGAAGTTTCTCATTATAAGGGCAGTTATAGAAGGCATTCTATATCTCCTATTAGAGGAGACATAGGGCACAGGTATGAGCTGAATATAAAGGGATGACATCTAAAAAAAATAAAAATAAAGAGTAAAAAATATAGTGGAAGAAAAGAAAAGGGAGAGGTAGGATAAGGTAAAAGCAAAAAAAAGCTTTTACAGGGGAGGAAAAAAGGGGGCAGGTAAAGGTAAAAAGGGCAGTGAACCTTACTTTTATCAGAATTGACTCAAAGAGGGAATAACATACTTGACTAACTATAGAAATCTATCTTACCCTATAGAAAAGTAGAAAACTGGAAGGGAATTAAGGGTGAGGGGGATGATAGAAAGAAGGGCAGACTAGGGAAGGAGGTAATCAGAAACAAAATACTTTTGAGGAAGGACAAGGTAAAAGGAGAAAGAGAATAGAATAACATGAGCTGGTGGCAACATAGGAGGTACAGTTAACAATAATAACTAGAAAAAAATTTCTGAAGCAAATCTCCCTGTTAAAGGCCTTATTTCTCAAATATACAGAGAACAGAGTCAAATTCATAAAAATAAGAGCCATTCCCTAACTGATAAATGATCAAAAGATATGAAGTTTTCAGTTGAAGTAATCAAAGCTGTCTATAGCCATGTGAAAAAATGTTTTTACTCATTGACTGGAGGATTGCAAATTAAAACAATTCCGAGGTAGTACCTCATACTTACTGGATTGGCGAATGAAACAAAAAAGAAAAATGATAAATGTTGAAGAAGATATGGAGAAAATGTGACATTAATGTACTATCGGTAGAGTTGAGAACTGATTCAACAATTATGTACAGCAGTTTGAAACTATACCAAAGGGCTATAAAATCCTTTGACTTAGCAATACAACTATTAAGGCTATATCCCAAAAGAGATTAAAAAATAAAAAGGAAATGTACTTTTAAATATGAAAATATTTATAACTGCTCTTTTCTTGGAGCAAAGAATTGGAAATTAAGAGGAGGCCCATCAAATACCAAATCAAATTATGGTATACAATATATGATGGAATACTATTGTGCTATGAGAAATGATGAGCAGGATGCTCTCAGAAAAAGATGGAAAGACTTCTATGAATTGATGAAATGTACTATGTACAAGGTCATAACAATACAATAAGATAGATAGATGTAAATGATTTAGGTATGATCAGCAGTATAGTGATCCAAGACAGCTCTGAAGGACTTACAATAAAAAGTGCTATCCATCCCCAGAGAAAGAATTGATGATGTCTCACTACAGATTGAAGCATACTTTAAAAAAAAATTATTTTTCTTGAGGGATTTTTTGGGGGGAGGGGGTTCTGGTTTTTTTTTTTTAATCACATGACTATTCAGAAAATGTTTTGCATGACAATACATATATAACCTAAATTGAATTGCTTACCTTATCAATGAGGGAGAATAGGGAAGGAAAAAGGGAGAAAATTTGGAACTCAAAATTTTAAAAATAAATGTTAAAAATTGTTATTATATGAAACTGGGGTAAAATAAAATATTAAATAAAATTTTAAAATAAGACCTACTATGTGACAGGAACTGTAGTAAATGATATACAGAGCAACTCAAAAGACAATGAACTTTTTCTGTCTATATAGATGCTGGAAATTAAAAGTTTTTTGGAAAACATTCTAAAACATTGTGTTACCTTGCTTTACCACATATTAAGCTCACTACTCTCTGCCTTATCCAGGTTCCCTTCCTTCTAATTAGTTATTGCTTGCCCATCCTCCATGGCCTACTTTAAGTCCTGTCACTTCCATGACCTTTTCCCATCTACTCCAGCTCACAGTGAGTGTGTATTTCTTTTGTATATTCATTCATATATATCATGAAATCAATACCTTATGTTTTTGAAGGCAGTTATGATACAGTGAATAAAACCTTGAAATTGGGGATCAGAAGGCCCACTTGATAGTTGTGTGAGTTTGAGCAAGTCACTTTAGCACTGTGACTCAGTTTGTGATAGCAAAATACTGGAAACTAAAAAGATGTCCATCAATTGAGGAATGGTTGAATAAATCATGGTGTCTGAATGTGATGGATGTGCTATTGTGCTGTAATAAATGCATTCTGAAATAAGCAAAACTCTTAGGAGAACAACTTATAACATCATTAGTATAAAAATAAGCAGTTTTGAGGACTTTTATAATCTGATGAATGATGGAATAAGTAGATCTAGAAGGCAAATGTATTTAATAACAATAATACTATTAAAATAGACAATAATAGAAGCATACAATGACCATTCATGATTCTGGAGGACCAATAATGAACACAGATTAAACATGGCAGAAGGGGGATGGATTAAAACACAGGAATATATGTATTCAGACATTTGTATATATGCATGCATACATATATTATATATGTGTGTTTATATATACATGTTTACATGACTTTTGTATATAAACAGTCATTGAGGGAATTAGTGTTACTTGATTATGCATATTTACCAAGATTTTTTCTTTTCTTTTTTTAATGAGGTGAGACTAGGAGGAAGAGAAAATAGATTTCTTTTAGTTTTTAAAAAGAGAGGGATATAAGGGATGTTACAAATGTAAAATATTGCATGCTTTCTGATGAAGTCATCATTAGTTTTACTTTGTTATAAGAAAATTTTCATGTAGTAGGTGTGATATGTAAGTGTTTGTAATAGAAAAAACAAAACACTTCAATAAAACATTTTTTTAAAACAAGGAACTGGACTAAGTGATCTCTGAGATCTACTCTACTTCAAATTTCTATGATAGGATGAAGGTCCATGGTATTTTAGCAAAGTTGACCCATGACTGGTTTGGGAAAAGTGACTGAATGAATAGCAACAATAATAACAGTGAAAATAAACATTTACAAAGTGTTTTAAGGTGTGCAACACGATTGATAAATATTACCTCAGTTTATCCTCATAACAATCCTGAATGTAGTTGCTATATTATCCCTATTTTACAGATAAGGAAACTGAGGCAAAGATACATATTTTTTTTAAGTGACTTCCCCAGAGTCACAAAGCTACTTAAAGCCTGAAGTAGGATTTGAATTCACATTCTCCCGATTTCAAACCAATTCTTAAACACAGTACCACTTAGGCTCTAATGAATATTTATTGAACATCAGCAATGTACAAAGCATTAACAGCAATGTCTCTGTTCTTTGGGATTAATTGCTAAGGAAATAAGACTTGACTACAAATAATTGTAAGACAAAATAAGGTAAATGCTATATCATTGGTATAACACAGAACATGAAAGGGAAAAAATTGTAGAAGTGACTTGGAATTATCAAATTTAAACACCATTTAAGATTTTCTTTATACCACTCAATTTGTTTGTATCCTTGCCCAGGATGATATAGAAAGCAGCGGTATAAACTGAAATCAGGACTTTTGATTACAAATCCAAAACTATTTCCATTGAATCATGCTAGCTCCAGAGATTCTAGAAAATAAAGAGGCCTTCATGTTAGGTGACATGCACAGAATGAGAAGAGTTTTTTGAATGGTAGAATTGAATGTGAAAGTGTGCAGAGTAATGGCAGAAGTTGGAGAGTTCCAGGTGTATTTGGGAATTGCTGAATAGACCAGTTTTGGCTGGAACATGAGGCATATTTAGAATAATGAGAAAGAAGACTAAAAAAAAAAAAAGATGAGAGTTGGATTATATAGACCTTAAATGTCAGTCAGGTTAAGGGAGATTTGAATCACTGTCTGGTAGACCCCAGATGCCTCTAAAAAATCCCAGGTCAAAAAAAAATTATTGGTTCTTAGAATTAGGGGTGAGTTAGAGATATGTGAGCTCTTTGTAGCAATGCCAAGTAGTAATGCCAGTGTCCCCCAAATGAAATCAGTGGATTTAACCAGAAATAAAACTGCTTCACAGGGAGGCAAATGGCCATTAAATTCAAAACATTCTACTTCCAGAAACCATTTTAGTCTCCTAGAAGCTCTGATTCAGAAGAGGGCTGAATATGTACATATCATAGGCTCCAGGCTTAAAGTTCAGCCTTAAAAGATCTAGTCCAGGAGGGGTCACATTAGAACCCTGGACAGCCCATGACACTAGCAAGTGCATTGGAAATCAGAGTAACATACAATTGAGAAATGTCTAACAAAATGAATAAAAATATACTAAAATAGATGCATTAGATAATATTATAATAGATAATGTTAAATATATAATGTTATAATGTAACTAAATATAACATGTAATGTATAATAGATAATGCTAAAGTAGCTATAGATATATAGATGCTATAATTATAATATAAATAATAATATATCATAATATGTTATAATTATAATATAATAGGTATAAATATAACATGTAATAATGTATAATAATGTTAAGTAGATATATATAGATGTTCTAATTATAAGATGTATGTGTACAAACATATAAAAATGTATAATAGGTTATAATAGGTTACTTTATATAGTTATATAGATTTATAGTGTATATATGTCATAATGCATAATAGATAATGTTATAATTAGATGTTATATTTTAAAATTAAGTTAATATGTGACCTACTAGGAACCATATTATGATCCCTATTTTTGTTTGAGTTTAATACTATTATTCTAATTTTACTTTTTCATTGTACATATGTAGAAACAAGTTCATACAAGTATTAAATGCCAGAGCTGGGATCTCAATCCAGGTCCTCTGATTCCAAATCAGTGATCTTTAACATATAAGTGATTTTTAGTGGAGTTATGTGCTTGACAGATTTTTTTTTTACTTTTTTGTGGATCATTGAAATCACATTTTTAAAAAATGATATATCTTTAACAGTGTTAAAAATGGAAAACAATTAAAAAAAAAAAAAAACATGAGGCAACTAAGATGGGGTAGTGCGCCTGCAGTTGGGAAGACCTGAATTCTTGGTCACCTATGTGACCCTTGGCAAGTTACCTAACTCTGCCTCTATTTCCTTATTTATAAAATGAGCTAGAGAAGGAAATGGCAAACTATATCAGTATTTTTGGACAACAAAGACATACATTTTTACTATAAAGGTTTTAGGAGTTTTTCCACATATAACCATTACACAGGTATTATTTCACATTAACTTTCTTTCTCTTAATAAAGGCTCCAACCAAAAATATTTTGTCCTAGCCTGAGGCAGAGTAGGTAAGTGGGGCAAAAATCCTACTAAAACTATGTCTAAACTTATAGAGTATTAGCAACTATCTCCTTGGTATATTACCTGAATTGATGAGGTAAGGGCAAGAATAAAGAAACTGGGAAGATCAAGGACTTGAAAATAGGTCTGTTAAGTAATAGTGCAGCAATCTAACCTGAGGGTCCATCTTCAAAGCTCTCTCATTGTTCCAGATTACATATGCTACTTCTCAGTAGCACTTCAGCCTCAGCAGAAAAAGTCTTCAGGAAGCCCTCAGGATTGCCTCAACATAGACTCAGAGGCCTAAAATGTGATTACGCTCAGTGACTTCATTTTTTTTCGCCTGAAGTGACTCACTTCACCACAGAAAGAACTAGACTTTATAGGATGTTTGGACTAAAATGCCTTTTCTGGGGATAAATTGTTATTGCTACAGAAGAAAAGCGAAAAAAAAAATTTTTTTCTGGTAAGTCATCTCACACAAATCTTGATGCTGAAAATTAAAGGTATATAGGAGACCCCAGAGGAATCAGGATGGTACATTACAGAAGACTTCTACTTTGGGAGGGCCACAATAGACTTCATAGGTATGAGACAGAAAAGCAACCAGGTATTACGGTTATATCACATGCATGCTTTTTATTAACTACAAGACTCCCATGATGTAAGAAAATATGCTAATTTTTACTGACATGAAAGAGAAATATGAAAGAGCACTGTTATTTCACTGAATATTGCCCAGATGGATATTTTCATTGTTGTAAAACATGGGATAAATCAGGAATGGTCCTCCTATGTTTGGGATAAGGAAAGGAGCAATGATAAAATGAGATTATAAGGAAGGACAAGAAAACAAAACAATTTAATTTCCATTTTGTTTCTGTTTTCCTTATGTAGAATATTGATCTTCACCCAGGGAAACATAGAATTAAAATGTTTAGCAGAAAACTGAAGCCCAAGATAAACGAAGAGATGGTAAGAAGGTACCTAATGCTCCCAATGAACTTGTTTCCATACCTAGATCAACCAAATTTCTCAGTACTAATGAAACTGGTTGTGCCCTCTAAGTTGCTATCAGAGACTTTAACAATCCACAGAGAATAAGATAACGATGGAATTGGAGATGAGAAAATATTCGTTTTCAAAAAGGATAGATTTTAACAAGGGAGATTTTTTTAAAAATCAACTACAGCCTATAAAGTTATAAAATTCTTAATTATATTATTAAAAGTGTAATTTGTGAACAAATAAAAGAAAACAGGGATCACTAAGAGCCAGCATAGATTCATCAAGAATGAAATCATGCCATTTTCTCTCCTGATATACTATATACTGATATACTAAACTGGGAGAGAAAAGGAATGCCTTAGGCACAGTACACCTATATGACAATAGGGCATTTTATACATTTCACAAAATCCCTCACAGCAGCCTTGTACACAATAAGTGAGAGATGTTAGCCGAGAGAGTGTAGTTGTCTGGCTATGGAACTGATCTGAAAGATCAGATTCAATGTAGCTCAGGCTATGGCTATGGGGGTAGAAAGTGGTCTTGAGTGCCCTTGGCTTTATTTTACTCATTTGTATTAATGACTTAGGTGAAAATATGTTGTTGGTCAGTTTTTCAGTTATATCCAACTCTTCATGATTATAATTGAAGCTTTCTGGCCAAAGATACTGAAGTGGCTTGTCATTTTCTTCTCCAGGTCATTTTATAGATGAGATAACTAAGACAAACAGGGTTAAATGACTTGCCAGGAGTCACACAGTAAGTGTCTGAGACCAGATTTGAACTCAGGTTTTCTTGACTCCAGGTCTGGCTCTATGTCCACCTGCTGTACCACTTAGCTTCCATAGATGAAAGTAACAGATGATATGCTTATCAAATTTTTGTCTGACAAAACTCTGGGATAGTTAACTGACAATTTGGATGACAAAATTGGTAACCAAAAATGTCATTACAGTTTAGAATGATTGATTTAATATAACACAATGAAATTTAATAAGGATAAACAGAAAGGTTTAACTCAAGCTCAGAAAATCGACTGTATAAGTATAAAATGGGAGAGATGAAGTGGTAGTTCATATGAAAAAGATCTGAAGATCTCAGTGGAGTATAAATTCTATATGACTCAGCATATGCAGTAGCAGTCATCAAAGCTAATTTGATTTTAGGTTGCAATAAAAGATATATTTTCCAGATTGAAGAGGTGATAGTCCCAAGATACTCTGGTCCTATGGCATCTGGATTATGTTACCTATGGGGTACCACATTGTAAAAGGGATATCAACAAGAGGGCACATATCTAAAGGAGGATGACCACGATGATGGACTCCTCACTATATTACACTAGGACCAGTTCATAGGATCAAAGTTCCATCACTTGAAAAGGACTTCACATCCAATCTAATATAGTCCAATCATTTTAGATGTGAGAAAACTGAGACCCAGGAAAAATAAGTGACAGGGGTAAGGTTCAGAGAGAAAAATGAGAGAAGGACTTTGCATCCCAATCTATTGGTTCAATAGTCAGTTCTTTTTTACCAGAAAGAACAGAATATATTTGGGGCAGCTAGGTAGTGCAATGGATAGAGCACCAGTCCTAGAGTCAGGAAGACCTGAGTTCAAATTCAGCCTCAGACACTTAATACTTCCTAGCTGTGTGACTCTAGAGAAACCATATAACCCTAATTATCTTGCAAGGAAAAAAAAGAAAAGAAAATATTTAACATGGGAAAGAAAAAACTTCTGGGGAAAGATAGCTATCTCAAGTGTCCAAAGGGTTGCCATATGGAAAAGGAATTGACTCTGTTTTATTTGGGTTTAGAAAGCAGAGTGAGGAACAATGGGCAGAATTTCCTGGGAGAGAGATTTTATTCAAAATAAGGAACTACTTCCTAATAACCAAAGCATCAAAAAATGGAATGGGATATTTCAGGAGATAGTGAATTCCCCATTAGTAGAAATTTTTAAGCATAGATGACCAGTTGTCAGTGATACTATAGACATGATTTGGACAGGAGGGGGACTAGATAACCTTCCAAGTTCCTTCTAATTCTGGAGTTCTGTGAGTCTATGAAAAATAGCATCTTTAATAATAACTGATATTAAAAATAATTTTATTAAATTATTTTAATTAATTTAAATTAAATTAAAAATTAAATTTATAAAAATTCATGATTATTTTATAAATATAAAGCCATGTCATGTACATTATCTCATCTGATCCTTATAATAACTGTAGGAGGAAGGAAGGATATCTATTAATTTTTACAGATGAGGAAACTGAAGTTAATGGAAATTAAAATACTTGAATGAATCACAAAGATAATAAATGGTAGAACTGGAACTCAAATCCCTCTTTTCTGTGAGAAAGCACAGTAATTTCTTCTCCAGTATGACATTGATCTTATGTATCATTTTAGAATTAAAGAAATATATGAGAATTGCTAATATAATTGAGCAAAGATTGCTTAGAAATGGGAATGAGACGTTTGGGGTTTTTTAACTTGCCTTAAGTAATGACTGTGATATATTCTTGGGTAAATCATTTGAACTTGTTTTCCACTTGTCAAATGGTTAATACTTATTAAATATTTATTTTAATAAGACTAGATAATAATTGCAAATCTTTTTGGTAGTTTTAAAGGAAGACAGTATTAATACAAGGGAGCACAATACCATGGAAAGAGCAATAATTACAGTCATGAGTCTAGGTATTCTGTGTCTAGTCTATTAATTGTGATCTTGGCCAAATTACATAACCTCTGAAACCTCAAGTTTCTCCTCTGGAGGTTGGTCTAGAGGAAGTTCTCCCCCTACTCTAAGAATTTTTAATTCTATGGATTTGTCAAAAAGTTCCATGATAATAAACAATGACATGAATAATCCAAAACACAAGTTAATAAAAATAATCTAAATATAATTTTTATAGCATATCATATGATTTCCTAAACCTATCCTTTAAATTACCTTTCTAATCAGCAAATATTCTGTGGTATAGAATTACCTTGGAATTTTGAACAATCAGAATTGTTCTCAAGTGTTTTCTGTCAGTCTTCATACTGCAAAATATTCAATTATGCTTAATGAATGGCTATCCATTCTACAGCTGATGTAGCTACTGAAACTTCTAATTTCTTGACTTATTTTGAGATTACTGCTATTTTTATATAAAGGCTTGTTTGAACATTGTTGAACTTTTTTCTTTTTAATACAAATAAAAAGTGAGTAGAAGTCCCTCTCCTCAGTATTATCAACCAAGAAACAAGCTCATAACTTTTCTATATATATAAATATAACAGAAGGCTAAGTATTTGTAACTGTAAATGTAAGTAAAACTTAGCCTAGATGACCTTTGAGATCCCTTGAAATGACAAATGGTTGTCTATACTTCATTTGAAAATTCTTTCCTCTATTTCCATAGATTCATAGAATATTAAACCTGTAATGATAGCAAACTTCAACTCTATTGATATCTGCTAAAGGCAGAGTGCTGATAAATTTGTGACTTAACCTGAATAATTTCATCCTTCAGTAAGTAGTGGAAGTGGCAAGGAGAACTGTTCTTCTGGAACCAATTTGGACTAAAAGCAGTAACTGGATGATGAGGTGGAAACAATAGGAATTTTGAAGCTAAGTGACCATTCCATTATGGAATTTATTATTGCAAAAAAGAAAGTTAGGAACAATCTGACATGCACTCAAGATTTTTTTTTTTTGGGGGGGGGGTAGGGAGGATTAAGGAAGGGAAGAAGGAACTTTAAATGATTCAGAGAAAGAATAGTTTAGAGCCAGTAGCTCATTATTCCATAGGAGAAATTGGCCTAAGAAGGATAGGAGGCTCTCAGGAATAAAAAATTCTGAAGAGAGAAACAAAAATTAGTCCAGTGAGGAGGAAAAGAGGCAGCTGCTTGATGTAGAATTCATTGACAAATGAACTATTCAACTCTCACTTTGTTTCTGTTTATTCTTCCTAGGAAAAAGTTATTTAAACATGGAAGAATATAACCAAACTGCTTAGATGTCAGTGGAAACATAAGATAAATGAAGAAATGGCAAGACAACATCAAGCTGTGTTCAGTGAATTCACAGTACCAGTCTTGGACAAACTAAATATTAGAGAACTGAGAGAATTGGCAAAGGATATTACTAACTCATTGTCAGTGAACTTTGAGGGATCTTTAAAAATGGGAAAGGTGCCACAAGACTGGAGAAAAAGAGCGGTTTACCAACTTTCAAAAAAAAAAAAAGCCCCAAAAGGGTAGAATATGCAAATTTTAAAACAGTGGGATTGATTTCTATTCCTGTCAAAATTCTGGAACTCATTATTAAGAAGATGAAACAATGATCACTAAAAACCAGCATGACTTTATCAAAAACAGGTAATGCTACACTAACTTCATTTACTTTTCACACAGAGTAGCTAGACTAATAGACCAAGGGAATGCTACATACTCAGTGTACCCAGAATTCAGCAAAGGATTTAACAAACTAATTCTCTTCTTATGAAAAAGATAGAGAGATGTGGAATAGACTCTGATATTATATAAGGAGATATACTGTATAGTAACTTGTACATTCCCTGACTGACCAGATTTTAAAAAGTATCCACAAAAGGATTTATGTAATGTTGTCAGAGGTCTTTAGAAAGTATGCCCCTTGTAAAGCTGTCCTCAGACCAGTGCTATTCAAAATTTTAATCAATGGCTTGGATGAAACCAAAGAAAGTATGCTTTTTAATTTGTAGTTGATACAAAATTGTGATGACTCATGAAACAGATGACAGTTCAAAAGCCAAAATTATTTTGAAATTCTAGAAAAATGAACTTTTTTTGAGTTGGGAAAAAAAGACAATGGACATAACTGTTAACTTTCATGCTTGAGTTAAAAAAAAAAAAAAAGCAAATTCATAAATACAAGATCAGGGTGTGACTAGTTAATGAAGAAAAGATCTGTAACTTTTAGTGGACTCCAAACTCAAAATGAGTCATTAAGTCTACATTAAGTCATTAAGACTAGTTAACACTAATGTAATATATTGCAGACCACATTAAGGGAAGCATAGTGTACAGAATAAAAGAGAAAATACTTCCACTATATTCTACCCGTGTGAAGTTCCATATGGAAAACTGTGTTCAGTTATGAGTCTTCTATTTAAAAAAATTTTATTACAGTAAAATTTATTGATGCCCTTTGTTTTTACATCACAGTCATTTCATTCCTACTATCATAATCTAATTTTCCCTTGTCACCAAAAGTAACAATAATAAATATGAGAAAATAATACAGCAGTCACATCTAAAGATAAATGCAACATTCTGCCCTTGTAGCATCCTTCCTCTTTGCTTATTAATATTAACTGTTCTCCAAGATTGAGATTGGTTGTTGTAATTAATTAGAAAAGAGCTTACTTTTATTATTCTTTTCCTGTAATCATTGTATATACAAAGTGTCCCAAAAATCTTGGTACAGTTAAGCTATTAAAGCTTAAAACAATGCATTTAAAATAGGGAACTAAGTGTTGCAGTAGATAGAAACTGGAGAACAGAAGATCCGATTTCAAATTCAATCTCAGACACTTACAAGTTGCTTGATTCAAGCAAGTCATATAATCTTTATCTTTAAAGTATGAATAATAATAGCAACTGTCTTCCAGGATTGTAGTGAGGATAAAAGTAAACTAATATTTGTAAAGTACTCTACAATCTTAAAGCACTAAAAAAATTTCAAGATATCATTACACTAAGGCTTTGGGGACTCTTAGTATACCTCCTCTGGTTCTGTTTACTCCACTCTTCAGTTTATACAAATTTTCCCATATTTTTCTGAATGTCATGTTTGGAACTTCATAATGGAAAATGATATTCCATTAAAGTAAAATATAACAGTTTGTTCAACCATTTCAAACGAATGGATACTAAATTTTAAAAATGTGACAGAAATCTCTCCTTTGTTTATTAGCCCTCATAATCTATTCTGGACTAATGCAATAGCTTTCTAATAGGTCTCCTTGCTTCAGCCTACTCTTCTTTCAAACACATCCTTCACACAGTTATCAGGATGATTTTAATAAAGCAAGGATCTGATAATATTACTCCCCTATCAATAAACTCTCCGAGAGGCTCCCTCTTATTCCTAGAATACTACACATGCCATTTAAAGCCCTTCACAACCTAGTTCTAATCTTTCATCCTTAGCATTCATTACTGTCTTTCACACATGATACAATCAGCCAAACTGGTCTTCTTCCTCCTTTTTATATACACCTATCTATGTCTCATCTTTTTACCTTTGCACTTATTGTTTCCCAGACTGTCCATACATTCTATATACCACGGTTCCTCCTGTGTGATACATTTCCTTCTAACCTCCGCCTCACAGAATCCTTCTTTTCCTTCAAGATTCACTTTGAATCTTGAAGCCTCACTTCTACCTGAAGCCTTTCTTGATTCCCAACTGCCAGTTGCCCTCCTTCCTTAAACTATCTTACATTTATTCTCCATATGCTTATATATGTACATGCTACCTCTATTAAAAGAATGTGAAATCCATGAGAAAAGGGAATATTTCATTTTTGTCTTTGTATTTCCAGCACCTACTTGAAATTTAACAAATAATAAAGACTTATTGATTGATTGTCCCAGGAGGCAAATCAAGATGTAATGAGTACAGATGTAAGGAGCAGTATAAAAGTATCTCCTAATTAATTAGACTGTTGTAAAGTGTATTTGCATTGGTTTTGGATGGAGTAGGTACCCCATCACCTAACATCTTCAATGAAACACTCTGGATGATCAGTTACTAGGAATATTGTTAAAGGTATTTGGGTTCATATGTGCCGTGGACTAAATATACTCTGAAATCCCTTTCAATGTTTAAATTCTGTAATTATCTACCTCAAAAGCAATTCTGCTGCCCCTATTAACTTTCATATTTTTACTAAATATACTATCACCTTCCCAGTCACCTATGTTTTTAACCTTCAAGCCTCATTTTACTCTTTTTCAGCTTTACATACAATAAAATGACCAGTCCTACTTATTCTCTCTTCCATTTGTTTCCTCCTTTCTACTCCCAGTTCTACCATTTCTAGTTCAGGTCCTAATCATTATTCCTAATCTGGATTTAGCAATAACATCCTAATGGTCTCCTTGATACCATGCCCTCTTTTTTTCAATCTACCATTCAGAACAGGATTATTTAATTTTCTTGTTATATTGTAGGTAAAATAATGACTCATACCTACTTGGTACAAAACTCTCAGTGTTTCCCCATTATGTAAAGAACATAATAAAAATTTCTTCATCTGGCCTTAAAAGCTCTCTATAATCTGGCTCCAATTTATCTTTACAGCCTTATTTCATCCCTTTCCCCTTTATATTTCAGTGAAGCAAGAGTGCTTTCTTTCTCATGATTACCTTCTACCTTTTTCTAGGTTCAATCAGTTGCACATATTGTCATCTATGCTTAGAACTGACTTCTCTGATACTGATACATTAAAATTCTGCTATTTTATTGCAAGGCCAAGTCAGATGCCAATTCCTCCAGGAAACATTTCCTGGTCTAGCCAGATTGAAGTGGTCACTTCTTAGTCAAATCTTTCAAGACTCTATGATGCCTTATCAGAGAAATGAATCATATTCTAACTTCAAGTTATTTGTGTATATTTATATTGCTCATATTAGGTTACAAACTTCTTAAGAACAAGAACTATTGTTTCTATTATTTTTTTTTTGCTATTTTTCTATTTTAAACTATTTTATTTTATATTATATTATATCTTATATCTCATATTTTGTCATCTCATTTCATATTATATTATTGTTCACTGTAAATTCTGAAATATGACTCATTTTTAGTTTATTCTAATTCCCTTTTCTTTTGGAATTAAGTTTTTAGACTTTTAAAGAAATGCCATTAGTAGGCCAAATAGGCCAAAATACCTTCCTCCAAACAAGGAGCTATACTGTTCTTCTGAAGAAAATATTTAATGATGAGAAAGAAAGACTTTTCCTTTTGTAAGGACATTGCTGATGGTGAGATCAGGATTTTCTATTTAGCCAAACAACATACAAAGTCTATTCAGAAAAATCACCTTTGCCATGTGGGGAAATGGCTGTGTGAGTGACAGTTTGTATGAACAATCATCAGTTAAAGAATAATTAAATTAAATGTAAATTAAATTTGAAAATATTAATAGCAATTATGGGGATAAACTCAGTTTGAATGTAATGATGCTACTGTCTATAATGTAGTTGTAAAATTTAAGATTTCAAATAGAACTGGCTTCCAAAGAAAGAACTGATTATCCCACTATTAAGACTTAAAATCATCGGGTTACTGGAGAGGCCATATTTAAATGGGTCAGCATCATTTAAATTGCAGGCTGTGCTTGCATTTTTAAACAAATTACTTAAGAAGTTTACTCTTGAAGTATTCCATTTTGAATACAGATCTATATTTAAACATATTTTCTTTGTTCTTTTCAGTCCAGTTTAGTAAATTACTTTTATTTTTAATTATACATGAATTGCCAGCCAGTTGACAAGCATTTATTTCTATAATACATCATATTTACCACCTCCTGTTTCTTTCCTTCTTACAATTAATTCCCCCAACTCTGATCTAAAGGAGGACAGATGATGGACACATATGCCAGTTCCTCTGGTGAGATCACTCGCCACTTCATGGGTCTGTTCAACATGAAGCCGAGGATGGCTCACAGCATGCATTCTGTTTGAACACAAGATACCCCCTCCATCCGACTGCTACTGTTTGGGACAATTTAACTTCCTAGCTAAGCACAGGCTTGGGTACCTCACCTCCACGAGGGGCTGGGACTAGATAGCTTCGGATATCTGACTGAGATCCTCTGATATCCTTCTCTGTGTACTTTATTGCATTCCATTGTCCCAGGGCCTTACTGTCCTGACTGACAGAGGAGAAAATGCAGGATGTTGGATGGGGGGGTCGTCTTCATTCTTTTGTCTAAAAGTCAGCCGGCCAATTAGCATTTGTTAAACACCTTCTATGTGCTAATGCCGTGCCGAGTCCTGGGGATAAAAAGGAAGACCAGAGACAGTTCCGGCCCTCAAAGAGTTTATAGTCCAAAGGGGAAGACCGCAGCTCCATACAAACCAAGCGACTGGGGGAACGACCCAGAGGGAATCCTGGAGCTTTTAATGGCTCAGGAAGGCTTCTGGCGGAAGACCGGAGGTGGGCGGCCCTGGAAGGGCAGGGAGAGGAGGAGAGAAAACCTGGACGGATGGCGGCTGACCATGACTGGGGCCAAGCGTTAGGGTTCCGATGCAGGGGCCCGGGCCACGGTGTCCCAGAGCACACAGCACAGAGTAAGGGGTCAGAGGAGTCAAGGAAGGGCCCGGGTTGGGAAGGGCTTTGGCCAACTGCCCCTCACGGTGACGGGGACCTCTAAAGTTCACTGAAGAGAGGGGGCAGGGTCAGCTTGAAGAAGATCCATTTGACAACCGAGTGGGGAGAGAAAAAGGTGAGGGTCACGAGGGTGACGGCAGGTGCAAGAGACGTCCTGAAGGAAAAATCAAAAAGACTCGGCAATAGATTAGATACGTGGGGTGAGAAAATGAGGAGGAGAGAATGACCCCTAGGTCCAGAGTTTAGGAGATTAGGAAGATGGTGGTGCTCTTGACAGTAATAAGGAAGCTCAGAAGTGGGGAGCTTTTGTAGGGGGAGAGAATGAGTTCTGTTTTAGACATTTAAGATATGTAGGGGATATCCAATTTGAGATGTTTAATTAGCAGTTAGAGATGCAACCCTGAAGGTCAGGAGAGAGCATAGTAATTATGCTTTTTTTAATTTTTAGAATTTTGAGGACTGTTGCTTTTGTAAAAGGTTAACAAGGAATAATCTGGTCAGAATACTTATTAAACTTTCTCTTTTAAAATAGCTCCTTCTTTTGAGTCCACAATTTCTGTCTGATACCATGAAATAAAATTCAAATATTTTCTTGACATTCAATGCTCCATAACCTAATACTACCCTATGTTTCTACTCCTGTCTCATATTACTCCCTTACTCTGTCCAATTTTCCTGAACATTCCATGTTTTCCCACTTCCCATTTCTTTGCTCTTACAGTTTTCCATGCCTGAAATGACTTTGTGTTCTAGTCATCATTAATGCTCTAACACTTCAATAAAATTATGATTTCATTGATGTCTTTCCTTTAGTACCAAAGGTCTCAATACCTTTTCATACTGGGACCCTTTTCCATGCTCTTCCACAAATCTTCCAGAAAGTGTTTACGCAGTATACTAGAACCATTCCTCTTGATTTTCTAACATTGTATGGCCACCAATGCACCAGCTGGGCTCACTCTCTGTTGGCACTTGCTTTTGCTTCATGACCAAACTGTCTACTCTTTATTGCCCAACTCAAATGCAATCTCATCTAAGAACCCTTGCCCTTCAGCAATGAGATGAACCAAATCAATTCCAATGGAACAGTAATGAACTGAACCAGCTACACCCAGGGAAAGAACTCTAGGAGATGACTAAGAACCATTTCATAGAATTCCCAATCCCTCCATTTTTGCCTGCTTGCATTTTTTATTTCCTTTATAGGCTAATTGTACAATATTTCAGAGTCCGAGTCTTTTTGTACAGCAAAATAATGGTTTGGACATGTATACTTATTTTGTATTTAATTTATACTTTAACATATTTAACATGTATTGGTCATCCTGCCATCTAGGGGAGGAGGTGGGGGGAAGGAGGGGGAAAATTGGAACAGAAGGTTTGGCAATTGTCAATGCTGTAAAATTACCCATGCATATAACTTGTAAATAAAAAGCGATTAAAAAATTAAAAAAAAAAAGAACCCTTCCTTGATCTCCCTAGTCATTTTATTACTTTTTGACTTTCTCCTCTTTTTTATATAACACTTCATTTTGCATCTTTGTAATGAATTTATCTATCCTGTACTATTTTGTGTTAAAATTACTTATAAATGAGTCATTATGAGAAGCGTCAAGCTGACTTTGGGATCTGGAAGCAATGGGTTTAAATTCTTCCTCTGTTACCTACTGGCAAAGTTATTTAACATCTTAGTGTTACAGGCAACTCCTTAAGAATGTAAGTTCCATGAGACACTGCAGAAGCAGATGGAGTTTACTCACTACAATGAAATTACAGTTCTAGTCCACTCCCCCCCCCCAAAAAAAAAATTCCCCTATATTATAAGCTCTCTAAAGGCAGAGGCAATATTTTGTTTAAATTGTTTTACATCCAGTAGGCATTGTGGAATGTTATCTAATTACTACGTCCTGAAAAAAAAAAAAACAAAAAAACACCCTATTGGCTTTGGGTGTTTCCCTTCTCTGTACAGCTAATATCTTCTCTAAATTTTTTAAAGGTATGGAATCTGGATAATGATAATTAATAGATTAATAAGCCTGTGGAAGAAAAACTAAGAGGAAGGCAGTCGTAATAGTAACTTTACTTGAAAACTGCCTTGAGAATGGGCTGCAGAATCTACTCAGTCAATATAGAAAGAACATACTGCTAAAGCTGACTCAATACAACCTTTAAGAAAACCCTAGAAGAGATCATTATTGTAAAAGATAATATAGGAAAGTATGGTGATCTCCAATCTTTTTGATGGGTAAGAGTAGTTTTCTAAAATGCTGAGATTCTCAGCCAAAACAGCAACTTCCATTCACATAACAACTCAATGGAAATACCTGGAAGATTGTGAAAGGAAGGAATGGTTTTGGGGGGAAACAGAGACAGACAGAAAGAGTCAGACATACATTTATCATACACTGAGGTGGCAGGCATTGCACCATATATGGGAATACAAAATAAATACTAAAAAGACAGTCCTTACCCTCAAGGAGTTTATATTCTAATAGAGAAAGAAAACACATAAAGAAATGCTGGAAAGGTGGGGGGATGCCCTTTTGTGAGTGAGGGTGAGATGAACATGGCTAAGGTACCTCATGAAATGACCGTCTGAGCTAGGAACTCACCAGTTTAACACATCAAATTCCATTATCTACCAGCTGGTTGTGATTAACCTGCTGGGGGCCTCTGATCCAGAAGATGCTAAGAACTCCAGCTAAGAGCATAGAGATTTTTAGATGGTAGGTGCTATAAAAACGCCAGATTGCTATCTGCAGGGTTCCGGTAAATTCCTTCCTGATTCATATATCTTGTGAAATGTGGTAATGGAGCAGGGAAGATCCCCAAAAATATTTCAATCCTCAGAAAGTAAATGGAAACAGGCAGGGGGGATGTGTATGGGGGAGGAGGGTTCATGCTTTTTCATACATGGCTTCACTGCTGCTTCTTACCCTAGATTGGGAATTGAAGCGGTATGAGAAAATCTTTTACCCCAATCCTTCACCACCATATACTCACCAATCCCTTCCATCTCTGTGCTGGGCCAATTCTCCTTCCTATTCTTCTACTCAAAACCCCACCTACCTTTTAGGGGACGGCTCAACTGTTTTTTCTTCTCTGCCAACTGGAAGTGATCTCTCACTGTTGGGAAGTTGTGCTTTGTAAGCACAACTACAAATGGCAATTACTATAAAGTGACCCAGATAATAGTTTTTTTCTGCGATCCTATTTTATCTCTTCTTCTAGACTTATTGTGATTAACCTGCTATGGGCCTCTGATCTAGAAGATGAAGCTTGACATCTGGGGACTGTGTTTCAAGATTTTCTTTCCTCCACAATACTTAGCACAATATATTGATCTACACACGGGATAGACAGTGGTTTATACACTCAATACATATTTGGACATTTTTTTTTTTCTGAGACTGGATTTTCCTTTTTTAATCAGGCTGGAAAAGTAGTGGCCCCTCATAAACAGGAAGCCAATAGTGACGGGCAGAGAAGTTTTAACCTGCTCCAGTTTTTCAACTTGGACTAAACAAATTAGTGGTCCTCTGCTCCATATTTGTACCAGACAATTGCGGATACATGATCAGATTTAACTCTATTATAGCTCAATCAGCCCATGCAGCACAGGGACCACAGGAATATGCCATCCCACTCAGTTCTCAATAAGCAAAAGAAAGGGAGAAAGGGAGGGAAGGAGGGAGGAGAAATGGAAGGTAAATATTTTTTGAAAAATGACAGTGATAGTGTACTTTACCTGCCATTGGACCAGGACAGAAGAAGTGGTATGAGGAGTTACCGAAACACAACTTGGAGGTTCTCCAGGAACTAGAGATACATAAAAAAGGGGGAAGCAAAAAAAAATTATATGAATAGAATATTTTCCTTTCATTAAATACTTTCTAGTCCTAGTTTTCTCAAACTCATTCCAAATAGATGTAACCCAGTCCAGCTTTCAGTAAAACTGCTGATAGGTGAAGATTGCCTTAATTAGTCCTCCTCAGTCCAAGACACTTCTCTTCTACGTCCCCCTCCCTACCAAGGATTTTTCTGAGCTGCTTCTGACTTCCATTAAAGATTTCTCTTAGAAAAATATGTAAGACTGAGACTGAGTAAATATTCAGTATAAAGCATGGATGGATATAAAGGAATATGATTTTTTCTCTTTTTTTCCCCCCAAAAAACAAACACAAGAGAATTTATGCATTTAAATGAGGGATATGGCTTTCAAAGATGTTCCCTTGGGAGACAATACTTATGCTAAAAATACTGTTATTGTTCAGAACACTTTTAAGAGTGACACTTGAAAATGGTCTTAAGAATTTAGAATACTTGTGCTGTGCTAGGAATCAGAAGCCCTGGGTTCTTGGTTACAATCACTTAATCTTATTTTGTAAAGCAAGAAAAGTTCAACTTGATCCTTTTCAGGTGTAAACCTAGCATCGTTGGAGTTTATGAATGGTATCAGTACTGACAATTCCTTTGTTTTATGAGGTAGGATTGGATTTTTAGAAACCACTGAAAAAATTGTTCAAAGCAATTTGGGAGATAAAATATATAGAAGGTCGAGATAAGGAAATTAGTTTTTGTCATAAAGCAATTCAACTGATTTTCTTGTGTGGTTCACAAGCTGCCTCTAAAGGAAATTCCAGAGTCTAAGAGGAGTAGATTAAGGAATTTCTGGTAGAGCTGGGCAAGCTCTTTGGCTCTTTCCTCTGGGGCTTTGTTCTCTGACCCTGTTTAAAAAAAAAAAAAAGTTCACCAAGAAATTCCTGATTAATCCCTTGGTGCCTGAGGGTTGAGGATGGGTGGGAGAAGAAGAGCAGTTGAATCAAAGAACCAAAAGGTACTTTCCCTGGCACTCCACCTCCATCCTTAGTAGATTGTAGAAAGGCTATTCCTCTCTTTAAAAAAGTGTTTATCACTTTGGGTCTCTAAAAGCTCTCCTTTAGATTTCTAGGATAGGGATGAAAGGGACCTCTCTGTTTTTTCTAACCCACCTCTAAGAGAAGAGAGAGACAGAGACGGAGAAGGAACCTTTCTATGGTTCTTATAGACTACCAAGGGAGAAAAGTTCTTCCTGACTCTATAGCCAGACATCTTTAAAGTGAACCTGCTAAAGAGACAACCAAAGATTTAGTTGCACATATCCTTTAGCAGGAGGCCAGAGCACATGTTCATAGAGAATGGGTATGCTACCCAGATCCATAGGAAGTGCCTCAAAACACCTAGGTACAAGAGGAATTCCAAAAACTTACTCCCTAAGCTGACTACTTGGATGAACAATTCTATATGAGTACGCATAAGTTCTGAAAAGTAGATTTAAAGGCCAAAAAAACTTTTCTCATTATATAATGTTTTATATATATGTTGGTATATATATACAATGTTATAATATAAATGTTATATTACCAGGTATATAAGTTATACCTGGTAAAGATGTGTTCGTGTGACTTTAAGTCGACTAACATTTTTTTTTTCCCTCCCAGGAAAGTATTTGTAGTTTAGGCCTTGTTTCTAACAGTGGAACAAAACTCTGTCCAAAGCTTAATGAGATTTCAAATATTCGCAAGCTAGAGGAAGTATTATCTATCTTTGATATGAAGCCTCCCTTTGAAATCACACATTATAAGGAATAGGCCACATGCTGAAATCAAACCTGCCTCAGACACTTATTAACTATGCAATTCAAGCAAATCACTAAAAGTTTTAAAATCTGTTTCCTAATCTATAAAATGGGGATAATAATATCCCTACTTCACAGGGTGGTTGTGAGGATCAACTATCTACCTATTTATCTGTTGATTTTTTTACTTTGCAAAACCTAAAGTACTATATATTCATGAACCAGGAAGACAAGCCAGTGGATAGAGTAGAAAGATTTGATCCAGGATAGATTTGAATCCAGGAAAAGCTGAGTTCAAATCACTTATCACAGCTAGTAAAGGGAGGTCTAGGCAAATCACTTAAACTCAGCCCTCAAAACAAAACTCAGAGATTATAATCTGCTAACCTACATTGGTAGAGTCTCCTCACTTGAAACTTCTATCTGTGGAATAGGCTCAGTCCCTATTCCTATTCCTGGGATAATGAAAATGCCTTATTAGGGCAATCCAGTGTGTGCCTCGAGGAAGGCCCAGAGTCCAGATGCAGGATTAGCTTGGGAAAGGAATCTGGAATGTTTTCCTAGCTTTAGAAATGAGGCAGGGAAAGAAGAGGAAGGGAACCTATTCCATTCCCCTTTGCTTTTGGTGTCCAAACCCAGATACAGTACAAAGCAGGCCATAGGTGTCAGTAATGCCCTTGTGATCACACAGATTTATTGTTTCTGTTCTATTGTTTTTCTCCAGCAGCCTTCTTCCCTCCCCCAGACCCCCAAAGGGAGAATTGGGGCACACATCTTCTGTGGTGGAAGGGAACAGGAAGGTGAAGGTTATATCAAAGGGTAGCTATTTCCTTGGTTGAAGAAGAAGAGGGACACTCTTTTCCCCTATTTTCATAATTAAGAAGCAGTGTGGTATAGTGACTAGATTATTAGATTTAGGGTTCAGGAATAGCTGAGCTCAAATCACATCTCAGGTAATTGATATTTCTGTGACCATGAACATTAACTTAACTTTTATCAGACTGTTTTCTCACCTGAAAAATGAGGGGGCTTGATATAATGCTTTTTAAAAGTCCCTTCTCAGTTTTACATCTATGATTCTGTGATCAGGAGGCTAGAGGGACAGTACTTAAGCAGCAATGGTGATATTCTTTCAGACCCAACATATCTCTCCTCCCCAATCACAGGTGGCTATAAAGTTTTTCTACCTTCTGAGGAGCTCCCAATATTACTTGGTGTTGGTGAAATCATTGGGATTAAAAAACTGCCATATATAACAACCACTCTTTGGGCCATCTCCCTTCTCTCTTGTCTGCTGTTCAATTTTCAATGTTTCCTACTAAGTAAGCATAAAGACAGTTCACCCAGACCCAAGAACAGGGAAGCCAAATCTTATCAGAGGCCCACAGCCCTCTGCTGTGTAATGCTCTGCTGGGAGCCCTAGATTTGTTCAGCAAAATAATTTCTGCACATTGCCAAGGCGTTGAGAAGTTTTTACAGTGTCAACCCTTTACTATTCTGTAAGGAGGTCAATAGAGTTTGAGAAGTTAAAACCTCTGGTTTATAAAATGACAAATTTTAGAATTGAGATCACAAGATGAGCTGGCTGGAGAGAGAGGAATTTGTTTTTTCAAATGCCTAGCTTGGCATTTTAATTGAAATGATAGCAATTAGGGAAGGGATGGGGTGTTCAGAACAAAAGAGGGTCAGAATTATTACAAAGTGCTGCTGGATGTAAGAAATGCTCTGGCTTTCATCCCTAGGAAGGCTTAGCTGCCTTCTGATGCATGAGACCAATCTTCTTTGGGCCTAACAACCCTGCTATCCTCACACTGGACATATTTGATGGAGCTGTCTTCCAGTTTCACTTCATGCCTGACAGTATCATGTCATACAAAATTACAAAGAATCTTTAGGCCTAACCCTTCTGATGTGGAGAAAGGGGGAAAAACCCACCTAAAGCTTTTAGAGAATCTCATTTTTGTCTTTGAAGCATTTCAATCATTTATCTGTGCAAGAGCTAAAAGTGGATTGTGAATGAAAACAACTGAAGAAATTTCTTCAAATACAGCCCACCCAGCTACATTTATCTTTAATGATTCTCTCTAAATTATTCAACTTCTGGAATGATAATGGATCGTGGAGATTTTGGAAGCCAATCAAAGAAACTTTAATTCCATTTGGAGGCCCTTGAAGGGTTGATTTATGACCACAGGGCACATGAGGATACTCCAAGCTGCCTATCATTAATTGAATTCAGCTCTTTACCATCTTGTTTCCTATGAAAAGGGCTATGGGAGACCTTTTCCCTGCTCAGGTACAAAGTAGAATTAAATCTTCAGGAGTAAGTATTTCAGAGCTCCTAAAAAGGCATCTGTAACTATTCCCCAGTCGGGTTTTCAGACAGTGCACTGACCCCACCTTTCTTACCATCTTGCAGTGTAGTTACTGGCTCTGTCTCAGCACTGAAGTCACTGTCTCCAATATCGTTGGTTGCTTTCAGACGAAGTTTGTAGGAAGTGAAGGGATTCAATCTGTATAAAGTCAGCAGAGTCAGAGTGAATTCTTGAAGCATCTTCGGATTATTTTTTGTGTAGTTATGTTTTTATTAGGGATCCACCCAAAACAAATCCTATTCAGACACAACTAAAAGCCTCATTAATATCTAAACCCAATCTGGCATTGTAAATATCTAGGGGGCTTAAAGGATAAAAGGATTACCCTGAGGGGAGAAAGGGAATAGAGAGTTGTCTTTCCTTTGCCTAAAGGTTACCTCCGTGAGTTTTTGATCTGGTGATTGTGGTAGTAGAATTATATTTTACAATTCTTTTTTATTCTTAACTTGTGTGTTCTTAATGGTTAGTTATTGAAATAGTTTTAAAGTGGATTTTATATTTTACAAGTTTCCATAAGGAAAAAAAAAATGCATTGGAAGAAAAAAAAAAATAACCTTGAACTTGCTAGACTAAGCCAAATTTTGACTTAGCCCACAATGGTTGTAGAGGGAATTTGTAGAGGGAATTCTTGTTCAGACATGGATTGGACTAGATGGTCTCTGAGGTCCCTTTGCACTTTGAAATTCTGATTCTGTCTCAATAAAGAAGATTGAAGCCATCCAAAGTGAAATATCTTTAACTTCCCTACTCTCCAACTCTCTCTCCCTCTCCCTTTCCCTTTCCCTCTTCATTCCTGTCTCAGAAATAAAGGCATACTTTCTCCTTGGTTAAGGATAATCATTAATCTTTTCTCTTGGTCCTTTACCCCCCTGCCTCTTCTGGTACATTGTAGTATGTTGGAAAGGACTTTAGAATCAGAGGACTAGGGTTTAATTACTGATTTTGTCCTTCTTGGTCAAGTTACTTAATTTCTTTGGCCCTCAGTTCCCTTATCTGTAAAGTTAGAAGGCTGGACTAGAATCCTTTAACGTCCTTTTTGATGTGGCATAGCCCTTGTCAGGAATAATGTGAATCCTAACCATTGTCAACCTTATCACATACAAAGGGAGGCCAAATTTCTGGAACTGTCTTATTGGCAGGACTAAGGCTTACTCAACTCAACAAAATCAGATGAGGGACTCTTCTTCCCCTCAGTTGATGTATTAGACAGACACTTTTTAGCCCTACAAATGGCATTTGTGACCAAAGCATCTTCATTATTCTGCACTACCATACCCTATTTTCTGGTATCTCATCATACAGTTGTTGGCTGCTTATGAGAGTTTGTTCTCCACTAGGATCTTCCCTAACTCTTCCCCAACTCTCTAGATCCCATGATTACTCTTTACCTCTGACCTTTAAATGGCCTCCTTCCTTCACAGCAATCTACTAAATCATTTTGATTTCCCCTTTTGTCTTTTTAGGACAATAAAGGGCCCTTGTGGCTATAATAATTAGCCTTTGTGAGTTTTTTACATTCTGAAATGCTCACCCAAAACCTGGTGCTTCATCACTTTTTAGTTTTAAATGCATGACCTCTCCTTGAAACTTACTTCTCCAGCTTTCAAGACATTGTAGTATCCTTGTTTTCATCTCATCTCCCTAATGATCCTTTGTTTGCTTTTTTAAAAAATGTAATTCTACTTTATTTTGGCAATTTGATTTAAGTGACTTGCTCAGGATCACACAGCTAATAAGTGTTGAAGACCATATTTGACCTCAGAACTTCCTGATTCAAGGGCTGGTGCTCTATTCACTGTACCACCTAGAGGTCCTACTTTTGTCTCTTTCAGGGGCTCCATTTCTCCTTCTCATCCATTACAAACAGATATTGCCTAAGATGCTCTCCAAATCCTTTTTTCTCTTTTCTTACACATTCTCAATTATCATATTCCATATCTCCATGTATGTGATGCTCAAATCTCTCTCCAGCTTCATTCTCTCTCAAGTATCAATAATACATCCCATAAACAATTCAAATACAAGATTTCAACCTATCTATAACCAAACTCATCATTTACCTCACCCACCTATCATATTTTCTCCTATTCCTATTCATGGCCCCATAATTTTCCCAGTTATATAAGCTAAAAAACTTTGGAGTTATCTTCGACTCCCACCTTATCTTTCCCTTTATACTAGCTAATCTTTTGCCAAGTTTTATTGAGTTCTCCCTAGGAATTAACAAGGTCTCTCAAATCCATTCCATCCTTCCATCTCACAACAATCACTCCAGATCTTTCATTTAGATTACTGACCTCTCATCTATAACCTCTTCCCCTCCAAGCCATCCTATGCATAATTAATTTTGTCAAAACCCTTCAATATTTCCCTAGTGTCTTTAGAATAAAGGTCAAATTTCTGAACATGAGATTCAAGGCCCCAGTCCATCTCTCCACTCATTTGGATAGTCCCCTACAGGACTGCACTTTCCAACCAAAGAAAACTATACTAGACTCCAAATATTCCATGTGTTTTTGCCTCTGAAATGTTCCCTAAGTATGGATATCTTCTTCTTAAATTAGTACTTGTTGAATTCATTCTTCAAAATTCACTTCCCATGACACTTTCTCAATGAAGTCTAAATAGTCTGTTCAAAGGTATGGAGATGAGAGAATGTCATGTGAGGGACAGTAAGCATACTGGTTTGGATCATAGAATGGATAAGTGGGGTTGATGTGATGTAGCTCTTAGGAAGAATATAACAATAATCCCAAGACCATCTGGCCTTGAAGTTGGAAATGATACATTCCTTCCCCTAGGCTATCCTGCCCCAATTTACTCTATCTGACTAGGATGCTAGCCCATACATATTTCTGGCTATCAGATAACAGCCTGTTGGTCTGTGATAATGGGGTTTCTGAGACAAATAAGCAACAATAATTAGATACTTAAAGTTACAAAACTGGATACTTGCCATTTGATCTAGTGATGTTTCAGGCCTAAAAATATTCACCTCTGGAAGGTTCCCTTCTTACCCCCACCCCATGAGCTCTTCCCAGAAAACTTTGGGTACTGCACCTATGCACAAAGTCAGAACCAGAACACTCCTCAACTCCACTTCTAAGTCATAAAATTAACATATCAATAACATGAAATACCTGGTTCCTCTAACTTTTTCCTATAAATTTACCTTCCTGCTCTTGGTTCTTTGCTAATTTTTTTTGGAATTAGCCAGCTTTCATTGGTGTTACAATATAATAAACTCTGTCCCTTGACTTGGAGATGATTCTGGGCCTGCGAATTCTTTTGAGATACTTCAAGACACTGCTCTGGGCAGGACCAGGAGATCATTATATACTTCAACAACAATACTAGATGATGACCAGTTCTGATGGATCAGGCCATCCTCAGCAACGAGATCAACCAAATCATTTCTAATGGAGCAGTAATGAACTGAACTAGCTATGCCCAGAAAAATAACTCTGGGAGATGACTAAAAGCCATTACATTAAATTCCCAATCCCTATATTTATGCACACATGCATTTTTGATTTCCTTCACAAGCTAATTGTACAATAATTCAGAGCCTGATTCTTTTTGTACAGCAAAATAATGTTTTGGTCATGTATACTTATTGTGTATCTAAGTTCTATTTTAATATATTTAACATCTACTGGTCATCCTGCCATCTAGGGGAGGGGGGGTAAGAGGTGAAAAATTGGAACAAGAGGTTTGGCAATTGTTAATGCTGTAAAGTTACCCATGTATATATCCTGTAAATAAAAGGCTATTAAATTAAAAAAAATAAATAAATAAAAAAAATAAAAAAAAAAAAAAAAAAAGACTGCTCTGGAAACCCAACATTTTGGGGGTTCCCTTTGAAAGCCAAGAGGATAATGAGTAATAAGTCTATAAAAATAAAGGGACTAAACTAGATGACACCTAAATATATGATTGTATCCCCAAGGAGTTTACGAGAGATAGAATACAGTAAGTATATGAGGTAGAAGGAGACAGAGGCAAAGACATAAAGATAGGAGTTCTCTGGAGAAATGCAGAGAGAAAGGAATCGCTGCACAGATGAATTATAGATGGCCCCAGATAAGAAGAGGAATCCATGCTGGAACTTGAATTTTTTTTTTTTTTTTTTTTTTTTTTGCACAGAAGAGAAGAGATTGTATTACAGGGATGGAGGAAAGCCTATATGACTTCATGGAAGATGAAAGATGAAGGAATGGGATGAAGGTTAGCTCTATGGGAAGCAGAGAACATGTTGAGAAGAAATGAAAAGCAGACTGGAGCCAGAGAGGAGGGCCTCCTCCCATTTTAGGCTGTCTAGTTCTGTAGTCAGTAATGAAGCACTGACGGTTTATAAGGAGGGAGGCAGGAAGGTCAGAACACGTATTAGGAAGGTTATTTGGGCAGCAATTTAATGTGATCTTTCCTCTGAACCCTTCAATACTTTCTACCAGTGTTCCATTTATCACATCTTGCTGTGTGCTATATAGCAGAAGTTCTTAACCTCTTTTTTTGTGCTTGTATGTGTCAGGCATTCCTCCTCAGAATAATGTGTTTAAATGCAAAAAAATAAAATCACAGAATTACAAAGAAAACCAATTATACTGAAATATAATTATCAGTTGTGATGGTGGGTTTTTAAAATTTTTTTTTTAATTTTATAATTTTTTTTTAAGTTCATATACCCCAGAACTCCATTTAAGCTGTGTTTATCAGTGTACTTGTCTAACATTACCAGTGCCCAGTCTCCTGGCTTTGGAGACTATCCACAGGTATAATCAATGCCTTGTATGTACTAAACACCAAGTTTTGAACTGAATTAAAAATCAAGTGAACAATCAGAATTATAATCTACTACATGATTGAAAGCAAACTCGATTTGAAGATGTGATAAGATTTATGAACTCAGGGGCCTTCTAAGGAGTGCAAGTTCTTGGCTCTGAAATAAGGCAAGTCTGAAGAGATTCCTGAGCTCAGTTTAGATCTAGGGCCTAAGGACAAGTAACTTGCAGCTGGATAGTAGGGATGCTCCTTTTGATCTCCTGTGAGGAACCCGGGGCTGGAGTAAGGAGAGAGAAAGCATCAACATAATAATGGCAAGTAAATAACCACCTGACCCAGCAAGGAGTTTAATCACTTTTCTCTGAGGAATCTAAGAAAGTTTCAGACCAACTAATTAAACTAGCCTTAGACCTCTTAGTGCCTCAAGGAAGTACCTCCTAACTCTCCCTAAGTAAGCCTTCTTTGCCCACCCTAACTCCTCCACCCCTATTGAAAATGCTAGTCTAGACTAGTAATGATCTCCTTGGGGCCAAACTGCTTGGGTTATAGCTAAAAAGACTTTTCTTTCCTCAACTCCTTCCTCTTTTTTAGTCTCCCTCTACCCTGATCCTTTAGTCTCTTCCTCTCTCCTTGAATATACTAACTTCGACACCCAACCCCAATGGTGGAGAAAGGGGAAGTTTTCTGGAGGAAGTAATTGGGAGATAACTATTTCATTGAGGAGGTTGGGTTAGTGCAGAGGAATGATATGATGAAAGTTTGAGTCATCTCCAGTCATTCTGACCTATATTTTGCCCCTGGACCCGATGCCTATGGAGGAGAAAGTGAGATTAGTGACTTTGCACAGCCAGTCTCTCACTTAAATTCAATTCACTTGCACATCATGATACCCACAACTTCTGGATCTCTAATAGCTAAACTATATTCTTTTGTCATCTCTATATTTTTTATTTTATGCATTTTAAAAGATTCAGATTCAGTGGCTTCACCAGATTATCAAAGAGGTTCAGGACACAAAAGCAACAAATCCTAAATTAGATTGTAAGCGCTTTGAAGGCAAAAAACATATTTTATATACTATTGCTGTGTATGTAAATATGTAGTGATTTAATATGTATATATAAACATTAAGTATTATAATAATAAATTAAATAAATCATTATTTATAATAATCACAAAATTTAGTTGACATAATATGTGCCCATTAATAACAACAACAAAAAAACCCCAATAATATCTAAGGGAACTAACTTTTTAATTTAAATGATATATATTTCAAAAGTTAAATCTGTACTATATCCTTTTCAATGGTTAAATCTGTGATTTTTTTTTTTTTTTGGTCCATATACTTCATGCAACTCAGGTAGCCTATACAAATAAAACTAAAAGGCAGGGATTATTAAACATTAAGGGAGATTACATTATAGCTGGTTCAAAATATTGCTTTTCCCAGGTTCTGACAGTTAAATGTTTTTTATTGACAGGTAGAGTAAGCATTTGTCCTAGTTCTAACCCATTAGGAAATTGACAACAGTCTCTCTTCCACCAAATTAAACTGTCTGTCTTGAAACATGGACCTTTCGGTTTTCAACATGAAGTCCAAAGCACACAATTAGTCTGTTTGATTTCAGAGGGCTTGACTACAGGCCCCACATTTGGGACTTTTTTCAGACAGTTATACAAAAGGGTAAGATTATTTATATCTCTTTGCACATAGCTAATTGAATTAGGTTCCCAATGTCTCCAATCCAAAACAATCATATGATTTAAGTTTGGGTAATGAGGTAGCTGTTTATAAAAAAAGGTTGTGACACTTCTGAGTGTCATGCTATGAAAACAGTAGAGCCCTTTGGAGATAAATCCACTTCACTGGGATGGAGTCAGGCAAATTCCTTGCTGTAAATGTTGAGTGATTTCAGCTGAAATTACTACAGCTCCCAGCATAACCTAACTTGAAGAGAGTCAGAAGTTCTAGACTCTAGGCTGGGTTGTTCAAAGCATGAGTAGAAATGTGTAAAGAAAAAGTTCAGCTGTTTTGGTTTGATTCTTTTTTTTTCCACTTCCAGAAATTCCTTGAGAAACCTTAGGCAAATTAGAGAACCATAGTGTTAATCTTGGAAGAAGCTTTAGGGATAATCTAGTCAGACTTCTGATTTTTATGGAAGAGTCAAGCTCAGAGAAATGGAGAAGCTTGTCTCAGGTCACATAGCAATTTAGAGCTTGAATCAAAACCTTTTCATACTGTCTTGGTCTTTTAAATTTAAATGCAATGCTTGTTTTCTTACACCACACTCTAGCCACAAGAGCAGGAAAAAAGATGCTTTCAATGAATTGAACTTTGGGTAATAGGCTTAGAAAATCTCACACTTTTTAAAGTAGAAAAACCATTAGAGGCAATCCTATATGGCAAAGGAGTGGGCCATTTTTAGTTTCCTAATCTTGTGGAATGTGGACCATGATTTCTGTCTTTATTGTCCCACTGAATTGTTATTAGACTTAAAGGAGAAAACATTTGGGGACTTGCCATGGAAATTATGAAGCACAACAGAAACATTTTGCATGAATTCATGGTTTGCTGTGGAATAAGATTTGTGCTCTGCTGCTTGACTTTCTGGTGATAACCTACTCTGAACAGAGATAGGCTCAGAAAGTTGTCTGGCTCTGGACCTGTTACCTCAAAGCCTTGCCAGGTTGATAACTTGTACTGCAGTAATGTAATCTTCAAGAATACAGGGTTATTTCTATACTATAATGAGATATCAGAAGAGGACTTCTCTATAAATTTTTTCTTCTTCATGTACTCTTCCTCTTCCTTTTTTTTTCCTCCTCTTATTCCATTTCCCACCAAGTGTAGAAAGGTAATGAATAAACAGAAGAAGAAACTTAATTTCAGAGAGTCAGAGGACAGCAGAATTGAGTAGTGAATAGGGAATCAGGCTTAGATTATGAGAAACCTGTTTTGCATCCCTCTAACACATACTATTCATATATAATCTTAGGCAAGTAATTTAATCTTTTATTGCACCAGGTATAACTCCCTAAGACAACAATTTACAAGCCTTCTGTATTGTTAGATGGAGTTCTGTATGCTAATGAAATCATAGGAAGAGGAGGAAGAGGAAGAGAAAGAGAAGATAAAAGAAAGAAGGAGGAGGAGGAAGAAGAAGGAAGGAGGAGAATGAGAAGAAGGAGGAGGAAAAGAAGGAGGAGGAATAGGAGAAGGAAAAGGAGGAGGAATAGAAGGAGGAGGAGAACTAGTAGTACTGTGAATTGTTTTCATGAGTTATATCCAATACTATGCCTGAAAAATAAATGTTATCCTGATTATTTGGAATCTTATTTACTCTAAAGGCAGAGTCAATAAGAACAAAACCAAAAATGCCAAGAAATACATGGAAAACAGGGAAGTGTTATACAAAAGCCAAATGTCAATGATTTTCACAAGCCTTTCTACACCAGGATCATATTCTCTCTGACTCCTATCACCTACTTCGATGCCACTGAACTTGGGGGCAGAACCATAGGATCGTAGCTCTTGAATTGAAAGAGGATTTCAGAGGCCATATAGTTCCAAATTCTCATTTTAAAGAATAAATTGAGCCCATGGAGGTGAAGTGATCTGCCCAAGATTACATAGAGTGATGGAGGCAGGATCTGAATTCAGATCCTCCAACTCCAGAATCAATAATTTTTGCACTGCACCCTGGTGCCATTGATTAACATCAATCAAATAAATTGCTTAACCTAAATCAGATCCATTTCACATTCTTAAGAATTGCCCTTGGAAGGTAGTTACCAACATGCCCAATATGATTCCTAGGATGCTTTGTGTTACCTTTCAATAACATAAGCCGTAGCTTCGTGGCTGATGGATGAAGAGTACGTTTGCCACTCTCCTCCCGGTAGCTCCCGGATCTGCACTGTGAAATACCGTATTGGGGACGACCCATCACTGCCGGGGACCCACTGAAGCTGTAGGCTCCTAGAGGTCACTTCTGACTGGGGAATCAGAAGATGTCTGGGTGGTGCTGGACGATCTGAAATGAAACCAAAGAATGACAGACGCAAATCCAGAAATCCTTAATCCTGAAACCTTCCCACTTGAAACTGACCTGTTCTACAGATAACAACTATCTTATTCTGCATTGTCCAATATAAGTCATTTTGACCATATAGATGTAAAGGAGAGCCACTAAAAATACTTGCTACTTTCATATGAAACACAGATGCCTACATTTTTATAACTGACTCTAGAATGAGTCTCTGATGCTCTAATGCTGAAATACTTTGATTAAAAACTGGCTGCTTCCTCCTAGAACACTCCATTCTCAGCAGAGACAGGCTAGTAACTGGTGAAAAACAGAAAAGAATCAATCAATAAAAGATGTACCCAGTAGTACCCAGGACATCAAAGACAAGTGGCTTTGAGTGACAACTGAGACTGTAGGAAGCCAGTCTGTACTTCTAATCCTCTTTTAGTTTTTTTTAACTCTTTTTCTTTTTTCCTCCTCTTTTGTCCCCCCTTTCTCTCCCTTCTTCCCTTCCTCCTTTCTGCCTGCCTTCCTTTCTCTTTTCCTTTCTTTCTTTCTTTTTTCCTTCCTTTTTTCTTTCTTTTCCTTCCTTCCTTCTTTCTTTTCCTGCCTTCCTTTTTTCTTTCCTTCCTTGTCTTTCTTTCATTTTCCTTCCTTTTCTTTTTCTCTTTTATCCTTTTTCCTTCCTTCCTTCCTTCCTTCCTTCCTTCCTTCCTTCCTTCCTTCCTTCTTTCCTTCCTTCCTTCTTAGATGTCTGACTATAGTTTATGCATAACATAACATTATCTTTGATTCAAATTCCTTGACTGAAAGAGTTAAGACAACAGGTTCCAATTGTGTGGAATTCTTCAGGATAATAGCATATTATGCCATCTCTTTGGCAATGGAGAATGGGCATGCAGGTGCTGTAGATGCCAGGACATGGTATCTGAATATAGATCTGTTCTCCTGTCACCATGTCTCCTCACCCCATCGATTTCAATAGAGAAACTCAATAGAGTGAGGAATAATTGTTTAATTGTTTATCATGAAGATTATTGATTCTGATTAAAATGGGTGGCATGTAATAAAGCAGCAATTGATTGTCGACACCACAGTGACTTGTCTGTGAGAAGCTATTCGATTCAACTTAATCAGCACTTGTTTCCATAAGCACAAACCCACACAACCTGATTTCTCTGAAGCTCTGTCTGTATTAATAGCATTTCATTCTCTCCTTTCCCTCTTTCTCAAAAAGCATATTTGGCTTGCTACTTCTTTCAGATTTTCTCTGGCTGAACCACGAAGGCTGAAAGAACTATATGAGGGAGCCAGAAGTTTCCTTAACATCACCAGTGGCTATGGGGTAAAGGAGTGGGGCAGCTATAGCTGTATAAGCCACCGCTCTGTTCTATCAGCATCAGGCAGGTGTTTGTGGATTAGGGTACATCAAAAGGGTCTTAATGTTAATACCTAACACTCAAATATGATTCGTTTTAATGCACTTAAGTTTGACTTTAACCCTTTGGCAAAACTCCAATCTCAAGCTCTTGATATGGGTATAATTTTTTTCTTCCCTAATAGATTACTATAAAAAAATGCTAAGCACTTATAATGCTTGGTATATACCAGCTCTCAGGGAGATGACGAGTTTTAAACCCCTGGAAGTGGCATTTAGTTTCAAGCCAATAGAGAGCTTAGTTCCAAACCTTTTGGGTACTTGCTTATAAGAGAAATGCGGCTATAGATAAATTCCAAAGAAAATATGGTGTTAGAAAAAGATTTTCACACTTAACCTGTCCCCAAATGTTCAAATAACCAAAAAGCAATACTGTTAGTGCAATGTCTACAAAGGAATTATGTTCTGTGGCTAATGTGTAATCAGTGATAATATACAAATAACTTTTAAAAATAGAAACAGAGGATGTTAAAGTAGATCCAGTTAATGGGCCAATGAAAAATTGTCCTTGAAAAATCATGTGATATATTATAGAGATAACTTGGAAGGTAATTATGGAACAATTTATGTCCTTGGGTTTGTAATATAATATACACAAATATGTAGTGTGAATAGCCTTTTCCTTGTAATTCTTTCTACTTCAAGGTTCAAAATTTTTTGGCTTTTAGGAAGATGACGAATTCTAGATAATTCATATTTTTTATTATTGTCTCATAGAGGATAGTAAATTTGTCAGCATGTTGACCCTTCATTTCAAATATTTATTGAGCTTTTTTGCTCTGTGCTCACCATTGTGTTTCTGATTATAGTGGAAACAAAAGAGGCTTATGATACAACCCTGCCCTTAAGAAACCTTGAAGTACAAAAAAAACTCAGAGAAAAATATTAAAAAAGAATAAAATGAGAGGTCTGGGGAGAAGAAGAGCTATTAGGATAGGCTAGAATTTCCTGAAAGGCATTCTAGAGAAGATGGGTAGGATTTGGATAAATAAAGAGGAAGACATACAAATAGCAAGGAATGAATATGGGCATAGATTAAGAGATGAGTAAGGTGTGTTCTGGGGATAATCAGAAGACTGACATGGCAGAAGAAAATTAGAGAAGTAGTTGGAGAAAAAAAAAGAAAATACAGCTGGATTATAGAGAACCTTAAAGATCAGTATGATGAATTTGGTTAAAAAAAAAAAAAAAAAAAAACCTAAACAAAGCAAAATAAATAACAATTATTTCACTGGGTCTAGCATAAATTAATATCAAGAAAAGGAATTGATGATCTGAGATTTCATTAGTAGAGGGGTATAACCCAGATAAGAAATTCTTTCAACCAATACAGGTTAGCATCTCTTCTGCAATTTCTAACTTTAGAGACTTGGTCAGGGCATCACTGAGAATTTAAGTGCTTCTCCCTAGGATTGCTGAACCAATGTGTCAGCATCAGTACTTGAACCCAGGTCTTAGGGACTCTGAAGCCACCTCTCTATCTGACTGAGGCACCTGTAAATAAAATAATATTAGTTCTGCATAAATAGTTCTGAAGGGGTCACTTATTAGTATAGTGTAAGAATAACTCATATTTTCATATAGTTTAAGGTGGGAGGACCAAAAAAATCTTAACACTTGAACATTTTCAGAATCTGAAAAGGAAGTTTCCTTCTTTTAAATACATCTTTTTAAATGTAAATATGCTTTAGAAATATTTTTTCCTTCTGAAACCTGACATCTGGTGACTGTAAGACTCTAATAATGCTTAACATCTCCTATCACCTTTTAAATATATTGGGTTTAGTGCATTTTCCTTAAGAGTAAGAATTATTAATTTTATTACAGTTTTGGAAAGCTGAAAAGAAATGACTTAGACAACATGGATAGTTAAGAGTTAATATCCTCACTGTTCACTTTTGGAGTGCTCAAGTTAAGTATCATTCACAGGATTTTAACATAGTTGGAAATAAATAATAAAAAAAACTGCTTATAGCTTTGTATGATTTTATTTTATTTAGGGAAGGTTAATTTTAAGAGTAATAGCAGTAAGAGTAACAGCAAGGACATTTGGCCTACAGAGGTCAGACCCTGCTGACACTTTGAGGAAGTGCAGGAAACAATGGAAAGACATTTGGAGTTGGGATGAAGGGAAGTACACAAATAAATACTTTTTATAAATAAAGCTTTTTGATATGAGTGAAGTTGAGAAGCTTATCCACATTGCATTGGTTTGGTTTTGCCATTGCTGGCTGATGTGTCATGAAAACTTACATGAGAACTGGCAGCTATATGAAAAGACCTGACTTGGGTAGCAATTAGAATAGTACAGGATTAAAATATGAAACAATAGAGAAAGCTAAATATTGAATGAGTTCAGGAATGGACAGTACAAGTCTGCCATATGTATTCTGTCTATGACTTTGGAATATGATTTTGTAAATCTTACCTCTCTTTTCAGTTGTGATGACTGTGGCTTCTAAAGGTTCCCCCCATCCCTGTCTTGTCTTTGCGGATGCTCTGAAGATATATGCTGACTCCGGAGTGAGATCTGTAGCAGTGAACTGCCTAACAGTAGAGCCAACTTCAACAGTGGTAAACTTGTTGGGATTGCTGGTAGCAAGACGATATGCAATCTGATATCCTGGATATACATTAGCCACCAAGACAAAAAGAGCAGAGGAAAAGATTTAGCTTTGTTGTACATTCTTCCAGTGAAGGATAATGCTAGATTCCTAGTGCATCCTAATTACTTATTTATTGGAAAGACAAACAAAACCATTTTTATTATTTTTTTATCACTTATTCCCCCCTGCCTCACATGCATATATAGTACATTAAAAGGGAAACTCCACACACAGTGATGAATGAAAGAGCCTTTTGTGCATTAATCCACCATGAAACTTGTTTCACTCTTCATCCTTCACAGGAACGAGATGTGAAAACAGTTTCATCTTTCCTGAGTACATTGGTACGCTGAGAGAATGCCACAAAGACTAGCAGAGTCCACACAATTGTTTTCGACAGGGTGAGTCAGTATAGAGAAACTAATCTCCTTTTTCATACCAACACCATCACCCCTGCAAAGATGGGGAGCAGAACACCATGTCACTAGACTGGTTTTTAAAATATGCAGTAGCTTGCCTGCTTAGACAGTACAGCACCTTGTTTAGCCACAGCACATATCCAGTTGACTCTCACATCTGTTATTCATAGTTACTCCCTTTCATCTTCCCAGATATCCAGCATCCCAAAGCTGTAATTGATGGCACAAGCATATTTCTATTTCTTTATGTAAAAAAAAAAAAGGCTTTCTGTATCTTTTTCTTTCTCTCCCAAGTTGCAATACTTCAGGCAACTTTGAGTTGGGATGGAGATGAGGGGGGAGATAGGGAATGGTGAGTTCTACTTTGAATAACACCCTTCTTGCCAAGGAATAAACTTATTAATCTAGTGAGGGCTTTGTAGGTTTTAAACTTCTCTCAAAGTGACTTCATTATTAAGAGTTGTCAGCTGATCAGACATTATTATTGCTCAGATCACTTCAAACAGGCCATTCCAAAACCTCCTATACTGGTGAGACAAATGGCCCCTGAGGAAGAAGTGCCAAGTTTTCTTTTTTCTTTTTTTTTTTTTTTGTCACAAATAGTAGTGACAGTGCTTTTATTTATTTATTTATTTTTGAGCTTGCTAAGAACTTGTGGTCCAAATGTTAAATTCCCAAACTGATCAAAACCATAATGGATCATGGCTTTGTGGTCCTGAAATTAATAAAATTTTAAACTTTTCAGTGTTTCGTGTTCTTCTAGAGAACAGGTAAAGAAGAAAAAAAAAATCAAACCCCAACCAGCTGAACTCTGTCTTCACTAATTTTTGCTAACACTTAGCTCATTCTTTGAACTATAAAGTCTTCTACAATGGTTCAAGCATGAATTCCCAATCCCAGTTATGACTTGAATACTTTGTCTTTGCTCTGTTTCTTATAAGACCAGAAAGATAGTCATAGGTGACTATCTCAGGCTCGCCAAGAGGGAGGTGATAGAGGGAGAAAAGAGAAATTAGATAGGAAAAGTTGCCAATCAGAGAGCTGCCAGGTGGGGTTATAGCACCATGAGTTTTGGTGCTGGAAAATAAAAACTGGAGATAAATGAGACGACAATGGTTCTTATGGCAACCAGTGGCTGGACAATAAATGGCAAGGTAGCGCTTGATGCCTCACGCTTCTGATTTAATGTACTACAATGTAATACCATAGCATCAGTGTCAGGATGAAAATGGGAGAAGTAACCAGATTCCTGCAGTACAAGAGGCTGCATAAATTAACCAGAATGGTACAGGACATAATAAAGACAAAAAGCCTCTTTTGAAACCTGCATAAGGCAACTGCTGACTAGTCAAAGCTATACAAATTCTTCTAACAGAAAAGGATTGATGTGTACAGGGAAGTAAATGGGATAATTAGATGAGTTTAGGGATATGTATTATAAGAAACAGAGCAGAGGCAATCATATCTAAGCTAAGAGATTAAGAAAAGAGTCCTTTTTCATGTGTGTGTGCGCCTGCATGCACGTGCATGCCAGTGATAGGAGACAATTGTGTTCTTTTTCCTATAAGCAAGAAGTGTGGGAGAAAAAAGAACTCGGAACTATCAGAGAATAAACTCTTTTTGTGCCCAACCTTCTAGAGAGAACAGACAGTATCTGTCATTGATCCATGCTGTACTTATCATGCTAGACAATTACCGTTCCGTTAATCCCCTGGCTTTACATCAGCCAGAAGACCAAGAAACGAAAGAGTGAGGCCACTGGCGAAAAGAATTCGATGGTTTCTTCTCAGGAGATTGATAGTTTAGTTAATGCATGGATAGGTAAAGACCTTGGGCTTTCCCCCACAGTAAGTCGGACTAGGGAACAATTTGCAAGCACAATGACTGCTGCATGTTATGGGAAGACAAACATCAAAAGAAATGCCACACAATACTCATCTCATTATAATAGTAACTATTTTAGATCTCCGTCTGGAACTTTATACATCCATGGTATATAACACTGAACTGAAGGTCAGCCTAACTATCCACAACAACAAGGAAGGCTTGTTTACTGGATTATGACATAGTTCCCCGTGTGTGTGTGTGTGTGTGTGTGTGTGTGTGTGTGTGTGTGAAGCAATCAGGATCAAGTGCCTTGCCCAAGGCACCCTGCTAGTGAGTGTTCGGCCCTCTGGTGCCCCATCTCTGGGCCATCTAGCTGCCCCACCATTTATTCTATTTTGAAAAGGCACTAGAGGTGAGCAATGAGCTGGGACAAGAACTGAACAGAAGGTGGTCGGCATTTCCCATTTGGGAAAGTGCATGTGTACTTCATTAATACTGAGTGATGGTTGTAGCAAAAGGCCATCTTTTAATCACCCATATTTTGCCAGAGTACTATATAGCTAAAGCTCATAGCACATCATGATTCAGAAGAATCACAATTGTAGGCAACAAAGAAAATTGTACAGTTAGTATAAACTTCCTGTCACAATAATGACATTGTGTACAAGGAATGATATAAAAACCATCATTGAGAAAATGCTGCTCCTCTTGTTGAAATAAAATGTAGGGGTTAAGTAGATAATGCCTAAGGTTTCTTTTCATTCTTGGTTCTATGCAGGACTGGAAATAGAGATGCACCAGTCATATAATGAAAGTGAGAGCTACAAAGAGGCAGCCTGATTGTTTCATCGGTAACAGAATAGTAAGAGAGTACAGTAAGAAAAGCAGAAGAAAGCCTCGTATATTGGATTGAGAGAAGGGCACAGTTAAGAACTACCTGAGGATAGGAAAACAAAGGTGGATGACAACCTGCCCCAGAGAAGGGAATACCCATATCGATGACATCGTGGATTCTTTGAAACAGCACAGCACATATTACCACCTGTGAAGAGCAGAGTTTAAATGGACTCCAGATGGCAGTCATTATGTTCAGAATAGGAGCCTTTCCATTTTGTGTCAGTGTCCTCTTGCTTTTATAATATAGACTATAATGAATTAATGGCAGCTGGCAATAATAGGAGACTTAGTGCTAGTATAGACTATAGATCTGACCTCTGTATAATTATCATCCTTTGTGTCTCCCATATGTTATGGTAGTAGACATCATATCATAGCTGGACAAATTATAAAGGGTAGGGACTGGGAAGATGCCAAATGGTCTCAGTAGAGGTTGGAATTTTAAAAAGAGAGAGAAGACCAAAAGAACTTAACCTGGAGGGGGAAAAAACAAAAACAAAAATATCCTTTGGTGGACATAGAAACTGTCTTCCAATATTTGAAGATATGTCATTTGGAAGAGTGCTCAGACTTAATTTATATAGCTTCAGAGGGAAGGATTAGAAGAAATTTAATAAAATTTTTATTCACTTGAACCAAATTAAAACAATGGTTTGATATTGAAAGAAAGATTTTAATTTATTTTCTTTGACCTTTTGTTTGAGATGTAGTAGTGGGGATTTTTGTCCAAGTAGATAACTTTTAAGGTCCCTTCCAACTTCTTTGAACTAAATGAAGAGATGTGTGTGTGTGTGTGTGTGTAAATAGGTGGAGGCTGGTCTAGGAAGAACCTGTGGAAATAAAAGTGCAAAGAAAACACTAAATACCATGGGATACTTCAGAAGAAGAAAGAATGGAATCAGGACCTTAGGAGGCTCCCAGGCTGACAATACTGGGAGATCAAGGATGTTGGAAGATCACTGTGCCTGATGGAGAAAAGAAAATTAAGTTTTAAGAAATGGCCTTTTTTGTTGTTGTTGTTGTTTTTGGAGATGGCCATTGCACCTAAAGGCATTACTCCCATTAGAAGAGGATAAACAGACTCCTTGTGAAGAGGCCCCTGAACCCAAGACCTCCCAGAAATGTTTCCGTACAGGAAGAAAACAAAGTCCTATTCTGGCCTAGCTTTATCTCCCTGAGTGACTAAAACTAAGTATTCAGATTAAGAAACCAATGATACAGCTGCTGGTATCAGAGCAGGGGGACAGCGAGTTTGCACTGGGTAAAGTGCCCAGCCTGGAGTCAAGAAGACTTGAATTTGAATATGGTATCTGACACTAAATAGTGACTCTAGGCATATCACTTAACCTTTTTAATCATGTATCAGTTCCTCATCTTTAAAAATGAGCTGGAGAAAGAAACCACTCCAGTATTTTTGCCAAGAAAACCCCAAATGAGGTCATGAAGAGTCAGACTTGAATAAAACAACTGAACAATAGCAATATTGGAGTCTCTGACCCTCACCTAGAGATATCTGGGCCCAAGAGAACAGAACAGTTGAAGAATGGTGGGGAAGTTCTTACTATGGGAGGTATGGAACCAAGAGTCTGAAGAAACTGGCCTAGAGAGCTCCCAGATCCTTCCCAATGCCCTCAGAAATGGCTTCTTAGAGACTTGGGGCGCAGAAGCCACAGCCCAGACCCGAGGTCCAGGGAGGGCACAAGCCCTTGGACCCAGCAGACAATCTTTATTGATGTAGCTTCTCATGGACGAGTGGATCCCAGGCAGAAGGAGCTCTATAAAGAGGCACTGTGGTAAAGCTGGGAGGACAGTTACTCTTAGAATCTCTGTTCTGAGAATGAATCTCATTATCTTGATTGCTGTTGTTTGTCCTTTGTTTTAGAAGAGGACCATGACATGGGGTGGGGTGTGGAGGATGACATCATGACATACAAGTGAACTGGATCTAAATGAGGGAGGGCTGTGCAGGGTCACCTGCCTCAATTTACCTTCCAGAGCCATCTGGATCCAATGATCAGAAATAGGTCAGGACGACTAGAGATGGTCGTGGAGGCAGGGGGAGTCAGTAGCTTTTTTAAGCTAAGGTCTACAATGGGTGTCAGTTTGACTGAGGCCGCTCCCATTCAGTGATTAAGGCTGGGTAGGAATCGAGGAAAAGAATACCCTTTTTCACCTGGTCAAAAAAAAAAAAAAAACCCAAACAATCTAAATTGGTCAGTTTGGGAGGGAAAACCCTCAGGATTTCTGTCCAAAGCAGAAATGATTGCTATTTACATTCAATCTGAGTCCCTGGGGATTGACAGAGGTAAATACACCAGGGATGGGCAGCCCTGCTTTATTGGAGAGGAGCATATTCTAACAGGAACCAAACCAATCTGTGTGAAAAGAATCTATGATGATAATCCTCAAGAGAAAGGATCCTGTGATGAAAATCCCCAAGCTACCACCTCCCTGTGAGCCCAGGAAGAAGTACTACAGAAGAAGGCAAGGAAAAGGGTTTATAAGGAAGATCCAATAACTCTCTATGTCCCCTTTGCTCCTCAGAAAAGTCTTGTGAGGGCTGCCATACTAGGAAGCCTCCCACCTGTAAAAAAGGAGGGGAAAAAAATTCTCAAACCAACAGAAACCTGTCTCACATAAGGGAGGCTTTTGGTGAATGGAGAAGAATTGCTTCCAGAAAGACTTTCAGCCCAATCCAGTGTTATCCAAGGGACTCCAACACTGCTGATGGAGGCTGCGGAAGAATCATCCATTCTCTGTCCACTTACGTTTCACCACAGAACATGCACAGGAGAGGAGAAGCTCTAATTGTGTAAAAGATTTTAGCCAAAGGATCAACTTTACCTTCCATCAGAGAGTACACATGTGAAGAAGCTCCACATCTTTGTTAACCAAAGGAAAGGTTAGCTACCATATCTTGCTTCACTTCCCTAGGCAAAACTACACCAAAGAAAAATTGCATTAAGGACTGATTACACTCAGACAGATTTCAGCCAAACCTTCCATATGTACATCCCTCAGTGAGGTGACACGGTGGAGAAGTGCTTTTAGCTGGGGGAAATTCTTCTCAAACCTCCAGTTCCATGAGAAAGAACCAGGGTTTTCTAAGGACCCAAAGTGATGCCCAAGAATGCTGGATTCCTCTGTGTCAGGTATTCAACAACCTTCTGTTAAATACTGTGCTAGCTAATAGAGATACAAAGGCAGATGAATCATGGGCTTTATTATAAAGGAGTTTATGGTCTAACGGCATGGGGGCAGAATGATGTAGACAAAGCTTGCTGTATTTTGAATTAGGAGATCCGAGTTTGAAAACAATTTCAGCTGCTTACTACCTGTGTGACTTGGGGGAAAATCAATTGCTTCCTCTCATACTTCATCTTCTCCTCTAAAAAATGAAGGCATTGGCCATAAAGGCCAACTATAATATAGAAATTAAAGTCATGTGAAAGAATGCTGGAGATGAAGTCAAAGAGTGAAAATCTTGGCTTTGGCACAAACTAGTTTTGTGACTCTGGGCAAATCATTTTTCCTTTTTTGTCCTTAGTTTCTCATCTATAAAATGTAGAGGGTAGACCCCAGTTACTATTCTAAGGACCCAGTATTTGACAAAAGCTACTGGAAAAACTGGAAAGCCATTTAGCTGAAATTACACATATATCAACATCTCACACCAGAGACTAAAATACATTTCCACTAATGGATATGTGACTTAAATATAAAAACAAATTAGAGGAGCAAGGAAGAAATTTTTTTGTTTGTTTGTTTTAATCTATGGTTATGGAAAGAATTCCTGTCCAAATAAGAAAAAAGAATAGTCAATTTGTATCATAGTCTATGAAATTTTTTGCACAAACAAAACCCAATGCGGTTAAATTAAGAACAATTGTTCCTAATAGTAAGTGGGAAAATATTCGCAGGTTTTTTCTGATAAAAGTCTCATTTTCAAGATACATAAAGAACTGATTAACAGGGGGCAGCTAGGTAGCACAGTGGATAGAGCACCAGCCCTGAAGTTAGGAGGACCTGAGTTCAAATCTGACCTCAGACACTTAACACTTTCTAGCTGTGTGATCCTGGGCAAGTCACTTAATTCCAATTGCCTCAGCAAAAAAAAAAAAAAAAAAATGATTAAGTTTATAAGAATAAGAGTAATTTCTTAATAGATAAATGGTCAAATGATACAAACAGGCAGTTTTCAAAGGGAAAAATCCAAATCATCAACAACCATATTAAAAAAATTCTCCCAATAATTACAGAAATGCAAATTAAAGCAATTCTTAATTTCTACTTTGTATTCCTCAGATTGATAAGGATGACCAAAAAAACCCTATTTGGATTGGAATATGAATGTGATGGAATAACTTTGCACTATAAACAATAATGAAATGGTCAGTTTCCTAGGAAACTGGAAAGATCTCTATGTACTGAAGCAAAGTAAAGTGAACAAACCAATTTATACAAGAAAACAATATTGTAGAGAAAAACAATGATGAAATACTTTAGAGCTCTGATTGACACAATGACCAACCATGATTCCAGAGACCAATCATGAAGGATACTCCTCACCTCCTGAGAGGAAATGAATTCAAAATAAAGCATCAGACCAACATTTTTGGACAATAAAAAATTTGCTTGTTTGATGAGGATTTTCCTTTTCTTTTGTTGTTATTTAGTTTGGTAGATAATAGAAAGATGAAGAAAAAAAATAAATGCTTGCTAATTAGAAATAATAAAATTAAGTAAAATATAAGGAAAAAATATCTAAAGATCAAAACTATTCAGCAATGGAATGGGGTGCTTTAGAATATAGGACTGAGTCATATCAATATCCAAGCAGTGGGTGAACTGCCATCTGTCATGATGTGGCAGATGGGATTTCTCCACTGGGTAAGGAGTAAGACTAACTAACCCCTCAGGTCCACTCAGAATATACGATGCTATGATTCTAAAATATTTTGGAAATGGCAAAATAAAGTGGAGAAAATCAACTCACCAGCATTATAATAAAAAGCATTCTTATGTTACATAACGATATAAATTAGAAATATAAATAGATAGCATCAGGGGAATATTGCCAATGATTTTTACTAGGCTTCTAATCATCTTGGCTGACATCAATTTCTGCATTGAGGCTAGACAATTAGTCATGTCAAAATAAGTGCACAGTCTAGTCTTTATAGAAACAGGATAAGAACAAATTAAAAGATAAACTTTTCAACATCTGGCCACATATTCCTTGTGAAGTTTTAGAACATTTGAGAATTTTTGTAAAGTGCTTTGCAAATTTTAAAACACAAAGTCATATTTCTCTTTCTCATTATGAAAGACGGAATGGTGTGTGTGATAGGTAGAAAGCTAGAAGACTTGGGTTTGGGTCCCAACTATGACACAACACTGGCGATATGATACAAGGCCCTTAACCTCTCGATGTTTGAGGTAATTCTATGATCAGAAGCTATAGAAAAGGGCATGAACTCAAGGGAGTTTTCTCACCAGGCAGTTTTCCATAGCAATGATACCACAGGTATGCCATCCCTGTTCCTAACCTTCTTTTTCAGTTGTCTCTGACTCTGTGGGTGATCCTCATAGGGTTTTCTTAGCAGAGATACAGGAGAAGTTTGCCATTTTCTTCTTTGGCTCATTTTTACAGAGAAGGAAACCGAGGCAAGAGGGCTAAGTAATTTTACCCAAGGTCATACAGCTAGTAAGAGTCTGAGGCCAGATTCGAACTCGGGAGGATGAATTTTCCTGACTCCCAGCCTGGTGGTATATCCACTGTACCACCTAATTGTCTCATTTCTATCCCTCATCACTATTAGACTTGGAAGATAAGGGTTTTCCACCAGTAGGTTTTATTTCATATCTAGGAATCTTGTGATTACTGCTCAGTAACTTGTCTCCTAGGATGAAGGATTTATAGTCACAGAGTCTGGATGTAAATACTGCTTCTGGTATCTAATGCTTATATTACCAAGTCATTTTGATGAGGTCCTGGGTAGCCAGGTGGGCAGAAATCAGCAGGAAATGCCTGAATCTCTGTAAACAAACTAAAAGCCCAGCTAATGCCTGAGGCAAGCAGGGGGAAGACTGATAGGATTATAAGTGGATCCTTTTGATTCTGTTCTTAGGCTTTTTGTTCAAGAAGAGTTTAGAATACAGTCCCACCCCATGATGGGGTCTTTAGAAACTCTACTTTTACAATATCCAATCAAAAAGCCAAGTGATAATGTCAAACCTCCAGGTTACATTTCCCCTATAAAAGATCTTTTCATACTGTAGATTCTAAACTTATTTATGAATTTAGTTTGCCAGTTAATGGGGCACTCTTTGTTATAGTTTAACTTTTTAGGTTAGCCTTATGGTGTTATCCCCCTCCCCTGCTGACTCCTTTTAGGGTTAGCCCTGTAACTTCCTACTTGCCATCCCTTAATAGTTTCTTCATCCTGGTAACTGCTGGGAAATTTGTCTTCCCCCTTGTAAATTGCTAAAATACCTTTTCCTTGCTAAAGATTGTTATGTAAAACCTGCCCTTACCAGCATCATAAAATTTTTGCCCCTTGATTGGGAGGTCTGTGCCTACAAATGCTTTGGAGACAACGTCACACTGGCCCATAACCCCAATATATTTTTGGAGTCTGACACTGTAGCCCATCATTTTGGTGGGAGAGTCTGATTTCCTCAACTGTAAAATGAGAGAATTGAATCAGATGACCTCTAGAGTTTCTTCTAATTCTAAAAGCACTATGAGCTATTTTAATTACATATTAAAGTGGCTTGAGGGAGAGAGGTGTAAAGTCTTTTTGAGTTCAGTAATCTTCCTCTAAATATTAAAGATAAACAGGCATCAAGGTGGAGACTTAGCATATAACCCGAATGTTTATAGAACCATAAACAATAATAGGTATGAAAGGAGACTTGGGGATGACACATTTCCAAATGACCATTAAAGGTGATTCAAGCCATGTGCCAAGGAAAACAACATACCTTCTTCCATTTTCTGTTCTTAATGCATAGTTAATTTTTGATATAAAAATGCTTTAAAAATAAATGCCAAAGTTAGTTAAAATCTTATCAGAGATAAAATTAGTAGATATAAACATGAACAATAAGCACATTTTAAAATGAAATATTTAAAAACCACTTAGAACTATGACCCAATTTCAGTAAACTGCATTTTTTTTTGAATACCATTTAAGCATGTCCTAACACTCCATTGCTGCAGGCAGCAAATCTGCAGAGCCAGATGTAAGGCATCTGTATCATCAGTACTAAAGAGAAAGAGACAATGGCCCTTTCTGAAAAGAGCAACAATGAAAATAACTTAGTTTGTAAATAAATCCACTTTAAGGCAATCTTGTAGTATGAAAATAGGGAAGGGTTTGGAATGCATCTATTTGTAATTCATTCAAATAATTCAAACTCTACTAATTTCAAATTTGCCTATTATGGGTTGAAATTTACTTCTTGAATATCTTCTCCACAAGACTGAAGGGGAATGTTCAAAATATTTAAGAGATTTTTCAAGTATCTTCAAGCACTTTTGAGATAACCTATTTATTACATAAAAACAAACAATATGTGATTTAGAGTTCATTGGATCTCCTTAATAATTAGATTTTTCTAAAAGCCACCACTAGGCAATATAGAATTATGGAATTTTGTTATAAGATAGAGATGACTGAGATGGATTCCTTATTTTACAAAGATGGCTCTGGTACAGAAGTTTAAGTAACTTCCCAGGGCCCCCAAAGCCTTAGTAAGTAATTGAATTAGTATTTGAATCATTCTGTTTCCATTTCTTATGTGCATTCTACTGTATAAAGAACTTTTATATTTGGGAATAACAAAATGGCATGTGTCTAATGGTAGCCATATCTAGTAAGGAGGTTGGGGGTGTTGTACCACAGTTTTTTATTGTCCTGCCTCAGTTTCCCTAAGCTGTCCTGCCTCAGTTTCCCTAAATTGTTCTGCCTCAATCCCTCTAGTTGCAACCCCCCTTTCCTGTTCATTAGGGCTGAGATAATTAGGGCTGTAGAGATCTGGACACTCTGGCATTACAAAAGATAAGACTCCAGATGTCCTATCTCAGATACCTAATTGTCATCCTCTAAATTCCAAACTTTCTGTCTCTAGTGACTATCCCCTTCACTCCCAGTTTATCACTCCTTCACCCTGTCAGAACTGGATTGATGGTTCATTTTTAGAAATTCCTGTACTCACCAGAGTTCAGACTCCACCCCTTGCCTTTGTCTCGCCTGATTTTAGAGCCACATATAAAAATCATTGGAATCTCACATTTGAGGCTGGATTCTTTGAGACAGGTTGGATAGATGTTTCTACCTCATAAACTGACAAAAATCCAACCTTTAAAAATCCTTCCATTAACATTGATACAGAGGGGGTTTTTATATTTTTAACTCATATATAGTAAAATCATCTTTTTGATAATTATTCAATGATTTGATGTGAACATAATTTGTATTCTCAGCTTGCCTTTCTTCAGCCCTACTTGCTGTTTTGCCAATGTCTCCATGACTATTAGTTAGCATGAAGTAGTAGATAGTGTTGGATGTGGTTAGGAAAACTTGAGTTCAAATCCTGTGCCATAAATTAGATGTATAATACTATGCAAATCATGATCCTTTCTGTGCCTCGGTTTCCTCATCTGTAAACTGAGGAGTTTGACCTGATGGCTTCCAGAATCCTTTCAAACTAAAAATCAATGATACATTTTCCCAGGCTTATCCCAGATTAAAACCTTGCTTATTTTTGACCTCTTCTCCTCTATACTTTCTATCCAATCCACGACTAAGTTCTGTTTATTCCTACTTCAAAACATTTTTTGTATTCTTTCCTTCCCTCCTATTACTCACTCTCTTCCAGATTTTTATCACTTCACACCCGGATTGCTGCAAAATTCTCTTCCAAGCTTCAGGTCCCTCATTCATGAAGTGAGAATTATAATACTTGCACTATCTTTCTGTATCAGGTTATTGGGAAGAAATTGCTTTAGAAATGTTAAAGTACTATAAAACATGAGCTATGGGAACTGAGTGAAATTCACCCTTTATATGATTTTTTAGTTACTCTTTCTGAAATGTCACTTTCATCATGTCATTCCCCTATTTAAGAATCTATATTGTTCTATCATATCAATCATGTCTAACTCTTTATGATCCTGTGTGGGATTTTCTTGGCAGATATACAGGTGTGCTTTGCCTTTTCCTTCCCCAGCTCATTTTATAGATGAGAAAACTGAGACAATCATTGTGAAATGACCTGCCAAAGGTCACTTCAACTAGTAAGCTTATAACTCTGGATTTGAATTCAGGCCCTCCTGATTTGAGGCTTAGCACTCTATCCACTAATACCTCGCTGCCCTTAAAAATTTATAATGGCTCCCTATCTGATTCAATCCATACTTTTCATTCTGGCACAAAAAGTGCTCAAATACCTGTATTAAATCTAACTATCCAATCTTGGCTTTTACTACCAATAAGTAAGTATAACTTACTGTATTACTGTAAGGTTGGTTTTAAATAGAATCACAGCATCCTTAAATGCTCTCCCTCTTCCTTTTCTGATTATACAAATTCTACCCATCCTTTTGAGTTTCAGTTCACCTGGCATCCATCTTCTCTCTGAAACCTTCCTTGAGTACTCCAGCTAATACTGAGTTCTCCTATTTTCTGAACTATTAGAGACCTTAGTGTTTGTTCTACACATATAGCTGGCACTTGAACAAATGTAGTCTTATAATTTTTATTTGTTTGTTGAATTTAATTCTTGTGAGTTCCTTGAGGGCAAGAATTAAGGTTTTATCATTTTGTATGTTCTTTAGTATGATCTTTTTATTTTTTAATTCCCAACACAACACTTAGCTAGATGCTGACTATGTAGTGTTCAATAATTAAATGTTATTTTTTTACTTTTTCCTTTTAAAAAAATAGAAGAGGTTTTGATGAAAAACAAAAACAAAACAAAAAAAAAAGGGTTAATCATTTGGAAAACAAGGTAGAGAAATTCCGTAGAGTAAAATGTTTGAACTGACTTTAAAAAAAGCAAAATAATTTATTTTAAAAATTATGGAATTTATAATGCCCATCCAGGAATAATATAGACATAACTCAGATATGGCAGAAATTCAGTGTGCAGTAATTGAGTATGGAAAGATCATTTTGGTTTAAAAGGGATCAAAGTAATTTGTTACCCATTTAGAAATAACTTTGGTCATGATGTTTTAAAGAACAATCACTGGATGAGGAAGTAGATTAAGTGATGGGGTATAAGGTCAGTGCTGTAAGAAAGCAAGCCTAAATAGACACTACTAAATCAGATATGAAAATAATTTGTAGGACATGCATCATCTCGAAGAAGCCAGCTTGGCTAGTAGAAATCATCTGACCTTGGAGGTGGGGATGTAACTACAGTGTCTGTCAAAAGAGAAGATATGTAGAAAGGGCAATATCACTGGGTGTAGGAGTTATTTGGGATGTTAAAAAAATCTTCCCCCAAATAATTCGAATAGTTCACATTTATATGATATGGTAATGTTTACAAAATGCATTACAAAGATCTTATTTTAACCTCACAATAATCCTGGGAGATAGGTATTACAATTATCCCAATTTCATAAATAATGAAAATGAGGCAGATAAGAATTAAATGACTTACAGGTGTTAAGTGTCTAAGAATGGAATTGGAACTGCAGGTCCATTGCCCTATCCACTAGGCCACCTAGCCGACTTAAAAAGAATTAGAAAAAACATGAAAAAAAAAAAACCATAAAAAGAATTTTAAAAGACATAAGGGGAAAAAAAAGGAATAGAAGAGGCCTTCTGGGGATTTCTGAGTTTAGTATGTGAGGCAATATATTCTAAGTGGTGATATTAAGTACTAGCTTCAATGACTAAATGAAGACCTACCTTAGGGATAAAGAAACAAAGTGAACTTTGAATAGTCTCACATATCGTTTTCGTCCAAAAGCTGGAAATAGGTACACATTGAAGAGAGGCAAAGTTAGTGAAATAGGTGGATATTGCAAAAAGGCAAAGTTAGATTCAATATAAGGAAAAACTGGTTCTCTTCAATTAGTGTTATTAAAAAAATGGAGCAAGTTTGCCTTCATTTCAGGTCCTCCAGCAGAAGCTATCTCACTGTTTGGGAATGCTGAAGTAGGGATTTTCCCCCTTCCCCCTTCTCTCCCTGTATTGGTAGGACCAAATAGTCACTGAAGTCCTTTCTAGCTCTAAAATTCTGGCAATTTAGAAACCAGACCATGACCAACCTAGATCTGGAGGCCTGGTTTTATTAGGGCAGGATTGTAGAAAGGAGAAGAAAGATCAAGGTGATGCTACTTTAATTCATTGTGGCTCCTGAAAGTTGATAAGCTTATATTCCAAATTATTTTCAGGCTCTATGGCCTTGAGGAGGCAGGTTATTTCTGCACAAATATTGGGGATGTGAATGGGTCTGCTCTTGGGCAGTCCAGCAGAGATGTGGGATCAAAAGTTTCAGAAAATGAGGATGAAAAGGCCATTAGATTCAGCTCTTAAAAGATCGCTGAGTATTGTTGATAGAGCAGTTTCAATAAAGTAGTAGGTTCTGAAAACAGATAGCAAGGCCAGTGGGGATCATGGAAAGAGTCCTAGACTTGTAGTGAGGAGAAAGAGGAGGAAGAGGACAGAGTGGGGGAGGGGGGGAGTGAAGGGGAAGAGAGAGAGTGAGAGAGAGTACACACTACATTCAAATCTTCCCGACTTTCTAGCTGAATGATCCTGGATAAATCACTTAACAATCAACACTACTCCCAGCCTCAGTTTCATCACCTGCAAAATGGGGATAGTAATACCCAGAGAGTGACTCTCACAGGGCTCTTTTTTTTTTTTTAATGTGAAAATCAAATAAGATAATGCAAGTAAAGTAGTTTTCAGACTTTAAAGTGCTATGTAAATGTCAGCTGTTATTAATAATGAACTGGGCTGTGAAGGAGGAAGATAGTGGGCTAGATTACATTAGGGAAACTGTGCAGAACTTTTAATAAGCCCAAGTTTCTACCTGCGACAAAGGTCTATCTTTTTTTTATGCTCACATTCTTCTGGTGGTACTATAATGGTTAAAAGTCTTAGAATACTAGAACTTCTGAAGAATGAAAGTCACACATATACAAAGGAAGATGAAGAAATGCACAGCAGGTATAACTAGACTGCAGGAGAATGACTGTAAATGATGTCATCAGAGAAATGAATGATCAGAAAAGTAAGTGGGTCAGGTCTTGTGAGAGTAAAGAATGACAGCCCAGGTGCTGACTACACAGTGTTAAGAAATATGGAGGAAGGCCTTCTGGGATGGCAGATGGGCTCCTTTTAGATGATTTGTGGAAAGCATTGATTAAGAGTTGCACAGGAGGAGATGGGTGAATTATGATCTAAACTGTTGGAGGAACTATTCAGGGTGATGAGATAACAGAAGCACTGCAAGAGCATTATGAAATATTATTATTATTTCTTTTTAGGAAGGGAGAAGTAGACAGCAGAATTGGCCACAATAGAGAATATATATATATATATATATATATATATATATATGTAAGATATATAGTGATAGCTTAACTATACTATAAGATCAAGTTACAGTTACAACACAGTGGATGGAGTGACAGGTCTGGAATCAGGAAAACCTGAGTTCAAATTCAACCTCAAACACTGACTATGTGATTCTGGACAAGCCACTTAACCCTGTTTGCCTCAGTTTCCTCATCTATAAAATGAGCTGGAGAAGGAAAGGACAAACTGATCCAGTGCACTTAAGATATGATTGAGAAGTGAACAAAAAGAGAAAGGTTAAGTTAAAGGGATTTTGTTGTTGTTTGTTTTTTAAAGGAAAGGGAAGACTAGAAAAAGATTTAGAAAGAAAATAAAGTTGAAAAAGAAATGAGACAGTCAGGCAGGTATAAACACACACACACACACACACACACACACAGAGAGAGAGAGAGAGAGAGAGAGAGAGAGAGAGAGAGAGAGAGAGAGAGAGATGATCTATAATGCAAAATCTTAGAAGATATGGGGAGAGTAAGTACATCAAGAGACCAAATAGTTGCTTTGGTCTTGGTAAGGAGAAAGGCCGCTTCTTCAGAGATATGAGTAAAGGAAGAGAAGACAGATTGTGTTACAGGATGTATGAGAGCTCATGATGTTTGGGGATAGAAGGAAAATTGTGTCCAGAGTTATTTCTCTGCCCCTCAGTCTATCCATCTGAAAAATACAGAATAGACTAAGTTCCCTGAGGGAAGATTTAGTTCATTTTTGTTTTTTTATCTATGGAATGAAGCATAATATCTTACACCCAGTGAGTAATTAAAAAATATTTTATCAAAGTGACCTAAATATAAGACATTGGACCAACTCTTGTTATGCCACAGTTTTCTTTTATTGTCCTGACTCAGTTTCCCTAATTATCCTGTCAGTCCTGCCTCAGTTTCCCTGCTTCTCAGTTCTGCAAAATCTCCCCTCCCTCTTTATCAGAATACTTGATAAGGATAAAAGATCTTATGTTTTAGAATATCAGAATGCCTCTTCCCATCCCAAGCTATGGGAATGTCAGATACCGTCTTATCAAGTTCCGTCAGATTATGTCATCTCCTCTCTGGAGGCTCACCCCACCCTGTCAGAGTCCAGTTCCCACTCTCAGCCCCCTGAATCCATCCCCTGCCTCAGTCTACTCCCTGAGTCTGAGCCATGTGTATATATGTCATTGAGAACTCTCATTATTTGCTGAATTCTTTGAGACAATAGTCTCATTGAGCCCTGGGACCAAACCATGGATCCATTTGATCCCAGTAAACTCTCCCATTTAATAAATTATTAAATACTTTTTAATCTCTGTCTTGCTCAGTTTTTCCGGCATTAGACTCTATACCTTATGATCCCATATTCTTCTGCAAACCAGCTTCTTCCCTCAACTTCCTGATTTCTATCCATGACTCCACCAGTTTGTCAATTCCTTCAGCTTAAAAGCTTGGAGTCACTGTTGACTTCTATTGTTTCCTCATCCAACAGATCAAATTAGTTTCCAAGTCCAACTGAGTTTTGCACAGAGGATCTCTTGTATCTTCTTTCTGACACTCAGCTATTCATTCCTTATCATTTCTCATCCAAGTTTCCTATGTAGACTTCTCAATAAAGACCTCAATCTTCTTGCTATATTCTACTCCCTTTCTGGCTCATCCTTTCATATTATTGTTTAATCATAATTCATAACTCTGGTCATTCAGAATCAAGAATTAGAGGCTGGAAAGGACTTCAGAGATCACTTAGTCCAATTGGTGCCTAAATAAAATAAAACCAACAAGACATTAACCATCCCACTTTCCATCTCCTTCTTAAAGACTTCCAAAGAAGGGAAACCTATGTCATTTGAATTCAGGAAGACTAGGGTTTAAAGCCCACCTCTGACACATACTGGCTATGTAAATTTAGGCATGCTGCCTATATTTCCTCATACTCAAATTCCTCATCTGCAAATGGGGATAATAATATTCTTAGTTACCTGCCTCATTGGACTGATATGAGGCTCAAGCAAGAAATAGTGTTTAAAATTATTGCTAATTTTGCTATTATTTAAATATAATTATATAAATATATATATATAATTATAATATCATTTATATATAATTATTGCTATTAGTTATTATTATCAAACTCTCCTTGTTTCATGATTTTATAACTCCCTATGAAATCTACATTTGATATATCTTTGAGTCACAACAATATCTGATAAAGTATCTCATAAAGAACATGAATTTAGTAAATATTTGTTGAATGAATAATTTGTCATCTAAACCAGGACCAGGACTTAGAGACTTTGAGGCTCTCCCTTTCCTCAGTCCTAAAATGAGAATACTATCTGGCTCCCACTGAACTCTAATGTTATAGACCAGGAGAATTAATACCTCAAAATTGCATTGATATTCCCAAAGGAAAGCCCAATAATCGATGAAAGGTATAGAAAAGCCTTTTTCCTTATATGAATAGGTAAAAGATGATGCAGTCCAAAAGTGGTTCTTACCACTGCTGTGAGTAATGGCTAGAAATGGTGTTTAGGGATGTGTGTGTGTGTGTGTGTGTGTGTGTGTGTGTGTATTCTTGAAAAAGACCTAGTTATGTAATTATGGTTAAAGTGAAATCAGAAATATCAGTACATTCAATTTCAGTCAGACAAGGTGAGGGAAAATGCAGTATGGGTTAGCTGAAGATGAATGAGCCAAATCAATAGCATGAGTAAAACATGGAGGGAAAAAAACCTGCACATTTTTTAGGTTATGGGTGACTTATGATAATAAATGCACCAGGATGAACAAATGAGAAAAAAGCCAAATAGTAAGGATGGAGACACAAAGTATGAAAAATATGACGCAAAGGAAGGCTCTGCAGATTTCTGAAAACAGCTTAGAGGTTGAGGAAATAAAAAGAATCAAAGAAAACCAGGAACAAAGAAAGAAGCAAACTAGGATTTAGGACAATGAGCAATGTTTTTTTCCCCTGAAGGGTAGAAATCTGATGCTGGTTCAGGAGACAATGGTTAGTAAGAATAATTTATTGATAAAAGATTTTCTATTAGGAGTCTGAATGAGCAACCAGAAAGGAGTTTTGGGGGGTATTTCTAGCATCTTTTGTTCTTTCTGATCCACCCACAGTTGACTACAGACAGACATTGCAACAATGTATCAGTAGTCATTCCAGCAGAGTGAAGTTCATTTTGTAAAAGTTGTATTTATCCTAGCATTAGCATTTTCCAAAATATGTTTTGCACGGCTGCAAGCAATTTCATACGTCTTGTGCTTTCTGAATAAACAAAAGGCGGCAGTTGGAGCTGCCTGTTAAATGTTAGGTCATCCTAACACTACCATTCCGCTGCCCATAGCAAAGGAACCGGAAGACTGCCTTCCACCATGCATACTAACGCAGCTGCCGACCTGGGCAGCAGACGGAGCCACTGGCGCTGCCTTGGCCAGGCTGTGGTGCCCCCCAAACATAGACAATTGTTAATTGAACCTCCAAAAAGCTGAATGATATTAGGAGACTCAAGCCGGCCTAGCACAGTGGCTGTGTGTTGATTTTATAGCTTATCCAGTTGAAAGCTGGGAGCATACAAAGGCAACATTGGATCAAAATATGAATTTGCAAACATGGATTACATTCAATTTAGTTCTTCATCTCAGAGGAGTTCTGGCGCACACTTTTGTAATAAGCTCCAGGTAAATGTTAGACATATGGAGGCCAGGAGAAATGCTAACTAGGGAATGGAAGGGTGCAGAGCCCGGCTTGCCTAGTCAGGGAATACACTCAGGAGCCTGGAAGAACACAGACGCCCTGTAATAACATCACTTTCGTTTAATAGCAGTTAAGCATGTGTAGTGGGTTGGTGAGTGTGGGAAAGAGACAGCCGTATTCCAGTGGTTACTACTGCATTCCCCAAAGGAAGGCTCTAAATGCTAAAAGCTCTCCATAGTAAAATATTTAAACAAATAAGCAAGTGGTTCTCTCTGTAGGCTCTTGCTGGTATGTTTCATGCTGTTAATCTCTTTTTGAAATGCGAGAGCATGTTTTGATATAGATTACAAAAACACTAGCTGCCAAGGTGCTTGTAGACTTGGAAGGCCAAGCTATAAGAGCAGAAACATTGATTGAAGATCTCTGGAACTAAACTTAGTCTTGAAAAAAGATGTTTTCTTTTCTCCATGTAGGGCTGTCTTGCACCTTTTGAAATTGTTTTTACATATTTCTACCAGCAATTTCCAATTTAGTATGCTGGCTACAATACCTAGGAAATGTTTATTACAATTATGACTAAATGCCATTACTATAAAAGTAATTCAAATGTGTGCTGTCTTCTGTGGGGAAGATAGCTATAGTGCTAATTTATTTTTTGCCTGTTTTGTCATGGTCTGTAAGGACAAACTAGAATGCTGAAGACCTTTAAATACTACTCTCCTTTTTGCTTCTCATGTTCTCTATTACTTTTTTGTGTATGCAGGCCTTTATGGTGTTCAAGGGAAGTCCCTGATATTTATACATTGTGTCCTGCCAGGTACGTTTGGTTCAGAATTCTACTGAATTTGATATTCCCAAAGTCATTTTCTGGTATTCAAAGTCTTTTGCACCTTGGCTGTTACCTTGCAATAATTCCATTTACAGGTTCTCTGTTTCAGTTCAACTGGATGGACCAACCAAATCAAAGCAACAAATAATTACCAAGTGGATTGTTAACATGGAACAGTAGAGTGGAATTAGATTTAGAATTAGAGAAGGTGGATTTGAACTTTGGCTTTGCCTCTTATTACCTCTATTATCCTGGACAAAATCTGTTTTCTGAGTCTCAGTTTCCTATTTATAGAACAAGAAAGTTGGCTTAGATTGTTAGGATGCTAAGGTGCTAAGTCAAGTGGAATTGATAGAGACAATGGTTGTTTAGCAGGTGCTTAACAGTTCTCTAGATATACTTAGTACTTATTAAAGTGCCACAAGATTCAAACCTTTAAGAGAATATATATAAGGAGGAGCCCATTAAAGGACAAGCCCACTCTTGGAGGCAGAGTCAGATTCATTCCATCTTCCACCTTTGTGCTGGCTGAAGACATTCAGAGGAGGAGAGACTGAAGCTGGCAGAGGCAAAGGACTAGCAGCAAGAGCTCTTGGAACCAAGGAGAGAGATAGGCCTCTAAGAAAACTAACCAGGCTATTTTGGAAGAGACAATAAAGGACCTGAACTTTTAGCTCCTGGCTGCATTTGAGGTGATTATTGCTCAGAACTGAAAGGAAGGCTGCCTCCAGAAGCCCCCCAAGAAACCTGCTCCCAGAGAACATTATATTTTAGAGAAGAGAACATTACACTAGATGATCTTGAAGGCCCCTTCTAGCTCAGAATCTGTGATCCCTACTCTATGAAATACACTGAGAACGTTGCAGAGGATATTGATGAAAAATATCGTCCCTCCACTGGAGGGTTTCCAATTTAACAGAGATAATACATAAATATGTGAAATTTTACCTAATAATACTTCAATCTTTAAATAATCATTCAAGATAAGAATAGAAGAGATGTTATGAGGCAATGATTAATTGTTCTCTGAATTGTACAGACTATATATATAACTGCTGATGGGGGAGCACAAAGACAGATGATTTTAGGATGGAATGCATAGGGAAGGTTTTACATAAGCAGTAGTAGTTGAAGAATGGTCACTTGATGAGGAGCTCAGTTACCACTTAGCTCTTCTTGTCCAAATCAGATAATATGTCCTTTGGAAGCAAGTAATATATATATAAATTTTGTAGCCCCCATATCACATTACAGCACAAGATACAGTATTCAGTAAATATTTATTAATTTGACTATGATTTCCTATCAAATATTCTAATCAATTAAATTCTTTCAGTGTTCCAGATGATTCTCTAAAACTATGGAGAGGAGTTTTGATCTCTACCAAGGGGAGAATTTTCTCAGAGGGAGATCCTATCTTGATAAAATCATAGGTTCAGCTTTTTAAAAGATAATCTATGGACAATTGCCATCTGGGATTTGTCATCTTGAAATTGTCATCTTGAAATAAATAGCCATTGGAAGAAAAGCTAATGTCTCTGTATGAGGAACGATGAACCAAAGGAGAACTGAGAGGGAATCCTTCTTAAGTCTACAATACTGCCTCAGTTGTGGATGCATGCAGAGCACACCAGAGAAATTTGGTAGTTGTAGGATAATAGACAACCCTGAAGCTGGGAAGAGCCTCAGCGATCTTCTAATTCAACCACCTCATTTTAAGGGCCCAGAGAGTTTAAATGATTTGCCCATGATTGCACAGGTGGTTATTGGCAAAACTGAGATTTGAATTCATTCCCACTATAATTTGAAGCTCATCACTATTTCCACAGAGCCACAATTCCTACTTGTTCTCCATCATAATTGGTAATACTCTTCTGTAGTTCCTTCTGGATTAAAAACAACCACAGAAGGAAGGGGAAAAACAAAATAAGCTTTCTCTGGTTGCAGGGAAGACTTCTGGGAGCATGTGAAACACAAACTACTTATTTGAAGAAACTGGGAGATTTGTCATGCTCCCCTCATGTTTAGTGACCCCCATCTGATGACTTTCTTGTGGCCTCTCTGCCAGATGAACTGTATGAAGGCTCTGAGGTCAATGAAGACCTAAATAAATTGCTTCTAGAAAATTATTTAGGATTCCAAAAGCAAGAACTTGTGATTCAGATGATCACCAAACCTCGCATCTCACCTCCCCCAAAACCACCAACCCAGGCTCTACAACTGTATGGAATACAAGTGAAAGGACAACTTCAGAATAAAATGGTATCACAGTCTTTTCATACAGTATTTATGGAAACATGACAAGTACAAGTTTTGTCTTCAAGTAGGGACTATTAATTTTTAATACAAGCAACCATCTCTAGGGAGTGGAAGCTTTAGGGCTCATCATAAACTGCCTCCCTGGAAGGAAAGTCCAAAGCAAATGAATCCACCGGGCTCCCACTGAGTATTCTCCTAAGAAAGATCCAAAATATAATGCACCAGTACTACACTTCCTGTCAGGTCACAGATGGTGCTGAGACCAGGGGAACAAGGCTGAGTATACATCTTCTGTCAGAAACAAACAAGTCGCTTATCAAACCCTTGTCCCAACTGAATGCTGAGCTCAAAGCTGAATGGCAAGTTAATTTCAGTCGGTACTAGCACTTGTATGCGGAAAGCAGGCCCTGGGGGTCCCAAAATATGAAAGTCTGATTTCCCAGAGATCTTAGAGCATGTCCCACAAAAGGCCATGCGCGAGATACCCACGGCTGTGATTTTTAGTTCTTAGAGATCCTCAACGGCCTTTCCCATTCTTTCTCAAGATCTGCTTCCTCCTGCAATTGCCCACGTCAGGGAGTTAGTTATTGGCTCTTAGTTGCTTCTCTTACCCAGAATAATCCCATTCGGTTCCTCTGGTGGTTGCCACACAATCCTCACTGAGGTCAGCCTCACTTCAGGAAACACAAGTCTCACAGGTGGACCTGGAGCTGAAGAAAATAAACCCAACATTTCCATGAACCGAATCTTGTGCACTCACTAGCATCCTTCAGGAGCATTCTGGGGCAGAAAGGATTCTGTGGGCTGACTTGGCTACCTAACCGGGGTGCGGGAAATTGTTTCTATAGGAAAATGTGTTCCAAATTAGAAACAATTGACTTGCAAAAAGACCCGAGCTTTGGGAACACAGCTGAACTATAAAGGGAGGTGCTGTAACTTGGCATTATTCTATGTAAGCCTGAGGAATTTCCTCATTTTATCTTGTCCTTTTTTATATTTGTATATTTACATTTTATATTCAAATATATTTGAAATGACAGAATCTGAACCTTAGAACACCAAAGAAATACAGTACCTACCCCAAGATGTGATATATTGTTAGATACACTCATATTCTGTATTCTAGAAATCTGTGGAGACATCATATTTTCCTACTAAAATGTGAGCTCCATAAAGGCAGAGACTGTTTTATTTAACTTGGCACCTCCACTAGTGCCTATCACAGTGCTCTGTGTAGAGTATGTATTTAATAAATGTTTTGAATGCAATTACTTGTTGAATGAATAGTAAACAGAAAGCTTTGCTAGATTTCTACATCAATCATTTATGTAAACACACACACAAATCCCACCTTCTACAGAAAGCCATTCCATTTCTTGGCTCCAGGCTTTTCACTCACTGTCCGCCACCTGGAATGCTATCCCTTCTTCTCCCTGCCTACTGCCTCCTGAGGCTTCCTTTAAATCCCAACTAAAATCCCATCTTCTATAAGAAGACTTTTCTAATTCCTCTTAATTCTATTAAATTTTCTTCCTTCCTCCAGCCAGTAAGTATTGAGTGTCTGCAATTGGATTTGAACTTAGATCCCTCCTTCAGGGCTGGTGCTCTATCCACTGTGCCACCTAGCTGCCCCTTTATTATCTCTTTTCTACTTTCTTATTTGTTTGCACATTATCTCCCTCATTAGAATGTAAGCTCATAGAGGGTAAGAACTTTCTTTTGCCTCTTTTTGTATCCCCAGAACAACATAGCACTGGTTACATAGTGGGCACTTAAATGTTTGATTGATGATTGATTAATTCACATGCAAAATAGCAATAGAGAATTAAATTACCTAAATCTAGATACTAATTTGTTTTGTTATCTTTGGCTAATTGCCTTTTGTACCTCAGAGGTTCAATGAAATTCAATAAGCACTTACTGAATTCCTTCTATTTGCTAGATACTGTTAAAATCTCAAGATGTCAATAGAAAAAATATGAAATAGTTCCTTTTCTCACAGAGTTCCAATTCTATTGGGCAGTTGGGGGAAGGTAAACTATATATACATATACATATATATACATATCTATCTATCTATCTATATCTATCTATCTATCTATCTATCTATATATATATAGAGAGAGAGAGAGAGAGAGAGAAAGAGAGAGAGAGAGAGAGAGAGAGAGAGAGAGAGAGAGAGAGAGAGAAAGAGAAAGGGGGAATGCATACAAGTACAGGTTAATTACTGACTGAAACTGCTTCACTATTTTAAGGACTCTGAAAATTAAAAGGAGAGTGAAAGCAAAGTCATTGCAATCATATTATCCAGTTTTGATTTCTTAGGGGATGATTTTCCAGAGTATAGATTATCCAGGTTCCTTCATTTATTTTTTTTTTACTCTCTCTTGCTTTATGTCCTTTAACATTTTTAATATTTCCTAAAAGTTCCATTATTGAATTATACCTCCAATCTATACTAGCAGACATGTGAGGAAGGGAAAGAAAAAAAAAATCAGGTCATTTAATCTAGCTCCATGTTTGCCTTTCTAGTCATAAGACCTTGTGGAAGAGGCTAAAATTCTCTTTTGAAATGAATTTTTAAAAATATCATCTGTGATTTTCAATTATCCACACTAATTGAGAGCTGACTAGACACAGATAGCTATCTCAGTTCTTTTGTGTGGTACAAGGGCACTAAGAATCTAGGATGTCAGAGTTCTTGTAAGATGTATTTACATGAATGATTAGGCAAATAAGTTGTGTGACCTGTGTAAGAATGATTCCATCATCAAATTTCTTTCTGGTAACTCAATACCTGATTACAAAAAAGAGAAGAAAGTCCATGGATCTGGTTATACTAAAGGAAATGTGTTTGTTTCAGCCCCTTCAAATGGCTGTAGGTATCTGTGTCCCTTTTTCTTCTCTCCCAAGTTTACTCTTAGACCAGCCTTTCTGACTTTGAATATGCATTAGGAACACCTGTGTTTGAGCATAATAAGCACACAAATGAGGCCACGAGTACATTAACAGACAACTGGCAGTTAAGTCTTCTGTCTCAGGTTCACAAGTTGGTACTAATTCGAAAATGCACGTAGGCATTGAAATTGGCCTGTAGCATAAATCCCACCTGTGTTATCATTCTGGGTGATATTTTTAATTAAATTTGAATAGAGAGGGAGACACAACATGTTTATGTTGGGAATGTGGAGAGAGAACAATCTGTGTCACTTGCCAACATGTACTTTAGGAGGAAACAACTATAATTGACTCCTACTTGAACAATCTCAACATTTTCCCTATCTTCTTTTGGTTCATGACATTCTCTTTCCCTACTGAATTTTATAACAAGAATCTTGTCCCCATTCTCCTTCTTACAAAATGGTTCTACATATCTCTGAGCTCTTGACTTATAGGAAAAACAATTAAGAATTATCATCTTCTTTATCTGGGCAAAGCCCTGTAGCCTCAATCTCTCAGTGTAAGGTGGAGAAAATAGAGCTTTCACTCAGCAGTTCAAACATGTTTGCAACTAACTTAATTACTTCAATAAAGTTGCTTAAGAAAATTTACAGTTATTTCATTTCTGTTAGGAGCTTTTGATTCCCAAGGTGGATTTTTTTTTATTAGGATCAATAATTTTTTCCCTTGACATATTCATTATACTCTACTTAATAATGAAAATGTAAAGGAGCTAACCTTTAAGTGTTTGACATCTGCAAAGTGGAAAAAACATATTTACTGATGATTTAAACTTCCATAAAAACAAAGCAGTCAGGATGTACTTGTTATTCAGTACTGCTAATACAGGAATCTGGGGATTTCTCCAAGCCCTTCAAACACATCAAACTGTATATGGGAACTTCTAATTATCTCTAGTAATGCAAACAGTGAGAACTGGAAGAAGCACCAAGAGGATTGAGGCATACAGGTCAATAACAGATTTTTTTTCTCTGGATTTGTATAGACACCAAATAGAATGCCAGTTTTATATCTTTTATAGTCCCAACTCAAGCCAGCATTTACTGCTCCTTACTACAGCACTGTCTATTGCAGAGTTATGATTGAAATTCTGCATAGGTTCATAATTAGGCAGTAAAAATTCACTCCAGGCTGAAATTGGCCATATAAATGCTCTATGACTGAAAAACAACTTTGTTTTGTTTTCATCAACGGGAAAAAAAATTAGTTTGAAAATTAAGTTGAAAATGACAAAAATCTAAACTGTTTTGATTAGAAAGGAAAACCTGGAAAAATGAATAGGGAAAGCAAAGGTGCAAATCATTAAACTTACCATCATCTTTTGTTCGCTCTAAAATGGGAGGAGAGCTTGGGACTCCATTTCCAATGCGGGTGAATGCCAGCACCTGGAGCTCATAGAGCACATACTTCCGCAAGCCTGCCAGGAGAACGGACTGTGTGTGGTTTCCTCTTACTACATGGGTTTTGGGTTCGGAGTCCAAATTTTTGGCCTTGAATAGAATCTGAAGCATCAACAGACATAAGGGAAAAGTTATTATATTGTAATACATCTGTACACAAACCCCAAGATGGATGGTGTTGACTACCAAAGACAGGACTTCTCTTGAAAAAAGCAACTGTGCATGAGGTTTATGGCTCCAGTTTTTAAAGATAGCATTTGGTGGGGGTGGGAAGATGAGGATAGGTTTGGTAAAATTGCAACCTTTAGTCTTAATTATAGCTTCCATAATTTGGAAAATTATCTTCCTATTCATTATTTGATGGAGCTAAATTGGAGGGGTACAAATTATGTCTCCCACAAAAACCTTGATCAGAAAAGCCGACAGCATTCTGATGAAAGGACCAATGTGCATCGCCTTCATACCATTCCAAGGGACAACTTCATTCATGCTCCTGGAGAATGATGTCTAATCAAAAGGGACCTTGTGAAATTAGTCAAGTGTAGCTCAAAGATCATTCAGTTACTTCCTCATAAGCTATCCTTGGTTTCTAGGCTTTCCTGTGTCTGGGTTTCTAAAACCAGTGAGTGTGTCAGAAGGGAATGTTTAAATGAAAGACTGTAAGTTACTGGTGAAAACTCAAGAAAGAGATCTGGGACTAGGACCACACTGTTTGTTCTCTGAGGATATCGGTATTACTATAACCTCCAAAAGACCAATAAAATCCAGGACACCATCACAAAAAGTAGTGTAAACTAGAAAATATTATCCTCCCATTATGTAAAATGATCATTACAATACAGTGACCGTGTCACCACAGTTGAATAAAGAAATAATAGATCTACACAAGGTGAAGGGAATTCTTGGTGATAACTGGATCAGAAACTACTATGTGAGGTCAATCTGAGATCAATCTGGACAGTCAAAGTTTGACAGGGGACATAGTCAAAATCTATAATACAAATGGTGTGTGTTATCAATCAATTAATTAATTTGTAATACAAATGGTCAATAGGATGTAGTTCCAAACCAGAAATACCACAAACAAGTACCTTTTGTGGAAGGGTATTTCCCACTGTGCTGAGTACTTTAGGTGATAGAAAAAAAAAGAGGGAGAGACACAGAATAGTGGAGGAGTTAATGGAATACTGGATGTGCAGTCAGAAAGACCTGAGTTCAAATTTAGTCTCAAATACTAATTGGGAGATTTAAATTTTGCCTTGGTTTCAACTAATTAGTCAATATTTATTAAGTAAGTGCCTTCTATATGTCAGACACTGTACTATGTATATAAAATGGAGCAAAGGACAGTTCATGAGGTTAAGGATCTAATGGGGAAGACAATATGCAAACAAACATCCAAATAAATTATATACAGGATAAGTAGGGAATAATTAACAGAGAGAAGGCATTAGAATTAAGAGGGGTCAGAACAGACTTATAAAAGATGGGATTTTGGTTAAGACTTAAAAAGGAAGCTAGAGAAGGCAGCGTGCAGAGAGGAGGAGGGAGAAAGTTCCAGGTGTGGGGGCCTGCCAGAGAAAAGCCTGGAGCTGAGAGATGCAATGTCTGGTTCTTGGAATAGTAGGAAGACTGAAAGGAAAGAAGGAAGTAGGTTATAAACGGCTTTTAATGTTAAACAGAGGACTTTGCATTTGATCCGTAAGGTCAAGGAAGAAATTGGAGTTTATTGAATAGGAGGGTAACATTAATGGACCTACATACATTTTGAGAAAATCATGTTGATGGCTGAATGGAGGATGGAATGGAGGGAGGAGACACTTGAGTCAGGCAGACCCACCAAGAGGCCATTGCCTTAGATGTAAGGCCATGGGGGTCTGCACCAAAATGGTGGCAGGGTCAGAAGAGAGAAGGGGCTGTATGTTCAGGAGATGTCGCAAAGTCTCAGCAGCAGCTTGGATATGGGAGAACAAGAGAAAACATAAGGAGTCCACGATGGTTCCTACTTGTGAACTTGAGGGGCTGGAAAGGAGAGCATTGTCCTCTGCACTAATAGGTACAGTTGGAGAGGGGGAATATTTAGGCAGTCAAAGGTGGAGGCCATATAGTGGTATTTTTACTATGAATGCTGTTATGCAGGCATATCAGAGTAGGGAGATTGATATAGAGGCATCTAGGGTGGGTGAGACTAGTGATATGGTTAGTATGTGAAGGGAGCCTAGGTTGTTATGTAGGTACAACAGTGCTACTAAAAGAGGGAGGGACCCAATTAGTGTATAGAAGAGGAAGTATAATCCTGCATTGAGTCGTTCCTTTTGGCTGCCTCATTGTGTGATGATGATGAGGGTGGGGATTAAAGTAGTCTCGAATATGATGAGCTCAGATGAGGTGAAAGCTATGATTAAGGATAGTTGGAGAATAATAAGTGTGGTTAGATAGATTTTTTTTTGTGTCAAGGGTTCATAGGCTAGATGGTTTTGGCTAGCAATGATTATTAGTGGAAGGAGTCAGCATGATAGAATTAGTAGTGGACCTGATAAGGAGTCTAGAGAGAAGAGTTGTTATAGTTATAGCCTAGATCAGAGTTGTGATAAAACAGAGTTAAGCTTCAGATGCTAATAATAAAACTGTGTGTGGTAGTATTGATTCATACTCAGGATTTTTTGGAGTATCATGTTAAGGGAATGAGCATGAAAGTTGATGTAAGGATTTTTAGCATTGTAATAGGTTGAGGTTTTAGACATAGTCATTACCGTGGGTTGCTGAGATTTTGACTAGTAGTGCGAGGCCAACTCCTGCCTCACAAGCTGAGAAGACTAGTAGGATTAAGGGGGTTATGGACATTGAGAATAAAGGAGTTACATGTTGGACCTGTTGAATTTAACATGTCTACTGGACATCCAGTTCAAGATGTTTGAAAGACAGTTGAAAATGTGAGATTGGAGGTCAGCAGAGAGATTGGAGTTTGATAAGTTTCCTCATTCAATCTCTTTCTGCCTCAGTTTCTTCTGTAAAATAGGGCAAAAAATAGGACCTTCCCCTGAAGGTTGTTGTGAGGAACAAATGAAATATTTGTAAAGTGCTTTGCAATCCTCAAAACACAATATAAATGCTAATTATTATTGCATAAGAGAAATACCAGCTTTTGGTATTTTATAACCCCTAAAAATTTTAGAACCCCTGAGTAAAGTGTGGAAGAGTGGTTTAATGGTATAGAATGATGAAGTCATGAAATAATGAAGTTAAGAGTCAGGAAGACCAAGTTCCTTAACCTCTCTCACTGTACTCAATATAAAATGGAGACAATGATACTTGCAGTCCTGCCATTCAGGATTGTTGTGAGATTCAAGTGAGATAATGTTTCCTAAATACTTTGCCAAATGTAAAGTGCTATGCAAACACCAATTGCTTTTATCATAAAAAGAAGTCATAATGCACACAAGCAAGTAATTCCTTTTCCTAGAAAATAAAAATGGACTAAGAAAGGACTTGGATACATTTTGGAATTGTGGAACCATAAATCCGAGAATCAGAGAATATCTGAGTTGAAAGAGAGCCTCAGTTGACATTTAATCCCATCTATGTCTGAATTTTCTTTTTTTGAATGCCCTATCTACAATATACTCTAAAATGCCCATGTTTCATGTTTCATCTATGAGTAGACAATCTTCTGGAGGGGCCTACTTCTCTATGGGAGAACTTTCAGTGTTACCAACGTGGTTTTTTAAGAGAAGATAACCTAGACTTTCAAACTGAGGTCTGAGAAAAAGAACAATAGCCTTTTACTACTACATGTTTCTTTAGGACTCTGAGGGTCTGGCCTTATGAGACAATTTGCTCCAAGACATTTGCAGATGACCTACAATATTTAAATACTTGGACTATACTAGGGTCCTACAGAAGATTAAAACAAAACAAAACTAACAGTCCTTGCCATCAAAGATCTTGCAGTCTATAGGAGAAGACAAAACATAAAATAATTACTGAATAATAGAAGCCTATTTAATTCAGTGCTAGTTATATTTATTTAGAACTAAGAGTTATACATATTCAGTGAAGGAAGAGATCAGTATGGTCTGATTAAAGCCTATCATCCTCTGGACATATGGAGACAAGAGTAAGGCCATGTCAGGCAGCCAGGACAAATGAACAAAAACTTGAAAGTAGGATTGAGCATGGTGTGTGCAAAAATGATAGCCTCCCTGAAAAAGAGTTTGTGTAAGGGAGTAATAGGCAAGGAGTTTGATGTAATACATTTAAAATAAGTGGCAACTTTAAAACCCACAAATATCAAGTTTCAAAAAAGCAGTGTATACATTTATACCTTATAACCCAATATGAGTCCATTCTGGTCTTGGTCAGGTACAGAAGCCCATGTCAATAAGATCTGAGTGGAGCTTACAGCCTCAACAGACACATTTTCAGGAGCAGCTGATGGAACTGCAGGGAACAGAAATTAGGAACATCAGTGAAACAAGTGTCTTCTAGGTGTCAAACATTGTGCCAGTTGATGAGGATACAAGACAAGAAAACTGTCCCCAAGGAGTTTTTCCCACTGCGGAAAACAACTTGCCCAGTAAACAACACTTCCACATTGCTTCCACAAGCTGTAGAGCACTTTGAAGGTGAATCCCATTTTATGTTGAATTTTAATGATAAAACTGATCCTGAAATTATAATGTCTTCTAAGCACTTAGGAGTGATCAGAATTAAACCTGTCTTAGAACAATAGAAATATAAATCTCTTCAATATTAGCAATTAATATCAGAAATCCTTAGATACTCAGAGGCTTATTCCTGTTTCCTGAATGAATCCAATGAAGAATTTTGTACTGTCACTTGCTCCATTAACTTAATGGAAATAAAGGAAAGTTTCTTGCCTCACAAAAGTTAGAAAAACTCATTTAGAGGACTATGGACTAGATCAGATACCAGAGGTCATCACATTTTGTCTAGTCCTCTCTCTCTTTTTACATATGAGAAAACTGAAGTTCCTCAAACCATTAGAGGCAGGATTTGAACCCAGATTTACTGACTAGAGCTACTGCTCTTTCACTGTAACATTCAATTGTCTTAATTCAAACAAAATAAAGGATTCAGTTCTGGGTAAATGGCAGGACTTGAGGGTTTCTGAGGATAATCTACACTGAAAGCTTGAGAAGAACTGCAAAATATCATGTTGGGCCTCACATCTTTCACTTGGTATTTGGGCTTGTTCAAATGAAAGAAACGGAGAATTGTTAGCAACTGTTAGTTTCATTTGCACAGTTAAGAGTTATGTTACTTTTCCTCTTAAGATATATATATTTTTTAATTGAAGAAAAAATCCCCAGGAATTTAAAAGTAAGTTTGCAATTCTTGACTCATGCCAACAAAAGAATTTGTTTTGATAAACCTCCTGTTTGCCTTATGTGACTAAATTCTAGCTATCATTTCTTGGGTGCTGCACCTGTGATTTAACGGTATTGGGAACTTCTTATATAAAAACTCCCTCTCTAATAGCAGGCTGGCAACTCAATCATGTACCATAGATATATAGAGTTTCTTTGATCCTTAAGAAATTGGGTGACTTACTCATAGCCATAGCTTATAGCTACTGTGAATCAGGGAAGTGTTTGAACCACACTAACCACTACTCCACAGTGCCTCTCAAACAGGTATAGCAAGTGTTTCTTACTACATTTAAAACTTTTCAGATATAATTGAAGTTCTGCGACCTAAGCTCTTCTCTTCCTAATCCAAGTTGGAAAAATCAGATTTAGTTTACATCAAGGTTTCCTTAAATATGGATAACTGCTCACAAAAACTTACATTCACACTAACAAAAGTAAGTCAGATATGGTATAGTACTTATTTTAACCCACAGAAAAGACAGAGGATATAAGGGAATCATAAATAAATACAAGGAAAAAATAAATAAGGTATTCAAAGGACCAACAGGAACCCATAAGTAGCCATGTAAACCACATGAAGTACTCCATAAGTTTCTTTTGGAAAGGAACTTGAACTTGTGTTACTAGTGAGGCAAGTCCTTGTCATTCCTGTGGTCCTAATTTTCCATAGATTAATAATACACAGTCTCCCTAAGACTTAATTACTTCCTTTAGTTGAGAATTCTCCTCATCTCCTGGAAAGAGAAGCACAACTTGGGACTCTTACATAGGCAACCTCCTTTCTCTCAGACCAGCAATATTTAAATAAAATCTCTCTGATAGAATGTGGAAAGAGTAAGATTCCTTGCTTCCCCAAGTTACATATTTTCTTCATTTCTTCCAAGCATTAGGGTCATGTTAATGATTCTTTTCTTTGTCCAAAAGAAGGTTGTTCAGGAAATCCCCTTATCTTCCTTAAGAAAGCTAGTCTACCCATTCTTTGACTTAGGACTACTCATGAATCAACCTCTGATGATCCCTAGAATGGTTTTTTACCCCTTGGCTAGATTCCTTACCCAGGAAATCAAAATCACCTATCCTCTACACTGGAATTTGGGGTTGAAAACACTATAAATTTTCAGGCCAAGTGAACCAATTTTTCTGCTTCTTCCATGTACTTCTACAGAACATCTTATTATTCTCCCAGTTATTATGGTTTTTAGTTTGAGATATCTATTTTTTTAATTTATTATCAGGAAGAAAGAAAAGAGGAAAGGAAGGAGGGAAACAAAAAAGGAAATAAGAAAGGAAAGAAGGAAAGAAAGAAAAAGAAAAGAAAAAGAATGAGAAAAGTCTGTTGCTCTACTGTACAGAGGCACAAAAAGATAGATCCTTTGAAAAAAATCTATCCTCCTGAATTCCAGCATCATCTTAGGGACAGTTACTGTTATTAAAAATCAGTCAGGAATTATGTGTGTCTTTAACAAAGTCCCAAAAGATATAGTCATAGTTTCTGTGGGGAAATGCTTACCTGACTCCAGACATCTTGTAATGCTATTAAATTGATTGTTTTATTGTTCTTCAGTCATTCAATCATGTATGACTCTTTGTGATCTGTGGACCATACTGTCTATGTTTTTTTGGTTTGTTTGTTTGGGGGATTTTTTTTTTTTTTTGACAGTGATACAGGAGTGATTTGCCATTTTCTTCTTTGATAGATTAAGGCAAACAGAAAATAAGTGACGTGTCCACACAGCTGGTAATTATCTGAGGCAAGATTTGAAATCAGTTTTTCCTGACTCTAGAACCAGCATTTTTTCCACTCCACTTGGTGGAGTCACCAAGCTGCCTCCCAAATTGATCATAGATCCTATCAAATTAACTAAGAGATTCTCCTAATTGATCCATTTTACATAATATATATTAAAATATGGGAAAAAATAAACCCACTTTTTTTAAGCTAACGTGGCTATATTGTTGAAAATGCCATTAATCTTTATATTTTGGAGGCGATTAGGTGACACAGTGGATAAAACATTGAGCCTGGAATCAGGAAGAATTGAGTTGATTATCTGACCCTGACTAATTATTTAATCTCTTCCCAGCCCTCAGTTTCCTTATCTGCATAATGAAGATAATAATAGCACCTACCTCCCAGGGTTATTGTGAGAACCAATTGAGATAACTGCAAAGCTTAGCTTTATTTTGGAGTGATTCTGTAGGTTTGTAATTTCAGGAAATGCAAATTTTGGGATGATCCAGCTATACTCATCAATGTATTAACCTGTATTAAATGTGCAAGAGTGCATTATCTTTGTGGGAGTCATGAAATTTTGATTTATTATCAGTAAATATTTGATTTGTATACTTATTTTATAGGCCTATATACTTGGGGTCACATAAAAATTTCTTGGGCAAAAAGGGGTTGCAAATGGAAAAAAATTGAAGAAGCCTTGATTTAGGCCAATGACCTGATTTTATATAGATAGGAAGTAACTTGTCCAATACCACAGAGCTAGAAAATAGCAATCAGTTATCAATGCTAGTTGTCCCAGAACTAAACCCAGTACTCTTCATTTTAGGATACTTATCTTAAGGACCCAATAAGCTACTGAAGAAAAAGGAAAATGCATCATTTTATTGGCAACTTTTCCAAAAGAAGCCCCCATTAATATTAGAAGGAGTTTGCCTTCTCTCCAATGTTTTTCTTCAATCTGAAAAAAGTAATAAAAAATACACTTCTGAAGTGCTGGCCCTAGAGGCCAGAAGGTAGAATGGGCTTGTGAACATACTACAGAAAAGCAAACACTTAAATTTAATTTTTAACTACTCGTTAACCAATTAGCCAGAACACAAGCAGAAAGTCTCTGCTTCAGAGTATTGTCTGCATGGAGTTTCATAAAATCTGATTCTTAAATTTTCCTACACTGACATGCTTTTATCTTCCAGATTTATCTTCCTCCTCAAGTATATAATTATGTTAAAGGAAAATAGATTGCCATAAGCCACGAATGTCTATAGAGGGCTGCCATAACTTTATCTGGAGATCTTCACACAGTTACTCTCACATCAATCATTTCTGTAGCTAAAAAGGAAAAAGAAAATAAGTGGATAAAGAGGGGGCAAAAAAGGAAAAACTTTAAGAGCTTAGTGAAGGCCAGTTGTCTTTTGGCATATTTACCCTTTATGGTTTTAGCTGTTGTCTAAGACAAATTTAAGGAAGCCTGGGATAGCTTTCTGATCACGAGGTATAACAATGCACTCCAACCAGGACACAATCAGCAATAGCATTAAGTGACAATTACTGAGTATCTGATAAGTATTGAAAACTGTGTTTGATACAGCATTGTGAAGTGGTCCCCATTAGAATCTAAAGTCTTAAAATTTCTCCCAGTGCCTTGTATGGCATCCTATGCAGTGAACCTATGCAGTGAATACTCACTAAATACCATTGGCTGACAGAGAAGGGGAAAACATGACAACAATGCAACAATAAAGATGGGAATGTTAAATTGTCCATGACCTTAAGAGAGCTATCACTCTCCTGCTCCCCAAGTGAAGATGGCTGTCATATTTTATTTAATTATTTCAGGGAAGGCAGCACTGCCCAACTAATAGAAAATTTTATCAGAGTGCTCATCAGAAAGAAGATAAATTTGTATTCCATGTGTGAAGGCAGAGGATGAATTTGTGGTTAACCATCTGTGGGTTGTCCATCAGGCCTGAGCACTGGAAGCCAGTATTTTTTTAAGTCATGGGATTTTAAAAAGTTGAAAATATGAAAAACTAATACCCATCAGGTATTGATGGGAATCATTCATAGGAAAGCCTCTTGGATTACTGAAGGACGTATTGGCAGCTTTCTGGAATGTTTTAAAAAGGAAACTGGACCTTGCCTGTATAAATCTCCCACTATTCTATAGAGGAGCCCTGGTCTAATTACAGATTTATTTGTTTCACTCAAGTTTGAGGACACTTCTATTACATGTTACAGCCCTGAGTCTAAAATGTCTTTAGATCACAGATACCATAAAATATGCATCCACATCTCTGTATTTGTCTCTAGTTGCTTTCACTCTGCTTCATACATTTCACTTTGATATTTACTAGGAAAACGCTTTAAAATATGCTTATCATTTTTTAAAAAAAGAGTGATAATCTGGTATCTTGAATCAATCAGTTGTAAATATAGGAATCACTGCCATTTTAATTGGGGAAAATTATAAAACAATACATGACTTTATTTTTCCATTTTATCTAAGAAGAGGGTGAAAGCACCAAATAGACTTGATGGCCAAAATCAGTGTTGCACCCCATTCCTGTCTGTTAAAAAAAAAAGTGAGTCACCATAGCAACATAACAAGTGCTTCTCTCAATTCCTTAACTATTTCCTAGAGGTCAGTCTCTAAAAAAACATTAAGTGCTCAATTCTTACTTCCTATCAGTGAGTAATCACTGATTTTCCCCTCTAAGACCTGGTTATGTACATCCATTTACTGGAGGTACCCTGTGTCCTAGAGAATGAGTACAAATGAATGGTTTGGACCAGGTAAGTTATATGGGCAGGTTAGATGCCTAGATTTCTAAAAACCAGAACATTAGAGGAAAAGAAACTTCATTTTCAGGTTTTTAGCCAGTCAAAATCATATCTTTATAGCCTAAAATGATATTAATGCAAGTGACTGGCTAACAGGGGCCCAGTCACTCAAAAATGTATAATCTGTTGTGTCTGTTGCCAAATCTATGTGACTGCTTCCAGAAAAGGAGAATAAAGAGCCATAAAGTCGTATATGTATTCTATTTCTATTTCCAATTGGTTCAATGCATGATTGTAGAACTTTTTATTATTTTTTTATTAATTGAATGTATGTATACATACAAAAGAACTCGATCTCTTTTTTTCCCTGCAAAATGTAAAGGTGAGTTCTGGAAAGCTGATAGATTGTGTCCTTCTCCCCATAGCTGGCTCAGGAGTACTTTACCTCCTGGCCTATATTTGGGATGGGGTTGCCTTTTGGTATCTTCTTTTCTTTGGGACAAGGTCTTTTTAGATCCTAAAAGATCAGAAGAGCAACAAGACGTTCCATGGCAGAGCCAGGGAAGGTGACAATTTTGAGGAGCAAAGTCCTTGAGCCAGATTGGAAATGCGTTTACTTGGCAGCTGAGACAGTATGCCCTGAATGCAAAGCCTTGTTTATCAGTTATCCTATATCCAGAAATCAACTTGGTGGTGGAGAAAATGGTTATTGCTCCCACATTAAGATGGAGTTCACTTTACCTAGGCACTAGGGAGATAGAGGGAACAGTGGACTACAGTTCAAAGGGTGGGTGGGAAGAGAAGAAAAGGCAACCTAAAAGGAATAAAGTAAAAATTCATTTCTTCCTGTGTTAATGTGTTTCAAGATGATTCATTTACTTTATCAAAAGTAACTTAAAAAAAAAAAAACTACTTCTGAGGACTGGGGGGGTGGGGAAAGCACACTTTTCTCTGGAAAGGGCATCTGACTCAAACTCAATATTGCCAAATTTTCTTTTTGACCATAACAGGTTAATTTTGATGGCACAATACATGGGACTGGGTCTGTAATTTCATTGGTATAGATAAGTTCCAGGTGAGAGGATTTCTAGCACTTTGTAACTTTTAGTCTCAGAGAGTTACCTATAGCCCTGAGACTTTAAGGGACGTTTTAGAATCAGGCTGAGGCCCACTCTGTAAGCACCATGTATGCTGCCTGTCTCATACAACTTTGATACCGAAATACTCCAATGGACCTTGGATCCTTCTCAATGTGGGTGCTTCCTTCAGTTACATAGATCTCAATCTGTTCACATCTGACCCTTTAGTGAAATTCTTGTCCAAGTCCTCTGATAAGTTTGCCATAGTGGATGCACCTAACAAACTGGACTCTTTCTCTATTTTTCTTGCCAGATGATAATATCAATGGAACAAATGGGTTGTTTGTTATTTACCCTCAAATACAACCAGCCCATTTTCTTTTTCACTCATTCATTTTTTTTTGATGATATCCTTTATTCACTTCTTATTATTCACTGTCTTAAATATGATTCAGACTCTTCCTACTAACTTTCACCCTTTTACTGGATCTTACTTCAATTTTTCTTACACTGCAGTGCTCTATGACTTGCAGAAATATAACACTAGAAGAACACTGGTTATTTACATTGGGCCCAGGATCACCAAAATAACTTTGCAGTTTTACAAAGACAATCATCCATCTAGCTTTCTTCCCCTGCCAATTCTGAGCTCAATTTACAATCCATCTGCAGCATCTGCCCAAGGTATATATGCCAATGAATGAGCTCCACAGATTTTTTTTTCTGTCCAATTGTGCACCCCAGTCTGGACTATGGGCATACTTCATACCCTTCCTATATGAATACTTAGAATTCTGATTTCTCAGAAGGAAATGTTATATACTAAACTTATGGGCTGAGCAAAGAGATCTGGGTATTAATTCTGATTCTACCATTAACTTACTTGGGAGAATACCTTCCCTTTCTCTCTCTCTGATAATCAGGCTCCTCACCTGCAAAATGGAATGAGGCAAGGGAGAAATGAGATTAGGGCAGATCACAAATTTTATCTTCTCCCTTTGGCCGTAGGTCCTTAGAAATCACCTGGGTAAGTTTTGATTGGCAATGCTTGTCTTACTCCTCTTCTCAAAATCTTTAGTAAGATTCTGAATTTAGTCTGATTTACATATCACAGTGGTATGACGTTAATGTCCAGCTGGACCAAAACCACAAAAATGACAACAACAAAATTTAAACAGATTTTGGTCAAGTTGGGGCTCCACCTTTATGCAAGTTTTCATTTTCTTAAAATCTTATGTCTTCCAAGAAATGCTTAATTGCTGTTTATTCTTTTCCAGGATTAGAAGTAGCTTCATTTTGGAAAATTAAGTATCAGATATGTTTCCTTTTTTAAAAAAAGTTTTTCTAAAGCCTTTTTAAAAAAATCAACAAGACAGATATCAAAGAAAAAACATTTTTAAAAATCTCTGCTTTCTGTATGGTCACAGCTTAGTCTAATCTTTCATTTTTGAGATTAAAAAAACCCTCCAGTTTTAGAAGTAACCCCGAGGGGTCATCATCTCCTCATCTTTAGAAAGGAATACCTTAAACATTCATCCTTTTTTAAAGGTCATTAGTAACCCATTCCAGTGGTTTCTAACTCTTACACAGAAAATTCATCCTTCTATCTAATCTAAATTACTGATCCTATAGTTTGAGACCATTTCCTCTTATTTTGTCTTTAGGAAAGGTAGAGAATAGCTGATAACTACCCTATATAAGGGCTCTTCATATACTTAGACCATTACAGGCAGTCCCCACCTTTAGAAGCAAAGTATATCCAAAGACCCCATCTTAAAATGGATTGTAATAAGTCAGAATCCTGACTATGCACATGTGTTAGTCTATCTTGGGAGTCAGATTCAGTGTCATTAGGTAGGGGCCAGTGAAGGAACATGGATAAGCAGTAAGATGTATCAGTTTTTATTAGTCAGCTTGAATAAGCAGACCAGTGAAATGGAAACAATGAAAAGTGAGGATTGTTGGTATTAAACTACTCTTCAGTCTTTCTCAAGATTTAATAATTCTTCTTCTCACCTTTCTTCAAAAAACTCTATTTGCTCACTCCTTAATTATCATTGTTGTTCCCCAAATTCTTTCAAGTTCTCCACATCTCTTGGAGAATGATAATAGCTAATGGTACCATAAGAAGTTGGCCCTAAGTATATTGGGAAGTATACTGGGAATGTTCCTGTATCCTGTGTATGGTACACAATAGCTAGGCTATTCAACTTATAGATTGGATTCTAAGACACCAAAAATGGCCAACTCAGGGAGATAAACTAGTTGTCTGGGCACTTGGGCAGACATGTAAACAGCATGCATAGTCTGGGTGCTTGTGATGAACTAAGATAAATTCAAATGGAATGGAAATGAAAATTATTATTTGTAGATCCCATTACCATGTCTGCTTCCTAATGGCTACCCTACATATCTGACTCATGACTATATGAACTAAATAGTCACAAGGTTCCTTTTTAGCTCTCAGATTCTATGATTAACAGGTATTTTCTTTTTTTAAAAGTTATGCTTCAATTTATCCTGTTATTCGATCTTTTTTGCTTTGGGTAACTCTACAAGACTAAGTTGCAGAGACCATAACTATCTATCAGCATTGGTAAAAGGATTTTCCTATTGAGAAGTTCCTTATACCAATAAATCTCTATACTCTATTCCATTTTCTATATTATATTTATGTGATTTAAAAAAAATCTCAAAGTAAAGCCATTAATTGAGATGACATTTTAAGAAAAATAGCAACCAATTAAATCACTTAACCTCAGCTGCCTTAGTTTCCTAATGTGTAAAAATGAGATAGTTACCTACCTCCCAGGGTTATTGTGAGGATTAAATAAGATTCTATGTATAAAGTGTTTTGAAAACCTTAAATAACTATAAAAAAGCTAGCTATTATTATCACTATCATTATCTGTAGTATCAATTATAGTAACAAAAACATTCTCCCTATAAACCTAGAGTACATTGTCCCACAACCACATATAGCATCAGTGGGATGAAGAGGTTCCCAGAGTACACCGGAAAGGACTCTCCTTGGAAATACAGATGGTCATACAACTTGTGCTTTTGGCATTGTAGAGATCCACTGTCATTTCCATGTATTCTCATGTATGTTGTCATTCTGCTCTGCCCGGGTGAATGAAGCGTCTCTGCTTACTTAATTTTTGAGCTACCTTGTACCTGACCTAAAGGAACCTTGCTATGAATGTTTCTCATTATTTTGCCAATCCACGAAGGTCACACTGAATTCTAATATGTCCTTCGTGATACTGACTATCTCCCCATTGGTGTCACCTGAAAATTTAAATAATGTGCATCTTTTTCCATCACCTTGGTTCCTGGGAAAAGGCTGACTAACACTGGGCTCAGGACCAATGGAAAATGATTTTTTATTCTTCCCATATTGATAAAGATAGATGCATATTTTAAAATATAATGATAGTGAAAATTAGTGATGTGAGAAAAAAGAAGGACACAAGGACAACAAAAGATTAACACTGCAGTTAGCACTAAATGGAATGGCTTAGGATTCTGCTGCTGTTGATGCTTCAGGGAGTGGGGAAAGGTTAGTATCTAACCTCTAGGTCAACCATGGACTTTGGAGTCTCTAAATCTTCATATCTCCATTTCTGGAGATAGGGCTAAGGATATTTTAAAGTATATTTTGTCAGCTGGCAGAATTTTGAGAAAACATTTACAACATTATTCTTAGGAACTAGTTGCTCACTTGTCACCTAGGATAAATTATATTATATAAAAGACAAATGGAGAAGGTTATTGACCACATTCATTTTATCACTGAGAAGTATACCTCCACTGAGAGGTAAACTTTTAGTAAGGTTAAACCTCACAGATTTGAACTAATTCAGAAAGTCCCATATGAATTAGAGATTACTTAAAATGAACTATAGTTTTGCTACTTTCATGTATATGTAATACAGTAATTAAGCATATGCAAACAGTTCATAGCAGAGGGCTTCAAAAGCCCTGTTTTAAACAAAAAATAATGCAGAAGAAATGTGTCATGGGCACATTCATAGAATCATAGGATTTCAGAGTTTTAAAGACCTCAGGCTTCATCTAGTCCAACCCATATGTGAGAATCCTCTACAATTAGAAACATGAAAATTCTGATCATACCAGCTCATAAGAGCCAGTTGTAAATTTTTTAGTATGAGCATTTATAACTTGAAAATCAGTAAATCCTATAAATCAGGACTTGATTTACTGTTTTGTCTCTTGTCTAGACTTAAGAAATTGATGAAGAAAATGTTAATAATGTAGATTAAACTTTAAAATATATTATGTGTACATTTCCCACCAATGCCCAAGAGCTGATTGTTAAATATTTAGCAGCATACTCCTGATTAGCAGCATCCATAAGAGGTTGCTTAATACACAGAAGTTCCTTCTATAATTTAAAAAAATAAATAGATATTTCTGAAGTATTCAAGAATTTATTTTCTCTATAAGGAAAATATTCATTCAGATAAATTTGAGCTCAAGCTCTGTGAACACTACCACAGCTTCCAAATTAGTATTAATGTAGTTTTACCTAACTGACAAGGTCAATTTTTTGGGTTAGAAAAGAGCCTAGTGAGGCTTGGATAAAACAAGGCTAATGAGATGCTATTAACATAAAGATTAGAGAATTAGGTAAAATGAAGATCTTCTGAAAGTAAGATCAAAAAGAATGAAAATGGCCTCAAAGAGAATTTTTTTTTTTACTTACCAGACTCACGAGTCCGACCTCTCACCACTTCACTCCAAGGTCCTGCTCCAATGGCATTAAATGCCTGCATCTGTAACTCATATTCAGTCCATTCTTCCAGCTCTTCAATGGTGTATTCTCTCTCCAATCTGTCATGGATTACTTGTACCATTATTGAAGACTGAAGTTCAGTTCGCCAATATTTAATCCTATAGCCCACAGATTCAGGATTGCCATTATACTGTGAATCAGGGAGTGGCTGGAAATGAATAATGATAGAATGATGTTTCGAAATTTCCTAACTGTGATTCAGGTGACATTTTGTACCTATAAGACTAAAAATAACCCAGAGGAAAGAATGACCTCATGATGTTGGGTCTGTGTTTTATTTGCCTTTATTGATCAAGGAAAATATTTTATTTGGTATAATTTTCCATTCTACTTTCCTCCTGATATTTTTCATTTGTTAATTAAATGAAACCATGTCATTAACTTCAGCTGAGCATAATTTCTTCTCATACATTTTGGCTTTATTTTGCAGGGGAATGCTTTGATTAAATATCAAACTGGCTCTCATACAAATATTGAATATTGGTTCAATGTTGACCTAGCTTAAGGACTTACAGGTCCAGCATGTAACATCATTGGCTTTTCTCACTGAGGAATATCTTTTAGTTCCAAGAAAAGAGAACATTGATGATTAACAAGACAGTCTGCACAGGTCCAAGATCTAAGACTTAATGTAAAATGTAATATTTTTTGGTTTAATATTGAGATTCATATGGACTAGAAAAAAAAGCGTGATGAAAAACTTCTAAGCTTCTGATTCATTTTATATTCCCCAGTGACCTTAAGACTGCTTGTCTCTGCAGCCATCTCTTTGTAGTTCATAACTTACCACCCATCGGAGCCATAGACTGGTCTCACTTGCTGTTCGAACTGTTATACTTGCAGGGGCTACATCAGGTGGGGCCTGCAAAGTCTGGATGACACGAGATGATGGACTGAAAGGACTGGAGCCAACAATATTTACTTGTCTCATCCTAAACCTAAAGAAGAATCACGAAGTAAATGGAAAAAAGAACAAGGAGAGGAATTCAGCAGATCCCCAAAGGCTCAAGGTTACCCTTCTCATTTCCAAATATATATTTCATTTAACTTAGATCTTTTTTTCTAAGAAGCTTCAAAAGACAGGAAGTGAAGTAAAATTAAATAATTTCATATACCCAAGTGATAGAAAATTGTATCTATTAGATATTCTTATACTTTTAATTGCAAATTATCACTGCTTGAATCAAGATTCATGGAAACACCAGATTTTTGTTCCAATGGCTATTTCATCTGGTATTAGGATTGGAAGGAGACTTTAGAGATCATTCACTCCAACCCTACCTCATGTATTCAATATCACTGTTATTTATAAAATACTATCTTTTAATGAAAAATTTCTTCTGCGTGATTAAGAACAATTTGTTTTTTCTTGCTTATCTCCTGAAACTCTCAGTTCTAGCTCATCTCTATGTTTTTGTTCAAATTGAAAGGTATTATTTCAGTTAAAGAAACAATACACAGAAACATAAAAAATAACCCATATGTGTGTGTGTGTGTGTGTGTGTGTGTATACATACACAAAAATGCCAGGACACTCAAAGACAACCTAAGTACTCAGAGTGAATATCAGAATATCAGATGTCTTAGACTATGAGGAAAAGGATCTCGATATTTTCAGATATTTGGAATGACGATAATAAAAGAATTCACACTTGTCCCACGCCTTAATTTTTACAAAGTGCTTGTCCTTCTAACAACCCTGTGAGGTAGACAGAACAAGCACTGTTTCCCTTTTCAAGATGAAGCCCTGAGCTGTTAGGTGGTCACACAACTAGTAAGACATAGCTGAGACTTTAGCTTTCAAATATTTGACTATAGGATTATACACTTTGAGTTAGAAGGGACATGGGAGGACATCTAGCCCAATCTCCTCATTTCACAGTTGAGGAAACAGAGGTTAAGTGACCCTGTAAATGTCAGAGGCAGCGTTTGTACTCAGGGTTCCCGAGTTTAAAGACTACCATTTTGACTTGACTGTGATCCCCAGTCATAATGATTAGATTTATGATAAAGGTTAGGGAAAAAAAAAAAAAAAAAAGATTCCACTATTGGTACAGAACCATGACCGGTCTGTTCTGTTTCAGGGAAGAATGTGCAAAAGAATACAGCATTTCATGACTTGTTCCTTTCAATATTAACAATATGCAAAGAAAATGATCTTGACAATTTCACCTCTTACTCCCTGTATTAGTAATTCTTATTTCTTTCTTCCCTGAGCTCACAAAATGTATCCGTTCTGGCAGAACAATGACATTATCAAACTCAACATCTGGTGATAACTGGAAAATTCATCTCCTTCAATGATCTTACGGGAAGTTATAACATCTCTAACAGCTTGTGATCATTCTCCCCTTTGTTAAGGCCAAGGATTTACTGCCAGGCTAAGTTTCAGAATCAAATACAAGTGGCATATTGGTAAAAAGAGCCCCTCGGAAAGGCCTTTAATAGTTGCAAACAGAAGGATATTTTTAGGATAGCTTTTATTTTTACATTGTTCTTTGGTAGTTACAATTACCCATGGTTTTTGTGAGAAAAGAGCCACATCTCTGCCCCAAATTCTTGGTTTTCAATCCTATAATAACAGAGAAGACATTTCTGTAGGGGATATTGCTGGTTATTAGATGGAAAGAACCTTCCAAATCTGGGATTAGGGCATACTAACTCTTGACACAATATTCAGCTGTTATTTTGCCTACACTTTAAAGTCTGATTCACTACATTATCACCTAGAACTTGGACTTCAGACGTTTATAACCGCGTTTGGCTCTCTGCAGCCCTTTGCTCATAGGGGACAGACTTTTTGCTTGTAGTTTATCACCTGCTGGGCTCACCTGTAATGCGTGTAGGGAGTGAGGTTTGGGATCTCCAACATTTGGGCATCAGGCTCATTCTCTTCTTCATAGAGACAGCTCCACTCCTCCTCATCACCTATTGCACCAATCTGTTTAGGAGAAGGAGGATGTCAAGTAGGGTTAGGAAGTGCTACGGATTTCCAGTCTCTAGGTCAGTGACAGTCACCCAAGCTTCCGCTGTTTGTGGATGAAGGAGCTAGTTCTTGTCCTTCTGAGTCTGGACCTCTCTTTCTCAGGACTGTCTCATAAAACAGAGGTACCACATTTGTCGGATGAGAGATCATCACAGTACGTTCTAATCAACTTCTATGCTCCTGTCCCAGCCATGCTAACTCCTGAATGCCCAGGGTATTCCTATGAGGACTGACATATAGGAGGCAGAAGGCATGCAAGGAGAGACTATCAGGTCAAACAAATAGTGTTGAGCCGAGAACAATCCAGGGTCCCATGCTGTTTAACATTTCATAAATGACTTAAATGATGGAATAGAAAACATGCTCATTAAGTTTGCAGATGGAACCAAATTTGGCAGGTAGCCAGCACTTTGGAAGACAGCAGCAGAATTGAAAATGACCTTGGTAAACAGAAGAAGTGGGCAGAAGCAAGAGAGAATGAAGTTCAATAAAGACAAGCATAGGATAGTGCACTCAGTGGGTAAAAAACAAAAGCAGAAACAGACTACCAAATAAAAAGAAATCTGGCAGAAAAAGATCTGGGGGTCAGAGTGGATAATAAACTGCAGATGAATCATTCATGTGTTATTGTTCTTTTAAAAAGCAAGCACAATAGACAAATGCTGAGACAGAAATTAGAAAAAAATAAAGAAGGAACTAAGAAGATTCTCCCATTATCCTCAGTAGTCTTTAAATTCTCTTTGAGGGAATATGAAAAATAATCAAAGATTTAAGGAAGAGACAGAAACATGATTAAGGGGTTAGACAATAAACCCTTTGGGAAAGGTCAAAGTCACCCAGGCTATTCTGGAGAAGGGAAAGCTAACAATGCCCAAAGTAGTCTTTGGCAGAGAGAGAAGAGAGAAGAAGGTGGCAATGAAAGAGTTCCAGTGAAGGGGAATTCAAAAGCAGTTGGTAATGCTGCTGGCAGTACATAAAAGCACAGGGGTCTTTGTAGAACAACTAAGTTCTGTAAATTGAGAAAATTCTGTCAAGATCAACATCTAGGATGTAAGTCTCCTGGCCCAGCTTTTTTGCAGTTATCCTTGGATATATCATATGGTCCTCTTTGTTCTGGCTCTGCCCACCTGCTTGTTACTAGCTTTAGAAAGCCCTATTGTGGGACATGCAGGCAGTTCACCCGGGAGCTACAGAAAAATCAGCTGGCCCTCTCGAAACTTTCTGCAGTAGACAGAGCAGCTTCGATCCATAATGCATGGGAAGCAGCATGGGCAGGTTAAGGCATCAGATTCAGAGACAAGAGTACCTGGGTTCAAATTCCATCTCAGACATTGACTAGATGTATGACTCTGGGCAAGTCACTCTCTGAACTATAGGTTCCTAATTTGTAAAATTAAGAGGTTGGATTCAATGATCAATATGGCCTCTTCTAGTTTTAATTCTATAATCCTATGAATAAGAAATAGAAATGACTGGTTGTTATTAGATACTATACCCAAATAGACCTTATTTCACATGTGGTTAGATTAATAATAAAGGACATATGAAGAAAGATGTTATATACATCACTGAAAGAACTAAATAGAAGTATGCACAGAATAATTTTACATATATATGTAATGATGGTCATTTCAGTGAGGGAAGAAGAGAAAAAAAAGAAATAAGAAAAAATGATAACTGTATATTTAATAGGAATAGCCAATAGATTTGCAGTCTCATGTGCAAACATCTTTTTCGATTATACTTCATTAGAGAAATGCCTATTTTATTCCATAAATTAAAAATAAAATAAATTTAAAAATAATATTCTTTCTGCATTATGCTTTGATTCCAAAGCATTTATTCAGCTTTAGGCTGGAAGAGAGGGTGGTATAAGAGCTTCCCCAAAATGGATACAACAGAACAGGTCCAGCACATCACAAAGGGTGACTCATTCAAGGAACCAAAAGGTCTGGCGAACATAAGAACTTAACAAGGAGATTAGAACAAAATTCTTGTCCACACCAATATAGAACATCATTCCATATGTTCCTTTCCATTAATCTACATTTCTCATGAAACTTGATGTATCACTATAATGGTGAGACCAGTAACTTCTCTTTTTCCTTCTTTCCTTCCTTTATCATCATTTCCCCCTCCTATCTCTCCCTCCCTCTCACTCTTCCTTCTTTCCAACACTGAAGTCACCCAGGGTGAAATTATCACTGAATCTTAAATTTGGAGCTAAAAGGAACCTCAGAGGCTATTCAATCCAACCTCGTCAATTTTACCATTAAAGAAACTGAGATATAAGTAACATAAACTAAGCATCAGAGGTGGGATTTATTCCTAAATCTTCTGAATCCAGATATAAAGATCTTTCCATTGTATCACAATGTCTCCTTTTAAAGTAGACTTTATCTGCTTTTACACTTAATTCATGTAATAACATGTTACAGTTATTTAGAAAAGAAAAACAGTCATCGGAGGCGTTGCTATCTACAGTACTGGAAGGAACACTGCCATCAATGAAATCACAGTTCTATTCACATATTTGAGTGTAAAAATGTTTCATTGCTCCTTTTTCAAAGAAATGTGACGTTCATATCTATATATTTATTGGGTGTTTTTAATCTTTATAACAACAATCTAAGAAGTAAATACTGCAAGTCTAATAACCCCCAAAACCTTCATTTTACAGGTGAGGAAACTGAGGCTCATAAGAGTTACTAAAAATAGCCAATAATTGTCTGAGCCAAGATATGAACATTAGCATTTTTTGTCTTCCTGAGTTTGGCATTTTTCCCTTTGTACTATGTGGATTTAAGTGGAATGAAATTATAGAATGTCATGAATTCTGGCAGGATGAGGAAATTTAACATAGTAGAAAGTGCAATGATTTTTAAGTGAAGGAGTTTGGCTTTTGATTACAACCCTGCCCCATCTAACTGACTTTGGGCTTGTTCTTTGGCTCCTTGAGCGTCAGTTTCCTCAAGTTAAACTAAATGATCTCTAAAGTTCTTTGAGTTCTCTTATTAAGTATTCTGTGATTGTCTGTCCTGCCTTTCCTCCTATATCCCCACTTAAGAGTTATAGCCTTTAATGTGTTAGAAATCTGCCTTTTTCATCTATCTCCATTCACTTTAACACCTTTAACTTTATAGTAATAGTCATTCTTGTAGTTGTGTAGGGTTTTTTTTTTTTTAATCTTCCCATTACTTGAACTTACTGACCTGCTTTTAGACATCTTTACTATGTGATACCTGTTATCTCTTGAGTAGGCTGTTTGGCCACATAAAGCTTAGCAATAGCAGCTCATCTCAGTGTTAGTTGAGACATTGTCATCCTGTAACCAGCTGTCAGATAATGATCAGTGATGTATCTATGTTTATCCTTCTGTTCCTAACCTGATGGTTTGTGTATTTTACTGAGGATTCCTGTCTTCACAAGGGGTGGTTAACACATCAAAATGATGTTTGATGAGCTTGCCAAAGTGCTGATCCTTATCAGGGCAAATTGCTATACCTAGCAAGCAACATTCCCAGTCCCGTAATGCAGAATCCTTAACAGGCTGCAGCAACAGTCTGAATGCCAGACACAGAAGGATGACCTAGAACTTCTAAATTTTATGTTCAAGTGTTGCCATATAAATTAGGAAGTCTATAAAGGCAAAATTCTGTGAAGGTAATCTCTATTAGATGAGGGACATCCTACATGATGACTGAAAGGAGATTTAAACTTGAAATCTGTCTCTGACCCTCATTAGCTATGGGATGAGGGAAAAGTAAGTTAATATTGCTGAGTTTCCTTTTCCTTATCTTTAAAATGTCAGTCAGTTTAAACATTTATTACTTCTGGATCAGGCTCTATGCTAAGTGTTGGGGATAAAGAAAAATGCTAAAAGTAATCCATACCTTCAAGGAGGACTCATAATCTAATGGAAGAGTTGCTATTCAGCCATTTTTTTTAGTAGTATCTGACTTTGTCAGCCCAAATGGGGCTTTTTCTTCTCAAAAAAAATTTTTTTCTTCTTTATGGAGTGGTTACCTTATTCAGTTCATTTTACAGGTGAGTAAACAGAATTAAGTAACTCTCTCAGAGTCATATAACTAGTAAATATCTGAGGCTGGATTTCTGGGTTTGAATTCTTGAAGATGAGTCTTCATGGAGTTCATTGAGTAGGGCAGGGTGACATGATCAGACCTATGTTTTAGAAAAATCACTTAAGTATCTGGATGGAAGATGGATTAGAGAGTGAAAAGAAATCTGAGAAAAGCAGATCCACCAGCAATCTATTGAAATAGTACTGGTGTGAAGTGAAAGACTGGGGTACATTCAAGAGGGATGTTACACAAGTAAAATCAATAAGGTCTTGACAACATATTGGATATGGGGAATGTAGTGAGGAATCCGGGATGATTCCTAGAATGTATGCCTGCCTATGGGATTGAGAGGATGGAGAAGTTAGGAATGGGGGAAATACATAAAGGGAAAGATAATGAATTTAGTTGTGTACACCACTGGGTAGATTAATACCTGCACCATCTCTCTATCTCACAAATTTATTCTAAGGAAAATGCTTCTAAAATTATTGATATTTTTTCACTTTAAGTAAAATTAATTTCCAAATACACCACATGGGATTTTTAAAATTAAAAAAAAAACATTTCAACAAAACTAACACCACATCAAGCAAATCTGAGAATATATGCAATATTTCACACCCATAATTCCCCCACTTCTACAAAGAATGAAATGGAGAAGATGCATTTTCTCCTCTTTTCCTTAGGATAGAGTTTAACACATTTTCTGGCACATTGTGGTTATTGAGTCATTTAGTAGTACATGATAACTCTTTTGTTACTCTGAGCACATAGGATGTCAATACTATCCATGAGGTTTTCTTAAAAAAATACTGGATTTCTTGCTCCAGTGGATTTAGGCAAACAGAGTTAAGTGACCTGACCTGGGCCATATAGCTATAAGAGAGGCTGCATTTGAACTTAGTTCTTCCATATTCCAGGCTCAGCACTCTGTTCACTGTACCACCCAGAGACTTAAGAGAGAGTCCTTTTATAACCTAGAAATGTTATATATGTATTCCAATATTACTGTGATCTCATAGAAATGGATATTATCTTCAACTAATTCAGATAGCAATTCTTTTAGGTCTGTCTGTACTATGAAATTTTGGCCCATGTCTTCCCAATGGCTTGCTACAAGATATCCATCCATCCAACATGCTGGACATCTTACAATGAAGTGCAAACTTGGTTATATCAATGTGAATTAGCATTATTATTGATGGTTATGAAGGCTGGTGTATATAACTCAATGAAAAAGAGGTTTAAAGATTTCCAGGCAGTTTAGGAAAGTTTGTACTCAAGCTAATAATGCTTTAGCTCTTTTGAGGATAAAAAAATGATCCAAAGTTTCTAGGTCAGATGATCTAGAACCTTTCACTTAGCATATCATTCAATTTTTAAATATTAAAAAGACATTGAAAATGCAATCAGGATGATAAATACTACTTTGCAGTCTTAACTGCTTGGAAATGGTTCCATTTCAGTTTGCATCTGGCAAACCACCATCTGATTGCCTTATTACCTTATTGTTGTACTTTTCTCCCCCTTGTTAATATGTGTGTGTGTGTGTGTGTGTGTGTGTGTGTGTGTGTGTGTGTGTGTATACCTTTATAGATGCATGGAAATTTTTCATATATTATCAAAATTCTTTTTTGTAGAAGTTTTACTCTAGATAACTTTGAAAGTAAATTCCTTTGATTTCAGAAAGGCTTGCAGAGACTTACATGAACTGATGCTAAGTAAAGTGAACAGAACCAAGAGAACATTGTACATAGCAATAAGACTATATGATGATCAATTCTGATGGAGGTGGCTGTTTTCAACAGTGAGGTGATTCAGGCCAGTTCTAATGGTCTTGTGAGGGAGAGAGCCATCTGCATCCAGAGAGAGGACTATGGGGGCTGAGTGTGGATCACAACACAGTATTTTCATCTTTTTTGTTGTAGTTTGCTTGCATTTTGTTTTCTTTCTCATTTTTTCTTTTTTGATCTGATTTTTCTTGTGCAGCAAGATAAATGTGGAAATGTGAATAGAAGAATTGTACATGTTTAACATATACTAGATTACTTGCTGTATAAGGGAAGGGAGGGAGGAAAAAAATTGAAACACAAGGCTTGCAAAGGTGAATGTTGAAACTATCTATGCATGTGTTTTGAAAATAAAAAGCTACAAGAAAGTAAATTCCTTCCCTTTTCCTTTCTGACCTAGAGCTCTGCCCCACTCTTTTTGAGTTCTCTTGCCTAATGTCTTCCACAAATACACATATGTAGCTTCACACACACACACACATACACACACACACTAGCTTAAACAAAAAATAAACAAGCTTGACAAGTGACTCCAGCCCTCGTGATACCACTCTTTTCAGCCCTCTTAGGCCCTTTTTTCACAGCACTGTCCCTGTGGGCATTAATTCCATCTGTCCAGCTGCTGCACAACTCCCGTGAGCATTAATCTGACAGCCTCATTGCTCCCTGGCCCCTGTGGACATACATCTGCCTGTTCCCATCACTCAGAGGGGCTGAATGTGCTCTTGTCCACATGCAGCACTGCAGGTTGAAAAAGTGTGGCCAAGTAACTCAGCAAGGCAGGTCTCTGGAATTAATGCCAGCAGGGTCAGTGGAGGAAATTGGAGACATTTTATGTTTCTCAGCTTTTTAGTAGTTATCCACCAGCCATGACCAAGAAAAGTGGAGCAGATCTATCAAGACTTCGGATGACTCCAGCAGAGAAGAGAAGCCAAAAAGGAGCTTGTTTTGGCTGTGGAAGAGCAAGAGATTGTGAAAGATAAGAAAATCCCAGATAGGTAACTGGGCATGAGAAGCTGTCAGAGAATGGCAGTGGAGCTCAATACCAGAGCAATGAAAGGATTTGCTCCCCAGGGACAAAACCAGACCTTATATTTTGACTAATTCTCTCTGAGAACAAGGTATACCTGCAATGCCATTAGTAAAACATAGGAGAACCTACCATTCTGTTATTTGTTGAAAGCTCAATAGAACAAAGAATCTCTATTTGTCATTTTGGAAGGGCAAAATACGAAACAGACCTTGTAAGAAAAGCTGCCTCTCATAAGGAGGGAGGCCTTCTCTACTGAAAGGCTGTTTCTTTTGTTTATCAAAGAATCAATGTCCACATCAGGCATTCCCAACACTGATGGTGGAGAAGAAGAAAAAGGATTAGGGGGAAGAACAGTCTCAACAGTCCCCTTCTGAACAGTCTGTTTAGAGGCCTGAATTTAAATGGACACTACTTATGTGTGTGGGTATTGTTTATTTTTTTTAAATGCCTTATTGATGCTTGTATGATGATGATAATAATAATAATAAAAAGAAGAAGAAACATTTATACAAGGTTAACTACATGCCAGACTCTATGCTAATCACTTTATGATTATTATCTCATTTGATCCTTACAGCAAGCCTGTCAAGTAGATGCTATTATTCTTATTTTACAGATAAGGGAGTTCCTCAGGGTCACAGAGTTAGAAAGAATCTGAAGCTGTATTTGAACTCAGGTTTTCCTGACTCTAAGCCCAGCACTTAATCCATTGAGTCCTCTCAATACCCCAGTAAATGTTACTTCCTAATAACTCCATCTTTTCATCCTTTCAATAACACTCAATAGCTCTTTTGGAACAGAGTTCAGAGTTCAGTAAAACAAATGAGCATATAGGTGATTTCTGAAAATGAATGCCTCCCTCTGTACTTATCATCTCTTACTTCCTCGGTAGGAGATACGTATATCTTTTAAATGATTTTATCTGAGGTTCTGAGGAGCTTGAATCTTTTGGCCACATTCCATTATAGTGCATGCTCTTTATTCTGTGATTAGCTGAAACAGGACAAAATCAAAACACCCATAGATAAATTCTAAAATTGGATCATTTTAAATATAATGATCAAACGATTGTAGCAAGAGTAATTTTGCTTTTAGAATTCCAGGAAAAGAATTCAAAATTTTACATAAAGCAGAAATTGGAAAAAAATAAACAAGTTTTGACTTTTTTCTCAGTTGTAAAGATATTCTTTAGTAAATGCTTACTTTCTTAGAGTCTAAAATCATATTCAAATGACAGCATGCTAAAGTGTTATAGTAGCTACAGCATTTTAGTAGATAATAGTCTGTCCACTAATAATTCATAGCCCAGGCAAGGAAGGTGGAAGCTTTTCCCACTCCCATCTCTCATAGGGAGGTGAATTATGGTGGCTTTTTTTTTCTCCTTTAAATTTTAGAACACATAAGAGCCCTTTAAAATTCCGATCATAAGAGCAAAAACTCTGCATTTCAAATGCCACCTACCAGTAGGAAGGTCATTAGGACTCATTACAGACCATACCATCCAGTCACTAAAGCAACAGGAATTGGTGAGCAAGTGACATTCAGTTAGGCAGGGTAGGCTTCCAACTCCCTGTGTCTAAGAAAAGCATGTATTTGGTACCTGCTGGCTATAAAGCTGGGGTCATTTAGAAACTTTTACTTGGTAAATAACTATTCCAGATCCTGCAAGGGCAGCAGGAGGTTTCCCTAAAGTGACAGCTTCCCATTCAGAACAAAGCTTCTTTTATTAGAGATAGTCCTGAGCATGTCTGGCACTCAAGAGAGAGTAAAAGAGGGGAAGAGAAGGCCTACCTCTCCAATCAGCTGTGCAATGGGTGGCCACTAGTAGACAGTCATTGCTGGGCAATAAACATTACTTCCCCAGGGACCTCCAGAATGCCAAGAAAGGTGATAATGAGGAGGGAAGAAAAATTATGGAAAAATATAGCTCCATCAAAAATCTATCCTTTCATCCAGAATGTCTTTAAAAAAAAAAAAAAAAAAAAAAGGACAAGAGACTCCAAAAACTCATTCCATGGAAATCCGCCAACCCAGCAGCACCCTGCTTATCCAAAATCCTGGTGTCAGCAGGAAAAGTTGCAAAGATAGCAACTTCCCCAAATACTGAGTCCCCTTTTATTCTGAGTGGCTTTCCCCTGTGCATAAGCCAAATGAAGCTTCCCCAAATGAAGATCACTGGAGGGCACAGAGGATGTGTGAACAGATTGGGAACTTGTATAGAGATATATTTCCAGCAGAACTGCAGCCCAGCTAAGACAGTACACTGAAGTACATAGCTCTTCTGACAGGCTGGCCATAGCCCTCAGGCGAGTTCAGGGAACAAAATATATGTGAGCGTCTGTGAACCAGACTGAATTTTTAAAAGGACACTACTAAGTATTTCATTGATCTGGCCTTACTAGGAGAATTCAACTTCAAAAACCTGAATCATATTCTCTCTCTCTCTTTCCCTGACAATGAGTTAGAAAGAAGGTGCTGACCTGTGCTGAGGGACTTTCCTGATCTAGGAGTCCCCTAAACTTAATGGAATCACAGGTCCATCCTATTCTTATCCCAATTTAAGAAGACATGCAGAAGTCTTCTTGACTTCAAAGTTACTTACTGTTCAATCTATTCCTCCTAGAAAAGCCTCAACTAACAAGAGAATTAGGATGAAATATAATTCAACACAAAGGGGTACTCTCCCACAAAGGAAAAAGCTTTTGTTGTTGAAATCATGTTTGTCATTTTGTTTTATATAGACACAGGCTTATACTTCTTAAAACAGTCTGTAGTGAATAGTTCCTCCTCAGGGCCACCTCAGGGGTCAATCTCACAGTAGGATTTTCTTTTCATGTCATATTTTTAAGTCATATATTGGAGCCCAAAGGGATCCGAGACTAATGAACAATGAGGCTACCTCAAATCGTTAATCTCCTACAATTTTTTTAGACTAGTCCAGAAATAAAGGAGTGAAGTCATTGGAAAGGTGTTATTATGGACAATCTAGCAAACAATCAACATTTTGAAATATCTAAGTATGTATTTCATTCCTATCTATCACCATAGTACCCAAATGCTCTGGCAGAGACATTATACCAGAACAAAAGATGAAGCTGCTTTTGCCCAGATGACCACATTATTATTGGAAGAGCCATTAGAGCCGATGACAGCTCTCCTCTTATACAGCAGACTATTCAAAAATAATGTCTCTTTTTATATTATAAAAAAGAAATTCAGCCATAAAGTCGAGTTTTATTACAATGGAAATGCTGACAGACACTTATCAACAGGGCCACAAATGGCACTAATGTGCAACAGTAATGAAGAGAGGGAGCAATATAATTAGCTCAAAATTCTTAACTTTAGATATGAAAATATGGGTTAAAAATACTTGCTTCATAAACCTGGAAGAAGCATGGAAAGGATTAATGTGTGGATCTTAGTCTCCTGGGATAAAATCAATCAATAATTAATTGACAAATATTAAGGAAGCATCTACTCTCTATTAGTCACTGGGGATACAAAGATAAAAATAAAATCACCCCTGCTTTCAAGGAGCTTATTCAATTGTGATATGACAGGAGGATGAACTGTCTATTTATGGTAATTAAATTTGTGATTTTAAAAAGTTCTGGAAAGTTAAAATTATAGGCTCATTTCAAAGTACATGACATTAAATATGGTTGTTTCTATGTCTAAGGTAGATCTAGGCATGTAGTTAGTTATCTATATTTAAATCTATGCATTTAAATATCTTTTGGCAGATGGACTCAGTTAACTATATTGTATCACTGCCCTTCTTATTTTTCAGTATTCACTCCCAACTTAAGCTATCCTCTACCCACTGACAAATACAGGGTAATGGTTTTACATGTTTGTTGTTGCATAGCTCTGATAAGAGAAACAATTTAATATAATGCAAAGCACTCTGGCTCTGAGGACCTGGTTTCAAATTTGGTTTCAGCCCCTTAATGTGTAATCTAGAATAAGTCATTCAATCTCCTCTTAACCTTAGTTTTCTCATCTGAAAATGAAGAAGATGTATTAGATGACTTCTAAAGTCATCTCTAGCCTTAAATCTATAATGGTCCCATAGTAACACTATGGCTGAAGAAATAAAATTCAATCTTGACCCAAGAGGTGTAGAGTATATAGTATGTTACTGATTATGTAGGAGAAACACAAAAGGATATCACCAAAGGGATATACATACATGCATAGATATACACTAGAAAGGCAGGTCAGTCAGTTAAGTCTTAAGACGAAGGGAAAATGGATAGGCAGCTATGTGCTCCAAGGGAATTCACACAATGGCATGAGATCAAGACAAGTTCCCAGCATGGTGGATTTAGAAGATTTTGAGGGGGGATATGGAAAAGAGTCACAGAAAATGAGTGATTATGGACACATTGTGGTCTGCACCAGAAAAAGGTGCATTCAGATCCATGAAATCATACATATTCTAAGAACCAGATTGATTTATCTGATCAACTTGTAGTTCCAAGAGAGAATGAGACACTAAGGAGTGAAAAGACCAGGGACCTCCAGAGCACAGTTCCTTGTGTCCTCCCTGTCCTTACCCTCAAAATGAGGGTAAGGGGTGTGGGGGTCAGTGGACACACCTTGGTCTAGAATCAAAGACCACTTCTTGTTGATCCTTTATTTTCAAAGAGAGCCAACATCATCATGGGTGATATCTTGGCTTGCACATGAATTGGATTTAAGTTAAGAGTTGAACAAAGGAGTCAGCCTTGTATGCTTTTCCAGAATCACTAAAACTCAGTGGCAAGATAAAAAGTCAAGATGACTGGTGATGGTTGAGGATGCAGCAAATGACCTTAGTGTTTTTGATGTTCAGCCAAGCTCTAAGTCCTCATAGCCACTGTAAGAAATTGTTTTCATCTGCCTATGAACTAATGATAATTCCTATGATCACAGGATCATAGGACTTCAAGTTTACATTGGTATTTTTGTGTTTTTTAAAAATATTTTTTAATATAAATATGAAATGCCATTTAAAGAGAGAAAATTGAGGATGCCTGAACCAGACATTTTTTCAGTTCAACAGAATTAAGTACCTACTATGTGACAAGTACTCAAGGATACAAAAAGAATAAAAGATAGTTTCTGCCCTCAAGGAGTTTACAGTTTAATTCTGGAGACAACATACAAATAAATAAATACAAAGCAAGTTATACAGAATAAATAGGAAATAATTAACAAAGGGAAGGCACTAAAATTAAGAAGGGTTAGGTAAGGTTTCTTGTAGGAGGTGAGGTTTTAGTTGGGACATAAAGGAAGCCAGGGAGGTCTATAGTTAGAATGGAAAAGGGAGAGCATTCCAGACATGGGAGATAGCTAGAGGGAGATGGTAATAGCCAGGAGACCAGGTCACTGGATCAAAGAGTATGTGTTAGAAAGTAAGGTGTAAGAGAATTGGAAAGGTAAGACAGAGATGGGTTTATAAAGGACTTTGAAAGCCAAAGAGTTTTCTGTATTTGATCTTTAAGGCAATAGGGAACCACTGGAGCTTTTGAATAGGATGAGTGATGTGATGAGCTCTGTGCTTTAGGAATATCCCTTTACTGACTAAATGAAGTGCGGAAAGACTCTAGACAGGAAGACCCACTAGCAGGGCACTGCAGTAATCAAGGCATGAGGTGACAAGGGCCTGCCCAAGAGTGGTGGCAGGGTCGGAAGAGAGATGCTGGAAAATCTATAGGCCTTGGCAACAGCTTGGATAGGGGAGGGAAAGATAGGGAGGAATCTGGGAAGGCTCCTAGTTGGGAGCCTGGGGCCCTGGGAGGATGATCTTACCCTCTACAGGAGCAGGTAAGGTGTGTGTTTGGTGTGGTGGTTAGGGGAAAGGTAATGGATTTCATTTTGAACATATTGACTTTTATACTACCTTTTAAATTGAGTGGATATCAAATATAGCAATGCTCAATTAATGTGTCCTAGAAAAATGATGTCTAATTAATGGCTTATCTTGATATTTCAATATCAACCTCACACTTCTCCCCTTCATATGCTTTCTACATTCTAGCCACACTAGACTAATTTCTGCCCTCTAGAGTCTAGCTCTTCCTTCTCTCTCATTTCCTTGCCCTTGCTCAAATCTTCTTTAACTGGAATGGATCTTCCTTTCCCCAATTGCACTTGCCAACATCTCTTCCTCCCTTCAAGACTTAATTCAGATGTCATCTTCTCCTTGAAGCCTTTCTGTTTTCCCCCAGAAAGAAAGGCACTCAATCATAAATATCTCAAAATCCAGCTTTTTAGGACCATTCTTTTGCACTTTTCACATTGAACCTAGTATTCTGGTCAAAGGTGATGACCTCTGATTTCCCCTATTAGGTTGCAAGTTCCTTGAATTCTGGAGTGTTATCTTATTTCATCTTTGTAGTCCTAGTGCCTTGCACGTAGTTGGAGACAAATATAAGTTTGTTGGATATGATAGACAATCTACCTCTCCCTTTGTTAGGAACAACCATTCCCATTGTAACTTGAAGAGAGTGTCAGTGAAAGAACATAAGAAGGAAAATATAAAAAAGTTTAGGGGATATTTCATTTCAGTTTATTTGTATATTGTCATTTGCAGGTGTTTACCAATAAAAATCCAGTGAAAACTAAAAATGTAATGATTTAAAAAAAAAAAAACAGAGTCCATATAAGAATAGCAGAAGGAATATATACAATCAGAACCTGAATGGAGAATATTAAGATACTTAGTGTATTCATTTGACTCCGAGTTTTCTGGCACTTAAGACAAAAAGGAGAGACATTTGGTTGCACAGTTTTCATAATCTGGCAAGTAGGATGTCTGCAGAGACACAATATTTCCCTAAGATTAATTTCAAGCAGAAATTGATTGTGAGAGTCCTTGAAGAAAAGACATGTTAGAAAAACATAATATCCTCTGTATACAATTCTAGATCATAACATGCTATTGAACATGATAGCTGAGAACCAACACAAAAATCTTAGATCTTCATTTAACAATATAAGGTCTAAGAGAATATTAGATTCAGAGTCATAAGTCTTGGATTAAAGTCTTGATAGCTCTCACCCACAAAGTGAGGAGATTTGGACAGGATTGTCTCTGAAGCGGTTTCAGTGCAGAATCTGTGATCCTATGATTATTCTCACCATCAGGGGGAGAGACTAAATGAATTCTGAGGTCCTCTCCAGCTCTAAATCTAAGCTCCTATGATTTCTATATAAAGTCCACGAGAGTAGTACAAGTTACCTTAAGTCTTTGACTTCATGTAAGAATGTGTAAGCCAAACAGAAGGCTCCCAGAGTATCTTCAACTTATGAAAATAGCTTACACATGGCTTCTCACAGTGACCATTCTGAGTGCACCATTTCCTTTATTCCTTAGATATAGCGAGAACAGCACTAACTAGATATGAGGGTTATTTTTACTAGCACTTTAATTCTCAAAAACAGTTCCTTTGAAGAAAATGGCTTCTCCCATTATGCAGAAATAAGCATTAAATGGTGTAGGCCTTTTTTTGTTTTGTTTTTGTTCGTGCATTTTTAGAATGTTTTACTTGTACCCAAAACATTATCACTAACATCTTCATTAGAGAAAATTCTTTTCAGAGTTGTTTCTACTGAAGGTTGAAGCTATTCTAGCTATTATAACATAGCAAATGGTTGTAAGCTGCAGGGGTTTGCCAAGGTACTGAAGCAGGCAACTATAAATGGCAAATGAAAATGTCTAATAGTTGAGCCTAATCCTTTAGCTATACAAATGTGGAAGAAGGCATTTTGCTTACTAAAGAGCCAAAGGTTACTAATTTAGAAGGGCATCAGTGAACAATAAAATATGTCTTTCAAAAATATTCTCTTCCTCTTACTCCTGGCTCCCATATACATATACAACACAAGTGAGCAACAGATTTTCCATTTAGACTTTTAACAATATGCTTCCTGGTACTTGGAATGTTTTTCCCCTTATAACTCAACAAAGATAAAACTAAATAGTAAAATGTTTCTGATGTACTTCCAAGAACTGGTCAAAATGTAAAGATGACTTCTTTATCCTGAAAAAGTGGTTAAAAACTCAGATTAAATGGACCAAAAAAGTAAACTTTATTGCAAATCCCTTAAATAAATTCTACTCTGAATCCTATGGCATAATTACTCAGGGAATATCAATTATGAAAGGTCCTACCTAGTTCAGTTCCCTTACTTTGTAGATAGTTGAACTGAAGCCCAGGGAAAGAGGGTAACGTGTTTGAAATCTAGACTAGAGCCCAGGGTTCTATGACTCTTGAGTCTGGTCCTCTTTCTACCAGAATATACTCTAAAATGAAACTCAGTCTATACAGTCCTGCCTCATTTACATTTCAGCAGCAACTTAGATGTTGGAAAAACCATAAGGTCATGGTGATAATGTGGTCTCATTTACATGTCCCATGGAACTGACAGTATTATAGAAGGAGGGGCCAATGTAGTCATTGAAGAGTTCCACATTGACCAGATTGTTAAAAGTGTGTATCTATTTGCCAGTTGTGTGACAAGCTAGCAGGTTTGCATGTCACAATGTACTGCTTGGATACTGCTGATAATGTTCATCAGTTAAACCATTAAATTTTTCATGATAAATGAGCACATGATTGAAAACTAGCTCAACTTGCTCATTAAAAAGAATAGATGTTAACACAATTAAAATGGAATGACAGACTATTGATAACTAACCCAGATATTGGAGAATATAAAATACAAATCTTTCATGAGGCAGACAGAAATGAAAAGGAACCATATAACTAAAGAGGGGGAAAAGAATTATTCAAGCATGCCTCTAAAGATACCTTGGCACATTGTAGATTTCCACAACGCATTACAATGCAAACCCTTGTAGATGTGACACATGGCAACTGATCCTAAATTTCCTTTTTTGACTACTGTTAATAACCCAGAAATGCTGGAAAAAAGCCTGCCATTTTCATTTGGGGAGCTTTAAAATGAATCTTCTTTTTAAGATGAGAGTTCACAAAGGATGAATCTCACACATAGTGTCATTCTTTTTTATCTTCTCTTAAGTAGTTTAAACTTATACAACAACAACAAAAATGTTGTAAAGAGAATGTAGAACAAGTATTTTCCCTTTAGCTTTTATTATAATTTCACGAATGAATTGGCTAACTCTTTAACTGCCTAGCTTGTGGCAGCAAGGTGGGAACAATGGAAATTCAGAGGTAATATAATGTCAGCTGCTTGAGAGAGGCAAATAGCTGATGGCTCAATTTCTCAAAATTTGCCTCCCAGAAAGATAAGACCAGGACCTTTAAATCTTTTGTTATTTGCACCTCATACTGTCAGCAGCAAATTCACTTCTCAACTAGATTAGAAGCCTTGTGAGGGCAAGAACCATGTTATGAACCATTTTGATAGACTGATCAGAAAAATGCTAAGCATAGACTAATATGAAATTGTTGATTCGTTAAATATGCAAATATCTGCTCTTCACACCTCACCAAGACTATAGCAAGATTTGAATAGCTAAAGAAAAATATTTTGTATGTTCCCAGAAGAATTCCATTAACACTAATTTTTTTTAGGATGGTACACTGAATAATTTCCTTGATTTTCTAATTCTGTGTGACGAATTTCCATAGAATCAATGTTATAAAACTCAAATCATAAAAACTCTTGTTCATTGGCAGAGAAAACCAAATTTAGAAGCAGAAAGAAATAATTTTGAGTATATAAGAATGGTTGTGGATCCTTCTCCTTTAGTTTTCATTTTCCCCCCTCTTCCTTCACCAGAAAATAAAACTAGTACTAATTTTTTCCTTCTCTGATTTGGCCAGTTTTCCTGTGTGTATATGTGTAAATATATATGTGTATATATACATATATATAATCATTTATTATACAAGAAATATTTAATCTACATGAAGGAATTTAATGATTATTTAAGATACAGGACCCAAAATAAATTCCACAGCTACAAAATAGTAGGAAAAACAAGATAAATGTACAGGGTCATGTTGGATTAGTTCTTTGGGTAATTTAGTTAATTCAGGATTGATGGAGAACTATAGCAGTGCTTTCCACAACCCAAAATATTCCACAAACAAGTAAGATATCTAAATTCTCTATGGATGAATTTTCCATAGCTAAGAGGACACAAATCTAGAAATAAAAAAAGGAGATAGGATAAGAGAAATGGAGCATAAAATGCAAAATGGAAAGGCAGAGTTAAGCTTCTCAGTTAAAAGGCTGTTAGGAAACCAAAGAGATCTTAGAAATGTAGGGAAATATTTTTTTAAGTTAGATTTTTTTTCTCTTGACATTAATAGGACCTCTTTTCCCTATTGCAGAGCCAAATATCATTAATCGGGACTATTTTATATTTCATTTTAAATTTAATACATACCTGTCCTTCTACTATCCATCTGGAGATAGAGGTTTTCCCATCATAACCAGGCCGGAACTGAAGTGTTGCTGATCGTGGACTGATATTGGAAATCACCAGATTGGAAGGGGCTCCAGGAAGTTCTAAAAATGACAGGGAAAAAAGACAGAAACTTAAACTGTCATGTCTCAGATCTATATATGTTTTCTATAAATCAATGGTGATTTCATTATTTCTGTATTAAACACCTGCAAAACACCTACTTAAGCAAAAGGAATAATTTGTGAATAAGAATCTGTAAAAGCAAAGCTTTTTAAGCAATGGCAAGGGGTTATAATTTGAATAATGACAGTGAGATACCTACTTCTTTAGTAGAAACCCAACTTAATCTGAGGTATCAGTATTTGAAGTTGTTAATATGATCTATGGGATTATAAATTCCTAGGGGGACAGAAGACATATCTTAATTTTCTCTGTCTCCTCCCTATAGTGCCTTATAGACAGGTCTTAAAAATTGGGGGTGTATGTCAATTAATGAAAAATATGACCTTTTCTGATTCCTCAGATGATGCAGATAATTGAATACCTCACCTGTTGTCTTACAATTCACTTAGGTAATATGATTAGGTTAGGAGCAAGGGGAGTAAAGCGATCAAGCTTTGTTTATAAGACAACAAAATATAAATAGTTGTCATTGTCATAATGGGAAATAAACTAGAAATCTTTCCAGTAAGATTTGGAGTGAAGCAAGAATGCCCATTATCACTTCAATTCAAATCACTATCAATTCAATATTGTTTTAGGAATCCTAGCTATATGAATAAGATTTCCCCCCCCCCAAAAAAAAAAGGGAATTGAAGGAATTAGAATAGGCAATGAGGACTGGAAACAAAACCATCAGTTTTTATTTTATATTTTTTATTTTTTTTAAAGCTTTGTAATTTTCAAAAGACATAAATGGATAATTTTTCAACATTAACCCTTGTAAAACCTTGTGTTCCAATTTTTCTCCTCCTTCTCCCCACCCTCTACTAGCAAGTAATCCAATATATGTTAAACATGATAAAAATGTATGTTAAATCCAATATATGCATACACACTTATACGCTTATCTTGCTGCACAAGAAAAACAAATCAAAAAGGAAAAAAAATGAGAAAGAAAATGAAATGCAAGTAAACAACAACAAAAAGAGTGAAAATGCTATATTGTGATCCACACTCATTTCCCACAGTCCTCTCTCTGGGTGCAGATGGCTCTCTTCATAACAAGACATTGAAACTGGCCTGAATCATCTCATTATTGAAGAGAGTCATGGACATCAGAAGTAATCTTCGTATAATATTGATGTGAGTGTGTGTGTATATATATATAGAGAGAGAGTGAGAGAGAGAGAGAGAGAGAGAGAGAGAGAGATATGTTGGCGTGTACAATGTTATCTCTCAGTTCTACTCATTTCACTTAGCATTAGTTCGTGTAAGTGTCCCCAAGCCTCTCTGGAATCATTCTTATAGAATAATAATATTCCATAACCATATACCACAATTTATTCAGCCATTCTTCAATTGATGGGCATCCACCCAGTGTCCACTTCCTACTACAAAGAGGGCTGCCAAAAACATTTTTGCACATATGGATCCCTTTCCCTTCTTTATGATCTCTTTGGGATATAAGCCCACTAGTAACACTGCTGGATCAAAGGTATACACAATTTGATAACCCTTTGGCTATAGTTTCAAATTGCTCCCCAGAATGGTTGGATCACTTCACAACTCCACCAACAATGTATTAAAAACTATCAGTTTTTGCAGATGATGTGATAGTATATTTAGAGAATCCAAGAAAATAACAATAACTTCAACAAAGTTGAAGGATATAAAATAAATTCACACAAATCAATAGTGTATATATATGTGTATACACATACATACATACATATATGTGTGTGTCTTTTATCAACAAAGTCATTTCTCCAATGATAAAAGAATATGAATAGGCAGTTTTCAGAAGAAACTATCTATAGTAATATGAAAAAAGTATTCTAAATCACTATTGACTAGAGAAAAGCAAATTAAAACAATCCTGAGATTGGAAGAGGTATGGAAAAATTGAGGCACAAAAGCATTATTAATGGAGTTGCATACTGATTCAGTTAATGTGAAAAGCAGTTGGGAATTATGCCCAAAGGCCAATAAATCTGTGCAAATTATTTGATCCAGCAATACCATTATTAGGTCTATATTTTTTTAAAAATCAAAGAAAAAGGAAAAGGAGCTATATTTACAAAAAAAATTTATAACTCTTTTTGTAGTAGCAAATAATAGGAAATTGAGGGGACACTCATCAATTGGGGAACAGCTTAACAAATTGTAGTATATGGTTTGACAGAAAACTCTTGATGTTATAAGAAATGACAATTAGGATGTTTTTTTCAGAAAAACCTAAGGTTTATATGAACTGATGCAAAATAAAATGAGCAGAATCATGTCTATGACTTAGCTATTCTTAGCAATGCAATGATCCAAAGCAATTTAGAAAGACTTTCAGGAAAAAATGCTATCAACTTCCAGAAAAATAACTGATGGAGTCTGAATGCAATTTGAAGCATCTTTCTCAAACTTTATTATTTATGGGGTTTTTTTGCTTTTGATTTTCTTTTGCAACATAGATGATGTGAAAATGTTTTTTCATGACTGTACATGTACAGCCTATATAAAAATGCTTGCCTTCTCCAGAAAGCAGGGGTGGAGGTGATGGAGAGAGGTGAGAGGGAAGAGGTAAAAAGATCTAGAACTCAAAATTAGAAAAATAAATGTTAAAATTTTTTATTTACATGTAATTGAAAAATAAATAAAAATCAAATATTAAATAAGTGTCTAGCACTTGGACATGGAGCTTTCTAGGTCCTGCTATCGGGACTCTAAATTCTGGTAGATGTACAGATCATTTGGTTTTTTTATTTTCTCTGGCAATACAACTAGGGGAAGATGGCCATGGGTTGTGATTCCTGATATCTAGTTATTTTTTATCTAAGACTTAAATATAACAGCAGTTCTATGACACAAGGTTATTTTAAATAATTAATCTCTTACCTGGAGTTACTAATGATTTTAAAATGAAAGATTTTTAAAAAATGATGATGTCTAAAACCTTAAGAGTAATTCAGGCAAAGAATGCATAATATAAAAGTACCTGGCACTAGAAAAGAGGGTAGAATTAAGAAAAGAAAATAGATCAATTCAGGTAGCATAAAAAATTATCAGATAATGTATCTGGGAACCATTCCCCAATTTCTTATTCCTGGGGATATTTAAAAAAAGTCTCCACATGGGAACAATAGCATTACTTTGGTGATTGTTCCAATATTGGAATATGTAGGGATGACAGGATTTCAAGGCTTCTTGTCACATCTAATTTTAATGAATTTTGGGCAGAAAATATTTAAATCAAAGGAAGAAAAATTCCAATACATTTTTCAGAGAATCTGATTCTTTAAAATTCTCTTTATCCATCAAATGGAAATAGATTTCAAGCTTAGCAAACAGAATCTAGCGACATCAGCATCATATGACTTTTGCTTTAATCCAATTACTAGAATATGCAATGGCATTTTATGACCTCCCTGCAGTTTCAGGTGATCTACCCTGAAAATATAGTAATAGCAACTCAATAGCTTTCCTAACCATGGTTATCAACCATTTACTTAATACAGTTGTGCTTCATTTCCTCATATAATTCTCTATTCTGTGCATCACCAAGTGTATTGCCAATCACAAAAATAAAAGGATGAAAAGGTTTTCCAGAGGTCAGTTAGTTCATTTTCCTGCTGCCTTGCTGGGGTTATACCTAAAACTATACAATACATATGCAGATTTGTTTCATTTTTACACAATAGAGTCATTCCGACACTGTTATACAGTTTGTAATTTAAATCAACATTATGTTAATGTTAATAATAGTAATTTATCTTCTACTAAAGTCCCCCTTTTATTCTTTATTGTGTCATGGTAGTGATTCTTGGTTCCATAAGGTTATACTGAAAGCCTACAACTTCCAGAAAATTCTGCTAAACTGAAAATTTTTCCAGTATAGGTTCAGTGGTAGGTTGCTGGTCAAATTTGGAGAGGGTCAACATCAGGAAGAATTACACCAGTTAATCAATAAGTATTTATGACTCCTAGGTGCCAGGCTATGCTAAGCCCTGGGGAAACAAAAACAAAAAACAATCCTTGTTTTCAAGTTATTGATAGTCTTATCAAAGAGAGAGTATTTAACAAACTATTAACAACTATGTAACAAGAAGATATAAAAAGGATAAATTGCAAATATGTTAAGAATGAGGGCAATAAGGCCAGAAAAGGCTTCTTATAGCAGGTGGAATTGAAGGAAGCTTGAGAAGCTAGGTTGCTGAGAGTGACAATCAATGAAAAGACACAGATTTTGGAGATGGAATGTCTTATTAAACAAATAGCAAGAAGGCCAGTGTCACTGGATTGCAGAGTACATGGAGAAGAATAAGGTATAAGAAGACTGGAAAGGTAGGAAAGGATATGAAGAGCTTTAAAAGCCCAAAGGAACATTTTATATTTGATCTTGGAGGTAATAAGAAAATAGGGGAGTTTGTTGAATAGGAAGGGTGACATGGGGGGACCTGTGGTTAAAGATCGGTTTGACAGCTGAGTAAGGGAGTGAAGAGAGACTTGAGATAGAGAGATCAATCATCAGTAGTTTATTGAGATAGTCTAGAGTGAGTCATTGAAGGCCACCAAAGTTTTTCTTTCCTCTCTGTCTATGGTTATTCATAAATGAATAAATGAAAAACTAGTTATTAAGTGCCTACTATAAGCCAAGCACAGAGAACACAAAGCTATAAGAATAATGATTGGAAGTATGGAGTATATCAGTACAGCCCAGCAACAAACCATGGTAACCTTTAGAAAAATGTATTATATTCTTTTTTTAAAAATCATTTATTTTTAATACACATTGCTTTATGAATCATGTTCAGAAAGAAAATCTAAGGGAAAAGGAAAAAAAAAAACAGAATCATGGTAACCTTGATTTGATTATGGTTCATGATTCCTAAAGAGTATAGAAGGAAGAGGAAAGGGTAAGCATGAGGGGGTGGGGAAGGAATGATTAGCAAGGAGATGTCAATAAAGTGATCTTTAGTTGTACACTGCCCTGAATGGATTTATCTGTATATCAGTTCCCTCAAGGAAAAAATCCCTTTCCATGGCTATTCTGTTAGATAAAAATTAATGACATTCATTTTATTTTATTATTTTATTTTCAATAATATTTTATTTTTTGAAATACATGTAAAGATGGTTTTCAGTGTTCATTTTTGTAAGACTTTGAGTTCCAAATTTTTCTCCTTTCCTCCTCTACCTTCCCCTTTCCCCAGATAGCAAGCAATTTGCTATAGGTTAAATATCTGCAATTCTTTTAAACATAATTCCATATTTGAATGACATTTCATTTTTAAACGATACTCATTTTCCAATACATCTCTTTCTTTCATCCTTGAATCTTCCCTTATATCAAAGTAAACTTTACATAAACCGGGCATTAACACAGAAACTATGAGAGCAAACAACATTCTGGACCCAAAACTCACTACATCTGTCCAGAAAAGATTATTTTATCTGTTCTTCTGAACCAAAATTGCTCATTACAACTATTCAGAGTTTGGCTTCTTTCAAGATTGAAAGAAAAACCTCTCAAAAACATCTGTTCTGTATCTTATAATCATAAAATAAGGATTTCCTTTTGTTCCCTTTGAAATCATGCCCACATCACTTTAAGTATTTCTCTTCTACTGTTCCACACAAAGGGTCAAAGTAAGGCAATATTAACCCACCACATAGAGTTATTTTAGGGAAACAAAGCTATCTATGAGACACAGATTATTATATTGCAATGAATTTCACATGCCTGAAAGCTGAAAGACAATGATGATGACGTTTCACTAACCTGGTGGAACTCCAGAAGAAATTGTAGATGAGGTTACCAGTCCAATCCCTGTTGCTGTGACAGCTGCCACTTCAATGGTATAGGTGGTAAGAGATGATAATCCTTTAATTTTATATTCATGGGTTGTATTATTTAAAGTAAGTGTAAGACGAGAGTCATTTCTACTGTATACCTCCCAGGAAATTTGATAACCTAGAAAACAATAACAGTTCAACAATCATAAATCATCTCATGCTTATTTTTTACTTCCAGTTCCTTAATTGGTTTTGAAAAAATTTTAATATGTATTAAGCACAAAAATAAAGAGTATTAAACACCAATTGTTACATAGCTACCTTTGGTATTTGCACAGTTGTCTTAGGTTTTCCTATATCATTATAGTTGGTCTTAAGGTAGAGCAGGGTGATAGAGCACCAGGCCTAGACTCAGGATGACTCCTTCCTGAATTCAAATCTGGCCTCAAACATGTACTACTTGTATGACTTTGGGCAAGTCACTTTACCCTGTATGTCTCAGTTTCCTCCTCTATTAAATGAGATGGAGAAGATGGCAAACCACTTTAGTATTTTTCCAAGAAAATGTGTTCATGAAGAGTCAAACACAACTGAAATGATTGAAAAACAACAAAATGAATTACATATTTTCCTCCTCTTTTATTTTTCCTTGCCTCAAATGGTTACAATTATTGATCATTTCTAAATTCTAAAACAAAATTTGTAACAGTTTTTGCTTTTATAAGTTTTTTTCCTGTTGTTTTAATTTTGCTTTTGGTTCTGCATATTCTCTGTTGTTGGTTGTTGTTATGCTTTTTTTTTCTTCTGTTTTTTTAGTGAAATTTTAAGCTCTTAGGTACCACATTCCATCAAACAGCCTAACACTCATAATTTACTTGACTCCAGATAGCTTTATGATTTGAGTTCAGAGGCAAAAAGGCCTATGTGACTCTTAAATCAAAACTTTTTATAAGAAAGTTTAATATATCACCACACACATGAGGAAGCTTAAAAAATATCGCTTGATGATAGAGACAATGATGAAAGCATCTTAGATATACAAAGTTGAAGGAAAAAAAAACCAAGAAAATATATTTTCCCTTACTCTTAGCCAATGATCTTGATGCTAAAAAATTATCAGGCATTTTAACCTCCCCGAGCGCCATTTCTCTAAGATGGAAATAATGAAAATGGTTATAGACATTAATGTACCATGTACAAACCAAGTATTGGGAGCACACTATATATCTAGACTAATTCTTAATAGCTTTAAGAGGAAAAAAATTGATTAAATGTCAGGAATTGCTGTCAGAAATAGCTGCAGTGCATCTGATTTCAATTGCTTTCCTATGCAATCCTTCTAGCAGTCATCTTTAAGGATTAGCTCCTACAGGGCCAAGTCTTTGGCAAAGAAGATAGTATGGGAGGCTTGAGAAGAGAAATAAAGATCTAGAATGGTCTCTGTAGGAAGTAAGATAGAAAACCAATTGGAAAGGAAGAAAAGGATTGTCTTGCTGTATTAGGGGTCCAATAACATAAATTTATTTTGGATCTGATTGGGTTGGGTGATTCATTCTACCTCCATCATGAAACGAATGTAAATATATGCAAAGTAAATACAAAGGAGTAATGGTGGGGGAAAAGAAGATTTACCATTTAGAGCAGTGGTATCCCTGCTCACTACATAATAGTTTAGGTTAATAAATTAATGTTAATATCATCTCTTTTATTTTATTTATTATGTTAAATGTTCCAATTACATTTTACACTTATTTTATTCTGCTTCAAATAGCATGGAGAATTTTGTGGGCCTTATGAAATCTATAGAGTGTTTGATATCTCTGATTTAAGAGGTAAGGAAAGGTCTTCTATAGGAATTAGCATGAGCTAATCTAGCCAGATCTATCTCTAAGTGGGTATCTGACTTGTCAGTTGCAATTTTGGCCTCTTATCCAGTCAGTTCATGCTTGTACATGCTTGCAAGTTGACTGACCATTTTATTACTCATCTCTATACTTTGGATTGCAGTATCCATTTTTCCTCTATCCTGTGGGTATTGCTAACATCTTTTACCCAAATCACCTAAACATCTGACACTTGGAGTTGTTAAAGACCTATTGTCTAATATAATATTCAAGGTCTATAAGCTAATAACATTATGTTTTATTTAGTTCTTTCATATTCAATCATTCAGTGACTTGGAATTAATTTCTTATTGTTGATGCTCAAGGGTAAGTAGAAGTCTTCTAAATAACTATTGTGACACATTTTTTATGTGTATAGACAAGCTTGGAATAATCACCTATGCATTATCTGAACCAATTCTCTTAATAGTTCAGAATTTAATATTGATGCTGCCAAGCTTGTTCCAAAGACATAAAAAACCCAGTGTTACATAATGTTGAATCTATGGGGTAGTTAACTTAAGCTGCTCCAAACCATTCACCATCAAAATGCACAAAAAAGGTGGCATTGGTTGGAAATAGTGAGCTGGAACAAGAGCACAATGGCGATATTTAGTGAGTACTCTAGTTAGAGCGATTTAGTATAGAATAGTTATGATGTACTGGCATAAAAAGTGATAAAATGATATACTAAAAATGATAAGGATAACCATGGACACACCAATAAAACCCGATTTAATCAGGCTAGGACAAATAAAAACAAAATTGAGTAGATTGAGTTGGACCAAGCATACTTAATAACAATTGCATCTGAAGTCCAGTTATACACAGATGGGCAGAACTTTGGGCCATGTGGTGAGGAAAGATGTCCTCTGTTTTACAGGCAACTTTTCCAGGAATGTGTCTGGTGGAGTCCAATCAGTCTGGACAGCAAATGTTTCATCTGGCTCTAATGTAAGCAAGAGGAGGGAAGGTGCCCCAGACCTTCCCTCTGCCTTGGCACTCTACCTTCTCCATAAACGGCTGCCTAACAGAGACTAACGACCAGAGGAGTTTCAGAAATAATTTTCTGTTGATCTGAAGTAAATTCTCTACAAAAGAGTGTACATCCAATCACAAACTGTCTGTCTATATCCTGGCCCTCATAAATCAGAGTTTACAGAGGGAGAGAGGAAGATACTGAAATTTATAACAAGAGCAGTGGGTAATTCACTAAGAAGGCTGGCTCTTTCCCCCCTTCTTTGTTCCCTTCTCTTGTTCCAGACCCCAAAATTAAAAAGAAATCATAGTGAATGATATCTATGAAGTAAGGCTAATAAAATAGTAGCTTCTTACCAGGCATTCAGACCTTAAAGCAGCATTGTATAAAGCACCAAACTAATCAATCTATCAAACAATTCTGGCAGTTCCCTTTAATAGTGACACACGGCTTAAATAGAAAGTCTCAGAAGGATCATTGGATGACATAAAATTTTCCTGGACTTGGAGCCTTGGGCATAGATTTTATTTTTGGTTGCATCTCTTTAGGAAACACTTGAACCTTTGGCATGGCATAGACCTGTGTGATGGGACTGATATGCTCCACTGGAAGTCCAAGTCATTCTTAGAGAGCCAATCTGTCATCAGCCGAGCAGCACTCTACGCCAGCCAAAGCATTATGGCTTACCTCATTGGGGGCAGGCTACTAATTATTTCATCCCTTGGGGAGGTGCCTAAAGCATGGCGAAACAGAGGGTAATGAAATAACCATAATGGCTTCATCTTGTCCCTCTCCAGAACCTTTCCCTGCCACAGAGATAACTAAAGAGCTATGGCCAAGAATTACTTCTCTCTTGCTGCTGCCCCACCATCTTTAATATGAAATTAGTTCATGGAAACTTGAGATCTAGGGAACAGAGTCTGAAAAAGAGAAGAAAAAGGAGAGGGAAAAAAAAACAACAAACCAAAGACCAGCAAGCAGCATTTCCATTTTGAGAACTGTAGAACAGAAACTACTTGAGACCAGAGGGTATGTTTTGGGTCATTTGTTGGTTTGGTTTGGTTTAGTATCATGCTAACCAGTCTGTTAATCAATAAGAATGTATCAAGTGACCACTATATACTAGGCATTGTACTAAGTGCTGAGATTACACAGATAAATGTGAACCACCCCCTACTAACAAGGAGCTTACATCAGTAAAGACCCCCCCACACACACACACACAAAAGGTAGATTGGATAAAGTTAAAATGAAGCCAGTTGTTAAGACAACACAATGGTTCAACACAAATAGCAATGTAACCAAGCTTTCTGTAGCAGAATGTCACTTTTTGGCAATACTAGCATTCCTCTGAAGCAAACAGGGTAAATAGTGCCATCACAAAAAACAGGTTTTACTTGAAACTAAAGATATTTATTTAAATAAAATCTTGTAATGAGTTCATTAAATTCTAGTAGGTAGTTTAAAAAAACCCAGATGATCACAAATTGGAAGTATTGGCAACAGTTCTTTAGCAATAAAAGGGTTGCTCAACTCAAATGATTGTGCCCAAGGATTTTTCTTGTTACTCTAAATAGGAATAAAACATGCTGTCTTTTCTGAAAGGGCAGGACAGGGCAAAAAAAGGTATCTACACTAGTGAGGGAGAAATGTGTATTTATTTCTTGATTTAAAAATAAAAGATAATTCCTTCCCATTAAAACTCTCTGCTATGGAAACTTACCTTAATATCCAATATTTTGTTTACATGTGAAACTTAAAAGCAGACTACAGACCTTATGAATCTTATATAGGTTTCATTCAAATAGTCTCTCTGAAATCAGTAGTCAGTAAGTATAATGTTAATTCAGTTGAAAGAATTGGTCCCTAAAGTATTAGTTTTAAACGCCTTTCTTTTTTCAAGTCATAGACTCCTGTTAGGTTACTAGGTTGTTACTTTCATTCATTAGTCTTGTTTTCTTCTTTCTTTCTTTATAGGGAGAAGAGGGGCTATTCAGATAAACTTCACAATCTATACCCGGACACTGGACCCAGGTGGCTCTGGAGGAGAAAGTGAGGTTGGTGATTTTGCAGAGCCTTCCCTCACTTAGATCCATTTTACTTACAGGTCCCAGCATCCTCTCCCTGATGTCATCATCTTCTTTGAGAACAAAGGACAAACAACAATAATTCAGCTAAACTATCTGAAATACATCCCATCAACTACCACTCAACAACAACTTTTATTTTTATTCCTCTTCTTTGGATTGAAGAAGGAATACCCCATCTTTTTGTTTAAAAAACAAGACAAAACCAACAGCACTATATTCATTGAGTTTCAAATCTCCTTCAGAAGAGTTTTAGCAGTAACAAAAGAATTTTGAGTCAGGTACATTTCTCAGTTTTGGACAGTACTTTTTCAACTTAATTTTAGCTTAGTTTCTTTTTTAAAATTACATCTTAATTAAAATTCAACAAACATTTATTGAATATTTTCTGTCTTTAAGATGCTGTGTCAGGCTGTATTGCCTGAGGATAATAGAAACTGTAAAAATACCTGGCCTCAAAGAGCTTACTTCATAGTAAGGAAGATTAAGCATACAATCCCCCCCACCTCCCCCCCAAAAAACTATCATACAAAATAGAATCTATTGCTAACATGAAGGAATTACAAGGTTCAAAGGAGGGTGATATCATTTCTGCCTAGAGATAAGAAAATTTGGGCCTGCCTACAAAAGGTGACTTTTGAGCTGACCTTTAAGGAATGGTTTGGATTGCAAATTGGGTCAGAAGGAAGGGCATACTGGATGGAAGGGAAGGTATAGGGAAAATGATGAAAGTAGAAAAATGCAAATCATGTATGAGGAACAGCTGGTAGTTCAGTATGGTTGTTCATAAAAACAAGAATGTGAGTAATAGTGGCTGCAAAGGTAGAACACACTAAATGATAAAGAAAGGGGTTGGACTTTTTTGGAGTTTTTTTTTAAGGTAAATTTTATTTTATTTTCAAATGAAGATTTGTCTTCTCTCTCTGCTACCTCCCCTTCTCATCCCAATACTCCCTTTAAGAAAGTAAGAAAAATAAAATACCTGTTATAAATGGGGCTTTATTTTGTAAGCAATGGGGAGGCACTGAGGATTTTTGTGTAAGGTAATGACATGACTAGAAAGAGTAAATAAATAGCAGTACTTAAAATGGATTGGATGGAATGGATGTCATAGTCTAGGCAAAGGGTAATGAGAGCCTGTGTGGCAGCAGTGGAAATAGAAAAAGAGAATTTATGTGAGAGACTGTGAAAGCAGAATGACCAAAGATTTTGTACTGAATGGATGTAAGGTATGAGGAGGAAGAAAGAGTGACTCCAAAGAAAAATGACTCCAGAGTCTTGAGCCTGGCGCTGCTAAGGTAGTAGTGATGCCCACCAAAAAGAGGGCCATCAAGAGAAGAATCAGGTTTAGGAATACACAAAGAACTTGATTTGAGCATCTTATTTCTCATTTGGAACTTAATTTTCTTTAGGATAGAAACTACGTTCTTCCAAACCTTAAGTGTGGCTGTCCATTCCAAGTTTTTACCCTCAGTCTATTTCTCCTTTGTACACTCAATCTTTTGAGCAATATTCAGAGGTTCAATTATCACTTCTATAATTACATATCATAATATTTTATATTCCATTTTTATTTATGCCTTATGATCTTTAATCCTGTTCTTTATCTTCATTGTAACTTCCATTCCCTCCAACCCTCAATTCTTTTTAAGCCATGTCCCCTCTCCTGAGCTATATACCACTTTAACTCACTATTATCCTTTACTGTTGAATCTTTAAAACCTTCATCCTACTACCACTAATCATGTTTTGCCAAACCCTAATCTTAGAATGTTCTTTTCATTTACTCTACTTTTATTCACATGTTGCTGCATGAAACTAGAGAAAATCATAAAACCATGCTGATTGAGTTCATTATAAATTTATGTTGTATAATCTCACAGTCCTTTCTGCTTTGTTGTGGCACAAGGTCTTGTATAACACAATGAAACATGAGCTAGGATGTGCTGGGTTACTCAGGATGGATAGGTCATAGGGGAGAGTTCTGACAAAAATCATCCACTGAAGCCGGAAATGACAAATCATGCCAGTATCTTTACCAAGAAAACCCAATAGACTGTATTAAAATGATAAAAGAGTTGCTGTTCATCCCTCATTTCTTTTTTTTAAATTAAAGCTTTTTATTTTCAAATCATATCCATAGATAATTTTCAACATTCCTCATTTTCAAAGAGGACCAATGATATCATGAAGTGATTACTAGTGTGGGAATTAAATTTAATGAGGCAGAGTTACATGAAGTCATCACCTCCCTCTTTTCCAGAGACATCAAAATCCAGTGGCAGGAGAAAAGTCAAGATGACTGGCAATGGCCCCAGACACAGTGGATGACCTGGGAATCTTCAGTGTCTGACCAAACTCCAAAGTACACAATAGCACTTGCTTCAGCTGCCTTCATGGCTGTTGGAACAAATTATTCTCATTTGCCATTCTGCTGGCAGAAGTCTTAATGAGCAGAAAAGATTAAAAAGAGGTGGCAAGAATATACAAAAGAATTATACAAGAAAGATCTTAACATCTCTAATAAACAAGATGCTGTGGTTTCTGATTCAAAGCCAGATATTCTGGAGGATGAAATCAAGTAGGCCGTAAGAAGCATTGTTAATGATAAGGCCAATGGAGGTAATAATATATCCAGTTGAGCTATTTAAAATCTTAAAAGTGATGCTGTTAAAGTGCTGCAATCAATTTGCCAACAAATTTGGAAAACCCAATAGTTGCCATTGGAATAGAAGATTAGTTTACACCCCAATTCTAAAAAAAGGCAATGCAAACAAATGTTCTAATTACTGATCAATTGTACTCATTTCACATGCCAATAAGCGTATGCTTAAGATTCAGCAAGCTAGGTTTCAGCAGTATGTGAACCAAAAAGTACCAGAAAAGTAGACTGGTTTTCAAAGAGACAGAGGAATTAGAGACCAAATTGCCAACATTCCCTTAAAATGTACCCTTGATCTCATTCTTTTGTGTGTGTTCTAATAAATTGTTCCTGCTATAATCTCCCCTCTCTCTTTCAGTCTTTCCTTATTTGCTAGTGTTTCCTTGCTGCCTACAAAAACAACCATGTCCCCTCTATTTAAAAAACAACAACAACAATAACAAAACCCTCATTTGATCCAAACATCTTTTCTAGCTCTTATCTTGCCATTCTTAACTAAAGTTCTTGAGAAAGCTGACAATAAAAGGTACACATAGTTGCTATATTTTCACTCTGTTTTTAACCCTTTTCAATCTGGGTTCCAACACCATTATTGAAGTGCAATTAATCTCTCCAAAATTACCATTGATTTTTTAATTGCCAGATCCAATGACTTTTTCTAAGTCCTCAGTCTTCCTTGACCTTTGTAGTATTTGACAATGTTGAATACTCCTTCTAGATATTCTCTACTCAATAGGTTTTTTGAGATGTTGATCTCACTTGGTTTACTATCTACTTTCCTGACTGCACCTTCTCAGTGACCTTTATTGAGTCTTCATCCATACCATGTCTACTAACTATATGTGTCCCACAAAACTCTTTCCTGGCTCCTATTTTATTTTTCCTCTACACGATTTCACTTAGTAATCTCATCAGCTCCTATGAGTTTATACCCACATATCCAACACTAGCCTTTTTCTTAAGCCTCATTCCAAATAACTGTCATGTGGACTTCTCAAATTGGATGTCCTATGGGCATCTCAAATTCAACATAAATATTAATGTAAATAATTATCTCCTTTCTTCATAACCTTTCATTTCCCTCCAACTTCTCTATTACTTTCAAGTAAATTACCATTCTCCTTGTCACCATGACCATAGCATTATCCTCAACTCACTTTCACTCATACCAAAAATCCATTACTTGTCACTCTACTTTCACATCTCTTCTATAAATCTTTTTTTCTCTACTTAGATGCCTAAAACCCTAATCTAGGACCTCAATGCATTTCATCTTTGAGCATCTTCTAAACATCTTTTAATTTGTTTTCCTTGAGAACCTCATCTGGATCTTTCCTTGCTCATATTATATACTACCCTTATTATACATACTATTATACACATATTATATATACATAATATGTAATTTATATACCCTGTATTATACTTAACTTGCAAATATGATTTTATATACCTTGTAGAAAATAAGTTGCCTGATTGCAGAGACTGTCATTTTTAAACTTTTTATTCCCATCACTTTGTTTTCATTTCATACTACCCTTATTATATTTATATATCTTATACTTATAGACTCATATACTTATGTATATACTTATATTCCCTGTGTTATATTTACTTGTATACATGCTCTTAGTAGAAAGCAAGCTGCCTAATTGCAGAGGGTCATTTTTTGAAACTTTGTAGAAGAGCCAATGCAACTATTTATATACATACTTAAGGATTAGTGCTGTTCTTTCAAATAGAAGAGTAGCAATTCCCATGTAGTTTAGGACAATTTGGGGTTCATTTTGTCACAATGAAAAGAGAACTGAATTTGGAATCAGAGGACCTGGATTCCATTAATGACTATGTCACTTACTACATGTAGCACATAAATCTCTTAATTATTTTGGGCTTCATTTTCCTCAACTCTAATGAGGGGCTTAGGCAAAATAGGGGTTCTTACTTCATGTTTATGTGTATATATATATATATATATACATACATATATATACATACATGCACACCTGTGTATGTTGCACTTTTTTGACAGTCTAGTGAAAAGAAAACCAAATATATTGAAATGCATTTATCAAAAAATAGGTTTTTTTTAAAGTTCACAGATTCTGGGTTAAGAACCCTTGGATTGCATAACATAATTACAAAGGTTGTTTCAAACTCAAAATCTATGGTTTTATGATCAATGAGTGCTCATCCAATTCAAAGAATTCCAGTGTGGGGAAACCATTATGTCCTAGACATTTAAGAGTATTAGGTTCCCCAAATGCAAATGAGCAGCCTAAGTGGCTTGGGACAGGAACTCTTTCATCTTTCCCTATATTGTCTAAAACCAAATGAGGAAGGGCAATAGCAAAGAAGCTTTGCTGTCTTCCCTACTGCAGATTAAGGTCAAGACTTTGAAGCTCTGCAACTCTTTGTAGGCTATTTTCCCATTAGAGTTAATTAGTAATTTAAAAATCAGAAAATTTAAAATGACTATGAATTGCTTCAAGGACCAGGAGATGAGAGAAACTGTAAGGATGCATTCTGCCCTACAACTAAAGAGAAAAGAAAGTAAACCTTGGTTAGAAACAAGAGGCTGTAACCCTGGAAAGGAAAGCATTTGGGTCCACCCCATCCTTATGGAATAGAAGAAACAAAAGGAAGTGATCATATAGGTAGCTCAGGACCAACAATAATAATTTACGTTTCTGTTCTTTAAAAAAGATTATTTATTCTTTGTTTTCTTCACCAAACTACAGGGTTTTGTTTATTTATTTGTTTTTTAAACCTCTTCAAACAAGTAACTGTGGGAAAAATTAATACATCAAGAGAATATGATACATATTTCAAATTTAATATTTAAGAAATTTCTTAATCTAGGCCATACCAGATCCTACTATCATTCTGAATATCCCAAATCTGTTTTAGCTGTTACAAAAACCAAATGGTTAAAAGCCTCATTTGTCTCATTTTTCCCCAGCACATATGTTTCTATAAGATTTAATTTTTTTATTTTATTAAAAAACACCAATAGAAAAAAAGAAAAGGAAAACAAAAACAGAAAGTTTTGAACATCAGAGAAGATTCAAAATATATAACAATACATTATCAGTTCAAGGAAAGATATATAATATAGAAGAAATTATATCCATCTTTTCTTTGCTTCCTTGTAGATTATTCTTTTGTTCTCTGCTGCACACTTTTTTACTTTATTTTCTTCCCTTTTACCCCTCCTTATCTCCCCCAAGCAGGCTATAGTTAAGTACCCACTCACAGACCCACTCACATCAATATACACATATAGAGAGAGCAAGATGCAGACATATATGTGTGTGTATACACATATACATATACACACATATAGATCCACCCACATGCAAACATGCATCCAAAACAACATCAGTATAGCTGACATATAATGTAGATTTCTCTCTTAATTGAATCTTTAAATTTATCTCTACTTTCTTATCCCTGCTAATTCTTCTATAATTCTGCTACATAACTTGCCTGCTATTATTTAACCTTCCCCCACTCATGGATCCTTCCCTTATCTTCTTCCCTCATCCTTTACTTCTCTTCTGCCCGTCCCTCCACCATTATTTCTTTATAGATTTTGCAGGGTACTATACCCTTGATATGAGTTGGTTTTCAGAACTACAAGAACTCCTCCTTGCTCTAATGTCTCTGTGTCTATTCTTCCTCTGCACCTCATTTGTATAACATAGCATTTTTGCCTTTTTCTAGACAGTGTTGCTTCTTAGTCTATTCAACTCTGCTCCAATCTTTCTTTTGAGCCGCCCAATTGCTGGTGTCAGTCTTAAACATAGGATATAGATTTCCATAAAAAAAACATTAACAATTTGTCCATGTTAAGTTCCTTGAAAATGATCTTTACTACTGGCTCTTATGTGTTAAATTTTCTATTGAATTTGGGTATGGTTGAAAGTCCTGAAAATCTGTAAATTTGTTAAATGTCTATTTTTTTCACTCAATATTCTGGTTAATTTTGCTGAATGTGATATTTTTGGCACAGACCTAGTTATTTTGATTGCTGGAATATATGATTCTAGGACCTGTAGCCTTTTATTGTAGCTGCTGATAAATCCTGTACAATTGTAATTGTAGGTCCAGCACATTTGAATTTTTTTTCTTGTTTCTTGCAGAATTTTCTCTTTGATCTGGGGGTTTCAAAAATTTGGCAATAATATTCCTAGATGTTTTCTACAAAGGATCTTTTTGAAGTGCTGATTGGTGGATTTTTTCTATTTCTACTTTCCTCTCATGTTCTATCACTCCAGAACAATTTTCTTGCATTATTGTGTCAAGGTTCTTTTTTTTGTTGTTGTTATATTTCTTGGTCTCATAGTTTCACTAGCTTCCCCTTGCCTAATTCTAATTTTCAAGGAGGTATTTTCATCTTTGAGACTCTGTATCTCTTTTTCTAGTTGGTTTCTAGTTCTTTTTTCATAATCTTCTTGTTTGTCTTGGATGGTTTTTATTTTTTTTAAATTCCTTGATGTCTCTCATTTGATTTTTTAAATTAAATCTTTTCATTTTCAAAACATATGCATGCTGATTTTTCAACATTGACCCTTGTAAAACCTTGTGTTCCAAATTTTCCCCTCCTTCCCTCCACTCCCTCCCCCAGATGGCAAGTAATCCAATATATGTTATACCTATTAAAATATATGTTAAATCCAATATATGCATATGTATTTATGCAATTATCTTACTGCACAAGAAAAATCAGATCAAAAAGGAAAAAAAAAAGAGAAAGAAAACAAAATGCAGCAAACAACAACAAAAAGAGTAAAAATGTTGTTGTGAACCACTCTCAGTTCCCACAGTCCTCTTTCTGGATGTAGATGGCTCTCTTCATCACAAGATCATTGGAACTGGTCTCAATCATCTCATTGTTGGAAAGAGCCATGTTCATCAGAATTGATCATCATATAATCTTGTTATTGTATACAATGATCTCTCCTGGTTCTCCTCATTTCACTCAGCATTAGTTCATGTAAGTCTCCCCAGACCTCTCTGAAATCATCCTGCTGGTCATTTCTTATAGAACAATAATATTCCATAGCATTAATATACCATAATTCATTCAGTCATTCTCCAACTGATGGGCATCGACTCACTTTTCAGTTTCTTACCACTACAAAAAGGGCTGTCACAAATACTTTTGCACATGTGGATCTTTTCCCTCTTTAAGATTTCTTTTGGGATACAGGCCTAGTAGAAACACTGCTGGATCAAAGGATATGCACAGTTTTATAGTACTTTGGACAAAGTTCCAAATTGCTCTCCAGAAGGGCTGGATTTGTTCACAACTCCACCAACAATGTTATCAGTGTTCCAGTTTTCCCATATCCTCTCAAATATTCGTCATTATCTTTTCCTGTCATTTTAGTCAATCTGACAGGTATGTAGTGGTATCTCAGAGTTGTCTTAATTTGCATTTCTTTGATTAATAATGACTTGGAGCATCTTTTCATATGACTAGAAATGGTTTTAATTTCTTCATCTGAAAATTGTCTGTTCATATCCTTTGATCATTTATCAATTGGAGAATGGCTTGAGTTTTTATAAATTTCTCATTTGATTTAAAAAAAAAAATTGAGCTATTCTATACATTCTCCTTGGGCAAAGAGCCATTTAACATTATTCTTTGGGTAGAAGAAGCTTTTTTATATTTCAGTGTTCTTCTCTGAAGATGAACTCAGTCTTCCTTATTCTCATAATAGGTTTCTATGTTGAGTTCTTCTTTGCTAGTTCATTTTTTCTTTTTTAAATGAGACGTATTGGAGTAAGCACCTCTAGCCATGGGGTCAGAGGGAATGGTGCCTCAAGCTTCACATCAGCTCTACCCTCTCACTGCAAACCCCAAATCAAGAGCTCTACCCTCCTGCAAGTCCTGACCCCACTCCTTTTGCAATCATCATATGTGCAGGTTCCTTCTCACCCAGAGTTGAGTCTCTCCAGCACAGTTGGGCCTACTTCCAAATCAGCTGAAGTTCACTTGGTCTTCCCAGACTCAGACACCCTACTTCCCACATAGTCTAGGAGATAAAATTTCTGTGGTTACTACTGCAGCTCAGAGGTCCCTAGTTGGTGTTTCTGGGGAGCTAATCCAGAGGTCTCAAGTCTTTCTTTGAATTTTCTTGGCTTGCACAGGGAGGATCCCTGTTTTGCTCCAAGTCTTCTTGATCTTTCACCAGTCTATATTCATCCTGAGGCGCAAATTTCTTCTGTTTGTGAAGGAAATCTGGTTGAAATTTATTGACCTACTCTAACATTTTCCCAGAATTCTCCCTCTATAGGACTTTTTAAGGCTTATACAGCCCATTTCTAGCCATGTGAGGAAGGCAGTACAAATATCAAACAGAATGTTAGAATTTGTAGAAACCTCAAATGTTACTAGCCAACCCATTAGTGAAGATAAATTATCACTACAAAACCCTCACAAATGATCAGCCAATTTTCAATTTAACAATTTACCACATGACCATCATGTACAAAGCACTGTGATAGGCACTTGGGGTACAAGGCAAAATAGTGCTGCCGTCATTCACTGAAGAGTATATATTTCCTTGAAGGCCTCTAGAGAAAAGAATGTCACTAGTAATGTTGATAGTTCATCCCACATTTGGACAGCTCTAATTGTTAGGGGGGGTTATTATTATTATTCCAATTTTATAGACATGAAAACTAGAGCTCAAAAAGATTAAGACAAGGAAGAATTTACACTTGCATTAGATGTAATCACCTGGTGTTCAAGTCCCTGATTCTTCCTCTCCCTCTTGACTCTCCATTCCCAGCCCAATGCACTGGAATCACCATCAGCAAATCAGAATGGGAGGTGGGTGTGGGAGAGTTCCCATAGTCCACTGCTTGCCTAATGGAGGGGATACTGATTGAAGAGGGAGATACTTATATCACAACCACAGCTTCAGGGATTTGGGGGCTGGAATGGATGTATATCCCTGAATTTCCATTCAAAGCATCTCTCCATGAAAATGATTATACATGGTCTCTGGGAGTTTTAGTGCTAGACTTCAGGTACACTATGGGTTAAATAATCTTTTGTGGACTAATGTGGGAATATGATTACCCTGCACATAATTCTGTTTGTATGGGTTATTGCATGTCAAGATCCAAATATCTGACTTAAACATTAATTTTTGGAACACAACCTGTTTGCAAGTTAGGGACTACCTGCTTGTAACTTCACGATTGAAAGCAAAGTTCAGTTACCTCAGGGGCATCTATAGTGTGACAGATAGCCAATGAAGGCATGGTTTCTCTGCTTTCCTTATTTTTAGCTATACATGAGCCTGGTAATAGAGAACAAAAGGAGAGAAAACAAGATGGAGCTATTCTGACCCTTTCAATAAAACTGGTACATATCTAGCAATCTAAGGGCTCAAAATGGAGACTAAGGTTAGTTGATTAAATAATTTGTACCCAGGTCTCCAGGAGACTGGGGAGAAGGGGGATTTTTAGAGGTGGGTATGAAGTATCATCCAATAACTTCCTAATTTATTCAATTATTCCCGCTAACAGTATAGTAAATTCATTGTTTCTCTGATGTTGAAAAATTGTCAAAGTCCTGTAACATTTTTGTGAATTGGGGAAAAGCCCAATTACCTAATTATGACTCGGAGGATGCAGAAGAGAAGATATTACATCTTAAGATTCAATTGTATCCTTGTCTCTTTAGTGATAGGAATAGCAAAGCTTTCTTGCAAAAGAGATAATATTTGTAAATAGTGTTTAGCACAGAGTTTAGAACAAAGTAGGCACTTAATAAATGCTAATTTTCCCTATTTTTCTTCTTTTTTCTCCCTATCCTCTCCCTTGATATCAAAATTTTATTGTCTTCTCTTATGTGATGTAAAATGAACCAATAATAAAATGCTAAAGTAATAAAAATTATTATACTGCCTAAATCAACTTAATTATTTAGTGCCATGCCAATTAAACCACCAAAGGATTACTTTAGAGAGCTAGGGGGAAAATTCATCTGTAAGAATAAAGGATCAAAGATTCTCAAAGGAAATAATAATAAAAAAAAGGAAGCAAAGATATTTTTCAGTACCAAGCCTCAAACTATGGACAAAGCAGTGATTATCAGAAATGTTTATAATGGCTAAAAGATCAATGAATGGAATAATGAATGGAACAGTTTAGGTATACAACATATACAATACAACACAATTATATAGTGTTTGATAAACACAAAGACCACAATTAGACTTACTATTTGAAAACCATTAGGAAAACTGGAAAGCAGCCAGACAGTAATTAGGTTTAGATCAAGATCTCATACCACATACCACAATAAGTTTCAAATGGGTATATAACATAGATATAAGTGATCATGTCATAAATAAAAAGTTTAATGCTTTTTAGAATTGTTGACTTCTATGCACTCCTGCCTTACCAAAATGACTATGAACATAGACAAGATCTTATCATCAATCGATATTTGTCTTGTGATTTTATTATTATTTTCTTTGAAAATTATAGCTTTTATCACTTTAATTTCTGAATAAACATACACACATATAAACATTATGCATGTCTATGCATATATACATGTATATATGCTATATTCAACAGTCATTATTTCTCTCTCAAAAGAAGGAAAAAAGGTCTTATTTCCTCATTTTTTCTCTGGGACCAAATCTGGTCATTATCTTACAAGTTAAACATTTAATTTTGTTGTTTTTGTAATTGTTCTTTCCATTTACATTTTTTATATGCACTTTATATAGAATTTTCTTGGTTCTTCTCATTACTGTTTTTTTAAAACTAATCTAAAAATGTATTTAAAATATTTTCCAACAAAAATCATTTAAAAACCACAGGAAAAAACAAACTTTGTTTTACCCAAGAAAGATCTTTGAGTACATACTCTGTATTTACAGGGTCTATGGATAAATTTCAGGGCATCTCTTTCCTTGGATTGGGAAAAAAATTATAATTTTATTTTCAATAACCTCTAATTGAATTTAGCAAGGGAGGGTTTCATAATTTTCATCGTGTTGCCGAAGGGATCAAAAACACAAAAAAGTTAAGAATTCCTGTCTTAAAGCATAAAATAATTTTTATTATTATTATTAAAGGGAGTTTATATCACTTCTCCTTATACCAGATTTATAACCAAGAATCTAACATTTCCTTTTCCTCCATGTGTTGCTAAGTTCTTAGGCACAGGTTCACTATCTTGAAATCCTGATTCTTGATGTCTCAAAGGTCAAAGAGCAAGATACATAGGAAATTAAGAGTGGACTAAATAAGGGAAAAATCAAGTTGATGCCCCAGGATGGAGATAATTTCTAAAAGAGATGTCACTTTCAGTTGGCACAATCTGGGGCTTGCGGTAATTGGCCCTTTACCTCCTGCAAAGTGTCCTGGCTAACATTTCAATTACTCTAAAGAGGACCCTGAAGTCTGCCCCTCCATGGGTAGCTCTGCCTGAACGCTCTACTGTCCAACCATTTTGACTATGGCAGAAAATTTTAAAAGGGAGAAACGTGATACTTGCCTGTAATAATGCCATTTTTCTCCACAGGTTCCTGCCAGCTGACCTTGAGAGACGTGTCCAGAATCTCGGTGAAACTCAGGTGTCCCACAGCTCCAGGCTCTAGCAATCAGAAGAAGAAATCTGTTAACAGGGAGTCCCATTTCCTTTTGATCAGATTCGTGGGGCAGGGTTAGGGCCAGGGAATGAAAATGGTGATTCAGGGCCAACAGAAACCTGCAGGAAACATCAGTAAGAACAGCAGGAGGGGGAGGGAATGCAAGGTGTTAAGAGGTACTCTGGCTATTATCACATAAATTATTTCATCCAGTCTTCATCCCAACTGTGCGGAGAACTAAAGAGACTGGCAGCAGGAAATTTACACACACCTTGTACTCCATCTCTCCCCTTGATCTAATCTAATTAGAACAATCGCTTCTGCTGTTTTTCCCCCCAATAGTCTCTCACTACCATCTTCCCTGCTTTTATGGGTTCTGAGTTACCACCAGTTCTTACATCTTCATGAGCCGAAGAAGTTGCGCATTTGCATGTAGGATTTCCTTGGTTTACATTTATTATGGGGGGCAATGCCTTTGGCCAGGTGATAAGTTCTCCCCCTACACCGGTATTTCCATCATCATATCCTACCTTTGGATTAAATAACAAAGGTGGGAGCACTAGCTTCAGAAAGCTAGTCAATGATAATCAATAAAGTCTTTACTGGAGTTTTCTCATAAAGAAAGGGCAGATTCCTCAGCCTCATAGACTCGTAGAATATCAGAGGTATTAGGGAACTTAGGGGTCATCTGGTCCAATCCTCTTATTTTATAGAGGAGGGAACTGCTCAAGGTCACATAGTGTAAGCGACAGAATAGGTATTATGTAAGTTTCTGGGAGAACTAAGGGGAAAAAAAACCTGTTCTGGCTCTTAAGAAATCTTATGTTCTAACAAATGCTTTTATGTTATTTTGTGGGTAAAGTAGGCAGGTGAAAGGGTGAGGGGATATTGTGCTTTTTGCTCTAACTCTACTGTGATTCTTTGAACTAGCTGTTACCTCAGAAGGCACACATGTAGCAGGGTTCTGGAGGGTTCAGGTATTAGGCAAAAATGTTTTCAGTGAAAGAAGGAGAATTGACTGAGACAAGAACTGTGGTAGAATAGAAAAGGACAACTAATAGAATGCTTCTAATGTACTGCTCTTGGGGGGGGGAGGATAGGGAGGAAGGGAGGGGAGAGGGGAGTCTCAAATGGCTGTGAGGCAGTAAGAGAGAGAGAGGCAGTATAAAGCCAAGGAACCTCCTTGTTAGCTCTGGAAGTAATGAGTGGTGATATGCCATAATTGGGCCTGGCCAGAGAAGGGATGAGCAGAGGCTGACCCTTTCTTTCATGTCCACATTCTTATTCCTTTTTCCCTGGCTTCCTCTCTGTTCCTCCACTCTAACCACTGCCCAGATGTCAAAAATGGAGAAAGAAACCAGTCTAGAAGGTCTAGACTTAATCTTCAGTCTAGAAGAATTTGGAAAAATATATAGCTCCATAATGCCCAGTCACTGGGTCCTGTAGAGTTCATTCAAGAAGAACAATTTTCAACATCAAAGAACCAAACACAAAAAGACGGGAACTGTACTTCATCTAGAATAAAAACAGCTATGGTTGCTGTTTCACAGGTCCTTGCAACCTGAATGTATGTGTGTGTGTGTGTGTGTGTGTGTGTGTGTGTGTGTGTGCCAACCTCTATTTTCTCAAAAAGTTAACTTTCTGGATTTACTATTTTTTTCCTGGTAGATGGTGAAGGAAGCAACTCAAAAGTTCTTTGGTTATATTTAAAAAAAAATAACCACTCCCTCCAAAAAAACCTTTCCCCTCCTATTTTCATTTCTAAGAGAAACACAGGGATAGAAATGTCCAAGTTCACTAGAAAAGGTATGACCAGTCTACTTTTCTCCTTTTTATTTCTCACAGACCCATTCCTGACATTGTTATCTTCCTTTTCCAGAAAGTTTTTCTCTGAGATAAAATGAAGAGAAGAGTTCAGAAAGAAAAATAGGAGAGAAGGAGAAAAGGAAGGTGGTAAAGGAGAAAGGAAAAGGGGGGAAAAGGCAAAAGATAAATAATGTGGGGAAAAGATGAAGTTTTTAAGATGAATGCAAGATCAGTTTTCCAATTGGTATTTGAATAACCACAACACATGATTAAAACAAAAATTGGCAACTGATTCTGGAAATACGCATGTCAAGGTGAATCTTTCAAAAGGTTTTTACGGATGAGCTCAAACACTCAGACAAGCTTTAGCTTCCTAGGGTAGAAGAGGGCAAAATAGAATGGCTGTCAAGACTATATCATCCTCTCTCAATTTTGATCTTTCAGAGACACATTTTGACTGGTGTTGGATCCAACTCATTCTTTCTTCAATCGATGAGCTGAGGAAGAGAGCTTTTTGCTCACTTTGTATTCTCTGTGCTCCTGCTACCTGGATTGCTGCCCAAAAATGCTATCCTCCAGCTTGTTGAAACCAGTTGGCAATGTCTGGACTGAAAATTTATATAGTGTTTCCTCTATTTTTCTTCTTTTGCCCCAAATTCTCATTTTACTTGAGCCTTGACAAAGAAAGTCTGCCACTGTATTAGCTAATTACACCAGAGTGAACCTCTTTTTCCCTTTCTCTTAAAGCAAGTACTTTTTATCTAGATTCCAACTGTGTATTTTATTAATTTGTATATCACATTTAGTATGCTACATAATGAATGTGATTCTATCTATCCAACCTGCATGGTTGAGAAAATTTAAAACACTGAAATCATTCCTAGAATTTTTGAAATTCCCAGGGAAGGATTCTTCTTACTCATTCCCTGTAAGTCAATCAGATTTGATTTTCTATTTCCTGGAAACAAAGTTTTAGTCTTTAAACAAGAACAATTGAAAGAGAGTGGGGGGATGGAGAAAAAAACAAACTTGACTTTTAGTATCTGGATTTAGTCAGGATGATTTCCTCTTTAATTTGAAGAGGCTATCCCTTTGTCACTTTTTAGCACACTAATGTGTCCTGGGAACAGTAAAATACAATATCATATAAGCTCTATTTATAATTTTCCATGATGTTTGCTGATCTAAGGAGAAGCACCCAAGAGACTGACTCCTTTTTAAGTAAGCAAAATAGTGAAAAACATTCAAATCAAGAAAAACGACAGGAAAGAAAGCTGGGAAGAGGAGCCTGGAATAGGCTACCCTGCGGCTGTCCAAGATAAAGGCCAGTGTATTTACTCATCAGCAGGAAACAGGCAAGATGCTTCTTTCTCTCCACCACCTTTTTGAGGTGACTGCTATAAATAAATAATTGAATTTTATTCTTTTTCACTTTAAAAATAAATGGACAAAGTGTTATTTGTTGTTATTTTTTCTGACATCTATTACAGTTATATTTTGTGAAAAGCAGCTAGGTTTGTACAGCTTTGAATATTAAGTTCCTAAAATCCTTGTGAATAACTGCTTAGGTAGTCAAATACTGTTGATCGCCTCAGCATGGGATAATATTAATACAAAATTCTAAAACATAGTCATTGCAAAGAAAGTATATTGATGAAATGTGGGCAAATCCATGAGACTGCCTATCTGCTACATTCTGGGTCACTTCTAAGGGAATACATATTTTATGGATTAGCACTAAAAGATGTCACTTTGGAATAATGCAGATAACACTGGGTGGTATCTTGGGGTTCTCTCCCTGATAGTAGTAACAGGGCTTATAGGATATCTAAGACTCTCCTTTTGACTCTTCCTCCTCTCCTCTCTTCCCTATCTCCCCCATCCCCCCCCCGAGCTCTCACTCTCTCTGTTCCTTCCTCCCCCCTCTCTTTGCCCCCTGTCCCTTTCTCTCTCTTTCCTTCTTTCTTTCTTTCCTTCCTTCCTTGCTTCTTTCTTTCTTTTTTCTTTCTTTCTCTCTCTTCCTCTCTCCCTTTCTCTCTGGCGCTCTCTCTCTCTCTCTCTCTCTCTCTCTCTCTCCCCCTTTCTCTCTTCTTTCTCTCTCTCTGTCCCTTCCTCTCCCCTTGCCATTTCTCTCTCTTCCTCTGTCTCTGTCTCTCTATCTGTCTCTGTCTCTCTGTGTTTCTCTGTCTTTCTTCCCCCCCCCACATACAGCCAAGCAAATCAGAAGGGCTTACCTATACCTCAATTTATTAGGAGCAGGAATTTTTTCCCTTTGAAATATGAGATCCAATTCTACATATATAAATTTGAGAGCCAGGAGGAACTGTCAACGTCAGGCTGGAGGGGACATATCTTTCTATTTTCATCACTTTGTCATGAGCAACCTTACCCTTTGGAGAACTGACCTACATTGGGAACTGGACTGGGAATTAGGATTCTTGAGTTCTAGTTCTCATCTTGACTTGACTACTAACTAATTAAGTCACCTTGAAGAAATTATTTCTCCCTTCTAAATTTGTTTTCTGATCTCTTAAGTGAAGGGAAAGATTATACTAGATGACCTCAAAATTTCCTTTAAGTTTTCATACTATGATTAATTACATACATTAATTTACAAAATAAAGTATTTGCAGTTAAGGCAAAACATTACTTTAAATATGCAATGATGAATGTCTTATACTATGAGTGCCTTTTTCTGCATATGTCTTGTCTCAGCAGAGAATTATAACTACTAAAAGGACTATCTTTACCCTGCATTTATTGCTTCATTTTGTACATAGTAGGCAGTGTGTGTATGTGTGTGTGTGTCCATATACTCACTGTCTTCATGAGTCCAGATGAGTTGGGGTGGGCTCCGAGGACCATCCCCTGGTGTGGTGAAACATAGAACTGATGTGTAGTAAGCAGTAAATTTCTTCAAGTTAGTTATGTACCCATGATGGATACCATGGAAGTCAGGAGCAATAGTGACTGTGATCAGAGCCTCTGGAACATCCACTGGCCATGCTAAGAGCTAAGAAAGAATAAATTAATAAAGTTTTACAAAACTACATTTCATTACTTTCAATTGACTGAACAAACATTTGTGGAACATGAAGAGTCACATGGATTCATACAGATGTCAAAATTAAGGTGACTCCCAATCTTATCACAGAACTAGCAATCTAATTTTGGAAACTGTGACCTAGCAAAAGGCACAAAGCAAATGATGTTGTAATAATAGAATGCTGCGATAACTGAATGCCTAGTGAGAAAAATGAAGTTAGAGTTGGAAGGTGAGAAATTGTCAGTGTTTCCGCAGTACAGTACAAGGGGAGTTCTGTTTCTAGACAACTGGCCTTGCTTCTTTAGACAGAAATATCCCTAGGGAGGAGAGAGGTATGAATTCATTATGTTATCACTCCTTAGCAGAAGTAGGTCTTACTCTTTAATTATGAGTTCCCCAGGCAGATTTCAGATCAATCATTTGATCTGAGAGGATCCACCAATCAGGATGGAGTGCCATGTGGATAACCAGTCCTGATTATTCATTCACTAGAAATAAATTATTTTTTCTTGATATAATCTTTTTTTTCAGTTTAATAAGTAAATAGAATAATACAAGAGTTTTAGAACTAGAAGGAACTAGAAACCCATCTAGTCCAACTTTCTCATTTTAAAAATGAGAAAATTGAAGCACAAGATGGTTGAGTGACTTGCTCAAGCTCATATAGCCACTGTTGGAGACAAGATTCCATTCTAGCCCTTCTTTCCAATCACTTGGATCTGGATCACCTTTCAAATTCTAAACTGAAATTTCTGAACAAAAAAAAAGCAATGCTGTACATTTGATGACTTCTCCTTGGTCAGCTGCTAATTTTGTACTCTCAAGGCTTAGCACAGTGCCTGGCACACAGTAAGTATTTAATGACTATCTTTTATTCATGAATTATAATCATTTCATTTCTTTTTTAAAAATTAAAAAACTATATTTTTTAAATAATCATTTCTTTTATTAAAGTTTCTTATAAACTTATATTCACAGTTCCAAACTTGACCCCTGAAAGGAGAGGAAAAAGCCAGTCTCTTCACACCATTTATAATTATTTAATTTCAAGACAATTTCAAGACCCCATCCCACCAAAGGCATGGATTTACCTTGTAACCCTGATTGATGCCATTGATGAACTGCTGAGGAGGAGGGTTCCACAGGAACTGGATAGTGGTGGAGTTCAGAGCTTCTGTTTGCACATTCTGTGGGGGAGCTGTGGGGACTGTTACAAGGCAGCCATTGCAGACAGCAAAACAAATGGTGAAAAAGAAAATAAGAAAGAGAGATGAAATAAAAACTCTGGACTACCATTCATGAAAGTCACAGCATGGAGAAAAGAGAACCATGATTTATGCTTCTGGAAGCTTACAGTGGCATTCAAGAGAAAGGTGGGTTATATTTGTTTTCTGTTGGAGTTTCCCTTAATATATAGAAGGGAAAGTGGGTGGGTCTTGTTATGTTTTGATAGGTAAACCTTTTATAGAAGCTTGATAGGGGATGGCAAGTCAATGTTGTTTTGAATTTTTTCCTCTTCATTATCCAAAACTTTAGGGCTCACTTAAGCGATTTCTTTGGTTAGACCATGGTAATTTATAAACTAAATTATTCCATGTGCTGAAAAACTAACTGTAGTATCACATATTTAGAGTTAGAAAGGATCTTAGAATTGTTTAGTTGCACCTTATTAATTTAAAGAGAAGGAAATTGAGGTTTATTTGTTCAAGGTTCCTGGATCAAACAGTCATAAATCTGGCCATGAAAAGAATATGCAAGTCCAATGTTGTCACTTTATAAAGAAATCAACTATGGACCAGCTAGATTAAGGGACTTGCCCAAGATCACAAAGACAGAAAGAAATATTTGAGACTTGAACTCAGGACTCTAAATCCAACACTCTTTCCCTTTACCCTGCTGGTAAGGTCAGACCCATATAGGTCTATTACTACCTATATTTGCATGGCTACTTTTGAATCACATTTGAAGATTTAATGATTTTGTGCATCACTAATCTAGGTTAGCCATTTCTAGATTCCTTTCTGGTTACCAGCTTTTAGACAATTTGGTCTCTCAGGAGATGAAAGTGAGAGACTTAACTTCCTAAAAAACAGCTTTCAGGGGAAAAAGAACACCAAGAACTCCCAAGGAGAAAGAAAGAGGTACTTGCCCTTTATGCACCTTCTTCTCAGGAGACTCCTGTCACATGGCATAAAAGTTGGCCAAGAATTTCTACTTAACAGTTGCCAAATCAAATTGGCTTTAAAAAATAATTTACTTAAGTAAATTTTTTCTCCTTTCTTTTTATTCTTGTCTCTGAGGTATGGTATGAGGTATACTATGCAAGTGGGCTTTTAACATATACATGTTTGTTGAAATGAGTTAAATTCCAAAGTTCTTCTCATAGAAGCCCTAGCTTGTTAGGCAGAAGAAGAGAAAGATTAATTTTCCTCCAAAATTCTCAGGTTCCTACCAGTAAGATTGTTCCTCCAGAGATTCATTGTTCCTGTGTCAGCAGTTATGTATAGTCTCTCTTAGATACAAGCGAAAAAATGTCAAGGTGTAACACTGAAGACAGTCCTTCCATCTTAGGAGAAATACTACCTTCAGCATTCTACTCCTAGAAACCCTGCCCACTCATCATTGCTACTGAATGGGCACCCACCCAAAGGTTATCTTGTAATTAGTGACCTTCTTTTGCTGAGCTACCAAAAAGAAAAAAAAAAAAGTTCAAAGTTATCATCAAATATCCAAGTTCTTTTGAAGTGCAGACAGAACTTCTGAAAGCTTTTTTCTTTGTTACAGTACTTAACCAACTGAACAAAAATAAATCATGCTAATTGATGATACCTACTAACAAACAAAAATAATTTTACCCCTACAGGTGAAAAATAACCCCCCAGAAGGGTTATCTAGAATTGTGTGACTCTCTAGAAATGAAACTGACAAATACTCTATACAGGTGAGCTATGTTTTAATGCAGCTTACATAAAAAACGATTGACATCAAAGCTGTAGACTCCAGCTGGTTCAGAATAAAGGAACACTAGGACATTTACTCCCCCTAATGATTAGCATTTAAAGTGCTGGCCTTTCACTCTGTGTCCCAAACTTCAGATCTTTTAGTAGTTTTAGAAGGTAAGAAATGTTATGCTCTTTTCTATTTTTTAAGGCTTAAAAAATCAATTTGCACTAGATAATTCTCTCACCACAATACCAAATGTGTTCTCAGTCTTAAATTCGACATAGCCTAAACCCGCTAGATGCTGTATCAATTCTTATGACAAGGGACAACATTTTTCTTTTCAAAAGCATGGAACATACTCTTGAAAAACATAATAATAATAAACCTGTGATAAAAAAAATTAAAATCTAAAGCCCAGTAATTCTATTGTTGGGAATATAGCTTAACAGTATCATCAAAAACAACAACAAAAGACTATGTGTTCAAAGATTTTCATAGTAACATTATAAGCAATTGAAAAACAATGGAACCAAACAAAATGCTGGACAATTAAATTTTGGTACATTAACATACTGAGATTCTATAAGGTCAAGGCTGATAATAAAAATAATTTTCCTATTATATAAGATTTAAATACAAAGTGTTGGAAAAGCAGAAAGTTCTTTACATATATTATCTCATCTGAGCATCATGATGCTGGTGTATATTATCTTGATTCTACAGATATGAAAATGGAAACTCATAGAGATTATGTGACAGATAGGAGACATATAAGAAAATCTAAAAATATCTTTATGAAATAATGCACATTGAAAAATAGGAGAAGTAGAAGAATGAACTATGAATTCATTATGACCATACAGCAGAAAAAGTGAAAAAGAATGAATGGACAAATAAAGCATGCTAAGGGGAGCTTAGAAAGGATGAATGAAAAACTGTTATGCTGCTTTAAAAACAGAAATTAATTTAAATGTAAATAGTCATGAACCAAGTTTAATTGAATGCACTGATGTCCACCGTTTATTTTTAAATATCTACTTTTTCAATTCTGAGCGAATATGTTTAATTTATTTAATATATGTAGGGAATTCTTGGTGTGTAAACGCCTTCTACTAGTGTCTATAAAGATTATTAATTTATAATCTGAGTTGGCTGGGGTATTGAAACGCTAAGAGTTAGAATAAATCTTAGAACTTGAATCTAGATCTACTAATTTTGACTCTCTACCCACTCTGCAACACTGCCTCATTTAACTTAAAAAAATAAAGAACCCAAAGGAATTTTAAAGGGCAAAAGTATTTTTTGACCCTTATCTCCATATCCTCTCAGTTGGGGAAAGGTTTTCATTTAACAAATGGATACTGTTCATTGAATTTAAATAGTGCTTATATAAAGTATAAATTTGCCTTTGGTGTGACTGAGTCAGAAAGAAAAGACTAACATAAAAATACCTATCTTTTCTAGATTCAAGACATGTGGACATACCATCCTTTGGATGGTGGCTATATTTACCTAACTTCTTGATGCTGCTGGCTTTGCCTTAGGGGTTACAATGTGTTCTGAAGTTCCTTACATTTCTATTGTTTAGAACTTATTTTCTTACCAGTAAATTTATGCCTTGATTTTATCTGAAGGCTATACAACTGCTTTGTTCTGAAGGCCATACAACTGCTTTGTTTAGAAGACCAAAGGAAAAACTTTCCCAGTGTCAATTTTTAACTTTCAAGGGACTTTCTAATATACATTTAAACAGGTATTTTCCAAAAGAAAAAAAGTTAACAGCTAAAAAATACATGGTCTTTTCTTTACCATAAAATTCTGCAAAATTAATCACTTGCAAATCTGATCATCATTCTTTTAATGATATAAATAGGCAAAAAAGAGACAGCAAAACACAATGGGAAGCAAAATTCAGAGATTTGGGTTCCAGTCCCAGCTCTATCAACTGGCTAGCTTTGTGATTGTAGGTAATTCATTTCCCCCCTCATTTTAAGGACCTTTAATTTTTGTCTTTGTATCTCCACCAATCAGTAAAAATAGCAAGTACTTAATAAATGTTTGTTAATTAACTGACTGATTAAAGTTAAGTTACTCTTTGCTTTAAAAAGTAAATCTTCAGACATGAATTCCAACCCATTCCCACATAGTAGCACCTTCTAAAAATTAAAATAAACTGATGTGATCTTTAAGAGCCCAGGATCACCTCGAAATTGTATTGATATCTGAATAGAATTATAATGAAAGAGTAGATATAAGTTAGATTGATAATAGGTTGTTGTTGTTGATAATAGGTTGTTATTTTCAGTTAAGTCTGAATTTTATGTCCCCATTTGGGGTTTTCTTACCAAGAGTGATTTACCATTTTTTTCCCCATCTCATAGATGAGGAAATAGGCAAAGTTAACTGACTTGTCCAGGGTCACATAGTTAATAAATTTATGAAGTCAGATTTGAACTATAGTTCCTATCCACTCTGCCACATAGCTACCCAATAATGATGATGATAACAATAGGTATACGTATACAAATGCCATATGGAAAGAAAAATTGGTTACCATATCCATAACTGAAATCTAAAGCTACATTAACAAAATGTGCCAAAAAAACCAATAATCAGAAGAATGAGCTAGCAAAATATCCATCCATGACTAGGCTAACACAACATGGGAGAAAGAAGTCATTCTATTTCCTCTTTATAAAGCAGCCCTTGAAATAGCTAAAGACAATGATCATTTATCTGTCTGCTAGCTAAATATTTGTCTCTAAGGTAAATAATCTCAGTTCTCTCAATTGTTCATCACATAAAAGTTTCTGCTCCTTCTCTAGTTGATTTCTTTTGAACACTCTAATTTGTCAATGTTTCTTTTAAAGGGTAAAGTCTAACACTAGATACAATTTTCCTAATATTGTCTGACTATCAAAGTACAATGGGACTGTGAACTTTTTTGTTGTTGTTTAACCTTGAAGCTATCCTTTTAAAAGTCTCAAAAGCTTATTTATCCACTAGGATTACCTAAAAAAAAAGTGTATTTTATGTTTGGGGGAAATGTTACACAAATTTATAGCCATTTTACATTTATATAGATGAAGGCCTGAATATTTTGGGAAAAATATTATGAAAGACTAAAATGACAGGCTTTAGATTTGAAAAAGATAGCAATACCATCTATTTCAAATATCTTTGTTGTTGAAGAAATTGAGGCCCATAAAGATTATGGGATTTTCCAAAGGCTATGCAAGCAACTGGAAATTGTTGATTGTTCAACAGTTATACCAAATGACTAATTAATATTTAACTTGTGATTTTACAAAAATGACTCTGAGGAATTTCACATGTTTAGTGACAGAAATGATTATTTCCCTTATATTAATAAGCAATTATTAAATTAGAATTAAGATTTTCCCTTCCAATTTCCTCATTCAGAAATAAGACTCTGTACGTTATTCAGCCAGTCTCTGAGGGATATTGCTGATAGATGAGATTGTCCAAATCCTCTGGGTACATGCCTCTATATCTTGGGTGAGACTCAGAATCCAGTCTAGTGAATTCTTGCTCTCAGGAAATAACCCCTGTCCTTAGAATCTTCCACTGGAATTTAGGATGACTCACTTTATAAAGGGGAAAACCAGCCAGAATAGACTGCGTAGAGATGGATTCTCATCTAGATTGCTAGAGGTGGATGAATGATCAGGTCATGTTCTTAGAAGGAAGAGCTAAAGACTTTTTCGGCCACCTTCTCATTAATGTGTCTACCCTTACCCCCATTTCCTGTTAAAAAATCAAAATTGATTTCCACTCAGGTACACTCTCTTTTCCAAAGGCTTTTTAAGCATTCAATGTTCTTGTGAGAAGTATGTCTTTGGTTTATGAAAGAAAAGTATTGACTTCATTCTATTAATTGACCAGTTATAATAAATAAATCAATTATTAGTCAGAAACTATCTATCTCAGACTTTTCATTCATCACATCAGTTTTGTATCTTCTCCTAAATCTATTAATTGTGTCTCTAAGTTCTCATTCAAGTCATTAAGTTATTGTTAAAATATATATGTATGTGTGCATATGTTCAGATATCTATATGTACTTATATATGTATATCTATATCTATTTATCTAGAATCTGAATTTCACAACAATTCTGGGAGGCAGGTGCTATTATTATCTCAGTTTTACAATTGAGGAAATTGGGACAAATAGGTTACATTGGGGTTAAGTGGCTTGCCCGGGGTCACATAGCTAGCAAATATTTTAAACTGGTTTTGAACTCAGGTCTTCCTGACTCCTGACTTCATTATTCTCTTAGAAGAAAATTAAGAGTAAAATCCTATGATAGAGACAAGATAGTGTTGAAAAATCAGGGACTTGTCTGAGCTCTCCCCCAAACCCCTCCAAACACCTTTAAATAATGTCATAAAATAATACTAGGAAGAGCACAATCCACAAAAGGATGGAGTGAAATAATTTTCCAATCAAAGACAACTTATATGAACAGGAGGAAAGGTATGCAGTGAAAGTCTGGGTGAGAATAGAGCATAGTTCAGCACAGAAGTTACCATCAGGGGCAGCATAGTGGATAAAGCACTAATCCTGGAGTCAGGAGCATCTGAGTTCAAATCCAACCTTAGACACTTAATGCTTACTAGCTGTGTGACCCTAGGCAAGTCACTTAACCCCAATTGCCTCCCAGAAAACCAACCAAACAACCACTACCACAACAAAAACAGATACCATCACTGCCCTGGTTCCAGCAAATCAGGAGCAGGTCTTCGGAGCCACTGAATCAGCAGCAGCCCACAGACAGTAAGGGGTTGAACAACTGGTCAGAAGGAGATTACAGGCATCTCTTTAGTAGCAAGATGCTGTTATTTTGCCCATATACTGGCTCACAGTATATTCTGTGCCTTTCTTTCCATTTGGCTAACTCTGCTTTTTAAGGTAGTTCTCTCTTTGACTTTTTGTAATTTCCTTTACCAACTGGCCTAGTAACGTCTGGGTCACAGTCCTGGGTGGCAGTCCCAGGGTGAGGAGTAGTACTAGTAAACCAGACCTTCTAGCCACAATGAGCAGGGACCCTCCTCACAGTTCTAGAGTTGTGTTTACTTATGAACCAGAGCACAGGCTTTCCTAAGATCATGCCACTTTGGAAGAACTGAAAACTTACAGGTCCCTAGAAGTATCTCTGAAAACAGCTATACTAAACTCCTGAAGATTGGGACAGTGTACCCTCCACCGTGGAAAGAAAGTTTTATTTAACAAAGAGTTAAAAATCAAGTAATGGGCAAGGAAAATAAACAAACAAAAGAAAAAATTTCTGACCAAAATAGTTACTGTGGTGACAAGGAAGATTAAAATAGACATTCAGAAGATAACAAAGTCAAAGCTCCTGTATCCAAAGCCTCCAAGAAAAAAAAAAGAATTGGTCTCAAGCCATGGAAGAGCTCAAAAGGGATTCTGAAACTCAAGTAAGAGAATTAGAGGAAAAATTGAGAAGAAAAACAAAAATGATGTAAGAAAATAATGAGAAATGAGTCAACAGCTTGGTAAAGGTTGATAAAGCTTGGAAAAGGTGACAGCCAAAACAAAAACAAAAAAAAAAAAAAAAAAAAAAAAAAAAAAAAAGGCCAAAGAAAATAACATCTCATAAAATAGACTAGGCCAGCTGATAAAGGAAATACAAAAAGCCAAGGAGGAGAGTACCTTAACAAAGAATTGGTCAAATGGAAAGAAAGGCACAAAAAAATCACTGAAAACAAAAACAACAACAACAATTTAAAAAATAGAATTAGAAAATGAAAAAGGAAGTGCAAAAGTTCACTGAAGAAAATAATTCCTTAAAAATTAGAATGGAGAAAATGTAAGCTAATGACTTTATGAGAAATCAAGAAACAATAAAACAAAACCAAAAGAACGAAATAGAAGGCAATGTTAAATAACTCACTGGAAAAACAAAGTCACCTAGAAAAATAGATCCAGGAGAGATAATTTAAAAATCACTGGACTAGCTGAAGGCTGTGATAAAAAAGACCCTATTCATTATCTTTGAAATTGTCAAGGAAAACTGCCTTAAAATTCTAGAATCAGAGGCTAAAATAGAAATGGAAAGAATCCAATGATTACCTCCTGAAAGACATCCAAAAATGAAAACTCCCAGGAATATTATAGTCAAATTCCAGAGCTCTCAGGTCAAGAAAAAAACATTGCAAACAGCCAAAAAGAAACAATTAAAATATCATAGATTCACAGTCAGGATAACATAAGATTAGCATCTTCTACATTAAAGGATTAGAGGGCTTGAAATATGATATTCTGGAGGGCAAATGAGATTGGATTACAATAAATTATCTTTTATCTTGAAAAACTGAGTATAATTCTTCAGGGGACAAAAGTGGCATTCAATGAAGGTTTTCAGGTATTCTTGATGAAAAGACCAAAGTTGAATAGAAAATTAGACTTTCAAATACAAGACTCAACGGAAGCATAAAGAGGTAAACAGGAAAGGGAAATGATAAGGGATTATGGTTAAAAGATATTGTTAAACTATTTACATTCCTACATGGCAAGATTATACCTGTAATTCATAAGAAGTCTCTCATTTTTTTTTATTATAGCTTTTTATTTACAAGATATATGCATGGGTAATTTTTCAACATTGACAATTGCAAAACCTTTTGTTCCAATTTTTCCCCTCCTTCTCTCCCCCCTGCCCATGGCAGGTAGACCAATACATGTTAAATATGTTAAAGTATATGTTAAATACAATATATGTATACATGTCCATACAGTTATTTTGCTGCACAAGAAGAATTGGGAAGTCTTTCATTGTTAGGGCAGTTAGAAGGAATACATGTAGATAAAGGGCACAGGTATGAGTTAAATGGGAAGGAACAATATCTAAAAAATTAAATTAAGTAGTGAGAGAGGTATGGACTGGGAAAAAGGGAAAGGGAGAGGTAGAATGGGGTAAATTATCTCATATAAAAGAGGCAAGAAAAAGCTTTTACAGTGGAGGGGAAGAGGAGGGAAGTAAAGAGGAGTTAGTGAACCTTGTTCTCATCAGAATTGTCTCAGAGATGAAATAACAGACATACTCAATATGGGTAGAGAAATCTATCTTACTGTATAGGAAAGTATGAGAGGAACATGTGCAAAAATGCTTTTGTAACTGGAAACTCAGTGGATGATCACCAGTTAGAGAATGGCCGAATAAGTTATGGTATATGAATGTTATGGAATATAATTGTTTTATAAGATGATCAACAGGATGATTTCAGAAAGGCCTGGAAAGACTTACATGAACTGATGCTAAGTGAAGTAACCAAGAGAACACTGCATAAAGCAACAACAAAATTATGCGAAGATCAATTCAGATGTACTTGGTTCTTTTCAACAATGAAGTGATTCAGGCCAATTCCAATAGACTTGTGATGGAGAGAGCCATCTGCCTCCAGAAAAAAGGCTGAATGTGGATCATAACATAGTACCTTCATTTTTTTTTGTTGTTTGCTTGTTTTTTTTTTCATTTTGATCTGATTTTTCTTGTGCAGCATGATAAATGTGGAAATATGTATAGAAGAAGTGCACATATTTAACATATATTGGATTACTTGCTGTCTAAGGGAAGAGATGGGGAAAGGGAGGGAGAAAAATTTGGAACACAAGGTTTTGCAAGGGTAAGTGTTGAAAAGTATCTTTGCATATTTTTGAAAATAAAAAGCTATTATTTTAAAAAAAGAAAAGCTGGGAAGGGAATTAGTGGAGGGATGTGTTTGTATATGTATGTGTTTGTGATAAACAGGAGTATAAATTGAGAAAGGGGGTAATCAGGAGCAAAACAGTTTTGACGAGGAACAGGGTAGAAGGAGAGAGAGAGAGCACTGAATAAATTGGGGGGAAGATAACAGTAATAGTAATAGTGAAAAATTTTTTATTGAGAACTGAATAAAATGTATAAAAATGTCATCCCTAATTGATAATTGATCAAAAGATATGAAGGATTTTTTTAATGAAAAATTGCTCTCTCTATTGATTGGACAAATGCAAATTTAAACAATTCTGAAAGACTACCTCATACCTTTTAGTTTGAACAATAGGATAAAAGAGGAGTATTACAAATAGAGGATATGAGTGTAGGTGGAATTGTGAACTTATTCAACCAAGGTACAGAGCAATTTGGAATTGTGGCCAAAGGGCTATAAAACCATGCATACTATCTGACCTACAAATATCACAACTAGATTGTATCCCAAAAGAAATTAAAAACAAAAAAGGACCCATTTGTACAAAAATATTTAGAGCAGCTCTTTTGTAGGGGCAAAGAATTAAAAATTAAGGGAATACCCATTGCAGAATGGCTGAACAAATAGTGTTGTGTCATAAGAAATGATGAGTAGTATCCTTTCAGAAATACCTAGAAAGATTTCCATGAGCAAATGCAAAGTGAAATGTACTGTGTATAAAGTAGTGGTAATATTGTAAGATGATCAGTTGTGAATGACTTAGTTATACTCAGCAATACAATGATCCAAGATAACTCTGAAGGACTTATATGAAAAATGCTATCAGTTTTCAGAAAAAGAATTGATGGTTTCTGAATACAGATTGGAGCACACTTTTTGTTTTTTACTTTATTTTTCTTTTTTGCTTATAGTTTCTTTCATAACTTGACTAATGTGGAAAAGTGATGGTGATGGTATGGAAAGAGTGAAAGGAAGAGAATTTGGAATTCAGTGCTTTAAAATTGAATGTTAAAATTGTTTTTATATATAAGTGGGAGGTAAATACTAAATAAAAATTTAAAAAAGAATAATATCCTAGGACATTCTATGATAATATTAATCTTTTCAACATTCTTTTGAATGCAAATCTTTTACCAGTTATAAAATTCACCTGCAAAATTTACCTGTGCTATCACCTTGCCCACATTTCTCCATCTTATCCACAAAGCATTTCATAAGAGACTTTGTCAAATACTGTGCTAAAATATAACATTTGTTTAATGGAATTCCCCGATCCATAAATTTAGTAAAGGAAATGAGGTTAGTTTGGAATGACATTTTTACTGAACCTATAACAGTTCCTAATTTTCCCTACTATTATGGTTCATGAATCAGCTGTTTGATTTATGTGACTATTTGACCTCTAGTTTATTTTTCTGTAGTTTCTACAAATCAATCCTTTTTTTCTTTATGAAAACTGGGATATTTACCTATCTTTAGTTCTATGATATTCTTCCATTCTTCTTGATTTCTCAGAAATTATCCACAATGGATTCACAATCATTTCTTATGCTGTTTACATGTCCTAAGATATAACTTTAGTAGGCTGAGAGACAAGCTCACTTAAAATTGTTCAGTACTCTCTTACTGTCTTTTCTACTGTCTTGGGTTTCAAGCACTTCTTTTAAAAAAGTTTATTTTTCTTTTTTATGATTTGGAAACAAATCTCATTGATTTGGCAAAAAAAAGTAAAATAGAATCAAGTGTTTTTCCTCTTACACATGTCAGCTTTATATCAACTATTCTAAGAACTTATATAGCCAGCCTTCAAAAATCGATAAATAATGAGAGGTACTTGATTATAAAGATTGAGGAATGAATAAGCATTAGGCATTGAAAATGTGTGATTTTTTTTTCAAAGAAAGTTCACACAGAAATGGAGGAAGATAGGATAGTAACTCAATAAGGTAGAAAAGTGGAGAGAGTATTATTTTAATAGTGAGGAAACCAAAGCATGTTTCAGATAGATGGAAATTATCCAGTGAAAAGGGTGAAATTGAACTCATATGAGTAAAGGAATGAATAATGTCTAAGGTTCTTGAAAACCAAGTTGTGGATATACTCAAAGATTTTATCTAGGACCGTTCTCTGTTTTCTTTCTAGACTCTCTAGCTTGGTGACCTCATTTGTTACTATGTGCTTAATTATCAACTCTATGCAGATGGCTCCCAGGTCTATATATGCAGCTCAATCTCTCTCTACAGCACCATCACCAATTCTCTATTAGGCTTTTTGAACTGAATATCCTCTAGGTACTTCAAATCAACAAGTCCAAAACTGAACTCATTTTCTTCCCCCAATATATTCCCTCTTTGAAAATTCCCTATTTCTGCTGAGGGTATCTTTACCTTTCTGGTCAAGCCACAGTTCAAAACCTCAATGTTCATGTGAGTAACTTTTCATTCTGACTCATCCTACATATTAAAACAATTGTCAGATATTGTCATTCCTATTGCTACACCTCTTGACTATGTCTATTCTCAATAACACAGCTACTACCTGTTAGTATCCTAATGTTAACTCAATGGAATTGATACAATGCTTATTGGTTCACACATTGGAGCAAATCCTTACAAGGTATTAAGTCACTAGTATTGATAGAAACAATGCTTAAGTTAACACCTTTGAGAATTCACACATTAGCTCACACATTAGTTACAAAGGTGATAACGCAATAGAATTGATAGAAACAATGTTTATGTTAACACCTTTGAGAGTTCACACATTGGCTCACATATTGGAGTTCACAAGTACCAGAGATTCACAAAGTTAACTTTGTAACTTTGTGAATTCACACCTCCCACAATCCCACTCTCTCAGAGGAGGAGTCAACCTTTAGGTTCACACCTTTAAGAGATCATATATAAGAAGCTGATAGAGGCTCAGTCAGAAATTCAGTTGAAAAGATTGAGAGGGGAGCACTCTGGGAGATTGAGAGCCAGGAGTGAGTGGAGGTGTCAGTTAAGAAGATTCAGAGGGAGCTAGAGGCGACAAAGGACAAGCTGCAAGAACCCTTGAAACCAAGGAAGAAGATAGGTCTCTAAGGAAAACTAACTGGGCTATTTTGGAAGCGACGATAATAAAAGAACTCCTGTCTGCATTTGAAATGATTATTACACGGAACCGAAACTAAGGCTACCTCCAGAAAACCTCCCCAAGAAACCTGCTCCCAGAGAACCATCATATATTATACAAAAGAAGAACACCACAATTACCCTTGTTTAAGCTCTTCTCATGTATTACTGGGATTGCTGTGGTATCTTCTAATTGTTCTCCTCATCTCTGTTCTTTCTCTATTCCAATCTAACTTCTACATAGTGATCAAAATACTTTCCCTAAGGCACAGATTTTATGGTGACAATCTCTTAATCAACATACTTCAGTAGCTTCCTCTTATTTCTAAAATCAAATATATAAATCATTGTTTTTGACATTTAAAGCTTTTTGCAATTTAGCCCAATCCCATTTTTTCAAACTTTTTAATATATTACTCTCCTCATGCACTCTACATCCAACTATAACTGGCCTTTTTTTCTTTAAAATTTTCTTTTTTAAAAATATTAGCAAGCATTTTATGTGCTTTTTTGTATCTTTCCCCTCAAATTAGTAAAACAAAACAAAACTCAATCCCAAACCCCCAAAATGAAGCCCTCAAACTGTGGGCTAGGGAAATAATTCCCCTATTAGTCACAAATGAAAATGTATCTCTTTTACTTTTTTAACTGTAAATAGTCTTTTTCATTCTTTTGGACGCACGGCTTATCACTGCACTGATTAGAGTTCTAACATTGTTGAGAGTTGTTTTTCGTTATCATAGTATACATTTTTTTCCCCTAGCTCTGCTCATTGCTCTGGATCAGTTGACATAGGAATTCCCAATTTTCTTCAAAATGATCCACTTCATCATTTCTTGGGACACAATAATATTCCATTATATCCATTGCCCATTAGGACACTTCTTTAATTGTCAAATTGACAATGCTATGCAAAGAGCTACTATAAAATAGAATCTTTTTTTCTTTGATTTCCTTGAGGTATAGCCCTAAAAGTGGTGTATCTGGGTTCAAGATTATGGATGGTTTGGTAATTTGGGGGATATAGTTTCAAAATACTTTCCAAAATGGCTGGACCAATTTACAGCTTGATCAAGAGTACACTAGTGTACATTGTTATGTACACTGTTAGCTGGCCTTGTTATTCCTCATACATGATATCCTCTGTTTTTGTACTAGCCACGCCCTCTGCCTGAAATGTACCCCCTCCTTACCTAAGAGATCTCTTGGAATCCTCAGTTTATTTCAAAACTCAGTTCTTATCTTCTGCACGAGACCTTTCCTGATTCTCCACACTGCTAGTGCTTCTCTTTTAAAGGTTACCTCATATGTTCTGAATTTACCTATATATCATCATGTTATTTCCTCAGTTAGAATTTTTGCTTTTTGAGGGCATAAATTGTGTCAACTTTGGTCTTTGTATATCCAGTCACCAGCACAATTATGTGGCACATTGTTGCCCTTCACTAAGTGATTGTTGACTTACTGAATGGAGAATATAGGGAATATGGGATAAATGGCACACAGTTTAGGGCTTTCCTAGAGGTTCAGCTAAAGTTCTGTCTTCTGCAAGAAGCTTTTCCCAGTTCCATTTTAATAATACTGCCTTTCCTCTCTTATTATATCAGATTTTCCTATATATTTTATTTGCACATAGCTGTTTCCATACTGTTTTCTCCATTAGGTTATGAGATTCTTGAGGGCAGGAATTGTTTTTTACCTTTCTTTGTATCTCCAGGATTTAACAGTGTTTGGTACATGGAAGGCACTTAGGAAATAATTGTTGACTCATTTTGGAGCCAGAATCTTGGCTTTGCTATTTATTATTATCTTTGTTACTTTAAAGGAATCATTATACCTTTTGGGACTCTGTCTTCTAAAACAAAAAATCAGATGATTAGACACAATATTTTCTAACAATTATTTTAGATCGTTAAAAACTAGAATATTGCCTTATCTATAGCCTATTTCCTTTTCCTTGGAAAGGAGGTAGGGGTTACTTATCAAGAGGAGCTGGATCTGTGCTTTTTTACTGGTATTAGAATTCCTACTGAGGAGATTCCCTTTACCAATGAAGACTACCAAGTACTTTTTAAGAGAGTTATCTGGGGATACTGAGAAATTAAGTGACTTGCTCAGATAGCCAATGTGTGTTAGAGGTAAAGCTTGAGCTCAGGTGTTCCTCAATTTATGGCAAGTTTACTATCCAGTTCTTCCCCAACTTTCTATACCACTATAAGGGTTATACTTCAAAGAAATCAAAGAAAGAAGAAAAGGAGCTATGTTGATAAGATTAAATAATATCACCTCACAGATGAATGGAAAGTTCTATCTATTGTAAAGTTAGTCACATAATCAAGAGGAGTAAGTTGATCTCCACTATCAGAAATAATCTTTCCTTTCTCCAATCTCATAATGTTCTCTGGACTTATGTTGCTGATGAATTTTATTAAGCATTATATTAATTTCACATTTAGATATGAATATGTACATGTAAACATATGTACCTATTTGGTCTAAAAATATTCTTTAGTTTCTAACACAGGCTGTGAATTCCCTTTCCTTCATTCTTCTGAAGGATGATTTTGGGTATAGAGGATGTTCTGAGGAGCAATCATCAAAACATGATGATTTTTCTGTATTGCTAACACCTGTGGCCTATGCAATCTGACAGATACATATACTAATGCATACACTTTTCAAAATTGGAGAAAATTGAGCTCATTATTTAGAAGAATTCTAAATAGCACATCATTAGGTATCCATATAAACTACAATTTGTGCATAGTATCCAATATCTAAATTCATTAGAGTACTTTTGACTACATCAGACAATATTAAGATTAGACATCTTTTACAAGCAAGCTACAATATTTGTTATAATTAATTCACATAAAAATAAATAATTCAGATAAAAAATATGAAACATCTGCTTTCCTGTGTGCTTTATAAAACAAGTCTCTGTGTTTTTTGTCTGAGATGTGCCAGATACCAGGGGAGGGAGATCCTTTAGACAGTTTTCATGAGATGGGAGGGCACCCAGGTGCAAGACAAGTAAGAACAAGAACATTTTTTCACCCATTAGCACCTCATTAACCCCGTGCTAACAGAACTTGGATAGGTTAGTGAAGTGATAATGGAAGAGAGACATAGTTTAGTCAATCCATTCTATTGTTTTTCAAGGGTGTTTGAAATATCCTCTTCCAAAACTGGGACAGCATCATGGGGAAAGGATTTTTGAAAGAGCAGTAAGTATCCTCTTATCACAAAGTTTGTGTCCCTCTCTCCTCACCCAGTATTTTCTTTCCTCCTTGTCTCCCATAGCTCTTTATAAACACATTGTTGGATTGAATCTGTGGATTTATTGTTATAATGAACGCATGTGTGGAAACTTCATCTATTTAGTGCCTGCTTTCTGCCTTAGCTAGCTAGTTAGCTAGTATTTTTTAATAGCAGGTTTAAAGTGTTTAAAGCCTTGTCCCCATGGTTTCTCATTTGATGCTCACAACAAAAACCTAAAGTTTTTATGTGAGATAGATATTATTTTCCCCATTTTACAGATGAGGAAACTGAGGCTATGAAACTAAATTCAGGGTCATATAGCTAGTAAGTATCTGCAGCTGTACTGGAACTCAGGTCTTCCTCATTCCAAGTGAAACTCTCTATCTACTGTTCTAGGAGTACTGAACCTTTCAGAGTCAGCATGTGCCTGAGGTAGGACCTGAACTCAGCTCATCTGGACACCATGGCGGCATCCACCCATTAGGCCAAATGGCTTCTCCTTTATGTATTGCATTCCTGAAATTAAGCATCCTTTCATTAAGCCTTAGTATGGAATATAAAGAGAACATGGATGGACTCTCCTTCATTTTTCCACTTTATCACCGAGCAGGATGGCAAGCCCGCTTCAGGGGCCAGTATGATTTCTGCTCAGTTTGGCAGGCTCCCACCTGCCCCTTAGCTCATCCTGTAAGCCTGGTGCATATCACTTTTTATCTGCCACGCCAGGTTCACCGCCTTGATGTAGGTCCGGCATACTGCCTCCAGTTACCTAAGATGCTCAGCAGCCTTCCATCTGATCCTGCTGTGTCACTTTCATGTCCTAACTTTCTTTCCCAGGGTGCTTTGCAGCTATTGTTTCTACTCTTCCAACTGGGGTTGGAGTGGGAGGGGGTCAACAACGAGCAGGTCCGGCTCCAATTCTAGAATCCAATGGAAGTTTCAGTGCATGGATTTTTATCAAGTAAACAAGAGGTACCTCTGTGCAGAAACACAAGGAGGAAGTGTGGTCCCTGGGGAAAACTCCGATGGGCAGCCGGAGGGGAGCGGTGAAGCCAGGGGGACGAGGGGGACAATTGCATCCTGTCGGGAGGAGAGTTAGGGAGTGTGGCCCCTCTCCGGGGAAAAGGTGGCCCCGGGAGATGTTGACAATGGATCTGGGACTTTTGGGGTGGGAGCAAGCCCTCTCCAGATGCTGCTGACCCAGGGCAGAGCTGTGGCCAACCCGAGCTAGCACAGCTCTGTCTGCATGTGTAGAGTCCTGCGCTTGAATCTTCTTAAAGTTTGAACAGTAAGGTAGTGGGGAGAAATGGTAAAGGGAAAAGACAGAGCATTTGTTTGAACATAGGAATTAAGTTTGGAGAGACCGCCAAAAAGCATCAGAAACTGAAGCGGCATAAATAAGAGATGGGAGAGGCAAGGAGTCAGAGGACCTTAGTTCTAATTGTGCTTCCTGGGAGAATTTAGGTAAATCATTAACTTCTCTAGTCCTCAATTCCTCATCTGTTATGTAAGGAGGTTGGACGAGATGGCTTCTGTCTAGTTCTAGGAGGGGTAGTATTCCTATTGGATGGATTCTCACGGGCCCATTTATACCTGCACACAACGGAACTCCTCAAAGGTCATTTTTGTCTGGGAGACAAATGACAACCAGAGTACAAGGTTCAATCCTACAGCAAGTCTGTGGTTTCTAGGAGGGCGGAAGCAGGATTGTGTGTGTGTGTGTGTGGGGGGGGGGGGGGGCAGCAGTGCTGACTACAACCTACGCTGGCTCTTTCCCATAGTGCACTTGTGTTCATCCCATTAAGCGGAATCTTGTGCCTAGACTGGAGTAAGGAGCTCTGATTTGCAATGGAAGCCTGTGACGACATGTGGCTTTTCCATTTCTCTAGTCATTTTCAAGTTTAGTACTTTTCAAGGCGCTTGAATTAAATTAAGCAAACCCTTGACAAATGTCTTAAGCGAGACGTTTATGCTAGGTAACAAGGGATACAAAGATAGATACAAGCCCAGGCTCTGCTCTCAAAGCGTTTACAATTTATGATGGGTGAAAGGCATGGACACAAATAACTATGATACAGAAAACATCTAAGGACCAGATAATGTGTTTTTCATAAAAAGTTTTTCATAAAAAACTGAAGAGGAGATTCTGAATATGATTTAGGATCAGGGCAGCTTCTGAGTTGTTTTAAAAGAATCTCCATACATGGTGAAGGACCTTCCAAGCATGGGGACAATGTGAGCAAAGACACAGTGACTGGAAAAGGTCATTCTTTCTGGTACAACAAGTAAAATCTATCTCCCAGAATTCCTATTTGACTCCAACAGTGTTTAACTTTCAATTTGTGGATAGGAGTCTATGATATATTCTGCACTTCAAAGGATGCCTTTTGGGGTATGGTAAAAAGATCATCTTTAATACAGTAGCTATGTTTCTGCAACTGGATTATTGCCATTTTAGTCAAAAATGAATGAAATATGCAATTTTGGAACCTTTATTTCTAAATTATATCCAAATTTTAAGCCGTTTTCAAAGGGATATAGCTTGATACAGTGAGCCTTGGGGTACAGTCTTGTCTCTTAATACCTATTGGCTATGTAGTTATGACCTCTCAGTGCCTCAGGCATACTTTAAGGTTATAAATTACAAATAAGTTGTCCATTTCTATTGCTGGTGTTTCCATATCATTTTCCCACACCAATGAAATTAAAGATCCAGAAAAAGAAATTAAGAAATTATCCCAATTGCTTCTATAGACTCTATCTTGTAATCTGGAAACACTCTTTTGTACAGAGTAGAAAACAGCAAGTCACATTTTTGTAAGTTATTCTACAGTTAGATTTAAGAGCATACCTAATGATGCATCTCTCCTATTTCTACTTCAATTGTTTTTCCTATGCTGCTTCAGGAAATAGCATAGGATGTTGAATATTGCCCTACCTCATAGGTAGAAGCCGAAGCTTAGAAGTCTTTCAGGATTAAGGCATGTGATTTTTGTTCAATGTCATTTGTGCCACAATGAGAATTTCCCAAGAGGATATAAGAATGGCGCTTCTGAACAAAGCTCTCATTTATAATGCTTAATCTAGGAAACTTTTCAAAGCCCAAGTGAACATTCAGGGACTTTTTACTAATGTTTTAGAAATTTGGATAACCAAATTTTTTTTTTTCATTTCTCTTTAGATAAGAAATATTTTTCTTTCATTAGAAGGTAATGTTCTGAAACCAGAATAAATGATGATAGCACAAAAATACCTGTTACACAAAGAAAAACGATCAAGAAACATGACCAGAAAAAATAAGAATCTTGCTGTGTTCAAAATGATGATTTATGGTATAATTTATCTTTGGACCCTTTATAGAAAATCAACATCTGCATCTTAATGAATGCATTGAAGAGATGGATAGAATATGTTTGCTAATGTATGATAGCTTATTTTAGTGTAGAACCAAAGCATATTCAGTGTTTGTATTCTAATGGAATAGAGCATTATACCCCCAGCTTCTCTGGTAGTCTCTAAACCAATTCTTCTGTCTGCGATGAAGTTATAGCTTTCCATGAATATTTGGGGCAGTTTTGAACAAAAATCTGTAAATCTTATATTAAATTTGCATCACAGAGAATGAAATGAGAAGAACTAGGAGAACAATTTATACAATATCAAAAATATTGTAAAAAAAAAAAGCAGCTTTGAAAGACATAAGAACTCTGATCAGTGAATTGTTCTATCACAACTGCAGAGGCAATGATGAAATGTTTTCCATCTCCTAACAGGTTCTTGACTCACGGTATAGAAAGAGATATATACTTTTGCACATGGCAAATGTATAGATTTCTTTTGCTTGACCATGTTTGTTACAAAGGTTATGTTTTCTTTTTTTTTTAATTGGTATGTGTGAGGAGATTTGAAGAAAAGGAGATGGGAACTAGCAATAGTGTTGCAAAAAAAAAAAAAGACTAAAGAGGGTCACTGAAGCATTTTTTTAAAATGCACAGAAGAAAGTTCAAAAGGAAACACAGACAAGCAGGACAGCTTTGAAAATAACATGTTGAATTTATTATAGGCTTTTTTTTTTTAAAGCAAGCTATATGGAGTAGAGATTGTGGTTTCATAAATAATTTCTTTTTGTGTTCTACTTTGCATGTAGCAATACATCGTTTTGTAGTTTAGAATGAAAAATCAAACATTTTAAAAAATCTGCATCAGATTAAGACAACCTTAAAGAACTTATGATGAAAAATGTTACCCATCCCTAGAGAAAGAGCTGATGGCATCTGAATATAGATTGAAGCATATTTTTAAAACTTTAAAAAATTTTTTCTTAAGGGTTTTCTTTTGGGGGAAGAGGTCTGTTTTTCCTCCCCCAAAAAATTACTAATATGGAAATGTTTTTCATGACTATACATGTAGAAGCTATATCAAATTGCTTACTTTCTCAACTGAGCAGGGGGAGGGATAGAAGGAAGGAGGGAAATTTGCAACTCCAAGTTTTAAAAATGAATGGTAAAAAAAATTATTTTTACGTGTAATTAGGGAAAATAAAATCCTAAATAATTTTTAAAATTTGTATTAGATTAAAGCAGTTTTAAACTAATCATTCTTCATTTCCAAAAGATTAAAAAGTTACTGGAGGTGAAATGAAATGCTTTCTAATTATTTATAGGACTTATATAGAACTTATACTATCCATTTTTTTCACTGCAAAAAACCTGAAGTATACTGATTTCAGGAAGTATTTGAAGAGAATTCCCTGAATAATTTTGTTATTTTTTTTTATTCATTCGGGGGCAGCTATCATGGATATTTGAAAATGGAGCTCAAGTTCTAGATATGTTGAATTTTAGGCCATAGCTATCATGACAGAAGCAACCTTTCCACTCACCCCTGCAAAGTTCACTTGGTTAGAAATGTATGAGAAGTTTGCTACTTGATTTGTAAGTTAATATGTCGCATTTTAAAATGCCTTTAGCAGAAAAGGTCACAGAGGGACTGTGAATAAAAACTATTAAATGGGGTCGGTAGACAAGATAATGGGCAACAGGAAGGATGGAAAAGGTATTAAGAAAAAGTAAAGAGAGGTATATATGAAATAATTATTATATGCTTGTAGAAGGGTAAGCTTGCATTTGAAGAACCAAATGTATGAACATATGAAGAACCAAAATAGATAAACCATTCATTTTTAATAAGCCTCAATAAGAAATAAAGCCTAAAAGAAAAATTAGGTTTGGGACAAATAAAAAAAAATACAAAACTAAATTAATTCAGACATAACATAAATAACATACACCACTGAAAACAAGACAAGACAAAGGTCTCTTTATTTTCCCTTTGGGGTTTTCACCTGAAGAAATAAATCAGAGACTACCAAATTAATTGCCATCTAAGAAAACAAACCATTAGAAACAGTGAGGATTGAGACTGCACACCAAATGATAGGATTGTATTTGTATTTGTCTCTTTTCCATACCTGACACTGAATCAAGTCAGCATGCATTTGTCCTACAGTCCTCTTACTCTGGGCTAACAATGAATCATTAATAAGTTCTTTGAGAAAGACTCTCTAACAAGTTGTCTCCCCTAATAATAGTATCAATTTCACCATATTTTCTCTGTACCCCAATAAATATCTCATGTAGAACAAAATCAAAAGCCTTTCTAAATTCATGACAAATTAGATCTCACTTCCCTGAAGGATCGGCTCACCACTCTCCTGAAAAATCAAACTGACAGAATTTATTTTTCTCAAATACATTTCGATTTTTTCATTATTCCCTGGGACCTACTAGTTTGCAAAATTATTTTTTAGATATGTTCCAATATTTTTCCAGGTTACGTTGACAAATTATTAATTTTGAGTTATTATATTTCTCCTTTTCAAAGACAAGTACTCTAATTGCCCTTTTCTTGTCTTGAAGAATCTAATCAGTCCCCCAGGAGTTTTCTAAGGTAACTGCTAATGGCTCTGTCATATTTTAAATTCTCTCAGCTAGAATATCAAACTATAAGGACCTCGCTGCTCCCCAAGCTTTTCCAGGGTTTAGGAGCCCAGAGGCTAAAAGAGGTCTTATGATATCAATCTCTGGGTCAAGATAGCCTGCTATTCCTTCATAGGCACTGCTGTTGCAGCAAGACATATTGTATTGTAAACAAAGCTTAGGACCAGAGTAAATGTTATATATGGTTTGAATAAAAAAAGAAACAAATTTTTAAATAAGCATTTATTATGTGCCTACTATCTATCAGACATTGTGCTAAGTGCTGAGGATACAAAGAAAAAGAAGTTAGTCCCTGCTCCCAAGGAGCTCATAGCCCTAATTAAGGAGACAATATTAAAACGATGATGTATAAATTATATACAGACAGAATAAATTGGAGATAATCTCAGAAGGAAGGCATTGGTATAAGAAAGGATCAGGAAAGGCTTCCTATAGAAAGTGGGATTTTAGCTAAGACTTGATGGGAGCTAGGTAAGCCAGGTGGTAGAGACAAGAAGGGAAAAATACCAGATCTACAACCAGTGAAAAGGTCTTAAAATATGGAGTATTTTTTGTGGGAAGAACATCAAAGGAGGCCAGTGTCACTAGGCCTCAAAGTATGTGGTGATGGAGAATGGGGGAGGGAGGTATATAAAAACTGGGAATGGAGGAAAGGTCCAGGTTGTGAAGGGCTTTGAATGCCAGAAAATTTTATATCTGATATTGAAGGCTACAGAGAGTCATTGGAATTTATTGAAAATCTGGGGTGACATGGTCAGACCTGTGCTTTAGCTGAGTGAAAAATGGTCTGGAATCAGAATATCTACACTTAGGATATCTAAAAGACCTTAGAAGGTTATTCTAGCAATTGCCGTTAGTTAAAATGTGTAGTTGGGGAAGATGGTTCACTTCTCAGACTATCCCTCAGCCCAACAGATGTAATCATTGAAAGTAAGAGGCAGGTTATAGATAGATAAGATGTTAAAAGTCTTAAAATATAATCCAAAGAGAACCCTACTGCTTAACCCTTTAAGAAGTACTAAAAAAGTTTTTTATATAGATTAGAAGGGCAGCTGGCTATTAATTGGTTTAAGACTGGCCGCACCCGGGTGGTTTTTAAAAAAACAAAAACAACTAAATTTTCACAGTAAAACCAAACATGTAAAGATTAGAAGCAAAACATGAAATTGAGGGAGAGAGAAATGTTTTGCAGAAAGTTTCTCTATAAAGGTCTCATTTCCAATATTTACAGGAACTGATCCAAATTTATGAAAATAAGAGCTATTGTCCAACATATATACAAAGAATATGAACAGATAGCTTTCAAAGGAAAAACAATTATATAAAATGCTGAAAATCATTAATCATCATATAAAAGCCAATTGAAACAATTGGTTCTACCTCACCCCTGGACCTCACCCCTGTCAGATTGATAAGTATTGACAAAAAAAAAGAAAGAAAAGAAAATGGCAAATATTGAGGGACTGTAGGTAAACAAGAACCTTAGATCACTGTTAGTGAAGCTATAAATTAGTCTAAATATTTAAGAAAACAATTCAGAAACATTCCAAACTAAATTATGCATACCCTTTGACCCAGAAATAGTATTTTTAGGCATCTATACCAAACAAAACAAAGAAAGAATAAAAGGATACAGATATACACACACATACACATGTACTTTTATGTTCAAATTATGGCATATGAATGTGACAGAATGCTATGTGCTTTAAGAAATGTAAGGAAGTTGTTAAGAAAAACTTGGGAAGACATTTATGAACTGATGTACAATGAAGTGGGCAGAATCAGGAGAATGATTTATAAAATAGTAATGTAAAAAATGAAGAACTTTGAAAATTTTAAGAACTTTGATCAAGACAATGACCAACCATGGATTCATGAATTCTAATGATGAAGAATGTTTCCCACTTTCTGAAAGAGAAATGATAGACAAAATGCAGAAAAAGACATAAGTTTTTGAACATGGCCATTGTAGGAATTTATTTTTCATTATGTGTAGGATTACAAAGATTTTTTTTCCTAATTTCTCAGTGAGGGTAGAGGATGAGGTGAAAGAGGAGAGAAAAAGAAATACTTACTAATTAAAAAGAACAAAAATTGAAATCTTCTAGTCTTGAAGGCAGGATAAGCAAGAATTAGCTACATGGAATATGACCTGTTTTTACTAGAAAGCAGGAGAAAGGGGCTTTTCCATCTTCTTCCTATCCTCTCCTATGAGCCATAGCATTTTTCAACAGATCAACTAGCAATAGACATACTATCCAGTAAGAAACAGAGAAAGAAATATAAACACAGAAAGTTGGAGATAGGAAGCAGCATGCATGAGTGTGACCTCTGGGAGACTGAAGGTCTTCAAGCAGAAAGAAGCTTATCAATTGTTGGGATAATGTAAAGAGTACTGATGTTTCTAGTAAAGATAAAACTAGATTTTTGCTGAGTTCCCTTCAGAGTTTATGATTCTAGAAATATTTATATATAGAAAGGACAAAAATAATGTGTAAATTTGGCTTAGAATCCATCATTTTCAGTTTGTTTTCATATATATTCTCTTGTTTTATCCTTATAACAGTGCTATGGTATAATAGAAAACAAACCAAAACATTGACTCTATAGGCAAAAAGGCTTGGAATCAAATCCCATTTGTAATGTTTACCATTTAAGTGACTTTGGATAAGTAACTTATTCTCTGTGAACCTCAATTTCCACATCTGTAAAATGGGAGGGTTGGACTATATAGCTCTAAATATACAATTCTATAAGGATAGAGACTTGAAGTCTTGAATTATCCAAGATTACAGAGGTAAAAGCAATAGAGCAAGCCTTAAGTTTTTAGCTTTGAAGTTCAATGCCCATTTACAATTTTATGAATACAAATGTTTTTTATACACATATATAAATGTATATGTAGATATAAAATGTGTATACTACATATGTGTAACATATGTACATATAAATATGTGTGTATATATTAAAATGCATATACTATATACAGTATGTACTAGGTTAGTATGTATACTATATACTAAAATGTGTATAATATCTATAGATAAATAGATAGATAGATAGCACATACTAGGCTAGTTGTCCTCCAAGCTTGAAAAGAACTAAAATGACATCACCATGTTGGGTCAAGGTTCAATGTGTCCAATCATGGCTGATCAAACCGGCAAGAGCTCAGGCGGTTCTCTCACAGGTCAGGCACAGATAGTCCATGTGAAGATTTGGAATGGAGCTCTCTAAATCTGCACATCTCCCATTTCTTTTGAAATTCTGGTTGCTCATAGAGCACAGTACCTTCTTTGATGCAGGCACAATCGATTACAAAGTTCTAAGTACATAGTATGGAATATAGCATCGCATATGCATGTTTTTATATATGTGTGTATATATTATATGTAATATATATATAATACATACATTTGTTATTGAGTTATCCCTGTTGTGTCCAACTCTGAAAGGACCCTCTTTGGAGTTTTCTTGGCAAAGATAATAGAAGAGTTTGACATTTCTGACTTCAGCTCATTTTACACATGAGGACCAGAGACAAACAGGATTAACTGACCTGTCCAGGATCATGCAGTTAGCAAGTATTTGAGGCCGGCTTTGAACCCAGTATTCCAGACTCTAGGTCTAGAGCTCTATCCATCTGCTGTACCACCTAGTACATATGTAATCTATGTACACATATACATACAGACATACTTAAAGACACATAAACACACAGACACACAAAATTCCAATTTGTCTCACTGTGTCCTCGGCTTCTAACACAGTACTTGGAATATAAAAGGAATTTAATTAGTGATGGTTTATTGATTATAGTCACAGGCCAAATCTTTTCCCCTGCCTGTTTTTATATGGTTCCTTAGCTAACTTTTAAAAAAATGAAATAGAACTTTATTTAAAAACATAAAAACCATTCTAAGCTTAGGCTATATACAGAAACAAGGAGCATATATCTGGCTTGTAGGCCATATTTTCATGATTAGTGGTTTATATTTCTCTCTCAGATTCTGTATTTCCTATCATTCCATTACAAATTCTTTCCCTATCCTAACTTACTTTTTAAAATTTCTTCCCAATGGATCAATTCTTTTTAAAAAAATTCAAAATTTAATTTCTATTTCTCTCCCTCAAGATTCCTTCACCATCACCATCCTCTCTTCAATCCTGGATGCTTTTCTCTACATATTTTATTCTCCTACATATTTTTTCTTTTTTGGTGTTCCCTTCTTGCTTTTCATCTCATCTCAGATAAAAAAAATTCAAGGACAGAATTAAAACTCTTCTTTTATTTGGTTCACCTACAATTTAGTTGATTAGGAGGTTAATGAAAACTGTAATGATGAACACAATGTAACTGCACCCTGGAGGAGAAGGCATGACAAAGCCAAGGTCTTATAGTTCTTTAGACATATGTTCCTGCCAGTCATGGGGTCATATTCCATTCTTTACACCAATTAAATCCAAGAGACAAGAAATGAGGTCAATGATACAAGGCAATTCCAAAAAAGAGCTCCGTGACTGATGCTGTGCTTTAAAAACAACACAAAAAACCCCTACTTCTTCCTCAAAGACATATCCAGGACTCCTAACACAGTATTCTGACAGGTCAATTTCAGATTGGGAACTTTTCTACTTGAGGAGCCATATGGGACTCTGTTGAATTCAGACCATTATAAAGATAAGCTCTGGTTCAACCAAAAGCGCACAAGTTCACACTTGCTATCAAAGCAAGCAACAGCCCCCCTACCTCTACGTCCCAATCCCTTCAGGAGCACTTAGACTCACCCATAGGATTAAACAGAAACCTAAAATGTTCATGAGAAAAAGCACAACTCCTCTCAAAGAAAGTATGTAGAAAATGTCTCCTTCTATAATGAGATTCTTAAGAAGAATTATTGCTAACTGAAGTGGGAAAGGAGAGACTACCTACCTACAAGCATTTAAAAGAAAGAAAGAAAAATATGTCCATGTATGTAAAAGCAGAGATCTTCTGAATATCCTTTACTAATAGAGTAAAATATATATACATTAACACCATATATACTGAAAACTAATGGAAAAAAATCTGGTAGGGAACCTAGTTCATAAGAACAAAAAAAATCTCTACGTAGAAATCTCACATTAATCCCTGAAATACACAATCAGGGAAAATGAGACACAGCTGGAAAATCCATGATGCAGATAAGAAGAATGCCTGTTCAGCATTAGTAGGGAATACAGAAACTTAAGTAGTTTAAAGTGTAAAGATTATGGACCAGCTCTTTACAAAATACTCACTGGAAGTCAAATTCTCATAAACATTAGAGAGACTGACTCTTCCCCTATGCCCAAGTGCAATGGGATAAAATTTTTCTTTCAGGATATTATTTAGCTTGAATGAAGTGGGGCATTCTCTCTGGACTCTCCAAAAGGAAATGGGCCTTTTGAGCATTTTTTTCTCTTGGATCTTTGGTCTAAGTTTATCTAATTCTAAGTATCTAAGTAATATTCCTCAATTCTTCTTTCATAATCTCTCATTAAATATGTCCCTCTGTATCTTTGAGGGTGGGAACAAGATGATTTTAAATCAAAAGAAATCATGGAGGCAGGAAAAAGGTATCAGCTCTGGATTTAAAGGACCTGGATTCAAATCCAGCCTCTGTTTCTACTTGTGAGAACCCAGGCAAATCACCAACTCTCTGCCCAGATCATTTTCCTTATTTGTAAAATGAGGCTTTTGGATTTGTTGATCTCTGATGTTCTTTCTATGTCTAGATCTATGATTCAAGTTTTTAAAAGATGGCTCTCCTTTTCCATTCTCACTATTTATCCCTCTAGTTCATGCACATATCAGTTTTTTGCCTATAATGCTTTAATAATGGCCTTCCAATTTACCCTTCCTTCTCCTATCTCTTCCCTCAACTAATTTATACTATACATGGCTATTAGAGAAGTCTTCCTAAGCACTGCTTTTATCATGTCATTCCACTGTTTGAATTTTTCAGTCTGCCATTCAAAATCTTACTTAATCTTCCCACAACTTATCTTTCTAGTCTTATCTCAACTTGTGACTTTTAGAACCCTGATTCTTTGCTCCTTTTCCATCACTGTGCTTTAGCTTATGTACTCCCAAATATCTAGAAGATCCTTATCCCCACCTATCCAAATTCTACTCATTCTTTACCATTTCAAAGTTCATTTCATTCACACTGCCTTTTCTGATCATCACAACCCCTTTCTCTGACAGCCTATAGCATTAATTACTCATATAGTTCATTTGGTAATTAAGAATTGGCCTGAACATCTGTTCTTTCAATGTCTTGAATTATTATTTATTTTTTAATGCTAGTTGTCTTTTTGTGTGTTTGTCTCCCCAAAGTGAATGGTAAGATTCCCCTTGGGGAGATGGTGTGGGGACACTGAAGCTTCTAGCAGAGTATTTTGGTCATAGTAAACAATTTGATAAGAATTAGCTGGTGATTTTTTAAAATTTGTATTTTATTTGTATTTATTCATACAAATATATAATATCTTGCCAAATTTTATCTTCTAAATAAAAGTAAAGATGATTACTTTTCTTTTATTTGAGATACAAAAGATATAAAGTGATAGTATTATTTAGGGAATTCCTATCAAATAACAAGATTAAGTTTCTAAAGACACACATGAAATGTCTCATTATTTTTTACTTCCCCACCCCTAACTCGCATGACAGTTTGTTATTAGTTTAGCTTACTTAGGATTATAGGATCACACATGAAAGGTAATTTAAGAGCTTCATTTAGCCTTCATTATATACATGAGTAAATTGAGGTCCAGTAGTAGTCTATTTAAGATGCTTACCAGACTCACAACTCCCTTCTTTCTATCATTTTCTATGCTGAAACTTCAGAAATGCATCTGATGATGTTTTAATCATATAGTTGATGAGTTTCAAATCTCCACATTATTAAGAAGAAATTTTGGTCAGTTACATTCCTCAGAACACAAAGGGATTAAAACAGTTCTTTAGAATACGATTCAAGGTTCAAATTAATATATCTGCAATAGTGAAAGAATAAATTACTGAAACTTCATTATAAAATAGATTTCAATAAAGGGCAGATTTATATTGGAGATTATTTCAGGAAATTCAGTATTTTTTTTTTGGTCTGGTGAGCATATGTGTTTAACTAAAATGGTTTACTTGGGTTTGTGAATCTCTCTAAAATAGGGAAAACCACTGGTTTATTAACAGAATAAAACAAGAGATATGAGTATAATGGGGTTACATAGATCTAGGTAAGGGAAAATACTGAAGTGAAGTTGAAGAGATATTGGGAAAAGTTGGAGGATCAGAATCATAGTGCTGGAAGAGATCTCAGAGATCATGCATTCTACTCCTTCATTATGGAGAAGAAGAAATGAGGTCCAGTGAAGTTATGTGATTTGTCAAAAGTCAGCAGATAGTATGAATCTGAGGTGGTATTGGAAGTCAAACCCTGAGGTCTGATTCCAGAACCACTGCTCTGTTGGGCTAATGGTTTTCTGTAATGGGCCAGAATTCTGGAGAAATTCTTACAATAAGGCGTTAACTCAGTGGAACTGATAATACAATGGTTATCTAGTTTAGCATGGTGATTAATAGTTTTAGTTCAGTACATGTACTTAGTACTTAATATAGTTCTACAAGATTCACACCTATTCTACAAGATTGACACCTATGGTGATGTAATTAAAATAGAGTATATAAGAGCCAAGGACTGGACTAGAGAGACACTCCATCTTTGATCAGGCTCCTGGTGGCTCTCCTCCTACTTCCCCCACTGAGACCAAGGCCTGTCTGAAGGGCCTCCAGAAAACTAACCCAGGCCCCAGGCAAGGAGAAAGACTATGAAGGAGACAATAAAAAATTTGGACTTTATCCCTGGATATTCTTGTTGTGGTGATTACTCAGCTGAAACAAAGGCTAGTCCAAAGACCTCCAGAAAGCTAACCAGAACACTACAGTTTTCATAAATTATTGTTTCAGTTTCTGTTACTTTCAGCAACTATGAATTTGCAAATATGGTAATCTATTAGTTTTGAGGAACAAGTGACCAAAGGAGCTAAAATGCCTTTACATGTACCAAGAATTAAATATTAAATTTAGTATTCTGTTTATGGTAGTATGGTGTAGTAGATAGAGAATAAACCTTAAAACCAGAAAAAAAAATGGGGTTTTAATCCTGTTTCTCACACATACTCCCATATACACATACTGTGTGATCCTCGGCAAGCAAAACACTTAATTTCTCAATATTTTAGGCAATTCCCTAAAACTCTAAGTTGCAGAAAAAGTGTTCCCTTGTATTAGTTAAAGTTCTCTCACTGCAATCACAATCCAATGCTTCTCTTTCTTTCCTTTCCTCTTTGTATTCCCTTCCTCATTCTATCCCCTCATAATTCTTCTCCCCATTGCTATCCATCTCCTTTCACCACTTTCCCTCCCATCCCCATATTCCTACCTTTCCCTTTCCTTATTCCCTTTTTTCTTTTTTTCCCTATATCTTCTACTCTCCTCTCTAACTTTCTCCTTATTCCCATTTCCATCCTTCTCCCTCTTTCTTTCCTATTCCATCTTTATCCCTGTCTATATACTGATTCCCTTAGTGCATGTCTAGAGTGCTATAGACCAAAGGAACTAACATCAACTAAAACTTACAGAATTTTCAAACTTACCAAGAGGAAGTAGAATCTCTCAGTGCTCTGCTTCTGCTCTCCATCTTTTAGTCCCTTAGGGATCCACTGGACTAGATGACTTCTAGGGTCCCCACTAGTTTTGCCATTATAGTTCTATCCCAGACCCCAGAGAAGACTATAATATAGACCAAGCTAGTTACGTAAAGGAATTTTAAGAGAAGGTAGTCTCTACCTTATTTCAGATAACATCATTTTTGTACCATTTTACAAATGATACAAAGGAAAAATAATTTTTATTAATACCATTTTTAGCATTAATCTACTTTAATCCATTTAGTGAATTGATAAAAAACAAACAAACAAAAAGCTCTCAAACCTTAGACTTTGTAGTTTAGGCTCTATCTCAGATCCCAAGCCAGTATACCCACTTTAATAATTCATTCAGATTCCAAATATGAGATGGTCTTTTCTACAGTTTAACATAGTGTATAAAGAGGGTTGGAATCATAAAAATAAAAACAAAACAAAACAAAACAAAACAAAATAAGCCTGGGTTCAAAGTCTATCTCAACTAGGTTTGTAACTTTTCTGGGTTTCAGCTTTCTCAGCTACAAAATGATGGGGGGGAAATCATAGCACTCATCTTCAAGAGTTGTGAAGTTCAAAAGAGATAATATCTATATAGTAATGTATAAATATTAGCTATAGACTGTCTCACAGCTGGGACCCTGGAGATAGAATTATGTGAGACTCCAGTGTACTCTGAGCATAATATAATAAATATAGTTTATATCAATACAATATTATTAATAACCACACGAGTCATTTAGGCTCTTTCTAAATTCCATTTTGTTCTTTTTTATATTTTTAATTTTTCTGACCCAGACTAACTAGGTAGAATTGTTCAGGTTTTCAGTTATTTCCCATTTCAAAAGAGTAATTAAGAACTGCTCAAGGAGGAACAGGTCCTCATGGACTTGCATTTTGAATACTTTTGCTAGTCAACCTGAATGACAACACTTAATTTATAAGGGAGAATTTATAGACTTATATAAAACAACAGACAGTCAATCAATAAAGGATGATAATAACAGCATGTAATATCAAAGAACATTAGGTCTGAGGTATGGTATGGGGAAAGAAGTGGGCAGTTAGAAACCCTATTATTTGAAAAAGGTCAGGCTACTGTAGTAAAATGCTCAAACAAATAAAATTACACCCGTGAATCAGAAGAGAATACAAATCACTAAATAGAACTAATTTCTGATTCTGTGTGAAAATAAATTCTCTGGGCAAGGATTTGGGTGACTGTGATTTGCATACAGTTGTGTGAACAGAAAGCTTATCTTATCCCTGTTAACATCAATACAGCGAAATGTATAAGCAACATTTCCTAGAGCCCAGCTAACTTATTTATTTCTATATCTAAGACCAAAATATTTTAGAAAACAGTAAAGAAATTTACTACTAAGAACATCAAGTGTTTGGGGTGAGTTTTGACATATTTCATGTCTATGGATTTTATGAGGTTCTGCTTAGGACTTTTTAAAGTCTCATTTTGCTCTAGTGAAGTCTATGAATTAAAAAAAAATCAGAGAGAGAGAAAGACAGACAAACAGACAGAAACAGAGACAGAGACAGTGAGAGGCAAACAGAGAGAGACAGAGAAAGACTAATATCACAGAACTAGGAAGGATGAACTGGCATGGGGAAAGTATGGAAGGTAAAAAGACTAGTTAGGGGTTTACTGCAATAGGATGAGTGTTGTGATAGTGAGAATAGAGAAGAGGGGAGAGATGTAAGAGAGCCTGACCAAATGAAAATAAGACTGTTCAACAAATAAACTAGAAAGCAACTGTTCTTTTTGAAAAAAAAGAAAAAGAAAAAAACACCAAAAAAACTCACAGGGGCATTGCTGATCAAGTTTTTCTGTCCACCCTTAAAATTAGAGCATTGCATAATCAGAGAATTAAGAATTGGAAAGGACCTCAGCAGCTACCTAATCCAACCTAAGCCCTAGAAGAATCTCTACTATAGCATATATATGGAGCAGCTCATTCTGCTTTTATTCTAATCTAATTGATAAAGCCGAAATTTACCTCTAACTTTGCCTTCGTGTAACTTCTACCCACTCTTTCACTTTTGTACTTTTGGATCAAAAAGAGTAAATATAATCTCTCCTCCACATAAAAACCCTTCAAATATTTGACATCTATTGTGTTCCCATTGGGTTTACTCTTCTCCAGGCCAAATACCCACCCAGTTCTTCCAACTGACTCTTATATGTTATAGATTCAAGAGTCCTACTCCATTCTGGTGGCCCTCCTAAGGACACTCTTAAACTCTTCATTATTCTGCTTAAATTGTGTGACCCAGAACTAATACAGTGCTCCATATGTGTTCTGTACAGAGACCATTACCTCTATATTCCTGGAAGACAGGACTCTTTTAAAGCAGCCCAAGATTGCATTCATTTTTGTGGGTTCTACAATTACACTGCTGGCTCATATTGAGCTTACAGTCTAAGGAAAATTTCAAATCTTTTTCAAACAAATTGCTGTCCAATTATGTCTCCATTATTCCATATTTGTGAAGTTGATTTTTTTTTCACCTAAGTAAGTTATCTGATTAATCAAAATTCAACCCTAAATAACTTTTCAGGCATGTATCTACTACAGAAAGTAAGAAATATATGTGCATGTATTATATAGATAGATAGATAGAGAGAGAGAGATGTGTATATATAGATAAATATATAATATAAATACATATATTTCCTCCAACAACCTAAAAATGTAGCAATTGCTATGCTCTGTTTGGATCAGAACAATTCATGTCACTTCCCTATGCAAAAATCTCTACTGCCATCCTATTATTTGTAGGATCAAATATAAAATCCTTTGTATGGATTTCAAAGCCCTTCATAATCTAGTCTCTTTCCAGGATTCTAACACTTTATTGTCTTTCAGGTACTTTATGATCCAGTCACAATGACCTCCTTGCCATTCCACAAATAAGACATTTCATTTCCCAACTCTCCATTTTCAATGAATTTCCTCCATTGGTGTAACGCTTTCCTTCCTCATCTATGCCTCTTAGTCTATTTTTCTCTGTTCAAGTCTCAGCTAAAAATGTTATTTTTTGCATGAAGTCTTTCCTTATTCCATTTTCATACTAGTGCTTTCCCTCTAAGATTGTCTTCCTTTTATTCTGTGTATATCTCTTTTTTTTTTGTAAACAGCTGTTTTCATGTTTTCTCCCCCTCTCAACTATAAATTTCTTAGGCCAAGAACTGTTTTTGCCTTTTTTTTTTTTTGTATTTCCAGAGTTTAGCACAGTACTGGGGCACTTAGTAGGTGCCAGATAATTGCCATTGACTTCATTTGATTTGTATAGTTTGGAGACAAATTAACTATTCAAGAAATATCCATCAGAAAGACTTTATCCACTTGGCAAATATTTATTAAGTTGAATTAAAATATTTGCAATCCTCTCTTAGAACTACTAAACCCAAGCTCTAATTGACACTAGAAAATTCCAACATCACATTGACCTTATGCAAAGAAAAGAATCTTCTAAGATTACATTTTTAATAAGGAATCAAGCTCACCTCCTTGTAATGTATATTCTGTAACTGCTCTGCTGAATGTTCCCAGACCAGCTCCATTATAAGCTGCCACTTGAATTTCATATTGGGTCCAAATGATCAAGTCTTTTACCAGGCAATAGTTAATCTCCGGGCTGGTAATGTTCCTGTGCTGATACTCACCAGGTAGGCCTGCCAAACGATACCTATAGGTAGAAAAGAAAAGAACAGTAGGCAAGAACAAATTAGAACAAATATGTGAACTGGTAAAGGGATTTCGCCAGAGTTTCGTTATTGTGCTATTTTATTAGAATTGTACAAAGATTGAGGTAAAAAATTTTTTTTAAATCACTGAAACCAAGAAGCTAACTCCTGGTATTCTTCTTGACTGATAAAGGATTTATAAACTGATCCCACTAAGATTATATACTCAAGGCTAAACAAAATTGGTATTTTATCCTGTTTTATGGCTGCAGAAAAATTACAGCTTTTTAAATGTGACTTGTCTAGTAAATACAATGACTTAGTACCAAAAATTCTAGACATAATTTTTATCGGGGTATTGCCATAAATCACTTTGAGTAACGTTTTTCTGTTTAAGACTCTGAAATATGGGCCACAAATATAAAAAGAGGCTAACTGTATAGATGCCTTCATGTTGGGGTCTAAGCAACTATTTATGTCCCCCTCTAGTGATTCCAGAGGCAGAGTAACTGTGGAAATAAATGTGATTTTGCAAGTACATGAATTCTTTCAGATGAAAAAGACATTACTGATTGAAGAAAGTGTTTTTCTATTAATTTATTAATTAATGCTGTTTTAAGTACTTAGCATCCATTTATTAATATTAATATATTGTTGTAAAACACTTTAAATCATATATAAAGTTCTTTGTACAAAACTACAATACTATCATAATAGAAAATTATACAATACAATTCCAAATAGCTAGCATTTATAAAGCATTTGAAGGTTTGTAGAGGGTTTCCAAATATTATCTCATTTTGGAAATTGAGATTCAGGGAACTTAAGTGATTTGCTCAAGGTCACTCAGGTAGAGAATCCAGGGTTCAAATTCAGATTTTCTGACAAAGACACTTTTCAAGATATTTTAGGGATCTAAATATAGCTGTTTTTCACTTTTTTTAAAAAATGGTCGTGCATAATTTTTATGTATACAAGGAATTTTCATTGAAATTTTGTTATTATTTTTCTGTAAAGTATTTCCTGGGCACTTGATTAGTATAACATTAAAAGTGTAAATTTTTTTGTATCTTAATTTGTTATTACATTAGCATGGCCTAGTCATGAGCAATGGATATTCTTCTTATAATTAAAGTGGTTTTTTTTTTAATTCTTTAAAGATAAAAAAATGGTCATGGAAACATGTTACAGGTCAGAACTCTGAACTTGAAACAAGGATGCTTACAAGGTACTAAGTGGCATTGATGAGACAATGGTTATCTACTTTAGCATGGTTCAGTATGGTTGATTTAATCTTACAATAAATAATGGTTTCCTAGTGATATAATGATTGGTTTATACTCAGTGAGGAGCATATAAGCAGGGACTCAGAGTCACAGAAGACAAGCACACTAGAAGCTCTTGGAGGCTGAGACAAATTCATTCCATCATCCACCTTTGTGGTGGCTGAAGGCTGAAGCGCAAACCTTTGGACTCAGAGAGATTCATTCACTTCATCTCTCACCACCTTGGTGGCAGACTCTCCTCCTGCATTTTCTCCACTGAAACCAAGACTCTGGAAGGCCTTTAAGAAAGCTAACCTGGCCCCAGGAAAGGAGACAAGACCTTGAAGGAAATAATTAAGGATTTGGACTTTAACTCCTAATGACTCTTGTGGTGATTACTGAACTAAAACGAAGGCTGCCCCCAGAAACCCCAAGAAAACCGAACCAGAGAACATTATAGAAACATAAGCTGACAAAAAACAGAAAATGAAGAGCCTCTACTTGCAAAAAAAAAAAAAAAAAGTATTTACAAATTTATTTGACAGTAAGATTTCTCTAGTTCACTTAAAATAATAAATAATAATAATAACAATAGCTGACATTTATATAGTACATATAGTATGCCAGTTACTTTATAGTTATTGTCCCATTTGATCTTCATAACTATACTAGAAGGTAGGAGCTATTATTATCCCTATTTTATAGAAGAAGAAACTGAGGCAAATAGGATTAAGTGTCTTGCCCAGGGTCACATAGCTAGAAAATATCTGAGGCTTCATTTGAACTTAGATCTTCCTGACTCAGGCCCAGAAATAAATTTTAGTAGCATAACAACAATTGTTATTTGTGGTTATTCAGCCTATAAACTCCTCGGGACCCCATTTGGGGTTTTCTTTTTTCTTAGTAAATTTATTTATTTTTAATATACATTGCTTTATGAATTATGTTGGGAGAGAAAAAATCAGAGCAAAAGGGAAATACCATGGGAGAGATTAAAAAAAAAAAAAGAAGTGAATATAGCATGTGATGATTTACATTCAGTCTCCTTAGTTCTTTTTTCTGAATCCAGGTGACATTTTCTGTCCAAAAGCTATTGGAACTGCTTCAGATAACCGGACCACTGAGAAGAGCCAAGTCTTTCGTAGTTGATCACACATTCTTATTGTTATTGTATACAATGTATTCTTGGTTCTGCTTGTTACACTCAGCATCAGTTCATATATATCTCTTCAGGCCTTTTTAAAATCAGCTTGTTCATAATTTTTGCTGAATAATAATATTCCATTACCTTCACATACCACAGTTGTTAAGTCATTCCCCAATTGATGGACATCCACTCATTTTCTAGTTCTTTGCCACCATAAAAAGAGCTGCTACAAATATTTTTGCACATGTGGATCCTTTCCCCTCCCTTATGATTTCCTTGGGATACAAACCCGATAATGGCATTGTTGGGTCAAAGGGTTTTATAGTTGTACCATTTGGGGTTTTCTTAACAAAGGTATTGGCGTAGTTTGCCATTACTCTCTCCAACTCATTTTACAGATGAGGAAACTGAGGCAAACAGGGTTAAGTGACTTGCTCAGGGTCACATAGCTGGTAAAGCATCTGAGGCTTCCTCAAGGACAGGCCAGCAATGAATCCATTGTGCCACCTAGTTGCATAATAACAACATTTGATTTTTGTTATTTTAGCTTTTCTCAAGACTATGATTTGATTTATAAAAATTAACCAACACAAAACTTTTCAAAAGCACGACTATTGTTCAAAAGTGGCACACCTGTAGTGAAAGGCAGCATTGCTTAATGGATAAATGGCCAGTCTTAAAGTCAGGAAGTCTTGCCTCTGACTCAGACTAGTTTATGATCACGGGCAGATTACTTTAACACTCAGGGCACCAGGCAGCTCTCTAAGATGTGAATTTACTGGTCAGCACTGATGGAGATAGCTTCCACACCAGGGAGTTTCCCATTCCAATGAAATAACAAACCAGAAATAAAATCAATAACAAAAAAGCCACCTGAATTGTAGCTAAGAAACAAACTTGACTGTGTAATATCTTAATGTTCTAAAAACCTCACTGCTGTTTTCTAAAAATGCCTGATTTATAGCCAAAAAGTTACTTATGTGGCTGGAGAATGTGGCTTGGTATGTGCGTGAAGATAAGGAGAGAAGGGAAATCATAAGGATTCATGGTCAGAAGCAGTTAAGAAAGGAGCAGAGAATTGATGGACAATCTTCCCAAGGAAATTGAAGATTGGAAATGGAAGGAAATGAAAATTGGAAGAGGAAAGAAGAGAGATGAGATTCTGGTGTTGACTTATAAAGTCAGGTTTATCTGGGGATATTCTTTCAATCCCTTTTGTTAAGGAGTCTTTACACTTTGTGAGAAATGTTTGCCAGGACAAAATACAATTAAAAAAAAAAAAAAAAAAAAGGCAAGCAGCTCTTCAATGGCATGAGGATTCAATGAGTCTGTTTGATTTTTTTGCCCTCAAGGAAACAAGCTGTACATTGCCTGCTTACAATATGCTAATCAATGGAGAAGAAATAAGTAGACCAAATAATGGAGTGACTTGCAAATGAAGCATTATTATTCTGTGACTGGCAAAAAAGAAAATATTTTTATTTAATTTGTTGCCCTGTAGTTATGCTTCATACTTCATCAGTTTTTGAAATCCACTAGTATGACATTCCTTCATTGGACTAAGGGTTGATCCATTTGAAAAAAAGTCAGAGCAACTTCCCAAGAGGGTTTGAAGTCCATGTCAACAATATTGACAAGTCTAAATTTTATGGTAGAATGGGGGGGCAGGAAGGAGAGGAAGTGTTTTAGCATAAAGTGGCTCAAATGACAGATAAATAAGGAAATATGTAAATCAGATTACCAATACATTCCATTCATTAAAATTTCCACTTAAACTCCTAGTCAAGGCATTTGTACTTGGAGACAGGATTAGAAAACAACAACAACAAATCAAAATACGAACAACAAGAAAACATATAGCAGAGAATAAAATATGGCAGTAATTGGAAAACAGATTGATTGGGGAGTGAGGACATCTCAGTCTGATTTCCTGTTCTCTCACTTACTTGATGTGTGGCCCTGGACATATAGGCACTTTCTGTCTCTGGGGCTCAAGGCCTATATGTATAATGTACAAGATAATTTCAAAGGTCACATTCACCTGTGGTTTTTTGATTCCTCTTTTTGAAAAAAAATGCTCTTAAAATGCCCAAAGAGTTAAAATTCGTGCTGTAAATTTGTAAAAATTCAATTCTTCTCACTTCCATAAGCCTTTTAGTAAACACCTGCAAAGTTACAGGCAGCATGACAGTGGCTAGAAAGCTGGGTTTAAAGTCCTGCATCTGACATATATTAGATGAATAACCCTGGGGCAAGGATGATGGGTTTGTGTGTGTGTGTATGTGTGTGAGAGAGAGAGAGACAGACAGACAGACAGACACAGAGAGACAGAGACAGAGATAGAGAGAGACACAGGGAGACAGAGAGAGAGAGAGAGAGACTCAAAGATAAAGGTGAGAAACTGCATAATTTAGCAGTTCCTCACAAATCCAGTTTAGAATATTGTAGTAGACACTGTGCTAGCATACATGAGCAAAAATCAAAGTGTCTCTCCTCAGTGCCCTCTTGATGAATTTTGAACTTCTTTGTTTCATCGTATTCCCTCCATACCCTCAAACTAAAGTGCTAATATAATAATAGCTTGGTGATATGGGCTAAGGGTGAAAGGAGGTGCTAATTTAATAGTACTTTGGTCATATGGACTAAAGGTAGAAGGAGGTGCTAATACAATAATAGCTTGGTCATACGGTAGAAAGAATTAAAAAAGATCTAGCTGATTTACCACCTAAATGCTTTAAAAATATAAATATGTGAAAGATCTGTGATTTCACAGTTTTATTATTAAAAAGGGAGTTGCAGAAAAGATAGAGATTTTTATAATATTTTAATGCAAAAAATAAAATTTAACTGAAAAAAGAAATAATTTTTAAAAAAGTAACCTTTTTAGAAGAATAAAAAGGAACTGATTTTATGACAAAGTTAGCTTTTGAAAAGAAAATAAAGGAAAAGTAATATACTGGCTCATATTCAAAGCTATTCAAATTTCATTAACATATATATATGTTAAGCAAGTAATCCTAAAACAAGCTCATTTCACTTGCCAAGAAACCTTCCTCAACTTATTGTAAAGTTGGCTCTTTCTAGAATTCTAGCTCTTACTGTTGGAGAGGAATATAAAAACACAATTGAATCCTTTGAGTTTTAAGGTGAATCACACATGTCTTTCTTACTCTCAGTCTACTTTCTATAATTGCTCATTGCATATCATCAAAGTGCAGAATCAAAATCTTTGCAACTGACTTGATTTCCTCCCTGGCCCAATTGACGGGTAGAAGCTGACCAATTGCTCAGGGTGCTTGTCTAATATTAACAGGATGACTGAAAAGGTCACAATTAATATCTGAAGTGGCAGGATGATTACATTCTTGCTGGTGGGATATGTTGCCCAGGAGACCTTTGCAACCAGCATATGGCGATCTTTTACAAGGAAGTAAACAGTGGATTTTTTTTTAAAGGACATAACCCCAATTGCTTCTCTCAAAGAGACACCTCACCATTATTATAAATATTTTACAGCTGCACACAAAGCCTAGCTACTTAGTATAGCCAGTGTAACAAAGACAAAGTATTTATTTTTATTTTATTTTTCTCTCCTGCTGCTATCCTATAGGTATTACATGCTTAACAAATATACAGTGATAGTGGAATTATTCAGGAACACTTCCAAGGAGATTCATCTATGTGTGGATTTTTTTTAATTACCATAAACTTTGACATGTCTCTGCCTTGTGCAGAGCATACTCATTTTAAAACTTTCTAGAATAAAGCCACCAGTAACATGGGCACATTGCATGTCAGGATTCAACTCTGATGACACCATTATGGAAAAGCCTTTTAACAGCAGTAATCCCACCAATATATAGAAATGTGCAATGTCTGATACAGCCAAGCATCATCAAAGAAATTTTATCATTGAACCTTCAGTCTAGTTTTGTGATGGTTTTATTTTTTTCCACAGCTGACAACTACAGCTTAAGGATGCTTTCTCCATCTATTAAAATAGACCAAGGCAACTGGACATGACAAATAAGTGAAAAGCTAGTAAAAAGAAGACAGGGACCAATTTTTTTCATTAGCTAAAGCATACAGAACAAGAAGCAATAGGTTTAAATTGTAGCAAAGAACGAATGGAGAACTGAGAAAATTTTGTCAAATTAATACAGAAGGCCCAAAGCTGTCTCTTAGAGGATCAGGAGGCTAAGTGACTGAAAGTAATAGAAACTAAATTAGTATTGATGCAGGGAGATCCAAATACCAAATACCAACTATCACTGCCATAATGGAAGGTTGTCTTGTGCTAGCCTCATTCTCCAAGACTCTGGAACTTTCATATGGCTTGTTTTTAGTGAATAAAAAGAGAGATTCTCAGAAATCAAAGGCTTCACAGTGTTCATTTGTCCATTTCTATATCTGTAGGTAGGTATGACAAATCCTCTCAAACTCATAGGAGATCTATCTTATAATTTAAAGGACATCCAGCAGTCCCAAGAAGAAATATGTGGTATTATATATTAATTATATTAATGTAAATTAATAAGTTAAAGATAATTCATGATTTTTTTAAAGTGCTGTTTCACATATATGGCTATAATATATATATATATATATATATATATATATTTAATAGCCTTTTATTTACAGGATATATACATGGGTAACTTTACAGCATTAACAATTGCCAAACCTCTTGTTCCAATTTTTCACCTCTTACCCCACCCCACCCCCTCCCCTAGATGGCAGGATGACCAGTAGATGTTAAATATATTAAAATATAACTTAGATACACAATAAGTATACATGACCAAAACATTATTTTGCTGTACAAAAAGAATCAGACTCTGAATTATTGTACAATTAGCTTGTGAAGGAAATCAAAAATGCAGGTGTGCATAAATATAGGGATTGGGAATTCAATGTAATGGTTTTTAGTCATCTCCCAGAGTTCTTTTTCTGGGCATAGCTAGTTCAGTTCATTACTGCTCCATTAGAAATGATTTGGTTGATCTCGTTGTTGAGGATGGCCTGATCCATCAGAACTGGTCATCATCTAGTATTGTTGTTGAAGTATATAATGATCTCCTGGTCCTGCTCATTTCACTCAGCATCAGTTCGTGTAAGTCTCTCCAGGCCTTTCTGAAATCATCCTGTTGGTCATTTCTTACAGAACAGTAATTTTCCATAATTTTCATATACCACAATTTATTCAACCATTCTCCAACTGATGGACATCCATTCAGTTTTTAGTATGGCTATAATATATATGAGAAGCTAATTAGAATTCACTATATCTGAATAAAAATAAAATAAATTTGATTCAGAAATCTGGTGACAACATAAAATTAAGAGCCTATTGGCCTTTAATGCCCTTTCGCTATTCTATCAACATAATGCAGAAAGAAGGCCAACATTTTCAGAAAGTCAACCATATTCGGAGTTTTCCAAGGGAGACTTGGTGATTTCTGTTGTTTAAGTTTTATATATATATATATATATATATATATATATATATATATAAAACCTGAGAAGCTAGTTAGAATTCACTTATATATGTAATTATATCCTTGTAAGACTTATATTATAGTAAGGCAAATAAAACCAATATAAAATCTTATAAAATATGGAACTCTATTACCAATAAGAATAGATATCATTTTTCTCTTTAATATTTTTCAAGCTTCTTCATTTCTGCTTCAACAAAACAGTGCAATTATCATCTTTAAAGTAATTTTAAATTCTGCACTAGCTTTGGAAACAAAAGGTGATTTCCTCATTGAAACTCTGCCAAAATCTGGTACAGTTCTCTTCAAATATTGCAAAGCACAAGTAACTTCCTAGTTGATGATTCTCTTATCTTAATATTGTAATATATCCAATCAGAAGAGGCAGCATGGTGTAGAAAGCAAGCTTCAAATCCTGCTTCTGACAAATACTGGCTATGTGAAAGACAATTCATGTCATTAAAATGACAAATTACTGAAAAGTCCCATTCTGCATTGGTAGAGAGAGTTTATACATTAGAAATTCCCCATATTAATGAAATCACTGTTCTACTGAATCTTCTCCCCAAAAGTCCAATTATAATCCACTTACCTGAGAATGTAGCCATGGAGAACGCCATTATGTTCAGTTTCAGGGGGTGGCTGCCACTGGACCATGATGGATTGATTGGTACGCCCACTAGCCACTATGTTTTTAGGGGGGGCACTAGGAGGTTCTTCAGGTAACATTAGTCTAAACACAAAAGAAGAGTAGGGGAAAAAAATTGTCAGGAAGCAAACAAAGTATCCACATTTTCATTCTATGTTTTCCTGAATGGTACTTACTTTTAAAAGGTGACAAGAAAGGGAAAAACACAATGCTGATCAAACAGAGACTACATGCATGAGATGGTTACAACAAATCAACATAATCAAAAATCAGTTAAGCAAGCACAAGGAAGACGGCTGAAGCAACCTTATTCTATCTGAAACATCCAGGCTCCCTCAGTCCTTTAGAAAGATTACAAGCCTGAATGAGCTGGAGTACAGGGCTAGAATCTGTGACTCCTTCTAAATTGTTTTCTTTCACTCTTTCAATATTTTTCATAGAAAACTCCCACATTTTGAAAAAAACCATTTAACTATCAACTACTCTGCAATTTAAGCACACTGAAAGCTCTGATTTTAGGGAGTACATTTGAAATTTGATGAAGCCATCTTTCTTAAGTCTCATCTGAATGAACTTTCAAAGTGGCCTTCCAGTGGGTTGGGTGAGTGTGAAGGTCATTCTTGAGCTAACCACTGTGACTTAAACAACAGAAATCACTAAGCCTCCCATGTAAAACCCTGAATATGGTTGACTTTCTGAAAATGTTGGCCTTCTTTCTGCATTACATTGATAGAATAGCTAAAGGATATTAAAGGCCAATAGGCTCTTAATTTTATGTTGTCACCAGGTTTCTGAATCAAATTCAGATTAAATCAGATTACTGAAATGGAAAACAGGAATATTTCCTTCACAGTACATAGCACAATGGTAATGTTGCTATTTCTGTTAAATCTAAAGCAAATCTAAAATACATATGTATTTTCCATTTATATTCTTATATTCTCATCTCCCTGCTTCCTTTACACATTTTTTTAAAGAAAATATATGGAGGATTATCACCATTATTTTCATTTCCTTTCTAAAGCTAAATGTAGGATTTCTTTAAAAACACTTTAAAATTCAGCTCTATCAGCTTCGAATTGTTGAGATTAACTTATACTATACCTGCTTGTTTCGGCACTGTGTTGGCCCTTGCCCACCTGATTGACAGCACACACTCTGAACTGGTAGGTACGAGCTGGGGTGAGACCACTGACAGAGACACTAGTCATCTCTGGATCAACATTAGATAAATGCACTTTCCATGGAGAATCTAGTAAATTGACCAAAGAAACAAACAAACCCCCCCCAAAGAATATGTAAGTCAACAATTAACTAATGAGCAAGAGAACTTTCAGTAACACAAAACTAATTTTAATTCAACTATAATATTTTAAACTCCCCTCTTTTTTCCCAATATGTAACAAGAAAAAACTTTCCTTTTAACTCCCATGGTTAGGCAGATTGCTTATTTGTCTCCTAGAAAGGGATGCTGCACATGTCACTGCATAATAAATAAAAACTATATTCATTAACATTTTAATAAAAGAGGAAATGAGCATGATAAAGACAGATGGGCTGTGTATTTCACAACCCATCTGTTTGGCAGTCCATTATAGCACCACACCCATGAGTGGCTTTGGCTGAAGAGATGTAATGAATTTCATAGATAGTTTGAAATATCTTTCCATCCAGCTTTCAAGCAGGTGTGGAAGAGTGACTCTGTCAGCCAAATCATTTCTTCATTGCAAGACTGAAGAAGGTTCTGCTGTGGATTCTCCATCCCTCTTTGTTTTGTCAGAGTTTAAGCATACTTTTCAGTTTAATTATTTCTTAGAATGAACAAAATCTGGCAAAACTTGAAGCTCCCACTGTCATTTTCCATTCTGATTTTCTTTGATGCTTGACATTCATTTTTAAATTAAAAGTGAAGTAAAAAGGGGGAAAACGTATAGAGCGATAACTAAATCTATTTTCCCATCTTTCTCAGATAGTAAAAAACAGTCCCTTTGCTTGTGCAGTGGTCACCAGGAGGGGATATTGTATTTTTATTATGATACTGTGGTTATGATTTGAGAAACTTGCTCAGTTTTTAGACAATCCCAGTTATGTTAGTGAACCACACTCAAAATCACACTCACTTCTCAAAATAAACTAAATATCTAACCAAGGATTTTCACATGTCTATTCTTGTGAGCTCATCAGAAATGCATTTCTGCCTCATACAGGTCAACTAAATGGAGCCACACACTGCTCAAAAATCAAAATGAGACATTTTAAATGCAAAATTCTATTAAACTTCACACAGCACTATAAATCACTAATTCAGTATTTGCTAGCTAGATTTGTAGACAAGAAGTTAAGTTACTCTGAGGCACAATGTCAATTAAGCTACAAAAGTCATTATTTCTTTAATTTTTCCAAGTAAATTGATTCCAAAGTGGCTTCTGGAAGTAGAATGTTCTGGACTGACTGGACTATACAATACTATTTGGCCTTTTGTGTTTAGGTCTTATGAGTCTTCCAGTTTTGACTGGATGAAGACTGGATGAAGATGCTATTGGTAGGGAGCATCATGTGTGATGTTAGTTTTTATTTTCTTTGACTTTTAAATAGCTTTATTTCTCTTGAGTTCCCAAAATTATATACAACAAAATAGTTTTGTGCTAGTCATCTGACTATCATGTGATAACCTGTTTGTCCCTCAGCTGTACATGGAAAACAACAACCATTAGGTCAATATGTAAGAGATCCAGTCAACACTGGGCAACAACAAGCGTTATAATCTTACCCCTAGCCATTATGAATCTGTCTGATTTATCTGTGCTTAAAACAATTGTGCTATAGAATTTGTCATAAATCAGCCTATAACCCAGACTTCAGATTCAGTTCTGAATGAATGCTTCTGACAGTCTATGAGGCAAAAACTTATTTTAAAACTTTAATGGATATATGTTTTTATCAATAAGTATGCTCCCTCCATTTGGTGCATATGGTAAACTATCCATTCTTTCTCATTCTGTGAAATTCCTGCCTGAATTTTCTAATAGAACTTATAAAACCAAAATACATCTCATTAGATGCCTTCCTCCAGTTTTTAAATTTTTTTTTACATATTTTTGTGCATAACAGTGTAATTTTCAATATTTCCATCTATTATTCCTTGTATTTATTATTTAACTGACCACCCATGAAGAGTGGCATGAGATCAACTAAATACTGGAGTGAAAGCACTGAAACATTCCTATATATGCAAAAAGAAAGAAGATTTCAAAAGAAAAGGTAACAGATGCAATTACCTTAAAATGGTAAGACAATTTCATACCTACTAAGTTATATCTTTTTTTATCTTAATCACATCTCTATGAGAATAATCTATACATATGCTAACAGTATCTCTTATGAAAATATTGGAACATATAATTTTTATATAAGGATATTTATTATAAATAATATTTTACTTTTCCCAAATTACATGTAAAGATAATTCTTAACATTCATTAAAAATTTTGTTTGAGTTACAAATTACAAATTGTGTTACAAATCCCTTTCTTACTTCCCCTTTTCTGAAGATGGTAAGCAGTTTGATATAATTTATACATGTGCAATCGTGCCAAATGTGTTTTCATATATGTCATGTTGTGAAAGAATATACAGACCTAAAGGGGAAAAAACATGACAAAATTAAATGAAAAATGGAATGCTGGATTTTATCAATTCTTTCTCTGGAGGGGGATAGATTTTTTATCTTGAGTCCTTTGGAATTGTTTTGGATTATTATATTGTCAAGAAGAGTTGTTATTCAGTGTTGGGTGCCAAACAATATTGTTGTTACTGTATACAACATTCTCCTCATTCTGGTTACTTCACTTTGCATCAGTTCATGTAAGAGTTTCTAGGTTTTTTTTTTTCTGAAATCATCCTGCTTGTTATTTCTTTTAACATAATAGTATTCCATTACAATCATGCATCACAACTTTTTCAACCATTCCCCAATGGATGACATCCCCTTTAATTTCTAATTCTTTGTTGTTACAAAAAAAGAGCTGCTATAAGTATTTTTCTACAAATAGGTTCTTTTCCCTTTAAAAATATCTTTGGAATATAACCTTAGTAGTGGTATTGTCAAATCAAAATGTATGAAGTTTTATAAACTCTTATGTGTAGTTCTAAATTACTCTCCGGAATAGTTGGATCAGTTCACAAGTCTACCAACAATGCTTTATTAACACATAATCTTTTACAGATTATTTTCTACAGAAGACTACATATTTATTATAGTCCCATAGTGAAGTGAGAAATGAATGAATACAAATTCCCACTGTGTTTATTGACTACCAAAAAGCATTTCATTCCTTAGAATAAAATTCAGCCTCAAAGAGTCCCCTCCAACAAAGAATCTTCCATGCTTGACAAATGTAACCACTGAGATAACTTTGTTTAATAATCCTCTTCTTATTCACAAGGTGGGCATCAAGCAGGGGGACATGCATTTTCCAAAAGTGTTAGAGTCCAAATGAATGAATTCTTTCTCATAAATGGAGAGTCCTTCAGATAACTCCTGTTTGGTGATAACATAGTGCTGATCTTATATAACCTCAGAACATTACATAGTCTCTTCAAAGAGATAAATGATTACACAACGAGATCAGCCTAACAATCTATTTGGAAAAATAAATGGATAGAAATGCCTATTGTCCAGATTATAATACATAATTGCATAGCTAGTTTACTGAATCAGTAAATCTAGCACATAAATCTATGATGGGCACTAAAGATGGATATTATACTAGTCTTCAAAATGAACAGAAAGAAGAGAGTGGTCTAGAATCTTTTTGGGAAGAGTAGTACTTTAACTATCTCAAGTAGTACCCTTACATACTGTTTTCAAGACCAGTATTCTTCTAGTAATGTTGTATGGTGGTGAAGAGTCAAAGATGCCAAAGGTGACAATGGGGAAACATGTGCAAGATGCCAATAACTGCAACATATTGCCAAAGACTGCAGCAGGGCAAAAAGTGGCATGTTGGATAACATCCAGAAAATGTATACTTAAAATTCTAGTGTATACTAGGATAAAGTCACTCCTTACTCCAGATTCACCTAAGACTAAAATATTTGATGAACTTGTATAGTATAAACATATACACATACAAATAATGTGTATATATATATATATATATATATATATATATATATATGAATTTCTATAATGAATTTATGTCAATCTCAAAGGAATCCTCAACTGAAATGCCATAAATCTGTTGACTGGTTAGTTCCAGTTCAGAATTTTAAATGTCTTAATATGAGTAAGTATGAAAGTATATTTATTAACACAATTAGTCATTATTTGAAGTTACATTTCACAAATATAATTAACCGTACATTGAAGATATTATTACATTTGTTGCAGAACTATGTCATTTCTGTACAATAGTGAAGTCCTTCAACAATGTTTCCTGAAAAAGTCCAACTTAATGTGTCAAGAAAAGGTTCTACTCAGAAGACTAAATCAGTATGTATTTTATTTTTAAAAGATATGTATAAAAGATTGAAGCTAAACATATAAAAAGCAAACAAATAGTTACAGTTAGTAAATATATTCTCAGGAAAACTAAAGGCTAAGAATGAATTGAGTGAGTATATTATTAAGGATAACAAAATTGACTTTTAAAAACTATATTGAAGGCAGGAATACTAAGGAAGGTATAGGCCCAATTCTGAGGTAAATGGGATGGTGACAATAAAGAGAATAAACGTCACTTTTGTTTGGCTTCTGTTTTGTGATAAAGAAGAAAGATCTCAAATTTCAAAGAATATAATTGAGATACAAGGTGAAAAGATAGAAATAATGGGCAAGGTGTCTGTCTTTTAAGTGAACTCAAGTTACCTGAACCAAACCTTACTGGATGCTGAAAGATTCTGAAAATGCTCTTACTTGATACTTCTCAGTTATATTTGAGGAATAATGATAATGAAAGATGTATAAATATTGCTCTAATTTTCAAAAATAAAAGAGGGAAAGGAATATTGTTCAACCTTTACATCAATGACAATAATATAAATTTTTAGAGAAAATTCTGAAATGAATGTTTTTAAAGTGTTTGTGAGTACTTACATTGGGAAGAGAGAACTATTATGAGTAAACATTAAATTAAACTCAAGTTATGCCAGATTAACTTTATCTCCTTTGTCATACTAGAATTTTAGCATAACTTTAACAAAGTTTTAGAAGGAATTAAATACACAGAACAAAAGAGTATTAGATTAGATGTATTGATGAATTTATGTCAGCCTCAAAGGAATCCTCAATTGGAATGTCATAAAATTTTGTCCGCTGACTGGTTTCAGTTCAACATTTTAAGCAGTCTTTGATCAAGACAGAAGTAGCATGAATGCTTATCAGATTGTAAATGGCATTTGGCTAGAAATGATAGTTAATAAATAGGATGGTAGAATTAAGTTTTGAAAAGACTAATAAATTGAAACAAGGGGCTTTATGTAATAAAGTCAACATTAATACTGATAATTGGCTAAGTCTTACATTCAAGCTCAAAAATCAACTGTGATAATATGGAATGGGATGTGGTTAGAAATTAGTTCATGTGGGAAAAAGTATGCTAATCATGGAGGAAATCACTGAATATGGAATCACATAATCTAGGTTCAAAAACTAGCTCTCCTATTTACTACCTATGAGACAATGGATGTCATTTCATATGTCTGAGTTTCATTTTCCTAATCTATAAAATAAGAGAATTGAGTGAAATTATCTCCAGGGGAGAAGAAATAGTCTTATTTTGCTTGACTCTAAGAGGTCAAAATAGGACTGATGGATAGAGGCAGATTTTGGCTCCTACATAAGAAAGAATATTCCAGTAATTAGAGTAGCACAAGTAGCATTTGTAGTTTCGGGAGACAATAAATTCTCCATGATTGGAGGTATCTGAGCAGAGGCTGAGATAATTTATTTGGGATATTGCAAAAAGCATTAATGCTTTTGGAAAGAAGTAAAGGGAGATGACATCTGAGCTCTCTTTTAGTAGAAAGAGTATACTGTTCTGTTAAATTAAAGAGCAGCTTCTAATACCAATGTGATTGAGAACATCTAAAAAAGATATCTGTCAACATGCTCAGTATAATATAGTAAATTAATTTATTGAGATATACATATATCAACACAAATATACCAACCTCTGCTCACACCAAAAAAGTTTATGCTGGTAGCTCTATTTGTAGACCAGTGATTCAATGTATACATTTTACAAGAACACCTCCCTTTGGAGGGAAACCTTTCAAAACCAATCAAAAAGAAGATCAAAATCTGTACTCATCACCTGGCCTCAGGTGATTGCAATTATTCATGTGACTATAAGATCCTAGATTTGTATTATATTCAGAGTGTCACTGCCAGTATATTTCTGCATGCACCAGTATTTGGTGTTCCTAAACTACCATATGTGCATACTACTGCACAGGTGATAGAGCTATAGCATTGGCTTAGCAATTCCAGGAAATAATTTGGAATTGTAAAATCGAGGGAAAGAATCCATATGTGAAATGTTTATGTCTACATCTCTATTTATCTTAGTATTTTTTATTGTAAGACAGAACTAGTAACTAAGGGAGTTACCTATTAACTGGGGAATGACTGAAAAAAATTATAGTATATGAGTATAATGAAATATTATTGCAGCTTAGATGATAAAGGGATAATTTCAGAGAAACATGAGAAGACTTCTCTGAACTGATGTAGAGTGAAGAAGAATCCAGATAGTGGTCTATGTAATATTGATAACATTATGAAGAAAAACTATTACAATAGATTTAAGAACCCAAATTGATAAAATAAACAGCTATAAATCTAGATGAGCATTAAGTATGCTTAAATAAGATGGATATTTTCATCCACTGCCAATCTATAGGTTTATATTACTTGACTCTGCTTAGCTGTTACAATTTTTAAAAATGTGCTTAGGGTGTTTGGCAAGGGGAAAGGAGGAAATAAAAGGATATTGCCAAAGCATTTCTAAATTTTTTTCAATTGTTTTTCAGTTGTGTCCAATTCTTCATGACCCCATTTGGGGTCTTCTTGGCAAAGATGCTGGAATTGTTTGTCTTTTCTTTCTCTCTAGTTCATTTTACAGAAGAAATTGAGATAAATAGGAGTAAGTCACTTGTCCATTATCACACAACTAGTAACTGAGATCAGATTTGAACTCAGGAAGATCAGTCTTCCTGACTCTAGGTCCAGGGCTCTATCCATTTTGCCATATAGCTGTCCCTTTTTAAATTCATAGAAAAGAAAAGAAGGAAAACAAAGATAAGCAGAATGGCTTATAACAATGAACTTAATATATACTTTTAAAAACTCAAGATGTGTATGATAGAGATTTGCAATTTCATATATAATTTTCTTTTTCTGTTCTTTATATATGGAAATGTTTGTGTTTACTGGTACTTATCAAATTTGGAAAGAAAATTTAAGAAAAAAATTATTAAAGTATAAAACAATCCCTAAGTGATCATAAATATAAGGTGGAAGCCAAGTCCAACTGTACTGTATCATTAATTGGTAGATAAAATCTTAGTCATAGACTATTAGAACTGAAAGAAATCATGCAGTCCATTGCTTTTTACAAAGAAGCAATGTCACAGTGGAAAGGACACTGGATTGCAAGTTAAAAGATCTTCATTCAAATCCCATCTTTGCCCTGTTACCAGTGTAATTTGGACCAATTACAACTTCTCTGGGAGTCAGTTCCCTCATCTGGCAAGGGAAAGGGTTGGATCAGATGATCTCTAAAATATGAAATGAGCCATATATGAAGACCCTTACTTCAGGGCTTCTTTCCCTATCTAGTGGGAACCTCATTCCACAATATTTTCCTGAATGGGCCAGTTGGCCAAAATCACCAAAATAACTATGCACTTTTCAAGTTCACACAGTAAACTTGCCAGAAGTCACATTTTGGCAATATGAACATATATTATTGCCTCTCTTACTGGGAAGCTTCTATGTATCATTAGGAAACAATTCCTTTTAGGAGGGAACCTATTCAACACTACCAGAAAACAGAATCAAAGGATTCATAATCATATACTAGAGATATGCTAGGCTATACGTTTTTTATGGGTCATTTCAAAGGAAAAGGTAAACTCTTATCTGAATGTTTCCTTATTTACCTGTTATTAACTAACATGATATAGGAATTTATTTTTCTTATGGTCCCTTTAAGATAAGTAGGAAATGAGAACATGCTCTATTATGTTGGAAGACATAAATATTTTCTTCACTCATTTTTTCAGCCTAATTGTCTTACTTTTTTGGGACTGTGAAGACCCAAAGTTCAATAACTAGAGATCTTGGTGTTTTCTAATGCATATTACATGTATGTGTGTGTATATACATATATATGTATATACCTGTATATATACATAAAAAAAACTTTTTAAGATTTAAATGACAGTTTACTTAATCAGCTATCTAGAACAACTTAATCAAGAAAAAGAGTAAGACACTAAAAATAACCCCTTACATCCCTAAAAGTACTAATCCCTACTGGTCTGCTTCCCAAAGTTTTGTTTATGGCTATTGTAAACATCATTTGAGAGTGCTTAATCCAAGTATTTTAGTCTAGTGAACAGTTTGATTTGACAACAGGGTTTATTAATCTCCTCTGCATCTTGGGAGCCCTACTTTGTTCTTTTGCAGCTTCAGTAGAATATTTATTCCTTTTTTTCTCCTACTGGAAGATAAAAGATCTGGCAGGAAGAGAGATTAAACTGAAAACTAATATAAATGAACCCTATTCATCTCCTGGGCACTCTGATTTGTAAGAAAAGTAGTTTAGGAAGGATTTGCCTGTTCACTAACCTGGTTTTAGGGAACTTGTGGAGCATCTTTAAAATTTAAATAGCAAGTCTTCTCCTGACAATCAATAAAAAAAAGCTCTTTAAAAGATTCTTCCAGTTCTCACAAAAAGAGTCATTCATGTTTGTCTTAGGGAGTAGACTATAGAGAAACCTTTGATAAAAGAAACCATTCCATAAAAATTTCAACATCTTCTTCCTTTCTTTTAGGAATTGTACTTGTTTCTTTGACCTAGAAAGCCTGGAGAAGTTGCTCAGTGACAAAGATTTTCCAGGTCAAAGTCTTAAATGAAACTTCTCTTACTCTGAACAGACAATGCTAATTTTATCACTTAGCTTAATTTCCTCAGAACTTATTCTGTGATCTGACAAATATTCCACTGTAATTGCTATTGGTTATAAAAACCCTTGTGGATGAATATCTTCTCATATATCCTGGTAAATTTTTTCAAAAAAATTGAATTCTACCATTCTGCCCCACCCCTTAATTCAAGACAACACAGGTGCAAAAAATGGTGACCAGTTCCAGACACTACAACTATTTTGTTTTTTATATTCTATTCAGTTACTCAGCTTTGCCAAAAAAGGTTCTTTGTCCATATACAGGGGTTTCACAAAAGGGAACAACTACACAGAGATACTTTATCAGTTCTCTTTAAAATGATATGTTTATATTGAGTGCAAAATGGGATAATGTATAGTAAAAATAAATTCAAAATGTTAAGTACTCAGCATTTGGTAGTGTTTTTGTTAGTGGAGAAATGGGTTAAATAAACATTGGCATGCCTGGCTTGGAATATCAATCCTGTTCTTTACTGTCTTGGACTTGAGTCTCTGAGACTCAGTTTCCACATCAGAAAAAAGAATTGGACTAGATAGCACCCTATCAAAGGTACTCTCCAACCTTAATATACTTAGAGCTCTATTATACTATAGGGCCTGTCTAGATCTGGCTCAGTCCCAAGAATAGGAGCAGAGACCAGAGGACTATTAGCAATAAAGAACAGTCTATACTGGACCTGAGTCATTTTCCATCTTGGGGAAACTTTTATTTTTCTTATGATCATAATCTTTAGAGTTAAAACAAAGGGGCATAGCCAAGATGGTGGAGAGAAGGCATAAATTTGCCTGAATTCTCTCTAGTTTCTATTGAAAAAAAAACCATTAAATAAAGTCTCTAAGCAAATTCTGGAGCAACAGAAACCATGAAAAGATGGAGTAAAACATTTTCTAGCTTAAGGTAACTTAGAAGTACTTCTGGAAAAGTCAGTTGGGTAAAAGGAGAGTGCAGCCCTGTAGAGATGGTGTCTGGGCAAGTCATGGAGAGCCTCGAAGCCACAGCATAGATCAGCAACTGAGCCCTGTCCTAGCCCAGCAGCCAGTGGCACAGCAGACCAGCTGTGAGGGCTCTAGGCCCAACCAGAAGGCAACAGCCGCTCTGAAACCCTAGCACAACAGGTGCAACTAGGCCAGGCTATCCCATTCCCCAACAAAAGAAGCTTGGCTCAGTGCTCCTGGGCACCAAAAGTCATAAAATAAAAGAGTCCTGGCCATGGAAGATTACTATGTCAACAGGAAAGATCAAAACATAAACTCAAGAGGACAGCAATGTCAAAATGCCCATATGTGAAGGATCAAAGGGGAATAGAAATCAGTCCTAAGTCCAAAACTGTTGGAATCTTTACAAATTGTTAAGTCATTAGAGTTGATAGAGACAATAATTATCTAATTTAGCATGGTTCAGTATGATTGATCTGATCTTACAAGGAGATGTTATGGGCTAGAAGAAACAAGGTACTAAGTACAACTGATAGAAACAATGCTTGTGTTCACACCTTTAGAGAGCTCATATAAGCAAGAAGTATTTAAGTACTCATTGAAGTTCACAAGTATGGGAGATTCACAAAAGTTAACTTTGTAATTTTGTGAATTCACACCTCCCTTAATCCCTGACTCGGAGGAGAGGAGTCAACCTTTGGGAGATGATATATAAGAAGCGGGCAAAGGCTCAGTCCGGGGTTCAGCTAAAAAGATTGAGAGGGGAGCATCAAGTCAGTTCAGGAGAAGCCGTCTCTCGGAGGCACAACCAGATTCACTTCATCTCACACCACTGTGGTAGCTGGGCTCCTGCACTTCCCCCATTGAGACCAAGCTGGTCTGAAAGGCTCTCCAGAAAGCCACCCAGCCCCAGGCAAGGAGACAAGAGATTCATTCCATCTTCCACCGTTATGCTGGCTGGAGGCAGAAGAAAGCAGAGGCAAAGGACAAGCTGCAACAGCTCTTAGAACCAAGGAGAGAGAGAGGCCTCTAAGAAAGCTAACCAGGCTATATTGAAGGACACAATAAAAGATCTGAACTTTTAGCACCTGACTGAATTTGGAGAGATTATTACTTTTAACTGAAACTAAGGCTGCCTCCAGAAAACTTCCCCAAGAAACCTTCTCCCAGAGAGAACCATCTTATATTTTAAGGAAGAACACTGTAATGGGCTGAGGCTTGAGTTGATGCACTGAGATCCCAAGCACATGAGGCTAAATAGTAATTGGACTATACTCTATTAATATACATGCTTGGATAAAGAATGGCCCTCGCCGACTCTCTGTGCAAGTCCTGATGTGTTGTATAGGAAATAACGATTTTGGTGGGTGGAGGAGAGAGACAGGAAGAGAGGCGGGGAGAGATTGGGTCTGGGTTCTACTCTGGTGGAGCTGGTCTCGTGGCTTCTGGTCTACTAGCTTCTTGATTCAGCTGCACACATTGCTATCGCCGATTATATCTTTCCACCTCCGATCTTTCTTCACTGAGAATAAAGATTGACGATTTCCCCCTAACCTGAATTCCTGACTCCGGCTGATTTTAAAATACGCAGTCATCACAGAACACCCATATTTTGGCACCCTGAACGTGGGACTGATTCAGATCCTGATTCCAGTGGAAAAGCCTCTGATCCTGATCCAGTGGAAAAGTCTCCTCAACCCAGAAATTAGGGTGAGTACAACAAAAAAATTTGTTAAAAGAGTTAAAGTAGAATTTCAGCTAAGATGGGACAGATGTTTAGAAAACAACCTTCAGTTTCTGTTCAAGGAAAATGTTTAGAGAGCATTGTCAAGAATATGGAAAGCCAAGGTTTGATTATAATTTTGCAGCAGATCACTGAACTTTTAGAAACTGCAAAGAACATAGGTCCTTGTTTCTCTCTGGAAAAAGAATTGGGTTTAGATGAGTGGAAATTAGTAGAAGATCTTTGTCAATTCTACAATAAAAATGGACCTCACTCAATTTCCAAAGACACACTTAATACATATAATTTAATACAACTGGCTTTAGGAAATTATTTAAGTGTTAGAATAAGGAAAAAGAAGAAACAGCAGGAAGGAGAGGTGCCAGCTAAACTAGGTGAAAAGCAGGAAGAATCAGATAAGACTGAAGTTAAGTACAATTCTGAGTGTGATACTTCACAGCAGGAGAAATTAGATCATTCCTCATGTCATGACCCTCCCCCCTCAATTAACCCTTCATGGGTAGAGGAAGAAAGGGGAGGGAGAGAGGCAGAAACACAGTCATCTCCTGTGAAGCAGAATATGACAAGATTAGAAGAGGCATTAATTAAGGCAAAATATGAAGGCAAAGATATATCTGATTTTATAAATGCATATCCTGTGATTGAAAAGCTTGACTCTTCAGGTCAAAAAGAGAGAAAATACACTCCTTTTAATATAGAAAAAATTAAAGATTTGAAAAAGGGTTGCACTCTTTATGGGGCTACATCCTCTTATGTTAAGATGTTACTAGATAATTTGTCTTATGAAATCTTAACCCCGAATGATTGGAAATCCATAGCAAAGACATGTTTAGAACCTGGACAAAATTTATTGTGGCTTTCGGAGTTTCATGAATTATGTAGGATTCAAGCCCAATGCAATAGGCAAACAGGAGCAATTGGACAAATCACTTTTGACAAACTAGCTGGTGAAGGTCAGTATGGAGAAAATTTAGAACAGATTTATTATCCCATAACAGTGTATGAGCAAATTTCTAAGGCTGCAATAAAAGCTTGGAGTTCTCTCCCTGGACAGAAAGATGGAAGTAAAGCTTTCACAAAAATAGAGCAAGGTCCCAATGAACCTTTTGCTGATTTTGTGGGACGTTTGCAAACAGCTGTAATAAGAACCATTGGAGATAATGCTGCCACAGAAATAATGACCAGACATCTGGCTAAGGAAAATGCCAATGAGGTTTGCAAAAAAATTATATGGGGACTAGACAAAGATGCTCCTTTAGAGGAGATCATAAGATGCTATGCCACAATGGGCACAAATGCTTATTATACCCAAACTATGATGAACATGGAAAGACAGGGTCCCTCTTGGCAAGGGACTTCTAGAGAATGGCCTCTTTGGGTTATAGACATCAAGGATTGTTTCTATTCTATCCCTCTAGATAAGGAGGATATGAAAAGATTTGCCTTTTCAGTGCCCAGTGTTAATTTAGCTGAGCCTTATAAAAGATATGAATGGACAGTTTTGCCACAGGGAATGAAAAATAGCCCTATTTGTGCCAAATGTATGTTGCTGCTGCTCTTACTCCAGTAAGAAAAGCATTTCCAAAAGTAGTATTGTTATATTATATGGATAATATTTTGGGGTATGCACCTGAGGAACAAATGTTAAAAGCATGTCTACAAAAGACCACAGAAACACTAAGAAACTACAAACTTCATATCACTACAGAAAAAATTCAAAGGCATGCTCCTTTTCAATATTTAGGATATGAAATATATCCTAAGGCATTTACACAAAATGCTTTCTGGAAAAGATCAAATAAATTTTTAAAAATTAAATAAGAGAGATAGAAGAAATTTTGGGAAAAGACATCAGAGGTGTGCAAGAGAAAATCAATAGTTTGGCAAAGGAAGAACAAAAATTGACTGAAGAAAACAATAGAAGAAGAAAGAGGAAGAGGAAGAAGAGGAAGAGGAAGAGGAGAAGGAGGATGAGGAAGAGGAGGAGGAGGAGGAGGAAGAGAAGAAAAAGAAAGATTAATTAGGTCAAGAAAAAATATTATAGAAAGAAACAACTCAAATATCAAGGAGCCACAGTCAGAATTACCATCAAATTTATCAACAGGAACAACAATAACGAGACAATATATCAAAATATATGGGATGCAGCCAAAACAGTTCTTAGGGGAAATTTTATATTTCAAATGTTTGCATGAATAAAATTGAGAGAGAGGATCATTGAACTGGGTATGCAACTAAAGTCCTAAAAAAAACAAATTAGAATATGATCAAATTATCAATTCTGAAAATCAAAGGAGAGATTAATAAAATTGAAAGTAAGTAAACTATGGAACTAATAAATACAACTAAGAGATATTTTTTGGAAAAAGTCAATAAAATAGACAAATCTTTGATTAATTTGATTTTTAAAAAAAGAAAGAAAAAAATCAGATTACTAACATCAAAAAATGAAAAAGGTGAAATCACCACTAATGAAGAGGAAATTAAGGCAATAGTTAGGAGCTATTTTGTCCAACTATATGTCAATAAATATAACAATCTTAGTGAAATCAAGATGAATATTTAACAAAAATATAAATTGCCCAGATTAACAGAAAAGCAAATAAAATAATTAACCAACCTCATTTTAGAAAAAAAAAAAAAAGAAGATGATCAAGAAAAGATATCCCTAAGAAAAAATCTCCAGGACCAGATGCATTTCCAAGTGATTTCTACCAAATATTTAAAGAACAATTAATTCCAATACTATATAAAGTATTTGGGAAAATAGTTAAAGGAGTCCTACTAAATTCCCTTTAGGACATAAATATGATTCTGATATATAAACTAGAAAGATCCAAAACAGAAAGAAAATTATAGGTCAATCTCCCTAATGAATAGTGAGGCAAAAAATTTAAATAAAAAATAAGTTGGGACAGCAAGATGTCACAGTGGATAGAGCACCAGCCCTGAAGTCAGGAGGACTTCAATTCAAATCTGGCCTCAGACACTTAACACTTCCTAGCTGTGTGACCCTGAATCCCAGCTGAGAAAAAAAAAAAAAAAAGATATCACTGCAAATTATCACGAGGATAACATACTATGATGACGTAGGATTTATATCAGGAATGGGATACTGGTTCAATATTAGAAAAAGCTATCAGCTTAATTGACCATATTAACAACAAAACCAACAGAAATCACATGATTATTTCAATAGATATAGAAAAAGGTTTTGACAAAAGACAGCACTCACTCGTATTAAAATTACTAGTGAGCATAAGAATAAGTGGAGTTTTCTTTAAAATGTTAAGTAGTATCTATCTAAAACCATCAGCAAGCATTATATATACTAGGAATAAACTAGAAGCTTTTCCAGTAATATCAGGATTGAAAAAAGATGTTCATTATTACTACTCTTATTCAGTAAGAAAAAGAAATCGAAGAAATTAAAATAACAAAGCATACTTTGAAGATGATACGATGCAGATGATACCTGGAAATTCCTAAATAATTAACTAAAAATACTTGAAACAATTAACAAGTTAAGCAAAGTTGTAGGATATAAAATAAAATCATATAATTCATCAGCATTTCTATATCTTACCAATAAAATACAGAAGCAAGAGATAAAGAGAAATTCCATTTAAAATAACCATACAAAATATAAAATATTTGGCAGTTTACTTGCCAAGACAAACACAGGAATTATATAAACACAACTATAAAACATTTCATATAAATAAAGTTAAATCCAACCAACTGGAAAAATATCATTTGCTCAAGGGTAGGCAGAGCTAATATAATAAAAATGACAATTCTATTTAATTTACTTATTCAGTGCCCTATCAATCAAAGTTCCAAAAATTATTTTTAATGCTAGGAAAAATAATAACAAAATTCATCCGAAAGAATGAAAGGTCAAGAACACCCAGGGAATTAATGAAAAAAAAAAGATAGAATGTTGGTTCAATATTAGGAAGGTGGTCTAGTTGTATCAGATCTAAAATTACATTTTAAAGCAGCAATCATCAAAACTATTTGATACTGGCTAAGAAACAGTGTGGCTGACCAATGGAAAAGATACAGTGATAAATGGTTACAGTAATCTATTTTTTGATAAGCCCAAAGACACCACTTTCTCAGATAAGAACTCACTATTTTACAAAAACTGCTGGGAAAACTGAAAAATATTATAGCAGAAACTAGGCATAGATCAACATCTTACATAGTATACCAAGATTCAAATGGGCTACATTATTTTTTAGATATAAAGGTTGATACCTTAAAGCAAATTAGATAAGTAAGGAGTAGTTTACTTGTCTGATCTAAGGAGAAGGGAGAAATTTATAGCCAAAGAAGAATTAGAGAACAGGAAATGCAAGATGGATAATTTTGATTACATTAAATCAAAACATTTTGCACAAACAAAACCAATGCATCCAAGATTCGAAAGAAAACAGATACTACTGGGCTTATATGCCAAAGAGATCGTAAAAAAGGGAAAGGGACCTGTATGTGCACAAATGTTTGTGGCAGCCCTCTTTATAGTGGCCAGAAACTGGAAACAGAGTGGATGCCCATCAATTGGAGAATGGCTGAATAAATTGTGATATACGAATATTATGGAATATTATTGTTCGGTAAGAAATGACCAACAGGATGATTTCAGAAAGGCCTGGAGAGACTCACATCAACTGATGATGAGTGAAATGAGCAGGACCAGGAGATCATTATATACTTCAACAACAATACTGTATGATGATCAATTCTGATGGACCTGGCCATCCTCAGCAATGAGATGAACCAAATCAGTTCCAATGGATCAGTAATGAACCGAACCAGCTACACCCAGCGAAAGAATTCTGGGAGATGACTAAGAACCATTACATTGAATTCCCAATACCTATATTTTTGCCTGCCTGCATTTTGGATTTCCTTCACAGGCTAATTGTACAATATTTCAGAGTGATTCTTTTTGTACAGCAAAATAACAGTTTGGTCATGTATACTTATTGTGTATCTAATTTATACTTTAATATATTCAACATCTACTGGTCATCCTACCATTTAGGGGAGGGGGTGGGGGGAAGGAGGGGAAAAATTGGAACAAAAGGTTTGGCAACTGTCAATGCTGTAAAATTACCCATACATATAACTTGTAAATAAGAAGTTATTTAAAAAAATAAAAGCTGGGGAAAAGGAAAAAAAAATAAAATATTTGTAATAAAAAAAAGAAAGAAACCAGAAAGCTGGTAAACAATTTTTCCAGGCAGTGTTTCTGTTAAAGGCCCCATTTTTCAAATATATAAAGAACTGAGTCAAATTTACAAGAATACAAGTCATTCCCCAATTGATAAATAGCCAAAGGAGATGAATAGACAGTTTTCATGTCAAGAAATTAAAGTTATCTATGATCTTATAAAAATAAATAATTACTGATTAAAGAAATGCAAATTAAAACAAATCTGAGTTACCACCTCATGTCTATTAGACTGGCTAATATGACAGAAAAGAGAAATGATAAATGTTAAAGAAAATGTGGGAAAATTGGGGCACTAATGCCTTGGTGGAGTTGTGAACTCATCCAATAATTCCGGAGATCAATTTGGATCTGTGCACAAAAGGCTACATAATTGTGCATATTCTTTGATGTCTTAATTTTCCATGTCACCATAGTAGCTTTTTTATGCCCAGGTTCTTTTTTCCTTATTTGCTCTTTTTTTTTTTTTTTCCTGTTTCTTGATTTGGAGCTTTAAGTTAATGTTAATTCCTGTTCTTAGCATAATGAGGTTGAGAGGATTACTGTTTCACTTTCAAGCTTTTTTATATTGCTGTTTTCAGATCTAGCTCTGGGGCTTTGGAAGTTTTTGATGCTTCCAAATTTGTGTGAGCTGAAAATAGGTATTCTTATTCTGATCTATACCTTGGTCATTATCCAGGGAGAGTCCCTGATCCTGTGGGATTGCAATTGATACTTTTCTTTTGTGTTCTTCTTTTAGGACCAGAAATCCTATTGTACTAAGGTCTCTGATCCTCTGATGTCCAAAGTGTTACTGCCCCTCGGGTCTTCCACTCCCTCTAGATCTAAAATGCTTTTCTCTACAATTATGACTCAGAAGTAGGTATTTGCAATTAAGCTGCCAAATAGCATCTGGTCCTGTAAGCATTGCTAGCTCAGTAGTATCCTGGAATCTTTTTCTGACCAGTTTCCAGATGCCCTTACTTTCTTTAGCTTGGGAGCTTCTGATGTTTTTGCTGCTTCTGTCATCACAACCTAGTACAGGCCAAAGTCTCCCACTGCATTTGGGTGATGCTAAGCACTGGTGATACAAAGAAATGCAAAAAACAGACAACAAAACAAAAGAAAAAAAAAACAGTTACTGTCCTCAAGGAACTAATCTAATGGGGAAAGACCAAACAAAACATAGGGAGGGAAAGGATATTTGATGTGGGCAAAAGATGAAATCTTGGGAAATGATGAGATGCCCATCATAAGCACCTTCCTTAAATGAATGATCTGTAGGTTCTCCACTATCCAACTATTCCACTACCCAACTTCAAATTAATACTCAATTTGAAAATCACACTGTGAAAAATATATACCTTTGGCAACATGAAGAATCCTGGCTTCATGTAGAAGTATGTGATCTTATTTCTGCATTTGCAGTTGGTTTTGGGAGGTATGGGAATTTAAATATAACATTGCACTTATTAATTCCAATGCCAGGCTTCTCACTGTTATGGTGGTTTCACTTGCTATCTCCTTGGTCCAATAACATTCAGTGTGAGATGGATGGAAATGACTTGAATGATCATTACTCCCAAACAGGATTCCCTATATGTTCTTTGAGTTGATGATATCTGCTAGGCTCAAGCCTGTAATGATCCTTCATTAATTAATTAATTAATTAATTCACTTGTTCACTTATTTATTTATTTATTCATTTACTTATCAATGAATCACTTATTTTATTTATTTATTTATTTTTTGGGTGTAAAGATCATTTATAATATTAGGTGTCAGGGGAAAGATAAAGTTTTAAATAATACATTGTTCCTATCTCCATGGAGATTACAGACAAATAGACAAGGATTATTGTGAAGAAAACACTTTATATATCTACAAGTATAACAGAGATGTTAGTGGTCTAGTTAAATTAAGCACTTACTATATGCCAAGTACTATATTAGTTACTAAAGGGATAAAGACAGAATAAAAACAATTTCTAGGAGTCTACCATGTAATCACTTAAAAATGCTTGTGGATTGATTAATATCATACCTTTGGCCACTATCTGGCCTGGAATATGTTGTCTTTCAAAATTACCCTGGCCTTTAGGGGTGGGGTAAGGATAACTGAAGATCTGGCGAATTCAAAGCCAGATATTTTATTAGACCTGGTACTTTTTTCTGGGACAAAATATCACTACCATGGGAGAGCAATGCAGCATTAAAGATAGTATTGTTTATCCTTTCAGGATATTTAGTATATTTAAGACTGACTTTCACTTAATTATTTCCAGTGACAAATATCAGCTCTGAGAGAAATGGAATCAAATTATGGGTTGGGGAGTGTTTTCTTTAACAATATAAATGAGACTAGTCTGAAAGGATGGCTTACATTTTTTTCAGCTAGCTGATTGATCTTTCATATTTCTTCTTTATCGCTAGCAATATGTTGCTGCCTTATGTCCACCAATATATATCTTCTCTATTATCATTTGGGCCATCTACAAATTCAGTTACTTGGAGACAGAGGTGTTTTATAATTCATACTCATTCCATCAATGGAACAATATTGATACTAAAGTCATGAGGTTTTGATTCAGAGGGTGAGTTGGAATCACTGAAAGTGTAGTACCTTTTCCAAAATGTAAACAAGCCCTTTCTCTCACTTATTCCTTTCCTGCCTAGTTCACTGTCCATAAATTCATAGACTAGCTTAATTGGTTATCTTTCCAACCACGTATCAAAGTCTAACAAGAGGCACTATTTGTTTGCTTGATTTTTCCTGCATGAATTGTTAGATCAAACTCTCTTGAGTTGATTTATAACTAAAGACATTGTTAGGTCCAGTGTGGTATTTACAGAATGTCTTCATGGTCCTATTGACATTTTAAGTAAAATAGATGTATTAGTTAAATGGAAACAATATAAAATTACCATTTGACTGGCACTTATCCACATGGAAAGTCCAGAAATTAAGATGTTTTTGTCTCAGAACACAATTTATGCAGTCCAGATACAAATTTCTAATTATTTTCGAATTATTTCATATGGATTAGTTTTAAATAGTGTGATACAAATAATGCCAATAGCAATACTAATAATACTGTAATAAACAATACTAAATTTAATTTTAAAAATAATAAATATAATAAAAATACTAATAACACTAAAGTTTAAAACTTCACAGATATATTGGTAGTATATTTGTATAATGGATAGAAGACTAGCCTTGAAATGAGGAAACCCTGGATTTAAAACCTGCCTCTGACATATAATGCTTACTTTACCACAATAAGTCCCTTAACTTTTCATTATTCTAGTTCTTATCTAAAATATGTTCAGATGATCTGTTGATTTGAATGGATAAGCAATAGTTTACATACTGATAATTCTCTAAATTAATGAGATCAGATACCAACAAAAACAGGAACAGACAAAAACAAACAAAAGTAGTATAACTCATAGTCCAAAGTAATATGAGCAAACTATGTGATGGTTTTTAAAAATCTGTATCTCTACAAATAGTCCTTTGACATAGAGTGACCTGCTAGAAGAACCAAAGGGAAGGATAGGGGAGATAAAGGATCATAGCTGTTGTTTAAGAGAGGAGATGGGGATGAATCATTAGGTTTTGCCAATATAAAGAAAACTTCATGTCTGTATTATTGTTCATCTTCTTTCTTAATCTGTAACCTTTATACTATTTTTAATGACTACATAGTTTAAAATTTGCTCTTTATTATTCATTTTCTGTATCTTAAAGTCCCAGACTATTATTTTAGTAATCCTCCAAATGTTATTATAGTGGGTTGGGTAGAATGTCCTATACAAACTTCTCTACATAGAAGTTTTCTGCATTTATAAAGTTCATAAGGCATTTGCATATACGTACAAAGTTAAAAAAGTATTTTAAAATGTTATGCAGTTAAATTTCTGGTGATATGACAGTTGAATTACTCAAACTTGGGCAGGAAGAGTCTGACGTTTCAAAGATAGGTATGCCCAAATACAGAGATTTTTTTTTTCCTCTGAGCTTATAAAGAACCCATTTGGCTATTAACAGACAGGTTAACTGAGAAGTTAATCTCATGAAATTAATATATTTTATTCCCCACAATACATAGAGCAGCACACCAAAACCCTGTGGAACAATCTAGTGTATCAAATAGAAAATTACTTTTTTAAAGACATGAGTTATACAGTACTGGAACTTGAAGTTGTATAAGGAACTACTGTAGACTGTGTAGCTATAATGTTATTAAATAACAAAACACAATATTAGAAAATGGCTAGGAAGTCATCAAAAGCGACATGGCTTGTAGCTTTTACTATGTTTGAGATAGATGAATGTAAACAGATCTGAGGTAAAATGATAAAAATCTCTTGACCGGAACCCAACCCCAATCTAGTATGAAAGGATAATACTGAAGTCATCTAGGCAGACAGAGCTGGAAGAACACTGGGATTTTTTGTTATGCTTGAGGAAAAAAAAGGCAGAATTCCATAACCTGCCAATGAGAACTAGAAAGTAGGCTGATATTTCCCAAGTTCAAAAAAGTATATTTTAATTCAACCAAAATTTTTCTACCTCTTATCTCAAGAATATTCTTTCCCATCTGTGGGCACTTGGCTAAAGTACACCAAGAACAGTTTGTCAAGTATTTGGTCAAAAGTTGAGGTGGTATTCTGAGATAAATAAAGATCTTCTACTAAGGGACACAGTACAACTTCTGGGTTTGGGAGAACTGTTCAGGTTTTTCTAAGTTTTCTGTTCTGGTTTCAGTTCTGAAAACTGAGTTTTCAGTTCTGGTCTGAAAAGTCAATTCCTTTAGAAAAACTGTAGTACCTGGAAAGCTGGATGAGGCCTGTGGAATATATAAACTATCAGTATCTGAACCATAACTTAACAAAGGCTCACTTTTTCAGTTGATCTGTAATGTAACCCCAGTAGACCTAGGGGAATTTGGCTTAGGAAAATTTCCCTAGAATAGTGGGAAGGAGTCACAGAAAGCATTAATTAGAAATCAGAGCTGTTGTTGTTTTTTAATGAAGATCTCTCTGATTATAGGGAAATAATATAAGAGAAAGTAATCTTCTGGATCTTAAGCAGACAATGGGAAGATCACAACTGTAAAGTGGTTAGAGAAATCTAAATCAGGCTTCATATTATAATCTAGGGTGCAAGAAATATGTATAGTCTTCTCCTAAAGGACAATGGAAAGCCAAAGGATATTTGAGCCAAAAGGGAGATGGAGAGGTGAATGCCTGAGAGTATAAACCTCAGGATAAGTCACTCTGTTCAGGGATTCTATGAGGTGATTATAAGGCAGTTCAGGAAGTATACCCTGATCTGCACAAACTCATGAAATCAGCCAAACACTAGCTGGCAGTTGAGTCATTTTATAGGATAAAGGAAAAATTGAAGAAAGAAATTTATATCTGGGTTTAGGCTACATGAATGACTTTGTATATTTATTACCTTATTATTCTGTGTCATGTATGATTAGATAACACAGGAATAATTCCTTAAATACTCCATCTATCCTCTTCCCCTTAGGGCTAAAATACATACAATAATCTGTCTTTGGTAGATATTTTTGACTCATTCATTCTTTCTTTCTCTTTTTCTATAATTTTCATTTGTAGTTTATACCCTGTCTATTTCTCAAAAGATTTTTGCGGCTGCACAAAAAGATAAAATATATTACAAAACAGTACCAAGAAACAAAGAAATAATATAACCCCACCAAAAAAAACCCAACACAAAAAGTTAAAGGATAAAAGAAATAGGTACACTGAACATGTTGGATCAGATAAGTTTCACACTAAATTAGTTCTGATCTTCTAGGCAGGAAAGGAAAAAAAGGCAAACATTGAGACTTAGATACTTTTGTTTTATATATGTATATGTATATATATATATATTCATTCTGGATTTTGAATAAGTAACTAAGGAGAACAAATATTACTGGAAATGACATTTAATCTATAGGAATCTAAAGAAAATAGAATGAAACAAAATATTTCAGGGTAATTATCACATAATTATTGATAGTACATTCATACATACACATATAGTTTAAGACACTATTAAAACTTCGTGAAGCATAAAGAATAGTCTCTTTGCCATTTTGTTTAGGAAACCGCTACAAAGTCCATCAACTTTTATGCGCATAATAGCAAATAAGAATGAAGAGGCTTAACATATTATACTGTGACAATCAAAAATTCTCTTTAAATCAAAGCAAATGAGTTCATGAAGTGGATGCATAAGACTCCCACTGGTTTCACTGCTGAAAAAGATAGTAGTTGCACCAAAAGAGGAAAGGCAAATTGAATTAATAGAAAATGTTCCATGAGAAGACTATATCATAAATCTAATTCATGTAAGACTAACTGTTCCAACCAGATAAATTTCACATCAGCATCACTCAGGACCTAGACAGGATATAGGAGAAAAGTTCTAGCACTTTAGGAACTAAAAAAATTCATACCTATTCTTCCACAAAGATTTACACTGATTCTTCAGATTTAACTTGTACTAAACATTAATAGAATTCAAGGTATATGCCAGATACAGCTTTATAATAAAGCTATATGGAAACAAAACCATTAAATATAAAGCATAGATTTTATTTAGAGCACTCAAGTTGAATGGAAATTTCCATTTGGATGTCATGCCATCATCTCAAACTCAGAAAGTTTAAAATTAAAACCATTATCTTTCCTGTCCAAAATTACCTCCTCTTGAAGATTGTCATACTACTTTGGAATCAGAGCTTTAGTGTTTCAGATCTAGATGGGCCCTGTAAGGTTGGTCTGACTTACTGACCTTCTCCTCTTACATATAGAAAATTTTTACCCTTTCTACACTGTCTCAAGTTTCTCCTTCCCTAACCCAATCATTCATAAACTTCTGTCATTTCTTCATATTTCTTGTATCTGTCCTCACTCAATCCATGCTCCTTATATCTGTTCCTTTTGAGTTTCAACAATCTAGTACAGGCCATGATATACCTGGATTACTACATGGCCACTTAACTGATTTTTGCTAGCACCATGGCCAGAGGTCATGGAAAGGCAACCAGTGCATACATCTATGTGTTTTTATATATATATGTGTACATAAACATGTGTATGTGTATTCCCCTGTGGGAATGCATGATCTTTGATTTGTTTCTGTTTTGTATCTTAGCATAGTTAATAAATTCTTTCTTCTTTCATTTATACAAGCTGTTTCAATCAATAGAATGTAAGCTCCTTAATGGCAGGGAATATTTCATTTGTCTTTGTCCCCCACCTAATACTGTGGCTGGCACATAGAAGGAGTTCTTTAAAAAATGCTTGTCTAAATTCTCAGATGAAGAAATTGGAACTATTTCTAGTCATATGAAAAAATGCTCCAAGTCATTATTAATCAGAGAAATGCAAATTAAGACAACTCTAAGATACTACTACACACCTGTCAGATTGGCTAAGATGACAGGAAAAAATAATGATGATTGTTGGAGGGGATGCGGGGAAAACTGGGACACTGATGCATTGTTGATGGAGTTGTGAACGAATCCAACCATTCTGGAGAGTAGTTTGGAACTATGCTCAAAAAGTTATCAAACTGTGCATACCCTTTGATCCAGCAGTGTTACTACTGGGCTTATATCCCAAAGAGATACTAAATTTTTTTTTTCTTTTTAGCATTTTTGTTTTTTCTTCTTAGGTTATTTTTACCTTCTTTCTAAATCTGTTCTTTCTTGTACAACAAGATAACTGTATAAATATGTATTCATGTAGTATATTTAGCATATACTTTAACATATTTAACATATATGGGACTACCCGCCATCTAAGGGAGGGGGGAGGGAAGGAAGGTAAAAGTTGAAACAGAATTTTTTGCAAGGGTCAATGTTGAAAAATTACCCATGCATATGTTTTGTATATAAAAAGCTATAATTAAAAAATGGGAATGATTTTAAAAAATTGATTAGCCCAGTGCCTGGTATAGAATAGGCACTTAATAAATGTTTGCTTCTGTCTTTCCTTTTCTTCTCTAACCTTCACTGGCTTTTCTGCTGCTTTAGTGTTCCACATTGTATAAGATGCATTCCTGTCTATCTCAGCAATAATTCAGTGAAGATGAGACTAAACTTTACATCTTTGATATTGCAAAAACACCAACCCTCAAAAATAAAAAAAAAAATTAAAAGATAAGTAAGCAAAAGTGCTGCTAAAGATGATCCCTGACCATGACTCTTTTAAAACAATAATACTCAGTTTACATTCATATACATATGTTTGTATCAATAAACTAGTTCATGTATCAAATTCCAAATGCAGAAGAAATTCAAGGATGAATCAATCAGTTCCACTGGGGTTCTCCTAAGTCCACTGAGGCACCTAGGTAGTGCAGTGGCTAAGTATTGGAAAGACTAGATTTCAAATCTAATCTCCAGCATTTAGTAGTTGTATGAATTTGGGTGGGTCATGTAAGCTCTTTGCTTCAGTTTCCTAAATTATAAAATGGGGATAACACCACCTGCCTCTCAAGGTTGTGTTTAGGTTTGAATGAAATAATATCTGTAAAAGTTCTGGGCACAGTATCTGGCACATAGTAGATGCTACATAATAAATGCTTTTTTCCTTTTTCTTTCTTGCTTCCCACCAAGTACCACACACCATGAATGGTAAAGAGTATACATACAAGTATAGAGACTGAAATAATTCCTACTTGCGATGAACTAACAATCTAATGAAGGAAGACAGGTACATATAGAAAAATATATGTAGCATAAAGTTAATAAATTCAAAAAATGCAAAAAAATTAAATACAGTGTTGTCTTATAGTAGCCATTTTAAACCTGGGATCCATTAACTTGTTTTTAATATCTTAATGATTCTATTTTAATATGATTGGTTTCCTTTGTAATCTTGTTAATTTTATTTTATGCATTTAAAAGCTTTATTCTGGAAAGAGATTCCTTGGCTTCATTAGACTGCCAAAAAGATCCATGACATACACACACAAAAAGATTAAAAACACTTGCTTCAGAAGGGGCCAATAATAGTTGGTGAGCTAGGAAAGGCTTTGCACAGAAGATAGTACTTGAGGTTCATCTTAAAGGAAGAAACATGATTACAGGATATTTCTAATTTGCTTAAATTGGCCTTGGTGTACCATGGCCCAAATATTTCTTTCTCCAAATTGCTCTCTTTTATCCTCAGTCAAAACCTCTTAGATAGTGATGCTGATGACGAGGAGGAAGTGGATGATAAATGTTTATACAACATTTTATGTTTTACACACATTTTCTCAGTTGACCACATACAGACCACAAATGAGCAACCTGAGGCTCACAGAGATTAAGTGGTTTGCCCATGTCATATAAGTAGTGTCACAGATAGGATATATCCATATCTCTCAATGCTAAAATGGAATTCATTTATGATTCTTCATTGTTTTTCATCCTATGATACCCAAATAATTTGTGAGTCCTGCTAATTTCTCTTATACCTACGGTCTTCATTCAGTGGGGGCTGGATTAGGTCCTCATTCCTCCTTCCCTCTATAACACCTTAACTAGTATTCCAATATTTCTCTATTTAAGCCATCCTTTACACAGCTGTCCAATTATTCTTTCTAAAACATTGCTATTGATCATGATACTCCTGTATTAAACAAGTTTCAGTGACCCTTTAGTAATTACTGGATAAAGTAAAAATGGAAGGTTTTCAATGTAAGGTTTTCAGTAATTGCTTCTAATTTACCTTTCTGACATATACTGACATATAAGTAAATACTGACATATAAGTAAAAGGGAAATGAAAATTATTGTAAGTAACTTAGAAGATAAATGATGCCATCCTATGTTATTTCCAATTACAAAATACTTATCAACAGCAAGCAACTATATCATGCTTGCTAATAATATTATTAGATTGGGAATAATACAGATTTTAAAATCTAAGATTTTAAATAGGCATATGTAATTTGATTTTAAGGCAACTAGATGGCACAGTGGATAGAGTGCTGGGCATAGAGTCAGGAAGAGTCATCTTCTTGAATTCAAAATTGGCCTCAGACACTTGTTAGCAGTGTGATCCTGTGCAAGTCCTTTAACCTTGTTTACCTTATTTTTTTCTTTTGTGAAATAAACTAGAGAAGGAAATAGCAAACCACTTCAGTATCTTTGCCACAAAAACCCCAAATTGGGTCACAAAGAATTGGACACTACTGAAACAATAATTTTGTTTTATTATTAGGAAAATTTACTTTTAAAAAATGAGTTTAATTGTAAGAGTGCCAATGGCTTTTTGTTTAAAGTCTTATCTCAGGAAACATTCAAATACAGCATTGTTGTACAGTACAAAGAGCACTGAGCCTGAACTTCCATGGCCTAGGTCTAAGTGTTGAGTTTCATGCTTACTAGCTATTTGACTAGGGACGAGCCACCTGACCACTAAAGGTTACATACAGAGCTCTCATATGTGAAACGGGGATTATTATACATGCGTTCCCTACCTATTATGGCTGTTGTAAAGAAAGTAATTTGTAAGTTTCAAAGAGCTATATACATATGAACTTTGTTACTTACTGTTTTTAATACTTCAATGAAGTCAAGAAGATCATCATCATCATCATTATTGTAATTATTATTATTTAGTACCATTAACTAGCTATTCATCAGCTAAATGCTCTAAATAGGCTATAGTCAGCACTCTCTTTATTCATGGCAATTGTAGTCATGAATTGCACAGATAAATAAAATCTACAAAAATCTCCCCACATCTCCAAAAGAGGGTTATTTTAATGAATAGTTTCAACCTTTAGCAATGCTCTCTTTGTCTCCTTGCTAATTCTACTGACCTTACAAGAGGAATAGAATATGTACAGGTAAACTCCTCAATAGCTCTCATTATCCAGAGACAAGCCTCGGGGCTATGGATTATTTATTTTTTTCTTTTTCCTTTCATGGTTTTTATTCATGCCAGGAGTTTTTGTTGAGGAAAAAAACAGAACTGGATGGATGGCAATCCAGCTGGGCCTCAACTCTGTCTTTTGTTTTTTCCTGTGACGATTTTCTCTGTTTCCTTTTACAGATATTGTGATCTCTTTTTACCTTTCCTTAAGTAACAGATATATTTCCATTTAGAGACCTTCAAGGAAAGTAATATCATGCTCTTTGTTCCTGAGTCTCAAGTCTGTGGTAAAGGTTAAGAATTTTAAAAATTCAGAAGGAATTTGGATCATTTTCCAAGATGGCAATTGTTTCCTCTACTTACTGTTCTCAGACAGCTCCACGATGTAATAAAGCACAGGACTGTTTCCATCAAAGGGTCGAACCCAGGAGAGCATCACAGTACGGCTATGGGAAGAATTCAGGCTAGCCAAGAGGTTTTGCGGTGAATGGGGCAGTTCACTTAAAAAAATGAAAGAAAAGAAACACACAAACACATCAGAAGCAATAAATTGTTTATTTACCAGCTTAGCTTAGATAGACCTAATATGTCACACTGAAATAAATGGTGCCCATAAAGGTATGATACTTTGTCCAAAAAGCAATGTCCCTTTTCATAAATTGCATTATTCACATTTTTATGTTACTTATAAGATAAAATTGGTATTAAAGTTCCTAAAGCAGGCAACCAAACATCTAATGTTACTTTTATTTAATGTGGAAAAAGTCAATATTCCAATAGTATTTTTTAAAATTAATTACCTAGTCAATATTTTTTACACCAAGATTTTAGTAGTACAACAGCAGTAAACCATATACACACAGCAAAAAAAAAAAAAAAAAAAAAAAAAAGGGAGATATGATTTAATGCAAAATTTTTCATACTCAGGCAAGCAGAAAACATGACACTAACCATATAGAGTTGCTCATTAAAATTACCATATTTATTCTTAAGTAACAGAGTTGTTGGATTCATTGACAGATGAGAGGTTATACTGTTATAGGATGCTTCTTTTCTTTTGGATAATGGAGATTTGGGGAGTAAGATTCAAATAGAAAATATAGTTAAAGTGCTGGATGACATAGTAAACTCATGAGAAATGCTATAAATCTGAAATGCAATTAAAATGCACATATTCTAAGGATAAGTGTTGCTCTTAGGAAAGACTTTCCTTTTGATTTACTAGAAAATGGATGGTAAACCCCAACTGTATACTTTTCGTTAGCCACTGGACTTGCGAGCTCCCAAATTAAAATCGACAAAAATCACAACCATTCCAAGTGTAGTCTTTAGCCTTTGCATTTTAAAAATAGGGGAGCAAAATTCTGGAATATGACTGGTCTGTGTTGCTGCAATTTATCTAAATGTTCTCCAGCAATGAAAGTTGAAGGGGTTATCTGGGCCTGACCCATTCCATTTATTAACTAGTTTTTGATTCTTTCCCAGATATCAATTACTGCTGACCCACACAGGTCAGAGCAAGAAGCCATAATTACACTTGATTCCTTAATTAATAATGTACTCATTATCCTTTTAAATTTATTAAACTGCTACATGGTTAGAGCTACCTAAAATACACAATATCATCTGACCTATGTATATTACTTACATGATATTCTACTATGGACTGAAACTTTAATATAATAATAATAATAAAAAATTCAGGTTGAGCTATCTTGTTTTTTCATTTAATCATGAATTGTTTTTAAACCAGAAAAAGGCCTCTTATTTCTATTTGAGCACTTCAGTAATCTAATCTCCCTTAGATTTCTGATTAAGCCCAAGGTAAAGAACATGCTAGGATAAAAATCTCCTGTATTGGATTTTCTATTATTTTCCAATATAAATCGGTCTCACCTTCAACATAACAAAATTAAAATTACTGAAGCAGTAACAGCTGAAGCCAAATTAAAAATGAAGAAAAAAATACATATCCCTGATGAATATATATTGAATAAGAACTTCCCTTAAACTATGTAACTTGTTGACACTATGGCCATCAAGTTGAAGAAACTAGCAGCTAATCAATGTTCTGGGTCACCATGTTTGCATTTCCTGAAGAAGCTGACCAAGTAAAGTATATAGTGCCAGTTTCCTTTACTGTGTAGTATCCTCATCATGAAGAAATAGATAATATTTTGAGACCTAAATTCTTGACAGAAATGTATAATCACGTGTCTAAGTCTAAAAGCTTGATCATTTCAATGAGCCTTTAAAAAATGGAGGGAAATGGCAAATGAAAAATGTCCTTCCTAAGGAAGAATAGAAGCAATTTGGATTAACAAACACATTAATGTTTTATTAGAAAAGCAGTTCAAGAGGTATTATCTCATTACTTTTGTAGTTTGAAATCTCTAGAAACGATAAGGTCTCCTTCTAAGATTCTGCTACGACTCTCTATGTATTCTGGTCCTGTGTGATTCTTGCCCACATTTTCCCATAAATCTTTTGTACAGAATCTACACAACACATGCTTTGTTAATTTGATGTTTCTGAGGTGCCAATGCATTATTTTGTCTGTCTACTATTTCTCACTCTTAGTACATAATTGACTCATCTTATTTTTGATCATATAAATTTTAGATCTCTTTAACATACTTTTCTCATATAAGTTTTCATAGGTGACATGCACAGCTTGTTAATTTGTTTCTTTATTCCTCTAGTACTAAACATAGTAGAAATACTCAAGAAATACTTCTTGAATGAGTTCAATGACATTCCTTCATTCATTTATTCATCCATTCATTCAATCAGGGACTATATCTCATACACAGTAGCTGTTTCAATCTGTTTACTGAATGGATAATGTGCATAAACTGAATGGATAATGTGCATAAATTTATTTTTAAAATTACCTTAACATCTCCCCTATACACAGTACTATGTTGGGTATTATAAAAGTTAGAAAAATTGGGTTTGAGGAAGATTTTTAAAGAGGGTTGGGGTTTGCATAGGTGGGAAGAAGGAAGGATTCTAGGTAAGCTTTCTAGAGCTCTTTCTGGAACCAAATTTTATAAATGATACTCTGAAATACCCTTTCCTTCCACCAATTTAAAATAATTTGAGGCATGATCCAGATCTGCCCTGTAGAAATTAATGGTCCAAACTAGATGACAAGATGTACAAACACGAAAAAAATAATAATCCAAAGTAGTTTATGATCTAAGGCTGACTTAAATGCTAAAGGGGTTTGGAGATGGAGGATGGAATAGTAATCTAGGATTTTATGAAAAAGATAGGATTGAAGTAGACCTTAAAGGAAGAATAAGATTTGGTTAAATTAAAGTGAATTCTAAATAGGAATTTTAGAACTTTTATAGGACAGCTTTCTGTAAACTATAAAGTACTAACAAATGTATTATTATTGTTGTTGACAATAATGTCAAATTACAAAAATAAATACAAAATAATATCAAATAAATTCTTGGAGATCCAATAATAAAGACTGGGATAGAAAGGAGAAGACTCTCACCTACACTGTCATACTCCTTAATTAGTGGTATCTCAATTCCTGCCTGAAAGTGAAACAGCTCATGGGACACCAAGGTTGGCCTCCCAGCTGCATTTATGAATCCAAAATAAGACCCCTGGGGAGGAATTAACCATACTCTGTTCTTGTTCTATAAACATATTTTTAATTTTCTCTTATCTACCTATAAGAATGACCAAAGAAACTTGGGACCACATTCAAGCACTGGGGATCACAACAGCAACACAGACCATAAATTTGTACCAGAATATTGTGCAGAACCTTAAAATCATTCCCTTTACTTGTAGCAAAAGATGAAAAAATATGTTGACTTTCTATGATAGCAATAAGATTGTTGTGAGAATCAAATGAGATAATATTTATAAAGTGCTTTGAAAATCTAAAAGCATTATCATTATGCTAGTTATAACAACAACAATAATGGTTATCATTAATATATTTATTATATAAAACATATTATACTATTATACCATAATAGTTATTATCTCTATTTTGTTATGATTATGATATTTGGCAGAGATGGTTTAGATAAATAATTCCTATTTATTTAAACAAGGTCATAAATTTGCTGAATTTTTACACATACAGCTCAATAAGATTTAAGATAATTTGTTGTTTCAGTGTAAGAAAAAGCATAATTTGGATTAAAACTATGATTTCATTGATGGGATTCCTAACTTAAGAAAATAATTTATAGTCTATGTAGTAATGCCTATCCACTCAAAAATCATTTATCTGACAAGTTTGATTATTTGGAATATATGTTTAAGAGGTCAAGGACTTTGCTCATTGGAAAGACCCTTACCCAAATGGACTATTCTTCAAAAGGGGGAGGAAGTGACAGAGAATTGCTATTGTGGACACAATTTGGATCAATAAGGAGGAAATAGTTGCTGAATTAATAATGATGGAAACCCTGGGAGAAAAGTGTCCATTATTTTAAAATACATGATAAAGAAGGCAAGGCATAGTCTGGCACAAATCTGAGGTTTTTTAAAGAGATAATTTCAAGTGGTTCAGAGAAAGATAAGTTAAATCCCATGTTATAAAATAAAAACTTCACTGCCTGACATTTAAGACCCTTTACATTACAGATCCTATCAACACTTCTAACTTACTGCACATTACTCCCTTTCGCATACTCTATATCTAAGCCAAACTAGCTGCTGTTTGCTGTTTGAACTCCACATACTATCTTCCACCTTCAGGGAGTCCCAGAAGCTAACTGCCACTCTTAGGATACACTCTCTCCTCATCTTCAACTGTCAGAAACCATCAAGGCTCAGCTAAGTTATAACTTCTTTCATGAAGCCTTCCATTAATGTCCTGCTTCCCCCCCACCCATTTTTTAGGCCTCCTCCATTCTCAAATTATTTCATATTTACACATGGTGGTCCATGTTGAACTCAGTAGAATATAGGTTTTGTGAGGGCAAGAGCTATTTTGTTTTAAATTTTGTTTCCTCAACGTCAAAAATAGAGCTTTGAACACAGGAGATGCTTAATAAATGTTTACTCAAGGTGATTGAAACTGAAATCGTGAAGAATAGGAAGGGAGTCTTCAGGATTAGAGAAAGGCAAATGGCTTAATTTAGAATATACTCTGAAAATTACATATTTTCTCTTTATATTATTATATATTAATATTGTATTATACTAATATTAATATATTATATTTATATTCACTCTCATTGGAGCAAAATCATGTACTTATATCATGAAAAGATTTATTGGTGCCTCTGCTTGTCAAGAAGTGACCAGTTAAGCTTTGCTTGGAATATAATTTGTATTCTTTCTCCTACATCCTATTTTGTAACAATGATTGATTTCCACATCCTTTTATGTATATGTATTTGCTATTCTCTAATTAATTTTGTATTCTATTATATCTATTACTAGCTAGTACATATTTTGTTAAAGATATTATATAAAGTTGGTTTTAGATTATATCTTAATATATGTATATTTAATAATAATATTATTGAGTATTGTATGTCTCTACTTGACTAAAAGCAGGGAAGAAACCCATTCCTTCCACCGGTCTAGGACACTGAGGAATTACTACTGTGACAAGCACCATGGGGGCAGCTGGGTGGTATAGTGGTTAGAGCACTGGCCCTGTAGTCAGGAGGACCTAAGTTCAAATTTGGCCTTGGAGATTTGATACTTACTAGCTGTGTGACCCTGGGCAAGTCTCTTAACTCTAATTGCCTTGCAATAAATAAAACAAGTAACTTGAATTAGGGGCAGTATTACTGTGGACACTTTTTCTTCCAGTGAAGTTACAATAGGTGTTAGCACCAGAGGAAAAAGCAGATCACTCAATCTGGGCCTCTGACTAGAAAATTAAAAATATTTCTTTTCTGGTCATAGCTGTATGCTTTCTACCCTAGAGATCAGCATTCAGGGGCCTGGGTGGGAAAACGAGGTGGTTTTTGTAAAGGGCTGAAACTCTTGAGTTAATACACTGACGTGGAACAACAGAGCACTTAAGGCTAATTACTGACTGGACAATACTCTAAGGGCATATTCTTGGAAAATGGCCCTTCCCACTATCCTGTGCTGGCTCAATAATTGGTGTATACAGAGAATTGTAGGAGGGACTACACAGTGGAGTAAGACTAGCCAGGGTCACATCTGGGCGGGAGATGAAGAGGAGAGGTTGTGGAGATCCTGCATCCATCCAATTCACTCCTACCCCCAAAGACCAAGAATTAAGACCAAGGACTTTTGTTTATCCTGACTCTGGCTGATTCTAAGGCATCCAGGGTGGTAACTTGGTCTTCACAGGTTATGACTTCCAACTCTATAAATGTTTTCCTCCTTTTCCCTTCCTTTTTCCCCCTATTAAATAACTGGCATCTATGGTAAGCGTCTGAGTGACAGATTTCTGTTTCTCAAACCCTGAAAGTACCTAAAGTCTGTGATAGGACCATGACAAACTGAGCTTGTTTTCTCTTTAATAGCATAACTAGACTTTAAGATCATGGGAATATAGATGCCCTTGTGTAAACTTAAGAAAAATAGGTGATAAATATTTTTTATGGTATACTTTTAAATAAAATAAAGGAATGTGGGTAAATTTAAGTTGATTTAGAACTGTTTGAATAATCAGACCCCCAAAATAATTAGTTATTAATGGGGTTTCAAGAGTAGAGTTGGTCACAACATGATTTTTATCAACCATTTGAAAAGATGACATACTTAAGAGATATGAGGGTAACATTAAGTTAGTAGAAAAAGTCAATTGATTACAGACAGGAATTAGAAAGTTTGGATAGGCTAGAAAAATTGACCCAAAATTATAAGATGAAATTTTAATGGATAAATGTAGAATCCTTGAGTTAATTAAATAATTAATGTAGAGTCCTTGAGTTAATTAATTTATAAGTATGAGATAGGACAGGATAGGCAACAGTTATTTTGGAAATGATCTAAAGATTTTGTTAGCCTACAAGATTAATGGGGCAACAGTATGATGCTAAAGGCCCCAAATTACCCCCTCCCCAAATATGTTCATATGATATTTGGAATATGATTTTCAGATCTGAATACTACATTTTGGAACTACAAAGTTCAAGTGCATATGAAGAGGGGTCATCAGGATGATGGAGGGGTGCTTTAGATTATGTCATAGTACATCAATTAGAGAAACTTTAGATGTTTAGCTAGATAAGAGACAATGGGAAGGATATAATATTTGCTATTGTGAGAACAGTAAATAGTTATGTTCCCATAGAGGAAGAACAGGAAATCTGGAACCAGAAGTAGTTCAGAAGATGGGAGCAGGAGAACTCCTGAAACCAGTTGAAACTAGGTAAAACTGGACAAAACTAGTTGAGTAATTAAAAAAAAAAAGTTAAAAGGACAACCATCAGAGCTAAGCTAGGGTAAACATGCATAATTGTTTCACAAATATTAACTTCTCTCCAGGAGGAGCTAAGGCTCATTTTAATGATCATACAGTGTATATAATGGGAGAGGGGACATTAAGGGATGTATATTGTAGGAGGATCAGGAAAAGCTGACCTTATACCCCCTGCCAATGGAAAGTTGAAGGAGGGACTTTGCAGTGAGGGTTAGGGATAAAAAAAGCTAACATTGCTCCTGAAAAGTGTGTATGAGCTCTTGTCCAGCATTGTGCCTGCTTCCTGCAGGAATGTAATAAAAGTTTATACATCTTCACACATCTTGAGTTTGTTTATTTACTGTGTCTTTTGTGGTTCAGGATTTTGTTTTCAACAATAGCAAGGGCCTGGAGATTAAAATCCTGCTCAGTTACTGGTTGGATTAGATGATTTTCAAGTACCTTTCCAACTCTGAGATTTTATGATCAATTTGACTTCTTTACTAACAGGAGAATGTTATCAAACAAGTTAAATTGTGCCACAATCAGGAAAGATAAAGAAAATTATTAGAAAAGGATACATGTACCCCAAAAGCACAGCATTCTGTGGATACTTAATATAGTGACAAATAATCCTAGACCAGAAGCTGAGACCTAGACCTAAAATATGTAATTTTTAAAATCTATAATATGAAAACTATATGTCAATGTAATTGAGTTGTTGTGTAGTCTTGTATATTTTATTTTGTCTATTTTAAAACAGCATTTACCACACTGCCAAAGAGGAACACGATATACAAAAGAACACTTGTTTGTCAATCTAATGACATTTGCTTGAAAACTGATGTTTGTCAATTAATAGAATAATACATGAAAATTAGTTTGATTATTTCATAATTAAATTTCCTATTATTAGCTACTTTAGATGATATTTATAGAGATAATTCTGGTCACATGGTTATCAAGATGATGAAATAAGTATATTTCTCATATTTCTTCAATCTAACATTCAAAAGAAGAAAATATGTGCCAAATATGGAATAATTAAAGCTGAATACATAATACAATAAATGCATCATACAAGGTATAAACCTGAGGCAATAATATTGGCAATATTAAATACTTAAAGCTTTTATACCCTATCCCCAATATACCCTGTGCAGGGTAGGGTCAGCCTGATTGACCTCCATTTCAGGATCCCAAGCTTTTTCATTGGGAAGACTCAGTCTGCAAAGCACTTCAACATCTGAGAAGAAGAAAAAGAAAACACTGATTCTGCTTTGCCCCAATATAACAGAAACAGCACAATTGTCAAGGGTAATATAGGGGAGTGGAAAATATGACAAGACAGAGCCAGTTAGGACAAGAGAATTAAAAACCTAGTTACAGTCTTTTCTACATAGAATTTACTCTGGGCAGGGAAATATCTGGGCTCTCATAGTTCCCAAATGAAGAGGTTGAGCATGTTAGCTTCAGAAATTGTACAAGAGAAAGCAGGCCACAGCAGGGAAAAAGAAAGGGTGATTAGAAACAAAAGGATGAGTAAGAAAGTAAAAAAGACAAGACACTAGGAATACAGGGGAAAAAAATTAAAAGACACAAAGTTTAAGAAAGTATAACTCCAAAAAGATAAATCATCAGTGAAGGTCATAACATGAAAGTAAAAAGTAAAATGAAAAATCTCAGAAAATAATTTTAAAAGACATATTAGTTTAAATAATATTATATAAGTAAATAAACCAAACACTTTCAATGAAAAGCAAAATTCTATTAACTCCTCGGAAGTCATGGCACAGCAACAAGAGATACCAGAATGGTTCTAAAAAATATAATTTTTAAGTAAGACATTAGAATGAAAATTAAGTTGGAAACGAGAACTCTCAAATATGAATTGTTGAAGCCAAACAACAGAGTAGACACAAATTCACATAAGAAAAATTCTCCAAAATGCTAGAAGTTATGAAAAGGAGAGTGATATAAGTGGAACTCAAAAATATAGAAATGGACACAAATTTGATAGAAGGAAAACAAAGAACAGCAAATTTAAATGAAGACAAAATCCCCACAATGAAAATGCTGAAGTGCGTGATTTTGAAAACAAAACATACAGGAATAACTTAAAAATTATCAGTCTCACAGAAAAACAGATATATTTTAAAAATGAATATCATAGTGAAGGCAAAAGTATAAGAAAAATATCTGACCTTTTGAACACAAACAATAAAGTTATTATTGATTAAATCTACAGGTCACTGCCAGAAAAAAACAAAAATCAAAACAACAAAAACAAAACAAAACATGCTTGAAAACCCAAGGCATATAGCTGTTAAATTTTAGAATATCAATGTCAAACAACATATCTGGGGCAAAATTTTCTGCTATGAAATAAAAGTTTGAGAAATCTAAGACCACTCTTTAGCTATGAACAATCTGTGAAATGAATGGAATGGTATCTTCTATTCCAGTATATTACAAAGAGGAAAAGAACTCATGATATAACAACCTTCACTCCTTCTTCCCCACGTTCGTCACCCTGCCAACCCCACTCCCCACTCTCTACCCCCTGCCAAAAAAATCCTGTAATTCTGAGCCTAATCATCAATGAAAAAAGTATCATAGTGGTCTTAAATATCCAGGATTCCATTCCCCTAATTTTACAAATTTAGAAACAGCCTGTGTAAGGTAAGTGAATTACCTAGAACTATATAATTAATAAATGCCTGAAGTGCAAGTCAATCCAACCATTATATGTTGCCTCTTAAAAACTTCAAATAGAAGAAACACAAAAATTTTGGTAAATATAATAATCAGTTAGGATTATGTAGAAATTGTATGGTGAGTACAAGAATGAGTAGAAAGAAATCAACAAGTGACAAAAAGCATCTAAGGAGCAAAAATAGTTGAAGGAAACTTAACAGCTTAAGAATTAAAGGAATAAGATTAAATTAATATTCCATGGCCAATTCCTCTAGAAGTAAATCACTATATTTAAAGGAAAGGGATATAATTCTCATGTTCAAAATAATTAAAATAATAGTTTTGGCATGTCATAGGATAAACTTCAATAATGTGAAACAATTTATTCCTCAAAGATGCCAGAAAAATGTAGTATCATCCTATATGATGATGTAGCATGTCATAATAAAAAATGAGTTCTTATTTTGAACTGTCTGTGCATCTTGGTTCTGACACTTATTGTCCCTGAGAGGAGAAAGTTACTTACCTTCTCTGATTCTTTGTTTTCTCATCTCTAAATTGGGAAGACTACTTCTCTCATGGGATTATTGCTGGCAAAGTACTTTGTAAATCTTAAAATACTACATACAGGACAATTGTGATTTGGTATATAATGAATCTACTTCAGTTGGTAGGCATTCTGCCAAAAGGACTGATAAAAAGATAAAAGACTGGAGAAAATTTCATAGAAAGAATGATATGCAAAAATGGTGATAAATGAAAAAAGTTCAAGAGAAAAATATTAGAAAAAAATTTCCAGTATTGAATTAGTTTGTACCTGCTAGAAAGAAATAAAAAAAATTCTATAAATGACACTGTAATATAAAATTAACTAAAATGATTTACTTATGAAGGAGAGAAAACTAGGTGAGTTTAGGAGAAACATTTTTGAAAAAGGCTCAAGAGAAAGTAATTGGTAAAATTGTAACTGGAGGTGAATTGCTATGCAATCAAACACACATTATTTTTATATAAAAAGCTTGTCCTTTAATTTACAGATGATGACTTGGTCAAACCTATCTTCTATGTCTTCATGCTGAAGATGACAGGTCAGCTTAAAGCCCTGATAATTCTCAAGAAACTACTAAATTGCTTTGCCTTTATTATGGTTCTGTCAGGAATGGTTTTATTGAAAGATGTCTTTAACTCTCCTTTAAGGGTCAGGGCTTTTTAGCAAGCTTTATAATTTAGACTTTTGCTGAACTCCATAAACATAGGAATTACTCTGAGTTCATAAGAAGAGGTGAAATCTTTTATGGACACATATGCTAAGTACTGTGAAAAATAAAGGAAAAACATATGTTGTCAACATCCCTTACAAACAGAAGCTTACAAATTAGCTACAGAGAGAAGACTAAAATAATCAGGGAATATTCAAATGCTAAATTTTGTGATAGTAAATATAAGCAAAACAATAACTAAGACTTCTTGCACCTGGGACAAATTCAGTTCAGGATGGTGGTGGGGTGTAAGAGAACCAGGCAGAATATAGTCTGAATATAAACAAAGTATGTCAGGAGAGGGTGGAATCAGTCCCCTTGATATACTATTATGTACCTCTAAAGGGGGAATGGAAGAAAAATTGGCATTAAGAGACTAGACTCTGTGAGTGGAGTGGCCTTGGGATACCCTGTAGATTTATGTAGAATTCATATAGTGGGGAACATGGATGTTAGTCATTGTGAGGAAGAAACACTTTGACTCTAAATGTCTGTACTCTAGAGCAAAGCCTCGGTTGTGTCATACCAATAACAGCTCTAAATATAAGCATGATATAATGTAATAATTGGAAATCAGTAAAATCTTTCCTTCCAGAGAGATAGCTAAAGCTGATCATCATCAAATACCCCTTTCTCTTCTCATTGAGGCAAAATATTCAAACTTATTAAAATCCTCTAATGACAGGCCTGTTTAGATAATATGAAAATTTGGGTGAAAGGATCTCTATGGAAGGTCTTTCATTTGTTTCTAGTTATTATATCAATTGTAATGGTTATGCTCCACCTCACTTTAGAAATTAAGTAATTTGCAGGTGTTTGCTTCTGAGTCACACTGGGGAATTATCAGTTGCCACAAGTAAAATCTTAAATAACAAATGTTATCAGACTTCCCATAAAGTAAGCACACAATCACAAAAACGTTCTACTGTAATCTACAATTTCTGGGTTTTTTAGCCACCTGTGATATGATGTATTATTTTCTTCCTTTGACTCTTCATTTGTAGCTTAAAAAGAAATGGAACACAATAAGATTATCCTAAGTTTGTAGTTAGAGGTATAAAGGACCATACAGGCTCAGCTCCCTAATTTTATAGATAAGGAAAGTGAGAAATGGAGAAGTCAGGATTTGAATCCACTTCTGATAGCTGACTCAATGACTGCTCTTTCCACTCTTATCAATATAGTCAAGTGCTATCAACATGTACCATCAATGCCCAAATAAGAAATAGCTCATGTAAACTTTTCCATCCTTGAAGCAAAACAGCCCTCAGGCTTGTACCGGGTGGGGGAAATCTGCCCTATGACTGAGCATTATCCCAGCCATGGACTATACCCCGACACCTCCTGGTGTCCTCCTGTCAGATGCAGACTTAGCCACCTTGGTCTGACGCCTCAGAAAGGGATTCAGGCAGTTCCTTGCTTGAACCGGAACCCGCTGTGGTAATTGAGCTGTCACACTTAGGCCCTTCCACTTGTAAGCTCACTGACCATTATTACTACGTCAGACTGCAAACGCGCCGGGCCCCAGGTGCCTGGATCAGCGCATAGGTTTACATACATGCACTGCGTTGTTTGGCAGCTGTGTCTGACTCTTTCTGACCCTTTCGGGGCCTATGTTCCTGGTGGAGCCGTGGCCCTTTCCTTCTCCAGCTCATTTCACAGATGAGGGAACTGAGGCAAACAGGGGGAGCGGAGTTGTTGGGAGTCACACAGCAGTCTGAGACTGGTTCTGTGGGCGGACCTTCTTGATCCAGGGCCTAAGCCCTGTGCCGCCGGGCTGCCAAGCGCGGGCCTACGTGTGCCCGTCGGGCGAGGGGCTTCCTTGGCCAGACCTGGCCTTTCGTCGGTGTGAGCAGGCTCAGTGCGGGGCTCCCAGCTGCACCTGCCTGCAACTGACATTTTTAGAGTTTTCTAGGCCGACTGAGAGAATCAAAGGTGGCATTTGGACGTGGGTGCCCCCAAGTCTGAGCCAGCCCTCTCTCTCGTGGCCATGCCGCTTTCCCTGTGTTAGGCACTTCATGTTTACTGGATTGAATGGACTGTTCCGCAGGGGCCATGCCATAAGGTAAGTGATAGCCCCCGGGTGCCTTGGCACCGCCAGCGTAGCACAGGGACTTCAGAGAGCTGTCGCTATTCCCTTATCGCAGTCCCGCTGGGCTTTGCTCTCCTCTCTCCTCTCCGCGCCGGCTCTGCATTTTCGGGGTGCCAGAGAGCCACAGTCACGGCCCGCAGTATCCCAGGGGCCGCGGCTCCGCACACGCCGGCACCCTGCTTGGGTCTGGGTTTTGGTTAGCACTCCTTCTGCCACAGCCAGCAGCTGTGTCTCTTTGTATGTCAGCCCGATTTGTCATCTCTTCTGCTCATTCTTCATCCAGATCCGCTATAGAGCTGCATCCACAACCCAGTCAGGTCCCCTTTGAAGAAAGGAAATGCTTTCCCTGGTTAGCCCTCTCCAGGATTCCTGCCCTTGGCCTCCCTGCTACCTCTGCAAAAAGGAATTCTGGTTGTCCTCTGCCTTGTCCACCGATGATACATTAACTTGGGTCATTTCCCTTCTCTGGCCAGGACACTGGAGGCCCCAGAGATCCTGGGATGGCAATCCCTAACTCTACCTCTCTGTGGTCATGACCTTTCCCTCACACAGCTTCACATGTCTTCTGAACACTTGGAACAAGGTACTTATTGACACTAGACAAAGCTTGAAAATAAGGTGCCTTTCACGTGAAAGATATGACCTAGGAATTACATGGGATTTACTCTAGGGCAAAGAGTCCTGACTTTGAACTTGAACAAGTAGAGCTAAAATCTGTCCCTGCCTCTGTGCCCTGAGTCAGCTGCTTCCTCCCTCTGAGCCCCCAGTTCTTCCTTTATAAAATGTGGGTAAGAATACTAGCAGGACCACCTCAAAGACATGAGGAGAGATTGAGGAATGGATCCTTTGTGAGGAAAGGGATGCGCACACCTTAAAGTCATGGAGAAATATGGGTGATAATTAATCACTGTCCACAGGAAGCTTTGATCCTTTCATTTTACATGATGTAAGTCATGAAGTAATTATCAATATTAGGAGGTTTCCCTCTTAGATGGAAGAATGCATTTCCCTCCCTCCCTCTCTTTGCAGCAGAGAGAGTACAAACAATGTGGTCCCCTGAGCACACAGTTGAACTTGATTGGTGTGTATGCTAGCTTGGATAAACTTGTGTTTGTAGTTTTTTAGTCTTCCTTTCTTCCTAAATTTTTATAAAGGATTCTCTAAGTAGAGAATTGGGGAGGAATTTATTGTGAAATGAAGAAGATAGAAAAGATATCAACAAAATTTTTTGATGCCCTTGAATCCCTTTGCATGCTGAGCTGACTACCCTTCCAGTCCTTTGGAAGGACAAGCAATTAAAGGGAAAGAAGGTAAAATAAAACTCTGTTGGGTTACAGAACAGGGGAATCTCATCCTGAGAAATCCTGTGATGTTGAAAGTGTAAGGTTAGGATAGAAAATACTAAAACCCCAAATTTCTTGTGTGTCTTTTCAGTGACTTGACTCCCCCTGAGCCACCCCTGCCCCTTTTCCCTCCACCAGGCTCATTCTTTCTACTTTTCTTCTTCAAAGATTTTGTACCTTTTAAAGTTCTCCATGACTACCCTCTTCCTCCCACTAGTCTTCCCGATTTCTTAAATCCTTCACATTTTCAAAGCTCCACCACCCACAGAGTTTAGAGTCACAGAGCACTACCTCTATCAAAATTATTTACCTAAAGGCCAAGCTAATTCATAATATTCTGGATTCATTACATAATTAATTATAACAGCATCAATTCCAACCAAGAAGGAAGAATAAAACATTTCTTTACACGATACATGAAAGAAAAATAAGCATTTTTGATGTAGGCAAAACAAATACAATAGGAAGTCAACACATTTCCTGCTTTTTTAAAAAGGCTACTTTTGTTACTTTGAAAAATAATATCTATATTAAATAAAGTAGTTTTATGCTGAGGAGAAATAGCAAGAGGAAGTAATCTTTGAGTCACTTTAAAAGGATGTCATTTTAGGTGTAAATCCTTCTCAGGTCTAAAATATGAGATTTTTATTTCTTGCTATTTTCTGAACAGGTCTGCTTTAGCATTTTATACTTGAGCAGATTGTGGAAATGTTAGTCATTACTTAGATAATATATGGGGAAGTACTATGAACAGTAAAAATTGCTATTATTATTATTATCATTCCTGATACAGGATGATTTCAACTGAATTTGGCCAAAAAGAAATACCTATGTGAAATCCCCAGCCTTCTCATTTTACTCAGGTTTGGGAACATGGAGGATTTATTAACCTTGTAGCACATTAAAGGGGATGATGTCACTGTTGTCTTCCAAATGATTCCTGTAGCTAAGTTGCCACTAAATTGATTACCATCTCAAATTTGTAAATATTTCTATATTTAGAGATGAAATACTTTAGCAATAAAAAGCCTATATTTTTTAGAAACAAACATTTACTAAAAATGTATTTTGCTTAGAAGAAATTGAATAAGCAAATAGTAGAGAGGGTATGTAAATCAGTTGAACATAAAAATATTACAAGGAAAAGAATGCATTTACATTGAAAGTATGTAATTTTGCTTCTGCTGACAGGGTCTTTATGAAATGCTAACACTTATTTATTTGATATCAATGACAGATGATCTAAGATTATACAGAGGTAGTTTTTTTTTTAATGAATAACAAAACATTGTGTAAACTTACTGCTTATGTTCTAAGATATTAACATAATGGAGAGAAATTCCTAAGGAAGAAGTTGGAAGCAAAATATAGGAGATGGAGTAACAGTTTTGAAAAGCGGGGTCCATTGTCAAAGATAGTCATGTGCTCTGCAAGTAGGTTAAAAATAGAAAGTAGTCAATGACTGTTGGTAAAGGGGTGACTCTACAGGTAATGGGAAATCATCTCATAGCTAGTGAGCAAACTGGCAAGTGGAGACTTTGGTAGAGGACAAGAAGAAAATTTGCTTCTTGCCCCGTCTTTAGAACATTTTTATTTCCCCAAAATCTGAGTTAACAGCAACAAAGAACAATTATCAACTCTAGCATTTATGTAGTGGCTTAAGGTTTGTAAGACCCTTTACATTTATTATTTCATTTGATCCTCATATTAGTCCTTTGTGGTGGGTGTTATTATTATTCTCACTGTACAGATAAAGAAACTGAGGTAGACTGAAGTTAAATGACTTGCCTAGAGCTACACACTGAGGAAACATTTGGGGAGATTTGGCATGGGTTGCTCCATAATGGACAAATTGGGTTTCATGATCATTTATCTAGGAATCCCTATTAATGATAGACAGACCTTAATATTATCATTGAAAAAGACAATCCAGTAATTATTTTTTAACCAAAAAAAAGTACTGTAAATAGTTGGTGCAGTAGAATGGCAGTGTAAGGAATACTGGATCAGGATCCAAATCATACAACTTACTTGTAAAATGAAGATATTAATATTCATACAACATTTCTCAGAGCTGCTGTGAGGAAGATGTGTTTTACAGACTTGAAGTTCTACAGAAATGTGAGTTCTTCTTATTGTTACTACTAGTTATAAGACAGGAGCAAGTTATTTCATTTCCTTAAGCCTCAATTTCCTCATCTATAAAATGGGGATATGAATGCTTATATCACTTACCTCATTGCAGCTAGGTGGCCTAGTAGTCCTGGGAATCAGAAAGACTCATCTTCCTGAGTTTAAATTTAAGAGAGGCCCTGACTAGTTATGTAACCCTAAGCAAGTCACTTAACTTTGTTTACCTCAGTTTCCTCCTCTGTAAAATGAGCTAGAGAAGGAAAGGGCAAACTCCTCTAGTATCTCTGCCAAGAAAATGCCAAATGAAGTCACAAAAAGTTGGACATGATTGAAAAATGACTTATCAATAACAGAGTTGCAATTAATAAAGCTTTTTGTTAATTCTGAAGTTAGACATAAGTGTCAGTTAATATTGCTGCTATTGTCAATACTATCAGAATGCTGGTGAGCAGGTGGGAGATTCCTGTAACACCTCTGTATATCTCACATGCACGTTGATGAGAGGAGAAGCTTTTTATTGTAAGTTCCTTCTGTATGAAATTCGTTTCTGATTTGAGACCCAGCAGAGTCCAGTAAGAGTTGTCTTTTTACAATGGCTTTTCTTTATGGGGTGGCATTTAAAAAATTGAGAGGTGATGGTTTATAATATGCAATTTTGTTTACTGCTGTCCTAATTGCTGCAATGCTATGCTTCATCTATTTTCATGTTTTAATTTTGTACTAGTGCCCTGAAGCAATTCCTAAGAGAGTACAGTTTAGAAAAAAAAAGCTAGTAAATAAATAAAGGACAGAAGAATAAAGGGCTGTACTTATTTTATTATATTAAATTATATTATATTAAAGTATTTATACTTTATGCCACAGAAATAGAAGCTTAAGGTGAAAGAAAAGGAGGGGGTGGGAACTAACAAGAACATACAGATCAATAGATCAATAATCAATAAACAATTCAACTAATCTAGTGGTGAAACTTTTCAGTCATTTCTAAAATTGCTTAAGAGCCCTTTTGATGGGCTGTGAATGGTAATCCAGGACACTAATTCAATCTATCTCTCAAGTACATATTAGGTGGCCCACTCTATGCCAAGAATTTTATAAGGACCTGGGAATACAAATACAAAGAAAGAAAGAAATATTAGCTATTTATATACTATATTCTCTCATGTTATATATGTATGTATTACTTTTTGTGGCAGCATACTAGCATTAGGGGATTGTAGAGAGCTTAACTCTGGAGGAATATACTTGAAACAAGGTATTACTTATTGTGTATCTAATTTATATTTTAATGTACTTAACATCTACTGGTCATCCTGCCATCTGGGGGAGGGGGGAGGGGGTAAGAGGTGAAAAATTGGAACAAGAGGTTTGGCAATTGTTAATGCTGTAAAGTTACCCATGCATATATCCTGTAAATAAAAGGCTATTAAATAAAAAAAAAAGAAAGAAACAAGGTATTAACTCAGTGGAACTGATGAGACACTGGTTCTCTAGTTCACATACACTTAGTAAGTAGCATGGTGATGTAATGGTTCTACAATTGATGTAATTGTAATAGGGTATTTAAACTGAGGACAAAGTCGGCCACAGAGATTCTATCTTTGATCAGCCTCCTGGTGGCTCTCCTGCCTCCTGCCCTATGGGGGAGACTGGTTCAGACTGGGAAACTGAAGGAGACAATACTCTAGACTATTTCTGTCCATCCTGGCAGTGTCTACCCTGCTGAGACCAAGGCCCTTCTGGAGGACCTCCAGAAAGCTAGCCCGGACATTACAAGGGATCGTGAAATGATTCATAAATTTGAACTGCATCTTGAAGCAGGAGAGGAATTCTATGAAGGAGGCCCTATTACTGATTAAGAGAAAGCTAGGTGGCCTAGTGGGTAGAGCACTGAGCCTGGAGTCAGGAAGGCCTGATTTTAAATCCAGCCTCTGACATTCACTAGCTGTGTGACCTTGGACAGCTAATTTGAGTTCTGTTTTCTTTCATCTAAAGGAGGAAATGGTAAAAGAGAACCTCACGGAAAGTATTGGTGTGTTATGGTCCACAGGGTCACAAGGAGTTGAATAGGACTGAACAACAACAAACTATTTATTACTAATTAGTGGCACTTGAGGTGTCCAGTGCAAAGGCACAGACAAGAGAGACAGAAATATGATGAACAAAGAGAAGGCCAGTTTGACTGGACAAAGGGACTGAAAAGATAAGTTGGGGCCAGGTTCTTATGAGGCTTTAAAACCTAAACAAAAGATTCTATCTCTGTATTTCTCTCTGTATATATATGTATATGTGTGTGAGTATATAAACACATGATATAATACAGACACACATATGTGTACATATAGGTTTATTTTTTTATTTATCTTATTTTCTACCTCTGCCTTTTACAGCCTTCTCAACCCGGAGAGCCCACTGAATATTCCTTTGTCTTCCTCCTCTTATTAGTGAATTCCTATAAGGGATTACCATTTAAAGAAGTTCCCAGGACATCACTCTCATCTCTCTCCTAGTTCTACTTCTAACTCTCTGGACTTTAACATTACATTCCCCTCTCCTGTCAGACTCCTCCATTTCCTTGAGCTCCTACTCACTGTAGAATGTAAGCTCCTTGAGGGTAGGGAATATGTATTTCCAGTATTCAGCCTAGTGTCTAGCACGTTGAAAACTCTCAATAAATGTTTTATTGGTCTGCTGTCAGCTCCCTCGTGCTAGGCAGCCACAAATGTTGATTTTGTCAGAGAATCACTTAGTCAGATTTGCAATTCAGTAAATTATTTTGGCAGTGGTACATAAACTAGGCTGGTGTAGTGACAGACTAGGCAGAGGCATGGAAACCCATTAGGAAGCTATTGAAATAATCTACTAACTCTACAAGTAGAAACAAGGAGTCTAGTATGATAAACATTGTGAAGGTTAAAAAAAAAAAAACAAGGTTTGGCAATTGATTGTCCATGTGGAGAGAGAAGTATGGAATTATCTATTATTCAAAATAACAGCATTATATGTAACATCGATATCATTAGATAATATTTGACAAAACTTAATAGATATAATACTCACATCACTTCCAATCGAGCTATTCTTGAATCATTTCCTCCATCAGAAATAACCTCACAGGTATAGTCACCAATGTCACCTGACCACGTCTGACTAATAAGAAGGGAACCATCTTTTTCTACCACAATTCTAGAACTTGTAGCTGTATTTATAATGATGTTGTCCTTCTTCCAAACATATCTGTGTATGAAAATGTTTCAAAATGTCAATTAAGTTAAAGATCCAACCATGGAACAGTAGTTAAAAAGACTGAGTAAAAAGCAGGAACTGCTCTTACCATTATCACAATAAATTACCAAAGTAAATTCAAAAATTGTAAAGGACAAAAACAAAAAGTGAATAAGCAAACAAAACAAAAATGACCCAAACTAAATTACCAAATAAGGACACGGAAATTAAATTGTATGTATTTACTTCAGAATTAAAAGTTTAAAAGAATTATTTGAGCAACCAGGCCCTCCAAAGTGTAAAAATGTAATTCAACTGATCTGACCTGGAATGGCTTCTTGAAAAAAGCAGATTAATATTTAGGCAAATACCATAGATAATTAGAAGAAAAAAAAATCCCCCAAATAGAACTATATAAGTTTTAGAGGAAAAAAAATCACATCTCCTAAACCTGCTTTCCTTAAAATCTAACCATTATAGCAAATTGTCCTTAAAATTACATTTCCTTCTCTTCTAATCTTTATCTATGGCAATTTTAGCACATTTTCTTTTCAAATACAGAGTCAATTAAGCGCCTGTCCAGTCTTTAGATCTCTCTGGGTAAGGACCAATATGCATTGCCACATGGGATGAAAGTGCTGTTTTTACTTTTCAAAATTAATTGATTTGATTTCCAAAATATGCCCCATGCTTTAAAGTTCTAACATGCACAGAGTCCAGACATTTACAAAACTACTTATCTGAAATTACCCTGAGACATAATGGGCCTGATTCTACCAGAAAGAAATGAGTAAATTGCTCCTTTGGGGAGGAGCTTTCACTTATATCAGTAACTATGGTGTCCGAATAAATTAGTTCCTCTGGTGTAATGTAAACCAGTAGCAAGAAAACATTAATGGATGCCCAAAATGACTAATTTTCTCCCTTCTCATTCATAGGATCAAGCTGGGTATGTTTAATTGCATCCAAAAAGCCACCTTAATGTCCTGAAAATCAAAGGGAATTCTTTGCTAACTTCCAGACAAGCAGAAAGATAGACTTAGCCATCTTTATTACTTTCTGAAATCACATCAAAAACACTTTAAAACAATTTATTCCTTTTCTTTTCCTGATGTGCATTTCTAATGGAGTCTCTCAGCTTCTTCAGGGTAATTTAAGCTTCTCCCCTTCCCCATGATTTTCCCTTTTATTATTTCCAACATTTTAAAACTATTTTAAATCTAAATTTAATTCATGGTAAGATTTTTCATGCCGTAAAAAAACTGGAGATGGACAGGAAAGAAACATTTGTCATATTTGTTCAATTGTCTCTTTTTTTCCCTCTAGTTTTCTAAGTTAATATTCCTTTAAATATAATAATCAGGGAAATATGTCACATTTCTGGTCCAGAAAAACGTTATCCCTTCTGGCCATTTTCCAACTTGATAAGGGCAATTAATTGTAATGAAGAATATAGAATCTTGGCTTCATTCGTTTTACTATCTATAGTAAGTGAAAATGTGACATAGTGTATAGAAGATCAACTTGAAAATCAAGAAGACCAAAATTCAAATCTTAGTTATGACATGGACAAGTCATTTAGTATTTAAGTAGTCCAGAGAATTGTTTAAAAATTACAAGCTGCCCTCCAATTGATAAATGGCCAAAGGATATGAACAGATAATTTTCAGATGATGAAATTGAAACTATTCCTACTCATATGAAAAAGTATTCCAAATTACTATTGATCAGAGAAATGCAAATTAAGACAATTCTGAGATACCACTACACACCTGTCAGATTGGCTAAGATGACAGGAAAAGATAATGACATATGTTGGAGGGGATGCAGGAAAACTGAATTATTGGTGGAATTATGAACAGATCCAACCATTCTGGAGACAATTTGGAACTATGCTCAAAAAGTTATCAAACAGTGCATACCCTTTGATCCAGAAGTGTTAATGCTGGGCTTATATCCCAAAGAGATATTAAAGAAGGGAAAGGGACCCACATGTGCAAAAATGTTTGTGGCAGCCCTGTTTGTAGTGGCTAGAAACTGGAAATTGAATGGATGCCCATCAATTGGAGAATGGTTGGGTAAATCGTGGTATATGAATGTTATGGAATATTATTATTCTGTAAGAAATGACCAGCAGGATGAATACAGAGAGGCTTGGAGAGACTTACATGAACTGATGCTAAGTGAAATGAGCAGAACCAGGAGATCATTATACATTTTAACAACAATACTGTATGAGGATGTATTCTGATGGAAGTGGCTATCTTTGGCAATGAGAAGATCCAATTCAGTTACAATTGATAAGTGATGAACAGAATCAGCTATACCCAGAGAAAGAACACTAGGAAATGAATGTAGACTGCTTGCATTTTTATTTTTCTTCTCAGGTTATTTTTACCTTTCCAAATCTGATTTTTCTTATGCAACAAGAGAACTGTATAAATATGTAAGTATTGTATATATTGTATTTAAGATATACTTTAACATGTATGAGACTGCCTGTCATCTAGGGGAGGGGGTGGAGGGAGGGAAAGGAAAAGTTGGAACAGAAGTGATTGCAAGGGACAATGTTGAAAAATTATTTATGCATATGTTCTGTCAATAAAAAGCTATAATAAAAAAAATAAAAAATAAAATAAGACTTTAAGCTGCCAACGAGTTGCCTATCTTCATTGGTGGAGGACATTTCTTTTTTTCTTTTAATGTGTCTTTTTCAATTATTTAGTTCTCCTTTCTCTCTAATCTCTCCTCATTGGGGAAAAAAAAGGAATAAAAAGAGAACTCTTCTTACAAATTTGCACAAGACAAATTTCTGTATTGGTTAAGTTCAAAGATCTGTCTCATTCTGTATGCAGAATCCATGTATCATGAGGTGAGCAGCATACTCCATTAATCCTCTGGAATCAAATTTGCTTATCACATTAATCAAAGCTCTTAAATCTCTCAAAGTTGTTTTTCTCATAATCCTGTTATTGTATAAATTGTTTCCCTGGTTCTTCTCACTTCACTTAAGTCTTCCCTGGTTTCCCTGAAGTGAACCTTTCTTGCAGCACACTAGTGTCCTCCTTTTCCTCTCTGAAAGGATCATTTCTTACAGCACACTAGTATTCTATTACATTCACATACTGTAATTTGTGTAGTTTTACAATGGCAGTTCTTTGACACTACAAAAATAGCTGCTAAAAAGATTTTTCTATATAAATGGTCTTTTCAATGTTCTTTGATCTCTTTTGGGAAGTATTTGGGAAGTATTACTGAGTCCAAAGGTATGTATGCTTTAAAGTAACTTTTGAACATAGTTCCAAATTGCTTTTCAAAATGTCTGGACCAATTCAGAGATACACTTATCATACAGTATTTTCTGTAGCTCCTCGAACAATTGTCATGTTCTTCTTGGGAGCCAACTTTGACAATATGATGAGTGTGGGATTGAACTTCAATTTTCACTTCTCTAATTATTGGTGATTTGGAGGATTTTTTCATATGATTATTGATAACTTATATTTCCTACTTTGAAAACTGCCTATTCAGCACACTAATATACTGTTAGTAAGGGTATAACTTCAATCAGTCCTTCTTTTAAAAAAAAAAAAAGAAAGAAAAAAAATCAATTTTAGTGTTTCCAGTCCTAAATTTTCTATCTTCTCCCTTATCCACTGAAAAGACAAGAAATATAATAAGCATTATGAAAATGAAATCATAGAAAATATTTTTACATTAGCTATATTCATAAAAAAGAAAAAAAATATGGTTTAATCTTCACTCTGAATCCATCAGTTTTCTCTCTAAATGTAGACAGCATTTTTCATTATAAGTCCTTTGGAACTGTGGTGGATCATTGTACCTTATCAGTTAACTAAATCCTTCACAGTTGATTATCTGTGTAATATTGTTACTGCATAAATTGTTCTCCTAGTTTTTACTTTACTTTGTATCAGTTCATATGTCTTCCCAAGTTTTTCAGATAGCATCCCCTTCATCATTTTGGACATCATGCATCAAATTCAAATTCCATAACTTGCTTAGCCATTCTGCAATTGATGGACATTCAGTCTTTCTGGAAAGCAACATGGATGGAGCAAAGGATTTAAAATTAGGAAGACTTGAATATTTTTATCACCTCCATGGCTGTAGAAAAGTCACTTGGACTGTCTCAACTTTAATTTCTTCATAAAATGGGTACAATAACTGATCTAGCAGTATTATGAAGATGAAATATATAAAGTGTTTGGGTATCTACAAAAGTGCTATCATGCCAGCTATTGTCAGATACTTTTTTGAAGTAAGGTCAGATTGAAAAAAAAAGGTTTCATCATAATTTTTGGAAATTACTTCCAGGGTTGTCCCAACAACATAAAACCACTATGAAGCTATGCTTTTGCTTTTCAGAATTATACAAGTAGTTGCTCATAGTGAAGAAAAGCTTTCTAGGATAACTATTTGTTTTAATTGTTGGACTTTTTTTCACCAAGATCAAATTTTCAATCACCATAATCCCAGTGTGAATTCAAAGAAAGATAAAAAATTCCTATGCCTTGATTCAAGCTTCAAGTCATTCAGACAAAGTTTTTAAATGTCTTTTGTTGTAAATTCATTAGGGGGCTATGATTTTTTTCCTTCCAACTTTCCAGACCTTTCTTTCCCTCATTTTGCCATGAAATATTCCTGGAAGTACAAGGAGACTCTTCCTGGGCATTCCATAGTCCTAGAGTAAACATTTCTGAAATCTTATTCTATCCCTCTGGATTTTTCTCTCATTAACTATCAGCCTCTGACAAGTCCGTTTTACAGATAGTGTATTAACCTTGGCAGAAAAATCATGAAAAGCTGTATTGAAGTCATGAAGTGGAACATAGCTCACTGTAAATAATATATAAGGCTGAAGAAGAAAATGGGATTTGGGTGATTAATGATACAGGTTACAACCTTAAGATACAGCAATCAGGGATCTACAACTATGATCGAGGTTCCTAAAATCCCTCTTCCTATAATGACTTAATTTTACATGTCCACAGAATATTAAGAAACAATATGCAGACAAACAACCCCACAAACACAAATAAACCTCAAGAGCAGTTAACTATACTAACCTGATAGGAATTCTAGGATCATGAATTGCTCCACAGTGCAGAGTGGCTGTAGTTCCCTTAATAACAATTCGATCTTCAGGAGGGTAGACAATAAAAGTACGATCTAAAAGAAATACGTCACAAATCAGACAAAATTATGAGTTTGAAGGTTTGCACCTTGGGGGTAATGAGTTGGTTATGTGGCATTAAGAGTTGTAAGTTCTGTCCTATGTTGGTCAAAAAAACAAAAAACTACAAAAGAAAACAAATGGGAGATCTTAGAATGTTTGCAGTAATTGAAAGGTCATAGAATTAGATCATAGAACTAATCAATTTTAGAATTTGGAGAGACCTGAGAGTGCCAACAATACCACATTAAGTAAATTGCATGCACAAGACAAAAAGGGATAGATTGTAGTAAATTAATCTTGGTCCTTTATACATTAGCATCTATGTGTTAAAGATCCTATGAAAATGTATTTATCTAACCACACTGTGAAGTGCAAACCTATATATTGTAGTGGACAGAATTTTGGCTGTGGAGTCAAGAAAACTAGGTTCAAATCCTACCTATAACATCTATAAACTGCATGACTATGCCAATTGTCCCCTTTAGCTCTCAGTTTCTTCATTTTATACAAATGAGGAAGCTGGATTAGATGGCTTTAGGGGTCCCTTCCAGCATAATTCAATGATCTTTGAAATTCTTATTACTTTATAATTTATTTTCTATAGGAGGACCTCCATAACACCTACTATTCATATAAAATATGCATATGAGAAAATAGATAATATAAATATGAGTATATATAATATAAATTATAAAAATATATATAGGGACACAATGTGGAATTTCACAAAGAAAAATGAATAGTTTGAGTAAAACGCCTGATTAGTTCTTTATGAGAATTCCATGGTTCCAGTTTTACCTTTTTGTTTTTAAAAGGGTTAAATGATTTGTTTAGGATAATAACTCAAAGGCAGAGGTGGGGCTTAGACCCAAGTCTTTTAGATTCCAAGGTCAATTCTTTAGCCAAGATGTCCTACTGCCTCTACAATTTAACTTTCATAAGGAATAGACTGCGGTTAGAGATGAATATGTGGAATAACTATTCAAGAATAGGAAGACCATCTTTAATACCATGAAGAATAAGCCAATTAAACAGTATGGAGGCCTCAGGGAGAAAGTCAGAATTTGATTTTAAGAGATTTTATTCCATTAACTTATATAATATTTGCAAAATGGAAAAGCAGAGTAGCAGCCAAACAAGCTTCACACAAAATGTAATGCCTATTTTTTTTAAATGATGCTAAATAAGTCAGAAAGCAAGACAAACCAATATGAAATTAACCACAATTCAGTTTTTTAAAAAATGGATTATAGTTTTAAAAATATTTATATAATCAGAGAAGGAAATGAAAGGGATCTCACTGATTATGTACAACCTCATCATTTTATAAGTGAGAAGACTGAAACTCTAGGATGTTAAATAATTTGCCTGAGATAAGGCCCAGATCTGAGATCCAGTTTCCTAACTTGAAATCCAGTGCTCTGTTCATACAAATTATAAATCACTTGAACAGTATAGATATTGCTACCCAAAAAATTAATGTGAGTTGATCTGTCTTATTTCCTATTACAAAAAGGAATTTCTGGAGTATATGTGCCTGGACTATAAGCCAGAATGAAGTATAGTTACAATGTATAAAATATCTAGTCTAAACAATGGAATAATTTTGGGTTATGTATTCTTCCTCTTGTAGAATTAAAATTATTTTGAGTTTCAGAAGAGACAATAAGGACAGGTAAGAGCTGAAGATGAGTCTTATAATAATTACAGGGAGCTGGGTTTTTGGCTTAGAATCAAGAGACAAGAACAGCTTCATTATTTTGCTACATTCCAAAAGTATCTTACTTGATAATTAGTCAGCATTAAGAAGAATACTTTTATAGGTATTTTAATTCTTAATTTAGTTTTCTTAGGTGACTACTTCTCTAAGATTAACCAACAAGTCAATTTTGTGTCTTGGCATGACAGTGGATAAAATTCCTTCTCCACAGTTGTTTTATTAAATTTTTAAATACATAAATTCTATTTTTTATTACCTAAAAAAATAAGGTAATTACTTAATGAAGTTTAGCAAATTAGTAAAAATAACAATTTTCTTTTGATTTAAATGAGAAAGGCCAAGGGCATAATCATATTTCCTAATTAAAAATGACCCCTTGATTAAGCTGTGATTAATGGAAGATTTCAAATAAAGTGTTATCCATACTCCACACAGTCAGCATGGCAAATGCATTTAGAGATCCTTCAGAGTTGACTGCATAGCACGTGTAGTTTCCAGCATCCTGGAGAAAGACGGGGGTTATCTGCAGGCCTCCAGATTCCAGAAGAATAAATCTAGGAATCTGAACAGAGCCACTGGCCAAAATCTGTTTCCCTGAAAAATGACAGAGAAAAGAATGAGACTAAGTCAGACAGTACACTTCTAAAATATAGTAACATTTATTGTAACAAAATTCATAGAGCCATCAAGTGTCTGAAAAGAGATCTTTTCAAGCTGAAAAGATATCTAGATACGGTGAAAGGTTGCTAGTCTGCTCCAGGGTATATTTAAATTAACTGAGTCAGAGTCTCCCAAGTTAGATACACCTTTGGAAGCTTTAGTAACTGTTTCCAGACACTAAAAATTTAATTTAGGAAATTAATAGATTACTCCAAATATTCTTACCAAATGCAGTACTTACATTGAGTGTTCAGTAAACAACGAAAGACTCAACTACTATTAGTCAGTAAAGAACTAAAAGAAGGTATGGTGTTTCCATTACAGTATACAAATTTAAAATACAGGGATCGTAGGTTTTCAAGTCTCATTAAGGCTTGTCCAAAATTAAATCCTGTCTCCCTTGGCCATAATACACTAGTTATTAATCCACAGTTTTCAAATGGTTGCCCTCTAAAAGTGGAGCTTGAAAGAATTAATGTAGCTGCCAAAAGTGCTATGCTCATACATAGCTCAACAGACATTATTAGTTAATCCATAGTCAGTCTGTCATTCAATTTAACAAGTATTTATTGAATACTTCCTATGTTAGGCAAATCAATAAATCAATCAAAAAAGACTTATTGATCAAGTACAACTAATTCCTTGAGTTCATAAGAAGTAATCAATAAACAGTTTTATTTTCAAAATTATATTGTTTAGCACATAATATAAGTCTTATTTTATCACAATAATCTTTACACAGAAAACTAGATTTAACACAATTGACGGTAACACGGATCAAAACAATCTTACAGTAGATATATTCACTATCTCTTTCTTTTACAGAAATACACTCACATGGGAAAGAAATATTTATGGTGAGACAAATGTGTCTGTGTTTTTATTATAAGAGATAGCCTTGCTTTCATAACCTCTTTCTATTGCTATAAATTTGCAATTTTTCTGTAACTTGTGGTCTTAGAGAGTTGTTTGGGGAAGTGGGAGGTTAAGCAACTTCTGCCCATATAACACAGTCCTATAAGCTGAGCTCAGGATTTCCTGATCCATTTCAGCCCCCCATTTGCTATAGTATAGCACTTTTCCCTTCCTTTTCCCTTTTCCCCTTCTCTGCCCCACACCTCTCATAAATGAACAAGCAAATGACAAAAAGTAGATATGACTAAATAAACAAATTAATATACAACTCCCCTTTTCTCCACATATATATATATATATATATATATATATTATATATACATTTTCTTTTCCCTATGTAAATATATATGTGTATACACACACACACACACACACACACACACACACACACACATAATATAACAATTTTAAATGTGTGAGAAAAAAGTCCCTCTGACTTCTCAGAATCATAGAACACTGTTGTTGGGAAGAATCTTATATAAAGTATATAATTTTCTTTTCTTTTTTTTCTTTTATGAAGATATACAGTATGGCTTAGTAGGTAGAAGGTAGGCTTGAATATCAGGAAGGCCTGAGGTAAAATTCTGCCCATATCACATAAAAAGTCTGGAACCTTGAGCTGATCACTTAACATGTCAGTTTTCTAGATCCTCTGTGACTTTAAGTTAGAGAGAAGTTTCTGATCTATATCAGTAGAGAGTTTCTACCACTTGGATTCTCTATTCTGATGAAATCACAGCTAGACCCATTTCTAGACCACTATTCCTCTTCCCCACTTCTACACACACAAAAAAAGGTTAAAAAGTACTCAAGGTATAAAAATAGGTTGGCCATGGTCAATACCCATTAGAGGTTTAAAAAGGTACCTTGCCCAAACTATGAGATGCTTAGATGAAGCAGAAAGTGAGTCAATTAAGAGGACTAATTCCTAAGAGGTTTACAATCTAGGATGACTATATTTATGTGGAATGTATCTCAACAAGGTCTAGTCTCAAACCCCAACACAAATGTAAACACATACCTCTTTTCCATGTGATAGCAGGTTTTGGAGCTCCTGAAACTTCACAGGTGAGCACTGCTGTCATTCCATCTGTAACAGTGGTATCCATTGGACGCTGAGTAAATGTTGGGGCAATATCTGAGAACAAAAGTGAAATCAGGGATTATTGTTTAAAGATATTTAAATTACCACCCTGGCGCATTTCACATCAATTTTTATAGAATGAATCCAAGAAATAGGTATAATCATTAAAAAAAAAAAAGAAAGAAAACCTTTCAGAAATGATTGCAACCTTTTATTATTCATCTCCAAGGAATTGCCTGACTTTTTTTTACTGCTTAAGTGAAAATAAGATCTCATGTTACTCACAGATATGTAAATGAGGCATAGCAGGGGGTATAAAATAGTTTAAAATAAATGTGAAAGAGAAGAGAAAACATTTTTATTTAAATAAACTGAACATGTTGTTTTCATCTTCTTAAAAAGTCAGGGAAACTAAAAATTTCTTTTAAAAATAAGTGTGAAAACAAATGAGATTCACAAAATATCGAAAGTAGAAGAGACCTTAGAAGTCATTTAGTCTAACTCTTGATTTTGTAGATGAAACTTAGATGAAACTTTGTAGATGAAGCTTAAAGAAAGAAGAGAAGTTAGATCCTAGGAATTCTGAATAATAATTTAGCTCTTTCCTTTTATACAATAAAGTCTTGTTTATATAGAATCTCGTTCAGGTTCAATAGTAGTAAGTAGCTGGTGCAGTATACAGAAAGCTATACTTAGTCTCAATAAGACCTGAGCTCAAATCTTCCTTTATTCACTGTTTGATTCTATGCAGCTCACTTAATCTTCCTCATCTTCAATTTCCTCATTTATAAAATGAGGAAAATAATAGCAGCTACATCATAGGGTTATAGTGAGAATAAAATGAGAACTACTTTGTAGACATTAAAATATCATAGAAATGCTAGCTGTTATTATTAACTATTCCTATTATTTCACATACTTGAAGAGTTATGATCTGGAAGAAGACTAGCTTGATTTTTGTTGTTTCTCAGAGAGCAAAAGTAGAGAGTAAGCTGGGAATTCTAGGAAGGTAATTTTTTTTTTGCCTAAAATGAGCGTTCTTTCCATCCCTCTTCATATTTCAGTGATACTATGTTACTAAGAGTTATGGATCCCCACAAGCTCTAAAGACTCAAAATTGCAGGTGACCCAAAGATCTAGTGGAGATAGATAAACATAAATAGGCTGCAGGTCAATATTAAGAAGGGTGATTCACACAGAAGTATGGTACAAAAATCATCAACCAGGAAATGGATGATCAGGAAAGGAGGGGCCTGTTCACATAATAATACCAAAGTCTAACAAATGGAAAGCCTGTATTAGACACTGGAATCCATGGAATATTAAAAGTCTCTCTAGTGCAGTGGGGAGGAGATTTATAGAAGATATATGGGAAAAAATGGACAGGAATAAGAATAGCACAAATTTAAAAAGATCTGGATGTGTTGTAATCTGAACCATTAGAGGGTATATTCACATCAAGGAGATCAAAGACCACTTGAAGTAAAGTTTTTATAAGAAACAGAAAAATGACAAATGATTTGAAGGGATTGAAATACAAAGCAACTTTCAAAAGATGTACATTATAGATTCGGTCCAATTTCTCTACCTTCTCTACCCATAATTATTATACTGTAATATTTTTACTTCTTACACAGAAGCTAATCTTGGAAAGATGCAGAAGTCTATTTACAGCCAACATGGATTTCTCTTTACTGTCTCTTTGATCATTGCAAGCCTGATTCTCCAAGGATTATGGCATTCTGTGATTTAAAGCCATAAAGCATTATTTAAAAAATACTGATGTTAAAGGGATGGGTTTTGTGTTAGATAGCTGAGATTATTGGAAATACTGCAGTTTCCCAAATACCACCCAGCCAACTTTCCTCCTATTGAATTCTGAGATTGGCTTATTCTCTGCACTGCCTGCCAATGACAAATATACAGATAAACTAACTCACCAGATTGACCAACCAGTTGCACACTGTAATCTAGGTGACGGGCACCCATTTTACTAGATGGATTTTAGTCTTTTGTTTTGTTAAAGAGGTCATATCTATTCACATCTATTCACAAGAGCTCCTAGGAACCTCATCAGCTATAGGGTTTTCCATCCCTAAACATGTCATAAATACATTCATTTTCTCACCAAGCTTTTAGTACATGTCTATTAGCTCTCAGCCCTGTGCTAGACTCTGGGGACATAAAGACTATATTCCCAAGAAGCTCATATTCTGTGGAAAGGATTAACATAGAATTACAGAGTCACAGAGAGATGTAGGGCTAGAAGGGTCCTCAAACTAGTCTGATAGTTCAACAACACCATTTTACAGATTGAAGAAACTGGACACGTAAGTGACTTGCCCAATTGGAAAACAGATCACCTAGCTCCAGAGTCAGCATTTTTCCCATTATGCCATGCTGCACAGAGATAAATAAATATGAAATATATAGAAAGTAGTTTCTGATAGAGGAAGACACCAGCAACTGGAGGGACCAGGAAAGGCCTCCAATATGAGATAAGCTTTGAAGGAAGTTAGGGATTGTACTAAGTGGAGGAGGGAGTATACTGCAGTCAACCAAAATAACCTATACAAATGAATGGAGATGCTAGGTGAAGTGCCACGTATATTCAAATACAAATGTAATATACTAGATATAACATCAATTTCTTAGTATTAAGAGCATTTCTTTCCCCCCCCCCTCTCTGTAGGTAGGCTATTTCAGTTGAAATGGAACATGTGGAAAGGAGAGTAATGCATAATAAACCTGGAAATGTTGACAAGACTCTAGACTACAATGAAGGAATTTAAATGCAAAACGAAGGAATTTATGTCTTATTTTAGAGACATCTAGGCAACTAGGAGCACTGGGGCTGGAATCAAGAAGACTCATCTTTCTGAGTTCAAATCTGGTTTCAGACCCTTATTAGCTGTATAAACTTCGGCAAAAAATTCAACTCTGTTTACCTCAGTTTTCTCATCTGGCAAATCATTCCAGTACCTTTGCCATGAAAGCCCCAAATGAGACACAAAGAGTTAGACATGGCTAAAAATGACTGAATGACAAACTTCTAGTAGCTTCTGAAGGCAAAAAATGACATGATTGGACCTAGAATTTAAGAATATCATTTTGTCAGCTGTGTGGAATGTGGATTAGAGATAAGAGAGACTGAAGGCAAGAAGACCAATTAGGAGGACTATGTTATAGTAGTCTAAATGAGAGGCAATAAGCATAAGTATATATGTATATGTAAAGGCACTGGAGGAACCTGAATATTTTTTACATCATCTAAGAATCATTATATTCAATAAGGTTTTAGTGAATGTTATGGCTTTTTGTTACAGTATAATAATTTGAAATTTTTTTGTTCATTGAAATATGTTGAGAAAAAGACCATAATTTGTTTTTGGGAGGAGGTGAAAAGCTATTTTTCATTTACATATCTTGAGATCTTGAATCCGGGGGTTGGTGGGAAAAAAGTAATATTGAAAGAGTAGCTAAACAAGAATGAATTAACAATAAAATCACAGGACTATAGATTTAGATTTGGATGGGATCTTAGAGAACATTTGGTCTAACCCCTTTCTTTTACAAATGAGGTTTAAAGGAATTATCTTCAATCATCAGGACTTGAAGCTAGATTTGAACCTATAAATCTTCCTGCCCCTGCATTGGCCTTCTCTAACTAAGTCAAATGACTGAGTGAAGGAACTGTAAAAGAATGTACAAGACTTCTGCTTCCTTTCCTACTAGGAAGAGGAGCTAAGTATAGGACTGAGGTAGTATCATTGAGTGTTAGGCAGGAAATAGCTGGAGATTATAATAAGGTCCAAGATCTATAGTTAAATACTAGTTTGTTATGGATATTTTATGGAAGATCAAAGAAATGCTGTATAGACAGTCACTCAGTTAAAGAAAATATTAAAGAGACTACCATTCCATTCTCAAATCATGTTTGATAAATGGAAAAAATAATATACTTATTTTAAGATTTTCCTGAGAAGTTTTATTTTCTCCTTTAAATTCTACTTTATTTTTATTGCAATAAGGCAGACTGTGAAGCAGTATGGTATAGTAGAAAGAGAAATGTAAATGGAGGGAAAAAAAAAGAAAAAGAAAGGTCTTCCAGGGCTTCCCTTTTAATCTTCTGAAACTTCATTTTCTTCATTTGTAAAAGGATATTGTGAGCATCACATACTTCACAAGGGGGGTAGAAAGCATTTAGTAAATTGTAGAGTTCTATGTAACTGAATGATTATAAGGAAGATATAAATGTCAGCTATCAGATAGAACATTTCTCTGTATTGAATATGTTTTTCTTCAAAATTGGTATTTCCTGCTTCAAGAAAATCCAACATATAAAACATCTGAATTTAGGGGAAAAAAGTCAAATAGGAAATCACTACTTGTTTATGAAAGATTACTATTTAATAAAAGGATATGCTGCAATTCATAGGTCTAGAGATAGAAAGGACCTCAGAGGAAGAAATTGAAGTTAAGGGAAGTTAAGTGCTTTGTCCAAGCCATACAGGTTTTAAGTCTCATAAGCCGCAATTTAACTGAGCTCATTTGCCAAGACTAAGATTGTAACCCAAGTTTCTCAAGATGCTATCTACAGCCTAAATCTAGGTATACTACTTTTAATGTACTATAATTAGTATATTAGTATTAATATTCTTGGTATAAGTATACTGTTATATATTCATATTCTAGATATGTAAGTATATAATATATAGTTATAACGTAGTTGCAATTATATCTCTCATCTTGCAAATTATAGTAAAAAACTGACCCTTGGTCATCTTGGGGACCTTAGTTTGCAAAAATCCATCATAATTAGTTACTCATATAACTTTCCAAAGTGCCTACTATGTGTCAGGCACCATGCTAAGCACTGGAAATACAAAAAAAGGACAAAAAACAGTCTCAGCCTTCAAGGAGATAACAATCTAGTGGGAAGTAATCAATACCTTTTAAAAATAATAATCATTTTAAATTTTTAAATAATAGCTTTTTATTTTTCCAAATTCATGCAAAGATAGTTTTGAACATTCATCCTTGCAAAACCTTGTGTTCTAAATTTTTCTTCCTCTTTTCCCCTCATCCTCTCCCCTAGACAGCAAGTAATCCAATATATATTAAACATGTGCAGTTCTTTTGTACATATTTCCACAATTACTGTGTTGCACAAGAAATATCAGATCAAAAAGGAAAAAAATGAGAAAAAACCAAGCAAACAATAATAAAAAAGGTGCAAATGCTATGTTGTGATCCACACTCAGTCCTCGCAGTCCTCTCTGTGGGTGTAAATGGCTCTCTCCATCACAAAAATCAATGGAACTGGCCTGAATCACCTCCCTGTTGAAGACAGCCATGTCCATCAGAATCAATCATCACATAATCTTGCTGTTATCTTGTATAATGACCTCCTGGTTCTGCTCATTTCACTCAGCATCAGTTCATGTAAGTCTCTCCAGGGTTTTCTGAAATCATTCTGCTGATCATTTCTTATAGAACAATAGTATTCCATAACTTTCATAGATCACAATTTACCCAACCATTCTTCAACTGATGGGCATCCATTCAGTTTCCAATTCCTTGTCACTACAAAAAGGGCTGCCACAAACATTTCTGCATATGTGAGTCCTTTTTCCTTTTTTATGATTTTTTTGGGGGGATATAAGCCCAGTAGAGAGATTGCTGGATCAAAGGGTATGCACAGTTTGATAGCCCTTTGGGTATAGTTCCAAATTGCTGGGAGGTAAAACTTATTCTGGTTTTTGTGAATACATAGCCCTGAAATTCACAACTTTAAGTATTTTTGAATTCTCCATGCATCTAGTGCCAGCCTAGAGTCGGGAAGACCTGAGTTCACAAATGTGACTTCAAACTTGTACTAGCTGTGTGACCTTGGGCAAGCCACTTAATACTATTTGGTTCAGTTTCCTCATCTGTAAAATGAGTTGGATTTAAGGAAAGGGCAAACCATTCCAGTTTCTTTGCCAAGAAAACCCCAAATGGGTCACAAAGAATCAGACAACTGAAATAACTGAGCAAAAAATAGGATTCTGTCTTGAGGACATAATCAACTAAGCATTTTGTCTCATGGGGCAAGAGCAAAAGTATAATTCAATAATTACCAAGTTCTACTTCATTTTAGAAGAAAAATTTTAATATTATAAGAGCTAAAGATAAACCCTTATGCTTCTATTTTTTTTCAAAGAAAATGTACCAAGGCATTTCAGTTAATATGATCATAAAAGAAATTCACAAAAGAACTATAATTGTTCAATAAAACTAAACTATGGGATGGATATAAAAGAGGGAAAGAAGATCAAGATACAAAGAATAAGACAGATATTTATTCATTATTAATCCTTCATTTCTTTTTAGCAAGATATTGAGGTTTGGGGTTTTTTTTCCCCTTTTCTTTTTAAAAAGCTATTCACATAAATTGAGTATGGTCAGTGCTGGAAAACCACAGAGCAGATAATGCCAATCTAAATTTATGTAGCAAGTGTATCTTCTCCGTTTCTTCCAAAACTCTGATGAATATATGGATGTTCAGTTGTCACATACAAAAGTGACACGAGTCTAAAAAGATGCATCACTATTGTTTGGCGTTCTTGACATCCCATACTTACTAGTTACATCCAGGTATGTGTGTGTCTCTATTTCCCCACCTTCATTTCTTGCAAAACATTGAAAAATACCAGAGTCATTGGGATGCAGTTTTTGGATTCGTAGACCTCCACTCACTAGTAATTTATAACGAGAATTTTGGAGCTTGCTGATGGGGACAGAGTCCTTATACCATTCAAGATTAGGGACTGGGACTCCTGTATAGGGAAGAAAGAATATTGAAGTTATTTTTTTAAACTGTCTTTGGTATCAAGAGTTAAAAAAAGTGTTCTGTGTAATTCTGTGGAAAGAAAATCACATACAATTAATTCATTACTATCTGTGCTAATGGAGGACAGCAGTGGCTCAAATGATTCTAAATTTAGACTTTTATTCATTAATTCAATAAACATGTATTAATTACCTACCATGTACAAAGCACTATCTTAGGCATTGGGGAAGATACAAAGAAGAATCAGTGACAAACTATACCTAGTATGAGTCAGATAAAACAGGTACAAACATATCATGATGCAAACTATATGTGTATAAGAATACTGCATAAGGAAAAAAAAAACTCATCCAGTTTCCAGGCAAAGTGAATGATAGTGAAATTTGAGAGATTATTTTCAACACTTATAGTGACTGAAGAATATTTTAGTATAGGCCAATTATGTGAAAGTTTTTAACACATATATAACAGCTATGTGTTCATTACTTTTTTTGGTAAGGTATTACCTAATATTCATTTTCATTAAGTCTTAAGATGTCCCCCTAGAGTAGATGACAGTTAAAATAGTTGTGAAATCAAATGAAATAATATTTGTGAAGCACCTAGCATAATGCCTCACACATAGTAGGCACTATAAAAAGACTCAGGTCTAACTCTAAATTCCACACTTTTCCCACTATTCCATCCTACTTATATACTTGAGTATAAGGCTATCAAATTTTTTGACTTTTTTTAATTAAAGCTTTTTATTTTCAAAACATATACATAGATAATTTTCAACATTCACCCTTGCAAAACTGTGTGTTCCAAATTTTTCTTCCACCCCTTCCCCCAGACAGCAAGTAATCCAATATATTTTCTGTATGCATTTCTTCTATACATATTTCCATATTTATCATGCTGCCCAAGAAAAATCAGATCAAAAAGAAAAAAAAGGAGAAAAAAATAAAATGCAAGCCAACAACAACAACAAAGAATGAAAATACTATGTTGTGATCCATATTCAGTCCCCATAGTCCTTTTTCTAGGTGCAGATGGCTCTCTTCATCACAAGACCATTGAAACTGAAGGCTATCAAATATTAAAAAAAAAATTCAATTCCCCCCCCCCCACAAACTTGTCTTTCTACATATGTTTTATTCAGACTAATACTCAACTATGTTTGCATTTCCTGAGTATACTCTTGCTGAGAATTGGGAAGAAGCATCTGCGCACCATGATAATTGTGGAAATATGTATAGAAGAATTCACATGTTTAACATATTGGATTACTTTCTATTTATGGGAAGGAGTGGGGGGAAGGGCAAGATAAAATTTTGGAACACAAGGTTTTGCAATGATGAATATGGAAAATTATCTATGCATATGTTTTGAAATTAAAAAAGCTTTAATCAAAAATTAAAAAAAAAAAAAAAAGGAAAGACACATCTTAGGCTTTCATTGCTTGGTAGTTACTTGAAGATAACCCATAAAAATACCTAAAGGACCAGTTGCTAATGGGAAGTTCTTTTATCTATCTAAATACCTATCTATCCTATCAAGTTCAGACTTGTGATTTCATTAGTAAAACTCCTGCTGAAGAAGTTCTATCAATTAAAATCTGTGATTGTTCTGTGACTTGCATTGTGTCATGAGACACCTTAAGTGACTTGTCCAGGGTCACAGGTCAATATGGATCAGAGGCAGGATATTGTCTAGGGGAAAAATCATAAAATATTTTAATTTGGAAAAAATTACTTATTTATATGTGCTTGTCATTGGCCCTGATAAAAAGCAAGCTTCTTGTGAAGGGTAAGGGCAAAGGATCCAAGGGCAAGAACTTATGGGGAGAGAGGGAGGGATCTATATATCTCCATAGCATAGCATAGTGCTTGATACAACATTACTTACTAAGCTATCAACTGATTGGGAAAAAAAAAAAAGTGGCCTATAATGGCTGCCTATTGACTATGCTGGTACTTGAAATCTCTGTCTCTCTCTGTTTGTCTCTGTTTCTCTGTGTGTCTCTGTCTTTCTTTCTGTGTGTCTCTGTCTTTCTTTCTGTGTGTCTCTGTCTCTCTGTCTCTGTCTCTGTTTCTGTCTCTCTCTGTCTCTTTCTCTCTCTCTGTCTCTCTCTCTCTCTCTCTCTCTTTCTCTCTCTTCTCTCCCTTCCCCCCCACCCCCAGATTCTGAGACCTTTTGTCTCTTAGGCTTTTATTCTTATCTTTTAATAAATAGAAATAATTCAAATACTAAAGAAGCTTGAAATATCTAAACATCCTCCTCCTCATCTTCCTTCTTCCCTCTTATTCCTCTTTCTCTTCCCTTTCCTTCTTGTCTTCCTCCTCTTATTTATTACCCTCCTCCTCCTCCTTTCCTTTTTCCTCTTTCTCCTTCTCTTCTTCTTCTCCTCCTCCTCCTTCTTTCCCTTCTCCTCTTTCTTTTTCCCCTTCTTCTTGTCTTCCTCTTATTATTTCTTATTCTCCGCCTCCTTCCCTTCTTCTTTCTTCTTCTCCTTCTCTTCTTCCTCCTCTTCTCTTCTTCTTCCCCCTCCTTCTTGTATTCCTTCTCCTCTCCTTTGACTCTTCTTCCTCCTTCTCTTCCTTCTCCTCCTCTTCTTCCTTTGTTTCATTAGTGTTGGAAATTCCTGGAGTGGAAATCCCCACCCTTGATGTAGACTGTGTTGCCCCACAGTCTGAAGATGTTAAGGACTTGCCAGGGTCACACAGCTAAAGTACCGAAGAAGCAGAATTTTTTTTGAGGGTTTTCCATCTCTAAAGCTAGCTCTCTAGGCCTTACTACATGTTGCCACTCTCATAAGCTATTCAGCAAGTACAGAAAGTTTTTTTTTTAATAAACAGTGTCTCAGAGTATTTCAAGATAACAGGTTGTTGGATCCTTTGCTTTGCTTTAATTATATTTCCTGTCACTTTTCATTAGATTAGGAAAATTTTAAAAACACATGTATTTCAAAGGTAAACATGCAATCAATTCATGTAAAACTCTTTAATAGCTATTATATTATGTAGCTTTCACAAAGAATAACCACTTCCCATGCTACTAAAATTAAACTGTCAAAATTAAAAGAAAGCAATAAATAGAAGGATAGCAACGTTCTGCTAAAAGGCCAGCTCAATGTATACCATAAGTACATATCTCCTAGGAGTTTACCCTCAAGATATTATACAAAACCAGCATATGCGTTGGTTGAGGGGAGAACTTAAGAATACAATTTATTTAGAGATAACGATTAAAACACTGACTGGCTGAACCATTTCTACATTAGGGTAATTTAAACTCCTGAATAGAAATCTTATCCCCCAAAATATCCCTCACTATTATAAATCCTCCTTTTAAAATTATGAATACATTAAAATTTTTATATTCTCAGAATCACTGAGTTTTGTTGGCTTTAAAAAAAGGGTGGCATTTACCCAAGAAAAGAACAAAAAAATAAAGCACATGATTCTTTTTTAATACTCATATTCCTTCTCTCAGCAGCCATATCCATATCATTATATTAGAGGTGAACAGATACCAAGGCAGAGAAAGTTAAAAGCATTCATCTTTTTAAAGAGCTCCAAAGAATCTGAGATAATGTAGACCAACCCTTGTCATTATGATAATAAAGAAACTGAAGCTCAAAAGGACTGTGACTTGCCCGATGGCATATAACTCGTTACTGGCACATCCAGGACCAGAATCCAGGCTTTCTTATTCCTCGGGTGCTTTCTAGTATCTTGAAATACCATATTGGAAGATATCTGAATTAGCCAGGAGTACAGGCCATCTGGTTGAAGACTGAAATTTATAGCTACATGTGGTGGTATACACATGTTAAAGGTCTTGAAGTTGTTAGGTGCCAGAGGCTAAGTCAGTGAGTCAATAAACCTTTATTAAACTCTTACTCTGTGCCAGGCACTGTGTTAAATACTATAACCACAAAGAAAGGCAATAGACAGTTCCTGTTCTCAAGAAGCTCACTATTTAATGGGGGAGACAATAAACTATATACAGGATAAGTTGGAGATAATGAATGAAAGGAAGGTGATAGAATTTTTAAATTTTAACATATGTATTTTTTGTTAAATAATAGAAGTTTATAGTTTCTTGTACAACCCTCCTTCCTGTTCTTTGCATTTTGAAATATTTGTGTTTGCTGATTGTAAAATTCACAACAACAAAATAATAAAAAATTACCATTTTTGCTCTTTATTGCACTCTATTTTTGCTTGTATGGTAAACCAGTTTATAGTCCAGGGAAAATTTAGAACACAGAATGTTTGTTATAGAGGAAAAGGACCTTTGAGACTGTGTAGCTTATCTCTCCCATTTTATAAACAAAAATAAGATACAGAAAAGTTGTGGTTTAAAAAATCTCATTTCTCTAATAGTTCCTTTTATGCTTGCAGAGTATTATACCTATATTATCTTGTTTGACCCTCACATTAACCCTGTGAGTGAAGTGTTATTATCACCCACATTTTACTATGAGGATACCGAAAGGTAATAGAATTAAGGGACATCTGGAAGAATACTGAAGAAGCTGGAGTCTTATCTGGGATGTAAAGGAAGGAAGGAGGACTTGGAGATGAGAAGGGAAAGCATTCCAGGCATGGGGACAGTCACTGAAAATGTCTAGAATCAGATGGAGTGTCTTATATGAAAAATAGCAAAGGTGGTCGCTGAAGCTGGACTAGGAGTGTGCTTGGTCATTTGGCTGGGTTTCAGTTGTTTCTCCCCATGAAATAGGGTCATTTTGGTCTTGGCCTAGATACTGGAGTGTTTGATATTTTCCTTCTACAGCTCATGTTACATATGAGTAAACTGAGACAGACAGTGTTAGGTGCCTTGCCCAGGATCACATAGCCAGGAAGTGTCTAAGGCTGGATTTGAACTCAGGAGGATGGGCCTTCCTGACTTCGGGTCTGGTGCTCTATGCATTCTGCCACCAGAGTGTATAGAAGGGAGTAAAATGTCAGGAGATTTGAAAGGCAGAAAAGGAGGGGGCCAGCCAGACGACTTTCTTTCTCATCTCCTAGGAGAAAGAGAGCCACGACAATCTGTTGAGTAAGGACGTGAAATGGTCAGTGAAGGGGTGAGCAGGGCTGACGTCGAGCTGGCAGTCGGTTCAGCATTGACAAGGGGGTGAGTCCTTGGAGCAGATTGCCCAGGGAAGTGCAAACCAGCTACAGTCTAAAACAACGCAGGGACAAAGCTTCCATGCTGATAGGGTCTGAGATGGGACTGTGAGCAACTCCTGAACATCAAGTATGGGGGAGGGAAGATAAAGGAAAGGGGAAGAGAATGGAAGGAGGGAGGAAGAGAAGGAGGAAGGAAAGAGACCGACCAACAGAGAGACAGACAGAGAGACTTATGAAATGTGCCACTGCATTTCTACCACACTCACATTCTTTCATACCAACTCCATGGAAGCTGTTATTTTGACTCAGGGTGATGAGTGCTCCTGCTTGATTTTCTGACCACTTTAGAGAATACAGCTGAAATATGGGGCAGAGTGAACACCCCTTGACAAAAAACATTATTGTGGTTCTCTGAAATCATATTGAATGTGGGAAGAACCATTTTGGACTGACAAAGCATCTAGGAATCAAGGCTATTAATAGAAAAACTCCTATGGGCATCAGATGCTATTAGCCAAAGCATAGAGAAGGACCCTAAGAAAAGAAATTTTGATCACATGCTGGTCTCTATATTATTCACTGAAGAACTTATGTCATTCATCATTATCAGAAATGAAGGCTAGTTTTCTGGAAAGATAACTACCTGTGGTTACATGTATTACAAATATCATTAATTTAAAATATTCATCCATGCTCTTGGATTCATAAAGTTAAATTTATCCAGTTAAAATGGAGTATATTTATCATGAAAATGCATGCTAGCTCTATATTAAAATTATTTTTTCACCAGAATTTACAATGCAGTACTCATTAATGAAATATTCATTAAAAGCTTTACCTAGTCTCATTTGAGCAAAACATAAGGAAAAATGGTAATATACAGATGTTGTCCAGTTTGATGTATTATTAGGTAAGTAGACTTAACCTAAATAACATGCATATATAAAGCTAGTGTAAATGCTAATGTTGAGAATTCTCACTGTGATTGTAATTCATCTGTCAAAAATCCCCTTGGGCAAATATGAATTATCACTGAGTGATGAAAAAGAGGTTGACATAAAACTGAATAGTTCTCCTCATGCAGACTTGAGGCAGAAAAATGGTAAGATTTCCTGTTAAAACAATAAAAAATCCATTTTCTTATAGCTTGGATTTGGCAAATAGCCCCAACCATCCCATTAATTGAAATTTACTATTTGCCCCAAGCCTTTTATGTTAAGGGTCATCCTTTTGTAGCATCCTCTAACCAAAAGAGATTGTAAGAGGATAGGGAATCAAGCCCATTACATTATGAAGGACTATCCCTAAACTATTCAAGACTAAGGACTGCTTTGTTTATTCTTAAATGCACTACCATGAAAACATCCCTATTGCCTTTCCATTTCAAGTATTTAATCACTTTTATAAGTATAAAGTTCTTTTTCATCTTATGTAACTCTCCTTCCCCAGTTTGATCCCATTTTGGAGTACAATGAAAATATAACTTTTTTGTTTGTTTTGTTTTGTTTTGTCAGAGAACCTGGGTCCTTCTTCCAGCTCTGCTACTTACTAACTGTGTAATCTTGGGCAAATTATTTCTCTGGATTTCCATTTCTTCAGTTTTAAAATGCTGGGGTTGGATTTGAACACTAATGTCAAACTCAAAGGGCCATTAACCTGTATACAAAGATCTCTATGGACCACATAATGACTAAGAAAAATCACATAGCATTTCTGTGTTCTCTTGTATCTTTATTTTGCTGTATGATTTGGACCACCCTCAGGAGATTTACAGACAAAGATAATTGGATGTTTGATACCTCTGGGCTAGATGATCTTTCTGGCCTCTTCTAGCATGAAATCTACAGCCCAGTTTTCATAATATGGGTGACTATATTTTGTTCAATAACTGGTACAGAATTTAGGAAGGAAACATGAAAAAGGGAAGTAAAAAGATAGAAAATCCTAATAGCAAAGCATCAGGCTATGAGTTTAGTTATACAGCACAGAAGAATCCTAGCATATATTAAAACTGGACAGGACCTTAGACATTATCTAATACAAGACTTCCATTTTAAAGATAGGGAAACTGGAATCCATAGAGATGAAATGGCTTTGCTAAGGTCACACAAAAGTTAATGGCAGAGCTAGATCAAGAATTCGAGCCAAGGCTCTTTTTACTACATTATGTTATCATTCATCAAATCATACCCCAGCTGCCCAGAACAGTACATTTCTCTGTGTAACAGCTTTGCACATGCCCAGATCACCCAAGATGGAGGCGCCTATGGGGAAAACAGCAGGGGCCTGCTTCCGGGAGTAGACATTCTGCATTTCCCCACCATATGAGTGGGAACAGCCTTCTGCATTGGCTGCATTGCTGAAACTGGTTAAGTCTTTAAAACCATCAGACTGAGACGGGCTCTCTCTCTTTCCAGCAGAATCCAGGAGAGAAGGTCTAGTTCACCCATTAGCATGCACTGAGCTGACAAGAGGGTAGGGCTATCTCTCCCCCTCCCCCTTTAAGAACCCTATCATATTGCTTGGGATTTTAGTCTGTTTTGTTTGTTTTTTTTTCAGTTCTTGAAATAAGCACTGGAGTCCCTAGACTGAGAAGCTTGAACCATGTGAAACTTGGAGACAAAATTTCATTTTGGATATTGCTACCAGGCTACTAGGGGTGCTCTGAGAAGCCAAGATGCTTGGCCACGGGTCCACAGGAGGACTGGTCTTGGAACTTGGAGGAACTATGCTGTGTAGGAACAGTTACGTTGTGAACTTAATCCCCTTCCTCCCCGCAAAGACAGTAATGCTAAAAGGAGTAACAAGCCTCTCATATCTCCCGCCTGTTGTGGTGGGGGAGTGTTTGTATGTTTATTCTTGCTATATTTTTGAAGTGATTATTTCTTTGTAAAAGCAGCAAAACTGTCATTTGTTTGTAAAATAATCCTACCACTCTACTCCCCAACTCCTTCCAAAAAGAAAATTTTAACATTAAGTGGTTTAATGGAAATAGGATACTTGAGACCCCTAAAATCAGGGGAACATAATCAGTGGAGGCTTGAGTTAGTGGTGAAACTGGACTTCCCCATCCTTTTAAGAGTACCAGAAAACCCTGGGAGGAGAGTAAAAAGAAACACCTGGCCTTGAGGCACTGTTACATCTGAAAAGGCATTGATGATGACATTATCTTATCCACAGTGTTAGAGCTATAATGGGGTGAAAACTGTTAACAATTCCATGGTTCACTCATCACTAGAACATACAGGTACCAATCTTCATCTATCCCATGCTAGTAGCAAGAGGCTAAGAACTGGGCTTCTGACAAGTACGATGCAAATATCAATTAAAGTATTGCAAAATATAAAATAATTATCCTTTAAAGCACAGATTGTGAAGAAATAGAGACAATTTGGCCCATTGGATAATGAGTATTCCAATATAAATACCAAACATTACTAAAAGCTGCTGCCATCTAGCATGTGACAAAGCAAAAGCAAACAATTAAACATTTCCAAAAAAGAATGCTAGTGATTGAAGGTCAAAGCTCTGCTTGGCAAAGGAAAACACAGTAAACATAACATTTATCTTAGTTATATTCTTTTAACAAATTCTTTGAAACTTACCCATTGCTTGACACAAGATATCCACAGTTTTTTCTACTTGGGCTAGAATTCTACTCTCAGGTTCAGCAGTAAAATAGGGAGGCTCTTTTAAAAAAAAAAAAGAAGAAAGAAAAAAAGTCACAAAAGAAGTAGGTAATTTTTTTTATTGAAAATCCTTAAAAATTAAAACTCTTAATATTCTTAAAAAGAGTCAGTGATAAGTACAGTAGACACAGAGATAGTCTCAGAGTCAGAAAGACGTGGAGTCAAAATGACTTTCTGATACATAATGGCTATAGGACTATGGTCAACTTGCTTAATCTCTCTAAAACTATAAATTATAGAATGCAAAGTTACTTAGATAGCAACTAAGTGGTGTAATGAATACAGCTCAAATTTAGCCTTACGTACTTACTGCCTATATGATACAAGACAAGTCTCAACCTCTCTATTGACCCATTTCTTCAATGTAAAATGGCGAAAATAATTACACCTACCTCCCAGGGTTGCTGTGAGGATCAAATGAGATATTTGAAAAACACTTAACACTATGGCTGACACATAGTAGGTGCTGTATAAGTGTTAGCTATTGTTGTTATTATCTACATTTTGGGGGAGAGCTTTCTCATCTAGAGTACTCTGCTCAGATCAAATCAAAGATCCAGTACAAAAAACCCCCCAAAAACAAAAAATCCCAAACCTTAAGATGAGCTTTAAAAAAAACAGGTGAGATATTTTTAAAATTGTATCCTTAGTTACCATCATTTATATAAAATGAGAATTCAGAGAGGCTAGCCAATGGTAATCTCTATCCAAGATTTCAGCCAGCAAATTAATAGTCATTGCAGAGGCTACTTTTAAGTTTATGAGCTTGAATCATGGAATATCTTAATTCACAGTTTAGAAGGACAATCCCAAGAGGTTCATAAAGGTTTATATTTACAGCACAGTATTTTATAGGATAGTTTGCTTCAGTATCTACACTAAACACCATCTCATGAAGCATGTCAAATAAAGTGCCATAGCACATCATTGGGCCTATATCAGAGGAGAAGTGTAGCATATTAAAAAAATTTTAATGCCTTAGCAATTCAACTTCGTCAAAACATATTTAATACTTGAATAGAACTTCAAAGTAACAACAAACAAATCCTCTCCTCTCTTTTCAGAACAACTGGATGTGTGGCTGGGAGAAGGAAGAGTCATTCCCCAAGATGAAGAAGGCAGATTTTGTGGAAATCTACCTGGGCAGCCCAGATGGCAGAGTGGAAAACGGCCAGGTGGCCGAGTCCGTGTTGATATGTTTAGGCTGCCTGGCCAGTTGATGTCCTGATGCTTACCCGCGTCAAACTGTTCTCTGTCAGCAAAGTGGGCTTTGAAAGGGGAATGAGGGCCTTACAGATAATCCAAGCACACTTAGGGCTGGAGGAGGAGGATTGAGACTGATTTGTATGGAGTGTATTTCCTGAAATGGAGTGAAAATGCCAGTCTATTGATCATGAAATCTCAGTGGTTTTATATTGCCTTCCTAAAGTAGAGAATCTCTTGTGAGGCACTTAAAGCCCCTCAGAAGCTGGCTCCAATCTATTTTCCCAAAGTGATTTCATAGGAGCTGCTCCACACTCTGCTTTCTTGCCATGCTGGCCTACCTGTCACTGTGCTCCACATATGATATTCCATCTCTCTCTATTCCATATCTTTGCAGAAGCTCCTTTTCCTTCTTTTTGCCTTCTGTCTTCACTCCCCCTCCTTTTATTTGTAATGTTCTTCCTCAACTTTGCCTTTTAGAATATCTTGGTCCCTTCAAGAATTGACTCAAATAATGAGGCCTTTACTGATGCAAGAGGCAACAAGCATTGAGAAAATACCTTATTTTTGTGCCAAGCACTGTGCTTAGTGATGCACATATACAAAAAAAAAAAAAAAAAAAAAAAAAAAAAAGAGGAAAAGGGTAGGTCCTGATCTCAAGGAGCTTATGATCTAATGGGGAGAGACAAAAACAAACAAATATAACAAAAAAAGCAAATAGGAAATAATAGTTGTTGGTATCCTCTACCCTGTATACTAGTTCCTATATATTTTTTATTTACTTATTTCTGCATATATTTCATTTCTCAGTAGAATGAAAGCTTCTCAAGGGCTTTTCAAGGACTGCTTCGAATTTATTTGGGGGGGGTGTCTTTTTATTCCCAGAATCTAACAATAGTGCCTTTCACATAGTAGGCACATGATAAATATTCAGCAGAAACAAAAGAATTGCCTCAAAAAAAGTGAACTTCTGTAACAAAATAAATAAATAAAAATAGATAAATAAATGTTTTATTAAACATAGAATTTCAGAAGAAAGTAAATTGCCACATTAGTTCCATTTTATTCAGCAAAAACACAACAGTGGTATGACTGGGCTTCCCCAGGTGTTAAGGTTGTAGTGATTTCATTATCATGATAACAAAAAGCTGTCGAATTCAGTTTCTATGTGATAATTAATTTCTGGGCACTGTCTTCCAAAGCAGTTTATTTTCATTGTAATTTTGTTGAATGCAGATAATATAACTTGGCAGGCTGTCTGTGTATCCTTAAAACAAGAACTTAGTTTAGAGAAAAGGGAGAAACAAATACTGTACACAGAGAAAAGAAGAAAACTTAAAGCTTTTATCTAAGGACAAAATTAGGGATAGTATTTTACAATTATCCAGATAATTCAAGGATAACAAATTTCCCTGAATTTTCCACTCTGGCTGTCTCAATGGTCCCAAATTCATTAGTTAAATGCATAATTCTCCATTTAGCTTTGCTGCATAGAACTAGCCTAAAGAAATAATGGAAAATATGAGTTTCTGGCTGGCTCAAGCTAATCCTCATTGCATACTCATAATTTTGCCATTTGGACATGCCTCCACAATCAATAATAATGATATGAACATTATTTATATTCTAACTATACAACAGCTGTATCCCATGGAGGCCTTTTTACATAGGTCACGCTCCTAGAGTTATTATGAATGTAATCAGTCAATAACCATGACCACAATCTATTTAAAGGGAAGGGAAAATGAAAAACACCAAGGTAAAAATCAACAAACTGCCTATGCTTTAGCACATGTTAATAAGAGCAATGCACATTTATTCTCAAAAAACCTAAATAATGACTAGACAACAAATAATAAGATGTTTGCTGATTACCCTTAGGCAACTGCCCTTTATCTCAGGAAGTGAAGTTTCTCATGTAGGTTTATTCAAGTGATTCCCTTAAGTGACAGAGAACTCTGGTAACAGAGACTCTATTGTTACTGCTACTCTGTAGTAAATCTACTTATTTTTTTTCCTTGTAGAAGATTGGGTCCTCATAAACTGCTCCCATAGTCTGATCAGCTACCAGTTTTGAACCTTCTCTCCTCCTCAACTGGTTCAGTTCTCCATTCCTCAATCAAAATGGTAACCTCCCTCTTTCTCTCCTGGGGTTCAGTCTGTCTCCTTCACCTGGGGCCGGGCTAGCTTTCTGGGGGAACTTTCCGATGGACCTTGATCTTAGTAGAGGTAGGCAGAAGGCAGAAGAGCCACCAGGTTGTGGGAGATGGAAGGTCCCTCTTTCAGTCCTTGTTGGTCGTCCTATACTCTATTACAAGTACATCATTACAGCACTCTGTGCATGTGTGAACTTAGACAACCATTACATCACCATGCTAAGTACTCAGTATATATGTAAACTAAATAATCATTGTCTCATCAATTCCTCTGAGTTAACACCTAGTTTCAAGTATATTTCTCCAGAGTTCTGGCTCTCTACAACAAAGGTCCTACATAGCTGACTAAAGGCTAAACAAAGATGACTTAGGGCAAGGGTGTGTGTGTGTGTGTGTGTGTGTGTGTGTGTGTGTGTGTGTGTGTGTGAGTGATGGATCCAGTGATTTCCTGAAACCAGCTAGCATATAGTGCCAGGGGAGAACCAATTGTTAAACTTTCAGTGTGAGCATTTATATATTGGAAATCTATCAAATCAGGACTTGATTTACTGTTCTGTTGTTTATCTAAACTTAAGAAAGTGATGCAAAAAATGTTAATCATATTACAATTATATCATGTATACATATACCCCTCAGAAAGCCAGTTGTTAATTATTTAATAAAAAGCAAATCCTACATAGATCCCTTTAGCAGTCCTTCTCAGAGCAATGTCTTTAAATGCATACAATAAAATACACAGGACTACAAAAGAAATGAGTTTTATTGAAATACAGTTATCAAACTACTCCTAAAAAATAAATTGTGCTAAAGTAACATCTGTTGTTCACCATTTCAGTCACGTCCTACTGTTTGTGATCCCATTTGGTACATTCTTGGCAAAGTTACTTTGTCATTTTCTTCTCCAGCTCATTTTATAAGTAAGACAACTGAGGCAAACAAGGCTAAGTAACTTTTGTCCAGAGTCATATAGCTAGTAAATGTCCAAATCCGCATTTGAAACTCAGGAAGTTGAATCTTCCTGTGCTGTATTCATTGCTCCACCCAGCTGTGCTTGATATAATAACATATAGAGTGTTTTAATGTGGTTTTTAAGATTTAGTAGCTTAAAACTGACCTAAGGGTTCTGGGACATCTGGTATATGTTCGCTAACACAATGAAAAACAAGATAATACAAATGTAGGCAAATTAAAAGGTTTAATAACTATAGTCATTCTGAAGTAGTGGTAAGCATAATATTCTGAGAAATCTATAATAACTATAATGAGATTTGAAAATATCTTTAATTCCTATTAGTGACCAAGTCACAGTTACTGCTAATACAATTATTATTTGTTTATATCCATAATTGAAGAAAATGATAAATTTCAATTAGAGGTTACTGAAAATACTGAAAATTATTTTTTTCCATTCAAGTTCAAATATCCTAGGAAATGTATTTAAAGGAATTTTTTGCTATTTGAGTATCTCAGCTTAAGAACACCTGGAGTTATGGACTATTTGGATTGGGAAAAATCCTTAAAGATCTCTTACCTTCCTCTTTCATTTTACAGATGAGGAAAAAAGAAGTCTAAGAAAGTTGAGTTACATAATAAATTAGTAACCACAGGAATTGGGAAGGAAAGTCAAGAATGAAGACACCTAGTCTAGGAGGTGTCCTTCCTATATACAATTCCACACTAATTATTTGTTGTTGGAGCCTAACTGGGACTGTCTATTTATTCATGAAATTCTCCTCCACGGTTACCATTTGTAAATCATTTTAAGCCTGGGGCAACATCCTTCTGGGATGAAGAGTAGCATTCCAAGGGTCAGCAAGGACTTTTCTTCTTTTTCAATTATAGTACCCAGGGCAGTCACATTATTAAAAATCAGCAGGCAGTGGCCATGGAAAACACATGCCTATGGGGAATTGAATGGGCAGAGGGGTAAATATGTAGTTGCCAAATGAGCAAAGTGTGCTCAGTTACATGGGTCACTAAAGGCCGCTCCTGTGGTAATTCCATTACTTTTTTTTTTTTTTACCTTACATAGGTTACATTTTCAGTCATTGTTCATCTCTCATTCTAACCAAATGTAAGAGACATTATGATGATTTCTCTCTCATTCCTCAACTTATCATCGTGTGGTATAATAAAAGATTGTTTGAAAAATAGTTGTGAAATAACCATTAAAAGATTTTGAGCTAAATAGAAAAAAAATCTGTTTTCATTTAGCTTAGCTGTGCACAAAATATAAAACACAATCTTTAAATAGTAAGTGGAAATGTGTCTTTTCCAGTCGCAGCAGTGCTTTCTAAAGCTGCTATACTATCAATATATGAACATGCTATCCTTTGAAAAATTTATGATGGCAGCTAATAAAACCAGAGTTTGGAACCATCTCTTTTTATCTTTGTTAAAAACTATTTGAAGAAATCAGGAAAGATGGTTCATCTTCTATGAGAAATTAAGAGCATTAAAAAATGCCACCATGTGCAGGTGCCTGCATATCTGACCAAGAATTATGGCCTAAATCTCTTAAGTCAATTGTTGAGAGCTAATAGAGCACCAAGGAAATTCCTTGTTTCCTCATGTAGTATTAGGAATTATCTATTAATGGCTCTCAAAGTACTTGAGAATTACATTTTCTGTTTCAAGAGAAATATCAACAAAAATGAACTCTGTCTCTACCCTTGTTCCAGACTTTCTAGGATAGCTGGCTGACTGGAAGCAACCATTTTAAGTAGTACTGATATCAAGAACCACATGATCACCAAAGACAGTGCCAATTAGCCCTAGTTAGGCCCTTCAGCTTCTCCCCAAATACGTCAAAAGTTAGGGGCCTAGATCTGCTACAGATGTAGAGCTTAACATAAAAAGGGATCTCCATTTCTCTTGGTTTTTGTTCTTCAACAATCCATGGTGTTGTCAATGAGAAGTCATAAAATAGGAAGATCCTAATGTGTGGAAAGAGTTGAATGAAGGGAATACAAAAAATGCAGAATAGCAGATAAAAAAGGAAGAGAAGTGGTCTCATTCTATTTTATTTTTTCTCAATTCTCTGCCAATTCTCTCCACTAAAAGCTGAACTATTTGTATCCTTACAAAACATTCCTGAAACTATAGTTAGTTCGAATACCATAGATGGTAAGTACTAATTAAAATATTTACAACAGGTTTCTCTCTTTATAAACATTTGCTCTACAAATTTAACATCTTGCTATTTTCTCAATTAACTCTGCTCCTTGGTAAACTGGCCTACAGTTCATTTATATGACTGTGAGAAAATGTTAATAATTAGCTTGTGCAGTTTTTTCTATAGTTTATATATGTGGACAAATGAAACATCTTAAGTGCTTCTCAAATAAACAGAAATGAATTCTAAGACAGACTCAAGCTAAAAAGCACCTGGACTCAGTGGGATATACCAACAATAAGAATCTTTCCATTGGGATTTCATTTGCATTTTGCAGGATAATACCTTTCTCTGATGGTCAAACAATGATTCATGATATATTTTGAACTCCAAAAATGAACAGCAGGGGCTCTATTAATAAACTAACATCTGGGAAAAGAAATGCTCTCCGATGATGCAAATTGCCATTCATCTATAACTTAAAATCCTTTGTAGTTGCCTCAGGCTTGGAGAGAGTATGTGACCTGCCATGCTAGGAAGAGTCAAAAGTAGGATTTAATCCCAAATCTTTCTGACTCCTAGTTCAACACTATTTTCTTCACCAAGCTGCTTCCTATCTTTTGACTTAAGCTAAAAAGAAAAAAAAGAATAGCAACAGGATTATCTGTTTCTTTTGTTGTTGTTCAGTTGTGTCCAACTTTCCACGATCCATTTGGGGTTTTCTTGGCAAAAACATTAGAATGGATTGCCATTTCTTTGTCCAGATCATTTTACAGATGAAGAAACTTAGGCAAATAAGGTTAAGAGAATTGCCCAGGATCACACAGCTGAGAAGTGTATGAGCTGGATTTGGATTCCTGCCTCCAGATCCAGCACCCTATCCACAGCTCCACCTAGCTACCCCATCTGGTTTTATCAGGGTGAAATAAAAGTAATTGGTAATCAATTTGTGTCTGCTTTCTTTCACTGACTTGTTTATGATGATGGCTCCTTTCCCAACTTTAGCCCAACTTAGACTGTCAGGGCATAAGGCATAAGAGTTCTTTGAGGTGTCTCCCCTTAATGACTGTTGGATATGGGGATTACAATCTAACCCATATCTTTGAAGTGAGAAAGATAATTTTCTAAGCTATTTGAGGCATAACTTAACAGCAAGCCAGAAAATTACACCTGTCACAATAAAATCTTATGAACAAGAAAAGGAATTAAATCATTACCATAAATAAATGGCATGTATTCATGCACATTTAAAAGAGAGAACATTGAGAGATGATAATTTTAGAGAAAAAAATCCACAACAATTTGCTTTGGTTTTTGGAAGTAACTGCAATACTGAGGTTTATATGACAGACTTTAAATATTAAAAAAGGAATTGTGACTGAAATTAGCATGCTAGTTTACAGAGAGATAAGTTCCTTCTCTTATTTAAATTACCCCAAAATGTTTTAATATAATAAAGACTATCTAGTGAAGATTTACAGATTGGAAATTTTAATTTTGGCTCAACTTATAATGTGTTATTCTGATATAGTTACAGATCAATTCTGATGAAAAAAAATGCCTTTGCCTGGAATGAAAATATAGTATTCATATCAATAGCTAGTGGATGCATGAGAACAGCCACTAAAAGAACCATCTCATATCTCATGTATAGACTCAACAATGATTTATGGTTCAAAAGCAGCTTTTTCTCATACTTTTAAAACTTCCAGCCTTAATTTTAAAAGTGATAACAGTTTTGCACAGTGTCACATTTGGTTATTTTTCATATGTAATACACTTCTTTCAATGATTTAAGGAAATGAGACATACTTAAAAAAAGGCAAACTGTCTGAAACACTATGTTAATACTGATAAGTTTACTTAAACAATTTATTAGAAAATATTAGTTTTAAAAAAAACTGTTTTAACAAAAAAATCATGTGATAATCTGTTATTGTTTAGGCAATGTTCTATTCTTAATACTATTGCTTCTTGAAGGTATGTGAATAAAGATTATCATAATTATACCCAGTCCTTTATTAGTATTAGATTCTCAGTAATCATCTACTTTATTTTGGGGGGAGTGAAGGAGAGACTAGCTGATGCTTTATATTTGTCATACTATGCACTGAGAAAAAGCTACGAAAGAGATAGGGATTATGAGAAATATTAAATGTAGCACCTTAAAAATTTTTCAGTAAAAATATTAAGAATAATGGGAAAATGAAATCAACTATCTCACAATTGTACCTAGTCTCATGAACATCTCATGATGTATTAAAGATTTCTTTGGTGACTGTAGACAACATAGTTCTCTAGGAACTTTAGGCTTTTGTAGATTCTGCATAACATCGACAACGGTAGTACTCTTTACTTATAAGTGAAGAGAGCCATTTTCCCCTTTCTTTCCCAATTCGGTATTTTTTAACCCATTTCCCTGGCAGCATCTCTGTTTTCAATACTCTATTACTAGTCTAGCAAGAAGCAATATCAAGTATTTCTCCTATAAATTTTTTTCTGTGGGAGGAAAAGGATGTAGGGAAAAGAATATTGACAATCTGAAAGTCAGAAGTACAAATTACACTTCACATCAAGGTTTAATGGCATTAAAAGTCAAGATATGAGAATTGTGTGATAAGGATTTTACTACTGTATTTCATAGGCTTTATGATTAAAATTTCTTGGCGTATTAAGAATAACATCAGTGTGTTGCTATAAAATATTTAATAGATTTGTATTCATGGAAAAGAATAATTGAATTAATTTGGAAGATAACCCTATTTTACCCCCTCTGTTCCATTTCCTCAGAAGGAGTTGAAGTATAAGGTCAATGAAATACATATTTAACCTTAATTTTTCTTGTACTTCCCATATACTTTTTAACTATAAGTGAATATAGTGGTAGATAACATTCCCTGTCACTGGTATTACCTATGATAGAAAGAAAGGCTTTTGTTCTTGATGGCTCAAAGTCAGTTCCTCTTAATTCAGCCTCACAGATATACATTCCAATGTCAGAGGATGTTGGATTAGTGATAGTAAGTCGTCTTCCCAAACTGTGGAGTCCATTAGTAATTTTAACTCCATTTCTTTTCCAAGTCATGCTCAGTTCTTCAATAGGTCTGTGTGGACAAAAGTCATTAACTGATTATCATTCTGAATTATGGTGACAAGCAATAACAAATGCATTTTATTCAGTACTTGTTCGTTCAGCAAAGAAAGTACCACAACTGCATGAAAAATGGACATTTGGGTGTAAATCCCTGATATAACTCGACATTCCTTATGTCATGAAGCAAAGCTGCACTTACCTCAAGGGTTATTGAATAAGGATGGGTAATTACTGCAGCAATGAAGCTGAAGTCCTAATGATTTGGTTTGCTGGTTTTGCTTTTTTTTAGAATATTAAATATTAAAGAAGCACTTCTGCGGAACTTAACTGTACAGGAGGCATTGCTATTAAAACTCAATCATGGAGATGATATTATTTTACAGAGAACACCACCATCAGAAAGGAGAAAAAATCAGCTCTTTGTTAGTAAGGCTTGAGCCTCTCTCCTTCCTTAAAGTTCACATGTGGAACCTCCATTACAACCTACACACAGACTGAGAAGTATGTATATTATCCCCACATTTGGGCAAGGAAAAATAATGCTAGGTTCATAATGTAGTTAGGCAACTAGATTCTTTAACTTTGCAAAAAGAGCAAACTGTCTACTGAATGAAGAATTAATGGTCGGGTTTTTGTCCCTTATCCCCACAATACCTTGCATTGGCTATGCATTCCAATGTGACTTCACTGGTTCCTGCCACTACGCTTGTATTGCCTGGAGGGACGACAATGACAGGAGCCATGATAGCAGGTGTGTCAATATCACCTATAAGGGAGAAAAAAAGAAAGCTCATATAAATGCCTTGAGTATTTACTCAAATAAAATTCTGCTTTGATGTCCTCTGCAGTCCTCTGGATTCTTCAAGGCACTGTCAGTGGGGCAAACATCATGGCAAGTGTTTCTAAATTAGAAAGGCTTAGCTACTGACTCTGACTCCATAGTCTAGATGTCTGTCTGTGTTGGGCCAGTCTAGATAAACCTGAAGAAGCTCCTCATTAGAGGGCTGGTCACTAGTTAATTACTTTCGTTTGGTCACAGCCATTCATAATGATTATCTATTGAGCCCTGGAGGAGTTGTGACCTGCTTCTTTAGAGGGCATATCTGTGTGGATATAATCTCAAATTTCTGCACTTCTAAACGAACCACTTTAAGAAACAGTGATGACTAGAAAATTCCAAATGAAAAATCTTGTTAACTAATCTTTTGTGAAACCTAAAAATCTTACACTTTCAAAATTATCATGGAGATTAATTAATCTTCTCATAGGAGATCTTGAGCATGGTCATTTTCAAAGGCTTTCATTATACTATATAAGCAAAGTTCTTAAGTACATCCAATCTCCTCTGATTTAGAACACATAGCTCACAAGAATGTTTCCCTAGTGGAGAAAAAGGGCTGTGTCCTAATAGAAAGAAAACCTATTATGTAGTCAAGAGGTTTTAAACTGCTGAGTATTTAAAAAATCAAATGCTTACTGTTTTTTTATGTTTTAAAGCCCTTCCTGTTGTGTTTTATCTTATGTGCAAACTATTTTAATAAGAAGCTGCTAGTTTTCATATTTAATGCTTAAATTTGGTCCCCTAGGGGTAAATATGTTCAATTAACAGAGTATTATATCAGAGCAGTTTAAACCCCTTTTCTTATCAGAAAAGTAAATGACTCAATTCTCAATCTCCTTTGCAAGGCACCAAAACTATAAATAATTTAATTAATCTTGTGACAAGACAATCATTTAAAAAATAAAGACTGCTCTCTTAGATTTCTAATATATACAAACAGCAAAATTATCCACCCACAGTATATATAACAATTGTTTGGGCAGAAAGAAACACTCATTTAATTCAAATAAGAGACTAATAAACCATTTCTAAAAACAAAAATTTCAATAAAGGAATGTTAATGTATCAAGAAGAGAAATGAATTTATTGGAAATCTAAATGACTTCAGCCAATATTTGCTGCTGAAGAGGCTTGTCACCATTTATGGCTGAGCTGAAAAGGAAACCAGCCAATGAAAGGCATTGCCCTGCTGGGCCTGAGACATGATTACAGCCACTGGGAGACCACACTAAGATAAAATACTGGCTTCTTTTCAACACTAATTTCCCACAGCTCTCTGTATTCTTTCTTTCACTGGCAAAGCAGTGTATGCTTTTCACATTAGAGGTTTGCATGCATTTTAAATGAATATACCAAAGCAATAATATATTAGCTATACAAATTTTTATAAATGCAAATTCACATAAAACGGATTCCTTTTGGTTAGTAGTTCCTCACTCCATCTCCACCCCACTATTCAAGAAGGAATTGGGACATTCACACTTTCTTCTCTTCCAAGCTAGTTGTATCAACAGCCAATCAATCCTTTGAAACTTCATATTGAAACACCTTGAAGAGTCACGCTTTCTAGTGATTTTTCTTGTTGGAGCTCTATTTTTTTTATGAAATGATAAAGCATGATGGATTGGTTTTCAAATTTCTAAGGAGAAGTGCAGAGTGATCTTAGGGCCATTCACAACAGGGCAAAGCATGTAAAATGAATGCTAATCAGATGAACAACCTGCCTGTCACCTGTGTAAGTCACTGATGAGAGGAGATGACCTAGAAGCTAATATTTGCAAATAGTTATGTGAGGTGAAGAGCAGCAGCAGCAGCGGGTGCTAAGAGGTCAGTGAACGAGCTACTAATTTGCCATTAATCATTGTTTAGTAGCAGCGACAAAACAGGAAAACCCTGCTCAGCATTTGTTAGTCACAGAGGAGAATGGTCGTGCAGCCGTTCAGAATCTCGGTGCCACATCCTCCAGCACTATTGACTTCCTGTTCACCCCTGCGAGTTTTCCTTAGAAAGATGCCTGGGCAGTGAACAATTAGGCCCTGCTCCACATTGTACTTTAACTTCACTGCTCCTCTTCAGAAACGAAGGGCAAACAACAAGCACAGCTTTTTCAAAACAAACCTCACCTAAAGTTAGCATTTGCTACTCAAACATTAAGCTAAAACAAGGGATAGAAGGCTTGGTGCTCAATTTTGGCCCTATTATTAGGTGTACAATATCTGGAGAAGACAGACACAGACCTATGGTTGATGAGAATAGAGAAGTCCTAGCAAGGAAAGTCCTTTTGCCAGTGCATTTTACCAACCACTTGGCAGTTTTTAGTTTTCATTGCCAGAGATGATGAGGGATTGAGTTATTTACCCAGGATTGCCAGCTATTAGGTTTCAAAGGCAGGACTTGAACCCAGGTGTTCCTCATGTCATAGCCAGTTCTCTATCTACTATGTCCTGCTGTCTCATTATGTATGCAACATATAATCCAGCAAATGTACTAAAAGTATTTAATAGATTATGAGGTCATACAACCCTGAATACACCAGATCTCATCTGATCTGGAAGTTAAACGACATTGGGACTGATTAGTATTTGGATGGCAAACTACTTGAAAGCAGGAGATACTATATCTTTAGATAGCAGGCACAGAGAAATAGTGAAAATTTCCCTCTCTTCTATGAAATAATAGCTAACAGCTCATTTTCCTAGGTTCAAGTTCTTCCTGAAATACCTGCTGGCTGTTTGTTCAACTCATTCACATCCCCAGACCACAGGTGACTTGCAGAGCAGGTATTGACCTGCATAGGTAGCAGGGTTTATAAAAAAGAATATTCTGGATTTGGAGTCAGACACCTTAGGTTAGAATTCGATTAGAACTCCCACAGATGAGTCTTCCTAACTCTGGGCAAGGCATTCTCTTCGCTGTGACACTCAGCTGCCCCCTGATTTTTGGGGGGAGACAATTTGAAACAATTGGAGTTAAGTGACTTGCCCAGGATCATACAGCTAGTAAATGTCAAGGGTGTGAGGCCAAATTTGAACTCACATCCTCTTGACTCTAGGGCAAGTTCTCTATCCACTGAGCAATTTAGCTGCACTCCTCTGAGCCCCACCCCCTGATTTTTCATAAGCAGGAATACCTTACATGAGAGAAATCAGATTTGGACCTCCTCTGACTCCTCTCCCCTTCCCCCACCAAAACCAAGCTGTCTGAAGAAAATTATACTGTCTGTAGGTCAAGATCCAATATTATTTTTAGAAGGTATAAGAGAAAGACATTTTAAAAGGAGTCAATTAAGTAATGATCTTGACATATCTAAACTCCCATAATGAGGATTGAGTAAATCTCAAACTCCTTGATTAATGAATATGTGCCACCCCAAATGATACTCACCTCCCTACTGGAGTGGATGTAGGAACTCCCTTACCTATAGAATTATCCCTTCTCAGCTACTGAACCTTCTTAAAATGACCTTCTCACTTTTACTCTACCTTCTTTCCTCGTATCCTTGCTATTTGCTACCAACCAAGTGTATCAACCACCTGTTGCCATAGCCCTGAATATCTCCTAGTGCCAATGCCAAAGATCCAGAATGTTGCCCCTGAAAGATCCAGATTTCTCATTACTTGCTAAAAACTTAGATGTACCCAGGAGTCCCTTTCCTATTTCCTTGAACACCTACATTTTTTGCTCTAGCCTCTGTGGCTAGTGCAGAAGAAGGTTGTAAAGGATGCCCAGATGGTCTACAAAATCCTGAATTGGAACACGGAATGAGATTTCCCCTGAAACACTGTTAAAAATAGTAGTTATGTTTCCTAGTGCTATTAATACAGAAAGAAAGGTCAGCGACTGACTGATACTCTGAAAGGGTTGTAGTTTCATTGATATAGATTGGTAGGAATCCTTAGTGCCAATACAAATGGCAACACTTTAATTTTCTAAGAGCTGTGGTTGAAAAATTCAATATTTGGTGGACAAATTTCTGGCAATGAGTAGCTTCACACTTAGTTTGCATGAGAGGGCCTTCATTCAAATCTTTCCCCACTTTCTAGGAAATATTAGGGATTATATTTTTCCAGCCTGTTCTTGTGAATTTGGCTATCTCACCACTTATATAAGTGTTGTTGGCTGATGGTAACTTGTAACATTGATGCAATAGGAAAATGAATTACAAATTCCAAAAGCACTATAAAAAGGCAAATATTTGGAAAACAGATCATTAGTAGGTTAAGGAATACTCATAATATAATCATGTTAATGATGTTGAATTCAGTGCTATTTTACTTCATTTTAATTCAATAAACACTGTATCTCATATTTTCAAGGTATCTATCATAAATGCATTTTAGTCAAATGACACAACCATGTTAAGGTATTGGTATTGCTAACATCTGAAATGATAGTTCCCCCCATTAAAATGTCAAAGTAAGTAGGAATAAAATACATGTGATATGTCTGAAAACTCTTGGAGAAAGAAAAACAGATGGTAAGCATAGATATGTATGAATGGAAATTCAATTATCCATAATTATTAATCAAAATGTTTTCCAGAGTAGATTTTAAGGGAGAGGGAACTCATAAGATGACAATGTATATTAAGGTTCATTTATGTTGTTACTGCTCAATCTTTTCAGTCATGTTCAAATTTCTGTGACCCCATTTGGAACTATCTTGGCAAAGATAATGGAGTAGTTTGCCACTTCCTTCTCCAGCTCAATTTACCAATGAGGAAACTGAGGTAAACAAGGTGAAATGACTTGCCCAGAGTCAAACAGCTATAAGTATCTGGGGTCAGTTTTGAACTGAGGAAGATTTCTTCCAAACTTCACGTCTACCATTCTAACCACTGGACCACCTAGCTGCCCTACTAAGGACCATTCAGACAAACAGTTTATTTAGCAGTGCATATAGTTGCAAAACAAACTGGGTTCAAGGCTTTCCACAGTGAAGAACCCCAAATTTTGGTCATCACCCAATTTATTAATTGGTTTGGAGGAAATGAAAAACAAGATGAAAAAATTAAGACACATGGTTACTTAATAAAGAAAAGAATCAGGAGATGATTGAGTGTTGACTGAAGGGAACAAAGAAACATTGAGGAGACAATGAGGAGAGAAGAAAAGTGTTTGTTTTGTGACATTCTTTAAATTGAGTGACTCTTGGGAGGGTGAGTAATCTTGTGACTTTTCCAAACTCAGGTGGCTTTGAGACTTAATTTCAAGAATTGTAGGGGACAGAGCCATGATGGCAGAGCAGACACATGTTTCTTTCTGACCTTCTCCTACAACCTTCATACTAATTACCAAATTCAGCCTCTGAATTAGTTCTAGACTGGCAGAATCCATGAATATCGGGAGTGTAGCAAATTGCCAGCAGAAGATAAATTCGAAGATCCCCAGAAAAGGTATGTTTCAATTGGGCACAGAGGGAGGTGGGCTAAGCACAAATGGGCTGAGCACAGATGCTGAGTCCAGGCAGGGCAGACCCAAGATGGTGTGGATGCATGAGCTGGAGAATCTACAGAGAGGAATCTACAGCAGTGTTGGCTTCTCTACACTGGCTGCAAGCCAGTACATCAGCAGAAAAGTTAGAAAACATCCAATGCAAATGCAAATTCCCTGAAACACGAGAATTTCAAGGGACCTGACCATCCTCACCTAGCACCTGAAGTTAGTCAGCACAGCTGCTGCCACTTGTAGAAGAAGCTTGGATAACCTCCTGTGCCCTAAAAGCAGATCTCAACATTAAAAAAAACAAGTAAAAAAGCAAAAAAGAATGCTGACCATAGGTAGTTTTCGTGGTGAAAGAGAAAACCAGATTTCAAACCCTGAGGAGACTAAAAGCAGGTCGTATCCAGATGAAGACCCAAAGAGTGATATAAATTGATCCCCAACACACAAGGCTCTCCTAGAAGAAATTAAAAAGGATCTTAAAAGAGAGCTAGAAGAAAAATGGGGAAAGGCAATGAAAACTTTGCAAGAGGGTTTAGAAAAGGAAACACATAAATTATCTGAAGAAAATTCACTACAAAATAGATTTAGTGAAAGGGAAAAGCATATAACTCATTAAAAGATAGATCTGACAAAATGGAAAAGGAAAACAACTCCCAGAAAAACAGAATTTGTGAAATGGAAAAAGAAAATAACTCCTTAAAAAACAGAATTTGTGAAACAGAAAAAAAAATCCTTAGAACAAAACAACTCAAACAAAACAACTCATTTAACAATTTAATTTGGACAAATACATAAAGAAATAAAAAAGTAAATGAAGAAAATAATTCACTAAAAATCAGAACTGAACAAATGGAAATGAATGACTTAATGAGACATCAAGAATCAGTCAAGCAAAACCCCCCAAAAATGAAACAATGGGAAAAAATGTAAAATACCTACTTGGGAAAACAACTAAGCTGGAAAATAGATCTAGGAGAGACAATCTAAGGATTATTGGACTCCCTGAAAACCATGATAAAAAAAGAGCTTAGACATTATTTTTCAGGAAATTATCAAAGAGAACTGTCCAGATGTCATAGAATCAGAAGGTAAAATAGACATTGAAAGAATTCATCGAATACCTCTTGAGACTCCAAAATTAAAACTCCAAGGAATAGTGTGACTATTTAGTTTCCAAGGCCAGTGGAAAATAGATCAAAAAGTAATTGAAAACTAAATAGTCTCATCCTAAAGGATGAATGGATGAAACAGCAAATCATAGACACAATTAATAATTTCATCTAAGAGAATGACAATAATGCGACACTATATACCAAAATTTGTGGTATGCAGTCAAAGTGGTAATAAGTGAAAATTTTATATCTCTAGATGATTACTTGCATAAAATAGAGAAAGAGAAAATCAATGAATTGGGTTTGCAACTAAAAAAAGCTAAGAAAAAGAACAAATTAAAACCCCCCAATAAAATATCAAACTTGAAATTCTAAAAGTGAAAGTGAAAAAATAAAATGGATGATAAAAGAGTCACCAATGTTATTTCTATTCATTCTATTTATTCATTGAATTAAATTTAAATTTTCTCTATAACTAAACCAACCAGGGAAGCAGTTTGGTATAGTGGGAAGAACTCTCAGAAGTCATGAGGATACACCATTCATTTCTGACTCTTAGTATCTTGGGTTTTCTTGTCTATAAAACAAAGAGGTTGGATAAGATAGCTTTTGTGGTTTCTTCTAGCTCTAGAACTACTTGGTGATCTTGGTTCATCTTTATATATAATGAGAAATGAAGTTCAAAATGATGAGCCTGAGGCAGTGTATAATCTTTGCATTATAAGAAATGCAACTATTTTCACCATCATAACATTTTTTTTAAAAAAAAAGGATACAGGTATGTTTTAGATATATTTCCAAAAAGGTTGGTTTGAAAAAATTTTTTCTTTTGGGTTGAAACTCAGTTAATATACAATTTAATTAGCCAAGTTCCTATTTTTTTAGGTTGTCCTAGAACTTTCTTAACTAAAGTTTCTCCAAACTGTTTTTCAGTATATATAGTAAGCAGTTTCCAGAGACACTGGATCAAAAGAGGAGCTCTGCAGAACCAGCTGCAAAGTGAGACAAGCCAGCATTATAGTAAGAGAGGTTTGTTCCTTTGTCAAGGTTTCTTTGTAGTTCTCAGAATAAAGGGTTTGCAGCACAGAAATAGATTCCTAATCCTAGTCAATTTCACTCTACATGAACCTCTTTACAGAATGAAGATGGGGACAGGGGAAACTACTGAGATGGTATTTAATTAAAAACTGCATTTAAAGAATGTCAAGTTTTACCTACCAAGACAAAAATTCAGAGCTAGAGTTAACCTGAACCACTGATCTTACAGATCACAGCAAATTGAATGTGAAAAAGGAAAATCATGCAGTGGTTTAATCAAATTTCTTAAGCTTCATTGCAGTGAAACTGTAAGCCTTGTCCTTTTTGTCTAAGACGAGGCTCTGATCCTTGGTCAGTTACCTGTTAAGAGTAACACTTTTTCTACAAATGCCAAGTACTGACTCAATGCATTTAGGAATATGTAGCTTACTTAGAGATAATATATGTAAAGTAATTGCAAACCTTAAAATTCTACATAAATTCTAACTATAATAATTATTATTAGTGATTTGGCTAATCCAATTCAATAAGCATTTATTAAGTACTTACTACACGCAATGCATTGTGCTAAGCTGTGGAACCATACAGATAGAACCAGGTCACCTAAACCTTTAAAAAGGATATTGATGAGATCTGAGGTCGTAAATGGTCTAATTCAAGGAGTGTTTACTGGATGCTCACTACATGCAAGACATTGAACCAGGTGCTAAATGATATAAAAAGATATGTCTTGAGAAACGGTGAAAATTCTGCTAGTTCATAGGAAGAAGAGATCCTATTCCAGTTGGGGGAAATCATGAGACTAGACCTTAATGTATGGATAAGATTTCAAGTGGAATATTTATATTATCACAAATCACTATAGTATTTTGCCTAAAAATCCCAAATAGGGTTCATGAAAAATCAGACATATATAAAAAATGACTCGATAGCAACAATTTATATTGAGAAGGAGAGGCAGAGGAAGAAAAGTGTAGGATTTATTTGGGGAAGTACTCTGTTTAGCATGCATCACTGGTGGCAAATGCTTGAAAAAGTCTGCTCAGGACTTAAGCTGAAATCCTTTTAGGGGATATGGACAAGGGTAGTGAAAGATGGACAGCACAAATGGATCTTGATCTATATTATTAGAGGGAATATTCAAATGGATGAGATTAGATCTATTTAGTTATTTGAGTATATAAATTAAGAATCATGATGATTTGCACCTGTTGATATTGGCAGTGACTAAAATGTAGGGACTCATTCCACAGTCTTTCCCAGGTTCAAGAAATAATAAGTGTCCAAAGCAAGATTTGAATTTGGGTCTTCAGAGCTTTATTCATTCTATTATCTAGGTGCCTAGATAAATACACACATACATCATATAATATATGTATATATATTTATGTGTGTGTATACCCACATACATAAAACATAAACAAAACAGTCACAAAGTAACTTTAATTTGAAAGGCATTAATGCCTGGGTGAACCAGGAAAGAGCTCTTGGAGGAGGAGGAGGAAGAGGAGTTTGAGCTGAGTCTTGAAGGAAATCAGTGATTCCAATAGATGCAGGTGAGAAGAAAAAGCATCCAGCCAGTGAAAAGACATTGAATTGGGAATTGAAGCATTATGTGTGAGGAATGACAAGTAGGTCAGGATGTCTAGACCTAAAGTATGTGCAAGGTAGTAATGTGTAAGAAGACTAGAAATGTATGAAGTGGCCAGATTATAAAAAGCTTTAAATGCCAAACAGAAGAGTTTGTATTTTATCTCAGAGGCAATAGGGAGCCTCGGAAATTTGCTGAGTACTGCAATGATATGGTCAGACCTAAGGTTTAGGAAAATCATTTTGTCAGCTATATGGAGGATGGGTTAGGATGAGGAGAGATAAGAAAGGAAGATCAAACAGAAGGCTATTTCAGTAGTTTAGATGAGAAATGATGAGAGCCTGAAGAATAATATCTAACATTTATATAACCCTTTAAATTTTGTAAAGTACTTTTAGATGTTACATCATTTGATTCCTTTTTTTTTTTTTTTTTTTTTTTTTTTTTTTTTTTTTTTTTTTTTTTTTTTTTTGCTGAGGCAATTGGCCTTAAGTGACTTGCCCAAGATCACACAGCTAATAAGTGTCTCAGGCTAGATTTGATCTCAGGTCTTCCTCACTTTAAGACTGGTGCTCTATTCACTGTGCTATCTAGCTGCTTCACATCATTTGATTCTTAAAAAACAAAACCAAAAACAAACAAAAAAGCCTTGTGAAACTAATTTGATTTTTAATCATGCCAGTAACTATCTGAGGCAGGATTCAAACTCAGGGCTTCCTGCCTCCAAGGTCACCATTTTATTTCCTATAGCACTTAGCTGACTAACAAGGGTAATGGATAATCATTTGAGTAGAAATGAATGGACAGAGATGAGAAAGAATGTGGCAAAATTTAAAACTGATTGACATGTGAGGTGAGGGAAAGAAAGAAGAGTGGAGTAGGATGGGACTATTATTGATTGGGAGGAAGGCAGTACCTGTGAGGGTTAATCAGGAAACTCTGAAGAGGATTTGGATCTCAGGGGAAAAGATAATGAGATCAGATGTGGACTAGAATTTGAGTTGATTATAAGCATCCAGGTTAAAATGAAAATGTTAATAGTGTAGGACCAGAGCTCAGGAAACAGACTATGGCTAATGTGCATCAATCTCATAATCATCTGCATAAACATAATAATTGAACCTATAGGAGGAGATAAGATCATCAAGTGAGACTGTATAAATTAAAAGCAGAAATAGGCCTTGGACAGAGTACCTGAAGAATATTCATAGTTAGTAGAAATGGACTGGATGATAATACAGGAAAGAAGAATGAGAAACAGATGTCAAACAGGTAAGTGGAGAAGCAAGAAACCCAAGGGTCAAATGCTGCAGAGAGATGAGGAAGGATAAAGATTGAGAAAAGATCATTAGATTTGGCAATGCCTCATTATTTTATTAAATATGATTTTTTGTCACCTCTTTTGAAGAATCTTGAATAATATCAATCTATACATGAAAGATACTTTGTTAGGCTTTTAAAGTGGAATTTAACTTTACTGATTTAAATTCTTATTCATGATTAACAAATAATAAACACAGTAGGATCTCATTCTTCTCATCATTCAGATAAGCCAATAGTAAATATGTAGTCTATTGCAGAATATTACTTGTGAAAACCTCCTTATTCCTTACTAATCTTCTCATCAAGAATATACTCAATCTCAATATAGGTAAGTTTTACAAAGTTTTTGTATAGCAAACATATAGACCTGTAATTATTTATTTCTCTCAATCACCTTTTTAGGTATTAATAACATGCTATTTTTCTATTTCCTTTGAAAAATGGAGGAGAAAACTATTCTCACTTATGTTTATCATAGACAGCACATGAAGACCTTTTCTACATAGTAGCATCTGAATGAATTCATAAAATAACCACTAAGCTCAAATGGAATTGGGTTATATCCTGAAGCAGACCAAATTCCCTGTGCCAGGGAAGAATAAAAAAGAAGGCACTCTAGCTGTACCAGACCTAAAGTTATATAATAAATTTGTGGTCATCAAAACCATTTGGTACTGGCTAAGAAATAGAGTAGTCAATCAGTGGAATAGATTAGGTACACAAGATGTAATAGTCAATGACTATAGTAATATAGTGTTTGATAAAGCCAAAGACTCCAGCTTCTGGGATAAGAACTCAGTATTTAACAAAAATTGCCAAGAAAATTGGAAACTAGTAAGGCAGAAACTAAGCACTGACCAACATCTAACACCCTGTACCAAAATAAGGTAGAAATGGGTTTATGATGTTGACATAAAGGATATTACTATAAGCAAATCAGGAGAGCAAGAGACAGTCTACCTGTCAGATCTGTGGAGAAAGGAGGAATTTGTATAAGAACTAGAGAACACAATGAAATAGAAAATGAATAATTTTGATTATATTAAATTTTAAAAGGTTTACAAAAAGTCAAAGAAGCCAAGATTATAGAAGGGAAGGAGAAAGCTAGGGAAAACAATTTTTCAGCCAGTGATTTTGATAAAGGTCTCATCTCTAAAACATATAGAGAACTTACTCAAATTTGTAAGAATAGAATTCATTTCCTAATTGATAAAAAAATCAAAGGATATGAACAGACAATTTTCAGATGAAGAAATTAAAGCTATTTGTAGTCATATGAAAAAGTGCTCTAAATCACTATTGATTAGAGAAATGCAAATTAAGACAACTATGAAGTACCATCTCACACTTCTCAGCCACACCTAGCTAAGATGACAGGAAAAGATAATGATAAATTTTGAAAGGGATATGGAAAAAGTGGGATACTAATTCATTGTTGGTGGAGTTGTGAAATGATCCTACCATTCTGGAGAGCAATTTGGAACTATGTCCAAAGGATTATAAAAAACTGTGCATATTTTTTGATCTATTAGTCTTACAGCTGTAAGAATATAAGTATTGGGTCTGTATCCCAAAGATATAATAAAAAATGGGAAAAGGACTCATGCAAAAATGTTTTTAGCATCTCATTTTGTAGTGGCAAGGATCTGGAAATTGAGATACCCATCATTTGGGGAATAGCTGAATACATTATAATATATGAATGCAATAGAATATTATAAGAAATGATGAACAGGTTAATTTCAGAAAAACCTGGAAAGAGCTACATGAATTGATGCTGAGTGAAATGAGCAGAATTTGTAGAACATTGTATACAGTAACAAGGTGATGATCAACTGTGATGGACTTGGCTCTTCTCAACAATGTGGTGATTCAAGGAAATTCTAATAGACATAGGATGTAATATGCCATCCATGTCCAGAGAGAGAAGTATAGAGACTGAATGTAGATTGAAGCATAATATTTTCATCTTTTTGTTTCTTTCTCTCATGTTTTTTCCCTTTGTTCTGATTTTTCTTGCACAACATGACAAATATGGAAATATGTTTAAAAGGATTGCACATATTTAACCTAAAACAGATTGCTTGCTGTCTTGAGGAGAGGGGAGTTAAGAGCATGAGGGAAAAAATTTAGAACACAAAATTTTGCAAAAATTTTTGTTGAAAATTATCTTTACATGTATTTGGAAAATTCTCCCCCTATTGGGAAAGTTATTTTTTAAAAAAAGGAAGGTACTGGGTAAGACATTCTTTCACCACATCAGACTTATATTTTTTAGATATAGCTATTTACCTACAACATAGATCATTTGACATTTCTTAGGCTTATTAATATCCATTAATTCAACAAATATTTTTAAACTTCCAGTTTCATATGTACCATGGAGGATGTAAGAAAAATACCATATCTAATATATATCCTGTAGAAATATCCTCTAGAAATTTAGTAGGAAAGATGTAATATATACACAAAGAACTTCACAACAAGGCAGCAGATGATAAGTTCCATGTGAGAACTTATTTAGATATTTAGTGAAAAATGCAGACATTAAATGCTATAGGAAATCAGAAAACAGAAAGATTAATTCTGACTGGTGATCAGAGGAGGCTTTGTGGAAAAATTAACACTTGAAATAGACCTTGAAGAATTAATAAGATTTTGATAGGTAGAGTTGGGCAGTGGGGAGACTTTTAAGAAGGAAAGAAGAACATGAAAAAGGTATGAAGATAGGCAGAGGCAGGATTCCTTTTAAGGGGGAGAAAGTAGACTACTTTGAATAGAGCATATAGCTAAAGTCAACTCACACAAGTAAGTGTTCACATGGAGATCAGAAGAAGCAATACAAAGACATTCTCAAGGTATCTCTGAAGAACTTTGGAATCGACTGAGAGACATGGGAGACACTGGCACAGGACCACCTAGCATAACGTGCCCACATCAAAGAAGATGCTTTGCTTTCTGAGCAAAGCAAAATTTCAGTAGATAAAAGAAATGTGAGATGTGCAATTTTAGAGACAGTTCCATTCCAAATGCTCTTGTAGACTATTTGTGCCCAACTTGTGGTAGGACCTTCCAAGCTCCTGTTGGTCTGCTCAGGCACAGTTGGAATGTCCCTTGACCCCAAAATAGTGGTGATATTTTGATCCTCTTTGAGAATGAGGGACAACCCCCAGAACCAGGATCATAGGTAGAGGCAGAGAGCAGCCTAAAGAAAATAAACATGGTTCAAATTGTAGGGGACCATGAAAGCCAGTTTAAGGATTATGGGTTTTATTTAGTAAGATGTGAAATTCTGGTGCTTTTGAATGAATTTAGTGATATTCACTTGATGTTCTGAATGTGTCCTTACACAATGTTTCCATGGATAGGTTACCCACCACCCACTTCTTATTTTTTATGCTTTCAACCCAGAATCTTCTCCTCCAATCTCCCCTCAACCATGTGGCTTCCTTCTTGCTGATCCCCCAATGTTTCCTCCAGGCTCATCTGGTTTCCCCTTGCCATGGAAATGCAATTACTCGCATGGCAAACTTACAGAGGCACAAGCCTTAGCAGGAACAGAACATCACTCATCAATGTTCTGAACATACATAGCATTTCATATAATTAGTTCATTTAACAAAGATGTGAAGCTTTCATAAAAAGAACACAGACTTCTTTCTTCAGAAAATAATTGTATACCAAAAAATAGGATTATCACCCATTCCCAACCCAGAATGTCTAAAAAAAATTCTACAGCTATGGTTGCCCCTATTAAAAAAGATTAGTGTTTCCTATATTTCATATGTATGCTCTTAGAAAATCTACTTCAGGAAATCTTAAATGCTGTGATCTTGAATTGGGAAAGGGGTCATGGTGTGCTTCATTAAAGCCAAGACAGTGTCAGGTTTCTCTGTTTCTATAACATGAAATAATGAGGTCAAATATTGCCCTCTGTTATCCTAATGCTGTCTGATATTTCCCCTTACTCACAATACATGTCTAGCTTACATCTGAGTACTGAAAATGAACCAAAAAAAATGTGTACTCCAATAACCCATACATAACTATATGACTTCTAGCCTGACAGAGAATTTTGCCATTAGAATGGATTTGTTATGAAAATTACCATCAATTCAAGAAAGATTTCCCAGGATCTTGGGTTTTATTTCTTTAGAACCTCTCTAAGGATTTTTTTTTAAAGAAAGGCTTAACAAGAAAGGGCTAAGAAATAAAGCTTCAATTGAAGCTTTGGCAAAGAATAACTAGAATGTTCTGAGATAGAAAATAACATAATAGGGTTGGGGAAGAGGACAGAGATTATGGATGATGTTAAAGCATATACTAAAAAAATTGATATGATAGATCATAATAAATTTCTGAGTAGATGAGTGACATGACAAAAAATATTTGATTTTTTTTAATTGCATAAGAACTGGAAGGAATCTTAAGAGATCTGGTTCAACCCCTTTATTTAACAGTAGAGGAAATTGCCCTAGAGAAATTAAATAAGTAGTTCTCTAATGAATAACATTGAGTAGTCTTTAACAATAGTTTAGATATATAGTCATCAGACCTAAACTTTAATATTGAATATGGAATTATATAGGAATGAAATTATTTCAAAGATTCTTTTGAGAGAATGGATTGAATGTGAGAAATATAGAGGAGAAAAGCTTGAAAAAATGTGAAATTCAATAAATTCAGTTTTTAATACATTAAATTTCAGATAACTAAGAGAGTAGGTCTTGTGTATCTAAAACTGCTAAGCTGAAAACTGAAAAAAAGTAGGTCTTTTTTAAAAATCTGAAATACTTTTATGATTGAAAAAGAAAATCAAAGACAATTAGTAACCCAATTGATACATTAATTTGTAATTGAGTGTCCAAAATGTCCCCATCTATGCTACAGAACAGACAACAGAATCAGCTCATTCCTTCTAGAAGCTAACATTTTGAGAATATAAAACAGATATGGTACCCTCATTGAAGTTATTTTTATTTAAATGATCAGTTATATTTTGCAAGGAAGGGAATCTTCTTTTTACCTCATGAAGAAAAACCCTTAAATAATTGCCATTAAAATGAAAGCTGAAGAATCTAAAACAATAAAAGAACAGAGTACCAAGAAAGAGATGCTACTTAAGGAATCTATACATAGTATTATGAAAATCCAGTCACCATTAAGTTAAATGGTTCTCTGTTACCTATTAGCTGAAGTCAAACAATGATATGGCCTTCTAAATTTGACTTCTCACAATTTCTTAGTGAGACAGGAAAATAACAACTTAGCAGTTCAATCTGTTGTTGATATGATCTTCCTCAGTGCACAGAAAGATCTGGTTCCTCTTTTTTTTTTTTTTTTTTAAATTTCTGCGAAATATCATCTGACATATCATTAGTGTTTTTAACAGGAGAGAGGTAGCTCCAAGACATTTTACCTAAAAATACTCAGATAGCTTTTTATTCCTTCATTTGCTTTTGTAACCAGTCAGATTATATGATCTTAATCTATTTAATTTAAAAAGAACAAGTCTATAGCAGGGCAACAGACCCAAGTCTTTTCTGGATCTTCAAAGCAAGCTAAAGGCAACATGTCTGTAGACTTTTTAAGCAACCAGAAGGAGGAGCTGGAGATTTTAAATCTTCAAAGAGGCAACAACCCCCATATTTTGTTTGTGGTTTTTGTTTCCATTTTAGTCAAACTCTCAGTTGGTATGGCCAGTTAGATAGCTCACTGGACAGAGCACAGGCCAGAGTCAAAAGGACCTGAGTTCAAATCTGACCTCAAATGCTTAACATTGACTGTGTAACCCTGGAAGTCTCAACCCTAGTGGCCTTATAAAAAAAGCAACGACAACAAAACAAAAACATCAGTTGGTGTTAAAGCAACAAATTAAGAAGGCATATGAAAAGCTGAAGAGCTGTTTGAATAGATTTGAATTTGTATATTTAAATTTATCCACTTGCAGTAGCCACAATTACAGCAGTTTTTCAGAAATATAAGCAGTTCTTTGGATATTAAACTTATCGACCTTCACTTTCTTTCACGTCTATTTTCTATTTTCATGTCTCATAAAATTACAGATCTAGGTCTGGAAGGTATCTCAAAGGCCCAACTTCTCATTTTACAGATGAGGAAATTGACTGACCTAAGGTAACATAAACAGAAGAATTTAAACTCAAGTTCACTTATTCCAGAGCCACTGGTCTTTCTGGTCTTCCACAATATTTGGAGATAAAAACAAAATAGTAAATGTCTTTTCATTCTGACAGAAAATTCTAAGTATTAACTGAACTCCTATCCTTATTCTTAAGGCAATCATGGAAAAAAACATTATACGATTTGCAGTCAGCAGAAATGGGCTTAGAACCAAGCTCTGCTACCTAACTACCTATGTCACAATAGTCTCTGGACCTCAATTTCTCCATCTCTAAAATCTTGACTAGACCTTTTATGTCCTTTCTCCTAATGTTAGTCATTACAGATTTGATTTCTTGAACCCAAATTTGTGCAACTGTTCAAATTTTCTATCCTAATCATAATCATTTCCTTGATAGGGAGGGGATAGGCAAACTATTTCATTCTTTTAAAAACAATTCACTATAGCTATGTGAGGCTAGACTCACACACAAACATCCAAGGTGATATTTGAGGCAGTAAAAAAGGAAGAAAGACTCATTAATGGCGGCACAATGGAATGAGGGCAGGGAGAAAGGGTGCTATTTGGGCAAAAGCACCTTTATAAAAGCTCTGACTGTTCTCTAAAGAGAGGGCAGCTTACCAGCTAACTCTCCATTCTTCTTGCTTAGTGTCCAATAGAAGGAAGAAAAGAAAAATGAGAAAAAAATGTAGCAGTACATACTATTTACAATTTTATCTTTACATGTACTTCCATTTTTATCTCAATGTACTTCTGGACTTTTTTTTCCTCCTGACAAGAGCCGATAAATAAAATAATATGACAGTTTGACAAACAATCTAGTGGTTTCTTTCCTGCTCATTTATAATATATTTGAAAACTTGCACATTTGGAAATGAATGGATTGTAACAAAGAATGTATTTTCATCTGCTTTTTACTGGGCAGAGAAAAATGAAGGTGACAAAAAGCAACTATACAATTTGAGTTGTAGAGGGCTTTTTTTTAAGGTGGTAAACAGAAACTGGGAAACTAAATGAAAAGGACAGTGAAGTTAGGAAGTACATAATTGGGTTCCAGAGAAAGACTCCAATATGTGCTTCAAAAGATGTTCCAGTTGATCCCTTACCCCTCCCCAGCTGCTAAAATGGATTCATAATATAATGTTTTAATGGTATGCTACAGCAGGTTGAGTCTAAACACAACCCTCTCCCCCAAAAGTGGCATTATGTGAAATATGGGGTAATTTGGTAGTCATAAAAAGAAATTCAGTCAGTATTGGGAAAGGACAGGTAATGAATTAACTAGGTACAGCAATGACTGCCTTTAGATTGAACAAGAAAAGCTGTAGCATAATTTTGTCAAACATGTAAATCTGGGAACTTTGCCCAAGCCCAACAAGTGTCAATCGATGCTAATCAAAGGCTATTAGGAGGGACAATTGAAAACTGCAGAACTCTTGGCAGAAATTGTAAAGAATTAACCTCTGGACTGCCCTCCCCTCCACCTCCACACACACCTTCCCAGCTAAACTGGAATGGACTCCTATGAAAAAAAAAAAAAAAAAAAAAGGTTTTCAAAGTTCACATTTAAAGACCTTGGTAGGTCTCTTATTCTAAAAGGGATATACAACTTTTGGATCAAGATCAATAATAATAATACTAACAATAAAAATAACACTGTGCTTCATAAACCATAATGGAGGAGTTAAAAATATTTTTTATGATAACAATGAAAACATTATTTTAATCCCAGGGTTAAAAAGAGAGTAGTAAATGCTACCTCTGGGTTTACTGAATAGCTTCTGGATTAGCAGTTTGCAAGATAATGTGTATCAGGATCTGGGGACTATTTTCCCACTTTGTGTGCTTATAGCTATATTTGAAAGAGAGCAGGGCTAAGCCCAAAATAAAAGTTACACTTGAATTGTAATCAGGAAATTGCTTTTAATTTGCTGCTCACTCTCATCTTTAGACACTCAGTCATAGTTGTCTGTTATAGGCAAATTACAAGGGCTAAGCTAGTTGGGAGAAGATCTTTGACCACTTCTCTGGAACAAATCATATATCCTGGTCTTTATTTTTAAAAATTATATAATTAGAAGTATACTCAAAATGACTTGTGCTTCCATCTATGTGGATATTTCCAAAATGATGCTAATCAAAATTCATTTATACCTGTTCATCCTAGAACTCTTAGCAGTGACTTCATAAATCCTCACAGGGATTTTACTTAAAAGTACTAGTGACCCACTCTCCTCAACCTTTTTGATTTAAATTTTTTTTACTGAAGTCATCTTCTTTCCCAGCATAGATATTGCTTTCCCTAACATGGAAGACCACTTTATTTTCCCTAACATGGAAGACCAACTTTATTTAAAAAAAAAAAAAACTAAAGTAAGAAAATAAAAGAAGATTTCAAAGGGCAGTCTGGTAATGAAGTGATATAGTAGATAGAGCATTGGGCCTGGAGTCAGGAAAATCTGAGTTCCATTTTGTATGCAGACAATTATTAGCTGTATGACCCTAGACAAGACACTTCTGTTTGGCTCAGTTTCCTAATCTGTAAAATGGAGGTAATTATGGTTGTGAAGATTAAGTGAGATAATAACTATAAAATATTTACCATAATACATGGATCATAGCAAGCCTATATAAACGATTACTATTAGATTAAAATCCCACCTCAGCAGTTTATTAACTATGGGTTTTGAACAAGGCACTTAACCAATCTGGACCTCTCTCCTCTCATCTATAAAATGAAAGTGTGGGATCAGATAATCTCAGAAATCCCTTCCGAGCTTATTATGAACCATGAAAATGCATCAAGAGATCAGTTAATCCAACATGATATTCAAGGTTCTATTTCCTTATCCTTCCCCTCTACAAAGAACATGTGTATTCTTCTTTTTCTTGTTACCAAATTTCAATTGAACAATTATAAGAATTTAATTTTGAAGTTTTGATTTGTTGTTTTCATTCTTTCTATTTATATGTTTTAGTTATCATTCATCAGTTTTCCTAGTTTTTCTTGTATACTCTACATTAATTCATACTTTCCTATGCTTCCCTGTGTTCTTCACATTCATTTTTATGACACTTTGATGATATGTACTAATATCCATTACATTTATTACCACAATTTGTTTAGTAATTTCCCAATCAATGGCCATCAACTTTGTTTCCATTTCTTTTTTGAAGTTATAAAAATAAAATGTTGCTGTGAATATTTTGATCCATATTGAACTTTCTTTCTTTGACCTTCTTGGGGGATAGATAAGCCTAACAATGTAAGCTTTGTATCAAAGGCTATGGATATTTTTAGTCATTCTCTTAGCATAATTCTTGCTTTTTAGAATGGTTGGTCCAAAGTGCATTAGTGTGCTTTTCATTCCATAGTAAATTCAAACCTGACTATTCCTGTCTTGTGTCATATTTGTTAATTTGATGTGAGGTAAAATAATAGTCGTTCATATGGACACTAATAGATTGCATTTCCTTTAAGAAATGTCTATTGATAACTGTCTACCACTTCTCAACTGGGAAATGGCTTCTGGTACAACATATTTTTGTCATTTTTCTCCATATTTTGGATAATACACCTTATCAGAGATAATTGATAATTTCCCCACACACATTGACAAGTTCTTTAAAAAAAAAATTTGGTTTTTTTAGTGTAAAAGTTTTTTAATTTCATTTAATCAGAATTATCAATTTTATCTTTTGTGAACTCCTTTATTCTTTGCATGGTTTTTTTAAAAATCTACTGCTGATCTGATTTTCTACTCTATTTTTAAGATGTGTAAAGCCATTTTGAATTTATTGTGACATAATATAAGATGCTGGTCTAAACCTAATTTCTGCCAAACTGCATTTCAATTTTCCAAGTATATCTTATCAAAAAGGGAGTTTTCTACTAAGTAATTTTATATTTTCAAATTTATTTGAATACCAAGTTGTTTAATTCACTGGATTCTCATTCCTCTTTTTTATTGATTTATTTTTTTGTTTGTTTGTTTTAACCACAACCAGATAGTTTTGACCATTCCTATTTAACAATACAATGGAATTTGGAAACATTGCTCCCTATTCTTTCCTAATTCAAAAATACTATTTCCCTTGAAATACTAGACCTATCACTCCTATAAATGAATTTTGTTATTATTTTGTCTAGCTCCACAAAATATCTCTTTTGTACTTTGGTTGGTATAAGGTTATGTAGATGGTGTCATTATTTTTATTATAGCGGGTTGGCCCTATGAGCAATGAATACTTTTTCTCATAATTCTAAGGATATCATAAGGCAAAACTTCTTAAACTGTGAGTTGTGACCCCATGTGGGGTTGAATGTAGGGGCCATGGAAAATTTGACAACAGTAAAAGATATCAAATGTTCTGCCAAGATTTAATTCTTCATGTAAAAATCAAAAACATATCCATCAAATTAGTATCCAAATTTGCTTTCATCTTTAATAAATGGTAAAATTATAGGCATCCCAAAGAATTGTTTTAAAATAAATTTCTTTGTTATTTGTTATTAGTATTTTTGATTTTATTCCTATTTTTATATTTATATAAATGGTATAACATAAAAAATTTCTCAGGGTTAGTGAGTAGAAAAAGTTTAAGAAATACTGCTATAAAGCTTATGTTGAGTTCAACAGTTAGCTATTTTTGACATCATCATCCCATCTTTTTTGTTAATATATTTCTTTCATGATATTTTTTTTTACTGTGGGATCGTCTTTATATTTTTTTGTGTGTGTTTTTAATGAATTAATAAATGAATGAATAAACTATTAAATACTAAGTTCCAGGGGCTGTGCTAAACTCTGGGGATACAAACACAAAAGCAAAATACTTTCTTGAAGAAGCTTACATTCCTATAACAAGCCTTTCCTAATAACTTCTTAATTTTAGTGTTTTCCTTCTGTTATTTCCCAAATTTAATAAATACCCTAAATATTTGACAGAAAGGAAGGATCCAATTGCCTGGATGGGTGCTTTTGTCTGTTAAAGCAGGGATGTTAAGAACCAAAAAAAGGTAATTCATTAACCCATCCTTTGCTGTAATAATGATAATATTGATGCGCATGAACTTCTCTGAGCAAGATCTAAAGTTTTAGTGAAAGTTTTAGCAAGTTTTAGTGAAAGAGCAAGGGCAGGTGTAGGCCAGCTAAATGTGTATATATATATATATATATATATATATATATATATATATGTATATATATATATATATATATATGTATATGTATTGGAGGTCATTAAAGGAGCTCTCCAATTTCCCTGAAAATCTGCCAATTGGGGGAAATTAAAGGTATGACAGGTACATAATATATGATCAACCTGTTCCTTTCCTGTCAGTTTTCTAATTGCTCAATGAGCATGAAATCTTGGGCATAGAACTTCTCTTTATATCTTTAGAAAAACTGGAGAATGTCTAAAATCATATCCACAGGTTACACTGATCTATCATAGGACAAAGTGTGGTAATGTACACGCCTGCTCAGTAAACCTGATAATACAGTAAACGGTTTAACTATAGAGAAGCACCTGTCTCATACAGTGTTTGTTGTCTACTGTTAATTGCATTCTCTCATCATAAGTATTTCTGAAAATTAGCTTTTTAAAAATATAGTATGAGATTTACAAACTAAAATTTAGAAGTAGAAAAGTATGCATTTAAACTAAAATCAAGAAATAAGAAATTCAACCCCAAGTTACTGTAGAAGACAAAATTATATCTCACAATGAATTGACTACATGAGAGAAAAGAGAGAAGTATTAAGATGATGAGAAGTTAGGAAGGGGCTACAGTCTGTTCAGCAATCTTTCATCCTGAAAATACCAATTATGTCCCTTTAAAAAGAAGAAAGAAGATTTTTAGAAGATTGGATTAAATTGAAGTCATTTTGCCTTGCCACAGAGACCATTCACTGCTCAATCTAAGAACTATAAATTATGGCAACTGAAGCCCAAGGTAAATTGGTATTCTATTTAAAAAGAAACATCCTTGAGGATATATATTCCTATTTTACCCTTAAAAGTCAGTTGCTGCTGAAGACTTTCCCTAATTGGAGCAGAAAAAGGAAATCAAAAACTCACCCTGTCATCTTTTCTTAGATAGCTATCTGAATTAAACATACAATGGCCTCTAAGAAGAATATTTTGGGAGAGCTGTTTTTGGAAAGGCTCAAATCCTTCCCTTGAGGTCTTGAGTTGCTCATCTAACTGACCAGTCCAAGGCATATCTCTACTCTTTTCCCTTAAAGGAATAAAATCTTTAATAAAACTGGAGCTGTTCAGGTTAGAGATTGAAAAACAAATAAAAATTCTCATTTACATATTTAGTGTTCCATAAAACTGAAAAGCAAAGAGGAGTTATGCCCAGAGCTGAGATTTTGTTCAATACAAAGGATTTTTTTCTCTCTTTTTTTAAACACTCCTTATACAGATATTTGTACAAGCAAATTGATAAACTTTCCCTCTCCAGCATTTTTGGAGACTCAATCTCTTAGTTATTTTAACTTATAAGCAAATCTTTCTGCCTTACCAGGACAAAAAAAACCAAAAAAACAAAAAACAGTAATTTTTAAATCAATAAGAATAAAGCAACTTTAAATGCTAACCATACACAGTTAGCAAATACCCTTGGCATCAAACCAGTTCTCCAAACCTCTCCATTCAAAAATAATTCCACAAATGTATAAGCATTTAATTTCCCAGCCTTGGGACAAAAGAGCCCTTTTTATCAGATGATGGAATAGATAGATGCTTGTATCTCCTGGTAACCATTTGTATAAATGGAAGTGTTGGAAGAATGTTGCACTCTCAGCAAATGAGGCAGGCTGTGTAAAAGAAAGCTAAAGAAAAGTTATAGGTTAGATCTCTGTTTATTATTTCCACAGGCTGAGAGTAGCACCAGCATTGTACAGAGCAAATTATCAGGCTCTGCTGATCTGGCCAGAACATCAGCACAACAGTGCATCATTGTATCAATGATCTGTTATCTGGAGCTCTCAGATAAGGCAGGTGTTCTGTTAGTATTTTTTTTTTTTGAAGGGGGGAATCCTTAAGAATTGGTTTGGGTCATTGTCCTTGAGGAAAAACAGAGCCAACTGCTCCACTGTAGGAGCTTAGGCATCTGATGCTTCAACAATGAAGAATGGGAGCTAATAACTTTCTAAGAATCCCTGCCCTCTCCTCCCCTCCCCATTTCTTTTATTTTTGTAGAAAGGTGCTGTATCAGAATTACCTTCAAGTGTTGCAACAGAGATAAAACAAATCAGAAAATCTTAAGAGAGGAAATTCTTATTTTTCTGTCTGCCTTAGCTTCCATTATATGAATAAATTTATTGGGACTGAGCAAGAACAGAGTAAATATTCAGCCAATCTAAGATATTTTCTATGATCCTTCAAGGTTACCTATTTAAAAACAAAACAAAACAAAACTGATCCTCTCCTTCAATCTGCTAAGAAGTAATTATATATTGGTCAACATAACCTTATTTATACTTTGGTCTCAGATCAACACCATTAATAAAACACATGAATAGATGATAAGACTGAGGAAAGAGAGAATAGTATGTATAAAAGTATATATAAGAATTATTAAGTATGCAGACTATATAGCTTTCCTTAAGAAATATACTGATTCAAATTATTATAAAATTTATTGTGATAGAACTAAAATCCTAAAGAAAATTAATTTCCATTTATTAAAAAACACTTATTAAAGATCTACTTTGTGCAAAATTCTGAACAAGGTGCTGGAAATACAAAGTAAAAAAAATAAAGTTGCTCTTTCTTTCAAGAGGTCCATATTTTCCAAGGAAGAAAAGAGAAGGAAAAAAAAACAAAATATTAAATACACACACATATATATGAAATATATATATATATAAGTTTTTACACATTGAATGAAAAAATATGTTTGTAAATGTTTCTGTTTGGCAAATAAAATTAATTTAGAAAGAAACTGATCAGTATAGGACTATATGGAAGGAGAAGGTATTATTTGAAAATTTGAACTCTGTAGCTAACTACTCCAAACAATTTAGTATTAAATATAACTTCTTTGGCTCCTAAAAACTTGCATGTAACTGTAGCCAGCTCTCATATTTTTGTAATCATGGAGAATGTAGCTAGCACAAATGCATGATTTATATATAAAGCAAAGACTGGCAAATAACAAATTATTAAAATTCCACACTCAATAAGGCTTTCACTAGAACTGCTAACAAAGTAGGAAACTAATTTGTTTGCTTTATAGTTCTGTTTGCTCTCAGTTCTATTCACTGTTCAAGCTGCCAATAATTAGTAAAATGTCCAAAAGGCCACTGGGAAAGAAGAGGAAGACCACAAGCCAAAGGATGAGATGAAATAATAATGTTCTACAGAATGGACTAAAATATAACCTATCCTGGATGCAGAACAAATTCTGAAGTCTTCTAATTCCTGACAACTAATAGCATCTCTCCACTGGAGTCCTCATCAGATTCTTTGTTCCTCACCCTTCTATGTCATCTACACCATAGGTATGTTAATATTGTTAATGGACATACCTCTTCACATACTTCCTCACACTCCAAACCCTTTTCACCATTCCATTCCACTGCTCAAAATCTTTCAATGATTACCTAATGCTATCAAATAAAGTCCACAGTCCTTGATTGGGTAATCTAGGCTCTCCACAGTGTCATCTCATTCAACCATAAATTTTCACATATTGAAAATTGCAACCCTGCTGCCCTTCATTTTACCCCAATAATCTTTTCCTTCTTTGCATTTACTCCTACAATTCTATGTAGTTGGAATGTCTGCTCCCTACACTCAATCTTTACTTTTGGAAATCTTGCCTATCCTTCAGGTGCCAATTCAAATATCAGCTCATCCATGAAGTCTTCATTGATTCTCCAGATGAAATGATCTTTTCTTCTTCTCCTCATCCTAAAAGGAAGATGGAATCAGGAAGAACTAGGTTCAAATCTATTCTCAGACACTTACTAGCTGTGCTACTTTGAGCAAGTCACTTACCCTCTGTTTACCTCAGTTTTCTCATCTGTAAAACAGGATAAAAATAGCACCTACATCCCAGGCTTACTGTGAGGATCAAATAAAAAAAATTGTAGAATGCTTAGCATAGTATCTAGCATATAGTAAGCCCTATTTACTGTTAACTATTATTAGTAGAGCATTTAGTTTCCACTTTGTCCCCTTTCTACACAACTATTGCACAGTTGTAGCTATTGCATATCTGAATATGTATGTGTATATATATATATATATATATATATATATATATATATATCTTTCTCCTCTTCTTATCAGCATTATTGAGACAACTACTGCTACCATCACCAGCACTACCAATTGTACCTTAGTTACCTTTGAACTTCCCACACGTGATTTTTCTTGTTTTTACTGGGTTACTTTTTGCTTGTGTGCAACTCTTTATTACCCTATTTGAGGTTTTCTTGGGAAAGATATTGGGGGAGTTTGCCATTTTCTTCTTCAGCTTATTTGACAGATGAGGAAACTAAGTTCAATAGGGCAAAGTGACTTGCCAGGGTAATACAGCTAATAATGGATGTAAACTTATGAAGCTGAGTCTTCCTGAATTCAGGTCCAGTGCTCTTATTCACTGTACCACCTGGCTGTTTTGCACAAAGAAATTGCTAATAAATGTTTGTTGAGTGAATGAATTAACTAATGGTGGGCAGGGCAACTGTCTTAATTCATAGGACGAAGACAATAACTTAAAGGAAAGCCATTTTAAAAGACTTCAGAATTTTAACCAATGATCATTCATCATGACTTCAGAAGTTAGTAATAAAGATAGTAATAAAGATTCTTCTCACCTTCTAGAAGAAAAGTGATGGACTACAGATAAAGAATGGGATATGCATTTTTAGATGTGACCGACATGTTGATCTGCTTTGCTTGACTGTAGAGGATTATAGTCAGTGGGGAAACTAGGTGAGGTATAAGACCCTTCAGCCCAGAGGGAATCTGCTGACAATGTCTGGTTCTGCTCCCCCTCTCACCTAAGGGCTCTCGGCCTTCCTGTGAAGTCAGGGGGCAGTGAAAACCTGCATGGAGATTGAAGCAGAGGGATACCAGGTGGCAAACTCTGTACAACAGCAAGTTGTTTATGTGCCAGTGGTTGTGCTCAATGTTGTTTTTGTTACATTATATAAAGAGGAAAGTCCTTGAAATAAATGGACTCCATTTTCCCACCATCCTTGGAGTCTAGCCTCATCACTTTTCCACTAGGAAGGTATATTTTAATCACCCCGGGGCGTGGGGGCTCTAGAAAGCAATGGTATGTTTTGTCACCCCAGCGTGAGGGCTCTAGAAAGCAGGATATTATAATCACCTCAGTATAGGGGCTCTAAAACACAGGACACAATACTTGACTACGCTTTCTTGTTACAAAGGAGAGCTTTTTTTTTTTGAGGGAAGGGTGATGTTAATTGGTGGATGGTAATAGAGATCAAAAAGAAAAAATACAAAGAAGATAGCAGAAAGATGTTCAGTAAGTAATACAAATAAGCAGGGCAACTTGCCCCTACTGGTACATTAAATTTAATATATGCCTTAAAAATACCTCAACTGTAGAGAGTCCCAAAGTCTTTGTGGAATAATTACATTGTTAAAAACTTCATAAGTTGTAATGCAATTAAAGAATGTTAGCAACACCCAGACCATGAAGAATACAGTGTAATAAATTGAAGAATATTTTTGTCAAGTTCCTATATTTGCTGTTTCTCTAGAGGGGGTTGGAGAATAAAAGATCATAGTTTCATATATAATCTTCTTTTATTTTTTTCTTTGTATATTAACATGTTTACTTTAATGTTTAAGTTCATAATAATCATAATAACAATAATGTGGACATTTTTTATATTTCCATGTTTTCATTTTCCAAATTTCCCTTACAGATCTAGTTAAATGTAATGTGGCAACTAAATGACACAGTGGACACAGTTCTGGGCCTGGAATCAAAGTTCAAATCCATTCTCAGACACTTACAAACTGTGTGATCTTGGAATGTCATTTGACTTCGGTCTTCCTTAGTTTCTTCAACTATAAAATGAGGATAAAAATAGTACTTTCTTCCTAGGGTTGTTGTGAGGATTAAAGGAATTAATATTTTTTAAATATTTAGCATTGTAACTGGAATCTATTAAGTGTTAAATAAATATTAGCCATTGCTACCATTATTAAAAACTATTTTGATTTTAAATATAAGCCCTATGAAGGATAATCCTGTAAATGACAAGAATAATTATCAGAAATTTTTTCTGCCCTCAGTAAATTTAATATTCAGTTGAGAAGACAAGAAGGATAATTATAAGTGCAAGGCAGTATGTAGTTAAGCACCAAATAAATGACCTAAATGATCATTTTATTAATTTACTGTCAAAAGGCTATCAGACTTTGCTGCCTGACTTTATCAGGTGGTCTGATAGTCCTGAAAAGATATCCTTAAAACACAGCAACTACAAGCACACTGCCAAGAATCCTGGAACTAAATTACCATGGTGGACTTCATTATTCTGCTTTGACTTAATCCAGGATAGCATATGTTAAGTGTTACTGTAGGATTCTAATAGAAATGTGTTAAATAGGAAAAATAAATTCTAAAATTACAGGAGAAAGGGCAGCATACATTCCTATAATATCCCCACTTCAATAACTAAAGATTCATTTCTATTATGGAATATTACTGTTCTGTAAGAAATGACCAACAGGATGATTTCAGAAAGGCCTGGAGAGACTTACACGAACTGATGCTAAGTGAAATGAGCAGGACCAGGAGATCATTATATACTTCAACAACAATACTAGATGATGACCAGTCCTGATGGATCAGGCCATCCTCAGCAACGAGATCAACCAAATCATTTCTAATGGAGCAGTAATGAACTGAACTAGCTATACCCAGAAAAAGAACTCTGGGAGATGACTAAAAACCACTACATTGAATTCCCAGTCCCTATATTTATGCACACCTGCATCTTTGATTTCCTTCACAAGCTAATTGTACAATAATTCAGAGTCTGATTCTTTTTGTACAGCAAAATAATGTTGTGGTCATGTATACTTATTGTGTATCTAAGTTATATTTTAATATATTTAACATCTACTGGTCATCCTGCCATTTGGGGGAGGGGGTGGGGGTGGGGTAAGAGGTGAAAAATTGAACAAGAGGTTTGACAATTGTTAATGCTGTAAAGTTACCCATGTATATATATCCTGTAAATTAAAGGCTATTAAATAAAAAAAAAAAAAAAAAAAAAAAAAAAAAAAAAAAAAATAAAGATTCATTTCTGTAGGGAAAATTTATTTATGGGTGAAAGAAGGAACAAACACCCTCTTATGGGTAAATGACACATGCCTAATCTATTAAAAAATGCAAAAGCATGTCAGGCTTGGACCTCTCTCCCACTAAGACCTCACCATTCTCTAGTCTGATGCTACTTAAAGAAGGCTTTTACTAAGAAAAATGTGACAACTTTGCACTAGGCCTAATTGTACTCTAACTCTGACTCTAAACTTTATAAAGTTGTAATGCAATTAAAGAATGTTCGAAACACTCAGGCCATGAAGAATACAGCATAATAAATTGAAGAACATTTTTGTCAAGTTCCTACTTTTGCTGTTTATCTAGAGGGGGGTGGAAAATAAAAGACCCACAATTTAACCCTGAACCACTTTTCTTAGTTTTCTCCTTTGCACTCAATTTTGTCCCTTTTGCTCCGGATACCATTTCTTTCCCCCAAGCTTCTCAGTTCCATAACTGCTATCCTAGGTATTAACTGGCTTACCAAACCATGTAGTTAGCTCCAAATTAGGTAGAAACTTACTGGTTGTAGTTTTCCTTCAGCACCCAATCTGGGAGGTTTCAACCTGTATCACGAAAACTGATTTGTTTCAGCCTAATTTCTATCTTATCCCTATCCTTGTCCAGACAGGGGATTTGAGAAAAGTGCAAGAACCAGTATTCTTGGCTGGAAAATTTGGAATCATCTTTAATCCATATAATCAGTTAAGTTCTTTCAAATCTTCATTTCAAATTCTGGCTCTACCACTTACTACCAGGGGAAACTTGTGCAATTCATTTCATTTCTGGGTCTGAGTTTCTTCATTTGCAAAAGGAGGAAGTTGAATTAGATTTTCACAAGGTGCCTTTTAGTTCTAAATCCTTTGATCCTAAGAGTGTATATCTCTCATATTTGCTCTTCCAAATCAATTCTTGTTCCATTCCAATCTAGATCTATCTCACACCATATACCAATTACCACAACAACCACCCAATTGGCTTCTTGCTTTCTCCTCTCTAATCTATCTTGCCTGCCATTGCCAGAGAAATTTTCTTTAAAAATATTTACACTATGTCATTGTCTTCATCAAAACTTTATAATTGCATCTTTTTGTCTATTATATAAATATCTAGAAGCAGAGCCAAGATAGCAGAGGAAAGGCAGGGACTCACCCAATCTTTTCTCCAAACCCCTCCAAATTCCTTTAAATAATGACTCTAAACAAATTTTAGAGCATCAGAACGCCACAAAAAGACAGAGTGGAATAAATTTCCAGCCAAAGACAACTTAGAAGGTCAGCAAGAAAGCTCTGTTGCACCAGAGTGGGAGTCCAGTACAATGCTAGTCCTGTCCACGTCAGCATAGCCCAGATCCCAGCAAATCAGAAGAGGTCTTGGGATCTCTGAAATGGGGGCTGCACTGGGAATTTCCAGACTTCACAGCCCAAAGATACCAAAGATGACTTGAAAGCTTGGAAAGAAAGGTTTGTCTCACTAGGGTGAAAGCGCCTTGGGAAACCTGCAAATGAGGATCAGGCCCTGGGAGCCACTGAATTGGCAGTAGCAACAGTGGCAGGGGCAACTTCAGGAGGTCCCAAACCACTGATAGTAATGGGATGGAACTGGTCAGGAGGAGATCTCTTTACTAGCACTGAGGAAGGACTTTATTCTATTGCTTTAGCACACTAGATCTTACAGCCACAGTGGAGCAGGGACCCTCCTCACAGCTCCAGGCAGAAAAGAGCTCTTGTGTTTGCTCAAACACATTTGTCCTTGGACCTTGGACACAAAGAAAACTTACAGGTCTAGAAGGATCTCTGAAAACAGCTGCACAAAAGCCCGGAAGCTTAGGACAGAACACCCTCTACTCTGGAAAGAGAGGTATACATTAACAAAGAGTTAAAAGCTGAGTGATAAGTGGGGAAAATGAGCAAACAACAGAAAAAGGTTCTGACGATAGAAAGTCATAGTGACAAGGAAGATCAAAACAACATGATCAGAAGAAGCTCCTATATACAAAGCCTCTAAGTAAAACATAGAAAATGTCAAAAGGCAACAGTATGCTGACTAATTAGCCAGCCTTGGTGGCAGGAAGAAGACTGAAATCCTGACATTAATATAAACTGACTGTGTAACCCTGGGCAAATCCCTTAACTTTTCATGCAACTCTCTGAATGTAAGTTAAAAAACACGGGCCACATTGTATTGGTAGAGGATATTTCTTCAATGGATTTTTCCTATCCCAGTGGAATCACAGAACCATTTTTCTATCTTCATTCTAGGATCTTATTTCCATAAATGTCCTATTCTAAGGCCTTATTATGGCATTTAAGTGACCCTGGATTCTGAAAAATTAAGTCCATGAAATACAACATTCTGTTGGTTGGTTTTATTATGCTGAAAATTTGGATCATATGTTTAGTGATAGACTATTATTCAGTTGTTCAAGAATCAGTATAGGTAAATTAGAAGTTTATTACCAGATGATTTTTTTTTTTTGGCCATGGTGATTCATGAAATAGACAAAAATATAAAATGGTACTTGGTCCTCAGCAGCAGTTTTTCATTTTCACAAAGAAAGCTGCTCAGGTGTACAAAAATGCCTACAAAAGTAAGCACTAAGAATCAAACAGGTATTCATGTGAAGTTTATGTTCACTTCTAAGGAACATTAAAAGGGATTCTTGGTCAGCTACAGGTTAGACTGGATGACCCTTGAGGTACCTTAAAACTCTTAGATTATTTGATTTTGTGATATTCTTGCTAAAAACAAAATCAAAAGCCTTAAGGGAACTGCAGAATGACTCAAGGATTTTCCTCAAAGTGGCAAATAAAATATTTGGTAAAGACGTGTGTGTGTGTGTGTGTGTGTGTGTGTGTGTGCATGCTCACACATGTTTATCATGGTGTTCTAAGAAGTAACAAAAAGAAGACATACTTGCATCATGAATATTTACAAAGGGTTGAAAGGCACAGGTCTTGGTGAGACTTGAAAAACCGCATGGAAAAGCAATTGACTATATTATACATCTCAGAAGACAGAAAACAACTGGCTACTGATGTAGCAGTCATTTTGGAATCAACTGTCTGTGTCTTTAGCTCATTGCCTGGTTACCACAAAGGTCAAGGCAAATACCAAATTAGAAGAAAGGATAAAGAGAAGAAAATACTATGTGATTACAGCCATTCTAACATGAGGTGTTTAAACAAGCTGTCAACTTCAAAAAATGGAAAATAAACACAATTCATTGACTAGGGAGGCAGTAGATTGTAATGGAAAAAAAATGTTGTACTGTCAAAAATTTGGGTTGGAGTCCTCTAGTTGATAAGCATTAATGATGTGACTATTAAGCAAGTCAACCTTTTTGAGCCCCAATTTTTTTTTATTTTTTCTATAACCCACAGCCAAAAAATACTTATAAACTGCTTAATACATGCTCTTGAGAGAAACTCTTTGGCTAAGAATATTTAAAAGACTCTAACACTTTTATCTATTTTGCTACCAAGTCAGGAAGGTGGAATCTTGCAAACACAAGTTGGTCTCCTATTACTTTCCATACCAAAGTCATGTTATTCTTAATGTACTTTATGGATAACAAAGCAATGAAGAAATAAAGCATTCAATAAAGAGCAACTATATACTCTCATTATTTTCCAATCTACTCCTGGATTAAATCTGTTTACCTTAGAGACTGGAGATTAATAGTGATAGTTTCTTCTAATGATGGTGGAAATGCCACAGCTCTTGCCAATAACAACTTGAGCAATGAACTTGAATGTGTTGTTTATGCACCACTAACTGCAATTTCTATATAGAAAATTAAATATACCTTTTCTTTCCTTTAAGCCAGTAATTCACAGGGGCAAGAATTTTCTGCTAAATTATTCCCCTTAATTTTCCCTTGTTTTGGATGTTCCCTGGTGTACCTGGGGGTCAAAGATTCTCATGTTTTCAAGAGTTCTCTTTTTGTAAATTGGGCCCCTGTGTTTGTTCTCATTCCAGTGTTCTGACATCTACATGCGACAAAATGGCAAATGAGGCATTAATCCTCTTCTACTAAACTGAAGCAAAACCTCAGTGCTCAGAAATGGCTTTATGAATCACAGCTTTTTTCCCTAGTCATTAAAAAAATTTATTTAGTATTTTGTTTCCCCCCAGCTACATATATAAATAATTTTTAGCATTCATTTTTAGAAGTTTGATTTCCAAATTCTCTCCTTTCCTCCCTTCCCATCCCTCTTTAATTGAGGAGGTAAACATTTGAAAAGGAAAACAATTCAATATAGATTATATATGTGTAATCATGCAAAACGTTTCCTTAATAGTCATGTTATATAAGAAAATGACCAAAGAAAAAACTTCAAGAAAAATAAAGTTTAAAAAGTATGTTTTAGTCTACATTCAGACACCATCAACTTTCTTTGGGAATGGATAGGATTTTTTATCATAAATCCTTTAGAGTTGTCTTGGATCACTGTACTGTTGAGAATAGCCAAGTCATTCAAAGGAGTTACAGCTTTCTTAAAAGAGTGAGTTGATTTCAAAACCTCACACTCTCATGGATAGATTCGTAGCTACTACTGCCACTGGAAAACTACAAAAGCATGGAAAAGTGAATGGCAATGCATTTTTTATTTCCTTCAAAGGCTAATTGTACACTATTTCAAAGTCCAATTCTTTTTGTTCAGCAAAATAACTATGGACATGTATACATATATTGTATTTAACTTATATTTTAACATATTTAACATGTATTGGTCAAACCTGCCGTCGGGGGAGAGGGGAGGGGAAGGAGGGGAAAAGTTGGAAAAAAAGGTTTTGCAATTGTCAATGCTGAAAAATTGTCCATGCACATATCTTGTAAATAAAAAGCTATTTAATAATAATAAAAAAAGAAAATTAGAGAGTTAAAAAAGAAAAAAAAAAGTGAATGGCAGTCAATGAAATCAATTGACAAAGGTCAAATTAAGAGGCTGATATCTGTAGATCTCAGCCCACTTGAGAGTCTCTGGTTGACTTCCTTGTACCACTAGCCAGATTGAAAATTAGAATAGATATATTTTGAATGAGAACTTTAAAATACTAGACAAGTAGATTATTTACAGAAAAAGTTGGCCTTCTCACCCTTGTAATTAATACACAGAAGAGAGAGGGAAACTATTATAAGGAAAAAAGAATTACAGCAGATCAAGGGTAATGGATGAAGAAATTCATTGTTATTGTTAGATAACAGTATAATATAAATTTGAAAATTAACATGCCAGAAGTGTCCTAAGAATTGTTTAAAAGAAAGCTACATCTTGGTCAAAAAAAGTTGGGACACCAAAGGTATTCCTCAAAAAATCCTTCAAAGGGCCCATCATAAATTCTATGAATTCTATTTCTAACACATAAATATATGAAAAATATGGAGACTCTAGTATTTTCCCAAGAATACTAAGACTTTTTGTCCCAGTCTTCTTCCAGTCTGATGCCTAAATCACACTCATTCTTAATGAACAGCATTACCTTACTTGCTTACTTCTCAAAATGATATCTCCTGAAAATGTTATTTCTCCTGCTAATCATTGTACTTCCTGACCAGATTTGAAGCCAGAAGGAATCTCAGAGATCATCTAGTTGAAAACCTCTCTTTTTCATGTGAGGAAACTGAGTTCTAGAAAACCCAAGTGACTTGCCTAGTTCCATGCACAGGTAGTTAACAGGCAAACAAAGGATGTGGACCTCGATCATATGATTTCTGATCCAGAATTCTTTCTACCAGACAGACCTCCCTTCTGATCTGACATACAGTTTTCATTTTTCAAGGCCCACCTCAATCCCCAGCTTTCCCAATGAATCCTTTTTGGCCACTCGTGTCCTTAGCCATCTCTCCTCCTTCTCATATAATGCTTAATATTTGCACCTTTTATGTTCTGTGACATTTCAAATGAATACAACAACCAATGATGATGTTGCTATTTGGGGCTATTACTATATCAGGTGTGGGAAGACTATCACAAATGAATGAATGACACGGCACCTGGGCTGAGCTGTGCAAGAAGCTGGGGATCCAGGGGGGTGGGAGGAATCTCAGGTGACAGCCAGGCCCCAGCAGCTCAAGGAACAACAGGCAGGCCACTTGGCAGGATAGGGAACTAATGATCACCAATTCTGTCAATTCCACCTCCAATATTTTTCTCAAATCTGCCCTTTCTTCCCTATTGTTACAACTACGGCCCTACTACAAGCCCATTGCAGTGGGGAAAGACAATACAAAAAAAGGAGAAAGAATGGGGAATGGGAAAATATCTGCATGGAGGCAAAAAGAAAAGGTAATCTGACATGTTATGATTAGCAGGAGGAAGAGGCCGTAGGGATTTGCCAGGGAAGAAGGATCCTGGGGCAGAATTGGGAAAGTGGTCTGGACAGCAAAGGTTAGTCTTATATTACTGACATTTAATCGTTTGTGTATGTGTGAGTATGGATGTGTGTGTGTGTGTTAACAAGACTATAATTTTCTTCACATTAAGGGTCATGAATCATATATTTTTATACCTTTTGTAGCACAAGGCCTTGCATTTTCTGGATGAATGGATTATAAATGTCAAGAATATTTTTTCAGAACTATATGCGTAGGTCCTATTTATATAATTAGCTAGCTATCAAGGTCTCAACAACATAAAGTCTTGCCACTAGTCAGTGAATCTTTCAAGTTACAGGAAGGTTGAGAGCAAGGCTACTTATGAGGAATGTCTGTCTCCTCCCTCCAGTTCTTGTGGTATATTCTTCATTATCATCCCATAGGCAGGGAAGGGATTATTATTTAAAGCAAAGTAAAGCCTGATCTATGGTTTTGTGGGACCTCATCTCATGGGAAAACATGACTAAACTTGATTTAAAAAACAAAACAAAACAAAATAGTTCAGGCTATGTAGTTCATGAACTACAAAAACAATAATTTCAGTCCCTGTTCCCCATAGCAGCTATACCTGTAAATTAGTAATGGCAAAGAGAAAGAAAATCCCAAATAGCTTGTTGATAAGAATATGAGCCCTAGGCCAGTTTGGGGCATCTAATTATGCAAACTGGTTTCTGCTCCTTGTATGATCTCAAAGCTATTTATTTTGAACCCAGATTGTGAGTAGTCTAAAAGATTCTGGTTACTTTTGTACACAGTGACAATGTCAAGTCAATTACTAGAGAATCAGGTTTAATATTATTATAATATAAAATATTAATAACAACAATATTAACAATAATGTTCATAATAATATTTCTAAATATAGGTTACATATGATAATGCTATTGTGATTTCTACTCTCCTAAGTACTTTTATAATGATCTTGTCATCTCTTATATAAACTACCCACATGATTTTGGCCAAGTTCTTTAATGATCCTCAGTCTCAGTTTCCTCAACTGGAAAAAGAAAGGATTAGATTAAATGAAATCTGAGATCCCTTCCAGATCCAAATGTATGATCCGATGATTATTTAATTAACTTTTTGGAACTATCCTGTTGGTGGTTTTTCTTCTTTAAAATATAAGAGTTCCTAATTTATAAAAAATCAAGCCATTCTCCAATTGAAAAATGATCAAAGGATATGAACAGACAATTCTCAGATGAAGAACTTGAAACTATTTCTAACCATATGAAAAGATGCTCCAAGTCATTATTAATCAGAGAAATGCAAATTAAGACAATTCTAAGATACCACTACACACCTGTCAGATTGGCTAAGATGACAGGAAAAAATAATGATGATTGTTGGAGGGGATGCAGGAAAACCGGGACATTGATGCATTGTTGGTGGAGTTGTGAACGAATCCAACCATTCTGGAGAGTAGTTTGGAACCATGCTCAAAAAGTTATCAAACTGTGCATACCCTTTGATCCAGCAGTGTTACTACTGGACTTATATCCCAAAGAGATCATAAAGAAGGGAAAGGGACCTGTATGTGCACGAATGTTTGTGGCAGCCCTTTTTGTAGTGGCCAGAAACTGGAACCTGAGTGGATGCCCATCAGTTGGAGAATGGTTGGGTAAATTGTGGTATATGAATATTATGGAATATTATGGTTCTGTAAGAAATGAGCAACAGGATGATTTCAGAAAGGCCTGGAGAGACTTACACGAACTGATGCTGAGTGAAATGAGCAGGACCAGGAGATCATTATATACTTCAACAACAATATTATATGATGACCAGTTCTGATGGACCTGGCCATCCTCAGCAATGAGATCAACCAAATCATTTCCAATGGAGCAGTAATGAACTGAACCAGCTACGCCCAGAGAAAGAACTCTGGGTGGTGACTAAAAACCATTACATTGAATTCCCAATCGCTATATTCATGCACACCTGCATTTTTTATTTCCTTCACAAGATAATTGTACAATATTTCAGAGTCTTATTCTTTTTGTACAGCAAAATAACGGTTTGGTCATGTATACTTATTGTGTATCTAATTTATATTTTAATATATTTAACATCTACTGGTCATCCTGCCATCTGGGGGAGGGGGTGGGGGGGTAAGAGGTGAAAAATTGGAACAAGAGGTTTGGCAATTGTTAATGCTGTAAAGTTACCCATACATATAACCTGTAAATAAAAGGCTATTAAATAAAAAAAAAAATAGAAAAAAATAAATAAAAATAAAATAAAATATAAGAGTTCTCTCTGGGAGAGAGGGTTTCTTGGGGAGGTTTTCTGGAGGCAGCCTTAGTTTCAGTTACAAGTAAATAATCACCCCAAATCGCAGCCAGCTAATAAAAGTTCAGATCTTTTATTGTGTCCTTCAATATAGCCTCATTAGCTCAGAGGCCTATTGCTTTGCTTGGTTCCAAGAACTCTTGAAGCTTTGTCCTTTGCTCCTGCCTCTGCTTTCTTCAGCCTCCAGCCAGCATAAAGGTGGAAGATGAAAATGAAGCTCTCTTGCCTCAGAGAGAAGGCTTGTAGGCTTCCTCCCACAGTGCTCCTCTCCAACCCCAGTCAATGTTCCCAAATAACTCCCTTGAAGCTCTAAGAGCTTCCTCTATATATATATGATCTCCGAAAGGTTAACTCCTCCTTCTGGAGGCAGGGCTTAAGGGAGGTGTGAATTTGGATATCTCATACTAAACCCTGAAATCTCTCAAACTTGTGAACTCCAATGAGTGTGAACACAAGCATTGTTGTCTACCAATATTAGCAACTTATCACCTTGTAAGGATTTGCTCTAAGGTGTGAACCAATAAGCACTGTATCAATTCCATTGAGTTAACACCAGGATTGTGATATCTCTCTTGAGTTTTCACCTTGTTTCAAGTTGAGTTGACACTAGAGTTCCAACATCTCTCCCTTTCTTTTGATTTAGAACATAGGTGGACATGACCTCCCTGACTTCTCAAGGAGGTGAGAACCCCAAAAAGGTGATCATGCCTTCCCTGACTGCTCAAAAAAGGAGTGAAAACACCATAAAAAGAAGGTGGTCACGCCCTCCCTGACATCTCAGAAAGGGAGATGAAAACACTAAAGGAAATAGAAAATCAAATTAGATTAGCAGGTTTCTAGAGAGACTCACTTGAAACAAGTATGAAACAAGGTGTACATAAATCCATCAGTATGGGAGGCATTACACATAATTACATAAGCTCATAGCAATATAACACAGGCTTGTAGTAATGTAACAAATAACATTAATAAACATGAGAATTTATACATGTCCATAAGTCCCAGTCCAAAAGGAACCCATTGTCCATTAGTTCATGTGCCAGGAATCCAATGATTCCTGTAAGCTTTGAAGTAAACAATTTTTCATAATATGAATCAACATACAGAATTATACATGTACATAAGTCCTAAAAATAGTCCCAAAGGAATCCATTGTCCATTAGATCATGTGCCAGGAATCCAATAATTCCTGTAAGCTCTGAAGTACTGCAATAGTCTCATCAACAATTTTTCATCTCAGGGAATTCCATGATTTCTGCTGGTTTTGAAGAACTGAAAGAATCTCTTCTTGTGTTAGGAAATTCAATGATTCATGAAGATTTTAAAGTTATTTTAATAGTCTCATTATCAGCCATGCTCTTTCAATGAGTAAGTACTTTTGGTACTTATAAGGCCGGGGTTGTGAGTTCGGATATCTCATATTAATCCCTGAAATCTCCCAAAAGTGTGAACTCCATTGAGTACTTAGATACTTATGAGCTCTCTAAAGGTGTGAACACAAGCATCCTTTCTATCAGCTGTACTTAGTACCTTGTTTCAAGTTCTGGCCCAAAATATCTCCTTCTAAGATCAAATCAATCATATTGAACCATGCTAAATTAGATAATTATTGTTTCTATCAACTCTAATGGCTTAACACTTTGTAAAGATTCCAACACTATCCTATGAAGGAAATAAGTTTTTATCATCCCCATTTTACATATGGAGAAACTGAGACAGAGAACTTACATGATTTGACTATAATCACAATTCCATGATTTGACTAGGATCACAGTTCCTTAGTAGAAAAGCAAAAATATATTTTACATAATATTTATTATGTAATTATATAATATTATACATTATATAATAATAATTTGACTTCTAATCCAGTGCTTTTTTTCATAATATCATAATGTTCTTTCACAGATACTTAGCCTGATTCACTACCACTGCCATAACATATGACTCAGTTTGATTCCCTGAGATCTTGTTTCCCTACATGAGTAAGGAAGAGAATAAAAAATAGGACAGGTAGCTATGGAGCATAGCCAAACCAACTTGGTGGCAAGACTAATAGAGTAGTGTGAAAAATGAATAAGGGAATGAAAATAAACTTGAAAGACACAGTTGTTCTGACTCCTTACTCAGGGAAACCTGGCATATAGAAGTCACAATTTCATCACCAGGTCATAGCTTTGAGGCAATTTTGCTTCATGAAAACAAGGATAACCCAAAATTTAAAAACCTAATATTTTTGGTAAAAAAAAATCACAATAAAAAAATTAAGTGATGCAGGGTCTCAAAACCTCAAAACAGGAAGAGTATTCAGTTAGGAGGGATAGTTATTGTAATGAATGGTCCATTTGTTCTTTGGCTCCTTTCTGATGTTATGAAAAAGAAAAATGAAACCAAAGTACTTACCTATTAGCAAATGGGCTGAGTCTACAGACTTCCTTGATTAAACAATGATTGTTTTCAGTTATGCATAATACAGATCAAATTAAAAATGGCCAGCCTAAGGAGAAATTTTCATGGATTGCAACTCAATACTAGTTGTGACAGTCAAAAAGCCTACTTCAAAATTAGGTTACAATAAAGATGTCGTGTTTACAATGCGGGAGGATAGGTCCACTGTATTCTGCATTGCTCATACCACGGTCAGAATGCTGTATTCAAATCAGGACATCATATTTTGGGAAAGACATTGACAAACTGGTTCCCATACAGAAGAAGTGTATCTCAGTGGTGAGAGGTTTCAAAACCTTTATACAAAAGTGTAGCCTGGAAGAACTAAGGACATTTAGTCTGAAAAAAAAAAAAAAAAGCCACTAGAAAAATGTGATCATGATTTACAAATATTGAAAGAGTTTCTAATTTGTATGTGTGTGTGTGTGTGGGGGGGGAGGACACTTATGGGGTTAAGTGACTTGCCCAGGTCACACAACTAGGAAGTGTTAAGTGCCTGAGGCCAGATTCAAATTCAGGTCTTTCTGACTCCAGGACTGGTGCTCTACCCACTGTATCATCTAGTTGCCCCAAGAGTTTTTAATTTAGAAATAAGTTAACAATTATTCTGTAGAGAATGGGCCAAAAATTGGGAGGCAAATTTTGGTTCAACAAGAGGAGAAAATTCCTAACAAGTAGAGCTGTCCCCAAATAGAATGGGATATACCGGAATAACATATTCTGTCCCTGGAAGTGATCAGGCTGAGAGCTGGAGGATCACTTATTGAGGAATATTATAGAAGAAAATTTTTATTTCAAATATCATTTAAATTCTAAGGTCTTTTTCAGCACTGAGATGTATTCTAAATAATTCAAAATTTTAAGTACCTCCCATGATTATGCTCTATGTTACTTTGTACATGCATTTTTGGTACATGTATATACCATATATACATACATATATGTGTGTACATCCAACATATTTACACATATTTACACATATATAGATATACTGAACACACACACACACACACACACACATATATATATATATACACACACACATACACAAATGTGCATTTTTGAAAGAAAAGCCACAAATTATATTGTAGTCATTTATTTGTGTGGGAGGAGTTAAAGCAGAAGTGATGAGGTTTGTAAGCCTTTGTCTACAGAGAAACATCAATATGACTGAATGCCTTCAGGTGTTCTAGAAGTCTGGAGTCATGGTAATAGCTTCTATAGAGAAAGTATATATCCATATCTATTATTAAGAAATGTTATCAAAACTGTAATCTATCACTTGTTTTTTTTTCCTTTTCCTATCTTCAGAATACATGATCAAACATACAGAATTTTAGAAGGAACACTGCTAAAGTTTTAGTGTATATACAGTTGCCTAGTGAATAAAATACTGCTATGTGATCAGGAATCATATTTTTCATATTTATATTTGTGGAAACAATGGCATAATAGATAGAGTTCTAGGCTTGGAATCAAGAAAACTTGGGTTCATATTCTCTGCTATTAGCTAGAAGACTCTGCTGGATTTATTGAACATCTCATTATTCCCACAGATCTCTCTTAAATTATAATTTATAGACAAGTGGCCCATCAGCATTGGCAAAGGGAGTTGTCATATTGAGAGGTCTCCCTGTGGATGTCAGACACAAGTCTGGGCTAAAATAAGCAGACAATGAGTTATAAAGCTGGATAAAAAAATTATAGAGTTGCCTGGGAACTAAAAGGTTAAGTGACTTGCCCAGAGTATAGCTACTATGTATTAGTATTTCTTACTCTGAGACCACCTCTCAATCCATTATGTCATGCTGCCTTTCATATGCATATGCATGTATGTATACACACACACACACACACACACACACATATATATATATATATATATATGTATATGTATATATATATATATATACATCTCAAATTCAGAATTTCTGGCATCAATGGAAACAAGAACACATATTCACATAATAATAAACATCACTTTTAAAACCTTTTCCTTATTTTGGCCATAGATTCTTAAAAGAAAAGATTCTTTAAAATTGGATTTGGATGGAGATTAGGGTTTCATTACTACATCTGCTTTCCTTTTGATGGAAGTAGTTATAAATAGTGAAATGATCCATAGACAGAAGGTAATTCAAAGAAAAAGAAATAAGACAGAACAGTTCGTAGATTAAATAATCAGTCTTTATAAAGTCTAATTTTAATTTTATAGGTGACCAAATATGCCTAGCTTATGTAGGTCCTAATAAAAATATCTGAATGTAAATGAATGTATATAAAATGTGAAATACTATCTTTTGCTCTATGAATCCAATCTAGGTTGATAAAGGGTACTTTGTGAATTTCCATGACCAAACTAAACTAATGAAAGGAGAGTTGAAAAAATGATCCATGATTAACAAATATAATCATAGCATCATAAAACTCAGAATTGGAATTATCTCAGGAGTCCAAACCATACCCAAACCACAATTCCAGTTTACAATATCCCCATCTGATGGTTATTTTCTTGAATACTTCTAGTTCCACTTTGGGGCAAATATAATTATTAAAATATTTCAACTTATAATAAACTAAGAAAATTTGCCTCCCTGCAATTTCTACCCATGGTCTCTGTTCTGCCCTTTGGCAGAATTCCATTAAAACAACAAGTCTGTGGCATAAATTCTATGGGTTCTGGTCTTTGTAAAAGTCATGCTTTAAGTCATCATGTTTGTAAGGATATTAGAGAGATTCATTCCCCTATGACTCTCCCATCATCTCCAAGTCTGTAGGGAACCCCATTGTAGTCATGGCTGCAGATGCTACAGCATTGCAATGTTGCACTGCTCCAAACATGCTTCTCTGCCTAAATATTATTGGGGGGGAGGGGAGGACTAATTCCCCTGCCCAATCCTATACTGGCTATCTACAATGGAGGCATTTTAATCCTATCATCTGTGGGAAAGAACAAAACAAAATCAATCTCTTTATTTGTGTCCTTAAAGAGAAATTTAAAAACTCTTAGAAGATAGGATCCATTAAGGTAAGGAGCAGATTTTTAAGAGAAATATCATCTACCATCTGAAGGGTGGGCTGTAACCTAAGTTATGAAATTTGAATAAATATCTTCCTCATGTGCATAACATTCATTCAATCTTGCTGATTATTTAGATATATAAAACACATTCCTTTTGTGGAACTTTCTAAAGTCACCGCTAAAAAAAGTTAAAGAGATTGCAAAGGTCTCATTTAAATCTTCAAAAGCAAATAAATTAACCAATCAGATTGTGCGGACTGTTTCTCAACATTCCATTTAGCTTTTAATTACCCAATAGACTGTAATAGCTCCTTTGGAGCAGTTACACGATACGGTGTCAATTTGGCTGCCACCAACGCACAGCACTAAGTCCTCAAGCAAAAAATCATTTTGAAATTATAGCTAGGAAAGGTTATTGTGCATGCGCAATTGCCAAGCCTTTGAACTTCTGTGCCTTAGTCATTCAAAATTTTCTTTTTAAAAATAGCTACAGCAATTAAGCCATGGGAAGCAGTCGCAAACATGCCATTTTTGAGTTCCACAAGTATGAAAAGTCTCTAAGCTGGTAATATTATGTTTTCAGTTTCTGCCATAACCTCTGTGTTATTTCATTATAGTTTATCTTTGTACACATATTTATTCATTTCATTTCATTTTGGGGAAAGCATCCTCTGCCCAGAACATCTCAGAAAGCAGGATATAATATCAACACTTCATAGAGTTAGACATAAAACCCATTAGACAAAATAACATAAGGAGAGCAGCAGGAATTTTTTTAAAAAGACAAACACAATAAAAATATAAACAAGCATATTGCAAAAGCAACTTGAACCTAATTACAATAAAGAAGGAGAGCAAAATATAGGCAGCTGCCTGAAACCTAATAGGAAGTAAAATCAAAAATAAGTTGACCCTTTCACACCGCTTTCTTTTTAATCTCAAGATCTGGGGTCTTTATAAGTTCATGCCTTCCTTGTTTCTCTCTCCTTTTTTCTCCTTTCTCTCCATTTTTCTGTCCATTTCATTATGTTTCTATAGAAAGCAATGAGCTAGTAGAAGAGCAAACATTAAAAGGAACCAGTGTGCTGAGACAGTGAGACAAAAAGCTAGAAAAAACTGCAAACTTAGAAGAGGAAAAGCAAATAGAAACAGTGAGAGGAAAAGTAAGTTTCCTGCCCTGGTGATTAGTCTGTGTCTCTGTTGGTCTCTCTCCCTCTTTCCTTCCACTTGGGCAGTTATGTTCTGGAGTAAGGAAGACCCAAGAGTTCAAATCAGAAACTAGTTGTGTGATCCTAAGCAACCTGTCTGCTTCCAGTTTCCTTAATTGTAACATGTGGATAATAATAGTATCTACTCCCAGCATTGTTGTGAGGAGCCAATGAGATAATTTTTATAAAATGCTTAGTACAATGGCTGGCACATAGTAGATGCTTAATAAATACTTGTTTCTCTACTTCCCTTTCTTTCCTTCCCCCTCCCCTTCTATCTCTTTCCCTACATTCTACTACCATAAGAGGAGATGAAAATAAATATAGCACCAAGGAGTCAAGTGTCAAGGCATTTATTCTAAAGAAATTTTAAAGCTTACTGAGAAAATGACATTAGTACAGGAGAGGTGTTAAAAAGGAAAACAAAAGGGAGCAAAAACTGAAAAGGAATAAGGAAGAGAAAAGGAGAGCATGCTTGGAGAACACCATTCAAATCACAAAATCATTGGGTTAGGGAGTAGGTAAAATTCTATACTTCTTCAGGCCAAGTTCAACCCCAAACAATATTTTAAAAGGAGAGAAAAAAAGTCCCATTATAATTTCATATATAGTAGTGGAGTGAGAATAAGGAGGCCTATTTTGACTTATAAAGTAGGGAACACAGTGGAAGATCACTCACTGAATCTGAAGTGAAAAGACTAGGTTTAAGTTCTAACTTTGGCACAGAGTGATTTTCCTTATCTGTAAAATGAGGCATTTGAATTACATGGTCCCTTTCAGTCCTAAATCTATGTTGCAATGATCTAAGCTGCTACCAGCTTGTTGAGCATTCAGCAACTTTAAGCAAATCACTTAATTTCTCTGTTGTTTCCTTATAGATAAAATGAGGACATTAGTCTGGATGATTTTTATGGTTTACTCTAGTTATAAAATTATTTGATTCTCTTGTTATTTTAGATGACTGAAATGTTGCTGTTCAGTGATGTACAACTCTTCATGAACCTCTAGATCACACTGCCTGTGGGTTTTCTGGGCAAAGACAGTAGAGTGGTTTTGCCATTTCTTTCTCTACTGGGTTACACCAAACACAGGTTAAGTGATTCACCCGATAGCCACATGGGGTCACATGGCTAGTAAGTAGCTGAGGATGGATTTGAATTCAGATCTTCTGATTCCAAGTTCAGTGTTCTATCCACTGAGTCACCTAATTGCCTCCAAAGAAGCATACATATTTCCAAAAGCTATGCCTGTCTTTTTAGTCTTTTTTAGCTTTACTTCTCCCTAAATAAGAGGATATGATTACACAGAACTATTCCTCAACTGTAAATTTCCATTAAAAAATTGTGAATATGTGAGTGTATGTACACATGTGGGACAGGGAAGGGAGATATCACTAAAGAATATCTTTCATTGTAAGAAATGAAAATATTAGAAAATATCAAATAACTTCAGCTCTCATACTCAATTTTCTTATCTGTAAAATAAGAACAATAGACACCTACTTCACAAGTTTCAGACGAAATGATAAGCATTATATAAATGTTACTTATAATATCACAATTATTATCTAATTCTCTCCTGATTGGTGTAGTTTAGATAGTAATAGTCCTAGAATAAATCTTTAACATGCTATTTTCTTATATTTAATGTCCAATAAGTTATTACATAGGTGAATAAAATAACTTGTTTTATAATCTACAATAGCTAACTTTTACATAAGCACTTATTGTGTGCCAAGCATTAAGCTAAGCACTTTACAATTATTATCTCATTTGACTACCAAAGCAACCCTGGAAAGTAGGGCTGTTATTATCCTCATTTTACAAATGAGGAAACTGAGGCAAACAGAAATTAAGTCAGTTGGCCATTGTCACACAGCTAGTAGGTGTCTGAGGCTGGATTTGAACTCAGGTCTTCTTGACTTCAGGCCCATCACTCTATCCAATAACTTGCTTATCAGTCAGGCCACATTTATTATTTCTCATTACTTGTAATATATTATTATATATAGTGTTAAACACTGGACATAAGAACAAAATTTAAAAATAGTACAGTGGATCTTGTCCTCAAGAAGCTCACATTGGGACAGATGACTTCTGGGAGCCAAGAGGCAGAGTAAGCAGGAAATCACTGTAACTCTCCTATATTCACTTCCCAGCGATAGTGCTCCAAAGTAGTGCTTCAAAACAAGTCTTGGAACAGCAGAACCCGCAAAAAGGCGGGTGAAACAATCTTTTAGCCCAAGAAACTTGGAAGATCAACAAGAAGTTCTCTCTCACCCAAATAAAAGGGGAACACAGCTCAGGACAGGAAGCATCCCAGCAAGCCAGCAGCAAGCCAATGAGAGAACCTGAGCCCCAGAGTAGCTAACCCCAAATACCCACCTCGAGCCTCAACCTACCAAAGGAACCAGAAGATTCCAGCTCGGGGAAATACTAAATGCTTCTGTGTAGCTTCAGAGAAACAGGCCTCCTCTAACGGGCAGACCTTTCACCATAGCACAGAACAAACAGGCAGCCTCCAAGACCTCCATTTGCTTCAGGGTAGGTCCAGAGAAGCCCAGAAACGAGCCCGCCAGAATCCCAGCGCAGCACCAGGTAATCAGCTAGACCTCGAGGCCTCCAGCAGCACCAGCCACCCACTATCCCATTCCCTCAGCATAGCACCCGCCATAGGGCCCGCCATAGGCCTCAGTCTGCAGCCCAGGCACAAGAAGCTTGAGAGTGCCCCTTCTACCCTGGGAGCAAATTTCAAATTTAAAAGAAAGGAAAAAGGCAGAAAGAAAAATGAGCAAAGCACAATAAAAAGAGAATCTGATCATAAAAAATTATCATGGTGACAAGGCAGATTTGGAAACAAACTCAGAAGGGGACAACAATGTCATAACATCTATGGGAAAAAATCTCAAAGAAAAACAGGAAGTGGTCTCAAGTCCTGAAAGAATTCATAGAAGAATTCAAAAAGGGAATTATATAAATTTATATATTAAATTATATAAGGGAGCTAGAAAAAAGTTGGGAAAAGAAATGAGAGTAACACAAGAGAGTAAGAGTCAACAGCTTGGAAAAAGAAAATAACTGCTCAAAAAGTAGAATTGTCCAAATGGAAAAGAAAGTATAAAAACTAACTGGAGAAAACAACACCTTAAAAGTTAGAATTGGGCAAATGGAAGCTAATGTCTTTCTGAAACATCAAGAATCAATCAAAAAAATTCAAAAGAATGAAAAAGTGAAGAAAATATAAACTACTTCATGGAAAAAACAACTAACCTGGAAAAGAGATCTAGGAGAGACAATGTCAGAATCTTTGACTAACTGAAAGCCATAATCAAAAAGAGGACCTAAACAGTAATTATCAGGGAAAACTTCCCTGATATATTGGAAGCAAAGGGCAAAATAGACATTGAAAGAATCCACTGATCACTTCAGGAAAGAGATTGCAAAATAAAAACTCTAAAGAATAATATAGCCAAGTTACAGAACTACAGGGTCAAGGGAAAAAAAATACTGCAAATGGCCAGAAAGAAACAATTCAAACATCAGGAAACCACAATCAGGATTACACAAAATTTAGGAGCTGAAACACTAAAGGATTAAAGGTCATGGATCATGATATTCTGGAAGGCAAAGGAAATAGAACTATAACCAAGAATCATTTACGCAGCAAAGTTAAGGATAACACTCCAAGGGAATTGAAAATTAGTATATTAGAAAAAAACATTAAATTTCTCATTAGTCCTCTTGTTCAACAGAACAGACCATTTCAAATCCAGGGCAGATATAATACCTATGATTGAACCAACTATGTGATCTTGGGTAAATCACATGCCATCTCTTGCGTCTTCTTGTTTTTTTACTTGAAAAAATGAGTTAAGTAAATTATATAATCCCCAAATTCCCTTTTAAGAGAGAAGATTGGAAACATGATGAGATTCTATATGTTCACATATTCAATAAATATGTAATACTTAATTGATATGTCAGGGTTTATTTTTATGTTTCCCTATAAGCAGACTGTCATGTGTAAAACGTGAACAGTACTCTTTTTTTTTTTTTTTTTTTTTTTTTTGTAACAAACTTCAATAAAAAAAACTATCATTGGGGTAGCTAGGCAGCACAGTGGATAGATCACCAGCCTGAAGAGGAGGACCTGAGTTCAAATCAGGTTTCAAACACTTAACACATCCTAGCTATGTGACCCTGAGCAAGTCACAACCCCAATTGCCTCAGCAAAAAACAAAAACAAAAAAACAACCCTATCATTATATTGTTCAACATATAAAAAAAGTTAATAAACAAAGAAATATATGTAATTTCAAGAATAAGCAGAAGTAACTTGGCAGTAGATGGACTGAATTTAACCTCCAATATTTTTTAATTGTGTGACTGTGGGCAAATAAATCTAAGTCTGAACTTACTGTCCTATTGTTGTTATATACATCTGAGGGGCAGCTAGGTGGTACAACGGATAGAGCACCAGTTCTGGAGTCAGGAGAACCTAAATTCAAATCTAGCTTCACAATTACTACCTGTGTGACCCTGAAAAAGTCACTTAATCCTGATTGCCTCCATAAAATAATAATAATAAATACCCAACCAATAACTCCTACAATTTTTATTTGGTAGTGGTGAAAAAATTGTTGGGTCAGATATCAACAAAGAGAATCAGTTTTCAGGACATAGGCCATTTCAACTCCAGATTTTCTGTTGAAATACAGAGGCTATTATGGATTCCCAAGCTGGGCTATTTCAGTCCCAACAACAATTTACTTGCAGGAGAAAATAAATAGATATACACTTGGAAAGGTATGGTGAAACCAGCACAGAGAGAGTTCAGAAAAACCAAGAGTCATTATGAATTGGAGAGAGAGGCAGATTAGAAGTCCCACCAAAGATAAGCTGTACAGCATGGGGGAAGAAGCCGGCTGTGCTCCACAGCATGAGTAAAGTTTATAGGATACAATAGGATGTGGATTTTCCAGACTAATTGGGGATTTAACGATCTGGATAATCAATTTTTCCAGATAATTGATCATGATGGATCATGCAGGCAAATGAGTCATGGGCCAGTTAGGCAAAAGGGCCAAAAATTGGTCTTCCAGATGACCTGCATTCAGTAAATTGATGATCTAGTCTACCTACATGTTAATATTGCAGGGAAATAGAGGCATTTATTTCTGCAGCTTTCAACTATAATTGTCTAGATCACTAGATGTAAAGAAACCACTACTGGGGTAGAAGCCTCTTTTGGGGGTACATGAAGGCTTTCAGACCACTTACCATACCAGAACAGTGAATTTAATAAGTGGCTCCCTAGTGGTCTAAAAAAATTCATATAGCTCCAAAAATGACTGCATTTTGCTCTAAGCAAAAGATTCCTAGGCTGGAAAGATCTGGTCCACTGAAGGAATATTCTGAAAATTGCAGATATTTTTTCAGGATATATAAATTCACTAACACAGGACACCTTTAGAAATACATAATATAGGTTTGGTTTGCTTATAATGTAGTTCAGAAAATGCACCTTATGTAAGACAATTATGAATGGACTATTGTGTCAGAATGATGCAGCAATCTAATAGAAGAGTCGGTTTGTGCATTGTCCATTTGGAAAAAGCTTGGATTCTCCCCCCCCCCTTTTTTTTTCACTGCAGTTTTGCATACCGGAGAGTGAAGAGAGGCACAGAGCAGTGCACATTCCACAGAAAAATAATGCTGGCTGTTTGCTGATGCAGCAGGGTGCAGGAGCCATTCAAACCATTTGTCATTCTTCTACTGCAAAGACCCACAATGATTCCCCATCAGCATCAGAGAAAAGTGAACTCTTCTTTTGGATGGCTTTTCAATCCAGGAGGGCTTTTATAACATTTTTTTAAAAAATGTATTTTAAATGAAGCTTATGCTTGGCCTCTAGCTTGTCTCTGTAAAATATTCATTTCCCTTTGGATTGTATGTACATAAAAATCTCTACAGCTCATTATATTTCAAGGCTGTGCTTCACTCCTGCAGTTGCTAACTTTTATTGATGAGTAATTAATTAGTATATCCAGGTGTGCCTTACTTCAAGATTTCCCCCTCATTTTTTTTAAGTTGAAACAAAGAAACAAAAGTTATTTTGTCATATTGTTAAGACTTCATTTTAAAAAGTTGAGCTTCCCAATATAAATTCTAGTTTCATTTTTTAAAAAATTACTATATTAAGACACAATATTAGGATTATAGGATATAGGCTCCTATGATTTAAGACCAAAAGGGATGCATTAGAGATCATGTAATCTAAATCCCTTTTGTTATATATGAGACAGCTGAGGCCCAGAGAAGGTGAGTGGATTTAATTCAATTAAACAAACATTTATTAAATACTTTCTATATTCCAGGTGCTGGTGATAGAAAGACAAAAACAAATCAACCCTCAGCCATAAGGAGTATATATTCTGTTGAGAGGAAACAACATATGTATAGATAAGTCTATACAAAGAAATGAGGTGGGGACGACATGGAAGTGGAGAGGACCAACTAGGAGATCATGAAAAAATTCACATTGAAAGTGACAATTAACCTGAAACTTGAAGAGATCCAATGACTAAGAAGAAGGAGGAGAAGAAAAGAATTGGAAGCCTGAGAGACAGAGTGCAAAGGCACGGAGGTGGGAGATAAAAAGTTGTGTGTGTGGCTTAGCAGTAGACTAGTATAGCTGGAATACAGAGCACAAGAGTAATATGAAATCAGTCCAGAAAGATTATCTTCTTGGAAGGTAGTAACTATCTTATTGCTTGTTACTTTTAATTCAGTATCTGGCATACAGTATATTGCTTTTTTGTTTGTTTGTCTTTATAACCTTATTTTAAATTTATTTTTAAATTTATTTTCAATTATAAATTCTGTTACTCCCTCCAAAACTTCACCACTCATTGTGAAGGCAAGAAATATGATACCCATTATATATGTGAAGTCATGCAAAATGTAAATGAATTTAAATTCCAAGCAGAAGTGTTTGTATTTTATTTTTCTGGCAATAGGGAACCACTGAAGCTTCCTGGATAGAGCAGTGAGGGTCAGATCAGGGTTTATAAATATCATTTTGCCTGCTCTGTGGCAATGAATTGGAAAGGAGGGAAAGTAGTGGGAGGAAAACCAATTGTATGTAATAGAACAGGAAAGACATGATGACAGGCTGAGGTTAGGTTGGTGGAAAAAAGAAAGATGAATTTGAGAAATGTTTGAGAAGTGGAAACAGCAAGACTTAGCAATTAATCGGGTATGGAGGTTAAGGAAAAATGAAAAGTCAAAGATGACTCTGAGATTATAAATCTGTGTGATTGGAAAGATGGTAGTGCCCTTAACAGAAATGCAATTAAGGAAATGGAGTGGTTGTTTTAGGAAAATAAAGAAAGATAATGTCTTCATGTATAGATATGAATATATCATTTTGCTCAGAATATCTCATCTTCTCAATAATAAAAAAAAAAAGACTTTCTCTGGCATTGATAGTCCTGTATAACCTGGTCCTACCTGGACTTTTTCACTTTTCCTATACAATGTTCTTTCATATAGTTACTTTTCTATGATTTTATGATATGATTTTCTATGATATGCTGAATCAAAACTACAACCTGTTTTTTCTGTACATGCCTTGCATTTTCTAGCTTCTGTTTTTGTACAGTATGTTTCCTATGCCAGGAATGCTTACACTTGACTTACTGAATTCCTATCTATCTATTATTAGGTATAAGCTTAAATGCTACCTTCTTTAGGAAGCTTTCCTAAACTGCCCAATTAATTAGTCATGATCTTCTCCCCTGCAAAAAATTTCTATTTGGCATTCAAAGCCCTTCTTAATTTGTCTCTCTATATCATTTCCTGGCTCTGGGCATTTCCCCTGGCTTCCTTCCATGTATGAGAAGCTCTTCTTCCTCACATTTATTTCCTGACTTATCTGGTATCTTTCAAGTCCCAGATAAAATTCTGCCAGTTACATTCATTCTAGTGCCTTACCTCTGTGGATTATTTCTAATTTACATTGCATATAGCTTGTTTGGAAAAAGCTTCTTAGAATGCTATTTTCCCTATCAAATATGAATTCTTTGTGAATATCACTTGTGAGTAGGATTTATCTTTTACCTTTCCATTTGTATCCTTAGCACTGTACCTGACACATTTGAGATTTTATAATATTTATTGATATTAGATCAATTCCTAGCTGTACCAGATCTAAAATTATATTATAGAGCAGCAGTTACCAAAACTATTTGGTATTGGTTAAGGAATAGATTAGTTGATCAGTGAAATAGATTAGGTTCAAGGGATGAAACAGTCAACAAATATAGCAACCTAGTCTTTGACAAACCCAAAGATCCCAGCTTTTGGGATAAGAACTTACTGTTTGATAAAAATTTCTGGGAAAATTGGAAACTAATATGGCAGAAACTAGGCATTGATCCATACTTAACGCCGTACACCAAGATAAGGTCAAAATGGGTTCGTGACCTAGGCATAAAGAATGAAATTATTAATAAATTAGAGGAACACAGGATAGTTTACCTCTCAGAACTGTGGAAGGGGAAGGTCTTTAAGACCAAAGCAGAACTAGAGATCATTACTGATCACAAAATAGAAAATTTCGATTATACCAAACTGAAAAGTTTTTGTACAAACAAAACTAATGCAGATAAGATTAGAAGGGAAGCAATAAACTGGGAAAATATTTTTTACAGTCAAAGGTTCTGATAAAGGCCTCATTTCCAAAATATATAGAGAATTAACTCTAATTTATAAAAAATCAAGCCATTCTCCAATTGAAAAATGGTCAAAGGATATAAACAGACAATTCTCAGATGAAGAAATTGAAATTATTTCTAGTCATATGAAAAGATGCTCCAAGTCATTATTAATCAGAGAAATGCAAATTAAGACAACTCTAAGATACCACTACACACCTGTCAGATTGTCTAAGATGACAGGAAAAAATAATGATGATTGTTGGAGGGGATGCGGGAAAACTGGGACATTGATGAATTGTTGGGAGTTGTGAACGAATCCAACCATTCTGGAGAGTAGTTTGGAACTATGCTCAAAAAGTTATCAAACTGTGCATACCCTTTGATCCAGCAGTGTTACTACTGGGATTATATCCCAAAGAGATTATAAAGAAGGGAAAGGACCTGTATGTGCACGAATGTTTGTGGCAGCCCTTTTGTAGTGGCTAAAACTGGAAACTGAATGGATGTCCATCAGTTGGAGAATGGCTGAATAAATTGTGGTATATGAATATTATGGAATATTACTGTTCTGTAAGAAATGACCAACAGGATGATTTCAGAAAGGCCTGGAGAGACTTACACGAACTGATGCTGAGTGAAATGAGCAGGACCAGGAGATCATTATATACTTCAACAACGGTACTATATGATGACCAGTTCTGATGGACCAGGCCATCCTCAGCAATGAGATCAACCAAATCATTTCCAATGGAGCAGTAACGAACTGAACCAGCTATGCCCAGAAAAAGAACTCTGGGAGATGACTAAAAACCATTACATTGAATTCCCAATCCCTATATTTATGCATACCTGCATTTTTGATTTCCTTCATAAGCTAATTGTACAATATTTCAGAGTCTGATTCTTTTTGTACAGCAAAATAACGTTTTGGTCATGTATACTTATTGTGTATCTAATTTATATTTTATTATATTTAACATCTACTGGTCATCCTGCCATCTAGGGAGGGTGGGGTAAGAGGTGAGAAATTGGAACAAGAGGTTTGGCAATTGTTAATGCTGTAAAGTTACCCATGCATATATCCTTTAAATAAAAGGCTATTAAATTAAAAAAAAAAGATTAGATCAATTCCTAGAAATATATGTGTGTGTATATATACATATATATTTATCTATATGTATACAAGTTATTTCCCTTAATAGAATATATGCTCTGTTTGTTATTTTTAATTCAGTGCCCAGCATGCAGTATATTCCTTTTTTTATTTTTATCTTTATCTTTATTTTTAATTTATTTTTAAATTTATTTTCAGTTCTAAATTCTCTTGCTCTCTCCATTTTTTTGAGAGACAAGAAATATATACTCATTATACATGTAAAGTATACGCAAAGCACATTTCCATATTAGACGTGAAAAATAAGAGTAATAAAAGTAAAGAGAAAGCAATGTGTTTCAATATGTACTCAGAGTCTACCAGGGGTTTTTTTTTTTTTTTTTAATCTATAGGCAGATAACAACATTTTATGCCATAAGTGCACTAGAGTTGTGGGAAATCATTACTGATCAGTTACTAAGTCTTTCACAGTAGACTGCAATTGCAATATTGCTTTCACTGTGTACATTGTTTTTCTGGCTTTGCTCACTTCACTTTTTATCAGTTCATATATGTCTTCTTAGGTTTTTCTAAAAATCACACCCTTCATCATTTTTTACCTAACAATAGTATTCTATCACAACCACATACCACAACTTGTTTAGTCATTACCCAAATGGGGAATATTTCCTCAATTTCCAATTCTTTGTTACACAAAAAGAACTGCTACAAATATTTTTGTAGATACATGTCCATTTCCTTTTTCTCTTTTAGTTATAGACCTACTAGTGGTATTATGCACTGTTTTATTGCACTTTGGACATAGTTCCAAATTGTTTTCCAGAATGTTTAGACTAACAGCTCTGCCAACACTGTTTGCTTTTCAGTAATTTCTTTTGTGTCCAACTCTTCGTGATCTCATTTGAGGTTTTCTTGGCAAAGAAATTAGAGTAGTTTGCAATTTCCTTCGCCAGGTAATGACCTGTAAAATGTTACAGGTGAGAAACTGAGACAGAGTTGTTACTTTTCCAGGGTCATGTTGCTAATAAGTGTCTGAGGATAGATTTAAATTGAGGAAGGTATCTTATTGACTTCAGACCTATCCACTGGCCACTTACCTGTCCAACAGTACATCAGTGAACTTATTTTCCTACAACCCCTTTTGCCATTATCATTTTCCTTTTCTGACATCTTATTTAATCAATGCAAGTAAGAAAAGATTTATTGAGTGGAACAATTTTAAATTGGACAAAAAAATTTTTTTCATTAAATATTTCTGTTTACGGTCTAATATCCAAGATAGGTGGATAGTACAATTCTAAGAACTTTGCTCATTAGACAACCAGTCAAAAAACATGAACAAATGGTTCTCAAAAGAATCGTAAACTAATAACAACCCATGAGGGAATGTTCAAAATCATAAAGAGGAATATAAATAAAAATAACTCTGAAGTTGTATCTCCTACACAGAAATATGGCAAAGGTACAAAAGAGGAGAATAGTAAATGTTGGAGCAGTTGTAGAACACTAATAAACTGTTGAGGTTTTGAATTAGTCCAACCACTCTGAAGAACAATTTGGAATTATGTGGAAAAAAATTACTAAAACATACAAACTTTCACCTAGGAATACTAGTATAAGACATAAAATTCAAGAAAATCAAACAGAAAAATTCATATAAAATAAAATTTTCATAATAATAGTTCCACTGAACCATCACTCTTGTTTTTTTTAGTCAGTTCCAGATTGTTTTGATAATGACCATTAATACAATTTGAAATCTAGGAAAGCTAGATTCTAGCTAATTCTTGATCAACCATTCCTCAATGATAATAACTCAGATGAAGAAATTGGTGCAATGAAATAGAAAAGAATTCTCTACTTCTAGGTGACAATGGGCAGCTCATAAGTGCTCGCCTGGTTGGCAATGTCAATAACCATATATTTTTTTTTTAATTTAATAGCCTTTTATTTACAGGATATATACATGGGTAACTTTACAGCATTAACAATTGCCAAACCTCTTGTTCCAATTTTTCACCTCTTACTCCCCACCCCCTCCCCTAAATGGCAGGATGACCAGTAGATGTTAAATATATTAAAATATAACTTAGATACATAATAAGTATACATGACCAAAACATTATTTTGCTGTACAAAAAGAATCAGACTCTGAATTATTGTACAATTAGCTTGTGAAGGAAATCAAAAATGCAGGTGTGCATAAATATAGGGATTGGGAATTCAATGTAATGGTTTTTAGTCATCTCCCAGAGTTCTTTTTCTGGGTATAGCTGAATAACCATATTTTAAAAAAAAAAGTAAAACTTTATTCAGAATCTTCCTTTCTTCAGATCTGAGAACTATAGCTTCACAGTTGTAGAACTGAAAATAATGGAAGGAGCTACAGTGTATTTTTTTCCTTTCTTAAATAAACCAGACATTCTATAGTACTGATTTTACATGTCTGGCCAGGGTGAAGTCAAATATTTTCTTTTTCCTTTTCATAGCAATACTATTTTAAAAAATGTTTCAATAACAACACATGCCATAATTATCCTCTTTGTATATCTTTAAAAATGAATCACGGACTGCCCTAAGAGTGCAAACATAAAGATTAAAAAAATACTTTAAAAAAAAAATTGCCCTACCTATTCTAAGAACATCCAGGCAAGAACTTCATGTGGAAATATATAATCATTTACATAGCTGATGCTGGAACTGGGGCTTTGGGAAAGGGAAAAGATATATAAATCTATTGTGCTTATGATAGACACCAATCAATTATTTTTTATGGCTTTAAAATCCATAACACTATAATTCTTTCTGGCAGATAATTCAATTGAATCAAGTTGGACAGCCTTGGACCTTAACCCCAAGGGGCCCTAGAAGAACCAAAAGAACCTTGTTATTTTGGTGTTTCACTGGAAACAGTCTTAAGGCTTGGAGCTTAAAGGCAGCATTAGAGAGAATATGGTACATACTATACTGCTTGCTTTACTCATGATTAGCAATAAATATGTTGCTAGTTTCAAGTGACAGCAGCACCTAAGTCATGAAGGCGAATGGGTATGGTTATTAGGCACCATTCATACTCTGAAGCCATTTCTGATTCAAGGTACAGAGAGAAGTAAATTAAATTTTATGAAAGCTTTGACTTTTAACATTATAGGTAGTATATTAAAATGTTCTGAAGATTATTTATGATATAACTTATTTTACTTGGATCTTTCAACACAAATGATGGGAGGTGAGAGGCATCAAACAAAAAGTCCTTAAAACGTTCTTCATATTTAAAAAGGGAAATCATGGACGATCCTGCTAATGAAAATTTTGATATTTTCAGGGTATTTATTCTTACATTTTAAAATGTTCTACATTGCCCAAACCATTATTAAATCTCTAAAGTATAGCTGGCAAGCTGTCCTACCTAAGAAAAGCCCTTGAATACAAACTATTGGGGTATGGAGTAAAATTGTTCTCTTTTGATAGAAATATATAGGAACAGTAATATATATATATATATATATATATATATATATATATGTATATATATATATATATATATCACATGTGAATCTAGACATCCCATTGCAAGGCATAAAATTCAGGAAAGTAAGACAGGCCCATATACAATAAAATAGTCACAGCAGCACATTTTTGTGATAGTAAAGGAAAGAACAAAAACTCAAACTGAACACTGTATAATTATAATTGTTAAACTTGACTCCAGAAGGGAGCTGAGGAAATGAATCACTTCCATCTTTGTACAGTTTGGGGTTTATAAGAATGAAATATTGCTTATGCTCAGACACAGTTAATATGTTAGATGGTTTTGTTGAACTATTCTTTTTTTGTCTTTATATGGATATCATATATGAGATACATATGTATCCATTTAATAATGTCTCTAAACCATGAAAACTAGTGGGTATAGTTATTAACTTAATCAGGTATAATGTACTTTTTTTTTTTTTTTTTTTTTTTTGAGGCAATTGGGGTCAAGTGACTTTCCCAAAATCACACAGCTAGGAAGTGTTAAGTGTCTGAGGCCAAATTTGAGCTCAGGTCCTCCTGACTTCAGTCCTGGTGCTCTAGCCACTGCACCACCTAGCTGCCCCTAATGTTCTCTTTTTTCAAGAGATATTTGTTGGCTTTGGTTTTGCTCTTTATATGCCCTCCGTATTTATGAAAATCATGTAACTCTTGGATATCAAGCTAAGGGTATATATTTTTTTATAAATACCTGATTTTAAATGAAGAATATTGGGATTAGAGATTCATATGTACATTTGTACACTTGTAGAAATTCTGCTGATATATGAGAATTATTACATTTTAGAAAACTCAAATCTGACATGATCTCACTATAACTAAAGCATTATCTGACCAGAGCTCATCTTGCAGATGCAAATGGAAAACTGAGGTAATTTCATGCAATATAGACAAAAGTAGAAATATTGACCCTTGTTCTCCATTTAGCTTTGTCAATGAAAAACTGGTCTCTGAGCACAAATAGCTAGAAATGAATTAACTCTTTAGGAGACCATTTAGTAAATGATCTCAAGACCTCAAGATAAGAAATTTACCCTCAAGAGAAGAAAATAGTTTTTTGAAAATAAAATTAGGATCAGTGTTTATTACAGAGTCTGCAAAATCCTTGGCATTGAACCTTTTCCTTTTAGAAAAGGGCTGAAGCCTCATTACCATTAGGAAAATGATCAATATTGTATTATAATTTAGTTTGACAAATTTCTCATTTCTAATATTCTTAAAATTTTGACTCAAAAACATACTTGCCACTACTGATAATTTGAGATCCTTTTTGAATATTACTACAAATGGATTCCCTGTGTATAGAAATAGATGGCACATTATATAGGATAATTTGAAATATATGCAAAAGCCGACTTGTCCTTATTTGCCTGAAATTGTCACAATTATTGTAATTAAATTTAGCTAGATATTTTTAGCTTGATAAGGGAAAGACCTGGGAAGAATGAAAATGTATTGCATAAGGTATGAACTAGAGTAAATAACTTAAACTAATGATATGGAAACTGGTGCTGGTACAGTTAAGACAAAGAAGTTGATTGATGATAAAGATCTTATTGAATACAGGTGCTTTCAGAATAAGAAAAAAAAAATCCCAAAAAACCTCATGTTAGAATATGTAGTTCATACCAGGAATGTTAGAAATGCTATGAGGTATGTCCAAAGAAAGGTGACCAAGTCTATAAATTAACTGAAAACCATATAATGTGAGTAATATTTGGGGATGGTTAACACGGAGTGGAAAGAACTTGGGGAAAATGATAGTTGTCCTGAAATATCTAAAGAACTGTCACCTGGAAGAGGAATTAGATTTATTTTACTTAGCTTCAGGACACAGTAGAAATAGGACCACTCAAAGTTATAGAAAGGCAGTTGTTAAGTATAAGAAATAATTTTCTAACTTTTGTTAAAGAGCCTTTTAAAAACAAAACAGGTCGCTTTGCTAGATGGAGAATTTCCTATAGTAAAAAGAGTTCAGGAAATAATCACAAAAATTTTAGAAGATATATAGTCCTTGAAGGTCATTAAATTTGATGCTTCAATTTATATATATATATATGTATATATATATGTATATGTACATATACATATATATAAAATCTTTTATATAGATATAATGTTTTACATATATATAATCTTTTATTTTTGCATATTCATCATTTCCCCTTTCTCAGAGAACCATCCCTCAAACAAAAAATTAAAAAGATTTTTTTAAAAGTTCAAAATTAATCTGATCACCAAAAAAAGTCCAACATTATATGATCACCCCCATATGTTGTCATCTCTGTGAGATAATTGTGAGATAAATACAAAACAAAACAACTTTGAGATTTTCTTTTATAATTAATGGTTTTGTGCAATTTTTTATGTGTCAATCTTTTTATGTTATAGAGGAGACACAAAGAAGCTGTATTTTTTTTTCTAAGACCATCTGGGTTTCAACTTCATATCTCTTGTTGCTTTATAACTAGTTGCCCATCTGATTAGTATTCTTTTAAGTAAGCTCTGAACAATGTGGCCTCTAAGGTCCTTTCTCATTCTATGATTTCATCTTATGATTCCATGATAGTGGGATGATTCTTACATTGGGTAGAAGTCAGGAGGAGATGACTTCTATGATACCTTTTTAATGTAAAAGATTCTATGATTTGTGTCTCCCCAGTGCCATTTCCACTATATCATGCTGCTAGTTGCGTAACTGATATAAAGTGTTATTGAATATAACTGAGTTTCTTTATCTTGACTATGATGTAGCATATAAACAATATATTGTTACTTTTCAAGATAAGATCTTAGCAGACATTAGCCCTATGAGCAGGGATGTTTTCCCCCTTCTGATCATAGTTCCCATAAGGTTGAATTAAAAAGAGCAAGATACTTGAAGTCAGATGACCAGATCTTTAGTCTCAGCTCTGACATTGAATAGCTATGTGACCATAGGAAAATCACTTTTCTGCACCCAATTTTATGCATTACCTATAATATGAGGTGGAGACTAGATCACAGTTGAAGATCTTGTAACATTGTGTGAAAATACTATGCTAGCTGTTTCCTATAATTATGGTTAGTTGGACTGCCAGTGGATCATCTTAAGTATCTGATTTTTTATTACCTGGTCTCTTCTTAAAAAAAAAAAAAAATTAGAAACTACACCCTATATTGATTCTTAAATGTGATGTCACAATTCTGATGTTTAAAATCTGAATTTCAATATGATACTATTTTAAGTCCAACAGGAGTATTCAAAGACTCAATTCAGCAAACTTTCTGCTCTCAAGAATTATACAACCAATGTAAATTTGATAATTTTTATTACATTAAATTAAAAGGTTTTGTACAAATAAAACAAATACAGCAATATCAAAAGAAAAGCAGAAAACTGAAGAAATTTTTCAGATAAAGGTCTCATATTTCAAAGAAATAAAGAATTTGGTAAATTCTATAAGAAGATGAGTCATTCCCTGACTTAAAGGATAACAAACAAGCAGTTTTCAGATGAGGAAATCAAAAGAATTTATAGTCATATAAAAATGATCTAAATCATTATTGATTAGAGAAATGCAAATTAAAGCAAACTTGAGATAATATTTTATATATATATATCAGATTGGGTAAAATGATTGAAGGGGAAAGTGACAAATATTGGAAGGGATGTGAAAAATTGGGACACTAATTTATTGTTGGCGGAATTGTGAACTGAAACCATCATTTTGGAGAGCAATCTGGAATTATGCCCAAAGAATTATTAAACTGCCTATACCCTTTAACTCCAGCAACACTACTACTAGGTTTATTTCTAAAGATGATTGGGGGAAAAGGAAAAGAATTTATATGTTCTAAAATATTTATATAACTCTCTTTGTGGTGGCATATTCCTTTTTTCCTGGTTAATTATAAGTTCTACAAGGAAACTTGTCTTTTCCCTTGTTAATTGTTAAACAAATAAACAAACAAAACCTCCTTTCCTTGCTAACTATATGCTCTCCCAAATTTATTTCATATTTATCATTCCTAGTGTCTAGTTTACCTCTTCATTTTGTCTATAACCTCTTATCATAAATAAAAGTATTGGGGTAGCTAGACAGTGCAGTGAATAAAGCACCAATCCTGGAGTCATGAGGACCTGAGATTAAATCTGACCTCAGACATTTATTACCTACTGTGTTACTCTGAGTAAGTCCCTTAACCCCAACTGACTCTCCTCTCCCCCCCCCCAAATAAAAATAAATAAAGGTATCTTTTGATAAAAAGAAAGACATTGTGAATTCTCCACATGGGCCTTGCGCCTCATATTTGAACTAGGAATTGCTATCAAACCCCATCATTTGGTTCTGAGTCTCATCAACAATCTTATTATATTTAAAAGGAATAACAAGTACTACATAATAGATTTGTAGTTTCATGTACAATAATTATTTTATCATACTGCTATGGAAATGTTTGTTTTATTCCATAAATCAAAAATAAAAAATATATATATACCCACATCTAGATTCTGAACTTAATTAAAAAAAGAAAAGCTTCTGTTTTCAGTGCTAATTAAGATTTAGAAATCTCTGAAGGTCTACTATGTGTGTTTTAGTGGGCTTGCTGAGTTGCTCTAGTGGACAATAAGAAGTAGAATTTTGCAGGATAAGTGAAATAGCAAAAGTCCATTTTATTTTGCTCTCAAAATTAATAGCAACAAAATCATGCTATTTCCTCATCCCACTTTAAAAATTCAAATGACTGTTCTTATGTATATTTCTTTTCCTAAATCAGACTGTAGATTCATTTTCTCATACAATAAAAAATTGAGCTGCACAGAATTCTCATAGAATATGTAAAAAAAGATTAGTCAAAAGATATGAAAACCTTTTAAATTCTGCATCAATAGCTTTTTAATTGTAAAACACTGGCTGCTCAAAATATATGCATAAACCATTCTTTTCCCCAGGATTTCTGCACCTCAGTACAATACAAAAATGGAATCTACTTCTCTACAAATAACGATAATCCTAAATTAGATCTGCACTAAAATTCCAAGGTCTCATTCATGTATAATTTATCAAAGTCATTTCCATTATGATTAAATTACTATTGTCTTCCAGTGATACAGGGAACAAAATGCCATTATCATAGAATTTCAACTAATGAACAAAGACTAGAATAACTTTCTGTTAATTCATCACCATTGATTCATTCCATAATGTGTTCTATAGTTTGCTTCACAAAACAAAAAACAATAAACAAAAACAAAAAAAACTTCACCTTTTTAAAATCTAGAATTTGTATTAGAGTATGTAGCCAGTGGAACCTATCCATAGATATGTTTCAGTCTAGTCCATATTCCTTTGAGGAGAAACTATTGCTAATAGTATCCAGGATGTAAAAGACCAGATTGTACTATGTGACAATGTTATGAAAACAACATCAGATAAGTGACTGCTTGTTCTCACTATGAACAAGGAATTATTTCCACAGTTTGCACAACAAATAACTGAATGAAGACAATCTGGGAACAGCTGCAGGGGGATGATTTACTCATATCAAATGGAATCTATGTGAAAGTCAGTCACAGGAAAGGTACCCATTATTCACTGATGAAAGGAGGGGGAAAAAATCAAACTTCCACCATTCATTTAAGTAAAAATTACCTAATGCCTTCTTGGCACAGGAACCTCCATTTGGCGACATCATATAATAAAAAAAAAAAAAATCTGTCTTTTGTAAGTCATTCTATTCCCCCAGAGTTAAGGTATCAGGGGCTGAAAAGGTTTGTTATCTATGCTACACATCAATTAGAGAAAGGAAAGCAAATGTAGTGGCAAACACCAATTAACATCTCAATCAATCAGTTGCTAGAAACAGGTAGCAAGCATATATTTGAAAAGCACTTATTGGGTACATATTCACAACAGATGTTGAAGGAAAAACAAAGATAAAGACATAGCTTCTGCTCTCAAGGTGCTTTCAGGGTAGTTTTGTAATGCCAGAGAAACTGAGGCAAGATAGAAATTAGAGAGTTTTTAATATTTTATTTGGATTTCTGAGAGAGAGAGATTGTACTGGGGCATATTGCCCCCAGGGCTGATATCCAAAGCATCCAGCAATGAATGTGAATTCTAAATGACATATTTATACATAGTAGCTAAACAAAGGCAGGGAGGTGGAATCCAAACTCCTGTGATCTAGAATCTCCAGGCAGGGACCATCAGGCTGGTTTTGACAGGTTGGGGGCGGGGGGAGGAGTAGGACCATAAATTCTTACAAACTAGGAGTTAAGGAGGTGTCCAACTTAGAGCCAGGAAGTCTGGACTTAGAGATATAAACAACACCAATTAGGTATCTGAGATCTGACATCCCAGAAAATAAGATTCCAGATGTCCTATCTCCATAGCCTTAATTATCTCAGTTCTAATAGGCAGAAAAAGAGTTACAGCTAGGGAAACTGAGGCAGGACAATTAGGGAAACCGAGGCAGGACAATAAAAGGGAACTGTGGCACAATAGTTTAGTAGGATAAAACATGTCAAATAAATATACTATAGGATGTGTTAAGCATATGAGGTCCAAAAGACCTCTACACTTTGAGAATTCAGAGGGAGAGATAACTTCTGGCTGAGATTAGAGAAGTCTTCATGGGAAAAACACCAGAGCTGGGCTTTAAGAATAGCTGTTATTTCAATAGCAATATGGAGGGAATGCCAAGAATTACAGGTAAGAGTTCAAAAGGCAGAAAAATGCAGATTTCAATTCTAAATGAGGGGAGGGGAAGATATGTGTGAGATTAAATTAGGAATGTTAGGAATTTTTAGGACTTTGAGTAACAAGGTAAGGGATTTCAACTTTGTTTAGTAATGAGAAAGGTTTTGGAGAAGGAAAGTGACATGAGAGGACATGGATATTTGACCTTCCAAGTTGTCTTCAGCTGGAATATCTTCTACTCCATCTTTTTGGGTGTTGAAGAAGAAGAAAAGGAAAAGAAGACAAGGAGAAGAAGGGGGAGGAGGAAGAGGAAGAGGAGGAGGAAGAGGAAGAAGAGGAGGAAGAAGAAGAAATTTATAAGCAGCATAAACCAATTAGATGACAACTGCATGCCTATAGAAATATTTCAAGGACACTTAGGGAGGAATTGCTTCTAAATTAGTACCAAAGAGGAAAAAAAAGTTAAAAAGAAATGAGTTCAAATACAAAAAGTTAATGGAAGAGGTCTAAAGATCTCCTTAATGGAGATCTTCCATGATCAAAGGCAGACAGAAATGTTGATAATTATGAATTATTGATAATTACAAATTTGCAGCAGAGAAAAGGTTATATAACTAAAGGAAAATGGGTTGGGAGAAGGAAGGCATTGTTTTTCATACATATTTCTGGGTGGTATTTAATGTTCTGTAAGTTTCTGTGAAGAACAGAGTTGAAGTGGGCTGATAGTGATGTAATACAGCTTCTAGGGGAGACAGCAATAATTTTGAGGTCCCCTGATTGTAATACCAAAGGTCACTTTCAATGGGGTGACCAGTTCCTCCATTTGTCCTATTTCATATTCTGCCTTAAGGTTATGACCATCCCCTCTTAATGGTTGAGATAAAGGTGTTATAGACATTCCTTAATGTCATTAGAATATCAGTAACCTCCATCTATGAGGCTATCCCCACCTAGGTCTCTGCATTATGTCATTGTTCTTGTTATACCATAAAAGGCTTGCTGTCCCCATACTCGGGGCTAGACTCTTTGAGATGATACTCTCGTCTAGCCCTGGGATCCATTGGTCCCATTATTTCTCTCCATTTAATAAACTATTGAACTGGTTTCTAATCTCTGTCTTGCTCAGTTTCTTTTGACATTACATGATGTTAATGAGGCTTCTGTTCTAACAATCAGTCAGTAATCCTAAATCTCCTGGCTTTGGAGTCTATTTTAGGGACTTCCTACACCCAATCTAAGAATAACAATCAGTCTGATTCCGAATAGACCACTCCTCAACTCATTGCTGACTGTCAGATAGCTTCTGGCATCTTCATAGTCCCACAAACCAAATTGATAATCTGTTGGTCAGTGAGAACCAAATTCCAGAGACAACCACTTCTCTAGGTCCTAACTCTGGGCCATAAAATTAGCATGCCAATGATAGAAAGTTGGATAATGGTGTCTTCTCTTTGTATTTTGCTAAATAGGCTGCTTCAATTGGTGTTATAATTACAATAAACTTTGCCCCTTGACTTGGATATAGGTTCAAGCCCTCAAATAAATTCTTTTGAGACACTTGGAGACACTGGTCTGTGACCCCAAATTTTGGGGGTTCCTTTACCAACCTCAACAATAGAATGCCCTCACCATCAGTGAGTGATTAATACAATTATACCAAAATTTATAACATAACATTTAAATTAATCTGTGTTTTGTAGGAAGTTAGGAGAGCATGATTACTAGGAAATATAGCAGAAATAACAGTATGAGAATGTTTTGAAGTAAGATAGTTCAGCTTTTATCAAGTTAAATTTCATGTTTCTATTGAATTGGGCATCTATGTAGAAATAACCAAAAGGCAACTGGAAAAATGGATGGAAAGCTGAGGAGAGAAATTGAGATTAAGATTACAAATTTACCAATCACTACTGTGGACAAAGCTGAAGCTTCACCCCAGAAAATTGTTTTTGTCTTGAAACATCTGTGAAAACAGGTGTGGATGATTATCTTATGACAATTTTCTAAACCAATGAAATTTATTTTTAAGTATAACCTGAATAAGAAGAAAAGGGGAGAAAAAGACTTGATAGACTTTGGGAATATGATATTATTCAAGTAAATTACCTTTATAGTGCTCAGGAGGCAGCAACAGCTCTATGGGAAAACAACAACCCATTTTTTGGGGGTTGTTGTTGTTGTTAAATAACTAAACAAATGAGTTTTATTAGCAATAGGAACCTTGGCCCTGGGCATTTCTGGGGAATTAATGAGCTACTGACATTTAAAGCCTAAGGCAAAATCCTTCCCAGCCTCTCAGAAATCCCTTGGAAATGCCCTGGGCCTTGATCATTATTGCTTAATTAATATTACTACTCTATTACTCAAGGCTTGAATCAAAATGCTTTCCTCAATAAAAGGGTTTTCTTTATCCCATTAGTCCCCTTCCCCTCCCCCCCCAAAAAAAAGTAAGCTAAAAAAATTTAACAACACTATGAGCCAAGATCTTTTTAGGGGAAGCAGATAGTTTGGGTATCTAGGAATTAACCTTTAAGACAGTCCAATACATGAGATATTACCAGGGGCAAGTATCCATGCTTATGATACTAGTCTCCTTTCAGTGGGTAATCTAATTTTTCCCAAATTAATTGAGAATCTGAATTCCTCCTGAACTCAGGTAAGCCAGTTAGCCATTCCTGAACTTTTCTCACTGAGGGTTTCTATTCTCTTGTAATGCCGGAGAAACTGAGCAAGATAGAGATTAGAGAACAATTTAATAATTTATTAAATGGAGAGGTTTACTGGGACCAAATGGATCCATGGTTTGGTCCCAGGGCCGAATGAGACTATCGTCTCAAAGAATGCAGCAGTGAATGTCAGATACAAGATTTTTTTATAGGGTCACAAGAACAATGACATAATGGGGGAGGTAGCTGCATGGGGATGACCTAATGGGGAGAGGCACCTAGGATGACATAATGGGAGATACTGGAGAGGCTCCTGATATTCTAATGATGTCTCAAATAAAAACCTTTATCCCATCAAACATTAAAAGGGAATAATTATAACCTGAGGTCTAAAATACAAGAACTTTATCCTATCAAACATTAAGAAGGAATGGTTATAATCTGAGGCAGAGTAACTGAATAGGACAATTAGGGAAACTGAGTCAGTCATTAAAAGGGAACTGTGGCACATTCTAACTGTTAACACTGTGAAATTCTCTTTTCTATGCTTTCAACTTTAACCTGGTAATCAAAACCTGACTTGTGATTGCTTCCTTTGACTCACAATTTGCTTTGAAGTCCTGGAGTGTGGACTGTACTATGAATGGGATTAACTTTAATATTGTAAATCAGCAGTTGCTCTATTGTATAGTTTTCTCAACTACTCTCAGGACTTGTGCTTTCTAATATTCTTTGACTTCTTCGTTCTAAGATATCTCCTTCTCCCTTCTGTGAAAGGTTGACCTGAAGACTCACTCTTCTTTTGATTGCGTCTCTTTAGGGCTTTATTGGGAGGAAAGGGTTCAATAAATATTTAATAATACTAGTTATATGAACAAATTTTTCTTTATATTGTCTTTAAAGAAACAAAGGAGAAGCTCTTTGAATTGTTTTAAATTCCCATTGGATTTATTTATTGGAGGAGGAGAGAGATTCAGATCTATGATTTTATTAGTATGGTTAGCTCTCAAAGTAGAAATGTCTTCCGTGGGTTTTGAATTTGAAAATATCCCAATCCCTAATAATGAAGGGAATTTGGGATGATTAAATTCAAAGATGCACTTATTCAATTAAATAACTTATTCATTCTTTAAAATTACCAGTTCCCTAACACCAAAACCTTCCCTAGAAAACCATGTGTTCAAATCTGAATTTGCTCCCAAGCTAGAATACATTTCAACACTTGGTGAAGAAAAAAAAAAAAAAAAAAGAGTATGCAAATGAAAGGCAACTATATATGTAGAAATCCTGAGGTATTTTAAAAAGCTTAACTATGTTCCTAGAATTGTGTTAGGTGGTATAAGATGCAAAACATGAACTATAGTTAGTGCTCTCAAGAAATTAACAATCTAGTTTCAGAGATTAGAGTATGTGAAACTTCAAAACAATATGATAGGGAAGAAGGGACCCTGAAAATCTTCTTCACCTCTGCCTCAGTGAGGGACCCGAGAAGACAAACAGCTTCATTCTGTTATCTAGGTGGGGTTGATTCAGTCCTGAGCTAAAAGAATTCCAACTCTATTCAATTAAAGAAACTCATTCAATTCTATTCAAATTCCAGCTCAAGCTGAAACCCAGTGAGTAGATGAGCCAATATGGGACTCCACCCAGGAGTCCGCTTCAGCTTGTAGCCAAAACTCTTATTATAAAAGAGCCAATCTAAAATCCTCTCTTTGCAGAGGTTCTAAACATGCCATGCTATGCCAAGGAAACCTCTGCCCACTGGATAATATTCTTTTCCAGTGCTATCCTCTCTTTATCCTCACCTATTTCCCTAATGAGACTTTGTCTCTCTGTCAGAATTTCTAATCTTACTTCCCAATCCCTAAAACCTCTTTTATCAGTCTAGGTTTAAGGGTCTATAAATTTGTTTACAGAGAATCTCTGCGCTGCCAGAAGGGGGGTTCCCCAAAATTCCCTACCCTTGTGCCCAATCCCAAGGGGTGCAGGGGAGCCAAACCTCTCCATCTGATTCTCTGAACCCCAAATGTCACTAGACCTCATCATTTAACTCCCTAACCAACAGAAACCCTAATTTCATTTTGGTTCCCTAAATCTAGACATTACTTAGTTCTCTACTAAAGGGAACCCCAAAACCTAAACCTCATCATATTTTGGGAGCCCCAAAAACTAGAGTTCACCTCATCAATAGCATAAAAATAATCAAGCATTAAGTTATGTGATTTAGATTATAGGAACTATAAAAATTCAAGAAAAGGAGTAATCATGCAGATTGCAGTTATTTGAGAAGGTTTTGTAGTTGTGGAGCAAGGAACAAGTTAGATTTTCAGGGAAGAGACAAAGCCAATGCAGAGTAGGTATAAGACAAGGGTGGGAATAGCATGGGTAGAGGTGAATTGATAGAACAGAAATCTAAATGGAATGGGGAGAAAAAGGAAGGGTAGAGAGAGAAAAAGTAAGGAAAATTATTCACGTAAAGTAGAAAGCTAATATTGGGAAATAATAGAAAAGGGCAAGTTGGATAGGGTAAAGTAAATTGTTAGAGGACCTTTAATGTCAGGCACAGGGGTATAAACTTGGAAAAAACATATAATAGGAAATTTTGTAGCTATTATGAAATTCAAAAAAATGAAGAGCTTTTATTGAAGTTTATCTCTCTAAAAAAAATCCTGATCAGTGACTAAGATTTGTGTTCCCAGATCTCTATTTCTTCACAAAAGGCAAAGAACTAGCACGACATAAGTATGTTAAGGCATTTGGGCATTGACAAGAATTTTGTATAACTCTTCCTAAATTCTCTACCATACAGAATCCATTTGCTTACATATGTTAATTCATAAAGTGGCCCAGCATAATTCCTGACTTATTTATAGCATGTCTGGTCATCTTGTCTAAATGTCTCTTGAACAGATTTTGTATTTAAATAAAGCAGAAGTTATAAACACTGTGCCAGTATAGCAGCACAGTGTATTCATTCCCTCAGGCCCCTGTTTTGGAACATCTCTCTTTGCACATTTGTTATTGAATCTCTCATTTGTAACAGTTTGCAAATATAGTATACAGCAAACATTTGCCTTGTGGAAAAATGTAAAAAATAAAAATAAAAAATATCACCAATGTACTCCATCTGTATACTATAGCAATCCAAGCTTGTATTTAAAATGTCTATCAAGCTTGTTAAAATAGTATCCTATTTGTACTCTCAAATTACATGATTTACTTTGCCACCACTATTTACTTCATTTCTGGTTCCCTGGCTTTTCCTATTATTTATTAAAAAAATATTCAGGGTTGATGAGGAATGTGTTTCTTTAAACAATTTGATATGTAATAGTATCTTATACTTAAGTACTGAATTGTCAGTGAAAGAATTGAGAGATTTTGTCTTGTTTGGGGGTAGCCTTTCCTCATCTTTTCCTTGGTGACTTATTGATAGGTCAGTCTGAAGTACTGGAAGACTCTTGATTTCTATAATATAGTAGTATTTCTATGCTTGATTTCTATAGTATAGTAATTCCATTTATGAATTTTATATGTTTTGGCAAATGGAACTACTCACCCCCTCCTATCTTCAGTCTCTTTATAATTTTCCAGCTTTCTCTATTATTCCCCACTTTAGCCTGTTAAAATCCTTCTCTAGCTCCAAAATCCAGCTCAGGTACCATCTCCTCCATAACACCTTCTTTGATCCCTGTTCGAAATAGTTTCTTTTCTCTCTGAATTACTCAACAATTCAACCTCTCCTTTACATCCAATAATTTACTAACCTATAATACATAATTTATTCTGCTTGCTAGACAACTTCTTTTTTTTAAAAAAGGGGAATATGTTGATTTTAATCTCTACAATCCCAATACCTTGTACAAGGCATTAAATATTGCAAGTGCTTATAAATGTTTGTAAAACTGAACTGAATTTATGAAGATCATCTAGGGAAGATATGGCAAAAGTAGCATAAGAACTGTTTCCTGACTACTGATCCATTTTTCTATTCACTAGACTGTGATGACTCAAAGGTTGTTTTGCAGAATGAAGCATAATATCATGGAAAAAACTATCTACCACATTGGTTGGTTGGTTTTCCTAAAAATCAGTATAAAATTTATCAGTCCATCATGATATACATCTTGGACATCATGGGTTAAGTACTGAAGGTAAAAGAGAACAAGTTTAATTGTAGCCAGAAAATGATCCCAGACTGCTCCTTGGTTTCAGAGCATCCCTTTGAAAAATCAAGATTCTCACAGCGAGGTTATATAGCTAAAATATCACAGAACAACACAGACTAATATAAGGAGAAAATGTAGACAATTCAAAGGAGTATAGGGCACATATACTGTATGTTGCAGACAGTGACATGCTTGCAAGTGTTTTCATGCCCCTTGCCCATTTCACATTCCAGCTAACATGGCTTATTTCCACAACTTTCTAGCTCTAACTTCTAGGCTTTTTGTACAAGTAGTTGTATAATGCCTGAATGTACATTATCTCCACCTTTAAATAGCCCCCTTTAAAGCAGGACTTCTTAAATCTTTTTCCACTTGTGATCCCTTTTCACCCTAGTTATAAGTACATAAATTAGGCATACAAATCAAACATTTACTGATAACAAATTTCTTCACTTCCAAATTCAGTTGGGTCACAATGGGAAGTCTTGCTTTAAACACTGCTCAGGTGATATCTCCTCTAAAAAGTCTTTCCCTGTCCACCTAGTCATGAGAACCTCTGTCTTAAAATTACTTTTTTGTTTGTTACTTTTGTTTACATTTGGTATTTATTTACTTGCATACAGGCTGCGTTGCTTTCCTCCAGTAGAATGAAAGCTCCTTTGGAGCAGAAATTATTATTACTTTTTAAAATTCTTTTTATCTCAGTACCTATAACATTGCTTTGTACACAGACACTTAATAAATGCTTGATGAATTGAACTAAAGTTCCATAAAGTATATTACTAAGGAAATTTAAGATTGAAAAAGAGATGGGCTAGTTATGAAGCAAGCATGAGGGAGAGGAGGTGCTAAATATTGCTATGATCCACAAAATTTTAAAAGGAAGACCTCCAGCAAATTAGGTAAATATCATATATGGAATTTATGAAAAGAACTGGAAAGGTAGGATGGAAAGGTAAGAATGGGTTATGAGATTGTGAATCTATCACACTAGTTAGAAAGATGAAAGAACAGGATTGGCTGAAGTACAAACTAATTAAAATATAAGCCGCAATTATTTCAAGCTTTTCTATCATTAAAATATTTCACAATGTTCTATTTATGGGAAATAAAAACAACCCTTCTCATACCTCCCCCCTCCCCAATCAAAGTATACTTTTTCCTTAGCAATAGAAGGCCAGCTCCAAAAATTCCCTTGGAGGTCTCCACATCCATCACTCTTACCTTAAGAATTACTTAGAAGAAAATGCCCAGGAAATTTGAAGAACTTTTATTAGAGATTCCTGTTTTGTTCTTGCGTCATAATAAGCCTTTCTCCCCTCCCCGCTCCCCTCTTAGGTCAAAAACTATTGAGCAAGCTAGAGTGAGGAGATAAGGGAGGGACAACAGTATCTTGGACATTACATTAGTTACAGCTTTGCTTATTTCTCAGATCCAAGTTAGATCAGAAAGTTCCCCCCCCCCCAAAAAAAAAAATTCTGATTTTCCTGAGCATGTTACCAATCATAACTTACAGAGACAAAGTTAACTCATTCTCAGAAACATATATGATCCCCCCCAAAAAGGTAAACTGTCAATGTGGTGAGAATGAGAGATAACAACCAGGTAATTTGACTACCATGACTAAATTGCTAGTCAGGAGACATTAAAAAGAGTAAGAAACCCTCTTGCATGTTGGGGAGATTTTCTATGGATAATTTGTAGGAAAATACTTCTAAGAATCGTAGAGGATAAGAAGATATGAAGAGGTGAGAACTGAATTGGCAAAAGAAATATCACTACTTATAAAAATGTTACACTCAACAACACCTCCCCTCCCCAATCTAAGAACTATGACCTTTTTGGACTGTGTTACATATCATCAAAAATATGACAGTGAAAATAAAACCAAAAACATTATCTTCCCTTTGTATAAAGTCATGGGTTGTCCCTACTAATATCTAAATGTCGGGGACAGTTTGGTTCATGAAAGTTTTTACAGAACTAAATATCCAGAAAATAAAATGCAAAATGAATAAGGATATACTGGTAAAAATAGATTAAATTTATTAAAACTTCTCAAAATGGAGAGGCAAAAGAAAAGAAATAATTAAAACGAATATTTATTATCTAATATGTAAGCACTGGAGAAATTAGGAAAGGCAAAAGATAGCCCTTGTCCTCAAGGACCTCACAATCTAATGGAAGGGTGGGGAGACAGACCCTAAAAAGAAGCTAAAATGTGGGAGTGAGCTGTGAAAGGATGCTACACGTCCTGGGAAGAGGGCATTAAAATGATGTGAATTTCAGAGTGATGTCATCTTGCAGGATGACTAGACTGCCCAAAGCATGTAAAATTAAGGTAGTAAATGCCTATCTACATCTGTCCACATTTTGCCCTTTCCAGTCACAGGGAAAGGAGGGACAGGAAGACAGAGGAATATAATTAAAGTTGATAATAACATGAAAAATTGGGTAGGAGTGACAGATGATAGGTCTAGTCAGAAAAAAGAGGAATTCTCATATAGGCATAAAGAAATAAACATATTCTAAGGGCTACATTAGTACATAAAATATTTAAAAATCTAGAAGAAGGTCTGTAGTACACTAAATGAATCCTTTACAAAGATATGATGGAAAATATGGTTTAAATGACAGGTAAGGATGAGTATCAAAAATGTATAAAGAAAATAAATTTATTAACCATATAAAGTTCTATTACCAAAACCAAAATTTTGAAAAAGATCACTTGAAATTTGAATGAGGTGCTTCATAAAGTAAATAAAAGAAAATACTATTTTGTACAAAAACACAAACTTTTATGAGCTCATTACCCCTAAGAGGGTACATACAGACTAAAAATATTAGTTGTATTACAAAAAAAGGATTACAGATACCCAAAATATTGACAAGGAAAACATATTTAGAGGGCATTTCTTAATTTATAGTGGCAGTATAGTACAGCATTTGGAGTCTGAAAATCTGTATTTAATTTTTGCCTTTAACAGTTCATAACTTTGGAACTTATGGACAAGCCATTCAGCTTCTAGAGGTCTTTTTCTATTGAGTGTGGTACAATAAAACTAGAATTAGAAGGCCCAAGTTCAAATTCCAATTCATACTCTTAGCTCTATGACTATCATTTAATCTCTTCATTTTTTAGCTATTTTGTTTTGTTTTTTCCATCTAGAAAAGAAGGAGTTTGGATTCAGTGGCATAAAAGGTTACTTCTAACATGGAACTGCTGATTTAATGATCTTATACAAAGTAAAATAATTGCATTATTGAAGGAAGTTTCCTCATCCAGAGTTCCCCATACAACTGAAAGCATTCTCTAATTTATGAGATTGACATCAAGGCAGGAGTATATTGCAGAAGCTCTTGAAACAAGCTCAAGAGAACTGAATTGTAAGTTTTCAACATGAATATTTATATCTCAAAAATCTACCAACATGAAAAATTAGGGCTTGATTTATTTTTCTGTCCGCTGCTTACACTTAAGCAAGTGATAAAGAAAATGTTGATAGTATAGATTAAATTCAATAGAATGTTGTGCATACATTTTTTTTTCCTTGTTAAACATTTGTGAGAATAGTTCAGCATTAAGGAAAATTCCAATTTTCTTCTACAGTAGATCTTTCAGTGCCTAATGTGATCACTCATGTGTTTTTGTTTCTCACTGTGATTATTTCTATATACTCTTCCATCTAACATTGTGGTAAAAGGGAAAAAGAAGAGGTCTTGGAACCAAGGACCTGTATTTCAGTCAAGGTTATACCACTTATTACCTGTATGATTTGAACAAATCAGTTAAGCCTCCTGCGTCTTAATTTATAAAATAAGGGATTTGGACGTCAGCATAGAATCACAGAAATTGAGAATCAGAACTGAGATACCATCTAGTACAAGGGAATTTTAACTGGCATCCTCTGAAACCCAAGGCATCTAGGGACAGATTTCAAGGAATCCATGAACTTGGATGGAGAAAAAAAATAATATAATGATTTTCACTAAACTATAATATAATTAAAATTTGGCATTTCCCTCAATAATGAGGAAATAATAAACAAAAGCAAAAACAAAACCTATCATTCGGAGAAGAGTCTATAGGCTTCACCAGATCGTCAAAGGGATTAATATTATTCAAAATGTTAAGAACCCAGATCTAGTCTGATGCCTATAGAAAAGGAGACCTCAATATAATATAACTGACAAGGAGATATAATGAAATATTAGATTGCTTCCAGCTCAAAGAAATCTATGTTGTTTTGATTCTATGACTTTTGTTGAAATTGTGGAAATATAGTAAATCTTTCACTGAAAACAATGTTTAATTGGATGAAAGAGATATTCAGAAAAAATAAGACCAAGCTATTAAAAACTGACTTTATTTAAACACATATTTAAATAAAAATTTGTTTTACTGTTAATGTGGCCCTCCTCCAACTTGATTCCCCTTCAGCCCCATGTATTTTCTGTCTCTCAAGGCACTTATCACACATCCATGTGCTTATAAGATGCTTAAAGAATAAGATTCTTCTTCCTCTTTAATTCCCAAACCTCCTACCACATTGCTTAGCACACAGAAGAACTTCAACATATGCTTGTACTGACCTGGGAAGCTCGCTATAAATTCATAAAAATCTGAACTGTTGAATAATTTTTAAGGAAAACATTTCTATTATTTCCAACCTCTCAACCCAACTTGTATTTTCAAGAAGGGAGTCTTTAATAAATAGCTAAGAGTATTTGTACGTAACAGGACTATTGGTGTGCACATAGCATATTCATCTTTAAGAATTGTTTGTTCTCTTGGGTAGGTTAATATATACCCCCTTACAATATGACTCACTTTCTAAATTTGCTTAGCAAATCCTTTCTTTGTAGATAATATAAAAGTAAAATTTGTGCCAGTCTAGTTCAAATTATCACAAATTACAAATGAGTAGAATCCAAATTAGTAAGATTTTATTACACTCAGTGATTTACTCAGCTAGGCCAAGAACAAGTGAATAGTAAGCAGTAGATTTGATTACTGGAGGATTATGGAACAAAAAGAGAGAAAAAAGACAAAAGGAATAAAGATAAGCCTAGGGGCTCTCTGTCAAAAGGAAAAATTAATTCCATATACCTTTAAAAAAATAAATTTAATAACTTTTTGTTCAGTTAATTATGTCCAACTCTTTATGACTCCATTTAGGGTGTTGTTGGCAAATGGTTTGCCATTTCCTTCTTCAGCTCATTTTACAGGTAAGGAAACTGAGGGAACAGGATAAAATAACTTGTCCAGGACCATACAGCTAGTAAGAGTCTGACTCCAGATTTGAACTCAGGAAGATGAGTCTTCCTGGGCAGTTCCGGTACTCTGTGCATTTTGCTGACTCAAATCTAATAAGTGCATGTATTCAGAGCTACTATGTTATTATATTATTATTATGGATAGAATGCTGGACTTCGAGTTAAGAAGAGTTGAGCTCCTCATCTTCCTCTTGAACTGATGAGCTGTGTATGACCATGGACAAATTATTCAATCTTCTGAGCCTTATGCAATTCTCTAAGACTTCTACTGAGCAGCAGAAAAGTTGTGAACTGCATTGATGGATGAATTTTCCACATCAATGAAATAGCAGATACTTGAAGTCTTAAATCATCCCCCACAGCCTTCTCTTATCTAGAATAAATACTCCTAGGTCCATGAAGGATCAGGGGATCATAGACTGAGAATTGTTATCCTAATTGGTCCTCTTTTTCCTTGTAGTAATACAGGTCATAATCACAATCAAGCAATTAACAAGGTACTAGGGAAATAAGTATTATTGACTTTTTTTTTTAAGCTTCTCTGCTTTGTCTCTTTTTCCAAGGCTACATCAGCAATACTGCCTCCTCTGGATGACAGTTCAAGTGCAAAACCAAATGGGAAAGAGGAAGAATAAAGGAGAAGAGAAGAGAGGAGAAAATTAAAAGGAAAAAATAGAGAAATAAGGGTTGGGGTGAAAGAAGGGGATCTAGGAGGGGGAAACCAGCAGGAGAGGAGAGAGAAGCAAGAGCTGCAGACAGCCTTTTGTGATTTAGTTCAGGTGCTTTTCAGCTAAAAGGATTTTTGTTTTTCACCTGTCTGTGTGTTCTTTAAAAATAGTGCATTGTTTTAAAATGTCACTGCACATCTGTGCATCACTGCACTTTTGTTGAGATTCTGGCAGTCTTCCAAAAAGCCAAGTCCATGTTAATAGGCCTGTGTTCCTGCTTGCTTTGTCCACCTGCTGACTGCCTGGTGTTGTTCCTTTTTCTCTGTTGTCCAACTGCTAATCAGTCAGGATGGCTCACTTGTCACCCTCCTCACCTGTTGATGGGCTGCTGCTGCCCCACATCCTAAATTTTTCAATCACTCTTAGCTTCCTGTAGCTAGCCTACTGCCCCAACCAGCTGTTAAGAATTTATTTGCAGTAAGACTAATATTTTGGCTAATCATTTTAACAGGAATCAAGGCACGCCTGACCATTATGAAGCCCCTATCCATACTCCTCTCCCCTGAGGTAAGATGGCAGAATTATGTTCATTAAAAAACCCTTTCATAATGGCGTCCTTACTATCAAAGGGCATAGAGATGATTGACCTTGGCATCCAGGATTAAGGCAGCATTATTTTTCTTGATTACCAGCAGTCAAATAGAAGGGAAATTATAAAGCCATTGAGAGGATTAATACAACCTTGATCTCTCTCTCCTGGCTCTTTATCTCAAGTGATTAAAATTCTGCTGGAAAAAAAAATGGTCATGTAGCATACGCCTGCTGCCACAGATAGATACAGTATCGGCTCCATGCATCAGCTCACTGTGACAGCCCGTGCAAAGGTTAATTATGCATGCTGTATATAGTTTTAATCACTTTAATCAGAGCACTGTTCCACTGCAGCCCAGGCTATAACTTTTCTACAAGCAGGGGAAGCACTTCAAGCATGGCACTGTTTGTATAGGAGTGGGGGGGGGGGGGGAAGGTGGGAAGAGAAGAAAAATGGTACATTAACCACAGAAAGAAAGATAATGCAAAAGCTATTGACTGAACAACAAGATTAAACTAGGTGTCCATACTGGAACTTAGAGAGAATGGCTAAGTAAAGCTGAAGAAATGACCTTTTTCAGCACATTTGGTGTAGTCAGAAATCTGGCCCTTGGGTGAGTCTTGTAATTAAATGTCCTAAGCTCATTTTTTAAGGGTCAGTATGGCACAGTAGAAAGAACACGTGGTTGGAAGTCAGAAAATCCTGGTTCTAGTTTTGGCCCTGTTGTTGGATCATTGGTTATGTGTCCTTTGTCAAATCACAATAATCCCTCTAGACCAAACCAGTTTCCTTCACCTCAGAAAGGAAGACATTGGACAATTTGCATATGTAGGAACCCTTGCAAGTTCTATTATCATTAAGAGTTTTCCTACACTACATTCACCTGCAGGTTGTGTAAAAGAATTATATGTTAATGGCAACAGCTATGAAATAGCATATTTATGTTTGATCTTGGAATATAGAAAGAAATGTACATTCAGATACTTTCTACACACAAAATAGAAGCTCTGAGAGCTCTGTCTCTAATCACATTTTGGTTCAACTCAATTGTGAGTATCTCAGGTTCCTACTGGAGTTAGTGTAGGCTTACTATTGATCAAGAATTGTTAACCTTTTTTGTGTCACAGATGTCTTGTGTCATCTGGTTGAACACTCTGAAACATGCTCAGAACACTATGAAAATGAATACAAGTATAAAGGAAATGATATATAAAAATACATTTATTAAATTGTAAAAACAACAACTGCAACAACAACACACTCACAGGTGAAGAATCCCTATTCCAAATAATGTAAAAAGAGAAAGCCACTCACATATATTTGATTATTATCAAAAACTGATTAGCAATGTCGATAAGGATAACTGCAGAAAAGATGAGGAAGACCCAAACTTCTTATTTATTTCCAAAAAACTTTTTTTTAACTATACTTTCTTGATATACATAACCATAATCCAAAGTTCAGCACATGAAACAAATGTTTCCTACTTTTAAATTTTGATGTTAATTTTTAATAGGAAATTTTTTTTTATCAAAGTAGACTTAGATGATAATCTGTGACTTTGTCTATAATTTAAAGAGAACTTCCTAAGAAGTTGAGGTTAATAATTAGCTTGTCTAAAGTCTCACAACTAATAAATTATAAAATTAGAATTTGAAACAAGGACTATTTTACTCCAAGTCCATTTCACTATTATGTTATGCTATTTCTCTATATGAAATGCATGCAAAGCAATTGTAAATCATAAAGTACTATATAAATGTTGGCTATTATTTCAAACTGTATTTTTACATGTGGCACACTGATTAGAGGAAATAAATCATTTATTTTATTAAAGGATTATTTGATTTTTTACAGAACAGAAATTCTGGCACATTCAGATTACAAATCAATTATACAAAAAACAAATCAAATTACACATCTTACTGATTACACCAAGTTTAGCACATCTGTACAGATATGCAAAGATTAAAAAAAATTATCATTATATTATGAATCCAAATTGGAAACTATACCACTAAAAATTATAACTCCTCTAAAAATTTCCCTCAGCAATAGGTCTATAACTGATCTCATTAAACTAATTATAGGGTAGGAAAGTTATACCTAGATCTTTTTTTTTTTTAATAGCCTTTTATTTACAGGTTATATGTATGGGTAACTTTACAGCATTGACAATTGCCAAACCTCTTGTTCCAATTTTTCCCCTCCTTCCCCCCACACTCTCCCCAAGATGGCAGGATGACCAGTAGATGTTAAATATATTAAAATATAAATTAGATACACAATAAGTAATACCTAGATCTTAAAGAAGAAAGATTTTTACTGAAGTATCCACATCCCATTTTAGCTCTAAAACTCAAATTATCACTTATATTGATTAGATGTGCTACTAAATCAAATGAGGGACAGGGTAGAGAGGAAAATAACAAAGAGAAGCCATTTCTCCCCTCTCCTAGCTCTATGCCTTAAAAACATCCATTAAGTACTCATGATCTTATAATATAATGCTAATCTATTTTGTATAATGAATTGCTTAGAATCTAAAAATCTTAGCACAATGTAATCTTTCTATGAGTATAATACTGCATTTATTTTTTTTTTAATACCAGAAATCAAATTACCTAAAAACTGGTTTCTGAAATACTCCATTTAAATTGGTTTCACAATTTCACCAATTTGTTCCTGAGATTTTTCTGCAATGAAAAAAGTAATTTCCTTCTTAATCCTAATAAGATGTTGTATATTATCATTGAGATGCCTTGGGTTCTTAAAACTAGGCTTGCAGAGCACAACCTGTCAACTCTTGCTCTCACCTAGTTAGAAAGGCTTTTAAAAATGGGTTAGGTAAATGACCATAAGTCTGTTGTCCAAGTATGAAACCAGGTTGGCCACAATATGGAAGTGTTTGGAGTCCATGATAACTCTCAAAGACTAGAATAAACAAAGGTGTAATAGGACATGAATAGAAAGAGACTTCCCTTATTAAAGAAATTACAGATTCTTTTTTCATTTTGCTTAATTAATATTGCTGAATTTATTTTTTTTTATTTTTAAAGCTTTTTATTTTCAAAACATATGCACGGATAATTTGACATTGACCCTTGCATAGCCTTGTGTTTCAGATTTTCTCCTTCCCCCTCCCCCTTCCCCTAGATGGCAAGTAATCGAATATATGTTAAACATGTTAAAATATATGTTAAATCCTATATATATATAAACATATTTATATAATTCTCTTGTTGCACAAGAAAAATCAGATCAAAAAAAGAAAGTAAATGAGTAAAAAACCAAATGAAAGCAAACAACAGCAAAAAGAGTGAGAATGTTATGTTGTGATTCACATTCAGTTCCCACAGTCCTCTCTCTGGGTGATGGCTCACTTCATCACAAGATCATTGTAACTGGCATCAGTCATCTCATTTTTGGAAAAAAATCACATCCATCAGAATTGATCATCATATAATCTTGCTGTTGCCATATGTAATTATCTCCTGGTTCTGCTCATTTCATTTAGCATCAGTTCATGTAGATCTTTCCAGACCTCTCTAAAATCATCCTCCTGATCATTTCTTATAGAACAATAATATTCCATAACATTCATATACCATAATTTATTCAACCATTCTCCAATTGATAACTTTTTGAACATAGTTCCAAATTGCTCTCCAGAATGGCTGGATCCTTTCACAGTTCCACCAATAATGTGTTAATGTCCCAGTTTTCCCACATCCCCTGCAACATTTGTCATTATCTTTTCCTGTCATCTTAGCCAAATCTGAGAGATGTGTAGTATTATCTCAGAGTTGTCTTAATTTGCATTTCTCTGATCAATAGTGATTTAGAGCACCTTTTCATATGATTTAGAAATGGTTTTAATTTCTTCATTTGAAAATTGTCTGTTCATATCTTTTGACCATTTATCTGGTGAAGAATGGCTTAATTCTTATAAATTTGAATCAATTCTCTATTTATTTTAGAAATGCAGCCTTTATCAGAACCCTTACATGTAAAAATGATTTCCCAATTTATTGCTTCCTTTCTGATCTTGTCTGCATTAGTTTTGTTTGTTCAAAATTTTTTAACTTGATATAATCAAAATTATCTATTTTGTGTTCAATTATGAGTTCTAGTTCTTCTTTGGACACAAATTCCTTCCTTTTTGACAAATCTGAGAGGTAAACTATCCTATGTTCTTCTAATTTGCTTATAATATCATTCTTTATATTTAAATCATGAACCCATTTAGATCTTATCTTGGCATGGTGTTAAGTGTGGATCAAGCCCTAATTTCTTTCATACTAGTTTCCAATTTTCCCAGCAGTTTTTGTCAAATAGTGAGTTCTTCTCCCAAAAGCTCTGGTCTTTGGGTTTGTCAAACACTAGATTGCTATAGTCACTGACTATTTTATCCTGTGATCCTAACCTATTCCACTGATCGAGTACTCTGTTTCTTAGCCAGTACCAAACGGTTTTGATGACCACTGTTTTATAATATAGTCTTAGGTCTGGCACAGCTAGGCCACCTTCATTAGCATTTTTTCCATTAATTTACTTGAAATTCTTGACCTTTTGTTCTTCCAGATGAACTTTGTTTTTTTCTAGATATGTAAAATAATTTTTTGGGAGTTTGATTGGTATGGCACTAAATAAGTAGATTAATTTAAGTAGTATTGTCATTTTTATTATATTTGCTTGGCCTACCCATGAGTACTTGATGTTTTTCCAACTAATTAGATCTGACTTTATTTGTGGAAAGTGTTTTATAGTTTTATTCATAGAGTTCCTGACTTTCCCTTGGCAGATAGATTCCCAAATATTTTATACTACCAACAGTTATTTTGAATGGAATTTCTTTTTGTATCTCTTATTGCTAGATTTTGTTGGTAATATATAAAAATGCTGATGATTTATGTGGATTTATTTTGTATCTTTCAACTCTGCTAAAGTTGTGAATTGTTTCTAGGAGTTTTTTAGTTGACTCTCTAGGGTTCTCTAAGTATACCATCATCTGCAAAGAGTGATAATTTGGTTTCCTCATGACCTACTCTAATTCATCTAATCTCTTTTTCTTCTCTTATTTCCAAAGTTAACATTTCTAATACAATACTGAATAATAAAGGTGATAGTAGGCAACCTTGTTTCCCTCCTGAGCTTATTGGGAATAATTCTAGTTTGTCCCCATTACATATGATGCTTGCTGATGGTTTTAAATAGATGCTACTGATCATTTTAAGAAAAATCCATTTATTCCTATACTCTAGTGTTTTTAATAGCAATGGGTGGTGGATTTTATCAAATGCTCTTTCTGCATCTTTTAAGATTAATCATATGATTTCTGTCAGTTTGGTTATTGATATAATTGATGCTAATAGTTTTCCTAATATTGAACTAGCCCTGCATTCTTGGAAATTAAGATTCTTAAAAGATGGAAATGCTAAGGGAAGATGAAGGCATGCAGGTTCAGCTACCTGGATTGATAGAAGGGCAGAGAGACAAAACAGGATAACATTGTAATTAGTTAATGTAGCAGGATAAATTATATACTGGGAGTATAAGACTCACAATGTTATAAACCTGTAGAAATTCTATCCCCCACCCATCTCCTCTTCCCCAAAGTAATATCTTCTTTCAAGTAGCTTAAAAAGCCAATTATAGTAGATCTTTAAATATACTTTTCTGAAAGCTGGAAGGAGGGGAGAGCTTTGTAATGACAGTATTTCAGCATTTATCTGCTATTATTTAGATAATTTGTTATTATTAATGATGTAATGACAACACTTTATATTTATAAAGGACCTTTCTGCATTGTGCTCAGATAGATGATCCAAAATAAATTCAGAAGGTTTTAAGATGCCCTGCTCAGGGAACAATAAACATCAGGTGGCATTTCTTTCTCATAATATGATTTAAACAGCATTTTCTTTTCTTCCCCTGTGGGAACAAAAGGAACTAATATATTATTTGTTAAAGGTTGCAGACATTGTACTATGCTGTTTTTTTTTTTTAATTTAAGCTTAAACTTTAACACTTAAGCAACCCTTTTCCTCTGTGAACTGATAAGATACCTGCTCCTATGGGCTTGGCTACTATAACTTCAGCTACATATGAAAGATTAGTATAATATGGGCTATCAAGCATTTTTTCTTCCAGAGATATCAACATGCTTCACTTAATTCACGTTATTATTCTTAACAACAACCACATAAGACAGCTAGACAGTGAGAAGGTTCTGAGAAAATTGTACTTCATGTAATCATTGTTATCTGACTCAGCCCATGGCAGAATGGCTGTGGTACAAAACATGGCCTCATGGAATACTGGATTTGGGAAGAAAAGTCTTTAATTTTAATCCTGACTCTCAAGCCTGCAGATGTTAAGTCATTTAATATTTGTGAGAGTAAGCTTCTTCATGTCAAATAAATGATCTCTCAGGTACCTTCCAAGTCTAATCCATATGATAAAAATGGGGGGGGGGAGTTCTGAATATAGTTGGCACTTAATATTGATTAGAATGAAATTAATTAAATGATCACTTCTGTTAACACTGAGAAATCAAGGCATGATTTAAAAAATGGGCCAATGCAATTTACAAAAGCCAATGATCCACAATGATGACCTATAATACCTGACTTCCAGTTTAGTATTCTCCTTTTGGCCACATTCTACTAATTGATTTCTTCATGAGAAGAAAAGAGAAAAAAGAATTCTTCTAAAAACACTTTCATGTTGCATTCATTTCCATTTTTTTTTAAGTATGAGGAAATTCTCAATTGGAAACTCTCAAAACAAGGGAGAAAAAAGAATCAACTCAGAATTAGCATCATTTTGATCTAATGAGAAATGTCAATAGAATTGATATTTCCCACTTGTACTGTTGACTCCTAACAAAGTGATAGGGTAATTTATTTTTTCTATAGAGTACATTGATATTGTAAACATCATTTATTCATCCTGGAGCACTAGGTGACAAATGTAAGTGGTATAGAGCTGTTTTTTCTCACTGGCAGGTAAAGCAGATGATCACAAGCGCCTTATTATTATCAGAGGCTGAGCATCTCACGGTTCTATATTAAAGTAAGCAGATATTGGCAAAACTATCACAATTGTATTTAAATCAAATTTGTTTATTAATATAGTATCACAATGATATTAAATTCTAACATGTTCCAATTTAGTTTTTAGTTTAATTTTTAGATTATGTGACCAGGGCTGGTCTTCACCATCTGAGAATTTTATTTTATCTACATATGAAGAATGTTATATATTTCCCATTTATCTAATAGTAATGTAAATTAAGTCTCAAAAAAAGACAGGGAGAGCAAATTATTAACCAGATGTCATCTAGTCTATAAAACCAGCTTTGATAAGACATCTCCCTTTTTCATTCTTTTCTTTAATAAAGTTTAGCTCCTCTATACAGACAGTTTTAATCTCATTACATCAAGGATTTCTCAATGGTATTTAATAACACAGTGTTACACTGAGACACATCCTCCCCATTTGCATATCGCCACTTATTGGAATAAATTATACAGCACATTTTTCAGAATCAATGCTTGGTGACAGATTTGTTTATTATTCATTAATAAACAATAAAGACTATCACTTCTACTGGATAATACCAAGGTTACTTGATTATATTTCTTTTCAATTACTAAAGATGACCTATGACTCATCACATATGTGGGCATTCATTCTGAACTTCAATACACAACACCACTGTAATCCTTCATCATGGCAGCTAAATATGTCAGAATTAACATTGTGCTAAACATTCAATGAGAAATTATACTCAAGTTGTAAAATAGGTTTTTTATGAGAGATTTTATGCTATCTGTGGGTTTTGATCATCTCTAGGAAGATATAAATGATAAGTAATGGACTGCCAGGAAGTGATATTTATCTCTTCCATTAAAAAAAAAAAACACTACCCTGTTAATGGAGCAGAAAACAAGTCATAGAAACATTGGTTAAAAAAAGAACACATTTTTTTCTTTCATAAAAACAAAAATCTCATCTCAAAATCATAAAATATCTGTGTTCAAGAGAAAATTTTTATATTAAAATGTATACTTTTTAATTACCTTACAATGGAAATTGACATTTTCAGGATGACTTGAATTCAAATCTAGTTATAGACATTTACTTATGTGACTCTAAGCAAATCATTTAACCTGTTTAATTGTTTTCTCATCTGTAAAATGCCAAAAGTATTAACACCTACCTCTCAGGATTGTTGGGAGAGTAAAATGAATTAATACTTAGAAAGTGCTCTAGAAATCTTTAAGCATTACCTAATTCTAGTCATGATTATTTATTGTTCTTGTTGTTTTTGTTATTTTTATGTGTCATCTTATAAGTTTGCTATAAGGCATAGGATCCAGGGGAAAAAAGAAAAAAAAAAAAATTTGAATACCAGACTCCAAATCCTCAACAACTTTAACCTTCAAGTCATCTTTGACTCTTTCCTCTCATTTTCTCTCTAATCAATTGCAATGCCTTAATGAATACACCTTCACAAGATCTCTTGTTTCTGTCTCCTTCATTCCACTCATGCAATCATCACTTTAATTCAAGCCCTTATCATCCTTAAAATGGACTACTGCGATAACCTTGTCATTGGTATCTCTGTCTACAGTCTTACCTCTTTTTACTTTATCCTCTACAAAGATGCCAAAATCATTTTCAGAAATCACAGGTATACTCCCTATTGCTGATAGGTAAAAGAGAAACCCTTCTCTTTGGCATTAAAAGCCCCTCACAGACTGGTTTCAGCTTAACTTTCTAGACTTATTACACACTGTTATCCTTTAAGTACGCTATTCCAAACAAACTGGCCTACTTGTTACCCATGTCCTATCTCTGCCTTTTTACTCAGGTTATCTTTCTAGTCTGAAATGTATTTCTTAATTTTCTCTATCATTTAGAATCCCTAGCTCCACTTAAGAATGCAACCAAATAATGCCTCTTACATGAGGCCTTTCTTGACTGAATGCAAACATCTTGCCCAATTGCTAGGACACCTTAAATTATTTTCTATATATTCTGTATTTATATGCACACATTTCCTCCTTCCATTAGAATGTAATCTCCATGAGGGCAAGAAATGATTTGTTTTTGTCCCTCTAACCCCTCATATAGTATTTGGAACATATTAGGTATTTGCTTTTTGAATGAATATATTAATAAATCACTACTTGGAGAAAAACACTGTACTTTTATACACATACTGTCCTTTTATACCTGCTGTGTTTATTTATAGTATTGCAGATTTCAGAATATTTGTATTAGAAAAGTCAATGAGATCACTGAGGCCAAGACCTCTTAAAATTTTTCTACTGCTCCCTCTTTGCCTGAGAAATTTTTGTGACCCAGAGTATATAGGTATATAAAATAGATATACAAATCAAACATTTACTGATAATAAATCATAATTCCATAACCCCTGACATTCAGTTATGAGATCCCATCTAGAGTCACAAACTAGTTTAAGAAGCTGGGATTTAGACCATTGGTGCACTATAATACAGGAAGCATTGATTTTAGATTTCAGATCCAATCTCTGATGTTACCATCTACATGATTTTGTGGAAATCATTTTACTTCCTCAGTCCTTGATTTCTTCATCTATAAAATAAAAAAGGTGAGGCTAAATGGACTTCTAATGAGCTTTCCAGACCTATAGATATAGGCTCCTACCTAAATATGAAACTGTTCTATAATATTACTGACCAGTAGCCAGACACCAATAACTGGAAGACCTCAAATGATGGGAAACAGTACCTTTTAACACAAACTATTATTTAATCTACCCAATCTGTATGGAAATTCTTATATGTACTTGAAATGATTTTTCTATAACTTCTACTACTAACTGGTCCACCAAATCTAAAAATAAGCCCAATTCCTCTTCTATGTGACTACTCTTCAAATATTATAAGAGACTGACCATATTTCAATCTGGGTTTCTCTTTGTTATAGAATCACAACATCCTAAATGTGGAAATGTAAGGGATTTTAGAGCCTTTATTTTACAAATGAGGAAAATGGGCTTTGAAAAGTTACATGATTTGACTAGGGAGAAATGACTAGCTAACACCAAGCAAAGTAGAATTGAACCCAGGTCTTCCAGACAATGCTTAATTCTTTTCTTGAGAGAAAGGTAAGGGAATAAGCATTTTTTAAGAGTCTACTTGGCCAAAGAAGACCTGGAGCTCATTATTGAACACAAAATAAATAATTTTTATTATATTAAGTTAAAAAGGTTTTGTACAAACAAAACTAATGCAGACAAAATTAGAAGGGAAGCAATAAACTGGGAAAACATGTTTACATTCAAAGGTTCTGATAAAGACCTAATTTCTAAAATATATAGTAAGTTGACTCAAATTTATAAGAATTCAAGCCATTCCCCAATTGATAGTCAAAGGCTATGAATAGACAATTTTCAGATAAAGAAATTAAAACCATTTTTATTCATATGAAAAGATGCTCTAAATCACCAATGATCAGAGAAATGCAGATTAAGACAAATCTGAGGTACCACTATACCCCACTCAAGGACTGGCTAAGATGACAGGAAAAGATAATGACGAATATTGGAGGAGACATAGAAAAACTGGGACATTAATACATTGTTGATGGAGTCTGTGAACTGATCCAACCATTCTGGAGAGCAGTGTGGAATTATGTCCAAAGGGCTATCAAAATGTGCATACCCTTTGATCCAGCAGTGTCTGTACTGGGCTTATATTCCAAAGAGATCTTACAGGAGGGAAAGGAACCCACATGTACAAAAATGTTTGTGGCAGCCCTTTTTGTAGTGGCAAGAAAATGGAAACTGAGTGGATGCCCATCAGTTAGTTGGAGAATGATTGAATAAGTTGTGGTATATGAATGTTATGGAATATTATTGTTCTGTAAGAAATAATTAGGAAGATGATTTCAGAAAGACCTGGAGACAGTTACATGAACTGAATCTAAGTGAAATGAGCAGAACCAGGAGATCATTATGCACAGCAACAGCAAGATTATATGATGATCAATGTTGATGGATGTAGCTCTTCTCAACAGTGAGATGATTCAGGCTAGTTCCAATGATCTTGTGATGAAGTGAGCCATCTATACCCAGAGAGAGGACTGTGGGGACTGAGTATGGACCATAATATAGCATTTTCACTTTTTTGTTGTTTGCTTGCATTTTATTTTCTTTCTCATTTTTTCCCTTTTTGATCTGATTTTTCTTGTGCAACAAAACGATTGTATAAATATGTATGCATATATTGCATTTAACACATATTTTTTACTATGTTTAACATGTATTGGATTACTTCCATCTAGGGGAGGAGGGGGTGGGATGAAAGAGGAGAAATTGGAATATGTTTTGCAAGGGTCAATGTTGAAAGAATATCCATGCATATGTTTGAAAATAAAAAGCTTTAATTAAAAAAAACAAAACAAAAAAAAACAATCACACCTAAAGGGAAAAAGAGAGCCTACTATGTGCCAGGAACTGTGCTAAGCATTTTACGGATATCTTATTTGATCTTTACAACAATCCTGGCAGGCAGCTACTTATTATTATCCCTATCATCATCATCACTATTATATCATTATCCTTAGAAGTTAACCAAATTGTGGCAGACAGAGATTAAATAGCCCACCTAGGGTCATACAGCTAGGAAGTATCTGAGAATGGATCTGAACTTAGATCTTCCTGATTCCAAGCCCAGAGATCTTTCCACTGAATCACCTGGCTGACTCAGAAGATTCAACTGGCCGTTCTCTCTGCTAAAATGTGAATCAAAAAACTAAACATAATACTGTAGATGTTGCTTAACCAGGAGAAAGTATATTATGACAATTTATTTCCTTTGAAGTTGTTATACTTTTGACTCACCATGAATATACAATCCACTAAAAACCCCAAGTCTCTTTCATAAGTACAATTTGCGAATTACTCAGGTGGCAGCAGAGAATAGAGGACAGAACATTAGATTTTAATCTAGATTCAAATGCCAGCCCTGATATTTACTATCCATTGTGACCTTGGGCAAGTAACTTTACTTTTATGAGACTCAGTTTCCTAATTTCATAAAGGAAGAAATTGAACTAAATGATACATAAGATCCCTTTCAGGTCTTAATCTATGATATAATTATTTTATATTTGTCCCTATCCAATTTCATCTTATTAGAATATGCCCATTGTTCTAGCCTATTTTTAATCCCAAATCTGTCACTACCTATCACTACTAATTTATTGCTTCCTACAAGTTAAATAAACATTCCAGTGACTTCATCCAAGTTACTGATTAAAAAATATTTAACAGAACAGGGCCAAAGAATGCCATTACAGACTTCCTTCTAAGGTAATATATGAACTATTAATGAACACTTCTTAAATATAGTCATTCAAAAAGTTTGGCAGCTGTGCTATATATAGTATCTTATTCACAAAGAAAGAGTGATAGATGATCAAAAATCTTCTTAAAGACCTACTTTATCATACCACTTTTTCCCCCATGTCTAAAATGAAATGGTAGGTTGGCCATTTTTTGCTCTTAAAAAAACCTTGATGGTAAGCTGATGGTTGACATTTTCTTTTTTAAATCAAACATTTGATAAATAATTTTAGAATTTGCAGAAATCTCCTTTTTTTCCCCTTTTGAAAATTAAGATACTTATGCCAGTCCAAAAACATCTTTTATACTATCCTAGGAGTAACTAGGATTTTTACTCCTGAACCAAGCATCACAAACTACTCCTCTGCTATGTGGAATGGAAGAGGTGCTCTCAAAGGAGTACAAGAAAGGATTTTTGCCTATTGAGAGGAAAAAGAAACCTTGAACAATAGACATCATGGGTAGAGATCTCAGTACACCATAAGGTCCTTACAGGAGAGATGGTCCTCAGGAAAAGGAAAAGTATCATTTGGTAGTTTCCAATTTTTAAGCCTCTTTTCATTACATCATACAATTCTCATCTAAATCTCAGAGCTGGAAGAGTTATGGGACACTAGACTCTATAATTCACATTCCTGGAAATGTATGTATGTGGGATATCTCACATGGATGATTCCATAACAAACTATAATTTCTGTGTCACAGTTTATAGTATTGCAGCTAGATAGTTCTATGGATAAAATGCTAACGTTAAAATCAAGAAGACCCGAGTTTAAATCCTGTCTTAGGCATTTACAGGCCCTATGAACCTGAACAAGTCACTTAACTTCTCCAGACTTCAGTTTCCTCATTTGTAAAACAGAGATGATAATAGCATCTACCTCCCTGGCTTGTTTTAAGGAGCAAATAAAATAATATGTATAAAGTGACTTACCCACAGTCACACATTCTCATTTCCAGGTCTAGTGTCACCTAGGTCTTGTAAAAGCTATGGAAAAACCAAAACGATTCCTTTTTTGGAAGGTTCCCATTTTTCACAAAATAAATTATTGGTAAGAATCCAATTTGGAATGATTTCTCCCACTGTTTCATCTTCTGATACACACACATATGAAAATGATGTTGTACATATATATTTGTATTTAGACAAGGCAAAGGATCATAGGCTCTTTCTTTTAGACCAATTTCCATCAAAGGTTAAAATAGATATTTCCCATCATATTTGTATCATATTTACATGCCAATTTGTTGTGTCAGGAGCTTATCCATTTTCTATAACTAGCCAGGAATCCTCTTTATCATTTATGATATAATTTCTTCTTTTTCTTCTTTTGTTTTCTTTGATGTACACTCAGAGTCTTGTATCTTCATACTGATTGTATGACTTTGAAACAATTATAATTTTGCTATCTCTTCTATCCTAAATGATTCTTTTAAACATGGGATGCTTTAATACTGCTGTATTTAGTCATGAGTTCCATCTCTCCAAATTTGTTGATAACTATGAGTATATCATAATTAGGATATAATTAATCTCTCAAATTAATTTTATTTCCCAAGTTTGTATATTGATATATAGACATCTGCGTGATTTACACCATTTTTTGCTGCCCCTTCTTCAATTATATTCTCCTATAAATTAGTGTTCTATTCCTTTTATTTCTCTCTCCTGCCCATTGCTCTCCAGGATACCTGATTTATTTCCAGCTATTTCTTTTCTCTCTTCTTTTTAGCTTAAGATTCTTGATGAAATCAGCAAATCTCTAGGAGAATACTTTCTTTTCAACATTTGTTAGCTACAATTTATCAGTGGCCAAGATTCCATTATCTCTAGCCCTTAGGCTGTTATCTAAATAATCTAATTCCATTCTTTTATACCACTTTCTAAATCAGTCGTCCACTTCTTTTATCCTGCTTCTTCTAAAGTCTCAACCTTCCTTCATTCAAGATAGCACCTGTTCTCCCTTTCCCTAATTTCTGGCCATTTAATTGCTACCAAAAATCTCTATTTAAAAAATAATAAATATGGCAAAAGAAAGGTGACTGATAAATCAGATAATGTGTGCTGTTAATCCCTTTTTAATGGTGTGACTAGCTTGCCTAGACCTGAAAGTTAAGCAAGGATGTCAAGACTAGAGATGTTAACAATTAGATATATAGTAATAACACACACACATATATGAAAATAATATTGTATATATATGTTTATATTTAGACAAGATTGAGAATCATAGGCTCTATTTCCAAGAGAAATCAATCTCTATCAGATGTTAAAATGATTGTCTCCCATCATATTTATATCATATTTACATGCTTCTAAGAACCTAAATAATTGCCAATTGTCAATATTAAATTTCTCAGCCTTGCATTCAAAGCCCTTTATAATCTGATGCCACCTTAAATCTACCTCACCTATGTCAATATAATTTTTTCATTATCTTGTAACATTTATTGGGTGCTTAACACTGTAGATTGTCATCCCCATATTCCTTCTTGCCTCTTTGCTTTTATTATCTTCCCTCAAACTAAAATATTCTCTCCTCAGTACTTATTGATAACTTACTCAAAGTCTTATTTTCTCATGAAGTCTTCCATGACTACCCTGACTTCTTCCATGATCTCCTCTCTTCTGATTCTATTGCCTTCACCATTCTTGAGGATATAGATGAAAAGATGATAGCTCAAGCTGTACTTTATCTTGATCTGCATTAGATTCCCTTTGTATGTGATGCAGGCTTTTTGGTTGGATCATAAAAATAATACCAAAAAGCTTTAAGTTTCTACAAAATGCTTTACACATTTGATTTGATCCTGATAACAACTATGTGATGTAGATATTATGCTATGATGAGGAAACAAGGATCACAGAGAAGGTAAGAGATTTGCTTATGGTTATTGTCAAGATTATTAAAAGCTCTTCCCCCTGGATGATCTCAGACATAGCAAAATCCCAGAATTATTTAAGTTCTGCTATGAATCAAACTTGTCACAGCATTGCTGTCACCCATCACTGCTTCAGCTATATGTAGTTCACTGCATAGTCATAGGTATAAATAATGAGATCTGCCTACACTAAAGCAGTTCCCCCAACTAGAGATTGGGCTCAAGCACATGTATCCCTATTTGTTTCCCTCACTTGAAATTAAATTTCTATTTGATTTATGACTTTCCTGTTGCTAGCCTGCTCTTTTTGGCTCTGGTCATCCACAGTTCAGATGCCAACTCCATATATAGCTCATAAGGGCCAGATTTGGGATTTGAACCCACTTCTCCTAATTCAAAGTCCAAGGCTCTTTTTGCTACACCATATTTTTTTCTTGACATGTCTATTTCTTGTTTTCTTATTAATAGTCTTAAGGGTCTCTTCTATGCATTTTAATTATGCTTCTTATCTTTGTTCCAGTTTTTAAAAAATACTTTGGATCATTTAGTTCTTATACTGCTTCACAGAATTATAGAATTTTAGAGTTGGAAAGGTCCTCAGTGATGAACGAATACAATTCCTAAAAAGAAATTCCCACTTTAACATACCTGTGAAGTAGGCAACTAGTCTCTACTTGAAGACTTCCAAATAGAACTCACTATCTTCCAAAGAAGTCCATTCCACTTAGAAACAGGTCTAATTAAGCCACCAGCAGGTTTTCCTGTCATAAAGTCTAAATTTACCTCTGTAACTTTTATTCTTTGCTGCTGATTTTGTTCTCTAGAGACCAAAAGAACAAAGTAAGTCTCCCTTCCACATGATGGTCACCCAAATCTTTAATGACAGTTATCACGTCTCCCAGTGTTTTGCCTTTTTTCTCCCTCCATGCTAAACATCTCTAGTTGCTTCAATTAATTTCCAATGATGTATACTCATGCCCTTTACCATCTTGGCTTCCCTTTTTTTTGATACTTCAACTTATAAAAGTCCTTCCTTGTGACACTCAGAATTAAAAACATTATCCTTTATGAAAGAAGAATAGAATGAACTGTCACTTATTCCTGGAAGCCTTGCTTTTGTTAATGAATCCTAGAATCACATTGGCAATTTTGTCTACATAGACAAATTATTGATTCATGTTAGGTTTAAGACCCTCTAAACCCCCCAGATCCTGCAAAGTGAAATGAGCAAAACCAGGAAAACACTGTAGATACTATCAATTACATTTGATAATCAATTATGAATGACTCAGCTTTTCTCAGCAACACAGTAATCCAAGACAATTACAAAAGATTCACAAAGGAAAATGCCACACATAACCAGATAAACAACTAAAGGACTCTGAATGCAGATTAAAAAATAATTTTTTCATTTATTTTATTCTTTCTTATATATTTTTCTTTTTGATCTGTTTCTTCTTTTACAACTATGACTAATATGAAAATGTTTTACATAACACACACACACACACACACACACACACACACACATATATAACTGCCCACCATCTTTGATAATGGGGAGGGAGGAAGAAAGGAAGGGGAAAAAAAATTTGAAACTCAAAATCTTGTAAAAAATGAATGCTAAAAATTTTCTTGACTTGTATCTGAGGAAAAAATAAAATATTATTAACATGCTAAATAAAATTAAATAACCTGTAAAACCCCAGATCCTTTTCAAATTGCTGACTGACAATGCTTTACCTAATACGTAGTTGTGAAGTTTATTTTCTCAACCCAAGGAGTAGACTTTATATTTTTTCTTATTACATTTAATCTTCTTAGATTCAAGCCAATAAACTACTCTACCATTATCTTCTTGGATCCTGCTTATCATCCAAAGTACTGACTTTTTGTCATCTGAAAATTTGATGAGAATGCCCAGTATACCTTTATCCAAATTGGTAAAATTATTAAATTACATAGGTTGAAGCATAGATTGCAAGGTTATTCCACTAGAAACAGATATAATAGACACTAGAAGTGGTAGATATGAAAAACAGTTGGGAAAGCATATAATCAGCAAGGAAAAGGATTTTAACAATTAGTTATGGAAAATACAAGTTCCCTAATGGAATCCACAATCAGCTAAGAGAAAGGGAACACCCCATGAGGTTGGAATATGTCCTTAGTTGGCAGGCTAAATCTATAGAGGAGTTTAGCAACCTAAAAGAGTTAATTAGCTATAAGAAGGAGAAAAAATGGAGGCATGGTGAGGGATAAGAGGAGAAACACCACGTGGCATGGGAAAGAGAGGAAGGAAAACATACCACAAAACAGAGTGGTGTGGTAAGCTTTAACCCATTAGGGATTCAGCAAAGAGGGTAGATAAGCCATGGAAAGATTTATAAGGGAAATTTAACCTCAGGGGTTTGACATAACTTGGATTTCTAACTGGACATAGCAAGACAGGGCTGCCCACCACCTCCAGAGGACAGGACTATGTATGAGTCTAAATGGATCCCTATCGGTGCCCTTTCCCTGCCTGCCCCAGGGAGCAATTCTATCAATATTCCAGTCCCTCTCTGCCAGCCATACCCAGTTACTCAGGACATCAACCACTACTTTTGTATTACATCCATTCAACCAGTTTTGAATCCATCAAAGTGTAATTTAATATAGTTTATATCATTTCCATTTCTTACATAAGGAGAAGTACAAGATGATTTATCAAAGTCTAGGAAAACCATATAGTTTAGTGGCTACGCTGATTCACAGCATACTTCAAACCTGGGTTGGCTGGCTAATCTGGTTGTCCACAGGAAGACTTCCAGGGGGGGAAGTATCCCAAGTGCCATATATCACTGGTAATTATTATTACCAGTTATAGTTTAATAGGGAAATAGTTTCAATTGTAACATAAATAAGAAGAATAAATGAAACCCACTAATAATCCAAATTCTCCCTTTGTAATAATACCACAGGTTAATAAGAATAAATTGTATCTGCAACACTATTATAGGGAATTAGGTATCATAAAAAAGAGTATTTGGGAAAGGTGATCAGCTTTTTACTCTAAAAAAGAAAATATAAAGTCATCTTTAAAAAGATTTTTTTATTACACGGGGCCAGAAACTCAAATATCCAAAGGTAACTACAATTCATTTTATTACAGTTTATACCCAGCTTCTCCCTTTACAATATGCTTTACACATGAAAACATACAAAATTCTTTGTTTTATACTGGTTCAATTAAAGCTTGCTAACTAGAGTATACAGTCTATTTAGTATCAAGTCAATCTACTGTATCTTCTTCCAAAAGAACCGCATTAAGTTTCCATGGTCCACATGAAACCCCCTGCACTCCTGCAGCTGCTTTGAATTGTTTTTCAAAGCAGATATCCACCTTTACATTGGGCAGGATAAACACAAACTCTTCTAATTCAGTAATCAGGACAGATAATTACATCCCCTTAATTGTTTTCTTTTTTCAGCTTAGGTTCACATTGATGGGAGATGGTAAAATTAGTCCACGAGCCATCTGAAGTTTGCTGCTTGCTGATTAAAGCCTTAATTGATTCAGAATGTTTTACAAATCAATCTCTGCGAATTACTCCAGGCTCAAGATGGCATCATTATAAAGAAGTATTCTCTCAAAATAAGGTTCTGAATGATACCAAGTAAACACAAATTCATCCTGGTGAAGACATTCAAGTTTTCTATGGTATGGAAATGAGTCTTGCTTTTTCTTGTTTATGTTCAAATTACTCATTCCATTTTACTTTGGTGGAGTCCAAACAGTAGGTGGTAAACTAAAACTTTACAGTCTGGGGGAAAACAAGAAAGAGCCTACATGTTTAAAATCTATCACTACTCGTATCCTGCTTTATGTAAATTGAGGAAAAACCATAAAATGACTCATTTTTGTATTAAGAATTTAGGTAAATAATTCCATGAGGTCAGATTTAATATGAATAACAAAAATAAACCATAATTTTAAACATTAGAAGATTTAAATTTATCAATATTTCTTATGACACAGGCATAATCAGTTTTGTAGTGAAAGATATGTATTATTTTAAATAGGAATTTATTTTCATGTTTTGTTCATTTCAATTTAGTAGGTACTTCAAAAATACAATGATGAATTATTTTATTTGTGTAAGTTAAGTGAATACTTGGGAAATATTTCAGTGGGAGGTTTGGGGGAAGGGTGAACCATTTGTAATTCAGAAATGAAGATTATCAGGATCATTTTCCCAAGACTATAAGAAAATCACTATGGCCAAAATCAACAAGTATTTGTTATATTTAGCTACTGATAAATTCTGGTGATTTTTCTTCAGCATTTAATTCATCATTTTTCTTCAGAGTTTAATTCTTCAGCAATTAATCTGAGCAAAACATGAAATAAATTTCTAATTTTAAAATAATACATGTCTTCCATGATAAAAATTTCTCTCTCCTTGAGTCATAAAAAATTGATGAATTTGAATCTTTAAAATTATGATTTACATTTGTTAAAAATGCCTTAAAGCAAAAAATGAGGAATTTTCTATTTTTATTCAATTTAGGTAAGGTAGGGGGAACAGTTGTAAATTTTAAACGTGTGGGTTTTTTTTTTTTAATTTTCTCCCAAACTGTAGAATTTTAGTTTACCACTACTGCTTTCCTTTTAATCTCCCTATGGAAGAGTGAGGATTTACAATAGAAAATTTACTTTGCTTGCAGTCATATTTTTCTATTATTTCCTCCCACTTAATCTCCAGTTGTTTCCCTATTGAATTTGGTGGATTTCTATACCAAATTCTTTGTATGTATTTGGGGAAAAAGTCAAGAGAAGAAATGTTTAATTCCCTTTTTTCCATTTCACTTAAGAGTAAGTTCATCTCATACCCCTATCTTTCCTCTTCCCCCATGACTGGTATACTTTTATTTTCATGTATCTAAATTAGAAGAAATAATAAGTTCCACCCTATATTTTTCTCTTTTCTACACTAGTGAGTTCCTTTTATTCTCCTTTCTCTTTCCCCTTTTCAAACCTTTAGAACAGAACCAGTCTACCCCCACCCCCAACTACCTGTATACCCTTTGATAAATTAAAATTGTTTTTTCTTCCCTCACTAGAATGTTATCACTATAGTATCATCCAATTGCTTCAATTTTATTCAAATAAATTTACTTTTGTAAGTCTCTTATTCTCAGATTTGTATTTTAAAGCTTACTCAGTTCTGATTTTTTCACAAAGTCCTTTATTTCATTAAAAATCAATATCTTCTCTCCTCCCATAGTATTATACATATTCAATGGTAAATTATTCTTAGTGTAAGTATATATTTTATCTTTTGGAATATCCTATTTCAAAACCTCCTGCCACATACAGTATCAACTTCTAGATTGTAATTATTGTCATGACTGTGATTCCTTGGTATTCAAACTGATTCTTTATTAGATGTTTCTAGTATTTTTTTTTTTTTTTAAACATGGGAGCTCTGGATTTTTACTACGATATTCCTGGGACTTTTCTTTTAGGAACTGCTTTCAAGAGCTGATTAGTGTATTCTATATCCAACAGATCTAGGCAGTTTTCAATTGTGGTATACTGAAAATAGTTTCCAGACTGTTTATTTTGAATCTTGATTTTCATGGTGTTCAATGATTCTTAAACTATTTCTCCTGGTTCTATTTCACAGATCAATTATTTTTTACATCGGCTATCTTTTATTTTCTTCAATCGTTTCATCTTGTACTAATGTTTCTAAAAGGGCAGCAAGACAACACAATGGATAGACACCAAGCATGGAGTCAGGAAGACTCATCTTTATGAGTTCAAATCCTGCCTTAGACACTAACTGTGTGACCCTGGGTAAATCACTGAACCAGCCCTATTTACCTGAATTTCCTCATCTGTAAAATGAGGTGAAGAAGTAGTCATAGTTGAAGTGACTGAACAATTGATGTTTCTAATGATATCTTAGTCTTTGATTTCTCTTTAGTTTATTCTATCTTTGGGGGAGTTGATTACTTGGTTATAGATGATGTTTTCTCTTCTAAGCTCTTTATTATTTTTTCAAATTTTTATTTCATTATTTAATCTCTTGCTCACTTAAAAAAAATTCATGTAGTCTTTGTAAAACAATCTTTTTTTTTTCCTTTTGAGTTTCTGTTTGTAGTTGTTATGGTGTATTCTCTCTTTTTAAGAGAAGGCCTGTGTGTGTGTGTGTGTGTGTGTGTGTATTAATATAATATATATATATATATATATATTTATTTTTTTTAGCAATCTTTGATATTATTTTGCTTTCCTTTGGTTTACTCATCTGTCTAGGTTTAGTTTCTCAATTGGTTCTTTTTGCTAGACCCACAGTCTGCCCCTTGCTTCATTGGGATGGATGATCAGTCCTGCTTGATTTCTGCAATGATTGTACTCTCCTAAAATTAAACCTCTGGATTTTTGAGGTTCAGAATTCAGGATCTTCATTTTTTCTATTACATATCAGGAAAGAGTGCTAGGGACCTCAAGTCTATGAATACTTTAACTGTCTCCATCTAAGTGCTGGCCATAGTGTAAGGGCAACAAGCCACTTCTCTGTATTGGTTCTGACTTCTTTCCCTATTGCCCATTGGCTTCTGGCTGCCATCTATGCAATCCAGGGATAGAAGAAGTCATTTAATGTGGCTTCTCATTGGATTTTATAATCTTTATTTGGATTGGGATAAATTTGAGATTTTTGTTGGAATAGCTAAGTGGGAACTGCACAGTCTGTCTTCTCTTTTGCAAGTCATTTTCGGCTAGATGTTGCAAGTCATTTTGTCTCTCAACGACAAAACTCTAATAATATAAATCGGCAGAAAAAAATGTCAACCTATATTGACGAAGAAATTGTTTTATCTGGGAATTCCTTATTATCAAGGAAATCACATATCCAGTCCTTATTCCTATCCCAAATATGAAAAAAAAAAAAGTAAAATCTCCTGCTTATAATCTAGAAAAGAAATATAAGGTGCATTACTTTTTCAATTTTCTCATAGTTTCTGAACTTAAAATAACACACTCTCTACAAAGCTTCAAAGATCTCTTTTAAAAAATCTGGATATCTTATTAAACAAGCAGATTGGACCAGTAATTGCATCAAATTAGCACCTGTTATCCCTGAAAATGTCAACAGAATATCAGTGAATGTTCATATCATAGTTAACTCTCCTTAGAAATAATTTTTAATCTTTTAAAAATTTTTGTTGAAGCTTTTTATTTTCAAAACATATGTAAGAATAATTTTTCACCATTGACCCTTGCAAAACCTTGTGTTGCAATTTCTCCCCTTCCCCCCACTCTTCTAGACAGCAAGTAATCCAATATATGTAAAATATGGCTATATATATATATATATATATATATATATGTAAGTCCAATGTAGCATACATATTTATACAATTATCTTGCTGCATTAGAAGAGTCAGATCAGAAAGGAAAAAATGAGAAAGAAAATAAAATTCAAACAAACAATAACAGAAGAAGTGAAAATGCTATGTTGTGATCCACACTCAGTTCCCATAGTCCCCTCTCTGGGTATAGATGGCTCTCTTTATCACAAGTCCATTAGAACTGATCTGAATCATCTCACTGTTGAAAACAGCCATGTCCATCAGAAACGATCATCATATAATCTTGTAGTTACCATATACAATGATCTCCTAGTTCTGCTCATTTCACTTAGCATCAGTTCGTGTAAGTCTCTCCAGGCCTCTCTGAAATTATTCTGCTGGTCATTTCTTACAGAACAATAATATTCCATAGTATTCATATACTACAAAATTATTCTCCACCTTATGGGCATCCACTTAGCTTCCAGTTTTTTGCCACTACAAAGAGGGCTACTACAAACATTCTTGCACATATGGTCCCTTTACCTCCTTTAAGATCTCTTTGGGATATAAGTCCAGTAGTAACACTGATGGATCAAAGGTTATGCACAGTTTGATAGCCCTCTGGGCATAGTTCCAAATCACTCTCCAGAATGGTTGGATCCGTTCAGTTCCACCAACAATGTATCAGTGTCCCAGTTTTCCCATATCCCCTCCAACATTCATCATTATCTTTCCCTGTCATCTTAGCCAATCTGAGAGTTGTATGGTGGTGCCTCAGAATTGTCTTAATTTGCATTTCTCTGATCAATAGTGATTTAGAATACCTTTTCATGTGATTAGAAATGGTTTTAATTTGTTCATCTGAAAATTCAGTTCATATACTTTGACCATTTTATCAGTTGGAGAATAACTTGAGTTTTTATAAATTTGAGTCAATTCTCTATATATTTTAGAAATGAATTCTTTATCAGAAACCTTAAATGTAAAAATATTTTCCCCATTTATTGTCTCCCTTCTAATCTTGTCTGCATTTGTTTTGTTTGTACAAAAACTTTTAAATTTAATATAATCAAAATCATCTATTTGGTGTTTAAATAGTTCTTCTTGATCTTTAGTCACAAATTCCTTCCTTCTCCACAGATCTGAGAGGTAAACTATCCTATGTTCTTCTAATTTGCTTATAATACCTTTCTTTATGTCTAAATCATGAACCCATTTTGACCTTATCTTAGTATTTGGTGTTAGGTGTAGGTCAATGCCTATTTCTTCCAATACTAGTTTCCAATTTTCCCAGCAATTTGTGCCAAATAGTGAGGTCTTATTCCAAAAGTTGAAGTCTTTGGGTTTGTCAACCACTAGATTGCTAAAGACATTTACTATTTTGTCATGGAATTCTCATCTATTCCACTGATCAATTCCTCTTTTTCTTAGCCAGTAACAAATGGTTTTGATGACCACTGCTTTATAATATAGTTTTAAGCCTGGTACTGTTAGGCCACTTTCATTGGTATTTTTTTCATTAATTCCCTTGATATTCTTGACCTTATGTTCTTCCAGATAAACTCTGTTACTATTTTTTCTAGATCTGTAAAATAATTTCTTGTGTTCATATAGTTCCTGACTAGAAATAATATAAAATAATAGGCATGATCAGAATGATCAGACATGATACAGATATGATAAGACATATTACTATATTTTAAATTTGTATTTAATTGATTTGATTAAAATTATTATTCTAGCTCCTCATGAATAAATTTACTTAGAAATATTTACAGAAAGGTATTTTATTTAAAAAAACAAACAAACCTGAAGAATATTTCAAAGCTTAAACTGGCTTATGTTTTTATTAAAATGGTGTTTTTAAGTAGATTTCAAGATTTTTTTTAAAACAAATGTTACTGCTCCATATTTTGCAAAACTGATATGATTACTACTTCCATGGCTGATGGCAGCAATGCATTCACAGACATTCACAGACTCTCTTAGAGAGAGTGACTATTTCTCCAAATAGGTATAGATTCATTCTTCCAGTATTTCAGACTATCCATCATATAGCACTAATCAAGTTTGACATCTCTATAGAATGTTAGACATGTCCGTTTTTAAACTTTAAGGTTTAAAAATGCTTCAAGTGATCAAATGATCAAAGATAAAAAGAAGAGTAACCATACAACTAAGAACTCATTAAAATGAGTAATTGTGCAACTAAAAGCAAGCCCTGTCCTTTTAGTAAGTTAAGGAGATCAGATTAGAAAGCAGGACTCAAATAAAATTCAATTTTTTTCTTTTTTTTATATAGGTCATTCCAACTCTATTCAGACCAATTTTAATACTAAGAACAATCATTCTGTTCATTTATCAGCATTTGAAGGATGTAATATAAAGTATAAATCTGCATCATTTTTTTTCCTAACAAAAAGAATACTTCATTGTTTTATCTGTCATAATCTGCCAAGCCTCTGGAAATATACCAATTTTACTGGTAGATTGTATTTAAATCACATTGTTTTTATTTCTTCTTCTTTCAGTGGGTTTTCTTGAAGTAATTGTCAGGTAATATCAGAGCCTTATGACTAAAGCATTTAGCTTTAAAGTCCAGTGTTTTTCCAAAAAAAAAAAAAAAAAAAATTCTCCTGACTTTCCAATGGCTGTCTAAGCAGAAAGGTTTGGTGTAGTGTGTATAATCATGTGGCATTGAAGGCTCTCAGAAAAAAAAAAAAAAGATTGACAAGTTTTTATGTCAAAAATATTATTGTTCTAAGTTATAGTTCAGTTGGGATTAATATTTCCAAAAAACAGCTCTATTAAAGAAAATAACTTGTGATAAATAGAGGCTATTTAATAGAGATAATACAAAGAAGATCATTGTGTTTCTGGCTTCATAGGAAATCTGAATTATAAAAAAAGTACAAATGTGAATACATGTATATTAAAATACTTAGAAAAATATTAATATGAGGCTGCAATTAATGATTGGTTCCATTTTTTAAATGGTGAAATAGGTTAACTCTTTTCTTTAACATGTTAATGCTGTTGGATAACTGATTTTTTTCCAAAAACTTTTCATAGAATAATTTCTTCCAAAAGTATTCTGTATCTGCTTATGACAATTTAAATACATTTGTGATAGAGTATAATTTTCATGCTAAGCAGCCATCTTCTAAAATGTATTGGCTATTTAATAGATAGCTACCAAAATGCTTGATCTAATTATGAGTTACTGATAATGCAAATATGAGATTCTGAATTTGTGCATTAAGTTTTACCAACAAATACATCTTAACATTTCGAGACATTCCTCTATTTTCATGATTTAAAATACTAAAAACTAACTAGATGATATACAATATTAGAGATCCATTTTAACTTATTAGATAAAATTCCAATGTAACTAAGAGTAGATCTTGCTCTTGTGAATTATTAGTCATTTAAACTTGTGAAACCAGATATTATTATTGCAAACTTTTGTATTCTCTTTCTAGTATAACTATATTTCACATTGGTGCCAAACACTGCCTTCATAATTAAAGTTCTGGCAGCTTTTCCATTATAAACTCCCTATGGGAGCTTTTGGAACAGCCTTTTAAAAAGATTTATTTATGAATTTTGAAAGTTACACAGATAGGTACAAAAAAAGAGGAGAGGAAATAAAAATAGCCCAGCAACCCAATGGAATGTGTTACAACACAGGTAATGGCTGGATATCAGTAACATTCCAATCTATTACAAAAATGTACAACTATCTCAGAATCTTCCATTACAATAAATTCTGCATCATGTTCTAGATAGAAATTCAGGAGACAGTATAAAGTTCGAAAGATCTGCCAAATTCATAATATTTTTTTACATTAGTCTCTGGAACAGAAATTGCCTTCTCCATCAGTGAATATAATATCAGAATTCCCACAGAATACACTCACACTCCCAGTCTACTTAATACAATACTGCTTAGCTATTATAAGTAATAACAGTACTATTTATGTCACGAAAACATCAAAGTCACAAATGAAATAGTTTAACTTGATGACATTTTAAGATACAAGAATTGTTTATGACATAATTTAAAAACAAAGCAAAAGCAAACTATTAGTATATGGATTTAGTTCCTAAGAAAAAATTTCTTCTTTTAAAAGTTTGAAACAAAAGTTAAAATGTCTAAATATAAGGCAAATTTCTATTAATAGTTGAAGTTCACATACTATTTATGCTACTTTATTCCATGAAGTTACAATTTGGAGGTAATAATTATTTATCTTAAGACACTATAAGTTAATATAACATAGATTTCATCACATTTTTTATTTACTTTGGGAGAGGCAGAGCAGTATTGTTTTTGGTGACTGCACTTCCATTCCTGATAAATTCTTTACAGAGGTAATTTATGAAATTAAAATACAGTATCATTTATCTATAATGCAAATTGCTAGCTAATACATTTCTGGATCTTTCTTTTCTTCTCCTGTGCACATGTAAAACTTATTTGTTTCAAATACAGTTATATATGTGTCAAGAAATAAACTGTTCAACTCCCTTAAGTAAAAAAGGGAAGGGAAATTGGACCTATAAATTTGAAATGATTAAATTGGATTTTTTTTTTTTTTTGCAATGTACCTATAAGAGTGTTAACTGTTCAGTGCATGAAAATTTGATTTCTATTATACTAATTCCAGACCCCACGATTTCAATTTCTTTAAAAAAAGAAAAAAACTGACAAGTCAGGTATTTTCTGGATATATCCAGTTATTTTCTATAACCAAAAAATACACCTTTTTTGTTAAACTAATCTTTATTTCTCACAATAAGCAATATGGATGGTGTTAAATGCTGTAATTTGGATTCCTTTTTCATTCAATAAACTTAATTATATAAAACCACCTAAAAAAGCTTTATGTAAACTGAAAACACAAAGGAGTTCACTATTGAAGAAAATCATATGTCAAATTCTTCTATTTAAAAAAATTGCTACAGTTTACTTGCATTACATTCAAATTCTCATTAACCAACTTCTCTATGTTCTATGAAATATTTAAATATATGAAGTAATCAAATATAATTAATACTATTAAATATCATCTTCTTTAGTAAGGTTTGGTTAATGTTCATTTGATTAATTCAGAGGGATTCCCTTTATAATGTCATTTTGAAATAAGCCTCTTGTTTAAGCTTACAGCCTTAAAAAGCAGAATTGGTCAAATGAAAAAAGAAGTGTGAAGCTCACTGAAGAAAATAATTCCTAAGGGCAGCTAGTTAGTGTAATAGATAGAACACCAGCCCTGAAATCAGGAGGACCCAAGTTCAAATCTGGCCTCAGACACTTAATACTTCCTGACTGTGTGACCCCGGGCAAGTCATTTAGCCCCAATTGCTTCAGCAAAACAAAAAAAAAAAAACAAAAAAGAAAAGAATTCCTTAAAAAAAAAAAATTGGAATTGAGAAAAGGAAAGCTAATGACCCCATAGAACAGCAAGAAATCATAAGACAAATCAAAAGAATAAAAAGAAAGAGAATATGAACTATCTTATTGAATCAAATTAAAAGAAATAATCAAAGGAAACCACATTTTGCTAAGAGGAAGGAAAGACAATGAAGTAATATTTTAAAAAGCAAGTATAAAGAGAGGTTTCTGGGAAGAAACCTGGAGTAGCTCAGTAAATTTTAAGCTCTCCAAATTTCCCCCACAAATAAAACAAAATTTTGCACCTCAGGGCAAATATGAATAGGTGAAAAATCAAGAAGACTTGGGGCAGAAGAAGGGTCCTCCACATAGAACCTGAGAATTTCCAAAGAAAGGTTTGGGGTTGGGGATTAACTCTTGTAAAGTGCAAACAACTCTGGGCTAGCTCCATAGCCTTGGGGTTAGTTGGGTGTGGCTGGGGCCTTAGCAACAGCCAAGAGACTTTCACCTCCTGTACAGCAAATGGAGTCAGGATCTGAGTCCTGGAAGGCTGAAAGAAGCTCAACTGATTGGGAACTCAAGGCCCAGCCCTGCTGTTGAAATGCAGCACTGAGCAAGAAGGAACCAGTGCCCAATGAGTGCAAACAATTGGGCAGGGATGCAGCTGGTTGTGGGCCCTTGCTGGAGGGTGGAGCTCTTGGTTTGGGGTTTCTGGTCAGAGGGGAGAGCTAAGGTGAAGCTAGAAGCACCATTTCTATCACTCTAGGATTAGAGGTACTTACACTAATACTCTAATTTAAAAAAAAAAAAAAAAAAGTAAACCAGCCAAAAAGTAAGAACTCCACTATAGAAACACCCTATGGGAACAGGGAAAACCAAGGTTCCTCTTCAGAGGAAGATGCTGAAGTAAAAAAAGCTTCCATCCCAAAGAGTATATGGAGTAACTCCCTGCCTACTCGTGAACTCAAAAAAGAATTTAAAAACCAAATGAGAGACTTTGAGGAAAAACTAAGAAAATAAAAATAAAAAACATCCAAGAAAAAAAGATGATTATGAAAAATAATTAACTAGAAAAGGAGATCTAGAGTCTCAAAAATGAAAATAACTCTCTAAAAATTAGAATTGGGCAAAAGAAGCCAGTGAAGCTAAGAGATACCAAGAAATAACAAAACAGATTATAAAGAATGAAAAAATAGAACAGAATGTGAAATGTCTTAGAGGAAAAATGACAGATCTGAAAAACATCAAGAAGAGAAAATATAAGAATAATTGTACTGCCTGAAGTTATAATTTTAAAAAAGGACCTTGACACAATAATGCAAGAAATAATCCAAGAAAGAGTCCTGCAGTGATAAAACAGTAGGAAAAAGTAGAAATATAAAAAAAATTACTGATACCACCTCAATGAGATCCATGTTGGAAAACATATAGGAATATTATTGCCAAATTTCAAGTCTATCAGATCAAAGAGAAAATTTTGTAAGAAACAAGAAAAAAAAAATTCATATATGCTGGAGCTACAATTAGAATTGTACAGGACTTAATAGCAGTTACAATAAAAGACTACAGGTCCTGGAATCATATCTACCAACAATCAAAAGAACTACGCCTACAGCCAAAAATATCATAACCAGCAAAACTATCGATCATATTGAACAAGAAAAAATGGACATTCAATGAACTTGCACATTTTCCAGTCTTTCTATCAACCAAAACTAAACTTTAATAGAAAATTTAACAGATAAGAATCAATATCAAAGATCAATTTCAAGGAACTCAACATAGACAATTTTTTTTAATAAATGGAGGAAATGAATAACATATTTAAGACTGATCTCAATAATAGGGCAGCTCAAAAGAAGGATTCAGGCAGAATTAAGGCAAAAATAGTAATTATACAAATGAGGTGCAGAAGAATGAACACAGAGGCATTGGGGGGGTAGGAGGGTTCATAATCCTGAAAACATACTCACATCAGGGATGGATTAAATAGGCAATACTACATATATAGCATGAAGGGTATAGTACCTTCCAAAATCTGTAAAAAAAAAAAAAAATAAGGGAGGAGGAATGGGTGGAGTGGGAAACAAAAGGTGTGAGACAAAGACAAAGGAAGGGTCCATGAGTGGGGGGAAATTAAGCAATAACAAGGCAAATTAGGAGTTGAATTAAAGCAAAGGGTCTGCAGGGATAAGAAAGGAATGCCTCTGTGTGTGTGTCTATATGTATGTGCATGTATATGTGCATGTATATATATATATAAACATAAATATATCCTTTCATAGGATATATTTTATATCTTTCTTAACTATAACTTGTTTGGGGATGGAGGAGGATGAAAGGGGGAAAAAGAATAAAGTAAAAAAGGTGTACAGCAGAGAACAAAAGAACAATTTACAGGGAAGTAAAGATGAATACTCATGAATATAATTTCATAAATAACTATACACACACACACACACACACATATATATATATATATATATATATATATAATACACACACATACTTTCATGATCTGTTAACTTTTTGCTATGTATTTTGAATCCTCCTTGATGTTTTCTGCTGGGCACATGACTGTTCTCTTTTGTTTCATTCTGTTTGGTATTCCTTTTCTGTTTTTTTTTTCTTATTCTTTTTTTAAAAGTAAAACAAATTTACTTGCCATGTAGGGGAGAGGGTGAAGGGAAGGAGGAGATAATTTGGAATACAAGGTTTTGCAGGGGTCAGTGTTGAAAAATTATCCATATGTTTTAAAAATAAAAAGCTTTAATAAAAAAATTGTCAAAAAAATAAAAAAACCCTAGATATCTATGATAAAGCCCTAATTTATCAAATATATAGGCAACCAAGTCAAATTTATAAAAATATGAGCCATTCTCCAATTGATAAATAGTTAAAGGATATGAACAGGCAATTTTCAGAAGAAGAAATCAAAGTTATCTATAGTTACATGATAAAAGAAAGCTCTAAATCACTGATTAAAGACTTGTAAATCCTAAGGTACTACCTCATACTTATTAGAAATGACAAACATTAGAGAGGATAATTCAAAATAACCACCTTAATGAATTATTGGTGGAATAGCAAATTAGTTCAACTATTCTGGAGAACAAAGTGGAACTATGCCCAAAGGGCTATAGAATTTATATACCCTTTGACCCAACAATACCATTCCTTGGTCTTTATACTCAAGGAATTCAAAGAAAAAAGGAAAAAGATCTATATGTACATAAATATTTATGGTCACTCTTTTTGTATTGGTAAAAATTCAATATTGAGGGGATGCTCACAAATTGGGGAATACTTGAACAAGTAGTAGAATATTATTGTTATGGAATACTACTATGCTACAAGAAATGATTAGGGGGTTGATTTTCAGAAAAAAAAAACAAACAAAAACAAAGAACATGGAGTCTAAGACCTATATGAACTTGATGCAAAGTGAAATGAGATGAACCAACACAGAAATAGCACTTGTAGTCATCACCTATGAAAAACCTGGTTATTCTGATCCATAATCCAAAGGACTCATTCTGAAAAATTGCTATCAACCTCCAAAGAGAGAGGTGATGAATTATGAGTGCAAACTGAAGTATAATTTTCTCCCTTTATTTTTATGTTTTATAATATGGCTAATATAGAAATATATTTTACTTGATTTCACATGCATATCTAATATACTGTTTGCAATGAATAAGGTTGAGAGAGGGGTAGGAGTAAGGGTGACAATCTGGAACTCAAAATTTAAAGAGAAAAGTGTTTAAAGTAAATAAATCACAAATTGAAAAACTTCTAATGGGCGATAAAACTTGCAAAAAAATTATATAAGCAAAATTTAGCGCCCATAAATATGATGCATGGAAAATAATCAACACAGAAAAAGTACTGCTACATACTACAACATTTATAAACATGACAGGAAATAATCAATAGAAAGAAGACACTAGAAATAAGAGAGATAAGGAAAAGCTTTGTGTAGAACGTATTTTACCTGAACTTGAAGAAAGATAGGAAGTGGAGATAGGGAGGGAGAACATTCCAGATTTTAAGGGCAGTTGGTGATAATGCCTGGAGTCTGGAGAGAGTGTCTTGTTCAAGGAATAGCAAGGAGGCCACTGCTACTATACTAAAGAGTAAAGCAACATTTGGATGTAGATCATGAATGAATGAATGAATGAAAAAACATTTATTAAATGTTCACTCTGTGCCAGGAGCTGTACTGTGGGCTCTAGGCAAACAAAAATAAACAAGTAAAACCTTGAGGAGCTGAAATTTGTAAGGAGGGAAGGCAACATGCAAAGAGTAGCTGAAAGGTGGAAGAAGGGAGAGGGTAAACTGCAAGAAGGAAGTGGATGGGTCCCCCCGGGGGAAATAAAGCAAAAGCTTACAATGAGAGCCTAGAGATCCCTAAATGCCAGAGTTCAAGTCAAAGGAAAATAATGAGAATGCAGATAGCATGGTTTAGTGATGTCAATGAGGTTAAGTGTTTTTGAAAGGCATATCACAAACTGACTAGGTGCACAAAGACATAGTCTTCCACTCTGGAAGAAAACAGAAGCTAGGTGACACAGTGAGCCTGGATTCAGGAAGGTCTGAATTCAAATCCAACCTCAGACACTCACTTGCAAATCACTTAACCTCTATTTGCCTCAGTTTCCTCAGCTGTAAAGTAGGAATCATAATAGCAACTACCTCACGAGATTGTTGTGAAAGTCCTATAAAATAACATTTGTAAAGTACTTAATGTGATAACCTGGAACATTCAATAAATTCTTAGCTCATCCCTTTCCCCATCATTTTTACAGGTTACTGTAATATGATATACTATTCTAGGATTTCTTTGAAAAAAATTACTTTTCAAATTTACTGGGGAATCTGGAAATTTATTAATTAAACTAGTAGTTAAACGTTTAGGCATATTTGAACAAAAAACTTTGCTGTCATTGGGCATCTTTGACAGGTAATCGTTTACTGGCAGATATAATACTTTTCTTTATTATTTTGTTATACATGAGACCCCTTAGATAAGAAATAAGAAAGACCAAATCTTTATGAATAGTTGTTTAATGCTTATATATAAGGACTACTTTCTTTTAGCAAAGAAGATAATGAATCTAGAAAACATCAAATAATGTCAAAATAATGATATTTGTTTTATTTCAATAAATAGAAAGCACTTCATTGTTAATGTGGGATTCATTCTTAAATCACTTGTCTGTGAACAGGCCAACCATGAATGTGTTAAAAATTTAAATTAAATACAAGTTAAAAGAAATAATAAAATGAGAAGTAATGTGCAACTAAAACTCTAAATGGACTTATTTAATTTATTAATGTGAAAATAGGACACAGATGAAACAAAGAACATTGATAATTAGGTATAATTTTATACAAAGGTTTAATCAAGTAAACCAATCACCATAATGAAGAGATAAAAAATTGCTTAAACATTAACAAAGTCAGTAAACACAATTTGTTTGACAAGTAGAGAGAGATGGCAGCAAAGAAAGTACATATCAGTTTAGAATATAAATTTATCTGTAAAATTTTATGAGGAGGAATAGTGGAAGATTGCAGCAGTATAATCTCACAAATTAGAGAGAAATTGTAGAAGATCAAACCAGTTTAAAAAAGTATGGCAACCTAATTCTACTATGTTTCTCAACCCTACTCTTCTCCTTATAGATAACCAAGTCTTTTATAGTGCTAAGTCCCTTTCAGGATTTAGCCTGCTAGCTAAGGACATGCCCTAACCTCATGGGGTACTCCCTTTCTCCTGAGTAATTGTGAGTTCCATTGAGGAACTTGTCTTTCATATGCTCTCCCACTCTATTTCATAATTACCACTGCTGATGTTTATTGAATCCCTTCATTTTGTCTGGAATGTATTCCCCTAAATAAATCTACCTTTTACCAAAAAAAAAAAAAAAAAAAAAAAAAAAAAATATGGCAAGAGGCTCAACTAAATATAAAGGCAACAAATGAATAAAAAATAGAAAAGATGTGCAAAAAAGTTTTTTTTTTAAAAAGCAATCCAGACAGTAAAGCCACCATGTTTAGAATTCAATATAACAATCTCAGATGTGCTCATAGAGGAGGTTGAAATAGCTCAGAAAAAAAAAAAAAAAAAAAAGACAGCAAAAGCTACTAGGTTGAGGTAATTGTAGATATATATTTTTTTTCAGGCAAAAAAAAAGTGTATCTGAAGGAAGAAAAGATAACAGGCATTTCGAAAAAATAAAAACAATCTCACACATTGTTACTATCTCAGTTTTTTCATTGGCAAAAGGAGAACCATAATGCATTTACTTCATTGGGTAGTGGATATCTAATGTGACAATATTTGCTAAGTGCTTTGAAAATCTTAAGGCTATTATTATTATTATTTTTAATTATTATTATTGTTTGCTCCCAATTTTTTGTCTATTATGTATTTAGTAAGAAAAATCTATTCATCTTTGAGAGAACAGGAAGGGTTTTGCACATTTCTTTGATAATATTCTCTAAACCAATTATTTTCTTCTTGTTCTTTATTTTTTATAAATTTTATATGTCCCTCTGACAAACACAGTGATATTCATTTTCAGTTCTCCTGAGACTATAGTACTGTATAAGAATCAGCCATGCTATCAATTAACATTATACTATAGATGTGTGAAAGTGCTAAGACAAGTTTTACTGTTGTAGGTTTGCTTAAAATGGTATACTCCTGAACAAAACGAAACATGATAAAAACTTGATTTAATACTTGAAGTTAAGTGAGATAAAGTTCCTTTATATTGGCTCTCACACAAAGCTTAAATTCACAAGGTTGACATCCAAAGCCCTTTACTAGTTAGCTGAAACCTGCCTTTTCAAGTTTTCTGCAAATTATTATCCTTCACAAACAATATTCTCACTAACTTGGTCTACTAGCCATTCCCTAAACTTAACATCCCATTACCTACCCTCGGGCAGCAAGGCATCCTGTCTCATGGTTACATTTGTATAATATTTATATGCTTCCCCTAAGGCACTGCTCTGATAACTGATAGCAACATGGAGATGACCATGGAGATCTGATAGGTTCTGCCCAAAGAAGAAAGATTTTGAGACTTGAGGATGGCCTAATTCACCAAGGAAGTATCAACTTTGTTAAACTGTGCAACTTCTTCAGCAGATTTTGATGAGATAATGAGGGATTTGGCCATAACTACTCTCAAATACTAGCTCCTATAAATCACTGAAGGATTGAAATATGGCACTTTAAAAAATATAAAATTTCTTTGCTTAAGAAAAAATCAATGTGATTGCCTTATTATAAGTCAGGTTCACCTATAATGCAATCCAATGTCATGGATGTCATAGAAATGGAGATGAGTTTTACAATAAAGTCTCAAGTATGTAACAAAATCAATGGGTACCCATAATTATATTGCTTCAATAGCTAATTAATTTTAATCAAAAACATGATGAATTAGAAATCAAATATGAGAAAATATATTTAAACTATTAAAGGAATATCATATACTTTTAATATACTCTGATGTGGCTAATTCTGAAGATGAAGTCCTAAGTCCTACCTTTTATCTAGACCTTTTAAATAACTAAATAGAAGATTACAAATCATTTTGTTTTCATTAAAAATCAGTGCAAAGATGAAATATTTAACTCTGTAATACCAGGTCATATTATAGAGAGCTCTGAAGAAAGCATTATCTAATAACAAGTGAGTAAAGCAAGCATTTTCATTTTGGCAGGGGGGAAGGGGGGGGAGGGAGTTGTGCAGGGGTACCAGTTTGATGTTCAAGTATTGTGAAACTACACTCAATCATTTAGTTATATTTAATGCATTTAGGGTGAATAATATCAAGGGCTCCAAGGGTTTCATACACCCCTACTTAATGAATTCCAGTAACGCCTTATCATGTTTGTTACAAGGATTTTTTTGTTTTGTTTTGTTTTGTTTTCAGGGACAGAGGGATATAAAAGGAAAAGAAAACAAATACTTGCTAACTGAAAAAAAATCATAAAATGAAAAGCCAGGTATGGAGCAAACAATCCTGAGGAAGAATTCTGAATGGCTGGGACAAATACCTTAAGTATCTCTCTACGAGAGAGAGAGAGAGAGAGAGAGAGAGAGAGAGAGAGAGAGAGAGAGAGAGAGAACACACACATATTTAACCTATATTGGATTACCTGCTGTCTAGGAAAGGGAATGAGGAAAAGGGAAAATTTGGAATACAAGGTTTTGCAGGGTGAATGTTGAAAACTATCTTTCAATAATTTTGAAAATAAAAAGCTATTTTAAAAAAAGAGAGAACACAATATAGTACAACGAGCATAGATGTTTGGAGTCAAAAGATTTGGCTTTCCAATAGGACCCTTATCATTTATAACTGTAAGTTTTAACAAAGCCAATTTTTTAAAGGACATAATCATATCTGTCATTCCTTAGAATATTTTCCCTCAAGATTCTTTCATGAAGGGCACAAATTTGTGGCTCTTAAAAGTAAATGGATATCCAAAAATGTTTATAGAAACTCTTTTTGTGGTCACAGAGAATTGGAAAAGGAGTGGATGCCCATCAATTGGGGAATGGTTAAACAAACTGTGGTACATGAAGGTAATGGAATATTATTGTTCCATAAAAATAATGAATAAGCTGATTATAGAAAGGCTTGTAAAGATTTACATGAACTGATGCTGAACGAAACAAGCAGAAGCAGGAACATACTGTGTATGGTAACCGCAATTATGTGCAATGATCAACTATGAAAGGTTTGGTTCTTCTCAGTAATTCAGTGACCAATCCACTTTTGAAGAAAATGCCATCTGTATCCAGAAAAAGAACTAAGGAGAATGAATGTAAATCAACACATGCTATGTTTACTTCTTTATTGTATTTTTTTTTTAATCTCTCCCTTGTTTTTTCCCTTTTGCTCTGATTTTTTTTTCTCCCAACATGATTCATAAAGTAGTGTATATTAAAAATAAATAAACTTACTACAAAAAAGTAAATGGAAAATTTTCTGCAAGTATTAGAAAAATTTTGGAGCTCTGTTCACAGATCATAGATGATCTATTTAAATGCCAAAATCATGGCTAAGTCCTTTTCAAGACTAAGTCTATTGTAATGTTACTTTCTCACTCCTTCCTCATAGTGCCTTCCTTCTAATGGTGTCTTTCTCCTTAATTTGATTAATCTAACTATAAGCTCTTCTAATTCTATTTCATATCTGCCATTCCTGGTGCCTATTGTATCCCTTCATTTTGTCTGTAAACTCTTCCCCCCTAAACATACCTATTTTTTTTTTTTTTTGTCAAAGAGAAAAATAAATGTCAAAATCAAGAAAAGGAGGCAAAAATCATGTGTACTATTTAAAAAGCAGATAGACTGGCCTTAGACACTTAATACTACCTCTGTGAGCCTGGGCAACTCCCTTAACCCCAATTCATTCATTCATTCATTCTCTCTCTCTCTCTCTCTCTCTCTCTCTCTCTCTCTCTCTCAAAACATCTCCCTCCTCAACCAGCTGTGAGAATAAAATAATACTTCTAAAATGCTTTTTAAAAAAATTAACAAAAGGTAGAATTATAGAAGCAGTCAAGTGGCACTTGGGATTAAGGGATTAAGCTCTGGGTTTGGAATTAGAAAAAGTTGAGATCAACTCCAGGCTCAGATATTTAATAGTCATGTGATGTGATCCTGGATGAGTCATTTTAACCTCTGTCTGCTTCAATTTCCTCAACTGTAAAATGGGGATAATAAGAGCACCTTCTTCCTGGGATTGTTGTCTGTATAGAATATTTTTAAAGCATGTAGTACAGGGTCTAGCATATGGTTGGTGCTAAATAAATGCTTGCCCTCCTCCTTTTGCTCCTTTATAGACAATGAAACCTAAGTAAACTACTTTTTTAAACTTCAAAGGCCCCTCTAAATGGTATGCACCTTTAATGAAAATATCATTACTAGAATTAAGCATTTTTTGTGCTATCTAGATGCAATCCTAAAAAAGTTAAATCTGAACCAGATAATCTTAAAAAACAAATAAATTAAATAACTGAATTGCTTCCAAAAGATAAATTCTATATTATTCTTGATTACAATTTTAGAAACACTTGTTATTAAATGAACTACTTTATCTTCCCCCATTTAAAAAAATTCATATGCTATTCTTTCTTTGTCAAATCTTTTGTTTCTGTATGATTTATTTTTTGGTTACTTTCTAGATTTAGTGAAAGTTTCATTTTCTATCAGAATAAAGAATTGTAGAACTGTGTCAACTATCTGCAATTAACAAAATAACTAAAAGCTGACTCTTTCAGGTGACTTCTATATGTAGGTCATTAATTTGGATGATTCCACAAGTCAAAAAAAAAAAAAATGGAAGGGGAGAGGTTTCAATTCTGGAGAACATTTATGCTGGAAATTTTCCCAAATGAGAGCAAACCTTTGTGCAATTCAACCCTGTCAGAGTTAATAAAACCAAAGAGTGACATTCTGACAGAGAGATATATTAGGCTGTGGAACAGTCTTTAGAGGAAAGTGAAGAGAATAGTGTAACTTGGGACATTTAATACCAACCTCAACAAAATATATAAGTAAAAGTCTTTCAGGGTCATTTGAAAGGCACACTTTGAATATTCCAAGCTCCCTTTTCTTCCCTCTTTCCTTTTCCCCTCCAAAGGATGGATGAATTTTTCTCTATCCCCACTGCCTTAAGAATATTCTGAAGTTGGGAAATAAAATGGAAAAGCTAGATGCAAATTAGAATCTCTCTTTCTGTGGTAACTTAGATGTGAATTGTAGCTTTGCTACTTACTATGTGTGTGACCTTTGGCAAATCAACTTAACCTTTCTTGAACCTCAGTTTCTTCTTCTATAAAATGAGAATTCAACTTAAATCACTTTTAAGGTCCTTTTGAGCTACAGGATTTCTAAAATGATAAATCAAAAATATAGTCTTTAACTTTTTGTTTGAATATTACCTTTCATAACTGCTGCCTAAAGAGTGTCATTGCAATAAGCTGCTTGTGCTGTTTCACTGGTCATTCCAAGCTATACATAAATCAGTTGTCATCTTATAAAATTATCTGGAAAATTATCTTAAAGAAATCTTGAAAAGAGCTATAAATTTGAATGCTTTAGGAAAATAACTATGGCGCCAATCAGACAAATACTTTAGTATTTAAATCCTAAAATGACATAAATTTCTGATTATAATCCAATATTAACTCTTAAAGCAGGAGTCTCTTTTGTGAAATAGCATTTTCCTGGTGATGATCAATGAAGGCGGCAGTATAGGTAAATAATGATTAGAAATAGTAAAGAACTATAAGAGGAAAATAGATTCAAATTTTATACCATACAAAAATCTAATAGATTATTAGATATGTTGCTGGTCTTTACTATTTCTAATATTATAAATTACATTTCATACCCATGAACAAATTGTTCTTGGCAATGAGGAGTCCAACAATCCAACTTTTGGTAATGGTCTTGAGAGTGGCTAATTATTCTTTCATTTTTAACAGACCCTCTCACTGACACTCTTAAGAGTTGATTTAACATTCTCAACCACATTGTAAAGATCTACAATTTTAATTACCCATTGTAATTGCCTTCTCTAATAGCTCAAAGAACATCATTTACAGTGATCAGTAATAAAGCATTATAACTAAGTGGCAAAGGTGGAAGTAAGTAGGTACCTTCAAAAGTTTCCCAATTGCTATACTGCACACATAAAAATAAATTAGGTTATTTAATCAATCTTGAATGCTGATATTTTAATTAGTTAAATATTTAGAATAGATAGAAAGTCAACTCTCCATTATCTACTTCAGTGGCATAGGTAATCTCATACATAGTTGTGTATGTTTGTATGTGTATATATGTGTGTGTGTGTATCTTCAACTAAAATCTTTTTCTGATGCCTAATCAAATCTCAACATAGAGATTATTATGGGTTCTCAAAAGCGATTACAACAGAAGACAACTTTTATCAATTTTCAATTGTTCTTTTAATAAGGTGCCAGTGCATACATATTCATACATGTTCATACTCTATGGAGAACACAGAGAGAATCAGGTCTTACCAAACTAGAAAGATTTTACATATGGGCCCATATGTACCTAGCATATCGAAATAGCAAATTAACCTAATTAACTAAAATCTGAAGAATTTATCAACAGATTGGTAGCAGGGCACAAAGTATTAGCCCACAGGGATTGTTTAAGATTATTTATTGAAAGGCAGATGGCTTTGTGAGCTTCATCAATAGATGAAATATGCACATCAATTAAATTATGATTCCTTGAAATGAAGTATGTGAATTCATACTTTCATATATTGCTTATTCGAAGTCCACTCTAGCCCCAGGGGACATAACTTCTATGATCTCCCCTCTGGTTCACTGAAGTCTGTCCCAGGTCCCTGAGATCTGATAGGTTGACTTTTTGGTTTATCTTGCCAGGGTTCTGGCCTCCATGCCACTTTCCGGCCAGTTCCATGCCTCTGTGTACCCCTTTTAAATCTGGTTTTCCCTAGTTAGAATGTAAGTTCCTGGTACATAGGACTATCTTAACTGTTTGTATTTGTAGCTCTATATTTAACACAGCTCATGGCACATACCAATTTCTTAACAAATATCTTATCCTCTTCTGTGCCCACATATATTACTGTATATTAAAATACATACTGAATTTGTTTGGAGAACTTTGTCAGATTTTCTCTACTTTTGCCTTCTCCAGAATAAATGTTGGTAAATAATCAACAATTATCTTCTTTTATCTTCAGTTATCTCTTTGCTTATGGTCATCATAAGCAATACACAAAGAAAATCCTGTTAAATGATATATGCTGTTAAATGATATATCTTTTCTTTAGTCACATTATGAAATCAATTCCTTTGTTTGCCTCTTTGAAGAATCCATGAACAATGTTTCCATTTAGTTGTCTTCTATTTTTGTTAATTTGTGAAAACATCAACAATGATGTGGTTCAGTTCTTTCAATAATGTCAATTCTTTGCTAATTGGATAATGATCTCACATTTAAAGTGCCTAGAGTTCAGTTAATATTCATAAGATTCTAAAACCTACTGAGTTTTAGCATTGTCTGCTCCCTTTTTTGTTACTCATAAGACTGGAGGGACTTTTAAATGTTTTTGTATTTTAAAGGTTATTATAATCTCTTGAGTTCAACACCTAGAAGAGACTCTATTGGTTCTGACAACAGAATCCATCTTTCATCAGCATTGTATTTGGAGTAAGATGGACTATAGGTCAAATCAATCTATGATAATAGCTCAGTTTATATAATGCAAGTATTAGTTTTGCTCACAGTGCAAACACTATAGTAAAAAAAAGTTAGGCCCACTGTTCTATATTCTCCATTGAATCAGTAAAATATACATTCTAATTCTGTTGAAAGATTAAAAATATTGTGAGCATAAAAATGGGATCTCAGAACCTTTAGTTGCTCTGAATGGAGAGAATTTGAAGAGGAAACAATTGATCAGCAACAACAGAAAACTGGTCAAAAGACCAAAATGAATGCATTTGTAAAATAATGGAAAATATTGGGAAGAGGCAAATGTGTCTGGAGTGGGCTGATAAGTGAACCTTAAAAATAACAAGGCAAGGAACAGATTAGTTGATCAGTGGAATAGATTAGGTTCAAGGGATAAAACAGTCAACAAATATAGCAACCTAGTCTTTGACAAACCCAAAGATCCCAGCTTTTGGGATAAGAACTTACTGTTTGATAAAAATTGCTGGGAAAATTGGAAACTAATATGGCAGAAACTAGGCATTGATCCATACTTAACACCATACACCAAGATAAGGTCAAAACGGGTTCATGACCTAGGCATAAAGAATGAAATTATTAATAAATTAGAGGAACACAGGATAGTTTACCTCTCAGACCTGTGGAAGGGGAAGGTCTTTATGACCAAAGCAGAACTAGAGATCATTACTGATCACAAAATAGAAAATTTCGATTATACCAAACTGAAAAGTTTTTGTACAAACAAAACTAATGCAGACAAGATTAGAAGGGAAGCAATAAACTGGGAAAATATTTTTACAGTCAAAGGTTATGATAAAGGCCTCATTTCCAAAATATATAGAGAATTAACTCTAATTTATAAAAAATCAAGCCATTCTCCAATTGAAAAATGGTCAAAGGATATGAAACAGACAATTCTCAGATGAAGAAATTGAAACTATTTCTAGTCATATGAAAAGATGCTCCAAGTCATTATTAATCAGAGAAATGCAAATTAAGACAACTCTAAGATACCACTACACACCTGTCAGATTGGCTAAGATGACAGGAAAAAATAATGATGATTGTTGGAGGGGATGTGGGAAAACTGGGACATTGATGCATTGTTGGTGGAGTTGTGAACGAATCCAACCATTTTGGAGAGTAGTTTGGAACTATGCTCAAAAAGTTATCAAACTGTGCATACCCTTTGATCCAACAGTGTTACTACTGGGATTATATCCCAAAGAGATTATAAAGAAGGAAAAGGGACCTGTGCAGGAATGTTTGTGGCAGCCCTTTTCATAGTGGCTAAAAACTGGAAACTGAATGGATGTCCATCAGTTGGAGAATGGCTGAATAAATTGTGGTATATGAATATTATGGAATATTACTGTTCTGTAAGAAATGACCAACAGGATGATTTCAGAAAGGCCTGGAGAGACTTACACGAACTGATGCTGAGTGAAATGAGCAGGACCAGGAGATCATTATATACTTCAACAACAATACTATATGATGACCAGTTCTGATGGACCTGGCCATCCTCAGCAACGAGATCAACCAAATCATTTCTAATGGAGCAGTAATGAACTGAACTAGCTATACCCAGAAAAAGAACTCTGGGAGATGACTAAAAACCATTACATTGAATTCTCAATCCCTATATTTATGCCCACCTGCATTTTTGATTTCCTTCACAAGCTAATTGTACAATATTTCAGAGTCTGATTCTTTTTGTACAGCAAAATAACGTTTTGGTCATGTATACTTATTGTGTATCTAATTTATATTTTAATATATTTAACATCTACTGGTCATCCTGCCATCTAGGGGAGGGGGTGGGGGGGTAAGAGGTGAAAAATTGGAACAAGAGGTTTGGCAATTGTTAATGCTGTAAAGTTACCCATGTATATATCCTGTAAATAAAAGGCTATTAAATTAAAAAAATAAATAAATAAAGTCATCTTCATCAAGATAAAATCTTTTATATGGAAAAACAAAACAAAACAAAACAAACAAACAAAAAAAAAACAAGGCATAAGCTTACCAAATTGTAGTAATTTTCTTTTAAAACTGTGAAGCTTCAGATAGGATTATGCTTTCTTAGGTAAAGGTAAAAAAGGGAAGATTTGGGGGATACCTAGTCATTAAAACATTTTTTCCTAGTGAAAGAACTGGTACTGTGAAAGGTACTCCTTCCAACAAATAACCATTAACTTTGTTCAGCATTTCCCCAGACAGGATACATAATGGACGTATGTCAGAGTTTATAAAATGATTGCAAGGCAAATTCAATTTTCCATCTCCCTTGTTTGCATCTTCAAAGAATTTCTTATCCTCACATATCAATTATAGTGACAGAGATAAGAGACAAATCATTTCAATGAATGTAATAGCAAAAGTGATTAGAGGTAAAAAGATATTAACTACACGTGGAAACTATAAATAAAATGCTGAGTCATTCTATTGCAAGACTACTCTGAAATAATCTTAAATTCCCTGTTGACTGAATTCTGACCATTTGGTTTCAGACAAAATGATCTACTTGGATTTAGGGTCAAGGTAGATTCTCCCTTTCTTCTCAAAGGGGCAGAGAATCTTTCTGGTCATGGTTTTCAGGCTTTATGATAGGACAAAGAGATTTCTGCACCTAATTTTTGGGACACAATGCTTATTAAAAGAAAAAAAATTATTGGAGAGGAGAGGAAGCTTGGAAAATTCGTAATTAGTTATCATATCTGATTTTATATGCAGGGCTGACTATTGCCTCATATCACATTTTTTGCTTATGTGAACGTTTTACTTACTCATACCAGCTACTTACTGCCCCTAGAATAAGCCCACTATTTTTCTGCTTCCAGAGTTTTATTCTATACAGCCTGATGGACATCAAAATGACCTAATTTTTCAATGTGCTCTTGAGGACAATCACTATTAGATGGGCTCAAATCTCCACATTCTAAAGTAATTTTTGAATGAATGTAACAGTAAGTGTCAAGGACTGGATATAAAAATACTAGAGCAAAGACAGTGTCTGCCCTCCAGGAGCTTACATTGCAACTTACATTGCAACCTGGGAGAGGACATACATGGGGTGTGGCTGCAGGGAGGACAATGAATAGAGGCTAATATTCTTTCATGAACAGTGCTAGAGTTTTGATCAAGTATTCATTGAGTTCTTTAGCTCCAAACTAGGGAGGAGCAATAAAGTGAAACTTCATTGGGAAGTGCTTCTATTAGGCCAAGTGAGGCTGCCGCAGTTGGGCAGGGAGTAGGAGATGCAAAGATTAAAATCTTGGAATGATGACTCCAAATAGTTTGACATAACAACCTATTAAAAAAAATATGAAGAATGTTCATTGTCCACATTTGGATACATAGCCCAATAATGATTCTATCTTGGACATGTACTACAGAAGGGCACATCAGCTGGAAACAGAACTGAATAATAGAAAGAATGTCTCATTCAGGAAATTATATAACACTTTTTAATGAACCCAAATTCCTTGGCATAAAAATTCATTTTTTTAGAAACATGATTCTGTTACATAGTTTCAAATTAAGAAACATCAAAATCTCTAAAGAATTAAAATGGCAAAATACAATAGAGTGATGAAAACAGACATATTAGCATAGCAGATATTCAGGAAGTGGATGATGAAAGGAGATAGACTTAATCAAGTAATAAGGGTGAAGTAAGACAAATGGACAATCTATGTTTTACACTGGTATTCATGGAATGCTTAAAGATCTGGACGTAGTTTTCCATTCATTAGGTAGATCTTTTGTGGAGGATTTATGGAAGTATGAGTGCAAGAGCTACAGAAGATGAAAAGTTGTAGACAGTTTATGATTTGAACCAATGAAGAGAGCACTCACATTGATCTGATACTGACCTCATAAACTACTGAATCAAATTCCTGGAACATTCTCTTCCCAACCAATCTTTCTGTTCTCCTTTGGAGACCTATAATAAATCTCATTATCACCATGATACCTAGCCAGTCATAATTACTAGTATTTTTGAGTGCCTAAATCACTTATTGCCATCCACAGGTTAATCCTGTAGTACACTGTGACATCTTTTGTACTTTCTTGCATTGTTCTTCAACTCTAGCATTCAATATTTCATTGCTTGCATAAGGATGTGAGGCACAGCCCATTGGAGAAACTGAATATTTACTCACTGATTATACAGGGTGCAAAATTGGAAATGGAACATAAAGCATTTGTAAAGTATAAAAACATACTATGTTAATGAAAGAAAGAATGAAGGAATGGGGTGAGGGAGGAAGGGAAGAAGGAAGAGAGGGAGAAAGGAAGAGAATAAGGAAGGGAGGAAGGAAGGAAATGAACAAGATGAGGTGAGATTTCTCAGGATAGTTGTGAAAATTGAGTAAGGCTTCATCTCCCCCAAAGTTAGAGTAGGCCTGAAGGTCCTTGAGCATTGATCCAAGGGCATACATAAATCCCCTTCCTGCTATCCTTCCATGACATCATTTTCTCCCTACTTCAGTCAAACATGGGCAACCATGTACTTATTCACCAAGTTCAATTTCTTGGGTAGTTCCCGACTTTAGAATGTAAGATCCTCAGCCAATGAGGATTATGGTCAGTGGTGGGAGGGGTATTTGCATTTGGGATTATTTAAGTTTCAAACCTGTCCTGAAAGGTGCCTCCTCCCTTCAACTGCAAACTCAACGACTGGAACTCTCGATTCTCGCAAGAACATACAATAAACTTTTGCTTTGCTCCTAGAGATCTCTCCAGCTTTTTTTTTTTTTTTAATGATGACCTCTCACCATTCTGAGCCACCCAGATGGAAGGAAAGAAAGAGGAAGTGAGGGAAGGAGGAAGAAAGGAAAGAACGAAGGTCACACATTTAGGAATATAGTTAGGAGGTACTGGGGCCCAATTTGAACTTAGGTCTTCTTGAAGCCAGGCCCAGATCTCTGAGCATTGTGGCATCTAACTGCCTAATGGCTAGCTGAATGATAAGCCATGTCCTTTGTGGCCTCCAGAAAGCCAGATAGCTCTGTAGTTAGCTGTGTGGTAGAATTGGTTCTAGTGTTTTCCAGTTGTGGAAAAAGGGCCAGAGAGTCCAGTGGAGTGATTTGTCCAGCAAAAATGTTGCACCCAGGATGAGCAGTATGAAAACACCATGAAAAGAGAAAGAACCCACAGGTTTTCTTTGCCACATAGATTGCTCACTGACATTCCCACTGACAAAGCATGCATTTGCCAGAGAGCGTGCCCCAAGGATAATATTTTGCTACTACTGTGTAAGATCAGGACAAGATGTACTACTGTAGGGGATTTCAATCCGTGCTTTTCCACTGAGGTAACTGCACTAATTGCGCTAGTGAGTGTTTATGAATCATAGTTTTGAGGGTAAACTCCCAAAGTTGCTTGGACTAAAACATAGAATGAGTTACGTGAATAGTTTGTTTCGGTGCATAGGTATTAAAGATAATCCCATGACTTTGTTTTGGTGGTAAAAGCTGAGTGATAAGTTTATGAACTAATTCAGAATCACAAGATCTAATGTCAGCAGAGACCTCTTAATAGCTGTACATTCCAATCCATACTCAGAATAGAATCTCCAATAGAACACCACCACTACCACCACCACCACCACCACCACCACCACCATCACCATCACCATGATATTATCATCATCACTCACTATCGCCCAGCACCATGCTAAGCCCTTCACAAAGGTTATCTCATCTGATTATCAAACCAATTCCCATTTTATAGATGAGGAAACTGGAGCAAGCACCTAGATTAAGAGATTTGCCTAAAGTCACACACAGCTAGTAACCATTTGAGGCTGGATTAAAGTCAAGTCCTCCTGACTTTATGCACAGTGCCAGCTGGCTGCTCCTATAACATACATGATTAAATGACCATTTGCTCTTTAACTGAAGACCTCCCGTGACAGGACACCTGGGTGTTTCATTCTACTTTTGCACTAAGACCGCAAGTTATACATTCAAGTGATATACTCTCTGCAGAGGAACAAGAGATGTACATGTACACTTATACCAAAGATGTCCCATGCCACTGCCATCCCAGGTCCAGTTCTCAATTCTCCCTCCCCTTTTGCTTGGGTTGGGACTGAGGGTGGGGAATGATTTTTCAGACTGAGGGTGAAAAAAGGAGAAGCCTCTGTTAGGGAAGGACAGGGCATCAGATAAAGATGTTCAAACAGTAAAGTATCATGCCTTACAGAAAGTCAGACAGCATTTTACTTTTTTAGGAGAGGATCAGTAGAGATGGTCAGAACCATCCCTGGGCATTTTTCCTCATCTCTTACTTCTTTTCCTTTATTGAAAAAAAACCTTATTGATGCATGAACTCAGTTCTGAATGAACTGCCTCATAGAAGTTAAGTGCATGTAAAGTCCTCAAAGGAAAGATGAAAAAAACAGGTTGGCAGGTTTATAAAGCTTGCCTGAGTTTGACCTCAGAATAGAAATGTCTAATCTTTGGAGAGTTCAGCCCATTCTTTCTCCAGTGTGCACCTGGGCCTCAGGAACTACCTATGAAAAATTCATGCAGTGATGCTTCCAACAATCCCACCTATGTCCTTAACATCTGCTGAATGTAAGTCACATTAAAACTTCAAAGCAAATTCACAATCCTACTTGGCAGTAAATCTTCCTAGTGACTAGGTGAACTATTAGTTCAGTACAACACTCACCCCTTCCTGACAGGAATTATCTGTGCAAAACCTGGAGTAATTTATCTTTTTTTCCCCATACAAACATAGGAGAAAATGCTGGAAGATGTTATCATCAACTTAACAGTCACAAAAACAGCAGGTGGTATCATTACAGTATTGCCTTTTATTTCCAGCACTTATGTTTGTTATCCAAATTCTTTTTATCCTTTCATTTCTTTAGATGGCAATAGTAGCCAAACTATTACTAAGTACCAATGTGTGTGTGTGTGTGTGTGTGTGTGTGTGTGTGTGTTAGCCTTTAAATACACATTTTTCCTTTTGAGAAGCATTAGTATCTTTAAAAACCTGAAATGCATCTTCCTGTCTGTTAATTGGGTGATAATATATCAATTAGGTGACTAAGTTTTCCTTCAAAGCTAATTTAGGTTCTCTACTTCATTCCACCAATGCTGCTGCTACAGAATAGATGTTTTGTTATTGTAACTGGAACAACATGACACCTTCATATTTTAAATTAATTATAATATGAACAAACCAGGAGTTTAATTTCCAGGCCCAACTATTCCAATCTTATCCACCACACAAAGATTTCCTTCTTTATATTCTGTGTATTAGAAGAAAATTTATCTTCGTTAAATGAAAACTGGCCGTATTATCTTTTGACTCTTCAGAAATGTTGGCTGGGAAGTTTAAAAAAAAAAATGTCATCAATCTTGTTTTATGTTTTTCACAAAGCTTGCATCAGAAGGGAAAAAAGAGAGATGTCCAAGTCTGCAGAACACACTATGTCCTGCTAACATTATGAATGGATCTTGAGGATATCTAATTTACTAACAAACCTAGGAAGGTGATGTACCCTTCAGTATTTCATAGCTTAACAAGAGATCTGGTGGTTGAGGTCCTAGGCTTCAATTGCTTACCAATAGGATTTAGGGGGAAAAGTGGAAAACTACAATGGCCTATGAAAATTTATCAAGAACTCTGTGTTTATTTTTTTAAATTAATTTATGGTGAGGAGATAAATACCTACATATTGTTAAACACTGAGCCAAAATTTACAAATGAATAATAAATTTCTCAGAAATTTATTCCTTTTCCTTTTTCTTCTTGTTTCCAGCTTTTATTTTTATTTTTGACATTTTACTGCTCATTAACACCTCCTCCAGGTTGTGAGCATATGAAGTATATGGAAATCAAGCACAATTCAAATAATTAAAATATTTATAAGCAGCATCTGGTCAATTTTGTTACTTTGAACATGGAAAATAATGCCTGAAATTAAATGTTAAAATTTCTATAGATTTCAATCCACCCTACTTATAGAATGATATTAGAATCTTTGTGTCAACACAATTTTTTTTAATTTAAAATTTTCTTTTATTAATTTGTAGACTCTAGGGATGTAGGAATCTATTGGGTAGTCTAATAATTCTGATAGTAACTAGAATCTTCCTAAATTTATTAATTTTATTTTCTTTTAGCATAATGAAATCAATTTCTTTTTTCACTTTTCAAAATTTAACCTCTCTTGACTTGTTATCTTTCTGGGTTTTATTCTACAGTTGTTTCTGAGAACAGTCAGTTAAATTTAAGTAGAACTAGTATTGCATTTATAGAATCTGAAACTGAATGCCACGACAATAATCTAGTTTATATGCATTTCATTTAGTGCAATAACATAATTTCTGTATTATTATCTGGAAATTTTTTTCCCCAAATAACATTAGATTTTAGCTTATTCCACTGTCCTGGATTATTTAGACATCTATATTGTCCCATGCAGTGAATTTTTTTGAAGTAATCAATGGATCTAAATCTTTGAGATACTTAAAACCCCAGAACCAATAACAAAGAGTTCCAAAGGATCATAAAAGATTATATTTATATCCAGACTGGCACATGTTCTTGTTATGATGGCTTGATGTTTTCCTATGAATTTTGGAGGCTTGGATCTATAATTGTATCAGTATAAGGAACTCTGTAAGTAGCCACTGAAACAGTAGTCATCATGGCTACAGATATGCATTCATTTGAGAGATGCCTGGGCAACAAGAAGTGTCATGAGTGGTAGGATCTGGACTCAAGATTTCCTGATTTTAATGCCAGCTTTCTTTACTCCACAACACACTGCCTCTCCTTCTCCTGTGATATTTTAATTGTCAGGTCCCTAGGGATTAAGTCTAAGGGAGATGGAGAGGGGACTTATACAGACTACTCTTGGAATAAAACAGCATTGCTAAAATTCATTTCTGTTAATCATACATCCTTCTGTCCCCATTTCCCACTCTTGCACAAGCTCTCCCCCCAAAATGTAACAAAACAAAACAAAAGGAAAAAAATCACTTAAGTAAAAGCCCTTATGTAGTCATCCTATGAATGAAGCTAGATTGGATCCCCTCCAACCAAATTACATAACTTATTCCTTTTCATTTTTTAAAAAAGCTGGTAGTTACAACTAACTCCTGGAATCTAATCATAATATTGTTAAAGCTTACAATTCAGTATGATAGTTTCCTAAATTGTGTTTATTCAACATTAAAGTACATTTTATACCATGAAGACACCAAGATATTTAAATGTTAAAAACCAGGATACATAAAAACTTTTTTGATACATAAACAAATCTTAATATCCAAAGTCATAACCAAAGAGCTATGTCAGTATTGAGTATCCTGTTTTTCTCTAAAGAAACTAGCCATTTGCCACTAAGACTAGGCTTATGAGCCTTTTTATAGAGGTCAAAATTTTAAAGTAAATTTCCTTCATAAAACTAAATTTACAAATGGGATCTCTTCCATGAATCACACTGTGGCATAGTTAAAATGAATTATGGAGAATATCTCTTTAATCAGGTAGAAAAATAGATTAATTATTATGTACATTTAATACAGTTTATTTTAGTTCAACTCAAAAGGAATTTTCCTAAGAATTTTCTTGCTGCACCAGATAGACATAATCGTTTTAGCTCTTCTAGTCCCAATTAGGACTCATAAATCCCTGTTACTTGAGAAACATTTTTAAAAAGAAAAAAAAATCACAAATCTATAAAAGCAAGAGCATAAAACTGTTCATAAAAACTCAAAGAACTTTCATTTACAAACATTATATGAATCAACATTTCCTAGAATAACCAAATATCATTTTTAAAGAAAGACATATGTTAAAAGTTTTACCCATATGTTTTTGGCATTCAACTGATATTAGAGATAATCAGGTTAACTAAAGAAACATCCTATTTTTATGCCATTGTCAATTAAATCAAGTTATTTCTTTTTAATAGCATCATTCAAGCTTTCATTTAGCATTTTAAAAACTCACTTTCTATGCTCAAATAAGTGAATGGGCTTGTCTTATTTTCTCCATTTTTTTCATTGACAGCCTGGACGTAATAACCTCCGGAATCACTTGCTTTTGTTGCCAAGATCACCAGCTGATTCTCCAGGGTTATGGCTCTGTTTAAGAAAGCAAAGGATATATCAACTCACTAACAAGGCTTCTCATTTTCTATGTCAAAAATAAATTTCCAGATCATCCATACAAGGATACTCAAAATTAAAAAAAAAAAAAAAAATGGGGGGAAATTAAAGAGACCTTGAGAGAGAAAATAAATCTCTGAGAAAGCTTTAAGGAAATTTAGATTGTTTACCCTTCTCTATTTAAACTTTGATAAATACTTACAGATTAACATCCAGTGGATTATAATACTAGGAAGAAAAATTAGGGAAAAAAAAGAGCCCTTTGGTAGAGTATCAATAACTGAGAACAGCAAGGGACATTTCAGTGATGTAAAAAAAATTAATTTCCTTTATGGTGTTCATCTTTCATACTTCTAATAAAATTTTCTTTAAATTACTTCTCAGTCTTATTTTTTTCAGATAGATCATAACTACTTACCTTATTTTCTGCACACAAAACAAAAGTCTTCCCTATAAATTCATATACAAAACTTGTACTTTACACCAAATGACTATCCAGGTATCCTTCCATATCACAGGGGTTAGAAATGTAACCACACTCCCCAAACTGGAAAATGGTGGAAAATTTTTTGACCCTTCCTTTGTACATGAGAAAAAGTCTGAATTAAAGACAAAATGTTGTATCTTTGCATGTATTTGGAAAAGAATGCTATTAAAAACAACAACAACAAGATGTGTTGGTTTTATACATCACTGTACATATATACTGTACATTTCTGCAATTCTAAACATTTTCTGTCATCTGCTGGCCTTCTCATATTATCTGTGGTTTCCACAAAACTCCCACCAAAAGCCCATTTAATTTCTTATCCCAAAGGGCAATTTAACAAAAGCAGAGATGAGGAAAGTCTTGATGTAAAAAAGATGTAATTCAATTCACTAAGTGAGTGTTATGCAAAAAGCACGGTGGATGCAAACACCAAAGTACAATACTCCCTGGTGTCAAGGAACTCTCATTCTCTACCAGACTCTATGTAACTCTACCAGAGGAAACAACACGCACACAGAGAAGTAAATATAATGTAATTGTAATTGGGGTAGGAAGAGTGAAGGGGAATGATTTAAGGTTTCATGAAGGAAGGAATATTGACTCTGAAATGAATGATGATATGGATTTTCAGATGTCATTGCATAAGAAAGAAATACTTGCTATTCAATAAACATTTATTAAACACCTCCTATGTGCCAAACACTGTCTTAAGGCTGAGGATACAAAAAAGAGGATATTCTTTAGGAAACTCTTTTCAGCATAAACTTACTATTATTGAACCTGACTACCACTTACCAACACTTACTTTACTATTTTTCTCTTAAGAAATATTTTGCTTATCTTGGATAACCAGGTTCAATTTTTGAATAAAGAGAAATGTCTCTTCTTGTACACAATCCGGAAAGGAATAAAGCTAGGAAGACTAAGTACACTGGGTGGGCGCCCTGTAGTGTACTTACAGGAGCACTTGGACAGGAATAACAAGAAACGGGCAAATATGAGTTGGCATCAATCAGCACTGTGGGAGGGAGCATTCAAATCACTGAACTCACAGATTCAATTGAGAATGAGCATACACACACACACACACACACACACACGCGCGCGCGTGCGCGCGCGAGCTTCCAGAATTTCATCATGTCTCCCTTTCATCTCTCCCCTTTTATCCACTAACATGAACATAACTCTAATGCAAGTCCTTTCCACTGCTCACCCAAATTATTGCAATAGCCTCTTAAGAGCTACTCTACCTCCAATTTCTGTCCTCTCCAATTCATATTTCACAAAGCTATGAAAGGGAAATCACTAAAGAATGAGTCTGACCCTGTCATATACCTCTCAAAAAGCTCTAGTTCCTCTCTGCCATTAAAAGTCCTGCCCAATCTAGCTCTCACCTAATTTTTAAGATGTTACATGTCACTCTCCTTCAAACACTATAGTCCATTCCAACTGGCTAATTTGCCATTTATCACACATAACATTCTATCTCCAGTCTCTGTGACTCTGCATATATTATGTTCTATGACTGGAATTCACTCACTCCTCAACATTACGTCTTCTATTTCTTAGCCTCCTTCAAAGCTCACTTCAAATGCTGCTTCTGAAATGAGACTTTTCCTGATCTTTTTCAGCTGTTAGTGCCTCCCCTTTACATTTTGTTTATATTTCACATCTACTTGTGTACATAAATGTTATTTCTCCAATAGCATGTCTGATTCATTATTGTCTCTGAGTCTCCTAATGTCTAGAATAATAAGCAATTCAGGAATATTTGTTGATTTGTAATGAAAAAGAAAAAAGTAATATGTATTTTAAAAATACTATAAGCATAAATTTATTTTCTCTCTGTCAATTTCCCCTTTTATGTAAAACAAATAAACACACAACATATGGAAAACCTCCAAGTAGAATAGAAATAAAAGGTGTTATCAGGGAACTAAATGAGATGAAGAAAAATAGGCTGGTTCTGTGGTAGGGAAAAAAGGAACATCTGAATATTCACTGATATTCCCACAATGTCAAAAGAAAGCAAGGGAGTTTATCAGCACATTGAGTGAATATCACATGTTGTACTTATGGGAAAATATGGACTAGATTCACAAGGAATGGGCAAGCAGAGATGGATTGGGATCTATACTGTGGAAAGGTCAAATTAGTGACAGTAGATCCATTTGAGCACCAAAAAATATAATTCTTATTATATTTGCAGAATTTCATCATTATTCTTTCCTCCATCCCTATGCACATGGCAATTCCTCTCCCTTTACTAGATGGACAACTTCTGGTGGTAGGCTATTCCTTAGTTAGCAAATATCCTGTTACCAAGCCTAGAGTCAAAACATTTTTTTATCTTGGAAGGTTTTAGCAAAGCTTGAGTTTCTAATTGCATAATGTTTATCTAGTAAATATTATATAAATGTTATGTAGTATTATTATAGGTATATCATATAAGTATGTGTATATAATTTTTTTATTGATTTTATTACAAATATTTAATACCATGCATTTGTTTCTGAGCCCAACAAATGATTGGTTCAATATTAATTTTAAGTACTTTCTTTTGGTAATCTTCTATATTTTTGATACTGAAAAATATTCATCTTTGATATTCTAATTGTTGTTGGAATTAATATAAATACTTACTAGCTGGGTGACACTGGATAGGTCACTTAACTCTGTCTCTGTTTGCTTATTTACAAAATGAGTTGGAGAAGGAAATGGCAAACCACTCCAATATCTTTGCCAAGAAAACTCCAAATGGGTCACAAGAAGTTAGGCACGATTGAAAAATAACTAAATTAAATGATCTGAAAGGGGTCTTAGAAACTCATCTATTCTTATTCCTTCATTTTACAAATAAATAGATTGAGGCCAAGAAAATTGAAGTGATTTGCCAAAATTACATAATTATTAAGTAGCAGGATCAACACATGAATCTTTTGGTTCTAGTCCCTGCTTTCTGTTACCTCATAGTCTGATAATTCATCCTAAAGGAGAAATTCTAATCACCAGTCATAAATATTCTATAGAACAGCTCCCTTTCCAGGGAATGGGAGATCAGTAGAGTAATCTACAATTTCAATTGGACAACAATTTCTTATATGGATCAGGCTGTAAGGAGTAAAATAATCTTTCTTTTCTAGGGATCCATAGATTTCTATTAGATATCTAATTAATTAGATATATAATTAGATATATTAGATTGAGATTTAAAGGTGTGATACCTTAAAAAGATACAACTGAATCCTTTGCTGCTAACCTTTAGTTTTAAGTCTAGCTTATAGTTCCATATTCATTAACACCAACTTAGCAGGCAGCCTGTTTATCTGTCAGAAATACCTGAACTTGCTTGTCCAGTCCCTGATGGAAGACAGGGGAAAATAAGAGACCCTTTAGGGCCAGGATTCTGAGAATTGACCTCCTCTTTTCAAATCAGTTCAGCACATTTCAATTTCACTAAAAGTGTATTAACTATCTGCTACAATACAAGGCACAGTGCTTGGCGTTGTTGTTAAAAAGACACAACTGTCCTGACTTAAGTTTCACCTAATCTGCTTGATGATAGGAAATGTCTTGTTTATTTTTAACACCTAACAAAATAATTAACACACAATAGGGACTTGATAAATATATATAAATGGAATTTAAGAAGGACCTGATCTGAAGGAAGTGAGCTGATCTGAGATAATTTATGAAAGAAAATTGAATGTTTTAGCACTGACTGAATGAGAGAGATCAGAAAGGAGAGGGAACAGGGACTCCTGATTCTTTAGATTAGGTGATTTAGAGAATTATAAACTAATCCAGGACCACTCTAAACCTACAAAATCTGAGGAATCAGATAACAGTTGCAACTATGGAAGATAAGGGAAAGTTGATTTAAGATTTCAAGCTACAATCCTACGAAGAGCAAAAAGAAAAGGAGGCAAGGGATTCAAGGATAGATGATTTAAGGAGGAGAAGACAGGAGTTGAGTCTTTGAAAAATTAAAAATGAGCAGCAAGTACTTTTGAGGCACAGAGATTATGCAGATAAACTGAGGTGGGTAACTAATAGCCAATAATCTAGTTTAGTTGCAATAAAAAATGCATGGAAAAGATGGATATGAAATAAAACTTCATCCACAGATTGGAAATAAGACTTTGGCCAACCTTAAGAAGGACTCTGTATTTTACTCTAGAAACAATAGAGTCATAGATTTAGAAAGTCAGTCAGGCAATGAACATTATTAAGTGCCTGTTTTTTGCCAGGAAGTGTGCTAAGGGCTAGGGATATAAATTAGAAAAGAAAAAAAAAAAAAAAAAAAGCCAAGCCAAACCAAACCAACTAGTTCCTGCCATCAAGGAGTTTATAATTTAATGGAGAAAAGACAACGCACAAGAGAAAATAAAATCAGTGAGAGAGGCTGGATGACCTGGGAAGATCCCTGTTGTGGGGCTGTGGGGGGAAAAAAAAATCAAAGTCCCAAAGTAATATACAGCTACATGAGAAATAAGGAGGGAGACAGTCTGAGTTGAGCTCCCCTCTTAGATAGAAGTTTGGGATGGCTCCATTTCCCAATCAGAGGGTCAGAAAGACTGCATGAGGTGAAGAACTAAGGCTAATGGGATCATGCAGGGTGATGGATGTTTTCCCACTGATGAGCTTCCTAGAACATAGAGGAAAAATCAGAGAAATTTTACCTAAGAGGACTTTTAGTCAAATGGTTCATCTTACCTAATGGGAAGCTGAGTTCAATAAAAGTTAAATGATTTGCCAAATATCATACAGGTGCAAAAGCTCAAATTTGAACCCAGGTTCTTTGCCTAGAAATTTATCACTGTTATAGCTTTCTACCACAAGAAAAAGCTGCTGAAAGTTTTTGAGGTGGGTGATATCATGGTCAGAGTAAGAATATTTTAGCAGCTATGTGGAATAAAAAAGGTATAAGGAGAAGTGATGAGAGCCTAAACTATGATACATGTTGTGTAAGTAAAAAGAAGACAGATTATGTATTGTGCCACACTTTTCTTTTATTGTCCTGCCTCAGTTTCCTTCAATTGTCCTATCTCAGTTCCCCTAAATTGCCCTGCCTCAGTTTCCCTAAATTGTTCTGTCTCAGTTCTGTCTCAATCCCCCTGGTTGCAACCCACTTTTCTGTTCATTAGGACTGAGACAATTAGGGCTGTGGAGATCTGACCACTCTGGCATTCCAAAAAAATCATAAAACTCCAGATGTCCTATCTCAGCTACCTAATTGGCATCCTCTACCTCTATCTCTCCAGACTTCCTGTCTCTAGCTGACTACCTCCTTCATTCCCAATTTATCCGAATTTATGGTCTTATCTCCAACCTGTTAGAACTGTATTGATGATCTGTTCCTGGACATTCCAGCTCACCAGTGTTTGAACACCACCCCTTGCCTTTGTCTACCCTGATTGCTAGAGCCCTATAAAAATCATTGGAATCTCACATGCGATGCTGAATTCTTTGAGCAGAAAATCCAATTCAGCCCTCGGGGCAAAATGGATTCTGCTCTGCCTCTCTCCCTCTCAGAAATTCAAATAAAATATTAAAAACTCTCTAATCTCTATCTTGCCTCAGTTTCTCCAACATTACATATGGAAGATGTGGAAGTAGCATCAACTGGGATCTAGCAACTGACTGAATGTGGGAAGAAAATGGTAAAAAAAGTGTCTAGGATTACATTAAGGTTATGGAGCTGTATTACTGAAAGATGCTACCATTGTCAACAGGAAAAAAGAATGGTTGGAGGAGGGGCAGATATATAGAAAAAGATAATAAATTCTGTTTTAGATAGACTGATTTTGAGAGGCTCTAGAGACAAACAGATGAATACATTTGAAAGTTAGTTATAAATATGAGATGAGTTCTAGATGAAGGCTAGTAATAAATAAAACAGGAAATTTCCTACATAAAGATAATAAATGAACCCATGGAAATAAAAGAGGTTCCCAAGAAGCAGAGTATGGAGGAAGAAGAAGATTCATGACACTGTCTGAAGTATAACCACACTCACAAAGTAGAAAGTGGTTGTTCAATCACCAAAGGAGATTGAGAAAATGAAGATATACAGGTAGAATGAGCATCAGGAAAAAACAGAGTTATCAAAGTCAAATAGCTAGAAGAAGAGACTATTTATAACTAATAAGTACTAGAGGCTGGTTTTGAACTCAGGTCTTCCTGACTCTGGGTCTAGTACATTGTATCTTCTCACTGCCTCAGTGTGCACTTAAAGGCTGGTAGTTGTTACCAATGCAGATGCTTGGGATTCTACTTCTTACAGGTCTCAAGATCAGGCAATATACAGACTTGCTAAAACTAAGTGAGGTCAAACCTGCCAGCAAGATTAAGTTTTACTACCAATCTTTTACCTATACTGCTCATTCTTATAGAATGCTACTCAGTGAAGAAAAAAAATACTATGCCTTTGCTGAGGGCTCATGTCTTAAGAGTAGAGAATATGTGATTTGGAAGAATCGGGGCTTTTCTGGGGGAAATTATAGTTGTTCTGGATGTCTAAGAACATTAACAAGAAGACATTTTTAACAGAGACTGGCATAATCTCTTTTTATCAGAGATCACAGCTGGCCATATGTAGGATTGGAAGTGACAGCAGAAAAATAACTCAAGATATTTTAGAATTGGCTTAAAAGTCTGAGGTTTATATGTTCAACATTATCTTTGACTCCTCATTGTCTCTCATCTGATAGATCCAATTAATTTTCAAATTTACCATTTGTTCCTCCTCAATACCTCTCTCATCCAACTTTTTCTACTCACACAACTACCACCATAGTGCAGGACCTTATTTCTTTTTGTCTGGTCAATTCCAAATGGTTTTTCCACCTCAAGTCTCTCTTGACTCCAATGCATCCTTTGTGTGGATGTCAAAGATATTTTCTTTAAATGCATATACTAGCATGTTACTGCCTACTCAGTAAACTCCAATGACTCATTATTAGCTCTTGGATTTATACAAATTCCTCTTTGGCTTTTAAAATACTTTATAACTTGATTTTGATTTATTTAAAAAGCTTTATTGTACATTATTCCCCTTCCCACCTCTTATAGTCCAGTCAAAAGTTCTTCACCATTTTTTTACACACTTTAAACCATTTTCCATGCAGATGCCAAGCTCTATGCCTGTCATACACTCTGGATTCTGCCAGCTTCTCCACTTCTTCATACTTGATGAAGCCAAAGCTCTTCCGATTCTACACAAAGTGCTGTATATAGTCACCAAACTCATTTTCTCCTCCAGAGCTATTGATGTGGGAAAGATTCCAATCTTTGATTCCCAACCCCCCCTAGTTAATGTTAATTTGCCAGCCATGTGAGGACCCTCTGTCCACTGGACCCTCTGTCCAGTGCCCTCCTTATCTCTACCTTCACCTATCTCCTACTTCTAAACTCAGTAATAAACCTCTTTTACCAATCTAGCTCTCGGGCTAATAAATGCTTTTATTAGGGACTCAGGCGGCTACTAGACCTCATTTACCGCCATATTCTTGCGCCGAATCCAAGGGGGTTGCAGAGGAGCTCTGTTTGACTCCCTGTACCCCAAACCTGCCACTAGACCTCAACTAAATCCTAATTTCATTTAGGTACCCCAAATCTATACCTCAACACTATCTGGACCCATTGTCTAGATACAGATCAGAAGAACTAGAGATGGCTCTGGATGCAGTGGAACACGTTAGCCTTTTTAAGATAAGATCATTTAGCAGGTGTCAGTTTGACCAAAGCAAAGCCCAATCAGTAAGAAATGAGGCAGGAAAGAACTTCTTTTACCTAGTCAAAAAAAAAAAAAAAAAAATTATTCTGAAAAGGGAAAACCCTCAGGGTTTCTGGCCAAAACAGAAACCACAGCTATTTGAATGCGCTGGGAGCTAATCAGGGCTCAAACAATGACCAAGTGGAAATAGGCCTTGGGCCTATTGTTAGTCAATCAAAGAGAGTCTGACTGATTTGGATTTAAGGCTTAGTCCTAGCAAGTAAATCCCAAAATAATTTGCAAGGGAGATAACATCTCTACAATGGGTCATAGCAGTCACAACAATTTATCCAGGAAGGGCCACAACTCACTTTCACCTTCAAAGTGATTCTTGACTCTAAGTCCCTCTACCTATATACTTTGAAAAAGATTTGTTGATACCTTTTTTTAAACCATAAACATTTTCTGATCTCCTCTCTCCTTCATTAAAGTGGGTATAGGGCTAAGGAGAGGGATGGAGGAAGGAATTGGATTTGAAATGAAAACTGGTTCAAATACTACCCTCTTGTCATTACCTGTATGACTGTAGGCAAATCACAATCAATTTCCCTATCTGTATAACATGGGAGTTCTTTCTATTCTTCAGATTCTAGATCAAAGATTCTTTGATCTATAGTTACCATTTTATTAAGTGTGGAAAAAATTCTTTTTTGTGATTAAAATGAAATTTGTAATTAATAATGCATTTGAGAGTATACCTACTTACACCAGAGCCAAGGGATAGCTATCTTAAGATAGTCATGTGTGGTTCAGACAGCATTTAATAAAAAAAGCTGGAGAGATCTCTAGAAGCAAAGCAAAGGTTATTATACGATCTCTCGGAGAATCGGGTATCCCACCCATCGAGCAGACAATTGAAGGGAGGAGGCACCCTAGGGGGCAAGGTCAACACTTTTTATCCCTAATGCAAATACCCCCTCCCACCACTGACCCTCATCCTTATTGGCTGAGGATCTCACATTCTAAACTCGGGAACTACCCAAGAAATTGAACTTGACCAATAAGTACATAGTTGCCCATATTTGACCTAAACAGAAAGACACTGATGTCACAGGAGGATAACAAGGGGACTTAAGTATGCCCTTGGGGGATAGCAGGGAGGGGACTTAAGTATGCCCTTGACTTGATGTTTAAAGTCCTTCAGACCTACACAAACTTTGAAATAAATGAAGCCTTACTCGATTTTCACAACTGTCTTGAAAGATCTCACCTCATCTGATTCAGTCATGTAGGGAAATACCAAGGACAGTTATACATGTATAGTTTATTAAATTACTCTATGAGTAATTACTAGGTACCTGCAAAGGCTCATTTAGTATGGAATATTATAGGGACAGGTTATAATAAAAGTGTTCTTTATTCATTGATTCAAATATGTGCTAGAGAATGCCGGATAAACAAATGATATTGGATCACCAAATTATCAGCATAATATAAACTCAAAACTATAACTTACTTGCTTCAGACTCTACGTAAAACAAAGCCATCTATTCACAAGCAGAGTACAACACTTTCGTTAAAAAACACTTCTAAGAAGAAACCTATTTTATCCATCTAATACAAACACACACAAAAAACCTACAAGATTTTAGTACCAGAAAAATCTCTGGTTTCTTCTAAACTTCTGTTTATGTCTTATAAACCATGTTGATCCATCTCCTCTAGAACTGATACGATCTAGCAATCTTGTACGAGAAATGAAGAGATTACAGGCACCTGTAGATATAATAGTTAAGAGATTACATACAGAATATTTGTTTAGGAGAAAATATCTACCTATATCACAATGAAATAAACAGATCGTCATAACAACAGTATGCCCTAAGTTTTCTAGTTGTTAATGTAAGACATTTTGTCTATTTCTATTTATTAAAAAATATTTTTTAATAATACTTAGTTTTTCTTACACTTGATCAAACATCCATAATATTTTTTTTGTGATTATCATATTCATGATCATGGGGTTTATAGGGATGTGGGCAGATCTTACTCTGAAACATAATAAAAGATATTCATCAATTTTTAGTGGACACATTAAAAAAGTATAAGTGAAATATGAGAATATAAGACTTTTTTTTTTCTGATAGCAAGTATTATAAACTCTGGAACTTGCCATCAAAGTTGAAATTTTTTTTTTTTTCTAAAGAAATATTCAAAAAGAAGATGCAGAAAAGCTTAAATGTGTCCTGCCAGGAGGCAGAGAGATTAACTAAATGAGCCCTTGTGGGTTCCTTCCTTTTGCTGCTGACTCTCTAATAAGAGGTTCCTAAAATCAGTAAAATGCGTTTCATTTCCTTTAACAAAATTCTATATATAATTTAGTCCAAGATATTTTAGTCAAACAAACATATATTAAGCTTGTACTACATGGAAGTTAGGTGTGAAATTTGGGGAGGGAAAGAGACAGGTAGAGAGAAAGGCAAGACAGAGAGAGAAGTGAGGGGGAGAGAAAAGGAAAGACTCAGAGAGAGACAGACAAAGACAAAGAGAATATAAATAACTAGGAAGATTAGCTTTAAAAACTTCAGCCAAAAATCATATTCTTTCACAATCTTTTAGATATGGACTAATTATAAGCCATTTATAAATATAGTAGTGATCAGAGAATTATAAGGAATATTAAAAACAAATCAATGATGGGTTAGCTACCTATGAAAACAAGCAAAGAAAGTTAGCACAAGGAAAACAGAACCCAAAAGATACACTTACAATGCTTATTGCTATCAAGTTTTCCATCTGAATCTCTTCCATCTTCTCTTGATCATTCTAAGTCCGTAAGACAGTGTGAAAAAATTAGTTTTCTCAACTCATGCATAAAAGTCTATTCCCAGCAGGCAGAGCCAAGATGATGGAGAAAAGCAAGGAAGTTGCCTAAACTCTCCCCAGTTTCAATCCAAAACAATATTAAATCAACATAAAGAACCTACAAAATGACAGAGGGAAATAATTTTTCACCTTAAGAGAACTCAAAAGGACTTCAAGAAAGGACTGATTCACTTGGTTAAAAGGGGAACCAAGCCCAGTATCTGAGCAAGCCAGTGGGAGGCTCTTTAGCCACAGAAAGGATGAGTTACCAAGGCCCCTTAGTCCTGGCTCAACAAGCCAGTGGCCTTCAGCCCCAGTGCTGAATGCAAATTGCTAAATTCAGAAACTAAGCACAAGTAGGCACAGTAGGCAAACCATCAGCATCTGAGGCCTTGACACCAAAAGTCAATGACTAGGTCTGGCTCCATCATAAGAAGCTTGGGACAATGATCTATATGCCCCTAAAGCAGAATTCAATATTAAAAACCACAAAAATAGGCTAAATATGAGCCAAAAAAACTACCTCCAGAAACAGAAAAGAGTACTGACAATAAAAATCTACTATAGTGAAAGAGAAAATTAAAATACAAACTCAGGAGAGGACAACAATGTAAAAAGTTGAAGAGCTTCAAAGGGGAATATGATTTAGTCTCAAGAGCAAAAAGCCAAAGAGCTCAAAAAGAATTTTAAAAAATCAGAGAGGTAGAAGAAACACTGCCGAAAAAATAAAAGGCATGTGAGAGATTCAACAGCTTGGAAAAGGAATTACAAAAATTGACTGAAGAAAACAATTCTTTAAAAAAATACAACTGGCCAAAGGGGGGAAAAAATCCACTGAAGAAAACAGCTCCTTTAAAAGTAGAACTGGCCAAATGGAAAAGGAGGTACAAAAGCTAACTGAAGAAAATAAATCCTAAAAAATTAGACTTGGGCAAGTGGAAGCCAAGGACTCTATAAGTCAACAAGAATCAGTCCAAAAAAAAAAAAAAAAAAAATCAAAAGAATGAAAAAATAAAGGAAAATATAAAATACTTTATTGGGAAAACAAATGACCTGAAAAATAGATCTAGGAGAGATAATTTAAGAATTGTTGGACTACCTGAAAGCCATGATCACTTTCAAGAAATTATCATGGAAAACTGCCCTGATACCCTAGAATCAGAGGGTAAAACAGTCATTGAAAGAATCTACTGATCATGTTCTGAAATTCCAAAATGAAATTTCCAAGGAATATTGTAGCCAAATTCCAAAATCATCAAGTCAAGGAAAATATTGCCAGCAAACCAAAAAAACAAAAAAAAACAAAAAAACAAAAACTATTTTAAAATCAAGGAGACACAGTTAGGATTAGACAGGATTTAGTAGCTTCTATATTAAAGGATTGGAGGCTCAGAATATGTTATTCTGGAAGGCAAAGGAGTTTTGATTACAGCCAAGAATCAACTACCCAGCAAGACTGAGCAAGATTTTTTCAGGGTAAAATATGGGTATTTAATGAAACAGCAGATTTTCAGACTTTCTTGATGAAAAGAACAGAGGTAAACAGAAAATTTTATCTTAACATACAAGACTCAAAAAAAGGTAAAAAGGAAAGAAAAAAACAAAATATTATTCAATAATATTAAACTGTTTATACTCCTCTGTGGGAAGATGATATTTGTAACTCCTGAGAACTGTATTTCTATTAGGTCAGTTAAAAAGAATATACATAGATAGAGGGCATGGTTTTGATGTGATGATATAAAGGGTGGCAGGATAGGATAAATTACATCACATGAAGAGGCACAGAAGACCTATTACAAGAGAGCTAAAGAAAGGAGGGGGATAAGTAGGATGGAGGATGGAGGATGGAGGTAGGGAGGGGAAAAATCAGAACAGAAGTGAGTGTAAGGGATAATGTTGTAAAAAATTACTCAGGCATGGGTTCTGTCAATAAAAAAGTTATAATTATGAAATTAAAAAAAAAGTTTTGCTTTGGATCACTGAGTCACAAAAAAGAATAAAGTTTTTCATAGTTAATCATCAAGAAAAAGAACTTTATTCTCAATGGATTTGGCTCAAAGAGGGAATAATATATATACTCAACTGAGTATAGAAATTTATCTTACTTTATAGAAAAGTAAAAAGGGAAAGGGGAAAGAAAAGGAAAATGGGGGGTGCTGTTAGAAGGACAGATTTAGGAAGGTGGTTGTCAGAAACAAAACACTAATGAGAATGACTGGGTGAAAGGAAAAAGAAAAGTATAAACAGGGAGGGGAAATAGGATGGAGGAAAATACACAGTAATCCTAAATGCGAATATGAATGGAATGAACGACTTCATAAAATGAAAGTAGATAACAGAATGGATTACAAAACAGAATCCTACATTATGCTGTTTACAAAAAACACATTTGAAGTAGACATAGACACAGAAAGGATATATTATATTTCAGCTGGAGTAAAAAATGTAAAGTTGTAAAAAGTGTTTTGTATTATGTTCATATAGTTCTTGGGTTTGTCTTGGCAGGTAGCCCCCAAGTATTTCATTTTGTTTACAGTAATTTTAAATGGGATTTCTCTTTGTATTTCTTGCTGATGGGCTTTGTCAGTAATAGAAAGAAATGCTGATGCTTTGTGTGTGTTTATTTTATATCCTGAAACTTTGCTAAAGCTGTGAATTGTTTCCAATAGGTTTTTGGATTCTTTAAGTATATCATCATATCAGTTGCAAAGAGTGGTAATTTTATTTCTCTATTGCCTATTCTAATTCTTTTAATTTCTTTTTCTTTTCTTATTGCTAAAGCCAACATTTCTAGTACAATGTAGAATAATAGTGGTGATAATGGGCATCCTTGTTTCTCCCCTGATCTTATTGGTAATGTGTTCAGCTTCTCTCCATTACAAATCATGCTTCCTGTAGGTTTTAGATAGATACTACTTATTATTTTAAGGAAAACTCCCTTTATCCCTATGCTTTCTAATATTTTTAATAGAAATGGATGCTGTTTATTTTGTCAAAAACTTTTTCTGCATCTATTGAGATTATCATATGATTTCTGTTCATTTTGTTATTGATTTGGTGGTTATGGAAATAATTTTCCTGAGATTAAATCAGTCCTGCATTCCTGGTATAAATTCCACTGGGTCATAGTATATTATCCTTCTGAAAAGTTGCTGTAATCTCTTTGCTAATATTTTATTTAAATTTTTTTGCATCAATATTCATTAGAGAGATGTGTCTGTAATTTTCTTTCTGTTTTGGTGTTTCCTGGTTTAGGCATCAGTGCCATATTTGTATCATAGAAGGAATTTGGCAGTATTTCTTCGTTACCTATTTTTTCCAAATAGTTTCAGTTGAAGTTATTTTTTCTTTTTAAAGCAATTCTGATCTCAGAAAAAACAAAAGCAAAAATACATCTAATCAAAATAGATAGGGAAGGAAACTACAACTTGCTAAGGAGTGCCATAGACAATGAAGTAATATCAATATTAAACTAAGCAACAAGTGGTATAAGCATCTAAATTCTTAGAGGAGAAGGTGAATAAATTACAGGAAGAAATAAACAGCAAAACTATTCTAGTGGCAGACCTCAATTTCCCCCTCTCAGAACTTGATAAATCTAACCATCAAATAACCAAGAAAAAACTTAAAGACATGAATAAAAGTTTAGAAAAGTTGGATATGATAGAGCTCTAAGGAAAATTGAATGAGGATAGAAAGGAATGTATCTTTTTTTCCCTTTTTTTATCTTTTCCTCTGATTTTTATTTTTATTATTCATTTTCAAATTATTTTATTAAAGCTTTTTATTTTCAAAACATATTCATGGATAATTTTTCAACATTAGCCCTTACAAAACCTTGTGTTCCAATTTCTCTCCCTTCCCCTACTTTCTCTCCTAGATGGCAAGTGGTCCAATATATGTTAAACATGGTAGCAATATATGTTAAATCTAATATATGCATACATATTTATACCATTATCTTGCTGCACAAGAAAAAATAAGAAAGAAAATAAAATGCAAGCAGACAACAACGAAAAGAACGAAAATGCTATGTTGTGAACCAAACTCAGTCCTATCTCTGGGTATAAATGGCTCCCTTTGTCACAAGATCATTGGAAGTAATGTACCTTTTTTTATTTCTTTGGCATCTACACAAAAACTGACATACTATTTGGCACCTACACTTTACACACCTACACAAAAACTGACATAAAAACCACACAATGAAATTCAGAGTAGAAATATTAAATGTATTCTTTTCAAATCATGATGCAATAAAAATTACATGTAATGCAAGGCAATGTAAAGAAAGACTAAAAATTAATTGAAATTAATTTTTTTTAGGAATTAGAAAATGAATCCCCCAAAATGAATGGGTCAAACAACAAATCATAGAAACATTCAATAATTTCGTCAAAGAGAATGACAATAACGAGACAACATGCCAAAACTTATGGGATGTAGCCAAAGCAGTTCTCAGGGAAAATTTTTATATCTTTAAATGCTTATAAGAATAAAATAGATAAAGAAGAGATTAAATGAATTGGTTATGCAACTAAAAAATCTAGCAAAAGAACAATTTTTAAAATCCCCAAATAAATACCAAATTAGAAAATTAGAGACTGATAAAATTGAGAGTAAAAAAACTATTAAACTAATAAATAAAACCAAGAGCTAGAAAAACTCTAATAAAAAAAAAAAATAACTTTAGAATGATTTTTTTTTTTAAAAGAAGAAAACCAAATTACCAGTATCAAAAGCGAAAAAGGTAAATTTACCAGCAATGAAAGGGAAATTAAATGAATAATTAGGAGCTATTTTGTACAATTGTATGCCAATAAATCTGACAATTTAAGGGAAACAGATGACAATTTAGAAATATATAAATTGCCCAGGTCAACACAAGATGAAATAAATCACTGAAATAATTCTATTTTAGAAAAAGAAATCAAACAAGTCATCAATGAACTCCTTAGGAGAAACTCTCCAGGGCCAGATGAATTTACAAGTGAATTCTAACAAAAATTTAAAGAACAATGATTTCTAATACTATATAAACTATTTGGAAAAATAGGTAAAGAAGGAGTTCTACCAAATTGCTTTTTTTTTTCTGATACTCAAACCAGGAAGAACCAAAAAAGAGAAAGAAAATTAAAGGACACTCTCCCTAATGAATATTGATGTAAAAAAAATTTAAATAAAATATTAGCAAGAAGGTTTCAGCAATTTATCACCAGAATAATACACTGTGAACAGGTGACATTTATAAGAGGAAAGCAGGACTGGTTCAGTATTAAGAAAACTATCAGCATAATTTATCATAACAATAACAAAACTAACAAAAAATCATATGATTATCTCAATAGATGTGGGAAAATATTTTGACAAAACACAGTACCACTCATATTAAAAAACACTACAGAGCATAGGAATAAATAAAATTTGTCTTAAAATAAATAGCATTTATCTAAAGGAATCAGAAAGCATTATTTGTGATAATGCTTTCCCAATAAAATCAGGGGTGAAATAAGGATATTCATTATTACTACTGTTATTCAGCATCATTCTAGAAATGTTAGATTTAGCAATAAGAAACAAAGAAGAAATTGAAGGAATTAGAATAGCCAGTGAGGAAACAAAACCATCACTTTTTGCAGATAATAAGATGATATACTTAGAAAATCCTAGAATTAAACCAGAACTAAAAAATTACTTGAAATAATTATTAAAATATTTGATATTGTGTGGTTCAGACAGCATTTAATAAAAAAAAAAAAGCTGGAGAGATATCTAGAAGCAAAGCAAAGTTTATTATACCATCTCAAGAATCGGGTGTCCCACCCATGGAGCAGACAATCGAAGGGAGGAAGTGCCGTAGGGGGCAGGGTCAACACTTTTTATCCCTAATGCAAATACCCCCTCCCACCACTGACCCTCATCCTTATTGGCTGAGGATCTTACATTCTAAATGCGGGAACTACCCAAGAAATTGAACTTGACCAATAAGTACATAGTTGCCCATATTTGACCTAAACAGAAAGACACTGATATCATAGGAGGATAACAAGGGGACTTAAGTATGCCCTTGACTTGATCCTTCAGGCCTACTCCAACTCTGAAATAGATGAAGTCTTACTCAGTTTTCACCAACTGTCTTGAAGGATCTCACCTCATCTCGTTCAATATCAATTTATCAAAGTATATTAAATAATTAGCAAAGTTGCAGTATATAAAATAAACCCATACAAATAATTAACATTTCTGTATTTTACCAACAAAGCCTGGCAGCAAAGGATAGAAAAGGAAATTCCATTTAAAATAACTGCAGACAATATAAAACATTTAGAAGTCTACTTGCCAAGACAAATCCAATAATTACATGAACACAGCTATAAAACACTTTTTACACAAATAAAGTCAGATCTAAACAATTGGGAAAATATCAATTGCTCATGGGTAGGCAGAGCTAATAAAACAAAAATGACAATTCTACTTAAATTAATTTACTCATTCCATGCCATACCAATTGAGTTGCCAAAAAAAAATGTTTAGAGCTTGGAAAAAGAACAAAATTCATCTCAAAGAATAAAAGTCAAATATATCAAGGGAATTAATGAAAAAAAAAAAAACACAAAGGAATATGGTCTACCCATACCAGATCAAAAACTATATTAAAAAGTGGCAATCATCAAAACAATATGATACTGGATAAGAAATAAGAGTGATGAATCAGTGGAATAAGTCAGCTACACAAGACACAATAATCAATGACTATTGTAATCAATTGTTTCATTAAACTCAAAGACTCCAGTTTCAGAGATAAGAACTCACTACCTGACAAAAACTGCTGGGAAAACAGTATGGTAGAAATTAACCATAAATGAACATCACACTTTATACCAAGATATGGTCAAAATGGGTACATGATTTAGATATAAAGGATGATACCATAAATAAATTAGGAGAGCAAGGATCAGTTTACCCATCAGATTTATGGAAAAGGGAAGAATTTATGACCAAATAGGAGATAAAGAACATTATGGAATACAAAATAGATAAATTTTGATTACATTAAATTAAAAAGGTTTTACACAAATAAAGTCAATGTAACCAAGATTAGAAAGGAAGCCATGAAATAATTTTTACACTTGGTGTTTTGATAAAGGCCTCATTTCTCAAATAAAGACTGAGTCAAGTTTATAATAATATGAGTTATTTCCTAATTGATAAATAGTCAAAAGATTTGAGGAGGCAGTTTTCAGATGAAGAAATCAATAGTGATATGAAAAAATGCTCTAAATCACTATTAATTAAAGAAATGCAAATTAAAACAACTCTAAGATACCACCTTATACCTATCAGATTGGCTAATATGACAGAAAAGGAAAATGATAATTGTTGGAGAAGATTTGGGAAACTTGGAACACTAATGCATTGTTGGTGGAACTGAATTGATCAAACTATACTGCAGAGCAATTTGGAATTATGCCTAAAGGGCAAATAAACTCTGCATATCATTTTGATCCAGATATCATAAAAGGGGGGAGAAAAAGGCCCCATAAGTACAAAAATATTTATTTTAGCTCTTTTTGTGGTAACAAAGTATTGGAAATTGTAGAGATGTCCATCAATTGAGAAATGGCTAAACAAGTTATGGTATATGCATGTAATGGAATATGATTCTACTACAAGAAATAAGAAGCAGGCAAATTTCAGAAAACTTAGAAATATATGAACTGATTCTGAGTGAAGTGAGCAGACCAGGAGAATACAGTACAGAGATGATCAACTATGATAGACTTAGTGTTATGCCACAGTTCCCTTTTAATGTCCTGACCCAGTTTCTCCAATTGTTCTATTTAGTTACTCTGCCTCAGGTTATAACCTTTCCCTCTTAATGTTTGATGAGAAAAAGGTTTTATATCTTTAGGCTATAATCATTCCTTCTTAATGTTTGATAAAGGTCTATCCATTTTAGACATCATTAGAATATCAGTAACCTCTCCAGTACCTCCCTCCATTGAGTCATCCTAGGTGGCTCCCCCAATTAGGTTATCCTCATCTAGGTACCTCCCCCATTATATCATTGTTCTTGTTATCCCATAAAAATCTTGCTGCCTAAAACTCAGGGCTGGATTCTTTGAGATGATAGTCTCATTCAGCCCTGGGACCAACCATGGATCCATTTGGTCCCAGTATATCTCTCCATTTAATAAATTATTAAATTGTTCTCTTGTTGGAATCCTTATGAAATGTTAACTCATTAGAGTTGATAGAGACAATAATTATCTAATTTAGCATGGCTCAGTATAATTGATCTGATCTTACAAGGAGATGTTTTGGGCCAGAACCTGAAACAAGGTACTAAGTAGAACTGATAGACAATAATGCTTGTATTCACACCTTTAGAGAATTCATATAAGCAAGAAACTCTTAGGGCCAGAGAGCACTCTGGGAGGAAACCCATAATCCCACTCTCTTTTACACCCAGCATAAAGAGAGCTTCAGTGAGTCACTCGAGTTAGTTACTTCAGAACATTCCCAAGGGTTGGAGAAGAGCACTCTGGGAGAAAGCCCACAAACCCTCTCTCAGAGGCAAGAGAGATTCATTCCATCAGATTTGTTGGCTGGAGGCTGAAGAAAGCAAAGGCAGAAGCAAAGGACAAAGCTGCAAGAGCTCTTAGAACCAAGGAGAGAGAGAGGCCTCTAAGAAAACTAATCGGGCTATATTGAAGGACACAATAAAAGATCTGAACTTTTAGCAGCTGGCTGCATTTGGGTGATTATTACTTTTAACTGAAACTAAAGCTGCCTCCAGAAAACCTCCCCAAGAAACCTCTCTCCCAGAGAGAACTCTTATGTTTTAAAGAAGAAAAACACCACATTCTCTAATCTCTGTCTTGCTCAGTTTTTCTGGCATTACATTAGTTCTTCTCAGCAATGCAATGATCCAAGATAATTCCAAAAGATTCATGATAGAAAAAGGTATCTGCATCCAGAGAAAAAATTATGGACTCTAAATGCAGATCAAAGCATACTATTTTCACTTTTTTGTTTGTTTTTTCTTGTGGCTTTTCCCTTTTGTTCTGATTCTCCTTTACAATGTGACCAATGTGGAAATATGATTAATATGATTGTATATGTGTAACCTATATCAAATTGCTTGAGGTCTTGGGTGGAGGGTGGAGTGGGATCCCAAAAGATAGAAAAATTTAAAACTTAAAATCTTATAAAAGTGAATGTTAAAAACTATCCTTATATGTAATCGGAAAAAAAATAATGGGAAATGGGGGGAGCGAAATCCATTCTCATAAGTCCTTTAAATAAAAACAAAAAAGGCAAAAGAATTAGCTACTCAAGACTGCAAACAACCAACTCATGACTCCAAATTGAGCCAAACAGCTTCTTTCCATATCTTATTTTCTTAAGGATAAAACACTCAGGAGGCTTTCTTCACTATTGTAGATAAAGGGGTAGTGGGATAGAATACTTGACCCTATCTCTGTGTGATATCTTAAACATAGGATTATGTCTTCATTACAGGATCAAGCAAAAGGAGCAGTTCTCTTATGAAAAAGAAATCTTTTCTTCAAAAGCAAATAATAGCATAGGAATACAGAAAATTACTCGTAAAGTAAATTGCTTTTTTAAATGCTCTCCATCTTTCAAATTTGTCACTGTATGAGTTCCTTTTTAGAAGGACATAATTATTACAAAGAGATCTATTCGTTTGTTAAATTCTTTCTGATTATTAAGTGACAAAAGCTGCACCCAGTGGAGAGATGGGAGTACCTATAATGACCATGGCTTAATCACAGTATTCAAGCATTATCTAACTGAACTACAGTGATAACAGTTCTCCTAGATGTGTTTCTCTAAAATGAATACTCCCCAAACTTTAGGGAGAGATTTTATGCTCAAGGATAAAGTAGAAAACTCTGCCAACAATAGAGACAAAAATAAATCTGGAAGTGAAGTCAATTTTCTTTTCAACAATTTTTCCTTAAGAAAATTGCTGTTGTAGACATGGTATTTGTATGTAAACAGGATGCCTACTTTGGATTCCCTATTTTGTCATATAAACAACTCACTGAAATCCATTTGTAACATCACTCTCCCAAGCTATGTATATAGCTAGCAACCATGGAAAGAATAATGGAGAAATGCTTAATAAATGTAAATGAATATTGAAAAACAAAGCCTGGTTGCTGGGAATCAGTAACATAACTTAAAATCCTAACTCCCTGCTGAAATTCCAGAAAAAGGAGCCGCCTCCTATATTAATCACAAAATAAACAGAACTCCACTGGCAAAGAACTCTTTCCTTCTGTTTCCTCCTTCACTACCCCTTCCTTACTCTTGTAGTCTTGGCATTACTTATGCCCATGCTGAGAGTTATTCAAAAGCTGCTAATCCTATTGAATCTATTAGCTGAGAGTTGGGTACAGAGACTAATATTTGAATTCTAGTCAAAGACTTGACACAATCTTCTGGAATAATTTCAGTTCAGAGGAATAAGAAGTGTAACAGAGAGGATGGATCCCTGCTATTGGAATCAAAAGTCCTGGATTCTATTCCTTGCTAGTTATATAACACTGGACAAGTCATGCTCCCTCTTAGATTCTCATATAGTAAAAATACCCATTTTCTCTGAGTTCTTGTGAAGATAAAATAGAATCACATATATGATCCCTTTCTTTTGTGTTTGTCTGTTTCTGCATATGAATTGGGAAGGATTACTGCTTTGTAGGAGCTAAACTAAATTTTGATCATAAATGAACATGTAATGATAGGGATGAGGGACTTATACCACTGAACTGTTAGAAAAGCTGTTCTACATCTGTCCTGGTTATTTCTTTGATGTGTTTAATGGAAGAGAAAAAAAAAAAAACACTCATAAAGTTTCTATGGATACTGTAGAACCTTGAGTCCTAGCCTGAGAAAATGGAGCTAGTCTATATCATAACATTTATTAAGTACCTAATGTGCACTGGGCACTATGCTAAGGATGAAGACAGTCCCAGATTTCAAGAAGTTTACAATATAACGGAGGAGACAACATATTACAATTATGGACAATAGAAGCTAGATAGAATAAATAGGAAATAATTAACAGAGAGAAAATTAAGAGGGATTGAGGAAGGTTTCCTGAAGAAGGTGGGATTTTAGTTGGTACTTAACCTTTAAAAAGGTTAAAGGAACATATTTTTTTGGGGTGCAATTTTTCCTATTCCATGTGCATAGAATGCAATGTGGTTTTTTAGTATGAATATATACAAAATTGTTCTAAGATCATGATTACATTTCTTACAAGGTGTTTACCATAGGAGGACACATTAGCAAATAAATATGCATATGATCCATATGATTCAGAGTTGAATCAAAACAAAACAGTATGCCCCTAGCTATATGAGAATATATCATTGATGTAGGTAAGAAGTTAATCTCTCCACAATTTATAATAACATAGCTATTTTTAGTTGCCCTTCCTTTATGTACTGCCAATTATGCAACTTCCCTTTCTGTTATTTAAGCCTTTTTATAGCTATTCTTATACCTTTATTAGGAAAATACAAGATGATTCTTTGTTTTTTCACAATAAATCAGTCATAATAACTTTTTTTTCCCCATTCAGTAACTTATTTGAATATATGGATTGTGAAGAACAATAGGAGTGAAGTACCTAGAGTTTCAATTATATTTGGACTAACTTAGTGCTTCCTCCTTCTGAGGACTAATGTGAGATATGTGAAATCTTCTCAGAGTGTTGGTGCTTATTAAAAGCAGCATGGTCTAGATGATGGAGGTTAGGATGTGGAATCAGAAAAAAATATAATATGAATTGTACCCTTAACACTAAATTGTTGTGTAATCATGGACAAATCATAAAACTAGCTCAGTTTTCTCATCTATAAAGTGGGGGAAATAGTACTGGTAATAGTTATGTCACATTGTTGTTTTGAGATTCAAAGGACTACATCAAAATGCTTTTCAAATTTTAAAGCATGATTTAAATGTCAGAGATTATTATTAGCATCAATATTATTATTATTATTGTTACTTTCCTGAATACAACTCCTTTGGTAGAGTTATGGAGAATACTTTTTTATAAGGGAAAAGTTTTGGTATTGGTACTTTTCGACATTAATATTCATGTTGAGTTTATTGAATGACCAAAGTTTGAAAAGTATGGGGGATGACATAAAAGAAACAGCACTAGAAATACTTTTTGAATCAAGGACTTTGAATGAAATATTAGAAAAGGAGACATGAAAAACACATGATATGTAATGTAAAAGTTATGATGTTCAGTACCCATTTTGTTTATAGATAGGTACATGTAGATCATTTCTGTTCAAATGGAGAAAAAAGGTTAAGGGATCACACAAAACTACCAATGGAAAGAGAACTACTAGCAGAATATGACTATAGCTATAACATAACAACACATTTCACCAGAATACACAAAATTAGATGAAAGTAGGATACAAAACGAAGCAATAGACAGTCCCCGGTCCTTAAGGAACTCACAACAAAACAAACAAGCTATATAAAGGATATATACTACACTAGATTCAGATGGATTGGGAAATGCTTTCTGTAGTTGGAATGTAAAGGAATCTAGGGAAGCCAGCAGATAGAAAGGAAGAGAAAGAACATTCTAGGCACAGGGGACAGACAGAAAAAAATTTCTGAAGCTGAGATGGAGTAAAAAAAAAAAAATCAAAATCAATAAAATAGAAAAAGTGTTGGTTAGTCTGATTTTTAAAAAAGAGGGGCTGGGACAGGTCCAGATCTTCTATTGGACTTCAAAGGAACCAGGATTTGTGAGCTAAAGGGTAATTACATTAACTGGGGTGGGGAGGTTGGGAATCAAAGATAGGAATCTTTCCCACATCAAAATTGCCAAAATAAAAAACAAAAAAACAAGAATTTACAACAAATGAAGGGGAATTGTAGAAAACTATCTATAACAATTTGTTCAATTTTGTTCAAGTTGTATATCAACAAAATTGATAAATTAAGTGGACAAATATTTTAAAAATATTAAAATATCATTAACAGAACAAGAAATAGAGAATTTAAAACACCCAAATAAAAAATGAAAAACTGAATTTGAGAAACCACAAATACTGACATTTTTGGAATGGGCAGTGTATAATGAATGGTAATGGGAAAAGGTCAGTTAGAACCATATTATGAAGACCTTTAAATTTATATTTTATAGTAGAGACAATAGAAAGTAAGGGAAGATTTTTGAACAAGGAACTTACACGGTCAATTTAGGAAGATAATTTTAGCAATTGTGTGGAGGGTGGATTGGCAAGTTGAGAGATTGGAAATAGGGAGGCTAATTAAAAAGCTAATTGCAATATTATAGATGAGAAAGGTTATAAGATCCTGAATTGAAATATATACAGTACAAATGGAATTAGATGCTGAAAACATTAAAAATATAAATATTTATTATTAATATATGTAGAAAAGCCTTTAGATATTAATAAGTGGCATGATGAGCACTATTAAAATTAGTTTTAAGATATTGTAATAACAGATGGATAATCACAAATATTCATTGTTTGCTTATAATAGAGGAAACTTAAGTAAAATAACACAGATCAAGATTTTCACAAACAAATGAGCTCATTCTATTTACTCATTATTTAGCACAGATCCCAGAGAGAGAAGTAAATCTGAAATTAAGTACCTTTTTGGATTCAGAAGTATGATATATTATCTACTTAAACAGGAGGCCAAAATAGGTAAGGCACATTTATGTTGTTTATATGCCAACCAGTCAGCCAGACCAGATGGTAGAGAGATCAGAGACAGCAGCTGGAAAGTGGGAATCTGACAAAGTTTATTTTAGCATTTAGATACAAACATACCCTGACAGTTCCGTTTTCAGAAGGTTAGCACAATACTGGTTTTGGGAAAAAGGGTTGGAGAGAGTTTGGAGATACAGAATATGAAAAACAAGGGATAACATTAAAGTTGGATAGTCAGAAATTAGTTTCAAACTCATTTGTAAATTACTTATTTTAAAATATAGATACACTTTGCTTACTTCTGTATATATTTGCTTATTATTCAATACAGGAACCTCAGGTTTTAATTATGTCTTACTTTCCCAAGGTGTTTTACAGTTCAAATACATTATCTTCTCTACACTTAAAAACGGATTTTAACTGATTAGCCATTTTACAAAAGTATTCATCCTAAGAGTTCTTTAAGTAGCAAGCTTGCCAGAACAGTTATGTTTCCATTGACAAAAACCTGATTTGTATAAAATTTTTCTGAAATATAACATATTACATAAATTGTAGTCCATTTTTATGTGATATCCCTAACTTTTAAGGCCACTCCACTGGTAACTGGTTTGGATAGTTCAACTGTTGCCTTTCTTAAGCCTATAGTAAGATGATATTTCAACATAAAAATTGTCCAGCAAAGGAAAGCAGTATCTGAATTGCCCATTGGATAGTCCTCTATTTGAGCTACCAACTCAGTAGTATTGAATCTCTCTGGCACTTGTCTGGGATAATTTTCCTAAAAGGTTGCCTTGTCCTCATGGCCTCCAGAGGACACTTATCCTGCAGGCAGATAAATTATTACTTAGTCCACAGTTTTAGTTTCAGTATCAGCTCTAGCTGGGTGAACTGGAATATTGCCCTAAATGCCCAAATATTGCCCAAAACATAAAGTCTATATATAGTCCTTTAGCTCTTACCTCTGGACTTTTCTATCACTAGTCACAGAGATCTCCACTCTTCTCTCTCTCTCTCTCTCTCTCTCTCTCTCTCTCTCTCTCTCTCTCTCTCTCTCTCTCTTTCTCTCTCTCTCTTTCTCTCTTTCTTTTTTTCTTTCTTTTTCTCTCCCTTTCAATGCTCACCTTCACTTCTACTCTAGTGTCTGGACTACTTCTGTAATACTGATTTCTTGATCATGTCAGTCTATTTCATAAAAGCCCAGAAGACTGAAGCCAAGGACAGAAGTTGCTGGGATTTCATTGCACATAGGGGAAAAAGGAAGTTCAAAGTACCAAGGGCAACTGAAGAGAAAAAAAGACCCGGGTTAGATGACAACGTATAGATGTTGTGCATCTCTATCCTAAGTCAGGCAAAGATTTCATATTCTCCAACAACTGACATGTTCAAATAAATAATACGTCTTTTTAGATGGACGCAAATGAGAAATGAGATTGCTATTTTTTTTTTAATATTAAATATCAATGAGTAATACTGGCAATGTTAGAATCTTCAAGAAATAGAAGTTTGTGGCAAAAGCCAATTGTGAAGACTAAAAGATTAAAAAGAAAGTAAAATGATATGATCAAAATGTCTATAATATTTTATTACAATAGTGCTTTAGGTTTCCACACAGGAATAGTCATTATCTAATGTTTTACATTTCCAACAGGATTATAAACATTAAATACAGTAGATCATCACTTATTATCTACTAATGTAGTTTTTTTTTTTTTAAAGTCGTTCCTCTCTGTTTCACAGCAAAGATTTAATATTAATAGTGCAGTGCTTAAGGGAATTTCATAACATGAACGCTCTGTATCACTACACCTCTTACAAAATCTACTATGTAGAAGCATGAAAATAATTTTGACTTAACTACACTTATCTAAATAAAATGAATATAGTATATTCGATTATATCTTAGCTTTGCTTTCTACTATCTTGTACAATGGTTAGTATGTGCAAGTTAAACAATATGAAATTATCTACCTTGTTATTAGTCAGAATTAATTATAACATTTTGCATATAAAATCTATATAAAGTCCTTACTATCAATTACCAACATTAATCCATCCTCATAGTATCTGCAAAGCAAGCAAAACTGAGAATCATTATCAATTTTTAACATAAGGAAACTGAGACAGAAATTTGGAAATATCACTGGAAGAGCAATGAGTCAGAGGCACTAAACCCTTTCTTCTAAAGTATGATTTCTTATATTCTATAATTAACATATGTCAATAGCAATGGTAACCAAATATGTATCTATGTATTTATGGATATTCATTCATACAGACTCATAGATATCAGTATATACTCCCTTATTCTAAGGTATTTGTAAATAGAATGTGTATGTGTGTATGTTTCATGTGTTGTCTATCTGTGTGTATTCCACAAAGTCCTATTTAATGCCTCAGTATGAATGGAGGTAACCATGGGCTATCAAAAGCTATGCCAGTGGAATACAACCTCTGCCAAGAGCTACCAAGTTGTAAAAACTTCTATTATATTTCTAGCTGCAGATGGGGTATCTAATGTCCAATGAACAATCTAGTTAAGAAGCTCATCACTACTTTGGCCACTGGGTGATTCATTCTCCAGACATGACAAATATATACAAAATATATAAACAAGGATTTGGCGAGGAAAGAAACTATGAAATAGAGAAATAGTTGAGTTGAGTCATTTTTCAGTCTTTCACAACTCTCAGTGACCCTTCTTTGGGGTTTCTTTTTCTTTTTTTCTGAGGCAATTGGGGGTAAATGACTTGCCCAGGGTCACACAGCTAGGAAGTATTAAGTGTCTGAGGCCACATTTAAACTCAGGTCTTTCTGACTTCAGGGCTGGTGCTCTATCCACTGTATCCACCTAGCAGTCCCTCTTTGGGGTTTTCTTGACAAAGACATTAGTTTGTTGTATCCTTTTCCAGTTCATTCTACAGAAGAGGAATGGGATGGTGCCTCATCCATAAAAGTAACTGTGAATTATATTTATTTTGTCTTTATAGATGACTGCATATTATTAGTTATATATAATTATATATTATTGTTTATATGGGATTATATATTATTTTCACTGAAGAAATAAAGCTACTTCAGGGCAGCTAGATTGTTTTTGTCTTTATATCCCCAATCCCTACCACAGAGTGTCAAACTTAATGGTTTGTTGACTTCCATAGAAGTCATGTGAATATATCATCAACAGAAAAGTCATGTATATATCATTGATATTTTTCATCCCAGGAAATGTTATACCCTGAACAAAAACAATTAGGTTCCCCCTCTCCCTCTTCCTTGCCATTAGGACTGGGAGAATTGAGCCAGGAAAAATTTTGAAGCTCTGACCACTTTACATACCCCTGTGTCATAAACTCCAGGTGCATTATCTCAGATAATTCCCCCTCCAGTTGAGTATCGCCCCTCCCCTCACTGTCTTCTGCCCTAAACCTTCTTATTTTGACCCCTATCCTGACAGGATTAAATTATGATCTTTTTCTGGATTATGGCTTGTCTATTGTCCCAGTGTCCTCACCCTCCCTTATCTGCCTTTGTTAAACCCTAGTTAGCTAAAACCCTATATAAGTTCCCTGCCTCTGTTTATCTGGGCTGATGCTCTGGACAAGAGTCCCAAATGGCTCAGTTAGCCTCAACTCTCCGCATTAAAGATTAAAACCCAATCTTTGCTTTGCCTCAGTTTCTCTGGTATTATAGAGAAACCATAAATGGTGAGCACCAAACAATTTAAAGGCAGGGAATGCAGTAATTTGATTGCTGGAGAGTAGCAGAATAAAGACCATAGCCTGTTAACAACTTTTTCCAACCAGTCTATATGATTCAAATGGGCCATAATTAGTTTCATGAGAGTAAAAGGAATTTTCTAATTGAAACAAACATGAGTTTATGTGAGTGACATCAAGTAGCAGAAAGAGAAGAAAAAAGAATTTTAAAGGCTTCTCTAGCTAGCTAGATGTATTTAACTGGAGGCTGAATCATAAAAGAATTACAGATAGATCCAGGGGTTATAAAATGATGCACTCCTTCCCTTCACCTCTCTCTGGAATTGGGGGAAGAAGCCGTATTGCAGCTAAAGAACAGAAGATGGCAAGAGAAAATAATGAAGCCACATTGGACCTAAAATAGCTAAGTAGCTTAGCAAAACAATGACAACACCAAAGGGCAAAGGAAACTCTTCAGCATCATGGAATATTTGTTTCAGGATCAAACAAGTTCCTTACATGTGTCTTCTCATACAATGGGAGTGTAGAACTCTCTTGTGGGACACATTTAGGGGAGATTCTTGTCATTTTTTGTCACTCTTTCTGTTTAGTTAAATGCCTTATGCTTTAGCTAATCTATCTTCTGTTAAGCCTACTAAAAGGAATTCCAGACTGAGGAGGAAGTGTATATGTGAAACTGGGTTGTTTTGAGTGGCACAAAGTTTAAGGAACATTGTATACTATTTTAGGAGCCCATGTGTACTATATCACAAAAAAAGAAATGGATTATCAAAAGAGGACCTGGGTTCAAATCAGTTTCCCCTCCAAGTATTTAATGAGGGATTTAATCCTAGATGAACTCTTACATAATGACTGTATAGCAAACCATCAATTTATTAGAGCAAAGATCAACATCAATAACAAATTAAAATAATGACACTTAGAATTAGCAGGAGAATAAGATTTAATTGCAAGAGCTCCAATGTGATCTTTACAAAGAAGCTAATGAAATGAACAAAAATAAATGGGAAACAGAATAAAGAAAAGACATCAACATGGATTATTATCATTTTGTACTTATGTAAAACAATAAATAGAATAATGAAACCAAAAGAGACCAGAAACTCTCACTCAACAGATATGCTTGATGGCAGCCTGGGATGACAATGGTTAGAAATCTAAATTAATTTCCAAAACCTTAGGAAGATTGATAGTGGGAAGTCTTAAACTCTCAAAACAGTAATGCAGTAATCTGATTACTTAATCAGTTTAAACTCTTAAAACAATAAGATGTACTCAATTGGGAAAAAAAAAAACAACTTTACATAAAGATTTGCATGGGATCCAATCAACCAATATCATCTCTCATATGTGTAAATATTAAATTAAATAATGACATACGTACAAATTTGAATGATTACATCACCATGGCTATAGCAGTTTTATTCAGAATCAAAGACGGTAGAATCATCACATTTGGATTCAAATACCTCATTTCACAACTGTGCTAAATGACATAGTAGAAATTACCTTAAGGATGAGGAACATAGGAAGAGCACTTAGATTAACCTAGAATAGGCAGAAGGAATCCATGCTAGAGGCTATAGAGTTTTAAAGATGTTAAGGGATTAATTATCAAGAAATACAAAATATTACTTTGACATAATTGCAGAAAATAAAATCTGGGGAAATAATTCATTATTAAATAAATATACTTGGACAAATCAGGTAGCATTTTGAGGGGTATAGATTTAGAACTATACATATATATGTGTATATATGTATATATATATATATATATATATATATATATATATATATATATGTAAAACCCAAAAAAGGATTTAAAATTTTTTTAAAGATGTGAGAAAGTAAAATAATGAATGCATCTTAATTTAATGATTTTTTCTTCCTCTGATTCTTGTAAGAACTAAAATTTAGTATAATAATCATCACCATCATCATCCTCACCATTATAATTAAGATTATAGATATAAAACTGGAAGGACCCTAAGAGATTATCAACTATAACACACTTCTTGTATATGAAAAACACTGTCCTAGAGAGGCTATGTGACCTTCAAGAAGCAGAATTAGGATTGGAAAAAAAAGATTTCTGATTATAATCCAGTGCTTTTTCCATCACAAGATGTTTACTTAATGCTTACCTCATATGTATATCAAATTTCCCTTATTAGAATGCAAACATTCAGAAGGCAGGAACTATGGCTTATACTCTTATATTGCCTGAAAAACTTAACTTTACATATAATAGGTGATTAAGAAATATTTTTTGAATGATTAAAGGACTTTTAGAAATGTGCTAAATTCTAACATTTAGTATTGTAGTAAAAAGAAAAAAATAATCAGATACAAAAATTATGTATGCATATAAAATAACTTTACTGATAAAATGTTAGTCTAAATAAGGGATTGGGCAAATTGTTATGTTTATGAAATTTTGAATAACTCCAATCCCTTTTATTTGTCTTTACTTAATGTGAATGGTACATGTGAATAGCATTCATGAATATGATCTATATTTCTTCATGTAATTGAAAAAAATTGTAGGGCCCTTTAAAATATAACAGATCAATATGATTATCTTTTATTGTTTCTAACCTCTCAATGTGAAACTACCACTAAAATAATATCTATATTTCTACCTATTCATAGCTGGTTTCAATTATATTTAGCAACAAATTATTTTCCTATTGCTAAGAAGAAATGTCTTTTTTATTTTCCTATATGTTCCATAATTAAATCATATTTGACAAATAGGTGGATAAAATGCATAGGTTTATATTGTCAAGATCAGGGACAATATTCTTTATTGAATTTAAAAATATTTTCCATGTAAAAATAAGCAGTATGATTCTGAATTTTACACCCAATTTTGAGGTAAAGACATAATCAAATGACAGATGCCATTTGCTTTTGTTGTCAAATTGTTCTTATAGTCTGAGTTAGAAGCAATGTTCTAGATATTATTCAGACAATATGGAATAATGTGAAAACCTAGGATTCCATTCAACTCTGTGCTGACAACTGCCTTCATAAATTGATCTCTGTACTTGCAGACACTTTTGCTGCAGATGGAATCAGAATTTGCTTCTGCAAAATATGGCAGGTTTTGAATCCCCTAATCTTAAAAAGATGAAATGTTATTACTGAGTTAAGCTGAGAGTATACAAATCCATCACTAGCAGTGCTAGCCCATGTTATCTAGTTTACTATGTCATAAAGACACCACTTTCACTCACATTGATGTAAGTACTATTATCCATTTTTTAATACTGTGCTGTAGTTAAAATCCACAAACTTATCTATAAAACATCCTTATTTGTTTCATTGAGGGATAATAAAATGGACTTAGAGTCTGAGAAACTTAAGAGGTAGAAGCGACTTTGAAGATTGTGTTTGCCAACTCCTCATTTCATGGATGAGGAAATTGAGGCCCAAGAAAATTATGTGACTTTCCTAAAGTTAGACAGCACTGAAAACCTAAGATTTTTCCTAATTTGTTAAAGGTAATTTTAAAAATAACTTTACATTGAAGTACCTTCAGCAAAACTTTTAAGTCAGTATAAAATCCTAATTTAAAAGAGGAAAATGATTTTTAAAATACTAAAGAATTTAATGACCATAAATACAAATTAAATTTGTAACTTTAAATTATGTGTGAATGAGCTATACAGTCAACCAAATGTAAGCGGCAGAATGAAGAAGAAAACAAAATTCTACAATATGTTGAATATAAGAAACATTTAAAAGGAAGATATACACTTAAAATGAGACTCAAACAAATTGAAGCAAGAATTCCATCAACTAATAGAATATCAACTAGATATTTAAATAGTACAATTTCAGCAAAGGAAGTCAAGCTCACTATAAAGGAACTACCAAAGTAAAATATTTTTATTTCATATAGCCTTATGAGAGAATACCATCAAATTATAAAAGAACAATTCCTACTCATTTTACATAAATTATTCTCAAAAAATTGAGAAGGAAAATACTTTATCAAATGCCTTTTATAAGACAAATATTTGCACAATAGATTAATCATGGAAGAATAAGGCAAAAAAAAGACAACTATATATCAACATAATTAACAAAACAAGAAAAAATTTGAAGAGAAGCAACCAAAAAAATAGAAAAGGAAAACAACTGAAAAAGAGAAGGAAAGCACAATAACAGTCAAAATTATAGTATAAATAAGTAATCATCAAAACTATATCATTTTAGTTAAAAATAGAAAAGAAGATCAATGAAATTTTTAGACAAAGAAGAATAAGAAATAACTGAATTCACTAATCTAGCATATAATAAACTCCAAAACGGAAATTCCCTGGAAAAGAACTTTCTATTTAATAGAAATTTTTGTGAGAACTAGAAAGCAATTTATAGAGAAAAAATTAAGTTAAAACCACTTCTTATACCAATTAACAAAATAAAACTCAAACTGTACTCCTGTTCTGAACATTAAATGTCATACTACAACAATAGAAAAGAAGCAGATCAAGGACTTTTCACAGCTATGCCGAAGGAAGGAAGATGAGTATTTTTAACCAAACTAAAAATTAAATAAGGGAAAGTATATGGTACATAAAGTTGAAAAGATGTTCATGGACAAATTAATACAACTAAGATAAGAATAAAAATAGTTAATTGGGGAGGGATCTTCATAGCAATTATCTCTGCTAAACTGATATACAAAATATTTGATGACTAAATCGTTCTGAAAAGATTTTGAAACCTCTAATTATAATGTCACAAAAAAATTCTCTAAATCATTAATAATAGGAAGAATGAAGATCAAAGCACCTCTCTGGTTTCTCCTCAAAGAGCAAAAAATAATCAATGTTCAAGGGACTATAGAATGATAGGCATGTTGACAAATTATAAGTGGGGCTGTGATTCATCCAGCCATTCTGAAAAGCAATTCAGAATTTTGTCGACACATTTTTACCCACAGATCCTACTGCTGGGTATATATGAAAAGGAAATCAATGATAAAGGAAGATCTGATTTAACCAAATCTGATTTTATTTAACCAATTTGATTTAACCAATCTGATTTAAACTAAATGTATTTTTTTTGCAATAGCAAATATTTAGAAATTAAATCCTTTACCCCAAGAGCAGAGCTCCACCTTAAAAGTAAAAAAGAGGAAATACCAAAAGAAAAGGAAAGAAAATGAGAAAGAAACAGAAAAGAACCTCATCTTTCAAGGGAGGTGATAGATCTTCAATGAAGTAATTTCTACTGAAATCATTTCTACTGAAAAAAACCAGAACTAAACAGAAAATGTAATCCCCAAATACAGGACTCAAGAGAAGCATATAAAGATAAAACAGAGGGGAAAATATATATTATTTAAAAGTCAAACTGTATACATCCCTAGATGGAAAATGATATCTGTAATTCTTGAGAACTGTTTTTGTTATGGGGCTGACAGTGAGACATCACATAGATGAAGGATATGGTTGTAAATGGACTCTGATATAATGATATCAAAGAAAAAGATGTTAAAAGGTGGAAAAAAATCTGTACTGAGAGAAGAGGAAAGGGGAGATGTAATGGGACAAATTAGATTGCACAGAGAGGCACAAAAGACCTATTACAAAAGAGGGGAAAAAGGGAGAGGGATGAGCATTGTCTGAAGCTTGATCTCATCAGTTTTGGTTCAAGGAGAGAATAACAATTGTTCAGTTGAGTCTAGAAATTCAATCCTATAATAAAGTAGGAGAAGAAAGAGGAAAGAAAAGAGAAGGGCTGGATAGAAGTGAGAGCTTAAACACTAAGAAAAAAAGGTAAGGGAAGCAGGAAAGGGATGATAGAAGATAAGGTAGTGAATGAGGTGGGTAAAAAAAAAATCTCAAAACACTACTAAGGACAGGGTAAAAAGAGAACAAAAATATACAGGGAAGAAAATAAGATGGAAAGAAATACAGAGCTGGTAATCATAATTGTGAATGTGAATGGGATAAACTCTCCCATAAAACAGAAGTTAATAGTAGAGTGGATTAAAAAACAGAACATGTTTACAATATGTTGTTTATAAGAAACATATTTGACACAGAAAGAGATATACAAAGTAAAAGTAAAAGGCTAGAAAAGAATTTATTATGCCTCAGCAGAAGTAAAACAAAAAAGCAGGAGTAGCAATTCTGATCTCAGAGCAAAAGTAAAAATAGATATAATTAAAAGATAAGGAAGGAAAGTATATCTTGATAAAGGGTATGATAAACAATGAAGTAGTAATATTAAATGTATATGCACTAAGTGGTAGAGCATACATATTCTTAGAGAAGATATTAAGCCAGTTATAGGAAGAAATAGACAGCAAAACTATATTGGTGGGAGACCTCAACCTTCCCCTCTCAGAATCAGAAAACTCTAACCCAAAATAAGAAAGAAGGTAGGGACGTTAATGATAATCTTAGTTCTGCTTCTTTCTCTCAGCATCAGTTCATGTAAATCTTTCCAGGCCCTTCTAAAATCAGCTTGTTCATCATTTTTAAAGTTAGCTATATCCTATGACTCAGTAGTGCCATAACTGGGTCTGTTTCTTAAGGAAATTATAGCGAGAAAAGAACCCACATGGGCACAAATGTTTGCAGCAACTCTTTTTGTGGTAGCAAAGAATTGGAAAATAAGTAGAAGCTCATCATGGGGAATGGCTGAACAAGTTGTGGCATATGAAGATAATGGAATATTATTGTTCTATAAAAAATAATGAACAAGCTGATTTTAGAAAGGTCTGGAAAGATTTACATGAACTAATGCTGAGAGAAACAAGCGGAACCAAGAATACATTGTATAAAATAACAGAAAGAATATTGGATGATAAACATTGAAAGACTTGTTTCAGTGATACAAGGCAATTCCAATAGACTTTGGATAGAAAATGCCATCTGCATCCAGAAAAAGAACTATGAAAATTGAATGTAAATCAACACATGCTATATTCACTTCTTTATTCTGGGTTTTTTCTCTTCCATAATTTTTCCCTTTTGTTTTGATTATTCTCTCCCAAGATGATTCATAAAGCAATGTGTATTAAAAATAAATAAATAATTTTTTTTTTTAAAAACACCTTTTTTTTCTTCACACTGTCATGCTTTTTACTTTTATATCTAAACTCTTCTATTGTCAAATACCCTTGTCTAGTCTGGTCCTGCTGACTTTACTTAAGACAAATAATGTAAATTCCCTTCATTATTTTCTTCCACAACTCAAAATGCATATGGATCTTCACCTCTTTTCTCTTCCATTTTGTCTCAGAAAAAGAAGTTAATCTGGACTACTGATTCCATTCCCTTTAGCCTTCTGATTGATAATGTCCCCAAAATCATTCCCATTGTATATTGAATGAAACTACCAACAATCATGCTTAATCATTGAAAAACATAATGTGCCAGAACTATGCTAGCAACATACACAAACAACAACACAACGACAACAACAACAACAAAGGAAAAAAACTGTCCCAGATGTCAGAGTTCATATGCTAATGAGGAAGATAAATGTAAGTAATTAGGTACATGTAAAAAAATATAGAGTAGGTAAAATATAATGTCAGAAGGGAAGGGACTAACAATTAAAAGGACTGTTAAGGTTTCTTGCAAAAGGTGGTATGAGCTGAGTTTTGAAGGAGGTGAGATTCTTCTCTGAGAGTAAAAGATTAAGATGGTAAGCAAGGGAGAACCATTAAAAGTTTTTCTTCAAATTTTCTGTTCTCATTGAATATATTGACTCCTTTCCCTGTCAAACTCTTAAAATAGTAGTCTAGACTTTCTGCACCTGCTTCCTTTATCAGATACTCATTCCTATATTAGAGAAAATTATACAACTTTCATTCAAAAGAATTCCTAGAATAGAAAATGGAGAAAAATGCTGAGCAGATTGAAATAGCTATGAACCAAAAATCTCATAATAAAGTATTATGTTTAATTTGTTATATTCTCATTAAAAAGTTAAATTTCAAGAATACCAACAATAATACCCTTATCTATTTTGATGGACACATCAGTTCAAATATGTTACTTCATAAGGGAAAATATGTTGAATTTGTTTATGTATATACTATTTTTTTTGCCATAGAGCCATAGAATTAGAAAAGATACTGAGAGAATATTTGATTCACTTTTCTTATTTTTTACACAAAACAGTATTTTATTCTTCTAAGATAACATTAATTCATAATTTTTCACTTTTTCTTAGTATCTCCTGCAATAAATTAACACAATGCCTTTCCCAGAGTAAATACATAATAAATGTTTTTGATTGGTAGACTGATCCCCCTGAATCAGCAAATCACAATATAGCTATAACAATTTTTGTAAATTTATCCAGCTGCACATTTGGTCTCAAAATGTGTATGATCATTTCACTTATAGGAGTCCTCAAACTTTTTAAATAGGAGGACCCCTGAATTCTTTAAATTGAGGACCCCTGAATTCTAAACAAATGATTAGGAACTAGGGAAATATCTAATCTAAAACAGCAAACAACCCAAATAACTCTGGTTTTAGGAAATGTTTTTCTACCTAGGTTTGAACACGGGTAAATATCTGACATGTTAGAGGTAAACTGTCAAAGAGCAATGCTTATACAGTGCCTGGAATATGTTGACTTGATCTGCCTTGAACCGAATTGATAAATGACTATTTTTTCCTCTTTACTCTGTCCTGGATTGGATACTCTACCAACTCTTTTCCTCTTCAGTATTTTATCCTACTTCTTGATAAAAAACGTTTTCATTGTTTATATGAAATATCTTAAATTCATTTCCTTTTGTTTCATCTTCTTTAGAAATTAAATACTTTGCCCATATTTCTTACATTTTTAAAAACTCCAATAGCCTGATTTTAACTACTTTAAGTCCTATATCCAGGTTCTTCTTGTAGGTTTTCTTTTCTATTCTTGTATTAATTTTTCTTGTGGTTCATTCTTATCCACAGATCTCACCAAGATGAAACTTTATTCCTCTAAAAAAAACAGAGTCAATGTGAATAATTAAAATGACCAGGTTAATAGTTAATTCTTACAAGAGAGTTTGTGGTGGGAAGTAAATAGGAACAAGTGTGTTGGACATAAGTTTTTTTGACCCTCTCTTAAGAAGACACTCTAGCTAGAATGAAGAAATGTAAAAGAGTGAAACACAGAGGGAAAAATGTAAACTTATGACATATCAAATTTAGAAGCTACTTCAGGAATTCAGCTAATTCAAGTCATACTTGAAGAGGAGTTCCTTACTTTGGTATTTCATGGACTCTTTTTGGCTGTCTGGTGAAGTTTATGGACCCTATCTCAGAATAATGTTTTTAAATGTATAACATGAAATAGAGAGGATCATAAAGGAAATAAATTATATTGAAATAGTTACCAGAAAATTATTAGTTCATAGAGGCTGTTGTACAATGTATCCCCCAATTGACCCATCCAAATTCTGCTTTTGAGGCTACCATGAGGAACTTTCTACATCTAAGAAAGTCCATTCTACTTTCTAGATGGCTCTTATTGTTATTCCTTATATTATGCTTCTCCCTTTCTATTACCCACTCCAAAAAGATCCAAAAGATCATTTCTTTGGGTCACTAATTGTAATCTTAGCTATTTTTAACTCACAGAATAGCCTCTTATTTTGAAACCCAAGCTTATTAATTCTGTTTTTTATTTCTAGTGTAGTGTCAGTATATTTATTTGATTGTGATTCATCACAGCCTCAGAAACACATTTTATGAAACTTAAAATTTGGTTGAATTATTCTCACTAATTTTATTTTGAATATACTGTCTCTTTCACACAAGTATACAAATTGGCAGCTAGACTAATTTTGTGATTTTATTATAAGATAATATGATGTAGAAAGGGAAAAAAAACCAAGAATTCATCTGTTTCCATTTAGATAGGACTTTTTGCACTAGAAAGGAATAGCATTCAATCTAATGTGATGAATTAGTTACAATGCAATGTGTTATTTGGAAAATTAAATTAACATTTAACTTAAAATACAGAAGTGAAGGAAATAAGTATGATTACAGAGAAAAGCAGATAGAAAACTAAATTCAGTAATTGGGATGGAATAGAAGAGGACAAAACCAAAGTTTTGATGAAAGAAGAAAATCAATCCTTTACTTTTTCCACTTTAAGTTACTCCTAATTCTTTCATGTTTAATTTCTAAAGAAACTGAATGCAGTGTTTCCTCCTTAGTTCCCTTACCTTTCCACTCTCAGTGATAAACTCACAACGAAGATGGTTAAGTTTTGCTACAAGTATTTTCCAGTAGCAGAATGGGAGGTACTAGAAGTAGATTGAGCACCAGTTTTCATTCAACTAAGCTATGGGATATAAAAGATACTTTATTTAGGATTTCTGTAGGAAAACAAAGACAAAAATAAAAACACATTGCTTCTTATCGCAAAACAGAGAATGGATATGGACTCATCTAGTTCTTATAAATACACCTAATTCAGAGCAATCTAAATATAACACACATGATCAAAAAGTAAAGAATGAAACCAAATGTCAAAAGACCTTATGATGCAAGTTCTGTGAGTTACTCTGGCTTCAAATATAAAGGTTGTGCACATAAAGATAACCTATATGCCAAGCAGAAAAGAGCAAAATGCATCTGAAATCATTCATCTTGAAATCTCTCGTACTAAAATAAAAAGCAGTGGTTTTTGAAATGCAGTCTTTGAAGATTCTGCTGCATGCTAGAAATCTGTATTAATATCTATAATACAACAATAACTATTCTCATATATTTAATTTAACATAATTACTGATATTCAACTAAGTGAATAACATCTTACTGGTTCCTTATTCAGAACCAAATGACTTTTCATTACTTCTTACACGAGAGCTTGGGAAAAAAATAGGAACAAATGTATTGGACATAGGTTTTGTTTTTGTTTTTGTCCCTCTCTTAAGATGACTCCGGGGCTCTGAAGAAGAAATGTAAAAGATAGTCCCTGTTCCCAAGGAGCTCAAAGTTAATTAAAAAAGAAAGGAAAATAGCTATTCATAAAAAATTTATGTCAAGAATATATTGGAAGTAATCAACAAAGAAGAGATCAGAGAAAGAGTAGGGACTTCCTCCAGATGAATGAGCAAATGGAAATATAGAAGGAAAGCACTTCAGTTATGAACAAAAGCCAGTAAAAAATGCCCCATATCAGGGGATGGAGTGCTTTGTTGCAAGAACAACAAGTATTATGAAGTGGTAGGGTATAAGATGTGCAAAAACTGGAATGGTAGGAGGGGACCCAGGTTACAAAAGGCTTTGAACACTATATAGAATATTTTATATTTGATTCTGGAGATGATTGAGAACTAGTTGAGTTTACTCAATAGATGCGGTAGGCAGAAACTTGTGACAAGCAGACTAATCAAAAAGCTATTATAACAGTTTTTGTATTAGGCATGAGATAATGAAGGCTTGTATCAAGAGGATGGTGTCATCAGAAACCATTAAGAGGGGCTATATGAGAGATATCATAAAGGTAAAAATGAATAGATTTTAACAAAAGTTTGGATAAGGGAAAGGGATAGGATAAGAGAAAGTGAGGAATTAAGGATGACATCTAGTTTGTGACCCTCACTTATTACAATAGTAAATGGTTCCTTTATGTATTGCTGTATTTGATTACTTAATCATTTTTACTTTATCTGGCATTTCTAGAAGGAAACAAAGACAAAAATAAAATACCTTGCTCCTTACTCCAAAACAGAGAATGTTCTTATAAAAACATCTAATTCATGCCAAACTAAATATAACACTCATAATCAAAAGTAAAAAATGAAACCAAATGCCAAAAAGACCTTTATGCATTGCTGAATTTGATAAATTTGTCTGTGACTTTGTCAATGTAGCAACACTCCTGGTATAAAATTTCCCTTTATTATTGTAGCTATAATAATGGTACTGGAAAAAAAGGAAATAACTTCATACTGACAATAAAATCTCTGTTTTTAAAAAATTGCTTAGATAATATTTTTTATTAAACTTGTTACCATATCAGACTAAAAACTTCTAAGCACTAGTGGCAAACTTGTTCTCATTTACCTAAAAATTAATGCTTTAAATAATACTATCCCCAGGAACCAAGAAATTTCAAATAGTAATTAAAATAGAAGCATCTTGAGTTAATGAATGAGTTAAGGAATCTTTAATATAAACTGTTCAAGATTATTAATTCATTTACATTCTTGAACTTCTTCCGTGGCAATAAGAGCAGAATTTTTTTTTTTTTAAAGTTTAAGAAGTATTGAGAAAAAGTTTTGGGGAAGAAAACATGCCGTAATGCCATTACAAAAATGGCACTCTGAATGTCTACCTTTCTATTTAAGCTTTAACCTTATTTCTAGTAGCTCAGTAAGTAGCAGAAGAGTGAAAGGTTAAATATGATACAATTCACAGATGACAAAATCGAAAGAAAAACAAGATTGCTGAATAGCTGACAATGACTACAGAGTCAACAGACTAGAAAAATACAGAGGCAAAGGGCAGAATTCAAGGGTCTATTTAAAAAATTCACCCAAAGAAAGGTATCCGATAACAATAAACCGTTCATAAGCTAAATACTATTATAGTTGTGTGTCAAAATATTCAGTGTTAGAAATCTTAAATGCTGTGCAGGCAATTTCTTACAGTCTCTGTAAGGATGTTAAAAATGCATTTCCAACTAATTAAGAATACATCTTTATAAAAGAATATTTACCAGATGTTAAGTGTATTAGTGTTAACAATAGGAATATTACTTTATATGTGAGTATAAGGAGATTATAGTGTAAGCACATTTATGTATAAGAGTTTTTCACAGTATTGGGGTCACAAGATCTTTTTTAAAACTAAAAGGGTTTCAGAGTTCATCTAGTATAACCACTTCATTTTATTGAGGAAAAATTTGAGGAAGTTAAGTTATTTGCTAAAAGTCACATAGGTAGTCAGCTCCAGAATCAAGATTTGCCTCTAGAAGTCTGACTCTAGAGCCAGCATAATTTCTATTCCATCATGCTACTTCTAGGAACTCACTCAGCTTCAAATTCAGCAAATTGGCACTGATTTCATTTTTCAATCATGTCCAATTTTTTATGACCCCATTTGGGATTTTCTTATCAAGGATACTGAAATGATTCACAATTTCCTTCTCCAGTTCATTTTACAGATGAAGAAACTGAGGATAATGGGTTCAAATGACTTATCCACGGTTACACAGCTAGTTAAGTGTCTAAGGGAATATTTGAATTCAGGATGATGAGTTGTCCTGACTCCAGTTCTAGTACTCTATCTGCTGTGTTACGTGGCTGCCCTCTTATTTTATTTAGTAATAATCAAAAATTTAATTCATTATGCTTTGAATGAATTTATCATTTTTATAAGGGTATTAATCAATATATTTTCATAATATTTGAACATTATTCCTTTTATATCAAATTTTTAGACAAGTACTGTTTGTAGGATCTGCCATTCTAAGCCTTTTCTCACTTTTATCTTAAGAGTTTAGATTTAAAATCCTCTATTTCATATCTGAATGGTTTGAATTACTACATTAACATTTCAAATTCCCTAATTTAAGCTCAACATATTTATTAAATATACAACATATTTGTGCTAAAATTTTTTAAATTGTGCTTAGCTAAATTAATGGTAATATTAATTTAAGGGCAACAATTTTTTTTTTTTTTTTTTTAAGTTCATGGTGAATCACAAGCTGAATTTAAGTCAGTAGTAACCTTGTGGTTAAGTTAACAATTAGGGTGATGGGTCCACTAGAGAAACAATCCAACAAGGCTATAAAAGCAAGGGATTAGTCACCTGATGAAGGACATTCACTTACATGACCAGGGCAGCATAAAGACTGGCTCAGTCAGCAAGTATTTACTGGGTATTCATTATGGGCTTAGCACCATGCTAGACCCGGGAGGAGAATACAAAGATTTATTAAACATAGTCTTTGTGCTTAGAGAATAAGTCATGTCAGTTCTAGGATCCCCTAAGGATTACAAAGTCTTTGTTATAGCAATTCTGGTCTCTAACCCCATAGATCTTGATCTTCTGACAGGGACTGTTGTTATTTGATAACATTTGTACTAGCCTGGGAATGGTATCCAATGGTGCTGTACCTTTTAAAATAGAAATACCCTATCAAAAAGACTATCCTTTTTTTTTGAGCTCCCTAGAAATCACTGTTTTGATATATTACAAAAAATAATAATGATAGCTGGCGTTTATTTTGTATTCTGTATACACGATCTAATTTTCTCCTGAAACAACCCTGTGATGTAGGTACTGCAAATATTATCCTCATTTTACAGATGAAGCATGGAGGCTCATGGGTGCCTTGATTGTGATCATATTACTATGTGTCAGAGCTAGGTCTTCCTGATTCTAAGTCTAACTCTCTTTTCCTAGACCATATATATCCCCAGCATAATGCAAGTCACAAATGAAAAAAATATATAATTGGGAATCATCTAATAATGTAATGAATGAGCATCCTGGTACCCAAAACAATTCTAAAGAGATATTTCTGGACTAAAGATGACTTTTTTCCCAAGAAATAATGCAGTACCAATGAGAGATGTCAACATAAGAATCTAGTGGTCTTTGGGTCACTGGACAGCCTTATTCAATCACACAACAAAATAATCTGGTACAAAGTATTTTGCTAGCTAACTCAGCTTCTCGGGAATTTCAGTACCATGTTTCCCAGATGACTATATTTATTATATTCTAGCTAGTAACACATAAAGAAAGAACACTGATAAAGTCCAGGTCAAAAGAAAGGCATATCACCTATGGAGAAAAGGAAGTTGCTTTAGAGACCTCTGCAATCTGCAAAATCCAGGTGGTGATGAATGGAATGTTAGAGGGGAGAAAAAGAGTTAAAGGTTAATAGCTACTTGATGCCAGTATAAAAGAATTATAAAGAGCTCAAGAATTCAGCCTTTCTCCTCGTTCCCTACCTATGATACAATGCAGTAACAATGCAGTAGTAGGGTTTCATTTCATTATGAGACAAAGAGCAGAAGAGAAAAAAAAGTATTTGTTCAAGATTAGAGGATTCACTACTACAGGATCAACAAAATATTCTAACTATAGGCAATTCCTTGGGATGTGTAAATAGCTTTGTGATGCAGAATGTCCTTTTTTGATGGCATGCTTTTTTGCATTGCAATTTGAATTTGTACTTTTGGGCAGGCAGCAGTGGTGGTGTTGGTATAATATCACCAAAGAGGTTGATTCCTTATAAATAATTTTTACATGGAAAAAAAGTGAAAACACATACATACAATTAAATTCTACTTTGTGTGTAAAGAGATAGCAAATATGAGATGTCTGAAGTTATATGGATTTTGTCTTGACAAAAGAATTTTTGTGGTCACTCACAAACCAGTAGATAGTACAGGAAAAATAGCAAACACATCTCTTCCTAGATCATACCACCTTGAAAGAACCAAAAACTTACAAATTCCCAGAATTACCTCTGAAAACAGTTACACAAAAAAACCCTCAAAGCTTAAGATAATGTTTTCCCCTCTTGGGAAGCAAAGCCTTACTGAAGCAAAGAGTTAAAAGTCAAGAAATAGGTTGGAAAATAAGCAAACTGAAAAAATTATGACCACAGAGAGTTAACAATGGTATGGTATGGTAAAAATAAAAACACATTTAGAAGAAAACAACAAAGTCAAAATTCTTATATCCAACACCTAAAAATATGAAAAAATAGGAAAAAATAAGAAATATTTCAATGGAAAAACAGCTTATGTGGAAAAGAGATCCAGAAGAAATAATTTTAAAATTATTGGTCTACCTGAAAGTTTTGATAAAAAAAAAAGAGCCTGGATATCATCTTTCACGAAATTATCAAAGAAAACTGTTTTGATATCCTAGAACCAGAGGGTAAAATAGAACTTGAAAGAATACATCAATCACCTCCTGAAAGAGATCCCCAAATAAAAACTTCCAGGAATATTATAGCCAAATTCTGGAACTCCCAGGTCAAAGAGAAAATATTTCAAGTGACCAGAAAGAAACAAGTATAGTGGAGCCATGTCAGGATAACACAAGATTTAGCAGCTTCTACATTAAAGGACCAGAGGGCTTGGAATCTGATATTCTGGAGGAAAGTGGAGCTAGGATTGCAACCAAGGAGCTCTCCAGCAAAACTGAGTATAATCCTTCAGAGGAAAAAGTGATCATTCAATGAAATAGAGAATTTTCAAGGATTTGTGATAAAGAGACTAGATTTGAATGGAAAATGTGAGTTTCAAATACAGGACTAATCAGGAAAGTGATATCATAAGGGACTTAAGGTTTATCTGTTTACATTTCTGCATGAGAGGATGCCACTTGTAACTCATTATTTTTCCTCTCATTATGGTAGTTAGAATATGTCTAGAAAGAGGGCCTCATTGTGTGTTGAATATGAAGGAATAATATCTTTTTAAAATAATTATGAAATTAAAGGGTGAGACAGGAAGGTATTGGGAGAAAGGGAAAGGGAAAAGTGGAATGGCACAAATTATTTGCCATTTAAAAAGAGACAAGAAAAAACTTTTACAGTAGAGAGGAAGAGGATCTATTTTTTTTTCTCACAACTTGACTTTTATGGAAATATTTTGAATAACTTCATATTTCTTAGTTTTCTTAGTTGTGGGTGGAGATAATGGGGAGAATCTAGAACTCAAAAATATTAAAAACATATGTAAAAATTGTTTTGAAAGTACTGGGGAAAATATTAAATAAGTAAATAATAATAATAAAAAAAGAAAACAAACAAAAAAGCTCAATTGGCCAAATGGGAAAAGAGATTACAAAAGCTCACTGAGGAAAAAAATCTTTAAATATTAGAATTAAGCAAATGCAAGCTAATGACTTAACAAGAAATTAAAAAAAAAAAAAAGAAAAACACCAAAAAAGAAAAAAGTGAAATATCTAAAAAAACAAAATTAAAGGTTGAGAAAGAAGAATGCATTGGGAGAAGGAGAAAAGGAGAAACAGCATGGGATAAACTATCTGATATAAAAGAGGCCTGAAAGAGAATAGAACAAAAAATGGAGGATGTGGAAAGGAAAGCACATGAATCTAACTTTCATGGGAATTGGCTCAAAGAAGTAATAATATACATACTCAATGGGTTAGAAATCTTATCTTATAGGAAAATAAGAAGGGAAGGGAATAAGAGAAGCGTTACTGCAGGAAGTTGATAGAAGGGAGGACAATTTAAGGGACGCAAAAGTCAGAAGCAAAACACTTTTTAAAGAATAGACAGGGTAAAAGGAGAGAGATGAGGAAATAGAGAAAAAGTAGGATGGAGGTTGTCATCATTATGTGAAAAAATATTCTTACATTGAGTTTCTCTGATAAAGACTTCATTAATCAAACATACAGAAAATGGAGTCAAATTTATAGAAATAAGAGCCCTCAATTGATAAATGGTCAAAAGATATGAATAATGAATTATCAAAGCAATCCATGTTATCTTTAATCATATGGGGAAAATACTCAATCATTATTGATTAGAGAAATGTTAATTGAAACAACTGTGAGATATTACCACTCCCCTGTCAGATTTGCTAATATGACAAAATGCACAATGACAAACATTGAAGGGGCTGTGGGAACATCAATGTATTACTTTTTTTTTTTTAACAATTATAACTTTTTATTGACAGAACACATGCCTGTGTAATTTTTTGCATTATCCCTTGCACTAATTTCTGTTCCGACTTTTCCCTTCCTTCCCTCCACCCCCTCCCTCAGATGGCAAGCAGTCCTATATACGTTAAATATGTCACAGTATATCCTAGATACAATATATGTGTGCAGAACCGAACTGTTCTCTTGTTGCACAGGAAGAATTGGATTCAGAAGGTAAAAATAACCCGGGAAGAAAAACAAAAATGCAAACAATTTACTTAATGCAAATACATATTGTACCAATAAGTGAAGTTGTATACTAATTCAACTATTTTGGAGAGCAATTTGGAACTTTACCGAAAGGGCTAAAAGAATGATGCATACCTTTTGACCACATAATACCACCATGAGGTCTGTATCCAAAGAGATTAAAAAAAATATAAAAAGGAAAAGGAACTACATATGTAAAAATATTTATAGCATTTCTTTTAGTGCTGGCAAAGAATTGGAAATTGAGGGCATGCCCATCAATTAGAGAATGGCTAAACAAGTTATTGTATATGACTGTGATGGGACACTAGTGAGCTTTAAGAAATGGTGAACAGGATGCTCTCAGAAATACTTACATGAAATGATGCAAAGTAAAATGAGCAGAACCAGGAGAACATTGTACATAGTAACAGCAATACTATATGATGATTGACAATGAATAACTTAGTTATTATCAGCAATTTATGATGAAATATGATATTCATCTCTAGAGAAAAAATTGGTAGCGCCTGAATGTATGCTTTTCTTTATTTTTCTTGGAGGTTTTCTTGTCTCTTTTCTGTCACAGAATGATATACACGGAAATGTGTTTTACATGACTACACATGTATAACTTTTGATATATTGTTTGCATTCTCAATTAGGGGGAGCGAAGAGAGGGAATTTGGAACTCAAAATCTGAAAAGAACATATTAAAATTATTTTATATGTAATTGGGGAAAATAAGGTTAAAAAAGATAAATATCTCCAATATGTAGACTAGGAAATTGTTTTTGGTTTAAAAACGATGTTTTCTAAGATTTCAATTTTAATTGTTTCAAGTTTTTAAAGGCACTAAATTAAAAAAAAATTTTTGTGAGTCACTTACCAATTGATAAATGATCAAAGGATATGAACAAGCAGTTTTCAGAAGAAATAAAAGCTATCCATAGTAATATAAAAATGCTCCAAATTACTACTGATAAGCAAAATGTTAAAAAAATTCAGAAGTACCAAGTTCATATCTATCAGATTGGCTAATTTGACAGAAAAGGAAAAAGCCAAATGTTGGGAGGGATATGGAAAAACTGGAACACTAATGCACTATTTGTAGAATTGTGAACTAATAAAACTATTATGAAAAGCAATTTGGAACAATGCCCAAAAAGCTATAAAATTGTGCACATACTTGGACTCATCAAAAACATTGCTAGTGTACCGCAAAGATCAAGAAAAAGGGGGAAAGGACCTATATATACAAAAATACTTATAGCAGTTCTTTTTGTGCTTATAAAGAAGTAGAAATTGAGAGGATGCCTATCAATTGAGCAGTGGCTGAAGAAATTTTGGTATCATAATGGAATTATTATTGTGCTATAAGAAATGATGAACAGGAAAGTTTCAGAAAAATCTTGGAATAGGCATGAATTGATGCAACATGAAGTTAGCAGAACCAGGAGAATATTGTACTGCGATAATGTACAACGATCAACTTGAATACCTAGCTATTCTGATCATAACAATGTCCCAACATAATTCTGTAGGAATTATGAAAAAAATGCTAACAAATAATAGTTTTAAAAATAAAATTTCCTTTTCTTCATGTAATCTAATAATAAAAGATAACATTTATATAATATTTTAATATTAGCAAAGAATTTTATTAATATCATCTCATTTTATCCTCACAGTAACCCTAGGAAATAGGTGCTATTATTATTCCCATTGTACATATGATGAAATTTAGGCAGGGAGAAGAAGTTAAGCAATTTTTCCTGGGCTATAGAGGTAGCCAGTATCTGAGGTAAAACTTGAATTCAAGTCTTCCTGCTTTTAGGTCCAAATTCTACTTAGCTCTGTGAACAGGAGCAAGTCATTTAACTTGATTGTCTCACTTTTCTTCATTTATAAAATAGGAATAACTTGCACTTACTCACAGAATCACTTGGAGGATAAAAACTTCAAGTGTTATCTAAATGCTAAGTGTGATATTGTTGTTGTCTTTAGAAGCCTGGGAAAAAAATTTAGAAGCTTGGTCTAGAACAAGGATTAATACTCAGAGAATTAGGAAAATTCTAACTCTGACTTTGCAGCTAGCTAGTATTGAATAAATTACAAATTCTCAGCATTCCAGTTTCCTTAGCTTTGAAATCAGGGTGTGGACTACATACCCCCTAAGAGCTCTAACATTTTATCATTCAGCAATTCTACATTAACACAATATTTATGATGTTAAAAGTAAAACAAGTTATAAAGCTGAACTGATGTGACTCAGTGAATGCACTGATTCTTGAAGTAATATTTATAAAAAGGGTTTAACATAGTGTCTGGCACATAGCACACTTTATGCAAATATTTATTCTCTTTCCTTCTCTTTCTAAGTTTAGATCAAACACATCACTTTTCCCTTTTTCCTCATCCCCAAAACCTAATCAGTTGCCAAATATAATTAATCCCTATTTCCACAATATATCTTATATACATGTTTTTCTCTTCATTTACATTAAAATGATTCTAATTCAGAACCTTATCAATTCTTGCCTGAAATACTTCAAAAGGCCCTTAATAAATTTTCCTGAATTAAACCTCTTCCTTCTTTAACCTATACTCAAGTCTGTTGCTAAAGTAATATATTCCTGAGGGCTAAACCAATGTGGCAGAGTAAAGCACTTCTCCCCCTCCCCCCAAGTTCCCTCAACACAATCTTCTAAACAACTTAACAAAGCATGCCAAACTAAATTCTGAGTGGGATAATGCACTAAAAGTCACAACTGAGTCATTTTTCCAGATTGGGATAGCTTAAAAGAATGAGGAAATTATTTCACATAAGAGGCACAGAAGGAAAATATTGCACATTAGAAGGAGAAAAAGGGAAGAATCAGCAATTCACGAACCTCACTTTCTTCTGAATTGTTTCAAAGAGGGAAACGTACACACATAATTGGGTGTAGAAATTAATCTTGTTCAACAGGGAAATAAGAAAGCAAGGAGTAAGTTAAGGGAAGGAATTGGTAAGGGGAAAGGTAGACTAAGGGAGGGAAAAAAAAAAGAAATTTTGAGGAGAGAATAGTTTAAAAAATAAGAATAAAATGCACAGCTAGCAATCATAACTATGAATGTGAATAGGATGGATTTACTCATAAAATGGAAGAGTTTAACAAGCAGGATTAGAAACCAAAATTCAAGACTAGTTTTTCTTTTTTTTTAGATATGTTAAAGTATATGTTAAATACCATATATGTAGACATATCAATGTTGTTATTTTGCTGCACAAGAAGAATTGGACTTTGAAGTAATGTAAAATTAACCTGTGAAGGAAATAAAAAATACAAATGTACAAAAACAGAGGGATTGGAAATGCTATGTAGTGGTTCACACTCATTTCCTAGAGTTCTTTTGCTGGGTGTAGCTGGTTTTATTCATTATTTAATAAATGGAACTGATTTGGTTCATCTCATTGTTGAAGAGGGTCATGTCTATCAGAATTGATCATTATATAGTATTGTTATCGAAGTATATAATGATCTATATTGTATTTAACCTATACCTTAACATATTTAACATGTATTGGTCAACCTGCCATCTGGGGAAAGGGGAGAGGAAGGAGAGAAAAAGTTGGAAGAAAAGGATTTGAAACTGTCAATGCTGAAAAATTACCTATGCATATATCTTTTAAATAAAAAGATATAATAAAAAAAAGAAACTTCCCCAAAAGCAAAAAAAAAAAAAAAAAAAAAAAAGTATATAATGATCTCCTGGTCCTGCTCATTTCACTCAGCATCAGTTCGTGTAAGTCTCTCCAGACCTTTCTGAAATTCTCCTGCTGGTCATTTCTTACAGAACAATAATATTCTATAACATTCATATACCACAATTTATTCAGCCATTCTCCAATTGATGGGCATCCACTCAATTTCCAGTTTCTAGCCACTACAAAGAGGGCTGCCACAAACATTTTTGCACATGGGGATCTCTTTTCCTTCTTTAGAATATATCTTTAGGATATAAACCCAGTATTAACACTGCTGGATCAAAGAGAATGCACAGTTTGATAACTTTTTGAGCATAGTTCTAAATTGCTCTCCTGAAGGCTGGATGTATTCGCAATTCCACCAACAATGTATCAACGTCCCAGTTTTCCCACATCCCCTCCAGCATTCAGCATTATCTTTTCCTGTCATCCTAGCCAATCTGAGAGGTGTGTAGTGGTATCTTGGAGTTGCAAGACTAGGTTTTTTATAAGACTCACACTTGAAAAAGGACATATACTGAATTGAAAATAAGGGAATGAAGAAGAATCTATTATTATCTATCTATTATGTTATAGTTGAGTTAAAAAAAGGCATGGGTAGGAATTTTAATCTCAGACAAATAAAAAACAAAATGATAGATCTAGTCAAAAGAGATAATTAGGTAAACTATATGTTGTTAAAAGGTATTATAGACAATAAATCAATACCAATACTTAACATATATCGACCAAATGATATAGTGTTCAGATTTCTGAAGAAAAATTTAAATTTGTTACAGAAGAAAACAGGCAATAAAACTGAATGAGGCATTAATTTACTCCTCTCACACATAAACCAATGTAACCTAAAATAAGCCACAAAAAAGTTAAGCAGAATAATAACATTTTTTTTAATAGCCTTTTATTTACAGGTTATATGTATGGGTAACTTTACAGCATTGACAACTGCCAAATCTCTTGTTCCAATTTTTCCCCTTTTTCCCCCAACCCCCTCTCCTAGATGGCAGGATAACCAGTAGATGTTAAATATATTAAAATATAAATTAGATACACAATAAGTATACATGACCAAACTGTTATTTTGCTGTACAAAAAGAATCGGACTCTGAAATATTGTACAATTAGCCTGTTAAGGAAATCAAAAATGCAGGTGGGCAAAAATATAGGGATTGGGAATTCAATGTAATGGTTTTTAGTCATCTCCCAGAGTTCTTTCACTGGGTGTAGCTGGTTCAGTTCATTACTGCTCCATTGGAAATGATTTGGTTGATCTCTTTGCTGAGGATGGCCAGGTCCATCAGAACTGGTCATTATATAGTATTGTTATTGAAGTATATAATGATCTTTTGGCCCTGCTCATTTCACTCAGCATCAGTTCGTGTAAGTCTCTCCAGGCCTTTCTGAAATCATCCTGTTGGTCATTTCTTACAGAACAATAATATTCCATAATATTCATATACCACAATTTATTCAGTCATTCTCCAATTGATGGACATCCACTCAGTTTCCAGTTTCTAGCCACTACAAAGAGGGCTGCCATAAACAGAATAATAACATTTTAGAAAACTTGGAAATGACAGACTTCTAAAGAATATTTAATTTAGTTGGAATATAAAGGAATGTGTCTTTCTCTCAGAAGTATATGGAAACTTTTCAAAAACTGACCATATAACATGGAATAAAAAACTCACATATTCAGAACAGTAGAAATATTAAATACAACCTTTTCCAGAAAATCATGCAAAAAATTACATTCAATAAAGAGTTTTTGAAGAATTATTTGGGGCAGGTTGGTGGGGCAATGGATAGAGTGCTGGGCCAGAACTCAGGAAGACTGATTTTCTGACTTCAAATTGGGCCTCAGACATGCTGCATAAGACACTTAACTGTTTGCCTCAGTTCTTCCTTTATAAAATGAGCTACATAAGAAATGACCAGCAGGATAAATACAGAGAGGCTTGGAGAGACTTACATGAACTGATGCTAAGTGAAATGAGCAGAACCAGGAGATCATTATATACTTCAACAACGATACTGTATAAGGATGTATTCTGATGGAAGTGGATTTCCTTGACAAAGAGACCTAAGTGAGTTTCAATTGATCAATAAAGGACAGAAGCAGCTACACCCAAAGAAAGAACACTGGGGAAATGAATGTAAACTGTTTGCATTTTTGTTTTTCTTCCCTGGTTATTTTTACCTTCTGAATCCAATTCACCCTGTGCAACAAGAGAACTGTTTGGTTCTGCACACATATATTGTATCTAGGATATACTACGACATATTCAACATATATAGGACTGCTTGCCATCTAGGGGTAGGGGTGGAGGGAGGGAGGGGAAAAATCAGAACAGAAGTGAATGCAAGGGATAATGTTGTAAAAAAAAATTACCCTGGCATGAGTTCTGTCAATAAAAAGTTATTATAATAAATAAAAATAAAATATTAAAAAATAAAATATATAAAATGAGCTACAGAAGGAAATGGCAGACCATTCCAGTATCCTTGCAAAAACACTCAAAAAAACCTTCCAACCTAAAAAAGAAAAAAAAACCTAAAATAGAGTCAGAAGAGTTGGACACAATTGAAATAAAGGAACAACAATATGAAGCATGGATTAAAAAGTAATTGGAAACCAAATCTAATCTTAAAGAAGGAATGGATCAGGGCAGCTAGGTGGTGCAATAGATAGATCACCCACCCTGAAGTCAGGAGAACTGGACACTTAACACTTCCTAGCTGTGTGATCCTGGGCAAGCCACTTAACCTCAATTGCCTCAGGTAAAAAAAAAAAAGGGAAAAAAGAATGAATAGATCAAATCATAAAACCAATCAATAAATTCATTAAATAAGACAGCATATCAAAATTTGGGGGTTAAGCCAAGCAATAGTGGGGAGAAATTTTATATTTTTAAATACTTACATCAATATAAAAGAAAAAGAGCAGATCAATGAAATTGAACATGCAATTTTAAAAAATCTAGATAAAGAGCAACTTTAAAATTTTCAATTAAACACCAAAATAGAAATTTGAAAAATCAAGTGAGAGATTAATAAAATTGAAAGTAAAAAAACAACAACAACATAATTTAACTAGTAAATAAAACCAAAACCTAATTTTATTAATCCTCCTTGATGTTCTGCTGGGCACATGACAATGTCTTTTTTTTTTGTTTTCTCTTTTTTTTCTTAATCTATTTTGTTTTTTTTTTCATTTTGCATTAAAGTTTTTAAAAAGTAAATACATTAAAAAAAGAACTCATAGACCTGAAATACAGAAGAATGGTCTCTAGAATAATGTATTTTTTATGATGTAACACACAAAAGAAAAAAAAATCATGATTTTCAGTTTTTGTCCCCTTCCACAGTGACAATGAAGTGGCATGGGGCAAAGGATACCAATAAGTATATGCTTCTTAGCCCATATTTAAACATTAGCGTAATCCTTGGCACTAGCAATATGTGATCTTTTTTCTTAGTTGATATAATAGTAGAAGAATGAAGCCATATTCCTATTGGCATTTTTGCAAAGTTAGAAGATGTGAAGTTGCAGCCAAATGGAAAAACATACAAGTTCTCAAAAAGGTGCATAAAAATGTTATGAGAGTTGGTTTCATCATATATCCCAAACACACAGCATTTAATGAGACATTTGTTTATCTCACCTTGAAACACTCATAATAAGTAAACAGACCACTAACACAATTAAAGCTTATTGCCAACATATAGGGGAGAAAATGAAGAATGACAGGTAGCATCTGTGTAGTGGAAATATAACTGACTTTGGAATCATACAATTTGAATCCTGCTTTTAGCACTTATTATGACATGAAACTTAACCTCAAGAACTTCAGTTTCCTTATCTGTAATCGCAAAGGGTTGTTCTGAGCATCACATAATATATGTAAAAGTTTTGGTAAATATTGAAGAACTATATAAAATGAACTACTTATTTGTTTTATGAAAATTCCCCTCAAATAATTATTACATACCTCAATACTCAATGACTTTATGTGAAGGCAAAGACAGGAAAAGACAACAAAAGTTATGCTTCAAAACAATTAGAAATTTTAAAAATGTAAAAAGCTTACAGCTTTTAAAGTACAATAGATTTTTTCCTCTATATATCAGGAATACTTTATTTGTGAAGTCAAAAGATGCTGAATGTGATGAGCATCAAAGCACCTCACAAAAATTTTAATCTATTCCATTTTAAAAGTTTGGAAATGACTGATTACTTATATAGCAGTCATTTCAGAATTATTAGTTCCTATATATCAAATTATCAACTAGCTTGAACAAAAGTCAAAACATACAAAATTAGAAGAAAGAATTGAATGAAGAAGACAATACATGCAATTAAAGCAATTCCAACTTCACTCCAAACATGACTACTGACTTCTCCAAACAGAAAATAAACAAAATCAAAAACTCTAATCTCCCTTTTTAGAAGAGTTTAAATGAAGTAAAATAACTGCCATATTTGTTGGCTAACAGTTCAGACACCAGCTGAGCCAGTAAAAACTTCTTATTGTTAAGCAGAATCAATAAATGATGATGATGACTAATAATAACAAAATATTTTGCTTTGTTTTACAAATCAATTTTCACACATATAACATTTGAGTTTTATAGAATCTCTAGGAATGTAGAATCTCTAGGAAATATTGCCCCCATTTTAGAAATGAGAAAATTTAAGGATAGTTTCACAGGTACTAAGTGTGAAAAGTAGGATTTGAATTAAAACACCCAAGTATAAGCTAATTTACAAAACATCGTAGAGAAGGATGGTAAAGGAGAACAACTACTTTAGGAGTTACTACTACAGTAATTACCACTTTAGGAAAAAAGGACACATATGAGGGGAAAACTATTCTGCTGAGTAAGCTTGGTGATAGAGCCAGCTAAACTGAATCAATCCAAGAGCATTATGCATAAAACTGTATGGAGAGAAACAAAAGGAAAGAATGGAGGAAACAAAACAGATTAATCATTGTTTTTCTTCTTCATTGATCTATTCTCATTAGCACTAAGTATTAAACATACTAGGCACCATATTTGGGTGCTTAAGAAGAGGAAATAATGGTTTAACTTGACCATATACATGAAGAAGAAATCTATGTCTTGCATGACAATTTTTTAAACTCTTATGTACCAATTTATAAAATATCTTACAGATGAGAATAGCTCTAATTTATATAGCCTTTTAAGGTTTGCAAAGTATGCTCCATACATCTCATATGACCTTTAACATAATCTTATAAGGTAAATAATACAAGTATTATTATTCCCATTTTTAAGAATGAAAAAAGAACTAGACTCATATATCAAATGATTTTCCCAAGATCACACAAGAATCAAAGGAAAGATTTGAAAACAAGTATCTTGACTTTAAGTCTAATTTTTTTTTTCCAGTCTCCTAAAAAGGTTAGCCAAACAGAGTTTATCAAAAAGGCATTGGACAACTGCCCACCTGGATACCTATAGTTCCATTTTTAAAAAAATCTTTTTGGAACTGTTTTGTGCTCATTTTTGATGAAAACAATAGGCAGATTTTCAGAGAATTCTTTATAGCAGACTACACATAGTCACACATCTGTCTTGGAAAATAGATAATATAAGATTCAGTCATGACTATTTGTTGACTTCAAAAGAAGTACTTGACTTAAACTTTTTTCAGATGAAGTGTTTTCTTTAGAGATTTAAATCACATACTCTTTTTTGATCAATGTTACCTAAAGTATATTGTACAATATTTTGATTAATATCAACATGAGATACTGAAAACAAGAAGCATCATAACCAGTATTATATGAATCCAGTATAAGAAAAATTTAAGTATAAGAAAAACTTATTACTGATTGCATAGTTCTACCAATGCATCAGGTTATAAATCATGTGAACTAATTTCATTGTTCTACAAAAAACAACAAAGTTATCCCAGTTTAAACATCTCAATTGATAAAAGAAAGTGGATAAAAATCACAGATTCTCTTATTACAACTTATGTCTAGCCAGGTGGCCAATAAGTTAATCCATCAATATGTATATTTTGGACAGATGTTCCAAATAATGAATTGGGCTCAGGCTTGAATAGACTGGAATGGATTATATTATGGTACTGTGTAGTGTTTCCCATGATTCAGTGCTATTTGTACCATGAAAAAAATCTCTTGTACAGACATTTCATCAATCATAGTATATGACTGAATCATGAGCAGAAAACTCAAAATTTTAGTTGATGAATAAAATAATGGAAAAATGCATGATAAATGGGCTACATAAGATTAGCAATGGTAACCTCTGAGGGAAAGTGGTGCAATGGATAATATCAAGTATATATACAAAAATAAAAGTAGATGGTTATATGGCAAAAATGAAGAATGAACATCTGGAGGGCTGAAATGTAATCTCTAGAAAAAGAAAACTGCCAAAGAAATGAGAAACAGGATGGTTTCAGAAAAACCTGAAAGACTTACATGAACTGATGTAAAGTGAAGTAAGAAGAACAAGGAAAATACCGTATACAGTAAAAGCAATATTATATGTATGTTTGTATTATTATGTAAAGAACTATGAATAACCACTATGCTCAGCAAAACAATGATCCAAGATAAGGACTCATGAAGAAACACTGTTATCTGTCTGCAGAGAAAGAACTGATATTATCTGACTAGATACTGGAGCATACTGTTTTTCACTTTCTTTCATTCTTTTGTTGATTTTGTTTGAGTCATCTTGTACAAAATGTCTAATGATAATACTGTTTTTCACTTTCTTTCATTCTTTTGTTGATTTTGTTTGAGTCATCTTGTACAAAATGTCTAATGATAAAATGTTTACATGATTGCACATGTGTAACCTATAATAGATTGCTTACTATTGTAGGAAGGGGGAGAGAAGAAAAAAGAAGAGATGGGATGTAGAACTCAAAACTTAAAAAGAGTGTTAAAATAGTATAATATGTTATTGGGGGAAAATAGAAAATTTCTATTTAAATATAAATTTTAAAAAGCTATTGGCAATATGTTAAGTGAAGCCTCTATGATGCATTTAAGGAAAAATATAGACAAGAAATAGATAAAAAGAAAAAATGGATCTTGCACTCCTAAAAACAGACTTTTAAAAACACTTTTTTTACATCTATTATTCAGATATCCCTTGTTCCTATTGGACTGCTTTTAATTTCTTAGAGTCATTTTTTTTAAAGGCTGTCTTTTTCTTTCCATTCACAAAGCAACCACTCTCAGCACTTCTCACTGAGACTATTGGAGCAGTCTCCTCAGATTCCATAATCTCCCTTAAAGTCTTTCCCCACTCTAATTCCTCTAACACAGAAATAACAAAGTTAATTTCTTAAAACACAAGTCTGATCATGCTTCTCTCTGCAATAAACTTCAGTAACTCCTTGTGATCCATAAGATCAAAGATAAAGCACTTTATGTAACATTCAAAGATCCTCACAATGTCACTCCTTCCTATTTTTCATTCTTCTTTTTTTTAATTTACAAAAAATATGCATGGGTAATTTTTCTAACACTGACCCTTCCAAAACCTTTTGTTCCAAATTTTCCCCTTCTTCCCCCCACCCACTCTCCTAGTTGGCAGGTAGTCCAATGCATGTTAAATGTATTAAATGCATGTTAAATTTAATATATGTATACACATTTATACACTTATCTTGCTGCACAAGAAAAACAGATAAAGAAGGAAGAAAAAGAAAAACTAAGAAAGAAAACAAAATGCAACCAAATAACAACAAATAGAGTGAGAATGCTATGTTGTGGTCCACACTCTGTTCCCTTCGTTGCTTCTCTGGGTAGATGGCTCTCTACATCACTGAACCAGTGGAACTGGTTTGAATCGTCTCATTGTTGAAGAGAGCCACGTCCATCAGAATTGATCATTGTATAGTCTTGTTGTTGCCAAGTATAATGAGCTCCTGGTTCTGCTCATTTCACTTAGCCTCAGTTCATGTAAGTCTCTCCAGGCTTCTCTGAAATCATCCTACTGGTTGTTTCTTACAAAAAAATAATATTCCATAACATTTATATACCACAGTTTATCCAGCCATTCTCCAACTGATGGGCATCCACTCAGTTTCCAGTTCCTTGATACTACAAAGAGGGCTGCCACAACATTTTTGCACATGTGGGTCCCTTTCCCTCCTTTAAGATCTCTTTGGGATATAAGCCCAGTAGTAACACTGCTGGATCAAAGAGTATGCACAGTTTGATAACTTTTTGAGCATAGTTCCAAATTGCTCTCCAGAATGGTTGGATCCTTTCACAGTTCCACCAACAATGTATTAGTGTCCCAGTTTTCCCACATCCCTCCAACATTGGTCATTATCATTTCCTGTCATCTTAGCCAATCTGGGAGGTGTGCAGTGGTATCTCAGAGTTGTCTTAATTTGAATTTCTCTGATCATTCATGATTTGGAGCACCTTTTCAAGTGACTACAAATAGTTTCAATTTCTTCATCTGAAAATAGTTCATATCCTTTGACCATTTATTAATTGGAGAATGGCTTGAACTATTATAAATTTGAATCACTTCTCTATATATTTTAGAAATGAGGCCTTTATCAGATCCTTTGGATGTAAAAAATAGTTTCCCAGTTTATTTCTTCCCTTCTAATCTTGTCTGCATTAGTTTTGTTTGTACAATTTTTTTAACTTAATATAATCAAAATTATCTATTTTGTGATCAATAATCATCTCTAGTTCTTCTGTGGTCACAAATTCCTTGCTTCTCCACAAATCTGAGAGGTAAACTTTGCTACGTTTTTTGAATTTGTTTATAATATAATTCTTTATATCTAGATCATGAATCCATTTCGACCTGATCTTGGTATATGGTGTTAGGTGTGGGTCAATGCCTAGTTTCTGCCATACTAGTTTCCAATTTTCCTAGCAGTTTTTATTAAATAATGAATTCTTATCCCAAAAGATGGGGTCTTTGGGTTTGTTGAATACTATAATCATTGACTATTTTATTCTGTGAACCTAAGCTATTCCACTGATCATGCAGGTAGTTCTCTTTAATGATTTCTTGAAAAATAGTGTCTAGGCTCTTTTTTTCATCATGGATTTCAGGGAGTCCAATAATCCTTAGATTTTCTCTCCTAGATCTATTTTCCAGGTCAGTTGTTTTATATTTTTTCTATTTTTTCATTTTTTTTTTTGATTTTTTGATAAAATGAAATAAAGTTTTTTTGATTTTGCCATATAACCATCTACTTTTATTTTTGTATATATACTTGATATTATCCATTGCACCACTTTCCCTCAGAGGTTACCATTGCTAATCTTATGTAGCCCATTTATCATGCATTTTTCCATTATTTTATTCATCAACTAAAATTTTGAGTTTTCTGCTCATGATTCAGTCATATACTATGATTGATGAAATGTCTGTACAAGACATTTGATTTGATTTTTGATTTTTTGATTCTTGTTGTTTCATTGAGTCATTCATTTCCATTTGTTCAGTTCTGAATTTTAGTGAATTATTTTCCTCATTTACTTTTTTATACTTTTTTGTATTTGCCCAATTGAATTTTTAAATGAGTTTTGTTCTATAAAATTTTTCCTATTTCACAAATTCTGATTTTTAAAGTTATTTTCTTTTTTCCATTTTATCAAATCTATCTTTTAATGAGTTATATGCCTTTTCCAAACCCTCTTGCAAAGTTTTCATTTCCTTTCCCCATTTTTTTCCTAGCTCTCTTTTATGATCCTTTTTAATTTCTTCTAGGAGAGCCTTGTGTGTGTGATGGGGACTAGGTTATATCACCTTTTGGGGCTTCATCTGGAGACAATCTGCCTTTAGTCTTCTCAGGGTTTGAAATCTTTTCTTCTTTTTCACCATAAAAGCTGTCTATCATCAGAGTTCTCTTTGCTTTTGTACTCATTTTTTTCTTTTTAAGTTAAGGTCTGCTTTTAGGGCTGGGGAAGTTTTCTAAGCTTCCTCTATAAGTCGCCAGGGCTGGGCTGGGTCAGTGTTGACTCACTCCAGGTGCCGGATGGGTGGGGCCAGGTCCTGTAAAACTCTGGCATTTTGGGGTTCACCACTGACATTTTGTGTTTGTGTTGGATATTTTATAACTTCTCTGCTGATCTTCTGGTTTGCAACCAAGGCAGAGTAGCCAATACTGTTGTAAATTCTTGTAGATTCCTCCCTACAGATTCCCCACCAACTGGAGTCAGCACCACTCTCCAGAATCCCCACTACCAGGACTCTGAGCTGTCTGTGCAGGTGTTTGTGCTAGCTGCTTGTGCTTGACAGCCTCCCTCCCATTTCTGGTTGAAACAGACTTCTTTCTGACAATCTTCAAAATTATGTTCTGCTGGTAATATGTTGCACTATCAATATTTGTGGATTCTGTCAGTCCAGAACTAATTCAGAAACTGGATTAGCTGATTAGTCTGAGGGTTGTAGGAGAAGATCAGAAAGAAAAATGTCCTCTCCTCTGTCTTGGCTCTGTCCCTGGAAGTCTCTTCATTCTTATATATTGTTCTTCCCTACGCATTTTTTTTTTTTTGTGATTTAGGCATATTACTATATTTGTTATTCCTTATATCTTACATCTGCAACCCAATTCATATGCAAGTCAAGGTATCCCCTGTGATGGCACTGGTGAACTTCATAAACAAAGGATGAACAACAGCACACAAAATTCTCTCTTCAGGACTTTGCACTGGTGATAACTCAAGCTTAGAACATTTTCATTCTTCATCTCTGCTTCTTAGAATACCTGTTTTACTTCCTTTAAGACTATTTAAGTGATACTTTTGTCAGGAAGCTTTTCCCAGTACACCCAGAGCTAATAATCCTTTTCTCCATGACATTATTTTGTGTTTGCTTTGCAAGTATCTTGTGTTTTAACTATAAAGGTACACATTGTTTTGCCCATCAGAATGTATGCTTCTTGAGTGCAAGGGCTCTTTTGTTTTTTCTTTATATCACCAGAACTTAGTACAGTGCCTGCCTGCCACACAGTAAACACATAATAAATGCTAGCTGAATAATTTGCGATACTAATTTTATAAATGAAATAAAAGAAACAAGATCTACACTGAGATCCTTAACCATTTGCAAACTACATAGCATATGTGAATAACTCATGCTAAAATAATAGGCAGAACCATACAATTTCCCTTGTCATTTCATAGTATCAAATTTAGCTGGCCATACTCATATTTGTCAGGATAGATTACTAAACATGCAGGATATTTTGTTTCTGAGATACTCAAATCACTGAGAGAATATCATTTTGAAGACAAAGAAGGCAACTGTTATTATGCTTCACTCTTCCTCTTCCTCAGAATCATTTATAATTCTAGAAATCTCAACTCAGTAGACAGCTCTGTATGTCTTCTCATTCACCCACTCAGGAATGAGAATTTAGTGCAGGCCATTTTTAAACTACTACAGCTCTAATGTAATTGCTTCCTGACGCCTAAGAGAGACAACTTGGCAAACTCTTGTTCCATATTCATTCAATTCAGAATTTCTTGGACCAGCTTAAGCTGAGATGTTTGGTAGTGTACATACTCCTAAAGTCAGTGTGTTTATTTTTATATCAATCAATTTAAAAGAAAACAATTAAAAAGAAACCCTGCAGAATTCCTTGCCAAATGATAAAAAAGGAACATCCATAATTTAATACTGTCTTTGTTAATTTCATTTTACTCTAAGGCATTCAATTAAAGTGTTGTGCAATAAAAGCTGCTGCTACAATGGGATCTCAAATCCTATTAAGTGTCAAGGATGTTAAACCTACAAAACTAACAGATTTTTTAGTCTGAAACCATTTAGTTACTTTATAGTGCTGCCAGCTAACATCCCACCTGAATACTGTTTTACTGGAAAGGCTTGGTATATAACATGTAATCACTGTAGCACTTTGAAATAATGGACCCCAAAGGGCACTTCAACCTTATTCAGTTTACATTAAATAATTATGAACCCATCATTTTCTTTAAGCTTATGTTTAAAGCCAGCTATTTCCCCAAGGTCTACTCAGTACAGATTAAAATATTTAGATTTAAGGACTACCCTGAATTCACATTTAAGTTATCTGAACACTTAAATAAACTATAATCTATTTGAAACATATGTAGTGTGTCTGACCATGTAGAAGTATGATATGCCTTCAAAGCACAAATATAGATGCATGTGCAGTTTGTCTCACACAAGTTAACTGAGAAATAGCTGGTAGATGAAACAGAAAACAGTCTTTGACTATATTTGTCAGATACAAAAAGATAAAAAAGGTGAACTTTAGCCTAGTCAGTTATAGAATGGCACAATGGGAAAAGGGAATTTCTCAAGGAGTTCTTTTCTTCAAAGCCCAAAATACTTAGTAGTGACATTACTTTCAAGATCTAAACAATGAAGTGGGTTTTTTTTTTGTTTTTTTTTTTTTGTTTTTTTTTTTCCCCATAAGCTGCAAAGATACTTGGCCAGGGAAGATTTTTTTTTAAAGGGAAAGGCTCTTTATGATGACAATTATTTTCCTTAGAAAAATATTACTAAAACTATATCCTAATGTCAGTAAAGAAACATTTGGCTTCACGTCAACCATCTTTTCAATAGTTAAAGTGTATTTGACAGCTTTATCTGTGTACTAATGGTCATTTCTCATAGGGTGATTTTAAAGGTGGTATAGAAGCACTGATTTCTATGAACTGAATATTTTCCAAAAAACTATCTATTTGGACTAAAAGGAAGAAGACAGAGAATAATCTAGAAAAAAGCTCTGTTACCTATTAATATAAAATGAAATATGGAGAATAACAAGTTACAAATTTTACATAATAATGCCCATTCTCCCATACTCATCCTACCTCAGCAGGAATCTGGCAATATTTCCTACATGGAACTGAGGAAACAGAAAAAAAAATCTTCTTCATAATTGCAATATATTTTTAGTATTCTTTTAAATTCAACTTCCTTAAGCTTTCCATTGAATCACTAAATGTAAGCTGAACATAGAAAAATATATTGACATGTGACAATGTAAAATGCTCACAAATTATTGGGTATTCACTCAGAAACATTCATTGAATGCCCACTACAGAATAACTCTGTAAGAGCTGCCAAGTAGATATATCTATATATATATCTATATAGATATATTGATGAAGTAGGTAAGCCTATCCTTGGAAGAATTTACTTCTTAGATAGGAGCTACCAAGTCATGGTCAACAGCATTGTTGGAGACCTGGAGCACAGTTTTGGTTCTACCACTGGATCATTGAGGCATTTTTAATCTCTCTGAGTTTCTTATTTGTAACAAGGGGATAATACTACTTGAATTATGTACTTTATATTGTGCTGATAAAATGAAATAAAGTATGCAAAAACATTGAAAATCCAAAAATTCTCAAGTGTAAGAAATAAAAGGCTTAAGAATCCTTATTAAGCCTCATAAAATAATTACAAATTATTCTATTAACACATGAAGATATAAAGTAACACAAAGGTCATTGGCTTACTTAAAGCTCAAGGTTTAAAGAAGGGTTTGTTTTATATACATATATATATGTATATATATATAAATTATTAGTAAAGGATTGCAATAAGATGGTAGCTTTTGCTTCACCTTGAACAATAATTAATCTGAGAAAATGAATTCTGAACTGGGTTTTGAAGGAGGTAGCAATGAACATGTTTGGCAATGAGGAGATAAGACTGACAGAGAAAATAGTCTTTTTATAAAGTCATAAAGACAAGAATTTTAGGAAGGCAAGCTGATTTCTTAAGCTATGTCAGAGAGGTTATGTTGATGAATATTAGTTTATTTGATAACATTTCTTTATCTTTTACCATGGCAATTTAATGAAATTTCAGGAAAAACTACTCACCACCATTCTTAGATCTATTTAAAAAACAACTTTAGGGCAATATCTATTAACTTCTTTTTGGGGAGCTATTTTTCAAGTAGTTTCATGGATCTGTAACTTTTTGGCATAATTTTGCCAAAAGGATGATTAATAATGGATTTTATGTTTATTTAATTTTTCCAGTGGCTACTTTACCAGTTACCCAGCACAGGCAGGCATTTATCAAATAACTTCTGAAATTTTTAATTATGGTTATAATACTTATTTACTTATAGACATTTATATTTATGTAATGAGATAATTGGGTTAGAGTGACTTGCTGAGGGTAACACAACTAGCAAATGTTAAATATCTGAGGCCAGATTTGAATTCAGGTTCTACTGACTTCAGGACTAGTACTCTATTCACTGCACCATCTTTTTTAATATAAAACATTTCATTTACTTTTCAAAATGATATTATAATCTTGGTCAAGAAAATTTACATTATAAAAGTCTGATCAAATGATAGGAATTTTATATAGATCAACTGTTTAAGAAAATGAGACTGAACAAAAAATTTTAAAAATGTTAACTGAAACTAAGGAATCTATATACAATTTAACCAGCTATTAATAATAGAAGACAATACAAGCATAGATGGGCAAAACATATCAAGTTAAAATATTTGAACAGAGAACACAAGGCCCCTTGGTTCAGTTAGCTCTTAAATTCCCTTAGTAGGGAAATTCATTGAATTTGGTCCTAATCCTGAATCAGTGAAAAAACTAGGTCAAGATAATATAATAGTGCTTAAATACAATTAAACATTTTAATGGGAAAAGAAAACTAATGAAAACTATCATGCATTTATTCAATTTCTGAAGAAGCAATTAAGACAAAATATGAGCATTTGTTACAAAAAAATAAAAATCAGGATTGAGGTTCATAGTTAGCTTGAAGACAACTTAAAAACACATTATTAGAAACTTAGGAGAAAATATGTGTATATATACATATACATATATGCCAGAAAATTAGAAATATCTTTGAACTGATGTGAAATATGAGTTGATATAATATGAACTGAGGTAAAGTTAACAGTAGAATAACTTGGGCAAAAGTAAGGCAGCCTAAGCAAGCAGAACAGAGATACCAGAAATTGTGACCATTCAGGTATATATTCTATTTGGCAGGACAAATAAAGAATTTCATTTTCAACTTGTAAGGTACTAAAAAACTAAGAATAAGATTTTAAAATGTATCCTAGGGAACAAACTGGGTATTAAATAAAAGATGCCAATAAATAGACCTAAAATAGAAGATGCGGATATGAACATTGTTTGAAAAAATGTGTAAAGCTATATAAAGGCATGATATTATTATTGTTATTGGCTAAAACACAGAATATATTATGGGGTATTCTAGGAGATAAAGGTAGAAAGATTAAGTATCTGAGACCTGTTTTGAACTTAGGAAGATGGATCTTCCTGATTCCAGGCTTCGCACTTGATCTTTGCTATTTCCCAGGATAATGGCTCTAGAGGTGGGTTGGAAGCAATGTCAGCAATTTATGTGGAGAGAATGTTGCTCAATCCTAGGGATTCTTGGATTACTTGCCCGTTAGTGATAATTGGTCATGAACTAACATTTATGAGGAAGACAGAACCCTTTTCTACAAGGTTTGTTCCCTTCAATGATGGAAGCAGGGCTGAAGATCTGGAGGTCACTGTTATCCCCTGGATTCTTGGCTCCAGAGCACTGGAAAAAATATTGGAGATAAACAGTCAATTTAGAGGCTATATTTCAAAGGTTTTGGCAAGAAATAATAAGAACCTGGACCAGAGTGAAATAGTATGAGGTTACCTGAATTAAGAAAAGGAGTGAATTAAAAAAGGAATGAAAAAAGGCTTAGCAAGAGATTGGATACTGGAGATGAAGTAGAGAGAGAAGGAAGCCTTAACCCTAATATTTCAAACATGAAGCACTAAAGGAGTAATTCTGTCATTAGTAAAATTAAAGATGTTCTATATGATTTTGAGTTATTATTATTGGCTTTGTGTGTGTGTGTGTGTGTGTGCTAAAAATATTTTAAATAGTCAAGATAGAAGTAGGATCTTTTTTGGGCAAGTTGATTAATTAGCTTACTTTCTAATGTGTTGTATTTATAGTGCTAGCAAGATATCCCAGTAGAGCTATCTAAATGTTGAAAATTCAGGATGAGAGGCTGGAGAAAGTTCAGGACTGTAGATATAAAATTAGGAGACATCTGCACTGAGATGATAACTAAAACAGTTGATTTGAATTAAATCACCCAAGGAGAGATTATAGAAAGATAAAAAGAAGAGTGTGAAAGGCAGACGTGCAATATAGATTGAATGGGGGTGATGAAGATGTGGAAATAATGAAAAAGGGGAGACCAGCTGGTAGGTTATAATCCTACCAAGAGTCATAAGCTTCACAATTTGTCAAATGAATGGGTAAAACTTGATGATTTCCATGGTTCCTTTCAATTCTAACTCCTATGATCTATAATCTAAATATATAGACCAGATGAAAGCAGTGGCAATAGAAAGGAAGTGAGAATGAATACAGAAATAACAGAACTTTGAGATTGATTTTATAAGAAGTCAAAGAAAATTTCAAATTTTCTGAGCATTATTAGCAGAAATAAGGATGAATATGAATAAAACTGAAATGAATAAAATGGGATGTATACATTCAGTTTGGAGCATGTTGAGTTCTTTAAAAATTTGAATAGTTATAGATATGTTGAAAATACACGGTTGAGGATCAGCTAGATGGTGCATTGGATAGAGCACCAGTCCTGAAGTCAGGAGGATCTGAGTTCAAATCTGGTCTCAGACACTTAACACTTCCTGGCTGTGTGACCCTAGGCAAGTCACTTAACCCCAATTCCCTCAGGAAGAAAAAAAAAAAAGAAAATACACTGACTACATAGATTAGGAAAAAAAATCATATATAACTACATGGGAGTGATAAAGTTAGGAGTATGCTGGAGCCAACTTAAACAGGCTCTTGAGGGTCAGTTGTTAAATTTGCACTTAAATCTCAGATATCAGCAATAGTTACAAATCAGGATTTATTATCACTGTTCTTATATGTTAGAATCATGTCACAGAGACAGGCAGTACAGAAAGATAAATTTTACACTAACTGAAACACAAGCAGATCCAAAGCTAAAAAGCATTTGAATCTAAATGTGATGGGGCTCATGTCACACATCATAACTCAGATATAGTCACACATATTCATACATGTAGATATATTATCAACTTAAAAGTCAAAATGAAAATTTTAATTGTGTACATATATGATTACAACCTCCAACAAATGAAAATTGAACTAATGATCTAAGTTCACATCATAGAAAATACATTTTTATATAAATGATGAACTAGTAGAAATATTTGTCAATGACATCAAAGAAACATTCTAAAATAAGATTTATTCTAGTTAAATTAGATAAATATTTATAAAAAACTACAAAGACAAAAACAAAGCACTTATTTTCATATTCCAATGAACAGACAGTATGAAAAGAATTGAGGACAGAGAAATCAAAGGAAGTGGCTAATACATACTTTGGTTTGGTAGTACGTAGAGCTCATGAAGGTGAGGAGCATGAAATAAGGCTAGAAACAGAGGTGGAAGCCACGTGAAGGGCTTTAAATCCTAAGCTAAGGACTATCATAAGGACCCTAGCATCTTAAACTTTTTCCACTATCAATCCCTTTTCACCCAAAAAATTTTTACGTGATTCCAAGTATATAAAATAGGTATGCAAATCAAACACTTATTGATAATAAATCATAATTCTGTCACCCACACATTGTTACACTGCTCCACCTGGGCTTGCAGTCCACATCTTAAGAATTTTTGATACAGACAATGGGGAATCTACTAAAAATGTTTTAAGGAGTTAATTCTTAAGGTGTACAACCTTAAGAAAATTCTGAGGACTAAATGGAGAGGAACAAAAATTAGAAGCAGAGAGAAGTTATGAAGTTATTACAGTAGTCCAAGGAAAAGATAAGTGAGCGCCCCAAAAGGACAAAGTCATGTGAGTAGAAAGAAAAGGGTACCTTTAGGGACTAATATCACAAATGATATTCCATATATACATGACTTTAGTCATGACAGCACCAATATTATGAAGGTTTATGGACTCACATAGAATGCTGTTTTGTCTCTTTTTGCACTGCAGGACTATCAAAAACCTGAAGGGAATCAAGGAGGAAAAGGAAAAATAGATTGCATAAACGGTAGGGGAAAATGCATTTCTGTATGAAGGGAAAGAGAAAAGCACATTTTGAGAGAAATAGGACTGAAAAGGACAAAGAACAAAAACTTTAGGATACTCGGGCAAATGATTAAGCTTCTAGGAAAAGTTTGAGTATGCTACATAGATGAATATCTTTTTCAATACATGATGTGTGTTATATAAAATATTGAGTGTGTGAAAGCTCTTTGCCAGTATATGTGAGCATTTATATAAGTCACTCAAGAGCTTTGCCCTCCAAAGTCATCAGTTTTGAAGAAGTAAATCTAGGCATTTCAAATATAAAGGCACACTTGGAAGCAACTCTTAAATTATGAGACATGTCATTTGAAACTCCTGCAGAGCTTAGAAGCAATGAGAAGGTTAATGAAGAAAACTTACCTCTTTGAGGAAGCGAACTTCTATTTTTACTTCTTTAAAATTGTTGGTTCAGAATAATACTGAAATAATTTATCAGCATGCTAACTCCCCACTTTATTTATTCACTGCAGTTCTTTTCTGGAGCTTCTGTGTTTCTACCATCTATTTAATATAGGGTAATCCTATTATATTGTGCTTTTATATATTCTCCAGTGTTTCAAAGTAACAGCTTCCCTGTTGAAGCTCTAGAAGGGGGAAAAAGTTTTTTCTGCTGCTGTTCACACCTCTGGCTGTTTTGAAAAGGATGATATTCTCAGAAATGGGAAAGAAGGCTAATAAAATGACAATTTAAAGAGGAGCTGGGACACTAATGTCCATTATCTCTCTTTTTTTTTCTTTTTTCTTTAGCAAGGAGAAATCATTCTGTGATAACCAATGACCTGGAGGAAGGAAAGCTATGAGGATTTTCGAATTGTGTTCTGCTCTTACTTTTCATTTTTATGGGTTTTATAATAATTTTATGATTATCTATGAATCCAATTTGTGAAGGGGAGTGGGGACTATTCAGGCAGCATACACAAGGGAACAGTTTCATGTGGGAGAGGACCTATTCATAAGTATATTTTACCAATTTTATTCCTTCTGGCACAATAGTAACAGATTGCACCTAAACTCAGAAACCGTAATTCAGCCCACTTAGTAGTGCTGTGATCTTCAACCAGTCATTCAATCACTCTGTCTCTCAGTTTTTTAATTTACAAATACAGATAAAAAATTAATATTCACATTACCTGTTTTAGAGGGCTGTTAATATGAATCAAGTGAAATAATGCAATCAAAAGCAATTTTTTAAATCTTTGAAATGAAATTTCTTATGAAATTATTTATCTGTAAAAATGTGTATTTCATTTGACAGCTTCAAAGGATTGAAAATAAGCTTAATTCTCTTTATTTTGTTTTAAATTGACCATAATTTTCCAGATTTTCATACTTTATCTTGAGAGTTTTCATGAATTAAAAAAATAAACCTTAAATTAGAGGGAACCCAAGAAATAATCTATTCTGACTTCTACTTAGAATGAGATTTTTATTATCAACATTCCCAACAAATAATTATTACTCAGATTTCACTGTTTTCCAAGACAGCACATTTCACTAGATAGAAGTACATGGATACCTCTAATTTTAAGAGTGTCTTATCATAATACTAAATTGGCATCTCATAATCTTCTTACTTCACTTCTATATAAACCCTCTGGAGCTGAACAAAACAAGAGAAATCCTTTCACAAGAGACCTTGCACCTAAACTTAAAGATTCCACCAAAATATTTTAAAACTTCAAAGTGTTCCCTAAGCAATTAGTTTGAGAAACACTAATATATAATGTAATGATTAAGTTTTAAGGTCAAAGAGAATGTCTTCTTTCCTTTGCCAACATATCAATAAGTCAGGCTTATTTTTCCTCTCTATTATTTCTTGAATTGTATCACCCTACTGAACTTTCACAATCTCCTATATAACAATAAAACTTCATTATTGGATGTCTGAGTTAATAATTGTTTTCCCTGTTCAGCATCATTCAGATCACTACCTTCCTCAAGAATCAACAATGTGGGAGCAGCTAAATGGCACAATGAATAAAACACTGGTCTTGAAGTCAGGAGTACCTAGGTTCAAATCTGGTCTCAGACACCTAAATTAGTTTGTGATCCTGGACAAGTCATTTAACACCAAATACAACCAAAAAACCCAATGAATCTACAATGTAAATAATTTACTGAACATATCATTCCTATCCCTGTTCATGCTCTTGACCTACCTGAAATCTTATTCTACCTTGGCTCTACTAAGTTCAATTCTATTTCTTCAACTCATCAAACATTTTAAGCATCTATTATATTTCAGAAATATATGCCAAGATCTGGAGATATAAAGATACAAACAAAGTCTCTCCCTTTAAAAGTTTACATTTAACTGGTGTGGGGAAATAAAACGCATAAAAGATTATTCAGCATCAATGAGCTTTAAGGACTCTGATCAATGTAATGACCAACCATGATTCAAGAGGATTGATGATGAAGCTGCTACCTACCTCTTGATAGAATGGTGATGAGCTAAAGATGCACAATGTGATGCATTTTTGGATATCGTCATTTGTTACAATAATTTAGTTTTTCTTTTATTACCCCTGGGAATGATGAGGGGTGAGATGGGTAGGAGCAAAAAGTAAACATTTGTTAATTGAAAAAGTAAAACAAGAAAAGTCTGTTGTTGTTATTGTAAAGGGATGAACTAGATAAGGAAGGAGGTCACCTGTTATTCATCAGAGGCTGGAATAAAGAAGGAAACAATCAGGGATAGTTTTAAATGGTTTTGAAATATAGAGGAGAAGAGGAAACTCATAATGAATGGCTTCCATACATATTCTCCAGTGATAAATATTCTCTGATGTGAAACCTCATCCATATCCATACTGGTGGATATTGTAATCTCTGAAACAATATGGCCAATGTGCATGGAGGGATCTATCTATAATTTTATGATTATATTTGTTATAATGTTTGATAAAATGTTGCTTGTTTTTGAACTACAGTTTATTCTGGCTAGTTTTTAAAAGTAAACTTATTAAATGGGGCTTGATACCCAAGGTTTTGAATAATCATCAATTTTCAAAATGCCTCAAACTTGTAATAGCTTTTCTGAAGGGGTCACAGCATAGTGAGAAATTAAGGTTCAGAGAGGCTTAGTTTTTGGTCACATATCTAGAAAAGGATGGAGTCGGGATATAAATACAGATCTTTGAACTCCAGAGCCAGTGCTCTTTCCATTCTCCATAATATGTCTTTCTTATCTGTGAAAGCTCTTGATATAATCCAAAATAAAGTAATTTATTAATCAATGCATGTTGAATGAAAGCATACTGAGGCAAATTTCAGAAGAAGTTTTATTTCAATTTTTATAGTGTGCAAATGACACTAAGATTAGGAGGTTATTCATAAGAATAGGAGGTAACCTATTGAAAACCAATCTATTTTTTATGGAATGTAGATTCTAAAGACAAAATTTAAATTAACTAAGGATATTTACATTGGCTTAGCTGTGCACATAAAAAAGAGATTTCCTTTAACTTTTAACTTAACTTAGCCTTTAATCCTCATGATTCCAGTAATTTTGTTGCTAAAAATCCTGCAAGATATTCAATAACTGAGAATATTCACTAAAGTAAAATGTATTTCTTTATGACTTCTTAAATTTCAACACAACCAAAAGGATTTATTCTGTATTGGCTTGCCATAAACAAAAATACTGAAGCATTCATACCTATAAATCTAGAAAAAATATTTTCTAAATAAAAGAAAAAAACATTTTCCATGGATTTCTGTGGCAGATTCTACTTTAAGATTTCTAAGTTCTGTTAAGAATAGTAAAATGGGTTTCCAAAAAGGCACAGAATGTAAAATGTCTTCTGTTATGGTGTTATATGGTATTTTGGAATCTATTTCATATAAAGTCCACATATACACACAAAAAGGATTATACAGTTAAGTATTGATATACACATTACATAATCCTAATTATGTTCAGCCCTCAAACACTATAAATCTCTTCAGCAAAATATACAGTAATATTAAAAATGAAAATTAACCACATTGGAAGAACAAAATAAGTAAAATAATATAATGCTGAGATTGTGATACAGAGGTAGGCAGGTCCCATCATATAGTTTTCTTTGAAGAACCATTGGCTTACCCTTCCTTGGGTTCAGTTTCATCATTTTTAAAATGAGAAGTAAAGGAAATGCAAAAAGACCATAAAAATATGCACAAATATATTTGTCAGGAGCTGCAAATGGATAATGAGCTGGGACTGGAATTGACTATGAGGAAATCAAGTTGGAGTATGTTTTTAGAAAGTTTTTAGAAAGTTAACATTGATTTTAATAATCCCACACTATTCAATAAAAGACCTATACTTTTTAACATAAATATTCTCTAGGTAGTGCTATTGGATTAGAAATTATATATGTCCATACTCTTGATTAAAAACTCACAAAAGCACATTGAAGTCAATAGAGAGAAACAAAGGAATTATGAGGAAACTGTAATATATTAACATATGTAAATTTACAAATAAGTAGTGACATTAATGTCACTACTTATTTGTAAATCATCATCAGTGAAAATATATGATGCGAAAAAGAGGTAGATGAGTTAGGTATCAAGAAGGAGAGACATCAGATGGAAGCTTCATGTCATCCTTTGTTGTTCTTAATAAATTTAAAAAATAAAAAAAAAGTCCATAAAATGTTAAATAGAACTGATATGGAGAATTTATGAGAAAAACATGGATAGGAGTAGTTTATTATGAGAAGCTGGCAGAAAAGGTATTCAGATAAGATGACCTAATGTATTAACTTGTGGTTCTGAAATCATACTATAGTATTAAAAAGCATACACAGGGAGCCAAGATGGTAGAGACAACACACATTTCTTTTTGACCTTCTCCTAAAATCTTCATATTAATTAGCAAATACAGCCTCTGAATTAGCTCTGGACCGGCAGAATCCACAAATATTGGGAGTGCAACAAATTATCAGCAGAAGATAATTTTGAAGATCACCAGAAAAGAGCCATTTCAATTAGAAACAGGAGGGAGGCAGCCAGCACAAGCAGCTGAACACAAATGCCAGCATAAACAGCGCACAGTCCCAATGGTGTGGAATCCATGGTCCAGCGAAGACTGTGTGAAGGAGAATCTACAGAGAGGAATCTACAACAGTAGTGTTGGCCACTCTGCCCTGGCTGCAAGCCAGTTGATCAGCAGAGAAGATATAAAACATCCAGTACAAACACAAAAGATCAATAGTGAACCCCTAAATTCCAGAATCTCACAGACCTGGCCATACCCATCCAGCACTGGGAGTGAGTTAGCACTGACCCAGCACAGCCATGGTATGGTAACTTAGAGGAAGCCTGGAAAACCTCCCCTGCTCTAAAAGCAGAACTTAACTTTAAAAAAAAATGAGTAAAAAAGTAAAGAGAATTCTGATGATAGACAACTTCTGTGCTGAAAGAGAACAGATATCAAATCCTAAGGAGACTAAAGGCAGATTGTCTTCAGATGAAGCCCCAAAAGGTGATATAACGTAGTCCCTATCACACAAGGCTCTCCTAGAAGAAATTAAAAAGGATCTTAAAAGTGAGCTAGAAGAAAAATGGGGAAAGGAAATGAAAACTTTGCAAGAGGGTTTGGAAAAGGCATATAACTCATTAAAAGACAGATTTCATCAAATGGAAAAAAAAACAACTCCCAGAAAAACAAAATTTGTGAAACAAAAAAAAGAAAATAATGGAGTTTGTGAAATAGAAAAAAAATTCCATAGAACAAAACAACTCACTTAAAAATTCAATTGGACAAATACAAAAAGGAGTAAAAGAGTAAATGAAGAAAATAATTCACTAAAATTCAGAACTGAACAAATGGAAATGAATGACTCAATGAGACAACAAGAAGCTGTCAAGCAAAACCAAAAAAATGAAAAAATAGAAAAAATGTAAAATACCTAATTGGGAAAACAAGAGACCTGGAAAATAGATCTAGGACAGACAATCTAAGGATTATTGGATTCCCTGAAATGAATGATGACCCTAGCCTAGGATCTATTTTTCAGGAAATCTTCAAAGAGAACTAACTGGACATCATAGAATGAGAAGATAAAATGATGATTGAAAGAATTCATCAAACACCTAGACCTATTTTTCAGGAAATCTTCAAAGAGAACTAACTGGACATCATAGAATCAGAAGATAAAATGATGATTGAACGAATTCATCAAACACCTCCTGAAAGAAATCCCAAAATTAAAACCCCAAGGTATATTGTGGCTAAATTTCAGAACTATCAGACCAAGGAAAAATATTACAAGCAGCCAGAAAGAAACAATTCAAATACCGAGGAACCACAATACAGATTACTCAGGATCTAGCAGCTTCCACTTTAAATGATCCCAGGGCCTAGAATCTGATATTCCAAAAGGTGAAGGAGCTTGAAATGCAGCCAAGTATAAATTACCCAGCTAAACTGAGAATTTTCTTTCAGGGAAGAAGATAGACATTCAATGGAACTGATGAATTCCAATTTTTTTTTTATATTTCTCTAAATTTATTTGAATCAAGACATTGCAAACATCCATTTTCTGGACATGTTAGCTTTAATATGTAGCCTAATAATTAGTTAATAGATTTAGTAGTCAGTATGATATCAGATTTATCATCTTCTATATTAAAGAATTGGCTGTTGCAGGATATGATATTTTTGATGGTAAAGGAGATAAATTATGATTGAGTTACTTACCCAGAAAAACAATGATACCATTTTATATAAAATGATAGAGAAAAACAATGATACCAATGAGACCATTCAGGGGAAAAATGGATATTCAGTGAAGTAGAGGTCTTTTGAAGCATTGTTACTGAAAGGACAAGAGTTGTACAGAAAAATTTGATGTTTAAATAGAAGACTCCAGAGAATCTCTTTCTTTTCCTGGTATACTGTTGGAATTACAATCTATTTGCTCATCTTAGTATTTGGAAATGAGGGAGATCACTAATTCCTCTATGGCCCTTACCTCTCCTGTCCATTTCTTTTTCTTTTTCTTTTTTTTTTTTTAATTTAATAGCCTTTTGTTTACAGGTTATATGCATGGGTAACTTTACAGCATTAACAATTGCCAAACCTCTTGTTCCAATTTTTCACCTCTTACCCCCCACCCCCTCCCCCAGATGGCAGGATGACCAGTAGATGTTAAATATATTAAAATATAAATTAGATACACAATAAGTATATATGACCAAACCGTTATTTTGCTGTACAAAAAGAATCAGACTCTGAAATATTGTACAATATTTCTCTGGGCGTAGCTGGTTCAGTTCATTACTGCTCCATTGGAAATGATTTGGTTGATCTCGTTGCTGAGGATGGCCAGGTCCATCAGAACTGGTCATCATATAGTATTGTTGTTGAAGTATATAATGATCTCCTGGTCCTACTCATTTCACTCAGCATCAGTTCATGTAAGTCTCTCCAGGCCTTTCTGAAATCATCCGAATTCCAATTATTTTTGATGAAAACACCAGACCCAAACAAAAAATTTGACCCCCCAAATATAGAACTCAAGAGAAACATAAAAAGGTAAAATGAAAGGGAAAAAAACTATTGAAAACTATTTCTATTGTGGGTATATATGGAAAAGACATATATAATCTAATTTTACTGTTATATTATAAAAAAAGAAACGAGTTGGACAAGGGATTTTAACAGGAAAAAAGGGGGGAAGTGGAAGTAAAATGAGGGAAATTACATCTCAGGAAGAGGCAAGAAAACCTATTATAATTAAGGGAAAGAAAGAAGGGTGACATATCTTGTGTGAATCTTACTCTCATCAGATTTGATTCAAAAAAAGAATATTAGATATATTTGGTTTCACTGAGTAACATCTCTCACCTTATAGAAAACTGGGAGGGGAAAGGTAAAAAGGGAAGGGGTAGGTTAAATGGAAGGAAAAACAGAAATAGTAGGGGAAAGATATAAGAAAGAGCCTGGAGGGTCTTTAAAAGGGGAGACTGCTTGAGGCAAATAGTGCTTATCAAGAAAAATACTGTGGAGGAGGGAAAGGGGAAAAGAAAGAGAAAAGTATAATTTGGGTTAATAAGATGGCAGGAAATATAGAATTAGTAGTTTTAACTTGTAAATGTAAATGGGATGAACTCTCCCATAAAGCATAAGCAGATAGCAGACTGGATTAAAAGTCAGAATCGTATAATATGTTGTTTACAAGGAACACATTTAAAGCAGAGGGATACATACAGAGTAAAGGTAAAAAAGGCTGGAGCAGAATCTATTACGCTTCAGGTGAAGTAAAAAAAAAAAAAAAAAAAACAGAGGTAGCCATCCTGATCTCAGATCAAGCAAAAGCAAAAATTAATTAAAAGAGATAAGAAAGGAAACTATATCTTGATAAATGGTATCATAGCCAATGAAATAATATCAATATTAAACATATATGTACCAAATGGTGTAGCATCTAAATTGCTAAAGGAGAAGTTAAGAGAGTTGCAAGAAAAAATAGACAGCAAAGCTATAATAGTGGGAGATCTCAACTTTGCACTCTCTGAACTAGATAAATCAAACCACAAAATAAATAAGAAAGAAATTAAAGAGGTAAACAGAGCACTAGAAAAGTTACGTATGATAGATCTTTGGAAGAAATTGAATGGAAATAGAAAGGAGTACACTTTCTTCTCGACAGTTCATGGAACTTATACAAAAATTGACCATATATTAGGACATAAAGACCTCAAAATCAAATGCAGAAAGGCAGAAATAGTAAATGCATTTTTTTCAGATTACAATGAAATAAAAATTACATGCAATAAAAGGCCAGGAGAAAATAGATCAAAAAGTAATTGAAAGCTAAATAATCTCATCCTAAAGAATGAATGGGTGAAACAGCAAATCATAGACATGATCAATAATTTCATCCAAGAGAATTACAATAATGAGATAACATAATAAAATAAAATTTGTGGTTTGCAGCCAAAGTGGTAACAAGGCAAAATTTTATATCTCTAGATGCTTACTTGTATAAAATAAAGAAGATCAATGAATTAGGCTTGCAACTAAAAAAAAAGCTAGAAAAAGAACAAATTAAAACCCCCCATTCAAATACCACACTTGAAATTATATAAATAAAAGGAGAGATTAATAAAATTGAAAGTTAAAAAAACCTACTGAATTAATAAATAAAACTAAGAGTTGGTTTATGAAAAAACCAGCAAAATACATGAACCTTTAGTTAATTTGATTAGAAAAAGGAAAGAGGAAAATCAGATTGTTAGTCTCAAAAATGAAAAGAGGGAACTATCCACTAATGAAAAGGAAATTAGAGCAATTATTAGGAGTTATTTTGCCCAACTTTATGCCAATAAATTTGACAACCTAAGTGAAATGGAGGAATACCTACAAAAATATAGATTACCCAGATTAACAAAAGAAGAAATAAATTACTAAAATAGTTCCATTTTAGAAAAAGAAATAAAACAAACTATCAAATCATCTCCCTAAAAAAAGGAGAGGTGGATTTTCATGTGAATTCTACCAAACATTTAAAGAACAATTAACTCCAATACAATATAAACTATTTGAAAAACTAGGAAATGAAGGACTCCTACCAAATTCCTTTTATGAAACAGACATGATACTGATGCATAACCCAGGTAGGATAAAAACAGAGAAAAAATTTACAGACCAAGCTCCCTAATGAATATTGATGCAAAAAATCTTACATAAAATATTAGCAAAGGGATTACAGAAACTCATCCTCAGGAAACCACGTAGGATTTATACTAGGAATGCAGAGCTGGTTCAATATTAGGAAAACTATTAGCATAACTGACTATATCAATAACCAAATGAACAAAAACCATATGATTATCTCAATAGAGCCACAAAAAGCATTTGATAAAATCCAACACTCATTCCTAATAAAAGCACTAGAGAGCATAGGAATAAATGGACTTTTTCTTAAAACATCAGTGGCATCTAATTAAAACCATCAGCAAGCATTATATATAATCAGGGGTGAAACAAGGTTGCCCACTATCACCATTACTATGCAATATTGTATTAGAAATGCTAGCTTTGGCAATAAGAGAAGAAAAAGAGATTAAAGGGATTAGAGTACATAATGAAGATATAAAATTATCATACTTTGCAGAGGATATGATGTTCTACTTAGAGCACCCTAGAAAATCAACTAAAAATTAATTAGAAATAATCCACAACTTTAGCCAAGTTGCAGGATACTAAATAAATCCACATGAATCATCAGCGTTTTAAATATCATTAACAAAATTCAACAGCAAGAGATAAAAAGAGAAATTCCATTTAAAATAACTGTTGATAGTATAAAATATTTGGGAATCTATCTGCCAAGAGTGGGTCAGGACCTATATGAGCAAAAGTACAAAACACTTTCCGCACAAATAGTCAGATTTAAGCAACTGGAAAAATATCAAGTTATCATGGATAGGTCCAGTGAATATAATAAAGATGACAATACTCCCTACACTAATCTATTTATTTAGTGCTATACTAATCAAACTCCTAAAAACCTATTTTAATGACCTAGAAAAAATAACAACAAAATTCATCTAGAAGAACAAAAAGTCAAGAATTTCAAAGGAATTAATGAAGAAAAAAGCAAATGAAGGTGGCCTAGTTGTACTAGATCTAAAAATATTATAAAGTAACGGTCATCAAAACCATTTGGTACTGGCTAAGAAATAGATAAACTAATCAGTGGAATAGTTTAGGTTCACAGAACAAAATAGTCAATGACTATAGCAATTTAGTATTTGACAAACCTAAAGGCCCCAGCTTTTGGGATAAGAATTCACTACTTAACAAAAACTGTTGGGAAAATTGGAAATTAGTATGGTAGAAACTAGGCACTGAACCACACATAATACTGTATACCAAGATCCAGTTGAAATGGGTTCGACATATTCAGAGCATAGATGCAGCACAGCCATTGCTGTCCTGCTAGTATCTCACTGCTGCCCCCCACAGTCTGTAGAGGAAACTCGGTAATACCATCCAGTCTCCCCAAGCCCTAAAAAAGCAGACCAAGAAAATGACAATAATGAGATGTTATACCAAAATGTGTGGGATGCAGTAATGAGGGGAAATTTCATATCTCTAAAAACCTACTTGCCTAAAATAAAGAAAGAGAAGATCAATGAATTGGGCTCTTGCAACTAAAAATGCTAGAAAAGGAACAAATTAACCCACAGTCAAACACTAAACTTGAAATTCTAAAAATAAAAGGAGAGATCAATAAAATTGAAAGTAAAAAAAACTACTGAATTAATTAATAAAATTAAGAGTTGGTTTGATGAAAAAACCAACAAAATAGACAAACCTTTAGTAAATCTGATCAAAAAAAAGGAAAGAGGAAAATGTTAGTCTTAACAATGAAAAGGGAAAACTCGCTACTAATGAAGAGGAAATTAGAACAATAATTAGGAGTCACTTTGCCCAACTTTATGCCAATAAATTCGATAACTTAAATGAAATGGAAGAATACCTTCAAAAATATAGCTTGCCCAGATTAACAGAAGTAAATATCCTAAACAATCCCATTTTAGAAAAAGAAATAGAACAAGCTATTAACCAACTCCCTAAGAAAAAATCCCCAGGACTAGATGGATTTACATGTGAGTTCTACCAAACATTTAAAGAACAATTAACTCCAATGCTATATAAACTATTTGAAAAAAATAGGGATTGAAGGAGTCCCTACAAAATTCCTTTTATGACACAGACATGGTACTGATACCTAAAGCAGGTAGGCTGAAAACAGAGAAAGAAAATTATAGACCAATCTCCCTAATGAATATTGATGCTAAAATCTTAGAATATTAGCAAAAAGATTACAGAAAATCATCCCAAGGATAATACACTATGACCAAGTAGGATTTATACCAGGAATGCAAGGCTAGTTCGATATTAGGAAAACTATTAGCATAACTGACTATATCAATAACCAAATTAACAAAAACCATATGATCATCTCAACAGATGAAGAAAAAGCATTTGATAACATCCAACATCCATTCCTAATAAAAACTCTTGAGAGGATAGGAATAAATGGACTTCTCCTTAAAATAGTCAAGAGCACATATTTAAAACTGTCAGTAAGTATCATATACAATGGGGAAAAAGTAGAACCTTTCCCAGTAAGATCAGGAGCGAAACAAGGTTGCCCACTATCACCATTACTATTCAATATTGTATTAGAAACGCTAGCCTTGGCTAGAAATTAAAGGAATTAGAGTAGGCAATGAGGAAACCAAACTATCACTCTTTGCAGATAATATGATGGTATACTTAGAGAACCTCAGAGATTCTACTAAAAAACTAGTAGAAATAATTCACAACTTTAGCAAAGTTACAGGATACAAAACAAATCCACATAAATCCTCAGCATTTTTATACATTACCAACAAAATCCAACAGCAAGAGATACAAAGAGAAATTCCATTCAAAATAACTGTCGACAGCATAAAATATTTAGGAACCTATCTACCAAAGGAAAGTCAGGAATTGTATGAGCAAAATTACAAAACACTTTCCACACAAATAAAGTCAGATTTAAATAATTTGAAAGTGCTCTTGGATAGGCCAAGCAAATATAATAAAGATGACAATATTCCCTAAACTAATCTATTTATTTAGTGCTACACCAATCAGACTCTAAAGAAACTATTTTAATGACCTAGAAAAAAATAACAACAAAATTCATATGGAAGAACAAAAGGTCTAGAATTTCAAGGGAATTAATTTAAAAAATCAAATGAAAGTGGTCTATCTATACCTGATCTAAAACTATATTATAAAGCAGCAGTCACCAAAACCATTTGGTATTGGCTAAGAAATAGATTAGTTAATCGGTGGAATAGGGTAGGTTCACAGGACAAAATAGTCAATAAATATAGCAATCTAGTATTTGACAAACCCAAAGGTCCCAACTTTTGAGATAAGAAATCACTATTTGACAAAAACTGCTGGGAAAACTGGAAATGAGTATGGCAGAAACTAGGCATGGATCCATACTTAATACCATACACCAAGATAAGATCAAAATGACTTCATGATTTAGGCATAAAGAACGAGATTATAAATAAATTAGAGGTACAGAGGATAGTTTACCTCTCAGACTTGTGGAGAAGGAAGAAATTTGTGACCAAAGAAGAACTAGAGATCATTATTGATCACAAAATAGAAAATTTTGATTACATCAAATTAAAAAGCCTTTGTATAAACAAAACTAATGCAAACAAGATTAGAAGGAAAGCAACAAACTGGGAAAACATTTTTACAGTTAAAGGTTCTGATAAAGGCTTCATTTCCAAAATACATAGAGAATTTACTGTAATTTATAAGAAATCAAGCCATTCTCCAATTGATAAATGGTCAAAGGATATGAACAGACAATTTTCAGATGATTAAACTGAAACCATTTCCACTCATATGAAAGAGTGTTCCAAATCATTGATCAGAGAAAGGCAAATTAATACAACTCTGAGATACTACTACACACCTGTCAGATTGGCTAAGATGACAAGAAAAAATAATGCTGAATGTTGAAAGGGATGTGGGAAAATTGGGACACTGATGTATTGTTGGTGGAGTTGTGAACGAATCCAACCATTCTGGAGAGCAATTTAAAATTATGCCGCCAAAATTATCAATCTGTGCATACCCTTTGATCCAGCAGTATCACTACTTGGCTTATATCCCAAAGAGATACTAAAGAAGGGAAAGGGACCTGTATGTGCAAGAATGTTTGTGGCAGGCCTTTTTGTAGTGGCTAGAAACTCAAAAATGAATGGATGCCCATCAATTGGAGAATGGTTGGATAAATTGTGGTATATAAATATTATGGGATATTATTGTTGTGTAAGAAATGACCAGCAGGATGAATACAGAGAGGCTTGGAAAGATTTACATGAACTGATGTTGAGTGAAATGAGCAGAACCAGGAAATCATTATATACTTCAACAACAATACTGTATGAGGATGTATTCTGATGGAAGTAGATATCTTCGACAAAGAGAAAATCTAATTCAGTTCCAATTGATCAATGATGGACAGAATCAGTTACACCCAGAGAAGGAACACTGCAAAATGAGTATAAACTGTTTGCATTTTTGTTTTTCTTCCCAGATTATTTTTACCTTCTGAATCCAATTATTCCTGTGCAATATGAGAACTATTCAGTTCTACACATGTATATTGTATGTAGGATATACTATAACTTATTTAACGTGTATAAGATTGCCTGTCATTTAAGGGAGGAGGTGGAGGGAGGGAAGGGAAAAATCAGAACAGAAGTGACTGCAAGGGATAATGTTGTAAAAATTACCCATGCATATGTACTGTCAATAAAAAGCTATAATTTAAAAAAAAAGAAAAAAAAAAGAAATGGGTTCGACATAAAGAACTATGTTATAGTGCTTTATAAACAATTATATTATAAACAAATTAGAAGAACATAGGATAGTTTACTTCTCAGATTTGTGGAGGAAGAAGTAATTTGTGACCAAAGAAGAACTAAAGATCATTATTGATCACAAAATAGAAAATTTTGATTATATCAAGTTAGAAAGTTTTTGTACAAACAGAAGTAATGCAGACAAGATTAGAAGGGAAGCAATAAACTGGGAAAACATTTTTACACTCAAAGCATCTGATAAAGGCCTCATTTCTAAAATAAAATTCTCTAAAAAGAGAATTGACTCAAATTTATAATAGTTCAAGCCATTCTCCAATTGATAAATGGTCAAAGGATATGAACAGACAATTTTCAGATGAAGAAATTGAAACTATTTGTAGTTACATGAAAAGATGCTCCAAATCACTACTGATCAGAGAAATTCAAATTAAGACAGCTCTGAGATACCACTGCACACCTCTCAGATTGGCTAAGATGACAGGAAACGATAATGACCAATGTTGGAGGGATGTGGGAAAAGTGGGACACTGATACATTGTTGGTGGAACTGTGAAAGGACCCAACCATTTTAGAGAGCAATTTGGAACTAAGCTCATAAAATTATCCAACTGTGCATACTCTTTGGTCCAGCAGTGTTACTACTGGGCTTATATCCCAAAGAGATCTTAAAGGAGGGAAAGGGACCCACAAACATTCACAAAAATGTTTGTGGCAGCCCGTTTTGTAGTGGCAAGAAACTGGAAACTTAATGGATGCTCATCAACTGGAGAATGGCTTAATAAATTATGATATATGAATGCTAAGGAATATTATTGTTCTGTAAGAAATTACCAGCAGGATGGTTTCAGAGAGGCATGGAGAGGTTTACATGAACTGATGCTAAGTGAAATGAACAGAACCAGGAGATCATCATACAAGCCAACAACAAAACTATACAATAATCAATTCTGATGAGCGTGGCTCTCTTCAACAATGAAGGGATTCAAACCAGTTCCAATTGTTCAGTGATGAAGAGAGTCATCTACACCCAGAGAGAAGACTGTGGGAACTGAGTGTGGTTCATAACATAGCATTCACTCTTTTTGTTGTTATTTTCTTGCATTTTGTTTTCTTTCTCAGCTTTTTTCTTTTTCTTCCTTCTTGATTAGATTTTTCTTGTGGAACAAGATAACTGTATTAATATGTATATATATATATTGGATCTAATATATATTTCAACATATGTAACATGTATTGGACTACCTGCCTGCCAGGGAAGAGGGTGGGAAGGAGAGGAAAATTTGGAACAAAAGGTTTTGCAAGGGTTAATGTTGGAAAAATTACCCATGCCTTTGCTTTCTAAATAAAAAAATAAATAAATAAATAACATACACATATAAACTAATGATTAAACATAATCAGTCTCCAGAAGCTATCAATTATTAATTAAAATTATCTTAATAATTAAATGAAGTGGGCCACTGCACATGCTCAGACAAACCATGATAAAGAAACCTCTATTAAAGATACAAGGGACATGGTTCTGGGAGAAAACATTCTGAAATCCCCTGCCACATAAGTAAGAATGGCCTCTTTCCCCTGATTTTGTAGCAAGAACAGGATAGCTTTCAAACTACAAACTGAGACAGTCGCTCTCCCTTTGCAGTGGCATCCAGGGAGGATGAAATTCCTGTTCACCTATAGCATAGACACCATGAACTGAACCTTTCCCCTTACATTCTGGGTCCTGTGACCCAAAGAAATGGGTTTTTGATTTTGGTATGATTCAGTTGTCCTTTTTAATCATAAGTACAGCTTAAGTGGAATTGGGGTAGAGGGCACACCCCAAATTGAGGCAACTTAATCGTTGTAGGTCTGAATCAACAACAGTAAGACTAGATGTTTTCAAATGATTTACGGGTACTGGAGAACATTTAGGGAGTGGTCAAATGTAATATATATGGACTTCATGATACTGGGGGCCAGCATAGTCACTGCTGACGTAAATAAAACATTTGGGAGTCAATAGTAATAATGCTGATTCTATTTTATAGTCTTTATTAGTTTTCTTATTCCTGGTGAAAATGGAACAAAACCAAATCAGCATTAAAGAAATGAAAAGGATGCTATCATATAACTCTTTTTTTGAGTCAAGAAGTCCATAGTGACTGAAAGGTTTAGACATTTAGTTATTACAACTAATATTATGCATATGTGTTTATATTATATTATATTACATTAACAAGATTGTTCACATACATATAGACACACAAACATGCATGTGTGTGGGTGCATATACATTTAAGCTTAAGACTTTTGCCCATTTATGTAGTTTGAGGATCATTTTGGTGAAGCTTCTACCTCCACTTAATATCTTCTCTGACCCCTCCCCATTTACTCTTTAGTAAAACAATAATAACAGAACATTTACCAAGAATTTATTGTGCAGAACATTGTACTAGGTCCTAGAGAAAATACAGTTTATAGAAGATAGATTGATAATAATAGAATGTGGCATATATAAACCAAGGCTTTACAAAGACTTTTAAAAACATTCTTTTCTTTTTTAGCCATCTTCTGTGCAACCTTGCCTAGTTGTTCACCTCATGGTTCTGTTCTGAATGATAAATTATAATTATTATATTGTAATTATTTCAAGAAAATATCAGGCATTCTTCACTTCATTCTTACCTCTCCAATCATCTTCTTCAGAGTCTTGCTACTCTTTTTTTCCTCCCCTATTCCCTGCAATTCTGGCACTGTAAACCCCATGGAAATGCCATGGAAAAAGGTATATGAATCTACTTCTCAAAGTTCCCATTCACTATCTCTATAACTTTTGAAATCAAAGTGCTGCTGGGTGTCTGGTCTCTCATTTTTGCCAAGTAATTTCCTTGAAGATATGATTTTGCTTTTATATTTGTATTCCTAATGCTTAGCACAATATTTGGCACATAGTAAACATTTAATACCTTTTTTTTTTTTACTTGTTCAGTCATTTGAATTCATACAAATGTAAAATTTTCTGCCTCTGCCTCCCATACCAAAGTAGATGTCTGAGGGTGCTGAATTAACCTGCAATTTTCTTTATCATTAAGAGATACAAAAAAGTTAGGATAATGTAATATGATTTTTGTAGTCTCCTGATTTTAGGAGGGGTTTCTGTTCTGGCAATCTTTCTGATTCCAAAATTCTCTGGCTTTGCCCCTCCCCCCCACCAGGAATGCTATTGTTCTTACAATTTGCCTGATTCCAAAGACCACTCCTTAGTCAGATAGCTTCTGGCTTCAGGAAACTCCCACAGATCAAATTCCTGAGATAATAGTGAATAAGACCACTCCTCAGTTCAATGCTGACTGGTAATATTGTTAGGAATAATCTGGTCAATGAGAACCAAATTCCTTCCTACCTATGGAGCCACAAAATTAGCATATTTATGATAAAAGCTGGATAAATGTCTTTCCTTGTTTCTGTTTTTCGGCTGAATTCCCTTAAAATTCAGTCCGCTTGTAATGGTGTTACTATTACAATAAAACTTTGCTCCTTAGCTAGAGGAAATGGGTTCAAGCCTGCAAATTCTTTTAAGACACCTCAGGACACCAGTGTGTGACTCCAAACTTTTGGGGCCCTCTTCCCAACTTTAACAAGGAGGCAGAATAGAAAGGCCCCAAAGTTATTGTAAAGAACTGTGGGAGAGTTTTCATAGCTGTTCTAAGGGGGACTCTTAAAAAAGGCAGATGCCTCTACAGCTATCAGAATTTCTCTCAGCATTATATCTTATTTCCTGGGATTCTCTGTGATACTGATGTGACAATGGGAGAAAATGGAGAAATCTGACCAAGAGTTTTCCTGGAATGGGAATTCTCCGAGGGCTAGTTCTAGAAAGCATTAAATACTCTACAAGGACACTGAGGCCAGGATCAGGTTCAGATAGCAATTGAACAGATACTGAATGCAGTTTATACTTGATCACTAATAGTAACATGGAATGATGAGGAGCATCATGAGCTAACTTCTATCCCCATCCCCTCCTCACCTAATTATTGAGCACACTTGAAAATACTTTCCTACAAGTCTTCCTGATCTCCTTTCCCCAACCAAAGCAACAAGATATGATATAGGAGGGGAAAGGGGCAAGGAGAGAAAAGGAATTGAGAATTTAGATGTTACTAATGCTGCATACTTTATTTTTACTATCAGTGAGATAAATAATTTAATGAATTCTTTAGGGCCATCATGAGCAGGAAAAACAAAACAAAATAAATCTGGGATCCAGGGGATATAGACAATACGTTAGTTCAATTAATCAAGACTCACATTAGGTGCTGGGGAGACAATGATAAAAATCAAACTATCCTGACCTCATGGAACTTACATTTTAACTGAGGAGAAAAACATATATGCAAGTATATAGAAAATAATGATAATTAATTGAGGAGAGGGATAGTAGTGGGCAGTTCAAAAAAGGCCTCACGTGGGAGCTGGTACTTAAGCTGAGCTTTAAAGAAAACCAGGGATTATAATAAGGGAACATATTCTAGACTTGGGGAACAGTTTCTGTAAAGGCAAGGATACTGATTTGTCAAAATTATGAGAAATAGTAAAGGGCCAATTTGGCTAAACCACAGTACATTAAGGAGAATAATGCATAAATAAGCTAGGAAGGTAAATTGGAATCAGGTTGTAAAGAGATGTAAGTGCAAGAGGAGTTTTTATGTCATCCTATGTAATATTCTCTCTAAAATATAATGTTCTCTTTTGGGGGTTTTCTTGGGGTCTCTGGAGGCAGCCTTCGTTTCAGTTCAATAATCACCACAAGTGCAGCCAGGTGTTAAAGTCCAAATCCTTTATTGTCTCTTTCCAAGCCTTGTCTCCTTTCCTATGGCCCGGTTAGCTTATTTATAGTCCAGATCCTTTATTATTTTCTTCCTGGGGCTGGGCAACTTTCTGGAGAGCCTTTCAGTCTGGCCTTGGTTCTGAGAGCTTGAACTCCCGCCTGCCTTCTCTGGTTTCTGAATCTCCCAGACTCCCAAGGGTTTGTGCTCAGCCTGCAGCCACCACAAAGGTGGAAGATGGAATGAATCTATCTCAGCCTCTGAGAGCTTCTAGTGCACTTGTCCTTCCTGGCCCTGAGAGCTTCTTCCTTATGTGCTTACACTGAGTACAAACCAATCAATATATCACTAGGAAACCATTATTTGTTGTAGGATTAAATCAATGCTAAACTAGATTTAACCATTGTCTCCTCAATCCCATTTAGTACCTTGTTTCAAGTTCTGGCCCATAACATCTCCTTGTAGGATTCAATCAATCATACTGAACCATGCTAAATTAGATAACTATCGTCTCTATCAATTCCACTGACTTGGTACCTTGTAAGAATTCTTTGTTTCAAGCTCAGAGTTGTGGCCCATACAATCCTATAAATAATAAGGAGTCACTAAAATATGAATACCCTTACCTAAGAACCTAGGAACTGGTAAACACTAGATCTTGAAAAATTTTAAATGGTTATTGCTCTCTGTAAGGGCATAGAGTAAAAGAAATGGTAATTCCTTCATACACACATCACTAAGTGCTGCTGCTATTATTCATTTGTTCAATTGTGTTGGATTCTTTATGATCCCATGAACCACAGTATACCAATAGAGTCCATGGGGTCCACCCTAGGCAAGGATACTGAAGCTATTTGCCATTTCCTTCTCCAGTGGTTTAACAAGTCAGAAGTTAAGTGACTTCCCAGATCAGAGAGCTCAGAAATATCTGAGACTGAATTTCAACTCAGGTATTTCAGACTTCAACCCTAGAGCTCTATCCATGATCCATTTAACTACCTCTCACTGAATGCTGCTAACAAATAAAACAATGTCTTGGATATTTCACATATCTTATTTATACCTTATGTGAGACAGGAAGTAGTAGTATTATGCCTGTTTTACAAGTGAGAAAACTGAAGTTCAGAAAGAGCGATTATCCATGTTCAGATAGATCCCATTTTCTTAAACTGTGGGTCAGGTTCACTTAAGGTTCATGTAACTGAATTTGGAGGTCACAAAATTATGATTTATTATCAGAAAATGCTTGATTTGTATACCTATTTTATATGCCTATATACCTAAGATCCCAAAAAATTTCCTAGGCAAAAAGAGATGTGAGAGGAAAAAGTTTAAGAAGCTCTAAGATAGATATGTTGGAGGTACAGACTCCCCTGATTGTCCAGTGTTTTTTCCACTATGTACCGCTATGGTCCCCTGCATTCTTGGTGTCTATAGTCTAGAAGGGAAATAAGATAGAAACATAAATTAATAAAATAAATAGTATATGACAAGCATATTTTAAAAAGTATAAAACAAAAAAGGAATCATGGGAAGGCTTCACAGAACTTAAGCCAAATAAAATTCCATTCAAGGTAAGGCTTTTTGAGCCAGACATGGCTGAAAGTAAGACAAGAATAAAAAAACAACTGAACACCAACAAAGATGTCAATCCATGTCAATTTGTGCTATGGAAGAGAGGAGGAAAATGAAATGAAAGAAGGAAGAAAGGAAAAAAAGGGGGGAAAAGAGGTCACATGCAAAAATTCAATAGGGTATATAAATATTTATTTACATGTATTTTTTAAATCAGTATCATAGCAAGAGCAATGATGCTGATTTAAAAAATACATGTAAATTGTGTGAAGAGTAAGAAAATAAATCTGTGGAACTTTCAGAATATTTAAACAACCAGATAGCAGACTAGACAATTTCTCTAATCCCCATGACTAATAGAAAAACAACAATTTAAACCTCTCCAAAATATAAATTATGCTCCAAGGATAATGCATCTTCAGATGACTTCATGGTCTAGGACACCTAGAATTCAAAACAAAACAAAAACAGGAACTGCAGGACCCTGAGCTAGTTATTACCTCTCCACTACCTCCCAAGTAATGGCAGCAAGGTTGCATTACCAAACCAAAGGAAAGAATAGAGGCTTAAATCAAAACCCACTCCATTTATTCTATTCTCCCCTCTTTCCTTCCAGTGTCAGAGACCTCAGCTCCAAGCTGCAGAAGTTGACTTGATAGGCAGTTTGGCTACAGCTCTCCAGGATCAAAAGCATGCCTAAGGTGGCACCTAAAAAATACCAGTGCCTCAAAACTCCAAATTCCTGATGTGGGTACTGTATCAAAGAACTTTTGGAACAGAGAAAAAAAGACAAGTGACCAATATAGGACACTGTATGGAGGATGGGAAAGCAGTCAGCAATCTACCAAGTCTGGAAAAGAGCACAGTATACAGCTGGTTCTGACCACCCAAAAAGTCAATTGAGATAGAGATCTAAGCTGGTCAATCCTGAACTGCCCGATGTTTCCCAAGGAAAACATAATCAGAGGGAAAGGAATCAGGAAGTGAGTAATAAGGAAAATAAAAGGGGAGTGGTGGAAAAAATTAAAGAAGAAAAAAACTCAAAGACCTTGAACATAAACAGACAAATCAATAGAAAGGAAAAGAGCATGTATATCTAGTAAACAAGTTCAAGTACCTATGAACAAATACTGCAAAATAAAGGAAAATGATTCAATATTTGATGAGACAGAGACCTCTTGTGCATTTAAGAACATGGAACCATAACACATCTTTCTTTTTTTTTGCCTTGCTATTTTATTTTATTTTTTTCTTTATTAAATCTTTCTATTTTTCAAAACATAAGTGTGGACAATTTTCAACATTAGCCCTTGCAAAATTTGTGTTTCCAACTTTTCTTCCCCATTCCCTTCCCTAGATGGCAAGTAGTCCAATATATGTTAAATATGCTAGAAATATATATTAAATCCAATATATGCATATATATTTATATAATTATCTTGCCACACAAGGAAAATCAAATGAAACCAGAAAAAAATGAGAAGCAAAATAAAATACAAGCAAACAACAACAAAAAGAGTGAAAATGCTATGCTGTGAATCACATTCTGTTTTCACAGTCTTCTCTCTGGATGTAGATAGCTCTCTTCATCACTAAACAATTGGAACTGGCAGAACACATCTTTCTTGAGTGATTAAAAAAAATAAATGAGACTTATGAGAGAAGAATTTATGCCCTACACAGAAAAAAGTAATGAACAGAAGAGAAAAAATTTGAATCTGCAATGGAATCACCAAAGAAACAAAAGAGAGAACAATTGAAGACAATCCAGAAGAAGAGAATTAGAAAATAGTCACATCTAAAAAACATGTGCTTATTTATCTAAGCAAAACATATTGATCTTGAAGACAGAATGCACAAATAATTCAAGTCTCCCAGAAAAACACAAGATAAATAACCTTAATATCACAATGAATGAAATAATAATATAAAAGAGAATTTCTAAACATGGAAAAGAAATTCCAATTGAAAGAATTCAGGTTGCCTCCAGAAAAATATACAAGGCAGCAAATTCTAAGACAAATTGAGGTAAAATTTAATAATTCAATAAGAAACAACAAGTTCTATAAGTCATGAGAACAAAGACTTTCAAATACAAAAGAAAGGATATTCTAAGAAGACTATTCAAGACTATGCTGCCTCCACTAAAAAAAGGAAGCAGAAATGGAAGAATATGTTCCAAAGAGCAATGAAGTTCAGGGTAACTTATTCTACAAATCTGAACTTAAATACACAGGACAAGATGGATGCACAATAATAAAGACTTTGACACACCTTAAGAAAGAAAACCACAACTAAAGAGAGATGTTTGCATCTTGAACACCCCAACAACAGATACATAGGATGATTGGATAAACTTTGACAGCAAGAGCAAAGATGATAACTGAGAAACCAGTAACAAACCTCTTTTAAAGGCAAGGATTCAGGGATGTAGGTGGAAATCTGATAAAGATAATAATGAAGAAATCAACAGTCGGTATTGTGACCAGAACTTGCCATCATTTGGCATACAGATGAATCAATGCTTTTTTGTGGTGGGACTATATGACAATATGGGAGCATAAATAAAAGGGAGGAGAAGAAAACAGGGGCATAGAGAGGTAATAGTAATTCACTGGGATCAAATTAAGAGATGGCAATGAGGAAAAGATAACTTCTGTAGGGTGAGAAAGAGCTTACAGAGACATGGGTGAGAATTGGGGAGGAAAGTAGGAAACGGAAGGAAAGGGAAATATGCTTTGGGGGGTTTGAGTTTTGAGTTTAACCCCATTTGAGTTAGAGAGTGTTTTACTGATAAATGTTCCAATGGATGAAGAGAGATGGTTGGTGAAGTGAAATGAAGACCTTACACTGAATGAAACCTGAGGAATTTGAAATTTAAAAACTCTTATTTAGGGATAGCTAGTTGGCACAGTGGATAGAGCACCAGCTCCGGGCAAGTCACTTAACTCCAACTGCCTCAGCCAAAAAATGGAAATAAAAAACATTTCTCTTATTTGTCTTGGAATGGGGGAGCTAGAACTTCTGAGGGTAACTGGCACCTGAAAAAAAAAAGAGATGCACAGACACAAGGAAGAGACTGTGCAGCCAATGTAGGAGGCAAAGGTCAACAAGAGGGGGTAAAGACCAGTGAGGGGCTGCGTGATCAGGGAGGTAGGGGGGAGCCCCACAGAGGGTGAGTATTCTCTGATATCTGTAATTGTTATCATTGTTCTCAAAGTGAAGCATAATAGATACTTCAGAAGCTCTGATTGCATGAAGTCTATAGAAAAAAGGGACCGACTTCTGGCCAAGATGGTGGCGAAGAGGCACACAGCTGTGTAAGCTCCGTGTTTTCTCTCAGAATTCATTTCATGAGAAGCCTCTGAATTAATTCCTGACTGAAAAAAAAAACACAAATAGTTACCAAGAGAAGATTGAGATTCACCAGGAAAGGTCTGTTTTTGCTCCAGGGCGGGATGGTTTTAGATCGGGCACAGGCTGAGGGCAGCGGCAGCGAGAGCTTGGCAGGCAGCTCACAGCGGAGCAGACCGGAGGGGGGTGGGGGTGTGATCTCAGCCGTCTCTGTGGGGAGAGCTTTGCTACAGGCTTGGATACTTTGCCCTGGCAGCAAGTCAGTAGCCCAACAGAGAAGCTAAAAACACCGGGGGTGAAGAATACAACCCCAAACAACTAGAGTTTCTTGGGACCTGGCTACCCCTCCCCCACAGCGTCTCAGCACGCTCTCAGAGTCTCGGAGCCCAGGCACAGCACAGTCCTGCTACTGCCTCGCTGCTGCCCTTGCAGTCTGTAGAGTAATACCACCCAGCCCCTCCCCCCCAAAAAACAGATTCCAATTTGTTTTTTTTTTTCTTTTTTCTTTGCTAGTTTGTCTCTGATTCTTTTCAGACAAAATGAGCAAAAAATTGAAAAGGACCTTAACCACTGATAGCTTCTATATGGATAGAGAGCAGACTCTAAACCCTGAGGAGACTAAAAACAGACTGTGTCCAGGTGAATCCGCACAGGAGGAGATCATCTGTTCCTCAGCACAGATGAATCTCATAGAAGAAATTAAAAAGGTTCTCACAAGAGAGCTAGAAGAAAAATGGGAAAAGGGGAGGGAGGCTTGGCAAGAGGGTGTGGAGAAATTGTCCCACTCACTTAAAGACAGAATGAATAAAGAAATCAGATCGTTGAAAAATAGAATTAGTGAACTGGAAACAGAAAATAACTCTCTAAAAAATAAAATTAGTGAAATGGAAAAAAATTCTATAGAACAAAACAACTCAACTGGACAATTAGAAAAAGATATAAAAAAAAGTGAGTGAAGAAAATACTCCATTGAAAATCAGAATCAAACAAATGGAATTGAATGACTCGAGGAGACAACAAGAATCAGTCAAGCAAAACCAAAAAAAATCAAACAATGGAAAAAAAATGGGAAATACCTTCTTGGGAAAACAACAGACCTGGAAAATAGGTCTAGGAGAGACAATCTGAGAATTATTGGACTCCCAGAAAAATATGATTAAAAAAAAGAGCCTGGACACTATTTTCCAGGAAATTATCAAAGAGAACTGCCCAGAAGTCATAGAAACAGAGGGCAAAATAGACATGGAAAGGATTCATCGATCACCCACTGAAAGGGATCCTAAAATCAAAACACCAAGAAATATAGTGGCCAAATGCCAGAACCCTCAAACAAAGGAAAAAATACTCCAAGTGGCTAGAAAAACCCAATTCAAATATAGAGGAGCCACAATAAGGATCACCCAAGATCTAGCAGCATCCACATTAAAAGATCGAAGGACCTTGAATACGATATTCTGAAAGGCTAAGGAACTCGGTATGCAACCAAAAATAACTTACCCAGCCAGAATGAGCATCTTTTTCCAAGGAAGAAGATGGTCATTCAACGAAATAAGCGAATTTCACCGATTTTTGATGAAAAAAACCAGAACTTAACAAAAAGTTTGATCTACAAATATAGAACTCAAGAGAAACCTAAAAAGGTAAAAAGAAATCTTGGGAACTATATTTCTGCTATAAAGATGTATAAAGAATACATGTATTCCTTGTTCTAGAAACTAGAGGTGGAAAGGACATTGTACCAGAAAAAAGGTAAAGTGGGGGTACTATATCTCACAAAGAGGCAAAGGAAACCTATTATATCTGAGAGAAAGAATGGAGGGGGATGAATATAGTGAGTGTCTTACTGCCATCGGAATTGGCTTTAAGAGAAAAATTTTAGACATTTATGGTGAAACTTCTCCCACTTCATTGAAAAGTGAGAAGGGAAAAGTGAAAAGGGAAGGAATAAACTAAGCAGAAGGGAATACAGAAACTTTAAGGAAAGGAGTAAGATAGGGGGAGGAACTCTACGGCGGGGGGGAGGGGAAGGATACTAAAAAGGGAGGGCTGTGAGAAGCAAGTGGTGTTCACAAGTTTAATACTGGGAAGGGGGGTAAGGGGGAAAGAAGGGAGAAAAGCATAAACAGGGGTTAACAAAATGGCAAGTAATACAGAATTGGCAATTTTAACCATAAATGTGAACCATAAATGTGAAATGGGGGGGGGGGGGTTAAACTCCCCCATAAAGAGGAAGCGGTTAGCAGAATGGATTAAAAGCCAGAATCCTACAATATGTTGTTTACAGGAAACACACCTGAAGCAGGGAGATACATGCAGAATTAAGGTAAAAGGTTGGAGCAAAATCTACTATGCTTCAGGTGAAGTCAAAAAACCAGGGGTAGCCGTCCTGATCTCAGATCAAGCAAAAGCAAAAATTGATCTAATTAAAAGAGATAAGGAAGGGCACTATATCTTGCTAAAGAATAGCATAGATAATGAAGTAATATCAATATTACACATATATGCACCAAGTGGTGTAGCATCTAAATTTTTAAAAGAGAAATTAAGAGAGCTGCAAGAAGAAATAGACAGCAAAACTATAATAGTGGGAGATCTCAACCTTGCACTCTCAGAATTAGATAAATCAAACCACAAAATAAATAAGAAAGAAGTCGAAGAGGTAAATAGATTCTTTACCTATTTAAGGTAGGTATGCAATGGGGAAAAACTGGAACCTTTCCCAGTAAGATCTGGAGTGAAGCAAGGTTGCCCACTATTACCATTATTATTCAATATTGTATTAGAAACACTAGCCTCAGCAATAAGAGTCGAGAAAGAGATTAAAGGAATCAGAGTAGGCAATGAGGAAACTAAACTATCACTCTTTGCAGATGATATAATGGTATACTTAGAGAATCCCACAGATTCTACTACAAAACTATTAGAAATAATTCATAACTTTAGCAAAGTTGCAGGATATAAAATAAATCCCCATAAATCCGCAGCATTTTTATACATTACCAACAAAATCCAACAGCAAGAGATACAAAGAGAAATTCCATTCAAAATAACTGTCGACAGCATAAAATATTTGGGAATCTATCTACCAAAGAAAGTCAGGAATTATATGAGTAAAATTACAAAACACTTTCCACACAAATAAAGTCAGATTTAAATAATTGGAAAAATAATAAGTGCTCTTGGATAGGCTGAGCAAATATAATAAAGATGACAATACTCCCTAAACTAATCTATTTATTTAGTGCTATACCAATCAGACTTCCAAGAAAATATTTTAATGATCTAGAAAAAAATAACAACAAAATTCATATGGAATAATAAAAGGTCGAGAATCTCAAGGGAATTAATGAAAAAAAATCAAACGAAGGTGTCCTAACTGTACCTGATCTAAAACGATATTATAAAGCAGCAGTCACCAAAACCATTTGGTATTGGCTAAGAAACAGATTAGTTGATCAGTGGAATAGGGTAGGTTCGCAAGACAGAATAGTCAACTATAGCAATCTAGTATTTGAGAAACCCAAAGATCCTAACTTTTGGGATAAGAATTCATTATCTGACAAAAACTGCTGGGATAACTGGAAATTAGTATGGCAGAAATTAGGCATGGACCCATACTTAACACTGTATACCAAGATAAGATCAAAATGGGTCTATGATTTAGGCATAAAGAACAAGATTATAAATAAATTAGAGGAACATAGGATAGTTTATCTCTCAGACTTGTGGAGGAGGAAGAAATTTGTGACCAAAGATGAACTAGAGACCATTATTGATCACAAAATAGAAAATTTTGATTACATCAAATTAAAAAGCCTTTGGACAAACAAAACTAACGCAAACAAGATTAGAAGGGAAGCAACAAACTGGGAAAACACCTTCACAGTTAAAGGTTCTGATAAAGGCCTCATTTCCAAAATCTATAGAGAATTGACTCCAATTTATAAGAAATCAAGCTATTCTCCAACTGATAAATGGTCAAAGGATATGAACAGACAATTTTCAGATGATGAAATTAAAACCATCTCCACTCATATAAAAGTGTGCTCCAAATCACTATTGATCAGAGAAATGCAAATTAATACAACTCTGAAATGCCACTACACAGCTTGCGAGGCAGGAGTCGGCCTCGCACTACTAGTCAAAATCTCAGCAACTCACGGTAATGACTACGTCCAAAATCTCAGCCTGCTACAATGCTAAAAATCCTTACATCAACCTTCATGCTTATTCCCTTAACATGGTAAAAAATCCTGAGTATGAATCAATACTACCACACACAATTTTATTATTAGCATCTGAAACCTTACTCTATTTTATCACAACTTCGATCTAGGCTATAACAATAACAACTCCTCTCTAGACTCCTTATCAGGTCCACTATTAATTCTATCATTCTGACTCCTTTCACTAATAATCATTGCTAGCCAAAACCATTTGGCCCATGAACCCTTGACACAAAAAAAGTCTACCTAACCACACTTATTATTCTCCAAACTATCCTTAATCATAGCTTTCACCTCATCAGAGCTCATCATATTCTACATCCTAATCAAGACTACTTTAATCCCCACTCTCATCATCATCACACAATGAGGCAGCCAAAATGAAAGACTCAATGCAGGATTATACTTCCTCTTCTATATGCTAACTGGATCCCTCCCCCTTTTAGTCGCACTATTGTACCTACAATTGTCAGGTAGCCAACCTACCCGACAGGATTGGCTAAGATGACAGGAAAAAATAATGATGAATCCTGGAGGGGATGCGGGAAAACTGGGACACTGATGCATAGTTGGTGGAGTTGTGAATGAATCCAACCATTCTGGAGAGCAATCTGGAATTATGCCTCAAAAGTTATCAAACAGTGCATACCCTTTGATCCAGCAGTGTTACTACTGGGCTTATATATCAAAGAGATACTAAAGAAGGGAAAGGGACTTATATGTGGCAAAATGTTTGTGGCAGCCCTGTTTGTAGTGGCTAGAAACTGGAAACTGAATGGATGCCCATCAATTGGAGAATGGTTGGTAAATTGTGGTATATGAATGTTATGGAATATTATTGTTCTGTAAGAAATGACCAACAGGATAAATACAGAGAGGCTTGGACAGACTTACATGAACTAATGCTAAGTGAAATGAGTAGAACCAGGAGATCATTATATACTTCAACAAGTGGATTTCTTTGACAAAATGACCTAACTCATTTTCAATTGATCAATGATGGACAGAAGCAGCTACACCTAGAGAAGGAACACTGGGAAATGAATGTAAACTTTGCATTTTTGTTTTTCTTCCTGCATTATTTCTACCTTTTGAATCCAATTCTCCCTGTGCAATAAGAGAACTTTTGGTTCTGCACACATATATTGCATCTAGGATATACTGCAACATATTTAACTTATATAGGACTGCTTGCCATCTAGGGGAAGGGGTGGAGAGAGAGAGGGGAAAAATCAGAACAGAAGTGAGTGCAAGGGATAATGTAAAAAATTACCCTGGCATGGGTTCTGTGAATAAAAAGTTATTATAATAAATAAAATGTAAAAAAAAAAAAAAGAAAAAAGGAACCAGATAATTTTAAGAATCATGAATCAGAGAATAAGAGTCTAAACTAAACAGGAAATGAAGATGGATAATGAAGAGGGTGAGAGAAATCCTTTTTGTTTAAAAACTAAAGATCAGGACTAGATGAAGGAAGAGAGAAAGAGAGGCATAATTTACTTGATAAACAGGAAAAAGGAGGGGAAAAAACATATAATCCGATCAAAGCAAGATATATAAAGGAACTAATAAACAAAATCCCAAAGGGAAAAGGTTATCAATAAAAATTGGAGATCACAGGTGAGGGAAGGAGAGCTTATAGGAATGAAAATACCTTTAAAAAAAGATTAAAATTAAATAACTGAAGAACTTTCTACTACATGAACAGCAAAAAAAAAAAAAAAAAAAAAAAAAAAAAAAAAAAAAAAAAAAAAAAAAAAGAAAAGAAAAGAAAAGAAAAGACTGAAACTTAAAAGCTTCTTCTGCATAAACAACATTAATGTATTTGGGATAAGAAGAGAAATGGTTGAATGGGGAAGAAAAGTCTATTGTATTTTTCTGATAAGGGTTTAGTATCTAGGATATATGAACAATTAATACATTTATATTACTAATAATTATTCCCAAATAGATAATAAACAGTTTTCAAAAGAACTACAAAGTATGTACAGTCAAATTTTAAAATGTTCCAAATAACATAATAAGAGAAATATAAATTCAAACAATCCTGAGGTTTTACTTCATATCGTGTAAATTAAGCAAAACAACAATATTGGCAATAGTTAATATTGGAGGGGTTGTGAAATAATAGGTATATTAGTACTATTAGTCGATCTGTGAAATGCACAACAGTTTTGGAATGCAGTTTCAAATTACGAATATAAAATGACTAAAATGTCCATACTCTTTGAACTAGAGATTCCATTAATAAGCTGATACCCTAAGGTAAGAAAAAAGTCCCCATATATTTCAAATTGATTCCAATATGTGATTCTATCACATATTTGCGTGATAAATAAGAATTGAAAGCAGAGTAGATATCCATCAATTAAGGACTGGCTTAACAAATTGTATTACATGAATATAATGGAATATTACTAAAAAAAGATGTGTGGTATATATAGAAAAGCATGGAAAGAGCTACTTGAACCGATGCAGTGAAGTAAGCATAGCCAAGAAAATAATATCTACAGTAACTACAACAATGAAAACTGAAAGAACAAGTACACAACAAAAAAATCAAAAGTAAATGTATTAAAATTATAAAATTCAAGTGGGATTCCAATGAAGAGATGAGAAGACACCCCCAATCTATTCCTTCATGGAGGTAGAAAGTCCACAGGGTTATTACACAAGTTTTTGGACTTTTTCAATGTATCATTCAGTTGTGCTGACATTTTGCCCCCTCTATAAATCACACTCTTTGTCACTTGAGATGGCTCTTGGGGAAAGACAAGGGGAGAGAAAAATAGTATGCTATGGTAATGTAAGAGGATAAAAATTTCTATAAAAACATTTTTAAAACTCTTAAAGAAAAAAATTAGCAAAGGATAGTTGAGGAAACAATTCTTTTTTTTTCAATTTTCATTTTTTCTTTTTTTTATTATAATAACTTCTTATTGACAGAACCCATGCCAGGATAATTTTTTACAACATTATCCCTTGCACTCATTTCTGTTCTGATTTTTCCCCTCTTCCCTCCACTCCCTAGTTGTCCAAAGGACCTCCTATTTATACCTAAATATTGATCTCATAAAATCTTTCAGGGGGAAAACGGACATCTAATGAACATTCAAGCATTTTTAAAATATATTTTTAAATTTTTATTTTTTTATTAAAGTGTTTTATTTACAAAATATAAGCATGGATAATTTTTCAACATTGATCCTTGCAAAGCCTTCTGTTTCAAATTATCCCCTTCTTTCCCCCCCACCTCCCCTAGATGGCAGGTAGTTCAATACATGTTAAATACATTAAAACATATGTTAAATCCAATATATGTATACATATTTACAGTTATCTTGCTGCACACGAAAAATCAGATCAAGAAGGAAAAAAACTGGAAAGAAAACAAAATGCAAGCAAACAACAACAGAAAGAGTGAGAATCCTATGTTGTGGTCCACACCCAGTCCCACAGTGCAGGCTGTGGGTGTAGAGGGCTCTCTTCATCACTGAACAATTGGAATTGGTTTGAATCATCTCATCATTCAAGCATTTCTAATTAAAAAAAAAACAGGGTTGAATAAAAATTTGGCCTCCAAATACAAGCTCAAGGGAAACATAAAAAAGTAAAGAAAGAGAAAAAATTAAATTCAAGAAGGTTAAATAATTTATATTTCTATATGTAACAAGATATTTTTAAGAAGGAGTATATGTATATAGAGAATGTGGACATAAGGTGACTTAGATAAGATTATACTCTAGAAAATGAAATAAAGAGATGAAAAAGAAAAAAAAAAGGATTAAGGGGAATAAATTATCTGACATAAAAGAACTATTATATTAGAATAAAGGGGAAGATGGGAAGTGGGATGACCAGGTTTAAATTTTACTCTGATCAAAATTGCTTCAAATGCATACTCAGTTGGATATAGAAATAAATCTTGTGCTATAAAAAAGTAAAGTAAGATAGAGACAATAGAAGGGGGAGGTGGGACTAATAAATGGGAGGATATAATGAAGAAGGCAGTGATCAGAAGTACAACACTTTTGAGGAGGAAAAGGGTAGAGTGTAAGAGAGAAAGGGGAATAAACAATGAAAAACAGCATGAAGCAAAACACACAATCATAATTATTAATGAGAATGGGATGTACTTATCCATAAAATGAAAGCCAATAGCAAAGTGAATTAAAAACCAGAATACTTCAACATGTTTACAAAAACAAAACAAAACAAAAAACAAAACAAAACCGTGAAGCAGAGAAATAAACACAGAGCAAAAGTAAGGCGCTCTAACAATCTATTATGCTTCAATGGAAGCAAAGAAAACAGGAATTTCAATCATGATCTCAGACAAAGCAAAAGCAAAAATATGTCTCATTAAAAGAGATGAAGAAAAAACTGTATCTTGCTGAAAGGTACCATAAACAATGAAGTCATTTTAAAACTGAACACATATGGACCAAAAGGTATAGCATCTAAATTTTTGAAGGAAACAATAAATTTCAGAAGAAAAGAGATAAAACTATATTAGTGAAGGACCTCAGTTTTGCCTTCTGAGAACTCAATTTTTTTTTTTTTAAAACAAGAAGTTAAAGAAGTGAATAAAATTCTGGGAAAGTTAGATATGCTAGATCTCTGGAGAAAAGTGAATTGAAATAAAAAGCGATGTACTTTTTTTTTTCCCCCTTAGCAACTCATGGCATCTACACACAAACTGAACAAGTGTTAGAACATTAAAAACCTCACAAACAAATGCGGAAAAACAAAAATAGTAAACAGATCTTTCAGATAATACAATAAAAGTTACATTCAGTAAAGGACAATAGATAAGAGATTAAAATTTTAAATAATATAAGCAACAAATCAAGTGGATCAAAGAACACATTGAGTAACAATCAATAATTTCGTGAAAGAAAATGACAATAATGAAATAACATACCAAAACTTATGGGATTCACCCAAAGTACTTAGGGGAAAATTCATATCTCTTAATTGCTTACATCAATTAAATAGAGAAAATGCTGATATATGAATTGGGAAAGAAACTAAAACACTAAAAAAAGAACAAATTAAAAATCCTCAGTTAAACACCAAATAAGAAGTTCTGAAAATCAAAGGAGAGATTAATAAAATTGAAAGAAAAAACCCCCACTGAACTAATAAATAAAAACTCAAACTGATTTTATGGGAAAAAATGAACAATTGGTTGATTTGATTTTTTAAAAAGGATTGAAGAAAACCAAATTACTAGCATCAAAAATGAAAGAAGTGAATTTACCACCAATGAATATGTGAAGACAATTGTTAAGAGCTATTTTACTCAAATATATACCAATAAATGTGACAATCTAAATTAAATGGATGAATATTTACAATACTATATACATTATTTGGGAAAACAGACAAAGAAGGAATCCTATCAAATTCCTTTTATGACATAAATATCATAAACGTTCAAACCAGAAAGAGCCAAAACAAAAATGAAAATTATAGATCAATTTCTGTTATAAATATTCATGTAAAAATTTAAATAAAATACTAGCAAAGAGATTACAGCAATATAGCACAAGGATCATACACTATGACCAGGTGAGATTTATACTAGGAATGCAGGGCTGGTTCAGTATTAGGAAAACAATCAACATGATTAACTATATTAATAATAAAACTAACAAAAATTAGGTGATTATTTCAATAGAGGTTGAAAAAGCCCTTGGCAAAACACAGTACTCTTTCCTATTAAAAATACTAGAGAACACGGGAATAAATTGAGTTTACATTAAAATGATAAGTAATGTTTATCTAAAACCATCACAATGTATTATATCTAATAGGGATAAGCTAGAAGCATTCTCAAAACAGTTATAGGTGAAAAAAGGATGTCCATTGTCATCTATATTATTTAATATTGTACTAGAAATGCTAGCCACAGTAATAAAAGATGAAAAAAAATGGAAGGAATTAGAATGGACAATGAGGAATTAACACTATCACTCTTTCCAGCTGCTATGATGTTATACTTAGAAAATCCTAAAGAACCAACTAAAAGCTATTTGAAATTATTAACAACTTTAATGAAGTTACAGTTTACAAAATAAATCCACCATAAATCAACAGCATTTCTATAAATTTTTGACAAAGTTCAGCAGCAAGCGATAGAAAGAGAAATTGAACATAGATAATATAAAATACTCGAAAGTCTACCTGCCAAAACAAACCCAGAAGTTTTATGAACACAGCTATAAAACACTTTTCACACAAATAAAGTCACATCTAAACAATTAGAAAAATAGTAGTTGTTCATGTGTAAGCCAAGTCACTACAATAAAAGTGACAACCATACCTAACTTAATCTATATATTCAATGCCATGTCAGTAAAAAAATAGAGTTAGAAAAACTAATAAAGTTCATCTGGAAGAAGAGAATCTTAAGACTAATAAGGGAATCCATGAAAAAAAAATGTGAAAAAGGTAGTTTATACTTACCAGATCATAAACTGTATTACAATTATCAAAATTATCAAAACCATATGGTCCTAGCTAAGAAATAGAGTGATGGATCTGTGGAATATGTGGGTACAAATTACATTATAGTAAATGGCCATACTTGTTAAGACGATGCTTTAAACCCAAATGAGGTTGGTTTTCACTGATTGACCAAAAATAGATTCCAAGCAAAGTCCCATTTGGTTACTGGTTGAGTCCCGATCATCTTAGAGTGAATATAGATTGTAATTGTTTTTATTTTTCAAAATGAGACCTGTTAAAGACCTTAGCTTAAAAAGGCCAACATTTCTCACTACATCCAGGTACATCTCTGGTTGTCCTGATCTATATCTTGCAACTGGATTTGGTTGGCTCCAGAAGAGAAAGACTGGTGACTGCACAATCCTCCCTCACTTAAGTCCAATTCACTTGTGTCTTCACATCAATTCACTAATGTTATGGTCCTCTTCAAGAACAAAGGACAAACAACAATAGGGAACTGTGTCAAATCTATAAAAATACAAGTAATTCCCTAATTGATAAATGGTCAAAGAATATGAATAGCCAGTTTAAAGACAAAGAAATATGAGCTCTCTCTTCTCATATGAAAAAAAACGTTCTAAATCACTTTTGATCAGAAAAATGCAAATTGAAACAACTGAGGTACTACTTCAAACCTATTAGTCTTTGCATCATTCTAATCTTTCTTCTTTATTATTGTATTCTATATTATTCATTTATTGGATCTATTATGTTAGAATAAAAGAAACAATGAAAAGTCAGGAATATTTTCAAAAGTAAATTGATATGAAATAACTTAGAAAATTAGCAGGGATCAAAGCAAAATATACTGGTATTGGGAAGAAAAATTAGTGTTAGATTTTTATAAAGCAGGTTTAAGTTCAAGTATAAAGAAAAAAAGTCAACTTTAGGATAAAAGGATAGAACTTTATAGTTTTTGTTTTTAGTTTTCATTATAAGTACTGGTTACCAAAAAAGAAAATTTGCTCTAAAAATAATTAGTCAATATACTACCAATTTATACATTGCATACTAAAATTTTCACAATAGCTTTATCAGCAAATTTCCTAATAAGGATACATACACACAATCTCAATAAAACTAAGCCTTGGCTCACATTAGAGAAAATATTACAAAAATATTATATTACAAATATAGCTCATGAAAATGAGGGTGGGGATGCACAGAAAAAAAAAAGACAAAGAAACAATGGGCATAACAGGTGAATTCTAAAGAGGAGACCAGTGTTAGCTCTCTAAATACAATTCACTTTCAAAGTCATAAAAAAACCCAACCTTTTTGAACTTGTATTTCCTTAACTAAAGTCATCATTATTTCTACACTAGCTGTTCATAGTGAAACAGGTACTGTCTTGTCAAATGAGACTTTCTTTTATCACACTGGAGTTATTCACTGTGTATTGTTACCATTGACAAGGTTTTTTTTGGTTGCTTAGAAATCAGGTCATGCTGATATTACAGTGGGCAATCCTTGAATAACAGCATTGGGGGAAAGTAGAATTATGGAGGAGAAGGATAAGAGTAAGGAAAAGTGAGGGGATTAACAAGAGAAAGAGAGTGGAAAGTGGAAAGAAAGAGAGAGAGAGAGGCAGAGGCAGAGAGAAAGACTGACACAGAAAAAGAGAGAGAGAGAGAGAGAGAGGCAAACCTTATTAGTGAAAGTTAATAAGTTAATATAGTTTGGAATATGATAAAATTAGTAACAGAAAACTTCCAAATTCAGATTAAAATTATTCACTCCACAAAAATATAACACCTAATGCTTCCTATAAAAACTATTATTCCATACTACATCTGAGTTTGTCTAGCTATGTGAACTACAGAGAAAATATAACTAAATATTAAATTACCCTGTGTAAAATTCAGATATTTTGACAACACAGAACAAAATTTGCTGAACACAGCAAATTAAGATACCTTTTTAAGTGGAAAATTCAATTATGAACTTTAAAAACAAACCCCTAATGTATCAGTCAAGACAATTGTCTTCAAGAGTTATATGAATTTCTCAGAAAAGACATTTCAGTTGAGTTGAATAAAAACCTCTCTGTGAGCCAACTTCATTAACTAGTATAACATCAAAGGTGCCTGGAGTGACAGGCTAATCTAAAACTTCTTTCATCAAGCAATTTCCATATGCCCTAGCTATATATTTTCACAAAATGTTGGCAGACATCTTGAAAAGAAAGCTAAGAGCAGCACCTAGAAATATCAACTTTGAAAACTGACTTTTCCCCCTTTTCTATAGATCAATAATTTCTTTGCACTCTACTTTGCTTTGGGAATTTTTTTTCCTTATTTTTGGAATGATGGCATTCTCATAGTTGATCGATATTGGCACAAGAAAAATGAAGACAAGAAATATGTGAATGGCTCATCTCCCCACAAAGCAGTCTGTGACTGACCTCTTAGAAACAACTGCTCTTTAAAGAACATAGGATTTTCAAATCACAGCAATCTCAATAAATAAATCCACTTTCAAATATGAGAGAACTACCTCATCCATTTCATTAATACAGTGAATTCCATTATAACTACCTCCACAGGGATTCAAAATTGCTTTGTTGTAATTGAATTTTGGTATAATAAACAGGCCTCAGAGATGGTGGCAGAGAGGTGCTAAGTTGTGCTTACCCTGAAAATACCTTTACTATAGTCCAAAAAAGGCAGGACACAGCAATAATAAAATGCAAAATACTTTCTACTGAAACTTCTTCACTATGAAAAAATCTTCTTAGATAGTGTGATTTAGCTGTTGAAAGAGAGAGGGGAAATGGGAACATTCCCTCAGTTTTGATATTGAGATCCATATCTCATTCCCTTGCTAAAAAAAACTCCAAATTTCATTAATTCCTCCAATCCATTTTGAGAAATCTGTATTTCTTGTTTCTTCATTACTGATTAATGGAATTTTGCCTATGCCTAAAAAGTGTGCAGTAGGATCAACAAATCAAATCCAGAGAGCAGTGGTAAGAAATTTCAAATTAGTTTTAGTTTCTCTCCATCGAGGTTACATAAACTATGGCAAACTGAATAACAAAGGATCATTCAATTCATCAAACACTTTCTTCCACCTTCCTTCCATCTCCTAGAATAGCTATAAAACGGTTTAATAATGCCATTTACCTTTAAATTATAATCATTTCTGAATATATCTCTTCCATAACTCCTTCCTTCTCAACTAACCATTCCTTATATGCTAGTTATTGCTGTAACTATTAAATTTGTCTTCCTTATGACAAGTTCCTTTATTTTTCTTAAGTATTATATTTTTTTTATCTAAGTCCAAATTATTTTTTAACAATAGCCTATAAACTCAAGAGCTGATTAAATTGTCTAGTCTTCTTGTGATAATTAAATTTATTTACTTTTCACATGTTACTCTTATATAGGGTGTTTTTAAGCCCCATGTTCTACTCATTTTACCATTAATCACCCTTGTCATTCTCTAGACAGTAAGGCCTTGTCACCAGTCTCATGTATGTAATGTATGTATGTATTGATCTCAATATGACTCCACTCTGGGATTGATCTACCTGGCAAGTCCTTGGCCAGGATCACACATTTTCAGGAATCCCACTTATGTTGGCTTTATTCCTAGCAGAGCTCAATATCCAAAGTGCTCTATCTTCTTGCCCTCATGGGGATACTCTTTGTACTTTCCAACTTCTATTCATGTTTTGTCTCTTCTTTAGAAAGGTAATTCCTAGTAAATATGGACCATCTTTTTTCTTTTTTACTAGTATCTCAAGAACTAAGTTTAGTGCCTAGCATTAGTAACTGCTTAATAAATATTCTACTGTCTATATCTAGGTTTCTGCTTGTTATATAGCTGTGCTTCAAATGATCCAGTTTTGTTAAATGTCCATATATTTTCACTGATGATAGAACTCTGCAGCATTTATTATTTTGAGTTATAGCTTGAATTCCTTTTTTCTTTCAGGATTATTCCATTTTTTATATGATTTCTCATGACAATAAAGTAATTCCAAATAAAATGAATAAGTATTCCTTTATAATTAATGACTGCCTCCTCAACTTTGTAGATATTTGCAAAACTTGTCATTTGGTGGTCAATTCTGTGGAGTAGACTAAATATAAAGTTTTGAATAGTTTTCATATTATTTCATGGTTTTTAATTTATTATGATGAAAGACCAATGATCCTTATTTCTATATAACCTATCTTCTTTCAAAGTAATTTTTTCTACTTTTCTTCCTTCCACTTCTGAATTCTTTACTTCTGATTTTTTCTTTTCTTTTTCAGAAGAAAATCTTTGAAGTGAGATTCTCTATTATATATTTGACAGTTAAATGACTCAGTGGATAAAGCACTGGGCTTGGAGTCAGAAAGACCTGAGTTCAAATCTAGTCTCAAACACTTTCAACTTATGTGATCCTCAGAAAGTTACTTAACCTGTCTGCCTCTCTTTCCTCAATTAAAAAATTAGGAGCCCTCACCTCAAAGAATCAAGTGAGATAACATTTATAAAGACAGCGCAGTGTCTGGCACAAATACATGTTCTCTGCCCCCTCTCCTTTTCTATTTTTGTAGTTATCAACCTTATTTGTGGTCATTACATATTTGTGGAAATTAAGATTATACCCACATTTTCTTTTTCAGACTTTTTAAAAATTCCAGCCTTTTCCTTTTTTCTTTAAGTAATATTTTATCCCCCCTCCCCAAATTACAGGTCAACACATTTTTTATTATTCATTATTACAAGATTTTGAGTTCCAAATTTTTCTACCTCCCTTTCCCCTCCCATCTTCCAAAAATGGTAGGCAATTTGATATAGGTTATATATGTGCTACCATGTAAAACATATTTCCATATTAGTCACATTGTAAAAAAAAGAGAAAGATCAAAAGAACAAAATTATGAAAAAGAATAAAGTCAATAAAAAATATGCTTCAATCTGTACACAGAGTCAATCAGTTCTTTATGTTTATTTTTACACATGTAGGTCTTTTTTCTCTTTTTAATACTCTCTTTGGGATACAGACCTAGTAGAGGTACTATTGGAACAAAGAGGAGACATTGTTTGGTTGCCCTTTGGGCATGGTTCCAAACTGCTCTCCAGAAAGGCTGAATCAGTTGATAACTCTATCAACAATACATGAGTATTCCAGTTTTCCCACAGGCTCTCCAACCTTTATCTTTTTCTTTTTTATCTACCTTTTATCCTTTTATATTAGCCAATCTCATAAGTATAAAGTAGTACCTCAGAGTCGTTTTAATTTGTATTTTTATAATAAAAAGTGATTTAAAGTACTTCTTCATATGCTTATTAGATACCTTTGATTTCTTTATCTAAAAACTCCCTGCTCACATTCTTTGACCACTTATCAATTGGGGAATGACTTCTATTCTTATAAATTAGAGTCACTTCTTTATATATAAATATATAAATAATAATATTTATACATAAATGAGTATTTTCTCAAAGACACTTGCTATAAAGATTGTTTTTTCAGCTTTTTGCTTTCCTTCTAATTTTGAATGCACTGGTTGTATTTGTACAAACTCTTTTTAATATATTATAATCAAAATCATCTATCTTGTACTTGGTAATGTTCTCTCTTATTTGATTAGGAATCCTTCCCTCCCCATACACTTGACAGGTAGCCTTTCTAATTTGCTTATGGTATTACCATTTATGTCTAAATCATACACCTATTTCGGCCATATCTTGGTATATGGTATGAGATGCTGGTCTATATATAGTTTGTATCTTATTGTTTTCCAGTTTTTCAGATAGTTTTTGTGAAATAGGGAGTTCTTATGCTAAAAGCTGGGGCTTTTGTGTTTACAAAATGACTATGGTCACTGACTTTTGTGCCTAGTATACCTAATCTATTCCATTGATCCACCACTGTATTTCTTAGTCAGTACCAAATAGTTTTGATGATAACTGCAGTTTGAAATCCAGTATTGATAAGCCACCTTCCATTGTATTCTGTTGCTATTAATTCCCTTAATATTCTAAACCTTTTATTCTTGTAGTGAATTTTGGATTTTGTTTTTGTTTTGTTTTGTTTTGCTTTGTTTTTCCTAGCTTGATCAAATAATTTTTTGATATGCTACTGAATAAGTAAATTAGTTTAGGCAGAATTGTCATTTATTATATTGATTCAGTGTGAAATTTCACACAAATATTTATTTGTGTGAAAAGTATTTGGTAATTGTATTTACATAGCTTCCAGGTCTGCCTTGACAGGCAAATTTCCAAGTAGTTTATATTGTTTACAGTTATTTTAAATGGAATTTCTCTTTCTATCTCTTGATCCTGGGCTTTGTTGGTAATATAAAGAAATGCTGATGATTTATGTGGCTTTATCTAATATTCTTCAACTTCACTAAAGTTTTTAAATATTTCAAATAGTTATGTTGTTGATTCTGTAGGGTTCTTTAAGTATAACATCACATCATCTACCACTTATTCTTTAGGATTAGATTATGTAGTTTCCAATTAATTTTTTAATCTATCTTTCCACTGCCCTGTGTAAAATGTAATTTTTATTCATTGGGATCAAAAAAGTACATTTACTATTTCTGCCTTTCTATATTTGATTTTGAGATTTCATGCCCTATCACATGGTCAGATTTGGGGTAAGTACCATGTCCTGTTGAGAAAAAAAAAGTATATTCCTTTCTGTTTTCTTTTTCTTCTGTTTTCTTCAAACTCTGTCATATCTAACTTTTCTAATATTATATTTACTTCCATAGTTTCTTTCTTGTTTATTTCTTTATTGGATTTTATCAAGTTTTGAGAGAGTATGGTTGAGGTCCTCCAATACTTTTTCTTGCATCTTACTAGGTTTTTTCTGGCTTCTCACCTCACTTTTTGTCCACTAAATATTAACTGCTCTTGGATATCCTTAAGTTCCTTAAGTTTGGATCTGAATAAGTATATTCTATAAAAATTCTCCAATAGACTCTAGCTGAATTTCAAGCACTTTCTCTCATATGTTTAGGGCTTCCCTTCTAACTGCCTATGTGTTGTTGTCCTCTGAAAGTGGAATAGAAACAGTGAAAAATAAGATTGTATGGTAGGGCATGAAAATAAGGGATTTATGATATGCTTTGTGAAAATAAAGAAACAACTTTAACCCATCTCAAGGATGCTATAGGAAGAATGAAAAATGAAGAGTAAGATATGAGAGCTTCAAGAACAATCATAGCAAGGGACCATATCTACTTTTGGAAGACCATTCTAAGCATGCAGTGGCCACTTACCTCTAACTGACTATTTGGTGATGAATTATTCGGTCAGGTGAATGAAAGAGAAGAATACAAAATAACCCTTAGTCCACTTGAAATGTCCTTCTACTTTTCCAATTGTTATGGCAGGGTATGAGGAATGGAGATAGAAGAAGTTAAGAATCAGATAGTTATTAAATTACTTAACAACAACCTTTCTATTGGCATTGAAAATAGAACATCTTTTTCTAGTGACCAGCAAGTAGATTAATGGAAGAAATTTGACAAGAGTCAGTTAATATACAAGGATACAGATTGAATATGGGGGGGCATTGTAGTCATAAATAAGATGATGAATCCAATGAAGTATTGCAAAAACAGAAATGAAGGACTCCACAAGCTAATGTTTGGACTCAAACTTTAAGTTTCTATAAATTCAGGATCCCTTTTTAGCTTCCTTGAACCCTGAAAGAGACTTTGGGATTGATTTAATTTTTCCTCCTCAAAGCACAGCAATGCTGGAGTTTCCCTTTTTGAGCATAACCAAAAATTTTGTAGTAACTCTGTTTTTCTTAGTTTGTTTGTATATTTAATTCTATTAAAATCTAGAGGTCAGATTACATTCAAAGTGTTGGTATCTTTTGAGAATAGTAATTATGTATCAAAGCAAAATCTTCTGAACTATGATGTTCAGGAAACTACTTGAATTAAAGGGAATCAGAAGAAATAAAACTTTGAAGCTCTAAATATGCATTAAGGGGAAAAATTGATCTAATAAATTAATTAAATAAATGAATTATGTTCTTATAAACAACTGAATAAGTTTTATGGGAGTTAGGCTAATAGAATTCATTTTAGTTTCTTTAACCAAGTTAAGTTACTACAAATGGTTTCACAGAACTATTGAAAATGCTACATTAGAAAATAGTCAACTATATATGTCCAATACTTTAAGCAGTAATTTTAAAAGTCTTTAATGAGATTGGTTCCCTCAAGAAGACTCATTCTGAAAGTTTAGATCACAAAAAGGCAAGACAGTTTTAATGCTGACAGTAGTTTATTTTCTCTTCAACATATTCTAAATTTACCTCATATGAAATGCTAACTTTAGTCCTGTTCCCATTATTCATAACATTCTTAAAATTAGGCACAATCAAACAAATTTCTCAGCTTAACTAGAAGAAATTAAGATATAAAATATACCAATTATCCTAAACTTCTATCATGAAGAAATCCACAGATAAAACTGCTAAGTGAATTGAAAGTAGAATAAATATGTCTTTGATGATCCTAAGACATTTGAGAGGAAGCTTTGCATAATGGATATGTATTGGAACTAAAGACAAGAGCACCAGCATTATAACACTTTTTAGTTATGGAACTGTAAGCAAGTCCTTTTTCCTACTGGATCATCATTTTTCTCATTACAAAACAGGGATAGCAATGGAATAATACATATATGGTGCTTTGAAAATAGTAAAGTGCCATATAAATCGTCAGTTATTATTATTAATTTGTTGGGTAGTTTCAATAGAAATTGGTCCAGTCATTCTTTTTCTACTGCTTTCAAATCACAATGCCATGTTTCTAGTCCAGCTCACATTGATCAGGATAGCTATAAATGAAATGTAAAATTATTTGAGAAATAAGGACCTTTAAAAGGAAGCTTTTATAGCAGTCAAGGTATCTACCCTCACGTTGAAAACATATTACAAAGGTAATCAGAAATGCATACCAACTAGCATTAGAGAAGTTGGAATCTTAAACAAAACAATAACATCAAAATATGTTTATTTGTTTCCTGTCTATTTTGGTTTATAATGTTCCATGAAGTATCTTAAGAAAATGGCAGCAGCAATAAATTATGAATACATGGTCTGGCCCAAAGGTTTAATAAAAAAAAGAAGTAAAAGAGGAACATAATCTGAGTTTTACAACTCCTCTTAGTCTATGTCATGAGAAAAACCATCATATCTTCTAAAGATTGAGATACTCATGAAAACCAATGGCTTAAATTTAAGTTTCATTTTAGTGATTCACTAAATGTGCTATAATGTCAGTGGGGCCAGCCTGATGGCTCAGAGTCACAAAGGTGTAAAAAGAAATATTATAGAGAAATATTTTTCAGGCTTTAGAGTTTGATTCTTGGCATCATCTTGACAGCAGTTGCAAAGCGAAGCATCAAGTTATTTTACAGAAAGTAAGAGGATCTCTTTTTTAAAAAAAGAAAAACCTCAGAAAGGAATGATGCTGCCTAACTCAATGTACAATTACAGAAAAGAAAAAAAAAACAGTGCCTATGGCAGATAGCTTTTCCTCTTAGCTACCACTATATCTTGGGTAAATTTAAAATTAGTCTTACTCTGTAGGTATAAAAATAGAAAGATGTAAATATCTGAGGGAAAAAGAAAAGGAAGAAATGAGAGAAAACATTACTATTTCTATCTTGATTAGTGAGGCTAAATTTCTCTTACTACTGCCCTTCTCCTCTCTGTCAGTCTCTCTCTCTTCTCTGTCAATTCTTGTGTCTCTAATCTCTCTCTCTCTCTCTCTCTCTCTCTCTCTCTCTCTCTCTCTGAGTGTCTTCTCTGTCAGTCCCTCTTTCTCTGTCCATTTCTCTGTTTCTGTGTTTGTCTCTGTCTCTGTCTCCCTCTCCCTCTCTTGCCCTCCCCCTCCCTCTCCTTCCTTCTCCCCTCTTTCTCTCCTCATTGTGCCAGGTTCCTTCATTCCCTCTCCACTACAGATATTTTTCAGTTCTTTTTTATGTACTGTCTTTTCTCATTAGAAATAAGTTCCTAGAGGGTGAGCACTGTCTTGATTTTTGTTTGTATTGGTATTTCAATCCTTAGTACAGTAGATGTTATACAATAAATGGTAAATAAATGTTTGCTTATATAGAGACATAGATAGAGAAGTCTATCTATACACATACGTGTGTGCATGTTGCTATACTGCTTGAAGTTTTTTCTGCACTCAGAGACACTTTACAATGGATGTCAAAAGAGTAAAGAATTTTACTTTGTTTTTTGTCTATCATTCTCAATATAATTAACACCTTTTATAGGTTTTGATGTATAACTAGTCACTTATACATTTAGTCTTAGAATTTCTTTGTGAAGATGTCTGAAATATTTTCCATAAACTCTGTTCCAAAACAAACAAATATTACTTACTAATTTATGGAAAGAAAATGGTCATTTTTTTATTGGAACAAAGTACTTCAACATTTTATAATCTTGATTAAACAAATCATATTGAATCTTACTAGATCAAGAACATACTTTTTGGCCCATGAACCAATTTGATCTTTCACTTAAAAAAATCACATGAATTTTTTATTTAATCAAAGTGAAAAATGCTTAGACATTACCTAGAGATAGTATGAATGGCTTAAATAGTTGTAGTTAGTTTTTCTTCCCTCTTGTTTAGGTCACGGCATAAATCCTGAACAACTCTTTCATACGTGGGGCAGCACTTCCAACTGGAAGGTGGGGGGAAAGTCAACAAGGACTTTACTATAACTGAACCAGTGGGGAAATATCCTTTGAGAAATTGCCATCAACTAAAATATATTTGCTGAATTATTTTATAGGAATTTTTCTATGCTTTTATTTTCAAATTCAAAGTAGCAATTGATCTTCAAAGCTTTGTTGTTGTTCAATCATTTTAGCCATGTCTAATTCTTTGTGACCCAATTTGGGGTTCTTTGTTAAAGACATGGCAGTGGTTTGCCATTTTCTTTTCCAGGTCATTTTACAGATGAGGAAACTGAGGCAAACAGTTAGTAACTTGCCCAGGGTCACATGACTAGTTAAATGTTATACTTGGCTTTTCCTCATCCCAGGCCTACCATGCCATCTAGCTGCTCCTCTGCCATTCTTACTCCTATCACAAATCATAATATCATGATTTCTAACAAATTTCTATAGAGATAGTGATAGGAAGAATATTGGGATAGGGAAGAAGACTGCATTTTAAAATTTTCATTAAAATAAGGATTTCCAAAATAAGATTTCCCTCTATTAGTATAGAGCTACATCTTTTCAGAAACTTTAGATCTTAGAGTTGACTATAAGAGGAGAGTTAAACACAGCCTAGGAGTCTCTCATGGATCAAGATACAACCAAATTAACATGGAATTGGGAAATATTGTACAAAATAAATTAAAACATAATAAATTATAGATAACATTATATTTTAAAACTAAATCAATTTGCAACCCACAGGAATGCTTATGTATGATTTAGTGATCTCCATTTTTATACAAATTTGTCATCACTGCCCTGGAACATTGAGAGATTAAATACCTTCCTGACCTAGGGATTCAAAGACTATAGGGTCAAAGACAAAATGAATCTTCAACAGATGTGTCCCTGACTCTATGTCAGCTCTCTAGGCTATACTCAAACACTAAAAGTCAATGAGGATATGGAGAAATTGGCAAAACTAGAACTTATGAATCCGAAGTACCTGACTAACACTGATATTCTGAATTATAATCAAAACAAGATTCTTACTGGCTGAGATTTTAGATTATACAAATTAATGGCATGATTTCAGCAAACATTTTTGAATCATAAGATTTGTTTTTGGTCTCAGCTAAATAAAATAATGAATGAGATTTAAATGTTGACTTACCCAGTGGTTTACTTATGAAGACAGAACCTAAATTTTTACAGTTCAGTACATAAAGTGAATAAGCATAAACCAACCAAGCAAGTATTACACATTTCGGAGGCAATTGTCTCAAGCCAGCTAGTTTCAACCTCTCTCAGAAACATAGATAACAGAATAACATATTTCAGAAAATATTTAGAAGCAAACAGGTCTCTCAGTTGAAAAAAAGCATAGAATTAAATATACCTTCATAAAGTAAAATCTGATGGGTATTTGAAGTATCTCCTTATTCCCAGTAGGTAAAAGGAGCTAAAAAAAAAGCCAAGGACATGTAGCCCAGTGCTACATGTATGCATATATATATACATATTTATGTGTATACACAATACACTTAAACACATATGTGTATACATATATACAAAGGTAATTTACACACATACACACACATTATGCACTGCTTATACTCTTCTCCCTTTCCTGTCTTGTCCTCTTGGTGAACCAAATTAATTATGTTATTCTTAACTCAAATTCTTTGTCCCATTGTCCTAGAGTGAAAAATACCTGGTCAAAGCTCAGTCCTGGACTACTCCTACCCCTTCAATCACTTTTCAGCGGTGCCCTCCTTTTTGTGACCCCATTTGAGGATTTTTCAGCAAAGCTATAGAGTGCTTTGCCACTTCATTTTTCAGCTCATTTTTACATAAGGAAATTGAGGCAAATAGGGTTAAGTAATTTGCCCAGAATTGTAACAGCCACTAAATGTCTGAAACGAAATTTAACCTCAGGTAAAATGAGTCTTCTGAGACCTGGCACCTAGCTGCTCCGCTCCTTTCCTTAACTTCCTACAATTTAATTCACTTGCTCTTAAAGTTAATAGAAATCATGAAATCATACTGATTAGGTCCACTATACAATTTTATTTATCTAAACTCAACTGTGCTCATATTCACAAATAAGGACCTTGACTCAAATATAACAAAAAGCTCAGGCTCTTCACTATTAATTGCAACTTCTCCCTTCCTCATCTCATATCACTCAGACATCTTTCTTTGCTCACTACCATCTCTTTCACTTTTGTGTCATTTGAAAAGGGCCTATTTTCTTCCCCCAATATAAACCCCATACTTGTACCCTTGATTCTACATACTTTCATCTTTTCCAGCAAACTTCCCACTATTATCTTACTCTTTCTTTAATCTTCTACTCAAAATCTATCTACTAACTCCTCCACTCCAAATATTCATACATTCCTGTGTACTATTTGTGTCTAAATTGTAATAGAGCCTTCTGAATTCTGATCAGTCACAGTTGGACACACCGTATCTTGACTCCAATGCAGTGATGACATTTTGCTCCTCTTCAAGAACAAAAACCATACTAAACTAGTTCCTACTTTGCTACCTATACACAAGCCTATATGTTTCCTTTCTTTAAAAAAAATCCCTCATTTTATCTTAGTGTAAATACTATCATATCTTTCCTCCCTTCACAGATAAACACCTGAGAAAGCTGTCTTTTCTCAGTTCTACTTCTTCTCCTCTTACTCTTGTTTAAACCCTTCCCATTTAGTTATCATCTCAATCACTCAGGCTGGCAACTGCTGTCATGTTTAACCCTTCACTTTTTATTACTCCACATATGCGATTGGAATTGTTGATAAATTTGGTTGTTTCCAATTTGACAACATCTCTCATGTACATTCTATTCTCTCTAGTCACACAAACAGTAGTTAATTCTGCATTATTATTCATTTGTGCTACTATAAAAGCATTTTTAGTTGAATTTTTAAATTCTGAAATTAAAAATCAAAAAATGCTAAGCACAATATAACAAAAATGATTCTGTGTGAAACAGAAAATCTTTAATTATATGTTTGCTTTAAAATGTTCTTTTAAAGATGTTTATCAATAATACTTTAATTTTTATTTTAAAAATTTATTTATTTTAAACATTCTTTTCTTTTTAAATGTTGAGTTCCAAATTCTCTCCCTCTTACTCTCTTACTTACTGAGAAGGCACATAATACAATATGAATTATACATGTGAAATCAGGTAAACATATTTCCATATTAGCTATATTTTCTAAAAAGCAAGGGAAAAAAAGTGAAAAAAATGCGCTACATTCAGAGTTTGTCACTTCATCCTCAAAGGGTGGATATCATTTTTTCATCAAGAATCCCTTTAGAACTAGCTTAGATCCTTGTACTGATCAGAGTAGTTAAGTTTTTCTCAGTTGATCATCATTGCAAATATATATACATAATGATCACCTGGTTCTTCTCATTTCACGCCACAACAATTCATCTAGATTTTATCTTATTTTTGTGAAACTAGCCCCCTCCTCTGTACATTAGTATTCTACTACAATCATATGCCATTCCTCAATGGTTGAATATCCTCTTGGTTTCTGATTCTTTTTCACCACAAAAAGAGCTGTGATGAGTATTTTTGCTCATATAAATCCTTTTCCCTTAATTTTTTTTTTTTTGAGATTAAAGACCTAGTAGTGGTATTGCTGGGCCAAGGAGTTATAGACAGTTTTATAGCCTTTTGGACATAGTGGACATGGACATAATTCTCTCTTTTTTTTTTAATTTATTTATTTTTTTAATTTTTATTTAATAGCCTTTTATTTACAGGTTATATGCATGGGTAACTTTACAGCATTAACAATTGCTAAACCTCTTGTTCCAATTTTTCACCTCTTACCCCCCCACCCCCTCCCCTAGATGGCAGGATGACTAGTAGATGTTAAATACATTAAAATATAAATTAGATACACAATAAGTATACATGACCAAAACGTTATTTTGCTGTACAAAAAGAATCAGACTTTGAAATATTGTACAATTAGCTTGTGAAGGAAATCAAAAATGCAGGTGGGCATAAATATAGGGATTGGGAATTCAATGTAATGTTTTTTAGTCATCTCCCAGAGTTCTTTCTCTGGGCGTAGCTGGTTCAGTTCATTACTGCTCCATTGGAAATGATTTGGTTGATCTCGTTGCTTAGGATGGCCAGGTCCATCAGAACTGGTCATCATATGGTAGTGTTGTTGAAGTATATAATGATATCCTGGTCCTGCTCATTTCACTCAGCATCAGTTCGTGTAAGTCTCTCCAGGCCTTTCTGAAATCATCCTGTTGGTCATTTCTTACAGAACAGTAATATCATGGACATAATTCTCAAGAATGATTGGACCAATTTACTACTCCACCAACATTCATTAGTGTACCTATTTTCCCCTCATCTTCTCCAGTATGTCATTTCTAGTAATTACCTCAGACTTGTTTTAATTTACATTTCTCTAATCAACAATGTCTTAGAACATGTCCCTTTTCAACGGTTTAAGACACTGCCTAATCCCCACTCCTCTTTCTCATCTCCCATATTTCTCTTATCCTTTTTGTTGGAAGGGAATGTTGGTAGAGTTCATCTGGCTATCTTGACTCTACTCCCCAATTTTCTAAGGATACTCTCATGTCCAGGCTAAAACCGATTTCATAAAATTCCGTACTCTCAATTGATTTAATGTTTTGACCTTCAATGGGTATTTGCATTTTAAAAGAGAAAATACAAGTTACAAAGGGGAAAAAAATCTCTACTAGAGGAAATTTAAACTATGATAGATCCAATTCATAGCAATAATATTGGGTAGTTTGTCTTTTTAGTTGCTTGCAAATCATTCAATAGAAATGATTGCATACTCTACTAATAGATATTTGAAGAATAATCCAAAGCGATTTCTTATATTCATATAGTCATATTTTAATATTGCTACATTTAATTTCATAGATGTTTATATCAATTTGTAGTTTGTTTACCTAATTTAATTACATTCATTCCTATATTATATATATATTTTTTTCTCTTTCCTCAATAATCCTTCAGTTCTCAAGTTAATATTCTACATGTAGCATACATAACAAAGATGGGAGGAAATTATTCTTCTGTCCATAAAAAGTGTTTTGCATATGGTGGGCACTAATAAATGCTAGTTGAATTTTAATTGAATTGAGGTAAATTGAAACACTAAGCATAGATATTTGAATTTAGAACACTTAAGTATGGAATAAGAGCTGAAGCACTCAGCTAGCACTCCATTGTGAAAATTCTCTATAGTGTATTTCAATGTATGCAGGTCAGAGTTTGGAATGACTCATTCTAGTAAAATCAATACAATAATCTTGAACGATGTGTCTGTAAGTCATTTTTGGGGGTAGTCTTCTTTGATTTTAGGAATGTTTCATTATAAGGGTCTTTATACATCTATATATATATCTATATATCTATATATATATATAGATATATAGATATATAGATATATATATGAGAGAGTTTGTGCATACATCTCACTGGTTATGCTGTACATGTGTCTAAGCTCTCAATCAGAATGTGATTAAAATGATTGCTTTTAAAAGATGATCTGTATTTTATCTGCCTTATCCCTGAATATTGGATTTAAATTAAATAGTAGTTTGCCCTAATTAATTTTAATTTTATATATTTGGGTCCTTTAAACTCAGCATGTAGATTAAGGCAAATTAATATAATGATTTAGGACCAAGAACCCTAACAGTTTTTAATAACAGGATTACTTTTATATTCCCATCTAGAAAATGCATTTAAACTATTTTGCAAATTAGGAAACTCTATATGCATACATATAGATAAAGATGTACACAAATGTATCTGTATCTAGAATGTCAACACATGTGTCAAATGACATATACCCATTTTATCAATAATAAAGACAAGCTTCTGAAGATAAATTACCCAGAAAAAAACAGCTTTCTCATAATAGAACTAAAATTAGCATTCAGGTATTCAGATTTCTAAATTCATTGTGCCAAAAATGTGACATTATGCTTTCTGGGCCATGGTTATAGTTATAAAGGTGATAGCCAGGTAGATAGGCACTTAACAGGGACTAAGAAGAGCTGAATTATCTGGTTCAGGAATTTTAATATGGAAAAAATAGGAGAAGAAAACCATTCATATACATCTGCTAAACCAAGTACCAAAGAGAGCAAAAAATATTGCTACTGAAAGAAAATTAACAAAACATGAGTAATTACAAGAGCTGGAAATCTTAACAAAAGGAAATAAATGTGACTTTACAGATATCTTGAAGATGTGGTAAGAATGTATTTTCTAACTAAAATGTGTAAAAGAATATAACCTGTTAAAAAAGAAGAAATAGATAAAGGGACTGCAGAATATAGGATTTTACATCAAAAAGTATTATGCTGTATCACATGATGACCATAATGGTAGATCAGTCACTTTCTCCAAACCATCTAACAGTTACATTCTCAAATTTTCTTTTAATTCTATCTTTATCAGAATATTTTAAAAGGAAAACAGAATAATAACTGGAGATGATAATATTCAAAATAGATTTTGCTATTTATTATTAAAACACTTAAAATGCCACACAATTTTTAACTGTTCATTCATCAGTCAATAAGTATCTATTAAGTACTGACCCAAGTCAGGCACTTCATTAAGTACTGGGGATACAAAGAAGGCAAAAAATCTCTACCCTTAAAGATCTCATTTGGGCAGGAACTGGAGATCATGAGGATAACATGTAGATAACTAAATAAATAGGAAATTTATATAAAATAGAGAGAAGCTAATGTGAGAGAGAAAGGCATTAGTAGCTTGGGAGGTTTCTTGCAGTAGTTGAGGAAGCTGAGAGACAGAGATGAAGGGGCAGAGCATTCCAAGTTGGGATGGAGGACAGCTGCTTCTATAAAAGTATAAAGATGGAGGAATATATACTAAAATATTTATGGCAGACTTAGCTAAACAACAACAAAAAACATCTGGAAACGAATGTCCAGCAACTAGGAAATGGCTAGGGAATACAATTTATGGTACTTGAATATAATGGAATATTGCCTTTTTATATGTGATGAAGATGATGAATACAAAGAAGCATGAAAGTATGTTAACTGAAGTAGGGTGAACCAAAAAGAAAACAATATGTACAATGATTAAAATAATGTAAAAGGAAAAAAATTAACAATCATAAAATAATAAAAAATGAATACTGTAAAATTACAAAGAACAAGTATTACCCCAAAGAAGAGAGAAGATGCCTCTACCTAACTTCTTTACTGATATGTAAAGTCTGCAATTGTGGAACATTGTATATTTTTCCTGATATTTTCAATGTTCTGATACATTTAGGTTTTTTTTTTTTTCTCTTCTTCCTTGTTTTTCCCCTCTAAAATATTATATAAAACCGACTCC